>NW_027071903.1:4310000-5662000 GCF_038088225.1 Cyrtonyx montezumae
TGAACTAAGGGAACCAGCAGCTGAACCTCTTCCTTCATAGCCATAAATCTGGATAGAGTCATATGGTGGAGCTGTGGGATCATTATCAGCTTCATGAAGCCTTACATTAATAAATTCATCAACATCAACACCGTTAGGAACAGGCGCAAGACCCTGCCTGGGCATAAATTGAAGATCAGGCTTAATATCCTTACGAGGCAAAAATCCATTAATTCCATCTGGATTCTGCAATGTTGCAATGTCAAAAGCTTCTGTATCTTCTTCTCCACCTCCTTCATCATCATAGCGAATAATATTTTCCCTCACATCTTCATCATCTTTGATGATTAAAGGCTCATTCTTATGTCTTCTTAGTGTCACAAACAGCACCACAATGACTGCAAAGATAGCATCACAAGTCAATTAGGTAAAACAATTTCAAATCAAAACAATTCGTGTTAAGCATAGTTAGGGATGATAGTAGGTTTTATTTTGTGTGATAAGGGTAGAAAAAAGCTGAAAGTTCTATAAATTCAACCCCACTCAACTGAGGAAAATTTGTTCAGAAACTCAGGTTAGACCTTTAGTTTTTTATTATCATCTCAAATTTACATTTGATGCTCAGTTTTTTGCAAGCAATAAGATAACTCATACTTCCAATTTTTAACCTCAAATTTAGACAACTTTTCCCCTTGGAAAAAAAATAAAGTAAGGTCAAGCTAACATCAATCAATGAACGTCAGTCTATAAAGGTCTGCATTTAGGATGAAGTTTTCCAGAATTTGAGAGTGCTTCTTTAAAACAGAGCTCTAGTGATAGAATGAAACAGGTCTTTCTTATATAATTGAAAAGCAACTAAAGCAGCAAGAGATAAAGAAAGATCTTAGACACATCAGTTCCAGAATTGTGACAGATGCATAAAATGCTCTAAATTGGTTATACTTGCTGCTTTTGCAGTTTAATATTAAAATCTCAGTTACTAATGTAAATCTCTGCTATAAAATGAAGCTGCTAAGTACAGGAACAGGCTTTTGCTGTTGTATCTCAGACATTTTATTTAATTAAAATACACAGTGCTTTTTATCTTTTAAAACTGTAATATCTCTTATGCCATTACAATCCAGAGTAAACTCATACAAGTCTTACAGATACAACAAATATATTTTCTATTTGGTGCAGTATACGCTCTGTTCTCCTTTTTACTTATATGAGTTGTGTTTTGGTTTCATAATTTTTTATATATTTTATATGTAAGGCTCTTTCAGATTGGGACTATGTTTTTTATGCCATCCTTTAGTTCTTAATACAAAAGAGACATAGTTCTGAAATGTCCTTTCATACTGCTGCGCGTTATGGTAGTTTGTATGACCTTATATGTGACTTCTCTGCTTACTTACAGCTGTCTATGAATCAGAAAAATTTTGAACATCAGGCTGTGAAGCAAATACTTACCTAATAGCAAAATGATGCATGCTAATATTGCAATTAGGGCTCCCATGCTGAGTCCAATAGGAAGTACATACGCTTCAACATTACAGGACTGAACAATACCATCGCTGCTGCAACCACAGACTCTAATAGTAAGAGTGCTAGTACTGCTCATGGGAGGATTTCCACTGTCGCTTATTATGATTGGCAGTAGGTATACTTCTTGTTTCTGCCGACTGAATCCATTATGCTTTGCCAAAATGCTGAGAGTATTATCTGAAAGAAGGAAAATTTGCATTGTTTCACTACAGAGCAACTGTTAAACCCACTATTTTTTCTTAATATATTCATCAAAACCTCTACACAAACAAACATGTATTTTATTATGCTCATCAAATCATCAGCATGTGACAGAGTGGTCCTTTCCTTTCCTGTCTGGCTTGCCATGCCCTTGATGAGTGAGTACAACATATGCATTGTTGGGTTAAGTGTAATGAACCTAAAGCAACCTGTCAGTTTCCTCTCTGCACATCCTTACTGCTGTCTTCTCATCATTATTCATCACTATTTTTTAAGTTATGAACTCATGAGCATGCTTATCTTACTTAGATGTTCTTGTCTTCTTTCTTCATAATGGTTTAACACCATTTTAGTAAGTTGAACATTTTACATGACACCAAGAGGCCAGTTTAGATACTTAAGTTTAGCTGTAGACTTAAATGCAGCAATAACTGCCTGTGCTGGTATTAAGACTCAGTCCATTTACTGGCAAATGTGAACATTTGCCTTTTCTATGTGTATCAAGCTGAAAATTTAACTCATTAATTATACATGTGTTTTTGTCCACTTGTCCTTCACACTTAAATTTCTCATACTCATTCAGTTCTCAGTTTCATTCAAACATTTTATCTCTGATACATTTTTGTATATCTCTGATACTATTTTGAATACTAAAAATTGTAATTGATTGCTCCAATAAATTACTCCAAGAAATTTTATTTTGCTTAGAGCAATCATATAGATTCTATCACATATGGTTGTAAGAATCAAAATTCTTCTTTTAATGAATTTCTAATTTCTGATTCAAACCCCTGGGTCTGTACCTGAGATCTTCTAGTGCTGTTAGGTAATTAGAGATTCAAGTAATTTACAACAAATTGCTCCCCAATATCAGTGATCATGTATATGTCAACATGCTCAGTTATAAACCATGATTAGTGAGCATGTAAAATACGCAAGCCACTGATTTATTTACATTTCTTGAGTTTAAACCAGAAGATAAGGTAGCTGACATGATAACTCGTGGTTGTATATCCATATAGTGACCATAAGAAAGCTTTGAACCTACTTTGATCTTTGCAGTGGTAAGATATTCACTTGGAAGTATGAAAGAATTTAGAGATGTGTAATTTGCACTGTGATCACCAGAAACATTTTAGACAGGCCATGGTATTTGTGCAGCATATATTGCTACCCCAAAATAAAAGAGACAAATGTGTTCCAAAGTGCTGGCTGTCCATGAAGAACAAAAGAAAAATGCAGAGAAAGAAGAAGCATTTAGGTATTTTTCACATTCCAGCCTTTCTCTACTTCCACCTCCACTCCAGCCCCACCTCCCCCCCCAAAAAAAAAAAAAAATTAAATGCAATATTATGTATTTTGATATCATTCAGATGTGTATTAGTAAGGAATAAAAGCAGTTATAGAATATGGTTATTAAATATTATCTTGGTTTGGCCCTCTATCAAATTGAATCTATATCACTGTATGACAATTTATTACTGGCATAAAAGAACCGATGAAGAAAAACTATATGATCTTCAAGAACATGGGGAAACTGATTCTCACAAAGAGCTCAGGAGCCTTGTTTTCTCATTCAGCGACTATGAACTGAACTTTAAACAGGATTCTTCGGAAGTTCGGGGTCTTTGATTTTCCAGTCTTCCTGTCTCCCTTCCTTGGTGGAACCACCTATCAATCACATTTATACAACCTGGAGAAGTGCTTGCTAAAACTTACATCACAAGTTGTGTAATGGTTTCAGAGATCTTCATAGCATTTAGAATACACAGCACGTGAAGATCTACCTATAAATTAACTACTTTCTAAAGAGGTATTCATATGAACACTTCAGAATTCCTTTGCAGAACAAAAAGAATTCTTAAGATTTTTCTTTTCAGGAATTCAGAGTTTTTATCTATTCAAGTTAGAAACAGTCACATCAAAACTCATAGCACCCTGGGGCTAAATAAATAGACCAGTCCTTCCCTGTGCTCTTTTTAAAATTAAAAGAAGCATGTGTTTCTACTACAGATAAATTTCAGAGGATGAGCTCGTATGAATATTGACGATTCAAATAGGATGCAGCTCCTTGATGATAACACATTATTTTATCTGCCTCTATGATGAAGTGGAAAAGGCAAATATGTTTCAAGTCAACAACTAGCACACCTTCGAAATTATGAAAAACCTGCACTCGTTGCTGGTTGAATATAGCAATGATTTAGTGCATACATGTGAAAGCTAAACCACTCTCAGTGTCTCAGTACCATACGTTCTCTCTGGCTGACATGCAAGGAATATTATACTACATAAGCAAAAATAAAATAAGAATAATAATAAAAGTAAAAAGTAGCTATATTTTGCAGAATATCAGTGCATGTAGTTTAACAAAATAAGCAACTAATATGCATTTCTTATGTGACAGCATTCTTTTCCCCCTCAGCACTCATGTACCCTTATCAAACAGTGAAAAATAAATTTATCTGTCCACTTGACTGTCTCCTGAAAAATTAAAAATATCGCAGCATGAGTTGCATCCTTAATCCTTTCACATTAACCTTTTAAAGAGAAAAAAATAGTGTGAGGCTCAATTTACAGTTCTCTCCTTGTGAGAAATCCCACTCAGAATATTGTCACATCTGTAGGCATTCAGAACTCTAAAGACTTTCATAGTTATATTACACAGTGATTTTATGTTCTATCAACCCAGACCAATATAGCTTCTTCCTTCCTATAAGCCTGGGACAGTCCTTATCCAAGCTGAAGGACTGGACTGATAGGCTAAACATTGGCATCTTGTCCCTTTAAAGTCCTGTGGAGGAGTTATGGCATCTCATTTAGAGAGAAATAACAAAAGAAACTGCTCTCACTGATGACAACTTTAAAAAGGAAGAAAAAAGGAAGTTTATTATAAGAGACAAAAATGAGACGATGAAAGTGGGATGGAGAAAACAAAATACCTATATCTGCCTGCAATCAAAACTATGCTGTGTTTAACAAAATACCTAGAACCAGTAATGGTTATCAATTCTGCTTCAGAATAAATGAGATTAAGATAAGGAAGATATTTGGGACATTAATCCCAATTATTTAAGTGTAAAAACATTTTAATGGCTGAATAGTTAATATCATATAATAAGATATCAAGATAAGAAGAAACTTTTTCCTAAGCAGTTCTGTTAAGAACTGCTGTGTTAGACAAGAACTGAATTTGTTTTGCCCAGGGAAGAAATAAGCAATAGCAGTAAGAAGAAGCCAACAGGAATTAATAAATACTACAATAAAAAAACACACCCCCACACACACACAAAGAAAAAAGAAAAATAACAGCAACAAAAAACAAATAGTTTTGCTGATGATTTTGTTTAGCAACAAATGTTTTCCCTTTCTTTGCTGTCTCCTAAGAGTAGATATCCCTTGATGCTGCTGGAAATAGGACTCTTGAGTGAAGAACAATGACTCTCCAATTGACTTTTTAGTTGATTCCCAGAACTTGCAAATAAATTCTAGCAGCTGATTAGCAATAAACTCAATTTATCTGATTTGCTTTCTACTCTCTGTGGACATTCTCCTTACCCATAGCTGAGAAAACAGCAGGAATCTCCTCGAGGAATAACCTCCAGCACTGCTGCATGAATTAACTTGGCAGCAGGTTCTCAGCAGGAGAGGGGACAATCACTTTCCGCTCATCTTTCCAATTAACCTGCTGATCCTTCATTGTAACACTGTTCAGGTTACTTATTTATTAATATTACTTTTAACAAAGCAGGGAAAATTACACATAGGCAAAAAACCTCCTCTCTGTTAATAAAGCTCTGAGGTAACTTGCCACAGGTAGAGAGAGACCCTAAGTCTTTACTCGCAGACAGGCATATTCAGAAGATTCTTTGACATTCTCAGTATCAAAGTGAGCCTCCCTGAATCCTCTACTTTTCTGTAAGGGAAAGGACTGAAGATCTTGATTGAAATGCCAGAATCCTATTAAATTCCATTTCATTGATCATACACCAAGTTTACAGGATGAACTAGTACCTATATTCCAACCTGCAAGCTTAAGGAATAGTGCAAGTATAGTGATCTTAATAATTTTAACTCATCACAGTATTTTTCCATCAGAACAAGGTCATATAAACACATCTCAAAGAATACATAACTACAAAGTACTAAGTTGATCTGCAGCTCATTTTTACCATGTTTCTTAAAATCAAATCAATTATTTAGATAATTCTGTTTCCAAAATTCAGTTAATACAGAAGAGATGACTAGGACACCACAGTATCTGTGGATCATATTGCAGACTATCTCTCAGAGAATGAATTTGGTGCAATAATGATTCAATTAATTTCACATTGTTTATTTCATGCAGGCTATTGTATGAAATATTTCTTTGTGTTTTGACGTGTTTTGCTGATTTCTCAATGGCCAAATCTTTTACCATAATATTTAACAAGGAAACATTTAGGAGGTAGAAATGTTTTTTCTTTTGACAAAAAAAGAAGGCAGCAAAAAACTTATGAGCAACTAGAGGACTAAACTGTCAAGCACTGTTATTTATTCCAGTTCAATAACAAAGTAAGTAACTGCATAAAGTAACCAGCTGTACCTTACAGTTTTCCCCAAATCTTGGTTTAAAATCAAGTCCAGTGAATACATTTCAGTTTTCTCTCAAGTCTGTTTCTACCAGATCTGCCTACAAGCAGATTTGTGAAACAACCATTAAATAGACTGCTGTGGGAATATCTCTGTCACAGCTGAAACAAAGCATGACAGTATGGTAGGTCTTTGTAAGATGCCCAGTGTGATTTCTAGATAAAAGTGGTTTCAATAACCATAACTGAGACCACACTTAAGACAAGGCCACATGCTTCTTGAAGATTCCCAACTGTTCTCAAGAACCCCTGATCTGTTTAATCAATCTTTTTGGATGAAATATTTTGAATGTAAATATAACAATTTTAATACAAAGCAACTTCTGTATTTTTCAGACACGAGAGACTTTAATGGCATTGACATCAAGCCTGATGTGAAATTAACAGTCAGGAGTCAATTTTTTCATCTCCCTCTATGCACAAGACATCTATGTTGCAAACTTAAGTCAGATAATAAAATGGTATAACAAAAGTAAAAATACAGAAGCAGCCAGTTTATATCCAAGTGTCATTTTCTCAGCACACACTATTGCAATTCATTAATTTCCTGATGATCACTGTAATATTTTTGAGATCAGTGGACTTTCCTGTTGTGCAACCTTACACCTACATAGCCATTTTCTTTCTTTTTCTCTACCTTTTATAATTTTCTCAGACATTATTTAACATTAAGTATTTTGAGGTAGAAATCTATGCAGCATTTCATTTATATGAAGAAAAAACATCTCAATTGGATTAACTGTACAGCCATACACTCCAGAAGCAAATACATACGTTTCTTTATGGTCCTTATGATCTTCAAAACTATTTTCTGAAGTCATTGTCTTAAGGGAGTCTTGTGTACATTTTTAGTCTAAAATCAGAGGGTGATTTGGCACAAGTAGAAGAGCAGAAAGAATGTCCTTATTATGATACTTCTTGCTTCCTCTAATGAAAAAGGAAGCTCATTCATTTCCTTTCTCAGTTCATATATGACATCCATTTTCATAGAAAAACTTGACATATCAGAGGGATTAACTTATTATCACAAAGGCTTCATTGGATACTCCTGAAGAGTATCCAAGAGTACAGAGAAACCAGAATTTACCTAATTCTATGAAATGTTAATTATATAATATTCAGCAGTCAACTGCAAATGCATCAGACAAGAACGTTCAGCTTTGTGTAACTATTTGTGTAACTCACGAACATGCCTCCTGTGATATTTACTACTCAGCACTATACACTTCACAGTGTTAAACAAAGATTTCCAAAAGATTTGTAGCAATACTGGTATTTCTGTTTTTCTTCAAAATTCAAACCTAAAGACAGAAATAGTGGCATATAGGAAGGATTGCAATTCCCATTTTAGAGACTGGGAAATAATAAACTTGTCCAAAGACAGAGATTTCTCTCAAAAAGATGGTATACCTTCCATGAGCTGAAAGGCATAGCTCAATCATTACTCTTTTGCATATTTTATTAATAATGCATACATTTCTATGAAAGGATTCACAAATAATTTAGACTAGAAACCAAACCAATGAATGCAACACCAACAATTTACTAATCACACTCCTCCATGTGATTTCTTTCCATAAACTCTTCAGTGTTTGTCCTTTTTCTGGTAATAACAAGAGCAGTGTGAAAGCATACTCAGTACCTGCTGATCTAGCACAAAAACAGAGAAGGCAATTCAAAGCATCAATTGTGTATCATGGAGAAAAGAAGGCTGTGGGGAAACTGTAGTGTGGCCTATTTATATATAGACTGCACTTGCAAGAAAGACACTGAAAGGCTTACAGTAACTAGAGAAGGGCAATGGTTTTAAACCATTCACTAGACTTGCTATCAGCAGGAAATTTTTCATGATGAAAGTGGATAGATACTGGAACAGCTTTTCCAGAACGGTTGTGGATACCTCATCATTGTAAGTGTTCAAACTCAGGCTGGACAGGGCTTTAAGTATCTTGATCTAATAATGATTTTAGCGTGTTTTGAAAGATAAAACTGTGTTTATGGAAGACAGGACTTGTTTTGCTCCTGTCTTCCGCTGTAATATGTATTAAAACAATACTTTTTTACAAGGCAACGATTCTGTTTGCTTGTTACAAGGTTACCAATAATTCAACACTGGTGTATAAATTCACAAAATACATTTCTATGAGAAATTATATTCACATCTGTCACGCCTAATTTTACATATGTCCTTGAGTATCTTCCTTGAGGATAGAGTATCGAAAAATAATAATAATAGAAAGATCTTGTTCAATATGACTTGCTTTTCATGAATGTCAAAAACCTGTGATGTTTTCCAGAAACTAGACTGATGACTGCTCTCATGTTTGATTGCAGATTTGAGGTTCAAAAGTAAAAAGCTCTTGGCTGCATCGCACTGATGCATAGTGACAATTGTCAAAACAGAATATGTGTGCCTACGAGACACCATCAAATACCTTAATGGACTTCTATTTTTCTAGATACCTAGGCTTTCTATACTCATTTAAGACATCAATAAGAACACAGGAAAGTTGAGTATTTTATGGGAGAAAATATATTGATGAGGTAAAGAATTGGAAAATTTAAAAAATTTTGTATTATGATTATTTTCTTTACCAATTGAGCAAAGTAATGAGAGCTTATGCCAGAACTGAATTGTTGAAGAAAGCAACTAAGCACACCTCCTTTGCAGAAAAAAAAAATGCTGCTGAGAATTTAGAGTCATGAGCAAAATGATATTTAATTGTGTACAAGGATATATAGTTAGGTTAAAATTTCTTGAAAGGGGGAATTATCGTCTTGAAACTAATGTCATACAGAATGTGTAGTAAATAAATTGTTGACAGAATTAAAAAAACAAACACAAAACCAGACAAAGCAAAGGGATGGAACAGTCATTTCCCCCTACCTTCTTCCTTTGAAAAACGTGAACTTTAGATAATGGTCTGTATAATTTCTAGTTCTATTCCTTTGGAAAAGTCTGAACTTTAGATAATTGTCTCTTAAGTATTCTAAAACCTTCCTTTGACCTTTAGTACAGCAGAGCTATAATCAAACATATCTATATGGTCACTTGCAATCTAACAGCAACTATTGTATTTTTGTACTTTGGTTTTTTTAACCCATTGAAGGAAGGAAACTCACAGCTGATGAAATAATTGTGTTGAGGCATGAGATAATATTAGTTTTATTATTAACAATGAATAATTAAGATAAAATACTTTTTTTTTTTTTTAATTTTTCTTCCCCTCACCCCTCTCTTTTTTTAATTTACAGTTTATAATGGCAAGTCAGAAAAGAAAAGTCTGGGCTCTGGGTCTGTTCAAGCTATAAAGTTGCCACAGTTCTCACTGTACTTTACTCAGCAGCCATCATTTCAATCTCATCCACCCTGATTTTATGCCTATTTATCTCTCCCAAGTTCCATTGTACCAGTTACTATTGACACTTCCATAATCTGAAGCAAATTCAGGCCAGTGGAGATACAAGATATGAAAAAACAGCACTGGCTTTTGCCTCTCATTTTTCTGTTCTGTATTCAACCAGCCAGCCACAAACTTGTTTACTAATAATCACATTGCTTTGACATGCTTTACTTTATTCGGATCACATCACTACATGGCATGTGCATTGAATGTTACATCTGTAAAGTATAAGAATTAATGCAGGTTGCCAAGCTCCAGTTTAGAAAGAGAGATGAAATGGCTGTCAAATGTGCTTAGCATTAAAAATACATTATTAACAGAGCAATTTGCATAGACTGATGGATCATTTTTGAAATCTACATATTCTACTTAATTCTATTATCTTGTTATTTTAACCAAAAAGTTTCAGAATGAAATAACTGTGTATTGTGATGCTTTGACAGAATAATGGCAATATTTTGCATTTAAACCAAGAACTTTCTTTTATTGTTTTACCTGACTCCAGTAGGATACTCAGAAGATAAGTAGAGCCAAAACAGTCCTAGACTAACCTAACTCTAGCCCTAAGCAAAACATTCCTAGGATTTGCCATCTGTATTTCTCTTTGGAGATAACAGATTCTTATTCTTTCTATAACTGCATATTTACAAGTGCAAACTAAGAGGTGAAAGAAACTACTGAAAGACAGATACCTCAGCCCCTCAGGTCACAGAGATTTACAGTTTTATACATTACACTGATTTGGAGATCTATTGTGTGATTATCTTCTACTGGTGTAATGAAGGTCGTGTCAGCATCTCCATTACAAAATGCCAATTTTCAGGAGTTGGTAACTCTGACATAACAACTTGCCATGAGAAGAAATCTAGAATGTGTACTCTGCCAAAGAGCACTGAAAGTTAAATACAGTTAATACAGAGGTACTTTAAATCAAAAAACAGATTTTAAAAAAATTTACTTAACATTTTCTTCAAGTGGAGTGGCTTGAGAAAAAAAACGTGGCTTTGATTTTAAAAACTGCCAGGCCCTGCAGTTCCTATATACACAGAACTCCCTTTAACTTCATGGAGAAAAATTTCTGTGAGGGGACTGAAAGAAGTGCTATAATATGTTTTTGTAAATGTCATTGAGAATTACATTAGCTTTCTGTAATTTGAAAGACTTAAATGCTATGGTAGAAGATTGCCCCGGGGCACGCAGGCAGACTGATAACGACTTTTTGAAGACAGTCTTATATGCAGATTACATATAACAATAACAATTTTTTATCATCATAACATTAATAGCAGTAATTTATACTCCTGTCTTACACCTAAAGCATCCACAATATCTTATTATGCGCACACCTCTCAATGAGGACAAGTCTCCTATGGTGAAGACTAATGTTCAGTTGAAATGCTGGGCACAGTAAAATACATCTAGTTAAGGAATTTCAGTTAGTGGAAAAAAATATATTCCTGCATGTGGAGTGGAATATATTGTATTAAATTTCCAAACAAAACATTCCTGATGATCTCGGGAACACCTGCACATTATGTACGGAAAACTTGACATAGCCAGAACCTCCAAGCTAGGATACACAGATTAGTGAGGTCCACAGGAACGTCCTTAAATTTCAAGACTAATACCTCCTGTAAAACCCTAACTTCACACACATGCTATAAACATGGTGACCCAAAGCATAGCTAAGAAGGAGACAGAGAAAATACGTGTCAGCATTTGAATTCCACCTAACAACCATAGAGTTATTACAAACACAGTGCTTATATTGATATAATATATAAATATTATAGATCTGCAAGCCAATTTATAGCATTGGTCCATAAGATCTAGAATTTTCACAGAATCAGAGTGTTCAAGCAGGACATCTATAGCAGAAGAGTGTCCACTTGCCTTCTGAGTACCTCCAAGGATGGAGACTCTGCAAATAGTAATGACTGTCAGTCACAGTTGAAATATGCATGCAAAATAACAGAAAAATCATTTTCTTCACATGAATCTGAGAAGTTATAAGGGAAAAATTTGCAGTACGTCTCCATGCGAAGAGAAAAACTTGTATATTACAGTGAAATTGTATCCTGATGTCTTCTAATTCACGGTGAAAAGTCTGTTAAAGTGAACTGAAGTGTATAGGAAAAAGAGCTGCAGTAAAAATATGAAGCAGGGTCACGTAATAGCGTCACAAGAAACTGGGCAATTCTACTGCAAAGAAGAATACATTTTAATATGCCAAAACCACTTATGATCATGAAGAAAGACTGCTGTAGTACAAACAGAGAGCAGAAAAAACAACAGATACTTTGAGAAAGATATGTTTCCTCACTGTGGAAAAAAAAAGAAAGAAGATCGATAAAAATGAAATTAAGTCTAGAAGAAGCCAAGTTCTTTATACAGATTTGAAACAGGAAGTTCTGGTAGACAGAATGTCCTTAAACTCTACAAAGTTTTTAGCAAATACATCTGTGTTAGACAAGCACAAAATAAAGGAAAAATGTTATAAAGCATTATTTTTCTACTTAAAAATAGAAAATGATTTCACAAAGACTGAAGTTGTGGGATAGATAAGAATGAGATAGAAGTTGTAGAAGGTGTACATATGGTATAGAACTGATTTTAAACAACCTTCGCCTGAATTTAGCATTCCAGGTTTTCAGTCCCCACCATTTCCCTGTTTGAGCTACAGAATCACTTTTACATATTTTCAAACCAGGAGTTTCAGAAAAAAAAAAGACACCAAACTTTCCAAGGAACATCTGTACTGTATGTGTGGCACAGTGACAAACACAGAAATTCTACAACTAGGCCGATAGTCTACAGGGTAGAAGCAAAGTACTTGCATAAACATTCTGTGATTATTACCAATGCTTCTTTTAAAGTTATGACTGCAACCTAACACCATTTATAACTACACATAATTGGTGACTTACCTCTTACTGTAGATTCAAATGTATGAAATCATTACTGTAGTGTAACAACTGTCCACAACATAGCCCTCAACATGCAGCAAAAGTGAAGTTTATTTACCCAAGCTCACAAATACAAGCTTAGAACAAGCTAAGCGATCTGACATTCCTATCTTAATATGGGCAGAGAGCTATCACTGCTCAGCTGATTCTGGCTGCATATCCAGCATCCATCCCGTCATCCTACCTTCCACGGACCCCTCCAGCACTACCAAGCAGAAGCCTGGAGCTTTTCTTGAAGTTCTTCTATTTATCTCTCCCTAATAAGCTGCCTTATTTCCTCACTTCAAACAAGGGCCCATCTCCAATCCCTGTAATTGGCACTGATTATCAAGTATGCACATCCTACTGTTTTAGCAACTCTCCATAAAATAGAGAAATCAACTATTTTTTTTTTTAATTTACTTTCTGTATTTGGTACAGAATGTAAGACATTGGCACCCAGGAACACCACATTCCCTACCTCTTTTCTACTAGAATCTATCCTGATTAGATAAAATTAAATGAAGACTAACAGTGTGACTCATTTTACAACAAGGCCACACATACAAATTCAAAAATTGTAAGTTGGTGGAATAGTTATTATGAGTGGGACAAAAAACCTCAAAAACAAATACAAGAAGCAAAGAGAGCTTTGTTTCCTTTATTCCTTAAAGCATGGCATGTGAAGCGCTGGCCAAAATGGTTAAAAATGGAAACATCACCACTACGTTTGCTCTTGCTAGAGAAATACAGCCCTTTGCTAAACAGTCATCTTCAAGAGAGTTAGGGTGAAATGAGAAGGTGTGGAATAAATGTGATTATAGCAGACAACTTCGGGAGAATTCACAGACACAGAGTTCAAGTAATAATTAATGTTAATAGTCACCTCCTACGAAGAATGACATAATTCCAATCATAATTTCTTCCTTCCTATACACCACTTGTGTAATTGGTTCAATATGGGATGCAAATTGGAACATGTTCTTATTCCTTTTAATTCGCATTAAACTGTTCTACAGTAGTTTATCTAGACAATCCTTTAGGCTAAGTGTGAGAAACAAGTACCTTTATCTTAATGGAGGACCACGTGCAAACAGTCTGCATGCTTTCTACTTTCTGCGCGGTGGGTTTATTAAAATTCAGTTTTATAAAATGAGAATTTCACTAATGAGTGGAAATTTTTAATAGTTAAAGTGTGATGTTTTCTTCTTATGTTGTTTTAATTTTTAACCTTTTTAGATTCTTGCTGGAGTGGAAGAGTGGGCGTATTTTTTAATCTTTACTATAGCTGAAACTTTCTAATTAATCAACAGGAGAAATATACAATTAAAGTAAATAATAAATTGATTGCATTTTCTCCTGAACAGCATATATTAGAGCATGACAAAACAAAGTATGCCATAATTAGAGCAACCAACAAATTTAAGAGATGCAAAATCAGGAAAAATATGGTTTTGTACTATCATTACCAATAAGTTCCTTGGGGAGAAAACACATATATTCAAAACAGAACAAAACAAAACATAACAGTGAACTGAAAGCTAAGGAAGACTGTTATGATAACAAGTTAATACAGTTAAGATGGTAAAAATATTAAGATATTATGACGGTGAAGTGTTAGGTAGGGGTCCTACCAGCTCTAGCACATCATTTCTCCTACACAGTGTACTAAACCTATTTGCACTGCAGAAGGTATTTCCTGCAAAAAAGATGGAAGAATGAAATCTACCTGTAAAAACCAGAAGTGCTACTTTGGCAGAAGAATTAAAACTGTATAAACTCCTCTCCAAATAATCTATATGCAATTACTTATAAAATAACTATAATACACAACCAACCAAGAAAAAAACATACACAGAATGGTGGAGGGGATTGCTACTGCGTAGTCTGAGTTCTAAATGACACTATACACTTTGGATTTTAAATATTCTCTTCAACAGATCCTGTGATTTATTTTGGTGAGAAAGATTTCTGTTTTATAAGAACCTTATACTCTCATTGCAAACTGTCAGCTAGCAGAAGTACTTATATCATTCAGAGAACCTAGTAACCCTATCAAACATGACAAATGATGGTACTGAACAATTATGCATACTTCTCCTCCCACTCTCACTTGATTAAGACCTATGCATTCATGAATATTGATCTGCCTGCCCATATAGGACAACAATTTGGTTAATTCTCCTAACATTAAAGCAACATGCATGTTAGAACATTTTTCATCATGATAATACTAAGTTTACTAATCTGCATATTTAACTATAGTTAGAACACTTAACTTGTGAAATGCAATGAGCCATGTAACTGCTGTAGATATTGGAAACAATCTGTCCAAACAGACATTACCACATTAAAAAGACTGGAACTTGTTTTCCAGCTTCTACATGCATAAATTGTTGTTCTATTTTGTTTGCTTGTTTAAGAAAAAGAAATAAATTTAACATTTATAATAAAGCAATGAATTGAGAAGCAAGAGGGAATAGAAAGGAAATTCCATTCTGGTATGCAAAAATGTTTCAAGAAACATTTTGATGCCATATTTGACAAGAGATTGGTGATTTTAAGAGTTGTTTTAGATAAGAGGCAAATACAGCTGTGGAATACCTTTGAAGTCCTAGACTGAAACTGGTCGTGGTTGTTGTTTGGTTTCAAGCAGTTATGTTTTAATGGAGCCTTTAAAAATTCCAGAGAGCTAGTACTGTGGATCCTACTATTGTCCTGATAGCACTTAGTTTAAAAGTTCTATACTCAGTGAGGACAAGGCCTTTCTTTCTGCTAAGTACTGCAGTCTTGAGACACTCCATTATTATTTTCTCTACTATGTTGCTGAAATTGTCATACTGAAGAACTGATTTGTCCTTATCTCTATTATTTTTCTCATCCATGCACTACATCGTCATTACTAATAGCTTTATTGTTGTGCTAATTTTCTGACCAAAATCTTTTCTTCTCTTTTGCTCTTATAACCTTTTATCATTTACTTTATTTATTATTATTATTTTTAAGTACTGTCAGTGTTGTTTACCTTCCTTACTTTTGTAGTGAAATTAAAGAAATAAACTGGAAAAAGATAAGTATGTGACACCTTCCAGTCCTGATGAAACTCCTACAGCAGGAAAATTCACAGCTGTCCAGTCCATCTCCTCATTGTGAGTAAGCACTGTCATACATATGGTGCACAACAGTGACCTCAGATCTTTTTCATTTGGATTACATCTGGTTCTTAATTAGACTGATTTATAAAATGAAACATAATTGATGTTTTTGCAACATTATGTTGGTAGCAGCACAAATAATAAAATTTGAATAAGCAAACTAAAAGTCTCTTTGGCATTTGTGTAATGGTATGCTGCATGTATATAAGTATATTGTTTGGTGTTTCATCTCACATTTTCTGTTGCTTTGGCTGGATTATGTTTACACAAATGTACCAAATTGTGATTGATTCATAGGATCAAAAATGTCCTTTCTGCAAGGATATGATGCTGTGGAAATGAGTCTTATATTCCACTCTGTATACACAACTCTCCTCTAGTAGTATAAAATTTACATTTCTGAGGGTTGGAAAGAAGTCGTCATCACAGAGATAAACTAAAACAGCACTGAAAACTTAAACAGCACTAGGAACAGAACTGCTCCAAGAGAAATGCATTGCCAGCAACAATACTGTGAAAGTACAGATGTGCTGGGGAACACAGAAGAGCTGAAGAGGAGCCTAAAGATGCCTAAAAGTGGACAATTGGCTTACCAGATGGCCCCCTCCTTGCTGCTTCATTCATCAGGTTGGCCTTTCCAGTCGTATGAAGACTTGGTGGATCACTTCTGGCTTAGGGCGGAGAAGAGAGGGAATCTGTCTGTCTGGAGCCCTGCATCCTGAATACAGGAGAGGAGTGAATAAGGTTTCAGATGGAGAGAATATGCAGAACGGTCAAAGCGTGGAGGAAGCTGGTAGCTGAGTTAGCCTTCGAGGACCTGACTATTTATCTGACATACACATTCAGCTAGAGTAGCTATGTGCACCAAGAAGAATTCACCTCTCTTTTAGCACATATAAGTGGTGGAAAGTGCATAACCATTGTAAGAAGGTGGAAATCATCTGGATAAGGCTAAAAAGTATGTTTGCAGAGGAACTGCACTTAGTCTTCACCTGCTCTGTGCTTCTGATTAGATGGGAGTCCAGAAAGAGCAGTGATCTGCATGCAAGAAGAAAGATGGGAAAGACGGCAGAAGCAGGTGTCAGTGAAAGAAGTGGCACAAAAAGGACTGGAGTGGAAAAATGATGGTTTCCCATCCACATTAGTGGAATCTTCACTTCAGAAAATAACATCACATCCTTCTATGCCAGTGAAGTTTTTTCAAATAGCACTCAATTGATATTCAACATCAAGGGAAAACAGAACATCAGAGAATAACAGAACACAGTCAATAGAGATGATAGTAAAGAAAGAAAGGGAAAAGGAAGCAGAAAGCTATTAGCTATGAAAGATATTTACTGAGAATATTATCACTGGCGTTCTTAGACTAGGTGGGACTAATAGTGCCCCACCATAGAAAACATAACCTTGCTAGGACTGCAAAATGGCATAGTTGAAAGGAATTGAACATATTACTTCAACGGGAATATGAAATCATACAGTGATAATGGAAATGAATTCACCATCTGGGAAGACAGAACTTCTAAGTGCTACTGGAATGCATTGGGGTCTCATGGTAACACTAAAATTAACTCAAATTTCTGCTAGTCTTCTAGAATTTTTGAACACTTTTAAAGACTTCTAGTACTGAAATCCACCTGGTATCACTTATCACTTCATCATTAGCAGAAAGGGCTCATCTTTTTGAGTCATTTGACTCAGTCTACTACTCTACAAATTGACATAACAACTTAGAATTCTGTCAGATATGTAAAAAAGAAAATTAATTATTTTTCCTACAAAGAATGACCTAACATATTTTCTGATCCAAAGCAGCTTCAATCTGGCCAATTGTCTAACAATGAAGGAATCTAAAGTTTAGAAATACAGAACTGCATTTCTTCTGTCGTAAAAACAAATTATTTCAGGGAATCAAATCTTACTGTCTAAGGCACAACCACCTGCCCCAGGAAAAGTATTTGCATTGGCTGAGTACCACTTCATGAACATTAACGGATTGGAAGCTTGAATCTGCCCTTTCCTGTCAAGCCAGGATCTCTCTGTCTGCCTGCTCCAGTTTTGAAGGAGGTAAGGTAGCACGGTGTTTTCTTATCACCACACAGCTGTATTGCAATTCTTATTTGCTTTCCAGCATGTAGACCAAGAAAGACTTGAGACATTTCTCTTTGAAAGGGTCTTGGATCCAGGAGTGTAATCTAACCAGTAGATCATCCTTAAAATGTGGTAGCTGGGGCCGATTAGGTACATTTTTAATTTTTAATCAGAAAGGCAATTATGTATTCAAAATGTATGTAAGAGCATTCTGAAATAGAGTTTCACATCAGAGAATTCTGAATTGACAAAACTAAAATGTTTCATGGAACTTCACTATCATAATGTTTGTTTTGGTACAACTGAGATCCTTGTACTCAGAAAAATATCAGCATCATTCTCATATTTTCTTCTTTTAAAGTCTGAAAATTATCATTTGTAATAAAATCAAAGTTTATAATAAAATCATACCATCATAATATAAAAAATTTATAATAAAACCAAACCTTTCAACCAAATTAAAATGGAAGTATTTCAATAATTTCATATTAGTCAATGCATTATTAACTATATTGTTCCTAAAAATAGAAATAATCCTCAGTTTATACAAATGTTAAACTTTGCTATTTACACAGCTCCAGTTTTAACTCCATGCTGAGGAAAAGACTGATGGTATGATATTTGTAACACCACTTTTCACACTCTGAGGAACTCCTGGAATAAACACGACCTATGTCTGTGGATAGCAGAGTCTGGCACAGAAATGCTAGATAATAGAGCAGTTTGTGGTTGTTGTTTTTTAATAAATAGGTGTAGTTTATTTTTAACTCTACTACTTTCACAATGAAGGCACGTGGCTATGCAAATATTCTCTGTGATTTCCATTGGCAAAACTACATCTGTTAAGGGTGAGTTTGATCAATACTGTTTATTAGATTATGCAACACGTTCCTTTATAATTTTAACTGTGATCTTGTAAATGCTATTCTGTGCCACTAATGCTGATAGAAAAATACTTATAAGAAACATCACTAATTATTAATTTTACTTTTCAAGAAAGCAACTATCAAGAACATGATTTGGTACATTTTAGAATCATACTTTGAAAGTCCAGATATTTATGTATAAAAAAATGATGACGGTATTTATACACATCAGAAATGTATAAGCGCGTGCTTTCCCTGGAGAACTGCCATCCTGAAACATCCTGCAGCATGGATAGCAGCTCAGCCACAGTTTCCTGGAGCTCATGAAAACATGCATGGCACTGTAAAAAAAAGAGGATTTACAGCTAATATCCAAGGGACCACATGGGTGCTGTGACTCTAGATGCTCACTGTACATCCATCAAGAAATGATGGGTTTAATGATGTCTTTCCTAGGGCAATTTGTACCTGAGGTCAGTGGGTTAACTTTGAAATTGGGCAAAGTGGAAGGAGGGCAATGAAATAGTGGTGCCACCTCTTAGCTCTGAGAAAGAGCTCCTTCCAAATAGCTCTTTCTATTTGGAAAGAAAAGTCTATCAGAACCACAGAAGTCATTTTAGCACAAGCTGAAACAATGGCAGAGAGACTTATGAAGAAATGCGAAAGACAGGCAAAGAAACTCATTTTAGCATGAGTTACTTTTGTGGGAGCAAAAGATTTGCCCTCCAGGTATTCATTTGACAGATGTTGCTAAAAATATTTTCAGGAGAATATATGGAAATGTTCTAGGTTTTATTATATTAAAAACACAGTGATACAGAAGTAGTTTCAAAATTAAGCAGTTTTTTTTTTTTTTTTGTAATATTATTTAGAATATCAAAAAAGAATAGTTGCGTATGTTATGTTCTCTGGGTATTTCTAAATAGTTTAGAAACTTTTCTTTTTTAGTAATAGTAAAGATGTGACGAGAAATAGCAAATTTTGAATAAGATGCCCAATATTATATGCACGTAAAAATATTTTACCTACTACTTTGAAGACAACACAGACTAGACTTGTTGGATGTAAGCACAAAAGAAAAGGACATTTAAATATGAATATGCTTGGAACTATTATAGATATCCTAAGTATAATAGACTATAGAAGGCTGAGAATAAAGTCCGACACAGAGAACCAACAGAATAATTCATCATTAAAGTACATATAATGCTTCAATAAAAACAAAAACAAGAACAGACTAATAACCTCTTTCTTTTCTATTCCTTTGGCCAATCCAATTGGACAAAATTCAGAGCTCATATCTCCAGACAGATATTAAGAATTCTGGTTAGAGGACAGGCTGATTACTTACAGGACTACTGAAGGTCTGCAGGAATACAAATGCATGCCATTAGGATGGTTCTTAGCTGTAAGGGTAAGCTTTGCCCATGTTCCAGAAAACCCTGTGATTACTGCTGCCACACGAGCCCTAGCTTTAGGTACATAACACCACGTTTATACAGCAGTGATGCATCATTACTTCTGTCAGAATTGCTGCTCATCAAAGGCACTGTAGAACATTTGATTCAGAGTTTATTCCATTAGGAAACAGAATTTGGCATGAGAAAAATGGAAATGCAATGGAAACATCTTCTGGGAAAAAATGTGAAGTCACTTTATGGCAAAGATCTATCTGCTAGCTTTTGAAAGTAAAAATTGCATTGGCAGCATATCAAAATGTTTACATCTGTGGAAAAGCTTTTAGCACAAAATTCTGTTCTTACTTGAACAAACTAAAGAAACCATAAGAATAGTAGAAAGTGAATGCTGACAACAGGCATTGCTGTGAGCGTATCGTATGGAATGCAGGAGATGATCCTTGCACTGGCACTAGGTTGTAGGTTACGCTTTGTGAAGACCACTCCCCTAAAAAAAAACAACACTGTCAACAAATGCTAATTCCATTTCCAAATGTCTCAATTCAATTTTCTGATGTCATGAGCATACAAAACACTTAACAGTTATCTAAATTCCCATCAGGTTTTTTGTTGTTGTTTTTTTTGGGGTTTTTTTTGTTATTCATTGTGCTCCTACAGCTTTTTAGAAGGGTCAATTACATCAGCTACGGATTCAAAAACATTGCTAGAGTATATCAACTCTGTCTAAATATCGGATATTTTAATCTGAAGTTTTAGGATCTTGCTGGTTTGAATTTTGTCAGAAGCATTACACAAAGCATTTATTTTCATTTTTCCCATTTCTGCTTCTACCTACAAGCCCAGCCCAAAGACAAGTGAAAAGTAAATGATCACTATCTGAGCATGCAGTCAAGGCTTTGATATGGCATAGACTTACAGGTTTAGTCATCTGCATTAGCACAGAAAATAACACATGATTTCTCATGTTGCAATAAGTTCTTGCATTTTCACCACTGTTTTACTATTTGTCTCATAAAGGGACTGAATCTTATGTATCTGGCAAGATAAATAAGCATCATTCTTTGCATACCAGTTTGAGACAGTAAGTAGGGTTGATTGATTCCATACTATTAGTAGCTGCCTATTTAGCCAGGCACAAAACCAAAGAAAAACTATTCTGAAGCAGACATTTGAGCTGGAAAAAGAACAAGAAAAACAGATCAAGAGCTATGAGAAGTAAACATTGCTGAGAGATGATCTACAGACATTGATGAGATGTATGATGACAGTTAAACTTACATTTTTACATTACTTACTTCAGAAAGGCACTACAGCCTCTACGGTTCTTTTAGGACATCCTGTCTACACAGAAGAGATTGTAAATATGCAAGTTTAACAGTGGAAAAAAGAAAGTATGCCAGTATATCAATTAAAGGAACAGATTCTACTACAATCACGGGGTAACCTCTATAAAACAACTTAATTTTAGATAAGTGTTTTTGTTTTTTATTTTTATTTTAGTTTTCTGATGAAGATAGACCATTTTGTCATCCAGTTAAACACATTTGTTAATGACAAAGTAGTCAATCAGAATATTTGTAGTATAATTGGGCAACAGAGTTAATTACTGAAGTATCTTGTGAATTTGCCTTGGGGCAATATTGAAAGTTTTAACAACAGAATTATCCCACAGGCAACACACTGAATGAAGTAATTGTTGTGCTTATGGCCCAAATAGCAAAATAAAATTATGAAGTATATTTCTCCTAAACATTCCTTTGTATGAGGGATGAAAATTGAGCATTAGTCTTCTTCCCAAAGAAGAAGCCAGATTTGCACAGTTTGCATACTAATGCCATCAAATAAATAATGTCATTATTTCACATGAAGTACAGAAGTAATTGCCAAATGCCACAAAACAGCAACAGTAACACCAACAAGAAAAACACATAATAAGAATTGAAAAGGGTTATACCGTTTCAGAAAAGCTACTCAGGGTTTTTTTGTTTATCTCTACTAGAGAAAATTTTATAGAAAGGCAAAATATGAAAAACAATTTAAATACATTTAAAAAATCATTAATGCTAGCAAATAAAAGATTAGGCTTCTGTATTAGGCTTCCTGAGATAATGGAATCAATTTGTAAGATCCATAAAATAAGAAAGCATTCCTTCAGCGGCCATCATGGTAGTCTCTACTGCCTTGAAGAAGTTCACTGGGCAGCCAGGGACACAGAAGGAAGTCAAGGCTGTGATGTCACAGGAAGATGACAACAAATTTTCCCAGCCGCATTAGAAGATATTTTTCAGTTCAAAACCCAAGCAGCTTGTGCATCTAATCTTCAGAAATACAATCCTCCAGAAATCAGGAAAGGTTCTCTTATAGGCGTTACTTTACATAGCAAACTGACTTCTGGACAGCCCATACACGTATTAGTATGAATGAGGAGAATTTTGGCCTGTCAGTTCACTCCAGTTTCTTTCTTTTTTTTTTTTTAGGAACAGTGGAGTTTTTCAATACAAATGATGGCTCCCGCTTATCTGGCAGATATATGCAAGATCAAGTCCTGATCAAGTTCAGTGTTTAAGTGGCATAATTAAATAATTTATTAGAGAATTATTATGTCTAAGTGGTACAAAACCGCACCTCAACCAAATTACACTCTGATCTGGCTTTGATGGGAATACTTGATTCTTGTGGGAGATCATGTTCTAGCATCAGCCATGGTCTACATCACTTGCTGAGCAATCTCATTATAAAAGGACGATATATGTAGTGGAAATTTTATTCACAGATACTGAAAGATTAAATCAGAAAAGCCTCTTCAAGTAGACTTTTACTTTCAGGAGATTTCAGCTGGTTGTTTTAAAATGATTTACATATTGAAGTGATTAAAATGCATTAAAATGTATCAGTGCAAAACTGAGTAGTGACGTTGCAATAGAATTGGACTTATTTTTTTAGAATGCCATACAGAAGTGTTGCTCACTCCTACTCAGTTCAGGTGGCATTCTGCCATTGGCTGTGACGAGAAACAAGAGCGAGTCTTAAATGTGTAACAGATTGGAAGGACAAGGCTAATTAGTGATGTGAGCTAAGTATTTAAACACGAAGAGGAATGCTAAGACCTTTGTAGACTTTGTGCAAAGCACACAGCCTAACATTTAGGATGCTTAATTCAATTTATGTTACACTACTGATGATTGTGAAATGGGTTTTGAAGAGATTTTTTAATCTTCTGTAAGTGCAGAAAACACTGAGATTTATTTCTCATATGAAGTACAAATATAAGTAGACATAAACTTAGTGAATGCTGTAAGAGAAAACTTCTAATGAAAGGAAAAAATCTGTAGAAATATAAACATTTTTAAGAATTCAGGTTTTTATAGTAGTATATAAAAATGGTGCCATCATTCTTCTTCTTCGGAGTGGCTAGAATAATAAAATGGAAGCAAGCTTTTTTATTTGACATTTCATGCATTACTCTTACACTCGTGCACATATGCTGCATAAATACGTGTTGTATTATAACAATGATTTCCTTCATTTTCATTTCAAATGAGAGAAATAAGAGATTGAATTTAACTAAAATATCAGAATAGGTAACATTTATTTTAAAACAAAACAAAAATCCAAAATGGAAAATATTTTTTGAATATTCACGTAAGTACAAATATATAAAGCAGTGTCTGTACCATTCTTGTGATTATTCCCAGCTCTTCCTCATATGACCTTTAAGTATGAGTGTGCCAAAAAAAGAGGATCAGTCTAAAGTTGCTGTTTAACAATATTAAATGGGTATTTTTTTTTCCATTGTGCATGAAATTCCACTTCTGTAGTACTACAAAATGATAACGTGCCCTTTCGGAAGTGCTCTAAAGCACAGTGATACAAAGTCCCCTTCTGGGCTTTGATGACTTGGCAAATTCCTCTTTCTAGTAAAAATGCTCAACTAAAATGCATAAAGGTCCCAGAAATACTCTGGGACTTTTATGCAGACATAGAATAGACTTAAAAGGTATTTCTTTTGTGGGATTCAATAGATATTTTAATTTATTCTCCCATCTACATCCCCAAAAAATTATTTGATGTTATTTATCAACGTAGTTTCAGATTTTCATTTTAGATTTTATCTCTTGAATTTCAACTTAGAAATACAACAGGCAATAAACTGATCCTTTAAAAACTTATTTAAATCAATGAGTTGTTTTCTGGATCTGAATTTAGTATTCTTTATACTTTCTTTTTATCTACGCTAAAGATACCAGAAATGGTGGAAAAGATGTAATTAATGTACTGTTAAATAGATTACCGGCATTGATACTAACCAAGGAACAAACAGGTAAAGAAACAGGAAGCTGATAAGGCAATTCAAAACAGTTATTCAGGTATGTATTACATATATTTTATATTTACCTTCATTTTTCTTGATAGTAAAATTGGGATTGTTGACCATTTCAGGAAGAAGACTATACAAGAAATAGTGCCCATTTTTAGGATCATCTTTGTCAACAGCACTGATGATCTGAATCACCTACAATAGAAAATAGCCCCATAAATTCACACTCAGTAAACATACAGTATTATAAAAAATATTTCATTCCACTGGACATATTCTTGCTTCTTTACATGCCAGACTAAAAATGCAAATTTATAAGATTAATTAGGAATTAATTTGGAAAATGGAGACTAGATCTAGACCTCTACATTGTTTCTAGAAAGAGGAGGTAGAGAATAAGGAGAGATAGGTTCATAGAAGGAGAGCAGCAAATACTGCTGCAGTTTAGGCAAATAATAAATTGTTATTCATTAACAAAGAAGAGATGAAGTGTATCAGAAACACTGTATTTTTTTGACTTTTGAAGAAAATAGGATTTTATTCCCTTAATTTTAATAAAACTTCAATCATCACTGTACTAGGAATGCAGGTGGATTTTATTTCTTTTAATATTGTTATCAGCAAAGGATTCCCAGAATAATGCAGAATACTAAAATTAGAAGAGGAACAAGTTTGGATAAGATGAATACCTTTGAATACCTCTATGAATCACCTTGTATGATTTATGTGATCAGCTACAGCATCTGCAGAGTATGTACCTCAACTATCTGCACCTTCATTGACATTGTTCACCTCCAACACTACTCAGAATGATACTGATCATCTTCAAATCATAAAAAGCTTTATAGAAAAAGAAAGGATGAAAAAGCATTTTAAAATAATCAGTAAAGTGTTTATATATTTTTATTATATAATGCAATTGCTTTTCATTCCATGTAATTTCCTATTGGAGTAGAAACAAAGATAATTATGAATCTATATCCAGTGTTCAGACATGAATTTCAGTGGTGGTTAGTTCATGCTAGATGGGGTTTATTAGACATTTAATGAGAATTATTGAACTTTGCCATGTTTGTTGAGTTTAACATCATTTTTGTCTTACATATTTATTTGTGTAATGGCTGAAGCCGTTTACCAATATTTTCTTGGACAATTAATTTCAAATTACGAAAGTGCAAATTTCATTTTTAAAAACTGGAACAAAAAACGTAAACAAATTCACATACTTTAGATCTTCAAAGCTTCACTAAAATTACTAATAACTAATATTTTACACTGGTTTTACTGCCAGAGGAATTATGACTATCAGCAAGTATGTTACATATGAGATAGAGCTCAGTATCATATTTTTTTCTTCTGTGTTCATTAGGAATCAAAGAAAGATCAAAATCTTACAAGACAACCACAAGGATGAGCATCAAAACATAAATATTTAAAATTATGTGTGTAAAAATGTTTGAGCAGGTTAATATAGGGATTCATAATTTGCAGGATGTTCTAGGAAGAAATATGATCAATTAATTTATTCCTTGAGAAATCATACATTCTGGATAGGGTAGATCTATGATAAAAATGTATTAGAAAAAGATCTTGGTGGTTTAAATACCTTTATGTTTTGTTTTGTTAATTGTATCTGCCCAGAATGAAGCTTTGATTGCCATGATTTCAAACACGTGTAAAAAAAAAAAGACCAAGGTTTTGGATAAAGAAGCAGGTCTCCAATTTAATATCTGCACGTTGAATCCTAGGGAGCTAGGATTTCACCTACAGTGTGAAAATGCGTAAATGATGAGAAGTGTATGCAGACATTGTCCATTCCATTTACAGATGTGATACATTTTCAGCTTTCTCTTTGCAGACCTGTAAGGTACTGAAACAGCTATTTGTGTCCATCTCCAGGGCTGGACTAGGTACTACAAATTCTGCTCCTCAGGTACGTACAATTTGGAATGAAATTTCAAACAAGTATATTTTGGGCATACATGTTTTAGAATCGTTCAAGTTTTCAAACACTGATAGAATGTGTCAGCATCAAAGAGAAAGGAAAATGGCACAGTGAAGAGCACTTACTAGACATAGTTATTTCAATGTTTTTGTTAATTCTTTCCTGCATTGATTTGACTGGAAATTCTTTTGCCTTTTTTTTTTTTTTTTTTTTTTTTTTTTTTTTTTTTTTTGAGGGGGTGGGGGGAAGGGGTTTGGTTGCAGGAAAAACAGATCTCTCTTAATCTTTCCATCTATTCTACTCGTTGTTTACCAAATCATTTGTTCTCTGAAAATGCATATAATATCATATGCAAAAGACAAGCTTAGTGAAATACTATAGTTGTTGGGTTACATGCAAGCATAAAAGAATTAAGACTTAGCGTTCCCATAGCAACCTTATTTCTTTGCGTGTTTCCATTAACATGAGGGTTTAAAAAAAAAAAAGACAAAGAAAATGCATAAGTTCGTAGAACTGAGTAAAGTTCAGTAATACACATGACAACATTCTAATATGCTGATGAGCATGATTTATTGGTCAGTGCTATGTAATCATATAATGGAATATTACTTAAGTAATCCTCAATTCTTGATTTGTTGTTCATAACATGGTAGAGAAATTTTCCAGGCTGTTCTACTTTCCTTATTACTAAGATTATTATTGTTTTTTTTCATGTAATAGCATCCAGAACAAATGCGTGTTCCATATTACAAAATTGATAAATAATAATAACCAAAGTGAGACCAGATTTTTGCCTTGCTCATCTCTAAGCACTAGAGTGGAAGTTTACATCTCTTTAGCTGTTCAGTCTTGACATTTCTGAAATTATTCCATATAAAATTTCAACTTTGATGTTGCATTAAAAATTCATGTATATATCTGATTCTGTACATATACTTACTGGGAACGCAGTAAATGAGCATATTTTGCTCAACAAGCAACTCAGGATTGCAATTAATAGTTAAATGATCCCCTAGGAGAACTCAGCATTATAGTCTGCAAATTTGTGTTGCACTTCTACAAAGCCACATGTGTCTGAAATAATACATATAAAAAAAGACCCAAATAAATAATAAAAACAACCTGTATAATTATAATGAATGATGTAAAAAGATAAATTGAAAAATGAAGTTGTCACCAGTGTTATCAATGTCTTGTAAGTACCTATGTGTGACTACAATGTATAGTACTGCCTAGAAGTCCTTCTCTGTGATGCTTCTCAAAGGGTTGACCCAGAATGGTTACTAATAATCAGTAAGCTCTTCCCCACTTCCATTGAAATTGTTCCTCCAACTCGGAAAGCACATCTGTAGCTACAGTGTTGTACATGATTATTTTTTAGTTACTTTGCAGGTTCACAATAACAAGAATGGTAGATTCACAGTACAATTTTTGCTCTGCGATTTGCGAAGAGCCAACACTCTAAAAAGATCTGCAAATTTCTGAAGATGTCTAACATTGGGAAAAGCCAATCTAATAGAACAGATTAGAAGAACTAAATAAAACAGTGGGAGGCTCAGAGTGCATTGTATTCTTTTATATACTACTCTAGTTCACATGCAAATTTACACTCTTGTACATCACTGCCTATGCAATTTAAGTGTTTGAAATTGTTGAACCTTAGTTTTGAGGAAGTGGCACTTTACTGGGGACCTGAGAACAGTGTGGGAGGAAACAGCAAAACCATGAATATTCTGGCTTTAGTTAGTGACTTGTGCGAAAAAGTAATAAAGGGGAAATTAAGAGCAGCTTTATTGTTACTTTAGAAGTCTTACAACATTATGCTTGTCTTCTTTTTGCCCTAAAACTGACAGAAAACATTTATGACAGCTTTCCTTCATGTACAAAAATGCACAAGGAGCACATGAGAATGGAAAAACACACCTTCTCCCCCCCACTTCCACTTTGTCCCTCATCATCTCCTACTGGCTACAGTACTGGTAGAGGTAGGATAAAACAAAGCATATGCATCTGGCAGCGTTATACATCAACAGTTTTTAATACATTCTGTCTCATCACCAGCAGCTGCACTTGCCACTTGCAATTATATCAGAGCCCAAAATAGAACACTTAAGAAACTGAACTAGATGGCTCAGTCAACACATGTAGGGGCTGCAAATAGGTTTTCATAAAAGGTTTGGATATAATTCCTTTATGTTGATTCAAATTCAATTTGAAACTTATATTTAATTTTATAAATGTAAATATACTGAAATTTCAAAACTCAGTTGTGCCTTTCCTGTATCTGTAACATTTCAGTTTAGACTTCAGAGGACTATCCAAATCAAGCTTTTGCTACTGTGTAAAATGGTAGCCTTTCTCATGTTAACTATTCTGTAGCTGAGATGTACTTCTTCAGAATTCTACACCTTGACTGATTAATAAGATTTATTACAGAATTTACATATAGAATACTAAAAGCAGAAGAAAAATCTAATCTAGTAGTGTAGACACTAAACTCTTCTCTGGAGCAAATAACAAATTTGGAACCTAACCTTAATTACTCTGGACTGGTGAATACTTAGTGTTCCCATAACCTTGTTTAAAACATTAAACTGCAGAATCAGTGTCACCTCATCCGTGCTGGAAGCCAAATACTGAAAAAAAACCAAGAAACTATGAAATTCACACAAGAATTTAAGCTCATCTGCTATGCAAGTAGGAGCATAAGAGGTGATGGTAAGTTGAAGATAACATATTGCTTAACACAAGTTGTCCACAAGTGCTTAAACAAAAGCCTCTTTTAGCAGTTTATTCCCAATCATTTTTTTATTTTTCAAATAATAATTTGCTTTTATTCCAAAGTAAAAATGGTGGGAATGTTTTTCAAGACTTTTAAACCATCTGAAAGCTTCTCAATATACTTAGAATACAGTATGCACACCTTTCTGACTTCAAGGAAACTTACCAAGCTCTTGATAAAATTAAAATAAAAATGGTATACTCATAACAATTTAGCATAGCATACAAAACATAACTGTTCAGCCTCCAAAACCCACGTGAGCTAAACAGAAAGCCACCCTGAGCTAGAGGAACTTCAACACCAACACTAACAGACCTGTTTCCTGAGAAATGTCTGTCCATAAGAGCACATTCCAATAACCTTTCCAGTGCCTAGAGAGAATTCTTATTTCTTAAGTGACACATGTTTGACACCTTTCTATTAAACAAAAAAGAGTGCTCGAAAGTTAAATCAACAGTAACAACCCAGCCTTGGTAGAGGTTGGTTGTCATATACTACTATAGAGTTGTCATTTAGTACTAGTAAAAGAAAATCATTTCTAACTCTATTGTCAGGTAACCTACTTTGGAAAATAGTGAATTCAATGCCTAACACCCACATGAGACACAGGAATAGTTGGATTAACAAGTCTAGTGTCATGCTGTCAGCTGCTGTTTATTTAAATAAAATGTCATGAGCTAGAAATAAATTAGAAAGTTTAAAAACAGTGAATCGCTGTAACGCACTGTGTTTCTCAAGCTGGACAAAAGTTTAATCTCTAGTATGCTACTTTACCCTGTCTGAACATTTCCATGAATTTTTATCTTGCAATTTATTTGGCATATGTTATATTCTTCCCTAACTCTGTACATTAGTCTTCCAAATAAATGCCTTTTAAGAAATCTGCTTCATTTCCTTAGAAAAAGGTTACTAAGTTTAAACTTTGCTTTTGAAGTCTAGTTACACTTATTTCACCTTGTAGGGTGTTGTATAAATTTCTCTGCTAGCAGTCTAATTTCATCAAATTATGAAGAAAATAAACTGCTAAATCACTTTTCTTTTTCTCCTCTGAGATAGAAGGGAAATCTCAAAACTCAAGTTCTCCAGCACTGTGTCACTGTTTAGACACTTTAAACTCAGTTAGAAATCACTTGACTTTCCATCAAGCTCTGTTTCACTTTCTTGATTTCTTTTTTCTTCCCAATTATCTTGAAAAAGTGAGTAATAATTAGATAGACAGAGATTATAACTTAAATATAGGCACAGGGGAAGGGCTTTATTGTTTTAAGCATCACTACTAAATTCTATATGTAGAAGCAGCAATCTAGTTCATTCCCTGAGGTTCAGGCTGGATTATACTTTTACCTATCAAAGTACATGAACTTACAAATGATGAGCTCCATCAAGATACCTACCTTTACCTTAAAATCTATACTTTAAAAATATATACATCCATATATAGAGAGATGTATCAGAGAATATGATTATAGATATATCTTAAAGGAGTATTACAGCATGAACAAGAGGCACATATTTTTGGATTAAAGATAAAATGACAGGGAGAAACTGCACCCCATTCTAACACTCTAAATTATACAACATAAAAAACATGGAGGTATTTACTTGTCCAGGCTTCCCATTCTCACATAAAAAGGCTTCATGCTCTGATGCAAACTCAGGAGCGTTGTCATTTACATCAAGAACTTTGATAGTAACAGGCACCCGGGACACTTGACTGTGGTTCCCTAAGAAAAGAAATCATAGCATAAAAGGTAAGTATATTTTGTTTGGGTTTTATGTATAAATTCTTAACTAGAAACCATACTCTTCCTGTCCTTTCTTAACTGAGTTGTCTTATCTGTTCTGGATCATAGAGTTGGAGCATGAGATAAAGAAGGACGGCCAGTTTGTTGTGGCTGAAAAGAATAAATACATCCCTACTGCAAACAGTATTTGTTGGAGATTATCTCCATGAAGACCTTTCTTGGACTAAATTGGTAAGATTTTTCTTTGATGAAGTTTCTACTGTTTTATTGATAAAGTCCATTATACATGGAAAAGGAAAGGCTGTAAACAACATAGATTTATTTCTTTGTTTATCTTTCACAGGGCATGGAACACTTCACTCTATTAGTTGTCCTGACTACACATCTATTATTTCTTCATTAGAAATACGATTAATGTGGAAACACATAGTGAGAGAGGATCTGTAGATTGACAAAGGTAAAACTAGATTGTACTTTGGATAAGTGAAGTGTTTTGATTAATCTACATCTATCCAAGAAAATGACCTGTGAACTTCTTTCTTCATTGAAGTAAAGTCTCATAGTTTGTAGTGTAAATCTATTTTGCATAAGGAAGTTTGTCACTGCAGAGTAGAATAATCTTACTAAGCTGTAAGGAAATAAAAGCTAAAGCAACAATTCACACTCCGAATAAATTTCACAATCAAATTCTAGTGTCTTTCCTTCAGTTCAACATATTTATTAATAATCCATTAAAATGATTATTTTACATTTTATGATATTTTTTCATATCTTATCATATTTTATTTATCATTTTACATTTTATCATATTTTTTTCTTCAAAAAGCAATACATGAACTCCTTTTAAACTTAGGTGACCAGCTGATCTGAAGATTTAAAATACATTCTATAGGACATGTATACATTTACAAGCAATCCAATCCTAATTTCAAGATCCATCCCTTACTGAATATTATTTTACAAACAACATATTTTATCTTGCTTGTATCATCAACAATCCTAATAATTGTATACTGCAAATTAAACTGTATGTTTGTCTTGTTCTTCAAGTATGTGTTTTTGCCTGAGTTCTTACCACAGGCAGGAAAGCTCCTGCATTGTCAGGCTGTTAATGTATGTACAATCGTGACAACCTAGCAGCCCATTTCAGTTCTATTCTCTGTCAGTGCAGAAATTGATTAGGAGAAGACAGCATTAATTTTTTTCAGGCAAAACAGAAGTTGTTATTGATTTGTATTCAATGCACCTGTAACAATAAGCATCAAAAAATAGGAGTAGATCAGGCTATGTCAGTGGATTGGAGGCTACTGACATGACTTGTAGGAGCCCTACAAGCTGTAGAGATGACTAAAGGAAGACCCACAGAATACAGAGTGTATTTTTTGTGGTTTTGATTAAAGTGAATTGTGCTGTAGCCTAATTATATCCTACCTCTTGCATCCTTTTTCCTCGTATTTTCAAGACAGACATTATTTTGAAGCTCCACCCATAAATCTAAATGTACATAAATTTCAGCACCTTGAATAACATTAATTTAAAATAACATAAAAATCTCTATTTCAAAAGAATAAAATCATAGTATCACTAAAACGTCTTTACATTTTCTGGATAGATGGAAATACTCAAATTCTGCCTATATAGAATATGGAAGATTACAAGACATCAAACTTTAAATTCTCTTTAGTCAAAGGACTCTCTAGTTTTAATTTAGAAAAAGATGTGTCACAGAAGAAAAAGAAATCCTTATCAAAATACGGTAAGAGTAATATTTATGACAGTTTCACATGATATAGTATTCCTTATTAACAGGTGAAGTGAGTATATATGCCATCAAACTAACATTAAAATGCAAATCAGGAAATTTAAAATATAAAACACTCTTTTTTTTTATCTTGATAAAAATACAGACAATAAATCTCTAGCTTATCAGAATTCTCAGGACTAGTGTCATATTTGAACACTAAAGATTTGCTTTTATCTAAATTAATGAAATGATGGGAGTTCAAATTTTAAAGACATTACAGAGAAATGTAATTAATTAGATAAGCTTCTAAAGAAATTATTCATGTCTCTTGTGACTGCCCCCAAAATGTTTGTCTTTCATCAGAAAGACAAACATTAAATTTAAAGATATTATAATTAGGAACTTGATGAGAATTCATTTAAAAAATTAATTTACTAAACACAAGTGAGACCCAACTGGTTTGGCAATCTCCAAACAAGGGGATATCCACTACCTATTAGGGTTCTTGTGACTATAATGAATTTCACTGTTGAGAAAGAGAGGGAAATTTTATCTACTGCCTGTACTGCCCACCACACTAAATACACTATTTTGTCACTGCAAAATTTTCAATAATTATTCACTTCATGCTAAATGAAGAATAATTAACAATGAAATAAGAATAAAAAGTAAACATAATAAACAGTAAATAAAAATCACCCTAAGTATACCTATTATGGGAAGAAATGACCAAACACTGACAAAATGAAATGGTATCATCTGCGCATTTTCATACTTAAAATGTCTGAAAAGTTCTAAGCAGTAAAACACTTCGAGAGCTCACTAAGAATTTCAATCACTTCCACTGAAGCACACTGATTTGAAAAAAACAAGGTCAAACGTCCCTCTATTTTTATGGTTTTCCTGCTCTCTTTTCTTTATGTTTTAATAAAGAAATACAGAGAAGTGGAATATGCATCAACTATATTGCAGCTCAGAACAGCCCCTCTTCACTCAGTGTGGCCCAGGCAAGCAAAAAGGTTGAAGACCTGTGCTGTAAAGCATACAGCTGGGTAGTCCCAGCAGCGAGTGAGGAAATAGAATGCTAGATCCTTGTCGTCACATACGGCTTGTCTTTACAATGATTAGTATTCAAGTTTCAGAAATTTTCTTTATTTGTGAATAGAGAGTCAGTCAGTTCTATTCTGAAGTAGTGATAAAATTAAATTTCAATTTCTTTTTAATTAATATCTTGTTTATTTTTTTTTCCATTGAACCACAAAGTCATCAGAATTTAGAATTAAAGTAAATCTTTCATTTTTCAGGTAGACTGTAAGACAGGTTCCTGAAGGTAGAGACATTATCTCTTAACAAACTAACTGAATCTGTAGATTTCATCAGCTGCATTTATGGTGATGCACAGCTTAGAGACCTATCTTCCATCTTGCAATACATGCACATCACTGGGACTGTCACCTGAGAAGTAAAAGCTTAGTTTGAAAATTTAGAACATTGTGGTGTAACAGCTAAAAATATTAAGCATATCTATGCTCGATAGTCACTGGTCTTAAAAAGCAGTGCTCATTATAAGCAGAATTATTGTCTGACAAAAAAAAATGTAAGTTCATCATTTATTTAACAAAAAGAAATCCAGTTTAATCCACTTTTCCCTTATTTAATTAAAGCATCCAAAATCACATCAAGGTTCTCTTTAAAAAGTCATAAACTGTCTTGCATTTTAACTAAAATTAAGTACCTGTATAAAAGTAGACTCCTGGAGAATAACACATCTTTTATTAGTATTATCATCATCATATGGCTTGGAAATGGTTATTTCATGCTTCTCTGATTCAGTGAAATTTCTGCTCTAATAATATTTTAAATTAGAAGTCCTAGTTCCAACAGAGAAATCAAAACAAAATCTGAATCACTGACTTAATAGAAACAACAGCACTTGTCTTATATCTCTCATATTTCAAACTTATTAAGTTGTATTTTAACTGTTCTATTCCCCAAGCCTTTATCAAAGTTTTATCCATCAACATTAGTAAGACAATTCAAATGCAGTACAAATTTATTTTTCCTTTATGGTTTTAAGTTGTTGCTTTCTTTGTGAAATCCTTTATCTCTGTAATACTGCAACTTCTAACAATTCTTTTGCCATATTAAACTGGCAAGTCTATCTTCGAGAATCCCAACAAGCAGAGTTGACACTGTGAAACTGAAATTTTATTTATGTTGATGTTTAACCGTAGAAATCACATACTGCAGTAAAAGCCATGCTCATTTATCTGAAGTGCTGTGTAATGATCTGATTCAAAAGAGACTGACTGCCTGAAACAGATTTTGAAACTGTCAGGAAAAAACACCAGTAATTGGCATCATTTTTTCACGGATAAAAAATAACGGACCATATTTCTCAATTAGGATAAACTTTAACCACCAAACCATAAAACAAATGAACAAACAAACAAACAAGTCTCCATGAAGATTTCAAACCTCTCACAAAATTCTTAAAACTTTTAAAGAATGAGAAAATACTGAGAGTCACTGAATACCCATGTAATGGTACAACAAATTAATGCATAGTGGAATGGCTTCTGTATAAGAAGCTGAGACAAGAAACGTGCTCTTCTTCAAAATCAATCTTCAATTTATACTTATTTCAGTGCACTCTGGACTCCACTACTACAGGAGTACAGATTGTGGTGAATCTCTGCATGTACGAGTGTGTAGGAGGGAGGGAGAAAGAAAAAGATGTGAAACATATTTCTCAGATTTATTCCATAAGTCATTCTGTGGAAAAAAAAATGGCATTCAAAAACTTTGTCACCTTTCAATAGATCCCTCAGTTTATTTCTTATGGTCTCCAAAAAAAAAAAAAAAAAAAAAAAATATATATATATATATATATATATATATATATATAGAAATCAAGAACAAAGCTACATTAAATTCTGTTTAGTTCATCACTGTTAAACTGTCACTAGTTTAACCAAGGACTTGCTCAGCACCTCTATCTCCTTCATTTTTGTTCACTTTTCTACCTCCTTGCCACGAAAAATTGTCAGTAAATGCGTGTTCTCAAAGGAATGAACAAACCATGGCCAGACAGGGAGCGGCCATCCAGCTAACATGTGGGAAGTTTTGACTGCATATTTTGGAGTGGAGGACAAGGAGAAGGCAAAACTGAGGAGAGTGCATTTTCAAGCAAATGACTTCAAAGCTGAATATAAAGTAAAAAGGTTTCCAGAGCTCAATAACTCCACCTCTAAAGAGTGACTAAGATAGGCCACCTACCTACGTAATCAATACGTAAATGTATAGCTTGGGATAAAAAGCGGTATGATAGATTCACAAGTCATGACAGAAAATGGTACTTATATAAATTCGTATTCTTTAGGCATTGTTCAAAGTCTTTACTTTCATTTTCTGTGGGGCTTTTTTTTTTGCATGTAAGACAAAAAATATTTAATATAGCTCATAATGAATAGAAAATTTGAAGCAGTTACCAAAAATTTGCAGAAAAATGAAACATGTCTGCAAAAAGACCAAACAGATTTTCTTATCTGTGACATTCACCTAACTCAGTGCAGAGATCTCTGCTTGCTATTGTAGTAAAGTAATTCAAACTGACTGCATTTCTATTTGCTTTTCCCTTTCACTTCAAGGCCTGATTCTGCTTCTGCTGAGGTTAATCAGCTCTCTTCTACTCTGGGAGCTTAATCCAGTCCTTATGTTTAATACTACATTATCTATTTTCTACATTTTAAATAATATAAGATGGAAAATTTAAATACAATTTAAATTAAAGCCAAGATCTCAACTGCTACTTTGTTAATTTCAAAAATTTATAAAGCTGGATAATCAAACAATGCTTTTTAAAAACATTAGTATATTATTGTCATAAAGGCACAACGCATCTTGATGGAACCAGTTAGCTCCCATTTTGCATATCTGAGGGTAGGCTATAATTTGATATTCAAGTGCAACCTCTTTGTTATTTTTCATACCATTAAACTGTGCAGTTATTCAGCAGCCTAACAGAGGGTTACTCACAACTACCTCTGGTCCTCAGCAAAGCGAAAAATCCATTTACAAAACTGGAAAATGTTTGTAACTTTTTGCAGAAGTATTATATTTTGGTTGGTGTATATGAATTACATTGTCTTCTTTTTATGTACAGAGAAAGATAAAAAAGCCTTGGGAAGGGTAAACTAGCTTGGAACAGCAAAACAACACTTAATAACTTTGAAGAGGGTCTCTTCTACCAGAATCCAAGTTATAAAAGAAAATAATTTTTTTTTTTTTGTTTAAATTTAGCCATGCAAGTTAAGATTGGAAAAGTTATCTGCTGCTGCAATGTGACAGAGAAAAGAGGCCAGGGTAAGTGAGCTGTAATGCTGCCCTTAAAGGAGCCGAAGTAAACTATTGATGCAAAGCTAAATTGTATCTACCTAAGAGCAGGAGGGGAATGCCAAGCCTAGGCAACTCTCCAACATACCCAACAACCCTGACATTCAAATGTCAGGTTATCATAAATCACACTGAATGGTGATTTCCCTTAAATCACAATATTTGCGTTTTGAAAATCCAGTAAAAAATCACCTCAGGCTTTCTATTTTTCTCAGACTTTGCAATGAAAATGCTAGAAGACAAAGTAGATAGTAGACGCACTTGGTAAAACAAGTCATCATTACATGTAATCTACATACTGCATAACAAAGTGATTAGACTGCATTGGAGAAGCATTAGGAAAAAGAAGGGCAGTTATTAAATTAAGGGGAACAAAGTGATGGGGTAAGGCTTGGGAAGAGATTTAGAAGGGGCATCCTAATCAGGAACTGTAGCACCTTTTAAATATTTGAGTAGCAATTATGGGTACTTGTCTGTTGTCAGAAGCTCTACTTGCAAACAGCTTGTCCTTAGAGACTGTACTTCTGCATACCTAATTTTGACCACAGTGAGCTTCATACTCACAGTGACACATAATCAAGATATATGTGACACATCAATATGAGTAAACAAACACATAATTCAAAATAAATTATTACTATAGCTGCTTGCACAGGTTGTATTGGAAGCTGCTACAGTTATATCAGGTTTATGACAATGAAAACAATGCTGTTTTATTCACAGATCCTAAATAAATCCTTAAAAAAAACACACACACAAAAGTACACTGCCAACATCCTTCCACCCACACAGCTATGCAGAACCCATGCTGAAACAAATGTTGGCAGAAAATAACCTGTATTTCTGATACAGTATTGTATTGTTGAGACTTATTTTTCTCTGCTGAGGATGCAAGTCAGGCTGCAGTTTGCAGTTATGCCACTTTCAGTAAACTGACTGTTACAAATGTAAGTGGTGAACTGTTATAAGGCAGAAATTAAAAATATGGTCTAAGTTTTAATAACTAATAATACTGGACTTGCAAGCCATAAAGAAATGCAAGCTAGAAATGTTCGAAGTTACACTTTTTTTTTCTTCAAAAGCAATGTAAATAACAGAAAAATCAAGTTTATTTAACAGGATAAAAAATTATAAGTCACTTCAAGAATAAGCAACAGCAAAACTAACCACAGCTGTGATCTCTGGGCACATTTGCAACTTAGAACTATTTTACAGTCCCACCACTGTAACAGAAGGCAGAGCCCACTATAAGCTTCTGAATTTTTTTTTTCCCCTTACCCTTATGGCAGCTACTGGTAAGGAGAAAAGAGGCAGAAAACAGATCCACACCTTTCTGCTACCTTCATTCCACAAAATTTCAGTAGCAACATCACGATGGAAATGCTGTTAGATCTTAGCTTCTTTTGGATCACCTCACCACAAACTAATTAAGATTTAAGAATTTCTGAGGCCTGAATTGTTACTAGGAAGCTGTAAGTTCTCATTTCAGAATGTCACATTGAGAAGATGTCCAAAAAATATGATACTATTAAGTAACAGAATCCAATGAGTCTCAGAAAACGAAGTAGCAAACGGGCTAGAAGCAAACGGGCTGGAAGCTTTCTATTTGAAGAAAAGTTGAAGACACAACAAATGTTCCGAGGCATGATTTGCTTGGTTCCAAGTTAATCAAGAGAGTTGCATTACTATAGAAGAGTCAGGAATCTGGTCCACACTTCAGAGCAATTATATTGTTAATATGCTAATGCATCATGCATATTAAAGTGTTATAAAATATTGACTCAGATATGCAAGGTCTTATTGTCAATTATAATTAGCTTTGAAATTTTATAATAATTAGCAGCAATAATAACAACAATAAGCATACTGATTGAGAGCGTTTGGAATATTTGAGGATTTTATTTTAAATGATTTCATGATTAAAGCATAATAATTAATGGTTCAAATGAAACCTCTCTCTTTCTTACTGTTAGACAAAACTACAAAATACTTATATAAAATTTTTATCAAACAAGTCTTTATTACAGAAGTATTTAAATTTTGTCATTTTCAGAGCTCATATTTATTCCTTAGCAGTGTTATTCATTGATTGTTTTTCCTGCTTGGATAAAACTTTGCCAGATGTGCTGATATTGAATCAGGTTTAGAATTAAACAATTCTTACTTGCACATCTGTGGCAAAAAGATCTCACTAATGCATCAGTATGTATCTTTAAAAATCCCGTGTTTCAGACCTACAGTACCATAATTACCATCCAGCAAGTTCACTAGGAGCTCAAATCATGATTCTCTGACTCTTTATTCTAGAAAAAAAAAAAAAGTTCTTAATATTGGCTAAACCAAGATCTAGTTAAAAACCTCTGCTCTGACTTACTCTCATACTTCAGTCTTACAGGGAATAAAGAGTGGAGATTTTAGATACAGTCACATTCTGCTTAGAAGTAGTAAATCGATTCTTATCAAACTACAACAATATTACTCGTGATTTTTAAGAGGAATAACATGTGCTAGAACTAAGATATCCTGCCCTGAAAACCACAATGCAAGATGCTAGATCGTTGATGCAGCTCTCTCTATCCTTCTTATAATATTTATCACCTCCTCAATTTTTCCTCTTTTTAGTTACTCAGATGATTTCCTTGCAGTTGCCCTACATTCTGTTCTCTGTAATTAGAGGTTACAAACTTTTATTTTGTTCCTCATACCTGAATTTTAATTCTATCATCTAAACTATTGAGTCTGCTTTATATACAGATTGTTTCTTAAGTGCCTTCCTTTCCTATTCATATTCCTTCATAATACTGCCACTCCCATACTATTATCCATGTGGATCCTATCTATTGTCATTCATGAGCTATGAAAAGCATTGATGGGAAAGTTTGCTGCATGTCTTAATGTACTTTAATAGCTGAGAGCAGCAAACTAACACATCATGCCATCCCACCACGGACTAATTCTCTGCAACCCACTGGAAGCTCTGGAGTCCTATGTAGTCCTGTATTTACATGCGAGTGAATAAAAACCACCATGCTATACTCTGTCAGTGCAAAAATGATAGATCATCTAGTTCCAATTCCAGTAAGTCAGAAAAAAATGTAAAGTGGAAAAGGTTAATATTCCCTACCCAGAGGTGGGTGAGGCCATGGCAGCACAGGCTGCCCAGAGAAGCTGGGGATGACCCATCCCTGAAGGGTCTCAAAGTCGAGTTCGATGGGACCCTGGGCAGCTTAATCTGGTGGTTGGCAATCAGTCCAAGGCAGGGAGATTGGAACCAGCTGCTCCTTAATATCTGTTCCAACCTAAGCCATTCTATGATTCTGCACGTCCCTGTGATTCACCTGGTTCTATCTCCATAATGGCTTATTTCCTTATCTTTCCAAAATTTACTGAGATTTACTCAGCTCTAAATTAGAGCTAATTATATAATACACTAGAGTAACTCCCTAAAATGTAAGAATTATTGCTAATAATGCCTATAGTCATTTTTACAATAAAAGACTAAATAAAATAAATGAAGTCATGAACAAAGGTATTCATGGCATTTAAATACATCATACCTGAAGGCTTATTCTAAAGAGTAATTATGACTCTCACCCTTTTTAATTATTGCCTTTGTATTTTTTAAGGTAACACGCAATATAGATAACCTTAGTAGAGCATGTGCTGGGCGATGATTCAATTATTGTATTTATATTCTTGGTAACCCATAAAAAGTCTTCTTGGCTTTATGCCCTTTCCCATTACGTGATAAAATTGCCTCATGCGTCTTCATTTCAGAAGAATGCAGTTGGTATATGGGTAATTACCTTTGTCAAATAGAACCCACAGCTTTGTCCTTGAGATTCCTATGCTCCATGCTTGGAAAATATTTTATATGGTCAAATCACCGTTTCTATTTCAAGATTTTGTCTATATTTTCGACCTCTGCTTTGATTAATAATTCACTAGAATTTCCACTAGTTGTGGCAGTTCTGGTATTTTGCCAAACACTTTTGTGGAGGGAGGTGGACACCAGCAAGCCAGTGGCATGCTTTTCGTTTGGCAAGCATAGCTGAATAGCAAGGGTTGCTTGATAAAAGTGGTCAATCAACATCAAAATAATAGCTCCATGTCTACATTGTCTGGAGTGTAAGGAAAACAGAAACTCAATTAAAAACTCCCACTCATAGATTCACAACTGGGCTAAAAGCTTTGCTTTAGGCTAACAAATATCTTCTCCCATGCAGCTCTGCAGGAGTCTTGGAATTCCCCTGGTGACATTTGCTGCATGTCTGTGCATGTGTGAGAAAAGAGACATTTTGGAAGAGCCTTTGATGAAACATCTCAGTGGATGCACACTTCATCCCTCCGTCTCCTGCTATATCTGGAAAGGCTGGACTCTACTAATTAAACAAGAAACTGTCTATGCTTGAATATGCTCACAGTGGTCGATCTCATAAAATGTTACTGAGATTCAATCTGAATGTAATTGAAGAAATCCAGTACTGCAAATGATCAGAAGGCTGGGAAGAAAATAGCAACCTTGAACAGTCCACTCAGTGCTGCACCAGAAAGCTTGGGAAATTTAAAGGTATCATCATTTAGTTGTCTTTAAAGTTTGTGAGCTACGGTTCTGTTATTTGTAGGTGTGCTTTTCACACATCTCACAGATTGCAAACTGGAATATGTTTAGAAGATTCTTCCTGTTAAATCAGTGATATTATTCAATAAATTTCTACTCTGTAGTACACGTGTATTTGGGAAAAGGATTACTTCACTTTTAAATGAGAATTCCAGGTAAGCACTGTTAATAATGGATGCATTATAGAGCTTGTAAAAAAAATAATAATAATTCAACAGAATCCTGTATCAAGCAGACCTCAGATAAAGTTTATGTGAGATGAAAATGCAAATACCAGGATAGTCATATTTAAATTGGAGGAATAGTAATGCCATTGTATTATGTTACTAATACACATCTCTTGCCTAATTTTGCTCTTCCAGTCTAAGTCTTGGCTTTGGATTCAAACTACATTACTTCTCCAATAGTTGTTGCTCTTGTTATATCAATTAACCAGAAGTCACTGAAGTATAGGACATTTCCTTAGTGTTAATGAGTTACACAGTGAGGAAGGACACTGAGGAAATATCTGCAATGTAGCTTTTAGTGGAAGTGGGAATCCATGGAGCTGGAGGCATAAAGTCGACAGAGTATAATTACTATATGCCATGGGCATGTATGACAGTTTGATAGCTTGAATTGATCTGAATGAACTCCATTCAGAATCTGTGCGAACTGTAGCAAAAATGTTGTAATAAATAAATCATGTCTATTTGATTTTCCTTTAGTAGTTGAGTAGCATTGACAACACATAACTCTAAGTACTACAAAACCTGTACAAGAACCTGAGAGAATACTGAGGAGGTTAGCTCAGCTTGAACTCTGCTCTGCTTCACTGCCCAGCAAAATTGCCAGCCAGTTAATGCAAGCAACACAAGCATGTCAATGTGAACAGCAGTTAAAGCTATAATTGCACTTTATACAATCTAAAAAATGTATTTACATGTTCAAATGAATGGGCTTACACACGACTGTATGGATCTTCACTTCACTAGACTTTCCTGAGTGCCAAAAACTGCATTTCAAAAAAGAACCAAATAACAAAAATGTGTTAGGACTTTGTACATATATAGACATTAAAAAAAAAAAAAGGCCACAGAAGAAATGTCTGAAGAAATGTCTGTAAGTTAATCATTCATTCATTCTTACCGCAGTGCAATCCAGAATACTTGTGTATACCCACAGATTTCTTTCCTGTTCAGGACTTAACTACAGAAGGCCCAAACATAAGAGAAGGAGATTCAGCCCTGACTTACAAAGCAAGGCTATATCCACTCATTGTTCTCTCAAGCATCCAGCTGAGAAAACCTCACAACATTGGCATCCAACTTCAAGGTCCTTAGCCTTCAGTCACACATTTCTTAACCATATAACATCAATAACAAAGAAAAACCTCATGGATTCACTATTTAAAATCCAGTCAGTGGCAGAAAACAAGGTTTACCTCTCATATCCACAGACCAAAGGGTTCTGATAAAGTCATTTTGCCAATGAGCCTGTTTTATATACACTGTAATCGCCTACATACTCATGCTCTAGATTCATTCAGCAGAGTAAACTTGGCTGCATGCCCATGTACAAAGAAAATTTAAGAATCAATTCAAAGGTTTAATAATTTTCAGTATCTCTTCTGCAGTAAGGATTAATATATGGTTTTCTTCTGTGAATTTCAGGTAGTATTTCAGAGCAATTTTTCAAAGAGGTCAACGTTGTTTGCAACATTCTTTTTTCTTATCAATTATTGTGTTATAATTAATCAGTCTAATGAAGTTACTACTTCATTAGAGAAAAACTACAAAGAAGTAAATTTTAGTTTAAATATGTAATGAAGAATGTAAGTATTATATTCACATACATATGGAGATCAGTGATGAGCAGTGCCCCTCAGGGATGAGTACTAAGGTCAGTGTTCTTTAATATCCCACTCAGGACAGTGGTAGAGGTATGATACATAAGAATAACTCAGTTGCAGTGACAGCAGAAAATGTCAAAACTTTTTCTTCAACTTAAGGCACAAATTGAGGTGCAGGCAGTGTAAAAAAGTGATGTAAGATTTGGCAAAACTTGGTGTCTATCTATGAAGGTATTAATAAATCAGGGTCTACTCCCATCATGTTGGCAATCATGATGAAAAAAGATATCACTGCTTATCATTGGTAAGCAACTGTGATGGCAATGAAATGGTCCAATCATTGCCCGTATGAACAGAGATGAGCCCTGATTGGAATCTGAAAGAGCAGCTTGGTTAGGAAGAGAAAATGCTCCTGTGTGAATGATGATGATATATAATATACTTATGTTTATGGGAGGGATAAGCAGTACATTAATATGGCTCTCAGTAAAAGCATAGAGATGACACATTTTGTATTTTCATTTGCTGCTTGTGTCTGCCTTTAACAGATTTCTGCTATTTTATAACAGAGATATTGCTTATTACTGTGCTGTAAAAAAATCTGAAAATGACCATTTTACCCTGCTCGACAATTCTGTGAACAGATTTAGTTTCTGCATTAGGAGTTTATAAATATTGTCTCTTAGAGAAGCAGGCATAGCAGTCTATGAAATTCAGCTCTTTTTTTATGTAAATGTCAGATAATCGTATTAGGAATGTAAAAACAAAACCAATACCACAATAAAAACCCAACTCTATCAACCCGGCCCTGAGCAGGAGGTCAAAAGCTTAGAGCTAGACTGGCATTATGATTTTCATAGCCAGTCGGAAAAGAAGCAATTTTACATCTCTGGTAGGTGCTGAGGCTACCATGAAGTTAAATGACAAAGCTGATTTCTTACACAATTCTTAAATACAATTACATTTTTTTAATCTGAAGAAGGAACAAGCAGACTTGATTCTGATCTGACTTAGAAAAGTGGAATTTTGTTAACTTTGTTCTGATACACACATATAAGGGAGGTCAAAAAAGTGAACTGGATTAGTTTCTTCAAAAATTATTTTTTCCTTTTCAGACTTTCAGAAGGAAATAAACTGTAAACTTACTTCACTGTACTTATTTTGATGTCTCAAAAGATTTGAATCACAGACTAATAATTCTCTTCATGTTATCTGTAAATCTCACAATCTGAGACTGCTTATGCCTTGAGAAAATTGGCATGAAGATTTCTATACCTTTCTCCTCGAAAATCAGCTGAATTATTAAGTGGCTTGATATCAACCTGGCAAAGTTTAATAAAACTGCAGCTTGCTTTCTTTCCTTATGCAATTTGATTCACTGTATTGCCTCACATTTCCTACCAGTATTGTCACACATTAATCAAGGTACTATTTATCCACAAGGTTTAATAGCAATGAATGGGCTATTTATTTATTTATTTATTTTTGGTATTATTGAGCTATTAGTAATGAAATCAACAAATTATTAAGATTGATACAGTTTACAGAGATTATAAATTGAGACCTTATTTTCTATTCAGACATCTCTTTCTCATACGCGCGTGCATTTCATTACCACTTATTCTCACAGATTCCTAACATGTTTGTATTTAAAAGCAAGTACGGGAAAAAAGTGCTGGAAAAGTAACTCTCCAATGTTGTTTGATAGTGATATAACAAGGGGGAATGGTTTTAACTAAGACAGGAGATTTAGGTTAGACATTAGGAGGAAGTTTTTCACTCAGAGGGTGGTGATGCCCAGGAACAGGTTGCCCAGGGTGGCTGTGGATGCCCTATTCCTGGAGGCATTCAAGGCCAGGCTGGATGTGGCTGTGGGCAGGCTGCTCCAGAGGTTGGCCACCCAGCCCATGGAAGGGGGTTGGAATTCGATGATCTCTGAGGTCCTTTTCAACCCAGGCATTGTATGATTCTATGATTCAGTATGGGCCAAGTAAGCACCTTTTATTCTCCCATTTATTATTCATGTGTTCATAGGTACAGCACCGTGATACTGAGCACTACAAGTTTTGGATCATAATACTATATTCTCTAAAAAGATACTCTGGGGGAAAAAAAAGCATTAACATCATCTTGTTTTCTACATGCAAGAATTAACAGCATAATTCATCAAGCTCTGAAGACAAATATTCTTACAAAAATGTGTTAAGTGTACATGTACTTGTGGGAATTTTGCATATATATAATAGATTGCTGAACAGATACTTCAGAAGAAATGTTTTCTTAGTTTAACTTCCAGACAGATGACAGATTTACTTCCAGGATCTGTTTTTTGATGCAGTATGACTGTCAAATGTATAGTCCAAAATACAGAGCTAATATTAGTAATAAATTAAGTTGGCTTATCAAATGCTGCCAACAGCACAAATTAATCAGGAACTCTCCTTGATTACAAATCTCAGGCACATATTCCTAGGCAGAGTGACTCTCCTGGCTCATGCCCTGGCTTGTGCACACTGTTCAGTCTCAGTAATACCTGTTCTTGTCTACAGCCATATATGAGTACATTTAGTCATAGACATCAAAGAGAGCTACTTCCATTCAACATTATCCATGTGCTTAATCATTTATTGTATTGAAAAAAAATATTTTTCAGGGTGAAGAACCTCTGGGTTGAGACTACACTCTGCTTCCACAGCAGCAAAGCTTTATTTCTTCTGTCTTATAATAACTCACTGTGATGTTTTTTTTTCTTCATTTACCCAATAAAACCTCTACAAATGTCATCACGCATCTCTTCAAAGTCTACATACTTTATTCACTGAAAGAAATGCAGTTTTGAAAAAGTAAAAGAAATGGAACATCAGCAGAAATTGTTTTCTCTGACAAAAAATGAAGTACTTAAAATATCAGTGTTTCACTTTTTCTGTTATGTACTGTTTTCAGTCCATACGATCTGAGAATTAATGATAATAAAACCAACAGAACTTCAGTAAACAGAAATACTTACTGGTTTCGGTAGCTACAATCGTTATATTGTGCCACATATTTGTTTCTCTGTCCAGTGGTGTTGCCAAAGTTATTTTTCCATCTTCTGCATTAATGTTGAACTGTCTCTCAAGGTCAGTATGACGATCAATGGAAAACCTGCAAAATAGACATCCTTGTAATCTACTTAATGAAGTTAATGAATCCATACAATCACAAGACATTTTATGGAGCCCCCTGAGATCTGCAGTTTTATAGCCAAATGGATTGAGAAGCTCAATAGAATAATAATTTATAAGACAATATGACAAACTGAGACTAAAAAGAATATTAACTATTGTCCAAGGAGTGATTAGCCGTATGGAACCAGTATGAAGGTCAGAAAGTGCCCTCAGGTTCACCAGGTAACATCTTTGAAAAACAGTGCTGATCAAGAGTTAATTACATCTTCCATCACATTTATTAGACAGTTTCTATGACATTTCACAGTAACTGCTGATAATTTCAAGTGTAATGTATTAAGCACACAAAAATGGTGGTTATTTTTAAAAAGGGTGAATAATATTATTTTAATAATAAATTTCAGATTAACAATGCGTGAACTATTCACCACACAAATCGTTCGGTTACAAATCAAGTGGCTCTATGTGCAGAAGTCAGTCCGTGAATCACTGCTTATCCACAGAATACTTCAAATGCCGAAGGAGTGATTGTTTTATAGATTGACATCACTGATCTGTAGGAAAACAAGTTTCATCTGACAAGTAGTCAGTTTGCAAATGTACATTTCCAGGTAAATTATGCAGCTGCAACAGACCCATCTTGACAAGAGGAAGGAGCTGCTGTAGATTACTCCAACAGTGCTTTAAGGGGACAGCGAATTAAAGCTCCAGGAAAGCTTTCATTTTTATCATTTTCAGAGTGTGATTGTATTAGTGCATTATTTGTAAAAATAATACAGATCACAAAATTAAGCCTTCAAAATTGTTTTTAATAGGAAAAGTACAAAGTAGGAGAGTTTATCATTAAACTATTGATATGGTTCAATAAAGATTGACATCAAGTGGTATGTATTACAGAACCTAACAGCATGCACTGACAATTTTGCATCTGTTCTGCACTGTACCTGGGCATAGTACGGTGAGTCTGGATCCAGTAGCAGTTTGGATTACATTACATAGTGGTCAGAAAAGAGACTCAGACTGTCAGATTCTCGTGACACTTCTTTTGGCAAGTAAGCTGCTAAACTTAGTGATAGAAGAGCAGTACTTTGCCACAAAATCTACGGCAGTTTTCTGAAAATCAGTTATGCCACTCTGATATATTTTATAATACTTTAAAATAAAGTTATAATTCTGAATTTCCTTAATATGCCACAATAAACACATCTTGGTTAACTGAATCTCGCTGCAGCCTGACACCATTGATTTCAATACACAGTGTGTTAAGAGCTGATTTTAAAACTGAGGAACATCTTTTTTATTAAAAAGAAACACACAAATAAATAAATAATCAGTCAGGTATTAGGATTATATTTAGAACAAAACATAAAGCTGCATTCAGATGCTTGTGCAATGCTTTTGGTCAATATATGACTCACTTTAAAAAATTAGTTCAGAGTTATAGTGTAAATGTTTAAAGATAATGTTCATTACCAAGGCAGAATCACATTAGTAAGATGTGATGGGTCTTAAGAATGAAACTCTCTGTTTAACCAGGAAGTGTGGTTTGCTACACATTGAAGTTTTCTGTATTTAATCTCTCAGAAGAACAACTTTTACTCATAAAAATTAGGTGCATCATAACAAAGTATGATAAAAAATATGAAGTCCAATTTCAAGTGTAAGTTCCTAAAGCTAGGCACACACTTATTTGGACATTCAAGTAAACTGATTTTCTAGTGAACTTCACGCATTCGGTACTCAGCGGTTTAATACGAACTGTACTATCCTCAGCAGTTCAGAAATCAGGTCACTTATGTGGAGGAAAAAAGCTGCAGGTGCCTAACCTTAGGCAATCGTATTTGAAGATGTACCTTAACCTTACTTTAATGTCAACTTAGTTCCCATTTAAGTATTACAAGTGAAAACTGTGATACTAATAAAGTTAGTACAAAATATCTTACAGACTTATATGTTTAAACTTACAGGTCTAAAATTTTATTCAAGAAAATTAGAGAAAGACAGCAATCAAGATGATTATTTTGAAGATGTCATTACTTAAAATTAATCTTTTTGCAGTTTATGTGAGGCAGCAGAAATGACTGTCACAGCTCTGGTAGCAAACTTCTCTGGAATTCTTACATTCCATCAAAGAAATAAAACATAAAACGCTTATATGCTGTTTAGTTGACCTGGGCTTGACATAAATCCCACTGCAATAAGACACTTTTTCTCAAAGAAGCAATGCCTCTTTAAAGCTCCACTCACAGTCTTTTTGCCGTTCGTTTTCTGAAGTTACAAAAGTGTGAGCAGAAGGTCTGTGAGTTTGTTACACTGCACTTCATCTCGTCTGAACAGTATTTATTCACATTGCAAAAACAGCATTCAAAAGGAAACATTTGTAGCATCAGTTACACGGGTTTACAAGACTACAGAGAGCTAAAACCCTCTCCCAATTCTAATTTTATAAATACCTGAAACAAAATAATAAAAACTGCCCAGTCATAAGCACGGGAAAACTAATAATGCAGTTGTAGTTTCCTTTTCATGGTAATGGTATTATAACTCTTTTTAATGGAAGTGCATTGTCAGATCTATAAGCTAAACATTCAATGTACGCTTCTCTAAAAATGAGAAAAGAATATCTTGGGAAATAATATCTGCTTTGAAATTGCCATAAAAGCCGCACAAGTTATTGAGAAGTTTTAGTTCGTGTGCGGATCTGGTATGGCAATTCTAGGAACAACCCCAAAGTGTTTTAACAGAAGACTCAAAGTGCCTCTGAGTCCTTCCACACTATTCATACTGCTGTTAGGAGTTGGGTTGGTCTACCTATCAGTGTTTAATCACGACTGTTAGTTAATGACAGGCACACAGAACACGACACTTAGTGACAGATAAACGGCTGCACCGTTAGGGAGGCAGAAAATATCGAATGTAGGTTTTTAAGGACTGCTGTGAATTAAGAAAATGATCCACTACTGCCAAAGATGAAATCTCTTCCAATATGAATGGAGAAAACTGCCACAGTGAAGCTTATCTCTCCACAGAGAAAGCCACTGAAAGGCAGTGATTTATAGGAGGGCAGAGACAGTATAGGAGGAACGATTATTACTCATGCTTTTTGCTATGCACCTGGATCAAGTTTTATCCAAGATAATTTACTATAGATAAGAAGACCATGGTTATAAAATAACAATAGAAACATGAAATAAATACTACTGGAATCAATAGATTTGTATGCTAATAGATAATCATCTTTCAAGCCTTATTACACAATAAGCCAGAATTTATCAGCCTTACTAAACCACAGCAAAGCTCTACAAGTTGCTCACTTTATAGAAAGAAAACAGAGGGAGAACAGCCTCATGCATACGGTGTTTGGAAAAATATACTTAGTATTCTACCAGCATTTTTTTGTATGAGAACTTTAGAGCAGCACTACCTTATAGGACTGGAAGACACATCAGGGTCATGGGCTGTCACCTGGCCAATCACGGAGTTAATAGCAGCATTTTCATGCACTTCCAGTAGGTATGTAGGTGATGAAAAGACTGGTGGCTCATCAGCATCCTCTACTACAATTTTTACTGTTGCTGTATCCTTGAAAGGTCCTCCACTGATGAAGCGAGGATCAATATGGATGTTGGCTGCTTCTACCTTCAGAGTATAGGATTTTTTGGTCTCAAAGTCCAGGGGCTGTTAAGAATGACAAAGATAAATGTGTTTTACTAATGGCTGTAGAAAAAGAGCAAATTAATATAACGCTGATGGATGAAAGTTATGTGCATTTAAGCACATTCAGTGAGTCTTAATGCAAGCACTTCCACTACCAGAAATCCAACCTGCAAATTTTCTAGGCATATATTGATATATGTTTATTAACCAGCCTCAAAGAAAACAATACCGTTTTCTTGCTTTTCACAATGAATTTACCACAATGCTTTCTTTCATGAATTCTTTCATGAATTTTACCACTACAGTTTCATGTGAGATAAACAGAGCAAATTTGTTGGTGATGACGTGACTTGCATAATAATCATGCATTTAATCATTGCTTTGTTAGTTGGAGGTAAGAAAATATTGTATAAAAGATATTATCTCCATGAGGAATAAATATTTAATTATTTCCAGAACTACACGAGAAATGCAAATATCCAGCAGTTATTATTTGTTGGACATGAGAGGCATTAGATGGCAAAACTTAGAGCTAATCATCTAAGAATGTACTTCAGTATTACTGCACTTCAGATAACTCTGCATTTCTGTTTAGAGGGGTAAATGAGGCAGACGTCTCTCAGGAATTTCTTCCAACTGTACCAATTCTTATTTCTGGTTTTTTGTTTTTTTTTTCAGAGGGAGAAGCACAAAACTGATTGCTTTGTTCTACCAATATACCTGCCATGTCATCAATGTTTTTACTATTTTACAGCTGCATATTAAAACACAGAAGATGAAAACACAGTGGATTTAAAGAAACGAAATACCAAATAAAAAACAAATCTGCAACAGTTCTGAATTATAGAATTTTTCATTATAGGAGATCCAAGTTTTTATCTTGAAGCACATCAGTATATTCACTATATAATTCTCTTGTGTCTCACAATGATTCAAGTTTCAAAGATGCAAATTGCCAAGCACTGGAAAGATATTAAGATTTGCATTACAATGTCCCAGGGATAGAAAGAAAAAGACATAGAAACTCTGAATCTGCAATGCAAATACCAGCAAGAACACAAATAGGAAAAGTAAATCTCTTTCTGTCAAAGCATTAAATGTGTGTACTTTTGCATTTTGTTGATTTTTTTTTTTCAGGTATGAATCAAGGTCTAATGGGATCTGCTCTTTCTCACAAACTCTAGTAAACATTAGAAAACCATACTTCTTTATCAGGTCTTAAATTAGCAAGCTTTAATAACTGGTTTATAAGTCAGCATATTCACATTGTGCCAGTCATAGCTCCTGTAATTTCATTTCATATGCTTTATAGAAATGACAGCACCCCAATACACTCAGCCATTCTTAATCAGACTACCATATTTACTCAATTTTACTTCCAAAATTTACTCTGAATTGCCTGAAGCCCACATATCTGTGCTGGTGAATGGTAACCTACATTCATCAACTACTGTAGTAGAACCAGAATGATTATTGTTGTCAAAATGAACATATAAAACAACATTATGATAGAGACTTAGTATGAAATAAAGCCGAGAGAGCTGGGGCAAAAGGCTAATTGCATTAGTTTACAAAGGAGGCCACAACATACAGTAAATAACAGTAAGGAAGAACAGGGATGTATATCATAATTTACTCTTTAGGGAAAGAGATCTAAATTTAGATAAATATACAGCATTTTATTATTATTCTGGAGCGCTAACCTCCTCACTGAGAAACAGGAAATATGAACTTCTGACAGCCATTCTGTCTGACCCCTTTAATCACAGGTAAAACTTGAATATTAATTAACATTTATGAATATAATTGGGTGCCCCTTTGGTTCTGTGCACACAAATACCACATCTTGCATACACCAAGACTGTGTAGGCATAGAAAAGGAAACAGATGTAGCTTTTCCTTGGGACCAAATTTGGCAGTTCTCATGTTAAACTTGATAAGGTGAACTGAAATCACTATTCCTCGAGCAAATAAGAGTTCAACAAGACAAAAGTTGGAAAACAGCCTATTATATCTCAGGCAATTTAAAGAATAAGGTATGATATTTTCTCTAAGCAGTATTTGTCCAGTGATACAGTAAGTGAAATAGGTGAGAGAAGTCTTTGTTGAGTATTCATCTAAGACTTTATGAGAATTTACATCACCAACAAAGCAAATTCTGACCTATTCTTCCCCTTCAGAACCACAGAAGTAAAACAGTATCATTTGAGCCCATGAAGCAGTGGCTGTACTCAGGAAGCACGAAGCACATTAACAAGCGTCCAGAACAGAAATACTGCCGTGGAAATCTTCCCAACTGCCACCTAAATGGGACATCTCTGATGGACATCACTTGTACACCCCTACTTCTACCAGTTTGGTTTGACATCTCATTCATAGATAAGAGAACTCTTGGAAATCCAGCATGTTCCCACAGTCTTAGAATAAACCTTTATTTAAGAGATTTACCTTTCTCACTCTAATAATGCCATCCTGAGTTTGGCCATCTGTAGTGATCTCAAATATATCCATTCCATCTCCTTCAATAATATCATAGGATGATTTAGCATTTTCTCCAATATCCAGGTCATTTGCCTTCACCCTTCCTATGGGTTCACCAAGAGCAACATCTTCCATTACTGAGAAGTGATACAGACCTTAAGAACAAGAGGAAAAGACTAAACATTACATCTCATTCCAGTATCTCTTGTGTGCTCTTCATTTGTTTATACTTCCCAATACAAACTCCTGAGATGTGCAACTGATACAAATCATATTTACAGGAGTTATTTACTGAAAGCAGCAAAATGTGTTTCTTTCATAGGAATATTCACAAGAATGATCTGGTTTTGGGTTTAACCACTCTCCACCTCACTTCTGTAGTATAAACTACTCAACAAATTTTCAATGAAGCGCGCCAACTTGATACTGTAAATGAAATAATAACATCTCATTCTGTTCAGTATAGCACTTAACTATATGTAGATTTTGACTAAAACCTGATAGAACTGTTATTCAATAGGTTATTCACCTGCTATTCAAATACTCAACATTTTTTTTTTTGCAGCCCTTGCTTCAACCCATCTGACTTCAGATGGTGTTTCAAAAAGCGTATTTCAATGTTCTACTATCTTATTTTAGGTAAGCTGTTTACTAAAAGAAAAATCTAAATACATCTCCCAGTTCTTAACAATACTCTGAAAACAGTAGACACATGAATGTTTTACATTAAAGTTTTACAGAATGCCTTTTGTTTGTTTGTTTGTTTGTTTTTTGTTCTTTTTTTTAACTTTTAGTAATTTACTATTATTAATGTAATGGTTAATATACAGTCTAACGAACTACAGTGATACTTAGTAGCTAAATTAGTCAAAAAAGAACTCAAGTTTAGGAGTTAAGACTGTTAAGAACAATAATGATACTCTTTGAAGCTTGACTCGTTATTTTCTTCACAGAAATTTTAATAAATCCTGTAATATGCAACTATAAGTTTTCTGAAACCAAAATTTTCCAGCATTTTTGAGGAAACTGTTTGAGGGCAGATTACCAGAGCAGCAGTAGAAAGTAGGAAATAAACCATAAGGAATGCATAAATCAATATATTAGCTTTATGTATAGTCTTTTCTAAAGTGATTACCTTTTCATTTTACTTTCTATGCTATTCTATGGAGACCCTCAGAATTCTTCCAGAATGTTCCCAATGGCTCACCAACAGCAAGCTGTTAAAGCAGCCCCAGTACAGAAAGTGCCTTCAAAGATTAAATAAGGTATTCGTAACTTATCTGCTGCCCATGATTTGTGGCTTAACTCTCCAGACAGCTGGTTGCATTTTTGGTTGATTTTTTTTTCTCAGATTTATTAATATAGCTTACAAAGTACTGTAAAAGTATTATTATGATGCAGGTGATTCTTTTGCATAAATTGTTCTCAGGTATTATGAAATGTCCTGTCAAGAAACCATAGTTCGGAGCTGACCAAAAATACACACTATACATCTCTGAAAAGTTTTGGTGAAAACCAAAAAACTCACTGCCGTGTGAACGGCAGTGCACAGTTCTTCTCAGTATAATCTATGGTAAACTGCCAGGTTAAAAACTTCAACGACTTATAAAATGCCTCTAAAGTGATTTTAGAGAGATCATAGAAGTAGTGAAAGTTCATCTTTTTCATTTCTAAAACCCAGGAGGCTAACACTCTTTGAAATCTAACCATAAATATACATTTCTGTCCTGCCTGGAAACAATAAACCTATAAAACACACTACTTTCTGAGTTCATTACAATTTATTGTGAAAGCTGCATGTATTACATCTTATGAATTTCTATTTCATTCTGGTTAGGCTCTATTGTAAGTTTGAGCCTTTTTATTTTCCTTTTCAGGCAAATGCAAACTGTGCTGTAACAGTGTAAAAAATGTTACAGACTCGATCAGCTCTTCTATAAGGTTACGGACATGACTGTACCGCCCGGTAGCACGCCTGGAAGACTCAGTTTTAAAAGGCAGAATTTGTAATAGGACCTAGTTATAACATTTACTATGGCACACTCACATTAAATGCATCATATACATATTATAAAGCTATAGTACATGCATATTTTTTCTAACGAAGTTGTACAACCATCAGCGTCACAACAGAGTTGTTATTCCCAGGTGGCAGTTAGAATTCTGTGCTGCAATCCACTTAACTATAACAGCTTCGAAGACTGAAGTTCACTCTTTCTTGAAGGAAAACTAATCTACATTTTCCACACAGAAAGTATATTTCAGGGGTTTGTGATGCAGTTTTCCTCATCCTATCCAGTCAACATGTCACTATATTCAAACTGTAGAACAGGTATGAGTAAACTGCACAGGGAAAATACAGCTTCATCTCCACATGCATTCACTCCTGTACTTCTCAGTGAGCCCTTCAGCAGATGTACCAGTTAGCATCACTTCTGTTGCTGACTTTCTGATCAGCTTTTGTCAAACTTGCTGGCAAAGGCTCCTTGGCAAAGAACATTCTGATACAAACACAAAAACCAGACAAGATGGCAGAAGTAGATCCATAGTCACAGTTTGAGTTACTGTACATCGCAGGTGTAAAAGAAATGTCCCTCTGCATTCTGATGATATGGTTCAGCCAGGAATCTCATCTATAGATGCATACATTATTAGGGGACTTTCCATCATGTGTTGAAAAACGCCACTCCACAAGTTCTAGCCATGCATTCTCAAAGTAAAAAACACATGCATTCATCTTTTATAATGAGAAAACCATTTGCTGTGCATAGAGCTGTTATCTGTTAAAATACACTTCAATAACTTTTTTTTTTAATTTTTTGCAAATAGCCTTTACCTCTGCTTATTTACTTTATAATGCTTTTCTGTACGTATATATATATTCTGTGCTTTTTATGGGGTTCATGTTCATCACATGCTGAGTAATGAGAAAAGCCCGTTTCTCTCTTTGTGTCTTCAGAACACCACAAAAGTGGACTTCAGCTTACATACTTACAGAAAAGAAATAATTATTTATAAGGTGCATAAGTACCTTCTTAGAAAAATATGCTTCTAGAAAAGTAAAAAATATGCAAAGTCGGGACTTGAATGCTATCCTAACCCAATATGGACTCTTAATATAAGTTTTTTTCAGAACAAACTGGATAAAAAGGTAAGTTTCTGTTAGTGTGTTAGATTGTACCTGTTCCAAACAAAATCAATCCAGTTATTATGCTCTTTACTTTTTTTTTTTCTTATTTCTTTTTGTCTTCATCTTTGAAATAGTCTACAAAGCTTGTAGAGAATCTCAGCAGGATGCCAAATCATTTTAACCTAGCCCAGCAAGATATCTATTGGAACCACAGTAGGAAATATGGATTTTGAATTAAAGATCAACAATTATCTTGTCTCAGACTTATTTTGTTTTCTCCACTGTTACCTAATTAGTCAAGGCTTTACTTCTTTTTATCAGTTACATATGTCTTTTACTGGTAGTGTCTCTTGCATGAGATGGAAGTACATATAAAAGCTATCAAAACTGCACTGAAAGGAAAAAACACCTTAAAAAAAAAGAAAAAAAGAAAAAATACTCAAGCCCTCCTTTTGTGTGCATGTATGAGAGATAACAAGGAAGACAGAGGACTGTATACACAGTAATAGGCATAATCCCATCCTTCCTAAAGTAATTAATCAGATAAAGGACTATTAATCTTTGTCTGGTAGCAGCTACATATTTTTAAATTACATTACAAACCCAGAAAATATGATGATTAAAAAAAATCTAGATTAACAATTACAAAAAGAGCGATATAACTTTCATATAAAAGAGAATGCATACACATAATGGCACTTACTCTGTGCAAACTTAGGAGGATTGTCATTAACATCAGTGAGTGTAATTGTCACTGTCGTAGTTCCAGAAAGTCCACCCATATGTCCTCCCATGTCCTTTGCTTGGATAACCACAAAGTATTCCTCTTTGGCTTCTCTGTCCATGTTGGGAAGAGCTGTTTTAATTATAGCTAGAATAAAGATGGGAAGAAGATCATCAGCTCCAGATCCAAATTTAGTTTTGCAGGTAATTTTATATATATAGGTAAAATTTGATATAAAAACAGTACTGCTAAAGGTCCAGTTAATTTGCCTTTAGTTTCAAGGACAAAGACAAAAATTCAAATTTTTCAAAACAGTATATAAGCATTTGCTTACTCCGATTTGATTAAAAAGGCAAGGAAATTGCAGTCAAAACTGAGAAATATTCATACTTGAGATACTTAGTTTTTCTTTACAAATTCTTTGGTTACTTTCTTATCCTCCACGGAAATCAATCATTTTCCCATAGAAATAAAAATTTAGGAATAATAATGACGCACCCGGCAAATAACCTCACTGTTTTAAATGAGTGTGTTAATGCGGGCTATCAGAGTTTGGTCTGCATTAAACATTTTCCTTAGTAGACCTGAAAAATTATTTCAATTAGTTTTGTATTAAGCCTATTATTACTTTTTTCCATTCTTATTTTTAGGCAGACACTTTCCCTATTTTTATGTTATGCTTAAAAATACCCCAAAAACAACAACAAAATAAAACACAATAATTAACAAAGCCAGACCTACACAGGACTTATAAAAAAGATGCCACATTTATTATTCTTCATTTTACTCTAAGACTCAAGTTTACTATTTCTATGAAATGATCACTTTGCCTAGGTGTGTGTTTTGTCATTTAATCGTAATACTCTATATCCCTTGTCTACAGTATGAAAGATCAAAGAAAGATTAAAACACCTTGAAAAGTATCTATATCAGAGTTCTAGTATGTAACGTTTAAAGAATAAAACTTGAAATTCCTTCTCACTGAAGATACTAACATAATCTGTAATTTCAATATTCCCATCTACTGTCTTAGCCATAAATCATTTAGTAGAGGCTGAGTAAATATAAAGTCAAGTTTCAGTATCATACATAATAAAGAGAAAAAAATAAATGAACTCTTTTGTTTATTATAGCTGAAAATGAATATTTTTAAACATTGAATATATCCAAATTATACAGGTTGACTATTATTGCTGAACTTTCTGTGTTCAGTATCTACAAAACTGATGTCAGCAGAAGAAAAGTTGCATCAGTATCTCTTATCAAGCAACATTACAAACAGAAGAAGGCTCCATTCTCACCTAAATAAGAAACATGATCAAGACAAAGTCAGATAAAGACAGTTATCCATAGAGGATCTCAATGATAGCAACTGTGTTTCTATTTATTTAGTTATTTATTCACCCATTCTCAGGCTGAGCTCACAAGAAATACTGAAATTTTCACTCTATTTTTAGAAAACAATTCCACTCACTAAGTACTAATAGGCATACAGCACATAGAACAGTAACTCATCGATCATTCAACCTGTTCTTCTTCAACCCAGAAACATATTGAGAATGAAAACATTATCATTTTCAGCATTCCGTGATGGATAAAAATGATATGTGTCCATCAGGAGTGTAGTTTAAAAGTGAGATAAGAGAATCACTAAAAAAACTAATGTAAGGCAGGTAGACGATGTTAGAAAATTGTATTTAGAAAAGTTATCAATGGCTTACTGTCAAAATGGATAGATGGATGAAGTGGTTCATAGGGTTTGTTCTACTTCTAGCATCATTCTATTCTTTCTGAATGATGGAAGATAGGAAAAACTCATCAAGTCTTTCAGATGACACAAAGCTGGGAGTAGTTGCAAGCACAGGAAGAGCAGGATTAGAGTTCAAAGTAATTCTGACAGATTGGCAAGTCTAAAGAAGTAGGGTGCAACTCAGTTTGGCAAGTAAAAAGTATTTTATGTGGGTGAAACAATTAACTTCACAATTACAATAGAGCAGATGACTCAAGGGAAAGAAAAGAATTTGGTGTCAAAAAGTGAATATGAATCAACTGCAATTTGTTGTAAAGAATGTTCGAACTTTTTCTGATGGTATATAATCTAGAATGTAATATGCAAGAACTGTGGAACAATCCTTCCATTCTGCTTACATCTGTAAGCCTACAGCTGGAACAGCATGTCTGGTTTTGCTGTGCTCCCCTTCTGTATTGCAACTGATAAGCAGTGTCCAAGTCTATGAGAAAAAAACTTGTCTGCGTCTTCTGGGGAATTATGATCATAGGCTCCGCAGTCAAATATGAAAAATTAATGACAGCTACTCTCCTATTCCACTGAGGATAAGGCAGAAAATGATGGACCTAAAAAGTAAATGAAAAACTGGGTTTAAACTGAAGCACAAGAGATTTTACTATAACATTAGGAGAACACTTTCTACCAGAGAAGGCTAAGTAACTACAGATAGAAAGGGCTGCCTGTAGAATTAATAGTATTTCCGTCACTGAAGGTCTTTTAAGAATCTAACAGATAAGTGCATACTGAGAATGAGAAGGACCTGGACATGCTCCAGAAGTGGGCACACAAAAATCTAATGAGGTGTAACAAAGCCAAGTGCAAGGCATTGTAACTGGGTCAAGGCAATCCCAGAAATGAGTACAGACTGGGGGAAGAACTCCTTGAGAGCAGCCCTGCAGAAAAGGGCTTGAGGGTCCTGATGGGTGAAAAGCTGGACAGCAGTGTGCTCTTGCAGCCCAGAAAGCCAAAAATATCCCAGTCTGAATCAACAAGAAGGTGGCTAGGAGGGTGGAACTTGGGAGGCCCCATCTGGAGTACCTCATCCAAACCAGGAGCCTCTAGTACAGGAAAAATGTGAAGCTGTTGGATCAGGTCCAGAGGAGGGCCATGAAGATGACTGAAGGGCTGGAGCACCTCTCCTAGGAAGACAGGCTGAAGGAACTAGGCTTATTCAGCTTGGAGAAGAGAAGGCTCTGGGTCCAGGGAGATCTCACTGAGGCCTTCCAATACTTGAAGGGAGCTTACAAGCAGGACAAACTGACTTTTACAGTCTGACAGTTGATAGGACAAAGGGGAATGGCTTTAAACTAAAAAATAGGAGATTCAGATTAGATGTTAGGAAAAAAAATTTTACTCAGGAGTTGATGAGGATTTGAAACAGGCTGCCTAGAGAGGATGTGGATGCCCCAGCTCTGGAGGAATTAAAGGCCAGGTTGGGTGTGACCCTGGGCAGCCTGATCTGGGGGTCAGCAACTCTGCCCGTAACAGGGAGGTTCAAACCAGATGATGACCCCCTCCCACCTAAGCCATTCTATGATTCCAAGCTATTTCTTCAAATAATGAGAATATCCTCAATATTGGAAGTTCCTTTTTTTTTTCTCACTGACTCGCTTTTCCTAAGCAGCTATTGGTGTCACACTGCTCAATAGCAAATAAAACAGCTGCAGAATGGGATTTACTTTTACAGTGATCCTAAATACACACACTGAGCAATTCACACAATCTGCCTCACAACTTGAATCAGTTAAAATGCTCCCCTGTGGACTACTTTCAAGAAACTATTTGGGGGAATATACACCGTCTCACACTGAAAAAGATCAGGGGAAAAGAAGCAATGTTACAGAGGCTGTAGCTGACGAAGAGGAAAAGAAGCAAGAACAACAGGAAAAGGGATCTGTTCCCAACTTTTCAATTTCCTCTTCTGTTTTTAAGGATCTCTTTATGATAACACTAAAAAAAGTGCACATAGTAATAATTGAGAATATGGAATAAGTCCAAGCAAGCACTATGCAAAATTGGAATCTGACCCTGAAAGTTTTTCTTAAGAAACTCATTCATCTCATGTGTTTTGATGAAGCCTTCCTGCTATTTCAACTAGCATGCTTTGGAACTTTCCCTTCTCCACTTTGGAAGAGCTAAGTAATTGCTTTGATCTGCCTTCCATGCTAAGAACTTCATGGAATTTCTTATTAAATATAACAGCCATTTAGGACCAAAACTTCTGCAAAATCAATCTTGTGATTTCTTCAGAGAGCCACGAGATGTATTCTTTGTTCTCCCTTGAAACACACTGACTTCAGATATTTTAGCAGCCTATAAAAAATATTCACTTTGAGACCTCTGGAAAACCCTCACTATAATTCCTAAGAAATGAATAGATCACTACTAAGTTTCTTGAAATTTAAAGAAATAGATTCCTTTGAGGATGTCATACAGGCATACTTCTATTTTAAAATTCAATTTACCCTTCAAATAAATCATAATCTTTTAAATAAAAATTATCATTAAATATTCACATTTCTTACTAAGTTTTAATGCCTCTAGGACTTTTATTCTAAGAAGACAAGAAAAATATCTGTATACTCTATGTAAGGTGGTTAACTTCATAGAAAAATTATTAATTACTGGAGTATCTGAACTACCTTCAGACAGAGATGTATTTAAAATCAAAGCCATTAGCCACAGTAAAAATAGTGACTAGGTGAGGAATTGATTGCTACATTATACAATTCCATGTGGAGTGATTCTGTGACATTTTAAAAATTATTTTTAAGAGAGAAGCTAACAGTGTGCATAATTTATTAAAATGTTTACTTTTTAAAATTGTATGGGGAAGGTAGCACCATCTGTCTCTCTGTTAAACAAAGAGATGAAGGTCGAATATCGTTCTATTAAGCCTCTAGCTTCTTGTGTAACCTACGAACTATTTTATCTTCTTTTTCAGCTCACATAACCTCCATTTATGCATTTTTTTCTGTTCCTACTTTCTTTTTGAAGTAGACCTTGCAAGCTTGTCATTGTGCATAAATGAACAGTACCTTTCTTTCACTAGATATGTTATTGTTCAAGAACATCACTATAAGATAGGACCTTCTATAGTACTGCCATTTCCATTTCAGATGAACTTGGATCTGAGTTTTACAGTATGGCTTTCATCTCTTACTAGAGACTTACCAATTCTTTTTCCCTGGGAACAAGTTTTCACTGGCATAGTGAAAGGGTCACCCTCTCACCAATCGGGAATGAATGCAGTAAATAACTACATAGGTGCATACAAAGGTGCTTTTTAGGATTTTATTTCTCAAGATTTTCTATTAATTCTCCTAGCCACTTTACTGAAAGTAGCTTTTGCTTCTTTTTCAGATGTTTTCCAGTGTAGCTCAATTCCTCTCTCCTTCAGTCTCTTGAAGGATAAAATTATTTATATACAAATCCCCTGTTTTTCTACTCAGCATGAGAAAAATTGTCATACTAATTATCTCACTAGCTTCCTAAAGTGATAGAGGTATTACTCTCAAATGCAAGACATAACTGTGGCATTGTTTTTCTTTTGTTACTACTATTATTAGATATACAATGGAAGTAGAATTCACTTTTTTCAAATGTCAGTCTGTCTTGATCTTAAGTCACTCATCTCTACCAACCACAGCCTGTCAAAACTGCATCCAAATCTCTCCAGAATGATTTTATACTTTCTTTATTTATCAGAAAATACAACTTTTCCCAGAACTGAAGGACCCAACCCTACATACCTTATCCATAATGGTTGCGCTGTACAAGTAAAAAGCAAGAAATGTAGGACTGACCCTTGGGTCTGCTGCAGCAACAGTTTGTTACTACAATTCCCTCTCTAAATGGCTGTCACCAAGATAACTCTCAGAATCAACATTGCTCTGTACAAACACCCAAGCACAACTCCAAATGCTGCACAGCATATTCAGCATGCAATGATAAGAAAAGGTTCCTACTAGTTTGAAAATGCACCTAAGTGCATTAAGTGCTACACAGAGAGATCTAAAGGTGCTGTAACCAAGAGTTAGTGATCAAACTCCAAAAATCCAGCTTGTGCTTGAGGTGATCCTGCTACACTGGGAGCAACACTGCTATCAGGGCCACATTAACCTATTTTACATATGCTATTGCACACATCTGTCTTCCTGCCCAGGAAATTAGCTCATACATCTTATTGGCTAAGATAGAACAACATCTACTACCCATCCCAGCTTGTACTTCCACAATAGTTTCAGCTAAAAGATTAGTAATTGGCAGGGATAACACAGCTGCTCTAAATAATGTTCCATATCTCCATCAATCCCAGCAGAGTTAAAATCAAAAACTATTTGGAAACCTGTCTATTTGGAAAAAGACTGATGAACATGAATTATATCTGTTCCTAAAACATTACTTTTCCTTACAGATGAATATCCTGTATCAAAACTATTTTCCCATCTTTATGTAATCTGAAAGTGCTACCTTGTCATTTTATCATGAATAACTACAGAAATAGTCCACATGCCTCTCTTTTACTAACATCTCTCAAATATTTGTAGTGATTTCATATCCTCCTTTAATCATCTTTTATCCAGTTTATACAAATTAGATACAATCAATCTTGTATTCTAAGTCGTGTTATTTAGTCCCTCTTACCTTAGCTACTCTACTTTGAACTTTCTTCATCATCTCAGTATTCCTTAATATGATGCTATGTCTCAACAGCACTACATACAATAGTGTGAGGGCAGCTTGTGCTATTATTGTTACTAGCATCAATAAAATGGACATTAAGAAATAGAAAAAAAGAGAGAGCGTAGAACATCAGAAAAACATCCACAGTGAAAAGATTGTGGACGTTTACTTTCATTACCTTATTTATTTTTATTCTGCTGAATTGTATTTCAAGGTCTTGATGCAAGAGGATAATAAAAACTGCGAATAAAAACAGAAGATTCAGACCTGACTCTAGCTGAATGTCATTTCCAGTCCTCCTTGGCCTACTCTTTTATATTCTGAATTTCAGGTACACCGAGAGCCTCACATTAAACAAGGTGGTCCAGACAGGGCCATACACTAAGTCATTAAAAGCACTGCTGAATACCTTTGTTGGCATTCTGGATGAGGGGATCAAGTGCACACTCAGAATGTTTACAAATGACACTAAGCTGGGAGGAAGTCTTGATCTGCCTGCAGGTAATAAAGGCCTATGGGGGGGGGGGATCTGGACAGGCAGGATCTGTGGACTGAGGCCAGTTGTATGAGGTTCAACAAGACTAAATGTCAGGTCCTGCCCATTGGTCACAACAATCCCATGGAATCCTACAGGTCTGGGGAGGAGTGGCTGGAAAGCTATGGATCTGGAGATATTAGTCATCAGTTCTTGATGGCTGGCTGAACACAAACCAGCAGTGTGCCTAGGTGGCCTAGAAGGCCACTGCGTCCTGGATTATAGTGTAGATAGGATGAGAGGTAATGGCTTTAGTTTCACCAGGGGAGGTACAAGTTGGATATTAGGAAAAATTTATTCTCAAAAGGGTGCTGAAATATTGGAACGGGCTGCCCAGGAATCTGTCCCTGCAGATTTTCAAGGAAAATGAAGATGTGTCACTGAGGCACGTGGTTTAGTTGGCATGGTGGTAGTGGGTTGATGGTTGGACCAGATGCTCTTAGTCATATTTTCCAACCTTAATAATTCTATGATTCTATGGTTTAAAAATTATTCTTTTTCGTATACTGTAAGGCTTTATCTTTGAATAATACATTGCATTTTCCAGTGCATTTCGTGTAATTTGCCTTGTTCATATATTTCACGTATGTGTAGGAGTGACATTATTTAAGTTCATGTGAAATATAAATAAGAGAGACACAGCTGAAAATGTATTTTCTCTGCCATCCCTATATTGTAGAACACAGTGTCACTTCATATTATGTTCCATTATGGTAATCTTATTTTAAAGTTGACAGTCATGATTTAATACGTTTGAAAAAGCTTAGAAGTGAGAAGCTACTTCTAGGAAGCCCCTCTCTCAGCATCTTGGCTGTCAGTATTTTGATTACGAGAGAATACACACAACTCGTATAATAACACTCAGTAGTCAGCAAAGCTGACATCAGTTAGTCAGATGAAACAATAATGACTATATTTTAGTTCACCGTGAGTTCTGTTATTAATATGATATCATCACATTGCAAGCTTAGCCATTCATAGAAAATCTGAATCTTTGTAATGTATTATTTATGTTTGCTCTCTAACCAATGGTCATACAATAATTCACTTATGATAAGGGTAAAAATATTCAGAACAAGCCATTAAAAAAGCATTTACCCTAAGCCATATTCAGAGTACTGAGTGAAAAATAACTTCTGAATTACCTTCTTTCATGTGCCTATAACTCATACCAAAGAATGTGCAAACTAGAACAGAGCAGTATATGTATTTTTCATCTAAGGTAATGGAAAATTATTGTTTTATGGGTCACTTATCAGTACTTCTTTCTGTACAGCCAGTATTATAGAATTGTTTCAGAATGGAGGCTGAGAGTACTGTTAAATTTTAACCAAGAATTGATTCATGCAGGGACTACACCTAGTTAATCTCAAGTTAGCAAGAAAACAAACAGAAAAGCAGAAGATCACATAAATGCTTCCTTCCTTGGATTTACCCCCAGGAGTAGCAGCCCTTTCTACCATAGGCATGAAGGACACCATAGGCATCTCACACCTCTGCTCTCTCTTTTTCATGTTGCTCAAGAGTACTACAGAAGTGATAATTTGGACTATTCCTTGTGGAGTACTCTCAGTCTACCATTAAAACAAAGCAGAGAGGTAAGATGATCTTTACTTTGAGACAGCAAATTAGGAAAATTACAGTTTGTACAGCTTATCTGTGGCTATCCTGGTGTTGGTAGCTGCACAAGATCTAAATCTAGTCTTGATTTCTAACAAACAAAGCTAATAAAAAGCCATTAATCTAGGAAAAAAATGTTAAGTAGCTATACTTCAGTATCTGAAGCACTCCTAGAAATGAAAGATAACGTCTACATCCTTAAATGGATCAGTTTAACGTAGCCCACTTCTTGGAATACTGATTCAGTTCTAGGGAAGACAATATCTATGTTCAAAATCAATTGTTTCAAATGTATTAGAAAGACTTTTCACTTAACAAAGCTCCTAAACAAACATAATAATGGACAGAAAAATAATAAAAATAATAGTAAAAAAAAAAAAAAAGCTCAGGTTTGATTTGTTTTAGACAGCAGTAATCTACCTAACTTTTCCCGTCTTTCACCAGAAAAATGTGTCCAAGCATCTTCCCACATGGATACTTTATCTGGGTTCCTGAGAACTACAAATGAAAACGTAATGCTTTTTCTTGGCCTAGTTACTAGGAGAAAAAATACTAGCTGTGGTTGTTCACATTGCTAGTGTTAGATAAATATAAGGAAACAAATGAGCACCTGTATACCTTGTGCCTGCTTTGGAAATATTCTTTTAGTTAAAATGCACCTTCTACCCTATCTGTCCATGGTAACAGCAATGCTTTCCAAATTATACAGCTGCTTGTGTTTTATGCACCACTACATCTAGAAGGTGAAATATTCAGTGACACAAGGTACTTAGTATCTCAGTATAATACTATCAGCATTTTGAGACTGTGTGTAACAAATCATAAACTCCCTCTGGTATATAATAAACATTATTATATCCTTGCTCTGAAACTCATGTATTAACAAGAAAATGAACTGTGTAGTTATATTCTTCTGAAATCAATACTTTTCTTCAGACAAACTATGGCTATAGGTCTGCTGTCTCTTAAAGCAATTTTTTTCATCATGCACAGTATATGGCTGCAGTATCTACAGGACTACCTGCATCTGGTTTGCTTAATGACTAGATTTTTACGTATGTTTGTTGTTTATATATTCTAGACAACAAATGGATGCTGGAGAGCTCTCTCCATTTTGACATTTAATATGGCTAATAGAATTCTAAATCTCCAAGTGTATCAAGGTAGGCCACAAATTTTGAAGAATTTGAAATATTAAACATTACAGACAATGAATAAACCCTTTGAATATGACAGAAGCAGCTGTATACTCTTCAATTTAACAAATTATCCTGTCCTTAGTGGTAAGAGTAGTACTGTACATATATTACAGGTGAAGACTGCTACATTTACATGGCAAAAAAAGAGAAGATGGTATCAGTGCATAAACTCATTCAGTTGTAATGATTTATAGAACGTAATCAATGCTCTACAAAGATCTAAAACAAACAAACAAACAGAAAAAAAGTGAGATATCAGAAACCATTTATTCATTCAGAAGAAATTCCATTACATGGAGCCACTTACCGAGAGAGGTGGCAAAGACAGTGTTGAATTCTGTATCATTATATTCCCTTTGAAAAATAACATGTTATTTTCATGGTAACTGAACTGCTACAGGAAGGAATATTTATAACTGAAAATGAAGGTAGGAGGAGGAATTTAATACTAGTGAAACAGGAGAAAAATCATGATTTTCAGGTTCACCAAAAAGCTTTGAGTTCTCTCTGGCTTTCACGATAATGGAAATGACTTTGCTGGGTAATGAATGGTTATTTCATTGGATTAAGCATAAGTTTTTAATGCAGTGCAAATAATAAACCAGAGTCAAATTAAACAATTTTTTAGGTCTGGGAAACTTTCTTTCAGGCTATTTCAAGTGAAAGGACTGAAAAATGCTTTAAATAGTTGGAGAACATACTCCATTTCAGTTGATGTGAAGAGGTAAAGCGGTAACAGTAAGCACTTTATGAACTTTCTAAGGTAAAAATAATGAAAGACCCTACAGTTAATACTCTTCTAATTAATACAACAAATACAAGCCATTGCTGAAGACAATAATTTGTTACAGAAAACAAAATTATATATTTCGCCATTTGATGTCAGGGATCTTTGCATTGTTATATTTACACGTGACATATGACAAGTCAGCCAGTATGAACTAAGGGACTTCACTGGTAACAACCTCTTGATACACTTATTTTTGAAATAAGCTACTGTTTTTTCACAGTACTGTGCTGGAGTTATAATTTGTAGAACTCTTGTTTTACATTCTGCAAAAAATCAAATAATAAATTATGTTCCTGAGACTGTTTTCATACTCAGGACAGCTTTCCTCCAGCCAGAAGAGAATAATTTAATGGATGAATCCTATTTGTTTATCTGCACTACCTACCTCAAGTCCTTGCAAGCTAGGGAATTTCTGGGATAGGAAAAAGACTTTTTCCCATGCAATCACAATCAACAGAATTAAAGAATTTCTAGATTTTAAAGAGTGCTCTTGTTCAGAAAACTGTGCAAATTTGATCTGTCAAAATATCCTTTAATAATTTATCCTAGTATTTATTTCATAACTCTTTTAATTTGCATGAGTACATGAATGTTTACTTCTGCTTTTACATCTTTATGGCCAAATAAATTCAGATGATTTTTTTGTATGCTATAAAGTGAGTTATAGTTTTATTCTCCTTAGGAGAACACAGCTGCTTTACTCAGAGTGATTAAAAGCAACATCAAGTAACAGATGAAAGAATATAACAAATAATATCAAATGGCTTTAAAAGAACACTTCTCAGATATAACTAAGTGAATTCTCTTTAAGTGTGACATGTGTGCAGCAAATGGGAGGGACTGGATTTATCAGCACCTCTTTCAGATGAGTCACTCAAGACCTTAAAATCATAGAGAAATAAAGTCATGCATGCTAAATGCATGCTAATAAAATTTCATATACTTGGTATCATGTTCTTTCTTTCCTCAGATCAAGCCAGTCAAGAAAGAAAAATTTTTAATGAGAACACACAAAATATTCATTGAAATTCCAAGCCAAACAGTATTTTCTTTAGATGGAAATACCACAGTGTCTTTTTGAAAATCACATTTTGTTCATTAAATTCTTCAGGCCAAGTCTTCAGTACCTGATCAGTTACAAGTCACGAAGCTGACTTCCACTACCTTCAGTTTTGCTTCAGTAACTTCTGTAATGATATTGTTACTTTTACTTGTGTTATCATTAATACAGATTTTTCTTTGTCTTTTCTGACTCTGATGGGATAAGAGTGAGATGCTGTAACTCAGTAATGCTGACAGACATACTTACATTCCCTGCTTATGTGTACTATATGTAACTTGTAAGAAGTACAGTCTTTTGAGTAAATATAACCCAGGATTTCGTATTCAGTTACCTACCTGTATGTGGCTCAATGGAAAAGTAAGGCTGACCTTCCAGAATGCTATAAACCAGTTTGGCACTGTTTCCATAAACGGGATCATCTGCATCTGTAGCTGTTACTTTAGTAACAAAGGTGCCTAAATAGAAAGAATGTATATGGTTAATATTTACAGTCTTCCTAGATATACACATTATTTGACCAAAAATATTTCATTTATTTGAAACTTTAAAGAAATGTGTGAGGTATGCAGTGATTAAAAATAAAGAAAATCCACAATAATAACCAAAAACAATATTAACTGAACTCCAAAAATGTCTTCCTTCGGGATGATAGATGCCAGCTGACTGAATTTCTGGGTAAAGGAAAAACCTTTCTAGAACCTGTATCATTTAAGGTTTCTTTGTAGAATGAATTTAAGGCTACCTGATAGATCTGTATAGACTTCAAGAATCATATCAAAGGGATATGAAATGCAAGGTTAATAATACAATATAATATGTTGCATTTAAGATTTGCAAAATCTCATTTGAAAGAACCTTGCCACATTACAGTGGCTGCGCAGAAAAGCAATAATGAAAGGGACTCTTTTTTTATTCTCTTGGCTTGCAGCCATAGCAATGGTTTGATGTGGCCACAGTGACAGTGTGAGGACAACATTTATTGTTTCTGAAATGAGTTCCTGTCACTGAGGGGTCCATTGCACAGAGAGAGTCATAAATTCCATACTCTATCCAAAATTAAGGGAGAAAAATTTAAAGAAATTACCCTCTTAATTTTAAGCAACATAGCATATTCAATTTATGTAATTAGCAAAACTGAATAAAACTCAGCAAGTTCTGTTAAACTTCATGCACAAAGCTTTTTTATAATGATGACTTAAATATATAATGACGACATTTATTAGGTTAGCAATAGACAGTATTTACAGAGGACAAGAGTAGGAAAGAGGTTAAAGGCTGAATGATGTTTCTCATGTTTAAAAACACTTATAGCACCCACCAAAATACTCTCCCTATCTAGGCATGCCTGTAAAATGTCTCCTCTTCCTTCTTAAACTTTTTGATGCTGAATCCAAGTTGTATGTCACTTTTGGACTGAAACAAAAAACTAGATGTAGAAGGGATCCCTATGGCATATGATTGCACTGTGCTCTTCTCTTCTTTCTCTGTACGTCACATTGCTGCCATGAATTTGGACAGCTTTGAGCATTAGAGTACATGCAAATTAGTAGAGAATATTTGCATATTTTGAGATCATTTGCATCCCAAACAGTAGCTTATATTTCAGAATTTCCAACTTGTCCATTTCAAGCACTGGGGCAAAACATATGGTCAATGGGATTTGGCCACACTACTCACGGACGGGAAGTTCTGCAGAGTCTGAAGTTATGAAATGTTTGCTTCAAGAAAAAAGCAAGCTCTACCATGGCCCCATCCAGTATGAAAGTGCCCCAGTAGCTTCTCTCCTGCTCAGCAGTGTCCAGAAAAAGCAGGGTGGCCTGGAGCAGTTGTACACAATGTGGAAGAGGAACATAATGCTAACAATATTAAATTGCTTCTGTCTTAGACAGATGTTTGCAAATCTTACAAACTTCTATAGGTCATCTGTTTTGAGGCCTAAATATTTCTGATGCTGAAAGTTGGGCAGCCTATCTTTTAGCCTCCAACTGGGTATGAAGAAAAGATTTATCCTCAAGTTGACAGTTTGGTTGTACAGAATTAACACTGGTAATTTATTCTCTGACTAACTACCAATTACAAACATGCAATGCCTGCAAAAAATACAGTACCTTCAGACTACAGATGATAAATAATGTTCAGGAGAAGAAAAACAGTGATCAGGAAGCAACTATAGGGCACACTCAGGGGCCAACGTGTAGGTTATGGAAAGCAAATGAAGTGGGTGACAATGGAAAAGTGCATGAAGCCTGAATTTGAATGTTGCAGGAACAGAGGAACAAAAGGATCCTTTGCACTTTGAACATGGGAGTCTCAAACATGAAAAGCTATAGCTACTAGAATTGTCTCACATATTTAAATGGCGTCAGCTCACCTTCTGCAACTCATATTCCAACTGAAAGTTTACTACTTTGTAGTTTCTACAGAAAGCAGTCTCTTACCAATCTGTCTTCGCTTTTGCAGAACTGAGGCTGTAGCCCTACTATCCCAGTAAGACATGGCCCACAGTTTAGAACCACTGTCCTGTGTGTGATACTGGTTATGAATGCTTCAGCACGGAATGAAAACAGCAGGTGATGCACTGGGTTTCAGTGGGAGTGGCAGCTATTATGATTTTTTTTGTTTTGCAGCCTACTAAGACAGATGCCTGTGAAGAACATCATACAATGGGACAAGGCTGGAATATGATATGGTTCATTCACAGAACAACGAACATTTTTGTTAGTGTATTTTATCTAGTGGATGCTTCACTTTGTTTCCATGATATTCTATTCAATACACAAAGGAAAATAAAGAATTGAAGTAGCTGACTTCTTTGAGATTGTGTATCTCTTTGAGATTTGCTTAGCTGGCTTTCATTTCAAAGGACTTTAGAAATAATTACATTGCTTGTTTAGAAAGATTTGATATAATGTCTATTCTTTTCTTATTTCACTAGAGAATTCCATTAGACTTTTAGAGATATTTATTTCAAGATTTCAAAACTTAAATGGGAATGCTGATTCTTTGATAAATGCATCCTTTATCCCAAGTGTTCATTAGACATAAAAGTTGAACACGTCTTAATAAAACAAGCAGTCACTGTCTAGCATCTTTTCCAATTCCGACACTCCAGACTTAAGACTTTCTTCTTGTGACAGAAAATAATTTAATCCCTTACTGAAGCAACAAACTAATCTAAAATTTATACGTATATAAAAACATACATAAAACTGAGTATTCCCATTCACTGTTTATATACATAAGAGAAGGCAAAAAATAGCATAGCCTTATTTTTCTTTTCCAGGTCACTTGAAGTGTGACTATAATCTTGGCTAATAAAATTAATGAAGGGAAGAGAAAAATAAAACACTCTCTCAGCTCCTAAAACCAATTTCTTGGACTGACAGTCTCTGCCACTCTGCACTTCATTTCCTGCCATCATACACAGTTCTGAGGTCTCTGAAATTCAGAAGTTTGTTCCCAACAATAAAAATTGCTTATAAAAGCAACAATTAAACAAAAATTAAGGAAACTGCCTCTACTACTGAAATCAGATAGTTAAAATTTAAGCTATGCTAAATCTTACCACCTTTCATTAGAATTTTTTGTTTTATGCTAGAGACTGATTTTCAAGACTCAAGTCTTGTGTGGGTGTGAAATGCCTCACGAGTACATTCACACTGGCAATAGAACATAAAGGAGCAAACTAAGTTTTGTTTGCAGCTGCAGAGGATGTTGCTACATTAGTGCTGCTCTGGTCTCACTGGAAGATGCTTAAGGACTAGATGAAATAGCTCCCTGTGACAGCCTTTTTCAGTTAAACACGAGCAGAAGATTTGGAGAACTGATAACATTTCCAAGCAAAGTAACCCTCCCAAGCCCACCTAACCCCCCCCCCCCCCCCCCCCCCCAGAAAAAAGCTATTATTTAACCATAGCTATTAGCTAAGCAATAATAATAATAATGCAGCAGAACAATCTATGCCTTGGACTAGAGCTTTGAATTATCAATATTTAAGTAGCATTTTACAGCCCTACAGACACTGTAGTTAGAAACTACATGCATAGAAATATTTTTACATGCATAGTATACTTAAAGTTCTAAAGATAAAAGTTTTGCATGGAAAAACCAGTAAGAATCCATTTCAGTAGTAAAAGCTCTTTAAAAAGCAATGTTCTGGGTTCTACCCAGCAAATAAAAAGCTATAGTTTCTGTTTCTGTTTAATTTTGTCCGCATTTGGCTTGTGTTTGCTTCTTCGTCAATGCTACAACAAACTCATTTAGCTAGAGACTATAAATTTGAAATGGTGCCATTTTTACAAGAAAGCTGCTATTATAGTCCAAGTCACTGTCGCCCTAATTACAATAATATAGCAGTTTTATATAATCTGGCCCAACAACCTAATCACTGTTACTTCTTTTTTTTATATTATATACTCAATATTGCCTTATGTAATACAAAATGCTTTTCAGATAAATGATGCAAATTTTAAGATGCTCGGTTTAAAATTTCTTGCATTTTTTTCTGAGGCACACTTTTGCAATGCTAATGATCCTGTGATTAAATATGGACTGTAAGGAGATTCATCAGATTTTAATTAATGAACACTTCTGATGTGATTTAGCTGTTAACCATTGCTGAGTGTTTTACCCTGTTAGTGTCAGGTTTCATAGTTTCTCTTTGCAACAGGCTAGCAATCAGAGACACAATTAAAAATAAAGGCATTTTTATATGGTTAGGTGAGAAAATCTGTGTTTGCCAGCAAACTAAGATTAAAAGCCTTCATAAAAGTAAGACGTGCTCAGTCAGCGCTCCTCTGTTGTTTTGCGTGTATTTTTATGTGCAAGTCAGGATACAGATTCTGCACATTAGTCAGAAAGAAAAATGCATATACTGCCACATGGAGTAGGGAAGCAAAGATTTTTCAGTGTGGTGGTGAAATAAGCGCACTGAAAAGAAATCAAACTTGCATGTTTGGAGGATGTAACACATAGTCAGTGCCAAAAATTTACATGAATCCATATTCAATGAAGCAACCATTTTGCTGAAAGACTGCAATGGCTGGTAAAAATGAAAAATGTGCCCATGATGCCAGTTAGTTAGACTATGTTTTCTCATTTTCCATAGTACTTCTGTTTTCTTTGCTTTTTTGACGTCCTCTTTAGTCTGCTCCACTCTTTCTCTCCTTTCCAGACCTTGATGGGCTGAAATCTCCATTTCATTCAAGAGATCTGATTACAAATCTGACAGGGCATTAAGAATGTATTTGCATGAAAAAGACCTACCATTATTTAACAATTGTTTTGCTTTTCTAAAAGGATCATTGTGCTTTAAAATCTCCAGCTAGATTTTGAGTTTGGCTGATAGTAGCCATGCAATCATCAATGGTCAAAGCAAAGCATTGTTTGTACTCAGCAGGTCAGATAAGCATTCTTTCCAAAATGAAGCTTTTTCTTCACTGTCCTTCTTTGCTATAATCTCACAGGTAGCATGACAGTTGTTGTCATGGTAACTATTTTTTATTGAATAAAATTGCAATAATCTCATAAAAACCTGTATAACTTCTTGACATGTAAATTATTACTGCCTCAAAGCCGAAGAAAGTTATTCATGTTTTTTTTTTTTTACCATCACTGATTTTTTTTAAATATAAAACCATAGTTTTAAACTTTATTGCCCTATATTATTCTGCATGAGGCCATTTCTTAAATACAAAATCTATTAATTAGAATTTTCACTAGCCAAATAAACACTTTAAATATGGAATAGAAATCTGCATAATGTACTTCAGCATTTCTTAAAATATGCAAAATACACACATAATATTATGACTGATATTTTAAATTGCATATCTTGGTGCGTATGTAGGTATATACGTATATTTGAAGCATAAACTACATAAACATACATATATGCAGGTACATTGTATGAGTGTTTAATTTTGCAGATTGTATGTTATTTCACTCCTCCCTTCTAAATCAGTCTGTCGATTTATTTTTCTTATTATTAAGAGCTGTTTCATTTCAAAGCTCTAAAAGCTCAACAACGCATCAGATCTCACAATGCAAGTCTTCTCCAAAAGATTCTGTGAGCTGAGTACCGGGAAAGGCTAATGAGACAGCTGAAGAGGGACAAAGACATGACAAGAAGATGCAAATCACAAAGGGAAGCAGTGCTGTCAGCGCATGGTAGTGCCAGTGCTTGACCTATCTGCTGTCAGGTTGCCCATAGAGCTGCAGATATGTAGGTATTATGGAAGAGCTTTAAGGATCGTTCTGAAAGCAAATGACAGGACCCTTCTATGGGTTTTTGAAGAGATCAACCCACACTTAGAGCACATAAATAGAAAGGCATTTGCTTCTCAAGTGTCCAGCGGACACTCTGCAATGGTGGAGACTTAAATGCAGGTGGAAGAGGGCACTCCAAGAGGTGATAAGGAGTAGAGTTATGGGCCAGAATGGTCCATTGAAAACAAAAACCAAGAAAAGACTATATATGCTTGTCATGCTAGAAAGAAAGGAAGCAAGGAACAATTCTATTATATCTATAATAGAATCCTGTACACAGCCACACCCTTAGGAGAAACAAGAAGGAAAATTTGTGTACTTTACAGATGCAATGGTGGTACATGGGTGATGAGCACCACATAAATACATTGAGAGATACAAGCATTCACTTAATCTTTTCTAAAGAGAAAAACAACAGCGAAATCACCCTACGATGATATTATACATGGAGGAATAACTCCCCAGGAGAAATAACAACATCCTCCACACTCCTCACTGAAAAGTTCAACTTATTGCTCAGGATGCTAGATAATTTTCTAAGGGAAAACCCTAGAAAGACAGGAAAATTAACTAATAGGGTAATTTGTCTTTCCTGGCTGTAATTTATTTGACTCTAAGTAGTGAAATACTGTGATGCTGTCATGATCTTGTTTATGATGATTAAGGAAAGGAAGGAGGAAAAGAGCATTATTCATACAACTCAGTTTAGGCTCAACTGGCTAAATCAGACATCTGGTTGTACTCAGCTTCTGTAATGCCCAAGGGAGAAAGAACTTCTCTTTGTTCCTTGGTTGACCAGAGATAAACCAAAATTTTACTACTCAGATAATACAAATGGCTAAATTTTAGTTGTATGCCTACTCTTTTACACGCATATACTCAAAATAGATCATACCAGTCTGTAATACGTCCCAGAACTTCATTCAAGTATGCCGGCATACCAACACTCAAATTGATCTCTCTTCATTTACATTACATCCTATATATGTATATCTATGTGAATTTATATATTAATATAGACATAGTATATATTTTCTGAAACAAACTGCATTTGATATATTTAAGGCTCAATTAAAAATTAAGCTAAAAAACACTCAAGAAACAAAGTATTGTTTGTTTGTTTTGAGATTTGAGAACTCAGTGCTGTACAGATCTATAGGAAATGTTAGACACTTGCGAAAAGAAAAGAGAGTGTAAATCAGAAGTTTGAATACCTCCACAGTCTCAATAAAAGAAAAGACCTGGGAGCAAACAGGATCAGCTTGGGCAGAAGCCAACATAATCACTACGATAAGCTACGAAGTAACAGAGGAAAATGCAATAAACTGCTTTCACCAGGAAAACTTTTTATGCAAGTGGGAAACTAAGTCAGGATTAGATCCTCAGTCAGGATTGGAACCCATACAAAGCATACAAAGTTAATGAAATCTTTTAAAAATGTTAATGTGCAGCACATGTGTAAGTCAAGAACTCTGAAAAACTGAATACCTTACAACATGTTAGAAAGAAACTTCTTATATTGCTCATATACCACTTTAAGGCAGTTTTATCATGTGAGGTAAATGGTGAAAAATATATTGTATGTAAATATGTAAGTGCAGAGGTATGGAAGGTGATTGCTATGAATAGAAGAAAAATGCCTTCAGTACATTCCACAGACAATGGAGCAATTGGCAGCCTTCAGCACTTTGCAGCTGTATAATGAGAACTGTAGGAAGCATGGCTGAGAAATCTAATATGCCACATACTTTACAATGTTTTTTATGCATAAATTAATTGTTTTGAGAACTCTGGTGTTGACTTTTTAACACTATCTTCTGGGAAATACAAAGGTTTTACACTGAAAATACATATTTAGATCTAACAGTGCAGATGACTCTTTTGCAATCATCCTTACTGATGTTACTTACTGCTTGGATTTACCTCACATGAATCTGATAAGAAAGGACACTTTATTTTCAGTTTTAGGGCTGACAGTTTGTTCTTGTTGCAACATAAAATGGTGCCATTAGAGAGCCTACAAGTATTCCTTTATGAATTCCCCTGGGGGACTGTATTAGAATAAAGTTCATAGCACCACAAGCAGTAGAAGTGTAAAATAAATTCTAAATTCAACCTTAAGAGTTCTGTTTTCACTTACTTTTTATTCTCTGTTTAGATATCATCTTTACTATGGAATATTAATTGAAATTTGCAAGAGATGTGGGAAAAAGTAGTTCTTCTGTTCAGGACTTTTGGGAAGACTGCTTGTCTCTAATCAATTGACTATTTCATCAGCATTCAGTCTGTGTGAGGTCCCCAGGCGAAGACAGTAAAATTGGACAATCACTGAACACTTTATTTCCAAGCAGAAAAAATGTACCGTAAGGGCTGTTGATTTCAATGGAAGTTTCAGGTTATGCTCAGGTGTATTATATAAAAAATATAAATAAAGGAAAAAGCAGTCCTGGCTTTTTACAGCAGAAAATTCTTTCATTTATATCTTTCTTTTGTGGAAACAGCAAGTGGCTGCAGCTTTTTGATGATGTGATTGCTTTGTTTGGTAGAGTGTAGCCTATAATGCCAGCAATGATAATCCAGGTTACAAAGCAGAGTCTGAATTATTAGCTCCTCGGGCCACTGTGGAACAGGCACATGGCAGCAGAGACCATTTGGGCCCCAGGGAAAGGGAGCAGTTGAATCAGCTGCCCAGCAGTACTCTACTGACCAATTCATGAGAAAGCCATATTGACATAAGATCCACAGGCAATTGCTTATCTGTATTCACAAAGAAACATTAAGTACTGCAGATTCAGCAACTAGACAAAGAAAGAAGTACCAATTCAGGGGAGGGGTGACAGAAAAAAATGGACTCTAAATTGGATCTGAATTCCATTTTCCCAAATGTCAAGACTGTCCATCAAAGAGATGCCTAACACAGGTCATCTGAATTAACAGTGCTAGTGGAGTATTGGTTTTCAGCATTGTAAGACTAAATCTTTTAACAGAATGATGTAAGTTATACTAATGAAAGTTTCTGTGAGAATACTACCACGCTGAATATAATTTTCTGACAGAACTTTCTACTTCTAGTTAGAATTTACTACCTTTCTGCAACTGAAAATCTAAGAGAATAAGTTCCAGCCCTTAGTTCGGTGGCATTTAAAAGAGCTTCAGTCTGACAGAAATCTGCACTGGTCTGCTTCCTCTCATCTGTCTGTTTTCCACTCAGGCATTATCTTCTGGCCAGCAAATGGGCTCATGTCACAAGCATTCCTGTCTGAAAAATGAGATGGCAAACTTTCAAAATCAACAAAGTAAAAAGCCCATTGCCTCCTTAAACATATTTTTCTTGAAGATTTGGAATATAAAATAATTGTTGCAAAGAATGGATTTCAAGTTGTAACCAAAAGAAAATGAATTAGAAGTCTGGATCAAGGATTTATTTTCATATAGTCTCAGAACAGAAATATGGGCACATAAAAATGAAAGCAACCACAAGGATGGAACTTCAGAACAAACTGTGACTATGTGAAGACAAGAGTCTTCTGAAAAGAAATGACTGTAGAACAGATTTTTGTAGATTACAGACAACTGGAGAAGGATGTACCTAAGACTGCCAAAATTCTCTCTGCTCTAAAATCATATGATCAGTGTACAGCCATGTCCTCTCGTCTTTCCTCATCCTGTGAAACCAGAGCACAAGAAGACCTATTCCTCTGCAGGGAACTCCAGAAGGAGCTATGACACTGATGTGATTCAAATGGCTTTTTCACATTGAGTTGATGAAAAGACAGAGACAAGTTCTGCCAAAGAAATCAATGCACATTTATAGCTCCATATTTTGCACTGGTAATTCAGGGCTTATTTCTAAACGCAAGATTGTCTTCGGAGCATGAACATTCAGGTACTTGCTGCTAGCAGGATTAAGGATTTTTAAGTCTTGTTCATATTAGCAGTTCTGTATGAAGTCAGTGAAAGAGCTTGGTGTGTTGAAGACTACACAGGTTGGTTAAAACCAAAGGGTAATATTACAAACCCCTAAAGAGAAATATAATAGCCCCATATGTGGTCCTCAAGCTCATAATGGTAATTTAAAAACAATAAAAAGCTAATGGCATATTCAGTCAGATCTCATGAGAAATGGGGAGTACACAAACAAAAGTAAATACATGGAAATACATTTTTAAAGCCTAAAACTAGACAAACTGGGGAGACTACAGTGTTGATACTGAATATAACCTAATCAATCACCTAAGGTTACTTGTGACCTTGCTTTTGCAATTGTCTCAGTCACACAGAATGTACAGAAAATTTTAAACACATGCACACTCCCTAAAGAAATCTCTAATGTAAAATGCTCTTCAGGAACAGTCTGTGAAGTTGATTATGCACAAGAGGAACAAGTAGAGGAACAAGACTACACGAGGATATACATTTTCCAACAGCTGTTACATTGCTGCCACATTTTACAACATCTGCTGCCTTCTTCCTTAGCTTTCCCACACCTTTTGCATTTACCCTTTGTGCTGATTTGTAGTTGACCCCAGTAATACAGTCCTTTTACTCTACAATTTTGTGACAAACTATCATTGATTTAACAGTCATGCTCAGTGCCTTAAAAATCAATGAATACATGGAGGGGGGAGGGGGGAAAGATGAACATAGTTAAGCGTGGTGGATCTTGATAACATTTCAGGTTAGATTTTTATCACAGCTTTCTGATTTACAAGTTACTTTCTCACTATTTATATCAGACATTGCACCTGGATATCGCATTCAGCAGATTCTGTCCCGCAATCATTTTGTAAAAGAAATAACTTGTTTGGGAGAATGGAAAAGAAAAACTATGCTATGTACTTGTGCTTCTACCGTGCAAAGCAATCTAAAATAAATGTTCTGCTCTTGAAAAAATAATAAAAAATGATTGAATGATTTCTTTTACACAGTAGTGCAATCAAGGGCAAACTTTGGTCCAAAGGAAAACATTGCTAAGTAGTTGTGATCATTCCAAAACTGAAAACTGATATCCTGACTCAACCAAAACTCTAAACTTTTTCCAATAAAGACATTCTCCCAGGGTGAATAGTTTTCATGGAATCACTTAAGGACAGAGCTTTTTTCACTTTGTTAATATTTTCAAGTGTTAAAGGTGCATTTCTAGAGCACTGGCACGCAATGCCACCTATGTATGCTATTGCCCTTTTTCTGACTGACAGGGAAATTCTTAATATCTGGAAATTTTAAAAATGTGCCTGTTTACCTTAACTCAGACAACCAAGACATAATTCTCTTTGCTCATGGCTTTTGTTCTTTTTCCATCTGTGCCCTTTCTTATTTCACTAACACGTTTGTCACTCTACTTCTGTCTTGCCATCATTTAACATGACACCGGCTGTCTAAACATTCTTGTCTTTACCAGGAACAAAATCAAGACATTTCACTTCTCATTCCTCTTTTCTCTTTTCCTCATTTCATTCTTAATTCCCGAGGAAAAAAAAAAAAAAAAGGATCCTGAAGCTCTACTGCTGAGGACAATGTCTGCTTTTTCTCCCATTATCACTTCTGCAGTCTGTTTTCAGGGACATCATGGATCCACGAGAGGACAACACAGAAACAGAACACACTTATTTTCAATTTTTTCATTTTTCTCCTTTTCTGTAAAGGCTACAGGACTGGTCCCACTTACCCTTATGAATCTTATCTTTTAAGATTGCTCATTTATTTGCATAATATGCAAATGTTACAGGATTCCTCCTCCTAGAAGCTTAGCTGAATCTGTTTCTAAAAGGTTTTTAACTGGGTTTCGTTCCCTGAGTATCCTTTTCTATCTGAAAGTGATTAAACAAGATTTGTTGACAAATTATTTCTTCTTTGTGAAGTGCTATTGCACATCACAATGAAGTGATTCCATACATCTTGTTTTTTGGTCTTTAATTCCTCAAGAAAATTATTATCAGAATTAAAAGATTAAAATGTTCAATTTCAAATGAGAACATATTCCCCAAATGCATCATTAGCTTTCACAAGTCATCATTTTTGGAGCCGAGTTACAGATTTAAAATGCTAGATTATTTAGGAATTACTTTATTTGTTTGTTTTTGCTTTAAAGAAAAAGGAACACACGGATGAAATAAGGGAATATTCAGTTTTCCTCTCAAAATTTTTCCTGGAATGTACTCTGCTCCTTTTGCTCTTTAAAGGGAGAAATAAGTCATTTCAAAATAACTCTGAATACAGTGATGATACACATCATTCAGAAGGTGCGTGGGTGTGTGTTCTGTGAAGACAGCTGAAAAGTGAGCATCATTCCTACTGGAGATAACGCAGTGTGATGCTAATCATCTTTGCACCAAGTAGTGGGAACAAGCCATGCAAATCTATTTCTTTTGTCTTAGTAGAGAAGCAAGATTTTCCAGATATCACTAACAGATACTGTAAGAAACAAGGAGGCTGGATCACAGCCACATCAGTGTGATAACCTTATATTTAGGAATACAAACACACACATGCATATCACATTAGAAGATCTGCACTGTATCACGGTTTTCACATTCCTCCCTTTAGTATATCATTCATGTACTAGATATGCATGCAAAAATACCACTGACAAATTCGTATCTTCTAGCAAGCAACAAAAGAACATAAGACCAGTAACTGCTACATCACAGAGAACCTACCTGTTAGAGAAAGCATATTTTGTCAGAAGCTCAACATTATATTACAGAATAATGAACATTTTATTTGTTCATCTGTATTTTATGTATTTTTTTTCTACAGAGCTCCAAAATAAAATGCCTTGTACTGCATTCTCATCACATAAACACTATATATTTAGCATGTGATTTCCACTTCAATTTCAGGTAAGTCAGTTGTGATATAGCATTTTGAAGAAAAAAGAGGTTTAGCAGAACTATTCCTACCCTGAATAAGAACAGAGCCTAGTAATGACTGTGTTGTAGAAATGTCAAGGCTGAAATTGGCAGTGGGTGGAGATCTCTTTAAGGGGAATTAAGTAAGTGGATAATGGAGTGAAATACTGTTATTTTGAAAAAAAAAATCAAATTCTGAAAGGAAACAGAAGATTACTCATCAGCAATTCTAAATTAATTTTAAGAGGACTAACAAAATGTAAGGAAAGTTGAAATAATTTACAGAGTAAAGTGAAGTTCTTGATATTTCTATCTGTAAGGTACAGGACGAAGACAGAAGAGACATTAACAACAAAATTGGTAAAGATTTAACCTTCTCATCTTCAACTTCCAGCTTTGATGTTTGCTTCCATCAGTAAATAGGAGGTAAGCCTGACTGCACAGATTTTATGGTGATTTCTGACTCCAGTAATGCACGTATTCTCTGTTTTGAAGTGATAGTTCAAAAATTGTGTTTTTTTCTAAGAATGAGCAAAAATATATATTTTCTTTGTATTTGCTGAAGCAGCTTGAAAACATGCACCTCTAGGAATAGCATATAAAGAATATAAAAGGATCAGGCATAAAGATGCAAAATTTGCATAGTGTCAGCAATAAAGGAAATCATAAGAGCAGAAGTTAAAGAGAAAGATTAAAACTGGGAAAGCTTGATAGCAAAAAGATTGTAAAGGAAATGACTAAAGCTTGGGCTTCACATTTAGCAAAGCATGTTAGCTTAGGGAATACTGAATGGGGATGACTCCTGGAGCGTTTAAAGACAGGATTTATCTTGGCAGTTTCTGCCAGGAAAAACAGAAGGGTAATTGTGATGGAGCACTGGCACAGGCTGCCCAGAGAGGTGGTGGAGTCTCCTCTGGAGATGTTCAAGACCCGCCTGGACACCTACCTGTGCAGGTAGCTCTAGGGAGTTGGTCTAGAGAGCTGCTTTGGCAAGGAGGTTGGACTCCATGACCTCTACTGGTCCCTTCCAACCCCTACAATTCTGTGATTCTTTCCTCAAACATGGCAGGAACCAAGAAAAATACAGTTTTTCACTGAACTACGTCTGAAAATATGTAATTCCACATTTGTGCCTACTCCTGTGCTGCCTTGAAAACTTGGTCAAAAGCCAGTTTATTTTAACACAGACAGAGGCAGAATTTTGTGATAGATGACCTCTTCACTTGCCATCTCTTGCATTAATGTTTTACCTTGTAATCTCTTGCTTTCTTTTAAAATTCATGCTAACAAATGTACTACATTTTTACTCATCTGACGTTCTGTTAAGTTTCCTTTCATTGTTTTTTTTTAATCTCACTTTCTTCACAATGAATACTCCTTGAGAAGGGTCTTCTCCTTGCTAGGGATTATAAAATATTGCTCAAATGAGCAGATATAAATTATTTTTGTTGTAGTTTTTGTGATCAGAAACCATCTTTCTGCATCTGCATTTACTTTGTTTTCTTCCAAAAATTCCAAACTATTTCCATGAAGGATTAGCAGTCTTTAACTTTCCTTTTTCCTTCTCTTACCCTGTACTTTTTTTTTCTTTTTTTCTTTTTTCCTATTCAATTAATCCATTTTCTTGCCTAGGGCTTGGCAAAAATATCTTCTGAAAGCAGGTCCATATTATGTTTCAATTGCTGTATAATTAAAAGTGACTTCAGAAATTAATACTGTGCTTTTGTAAAAGAACTGACATGCAGACTTGAAAATACACATATCAGCTTCGCCACAAGTAATTTAATGCAACCAGGATATGAAAATTTGAAGGAGGAATGTAGATAAAAATATGAAATCTCCACTATCAGTCTAATCAGCACACCATGCTTTCATTTGAAAATGACCTGGCACTACTCACTGCACTGCACATGAGAAAAAGGATAATTCTGACTCCCCATATTGCTCCTCTTTTTATCCACAGTAACACTGAGAGGTGTTTTCAAAACTTTGATTGGTTTCCATTTTGTTTTCTAAAGTGAATTGGCCATCACAGATGTATCGAATTGGATGAAAAGCATATTACCCTCAACAAAAAATTTAAAAAAAAAATGTTAGAATTTACTTAAACATTCATGGTCAGATTTTGATGTCTTTGCTTACAGTGAATTCTTATATTACCCTGAAATTGACTCTTCTGGTTAATGAATTTACCACCCTTTTACTTTTGTGATGGCTACAGGAAATCTGCACTGGATATATGTGTATTTCAGTAGGGACTGAGAACCCAAGTAAACAAATATGTACGAAGAAGTAACTGTGAAAAAAAAAAGAAAAAGAAAAGAAACTAGTATATTAATCCATCAGGAAATAGATTCACACTAATCTGACAACATGAATAAATATAAGTAAAATGTACTAAGAGGATTATTTCCTACTCCTTTTTGCATCCCCACAATGTCTTCACAGGCTTAACTTCCCTTTTCATCAACTATTTCCATAGCAGTCTTTATATTCCCCTTCCATCTTCCCAACGGATCATATAGCTAATTAGTTAAGTCCATTCTGGAGCCTAAACATCAATTCCCAGACAAGGCATCTTTCAACTCAATGAATAACTGCAATTGCACTTACAGGAAAATAAGTATGTGTGTATCAACATACTTCAAGTTCTACATCTGTGTATGAAAATACACAAACAGATAATTAAGCATCAACAAAACATCAAGAGGATTAAAATGTCATGTCAGAACAAATCTTGATAAATCTTTCTCAGTAACAGTACTCAACCACAACATCGTAAGGGGAACATAAATTTAAACCATTAAAGTGCTGCTGGACAAAGAAAGACACATTAATACAGCTGTTAGTCATTTTTCTTAGTTCTAAGGGATTCTGCTATTGTGCTACAGATGAAATTTTTGGACAAGAAGAGATTTGAAAACATGCAAATTTATGCCATCAACATAATACATAACTTATTCATCAAAAACTCAATGATATACTGTCATATTTTAAATTGCAAGAGATGAAAATTGGTTGATGTTTAGTCATACATACCAACAACAGACATCTCTGGAACTGTAGCATGATAAGGACCATCAACAAACTCTGGGGCATTGTCATTGATGTCTTGAACCTTTATAATGAATTCTGAAGGAGGCTCCAGAGGTTTGTTTGTGTCCCTGTCGACTGCTTGAGCTGTTAGAGTGTACTCAGCTTTTTCCTCGCGGTCAAGCCTTTTCATTGCATGAATGTCTCCTGTCTTGTCATTGATCACAAAGATAGTTCCAGCACCATCTCCTGACAGTATATACTTGATTTTGCTGCTGCCAGGATCCAAGTCTGTATGTAACTAAAAGGAAAAATAAACATTTTAGATATAGAAATTACATCTAGGTGGTTTTTATTTTTCCATTTATATATATATATTTTGCAGTGGTCTAACAATACATTTTGTCAAGCTATTCTTTTGTACTTAAATCTTAGCTCCAGTGATCCATACCTCAGTTTGAATGCACAAGGAGAATAGGGATTTGTATGCATACTAATCAAAAGTAAATGCAATCATAGGCATAATTAGACTTTCTCCTTAAAAAGCAGCTGTTACATATATTTTAAATCCTTGCTCTAAAATTTAAATGTCTTCAAAACTATTATCAGGCAAAATGAACAAGCACAGTGTCCTCAACTGAATAGACTGAAGGTTGAATGAAGAATCAACAATAATGCATATTTTAATCTAGCTGCTCACTTTCAGGTATTGCTTTCATCTTGTTTTCAAGTGACTTAAAATGGCTGAACTCTGGCATCTATGCAAATGTTTCAATGGATAGCATTTCAGAATTTTTGAAGTACATCACAAGTCAGTTGTTAGCTAAATTTAAAAGGTTCTATCATTTCTTCTGAAATACTTTTAAAGCAAGTTTCCAGAAATGTAAGAAAAACCCTTACATACTTCTTCCAATTTTCCTCAGTTCCTCAAATAGAAGAAATAATACCATTATTTGGCTTTTCAAAAATCAGGTTGAGATTATAAGAACCTGAAACAGTATAAGAAAAGCAGGTATTTTGATTTTTTCTTTTGTTTTTGTTGTTTTTAGTTAAAGACCTAAAGCGAACACTAAAGAAAAGTCTTCTACTGATTTTATGTGAAGTCAAGGCCTACATGTCAGATTATCTCCAATAATTTTTAATTTGCAAGGGCATGTGCACTAAATGCTAGACCAAACATTTTCATGTAAATACATTAAAAATACAGGATAATAATTTAAGAACAGAATAATAATGTTTTAAGTACCATTTTCTGTAAAATCCTACACACCTAACATGGATATTAAGAACAAGTGAATAATACAGCATTACAAATGCATATTGTTTTATAATTTCTTCTCTCTACTTCACAAAAAGTATTCTAAAGTAAATATGTATAACCTCTTTAGGATGGCTGCAATGTGACTTACAGCTACAACCACACTTGTTCCTGTTTGCCTATTTTTCTGTAGACAGCTCAGCAGAAGTTGTTGCTGGCTATGTATCTTAGTCTTCAATGGAAAGCACTTGTTGCTGTGAGCTGGAAGTGTTGTCACTTGGTATAAGAACTAGCATGGACATATTAAAATTGGAGTGAAAATAAGACTTGTAGACTTGGCTACAGTCAAGCAACAAGTAGATTGTGTCATACCACAAGTAGGCACTGCAGATAGTTGGTCATAAACAGTCACTTCTGAAAACTGGCTGCTTAGTATCAAGAGCTTAGAAAACTCATTAACAGCACATTTTTAAAAGAGATCTCACACTGTTGCAACAGACACAGCAGAGAAGGGCAGACACATCTGATTTTCCAGCTGATCTGATATATACATACAAGATCTTGTATGTATAGTGCAATGCTCTGCAATAATAGCAGATTTCCCTTTCTAAGAATGTAGCCTCATCTTTGATTTGCTGAGCAACATATTGTTACCAAATCAACATTTCAAAAAAAACAAAACAAAACAAAACAAAACAAAAAAAAAAACATTTTAAAGCAGTTTAACTGCCTGTGAATATGACTCAGTCCAGTTCACTCTTCCTACCCACTCCACGTGAACATACACATGGATTTTAAGTGACAGCAGAGTCCTTTGTTGTTGTTTTTTTCCTTACTGTAGTTGCAATCAATTTTTGCTTCACAACTGTCAACACTATCAAAGTTACATTAGCTAAAGTTAACAGCACACTCCTGCAGATTGCTACTGCAGTTCTGTCTGCTAAGTAAGATATATTTATAAAAAAAGTCTTAAAGATTATTGTCCTTATGTGAGGGATTACACTTGATCTAGGTAACATAAACGTTTATTTCCAGAGCTCCAGAACCTGTCAAGATCAATCCAGAGTCTATTTGTGTTTTAAACAGATTGTTTATACTTTAAGCATCTGTTTGATCTCTGAATAAAATCTATATGTTATTAACATTGCATATGAGGGTTTTGGCAGAATAGTCTTAGCTGAATTACAGTGATGTCATGTCACAACATTGTCAGGACACACACAGCTCAGTAAAGCAATTGGGAACACCTCCAGTTCACCCAAGTACATAAAGTGTTAAAGTGAAAAATTGTATTTTGAATATCTAAGGCAACACTGGCTGGATAAAATAGGTATTCCACATCGATATTTGAGAATGCACTAAAATCCTGCAATTTACTATCTGCTAAGTAGGAGATACTGCCAATATAATCTCCAGTGTAAGTTTTACCCATATTATACAATAGAAGTTATGGTTCATAAACCAGATCTGGGATAAAGGAAAGTAAATTAGTAAAACCTTTGTAGCACTAGCAAGATTCTAGTCATAATCATCTATCTATCTAACTATATATCTATCTACCTATCTATCTATCTGATTAGTATTTACTGTTTCTTCTAGTAAGTTGAAGTGCTTTCAATCAAAATAAAGAAATATATTGCTATTTGAAATACTAAAAAATGAAGAGCTAAACATTAAACAAAAAGTGGAAGGACTGGAAACATTTCATAATGTTATAATCTAAACTGAGTCTGATCAGTGGAAAATCAGTTTTTTACTCACAGATTAATGATGGCAAAAAAGTTTTATTTCTGTAATAAAAAACAAGCCATACACATGGCATTTACTGAAATCATATGTACTCACAGTGGGCATCTCAGCTGATACATTAAAAGATCTTTTCTAGGTTTTGAAGTTCTTAGACCTTACTAACTAAAATATTCTAATAAACGACCTCTAGAAAAGCCATATGTTCAAAACAATTTCATTATTTAATTTAAGACTAAAATGTCATTGTCTTCGTACAAAGTTAGAATTTCACTTCAGTTCTATGTTTTAAGCCAGAAAGCATAATATATGCTTAACAAGTAGCATTTCCAATCTTCTACCCATTGGGAATGATAATTTACAGGCATTGTCAAGCTTCAGCAAGCTGCATTCATGCAAAGGTTAAAGATCATTAAACACATAATTATATGAGGTTAAGGTGAGTGATACAGAGACATAATGAATATGATAAATGAATATCAGTTTCTGTAAAAAAAGCATCACAAATGTGGTAAATGTGAAACTGCCTTTCCACATTCTAGCTTCATTTGTTGTGCCTATGCTTGAAAGTTGACCTCCTGTTTTTCAGGGCACTACTGAGAAATTAAGAAGAATTTCTATTTAAAATACAGGGAGAAATCTGTAGCTAGTCCCTATGTTTCACTGCTCATGAGTATGCCAAAATGAATGGGAAAACTATGTTTACTGAAAACTTCAATATATTCAGTCAGTCTCATTCAATTCCTTTATGTGAAATTCAGTTAATTAGACTACAAAGGAAGTGGTATCTTCTTCCTCCATTTCTGCCCTGGCTGTGGGACTATAAAAATCAAACATCTTTCCCCTAAAGTAGCACACACACCCCATCACCCAAATTGTGCATTGATTTATGGCAACAGGAGAGGTTTTGGACCCTCTCCTAGTGTTAACTGTTATGCAGATGCACTGTATCATTACCCAGCTAATGGCTACCATGAGCCTCAAGCATAGGCTCTCTCCAAAAGTATGAACTTCACACAGAATGAACCCTATAGACACTATTAATTCCTTTGTTATTCTTTGTTATAGATAATGAAGTTAGTATTAATGGTAACAACACACCCAGTGTACTACCACAAAACTAACATTTTCACTAATATTGATTTTGTATCTGAAAGTATTGTGAACATATTATTCAAATATATAATCTATGTAGTCTCCCATGCACATACATTAAAAACATGCATAATCACAATCAGTGCAAGAGAACTGCAGATGCAAATCTTACACAGAGAGATTCTTTAGATTACTCTGAAACAAAACAAAAACAAAACAATACCTTGAGAATATTAATCATATTAAATAGACTTTTTCTACAGGGAATCATTATATTTTCAACCACATTTTCTTAAGAAAAACTTCGTTCAAAATGAGGCACACAGCCAAGAACTTAATGTGTGGACCAAAACTACAGAAGCTTCAAGCAAGGTTTGTGAAAATCTTTCACAGTTCTGGGCACACAGTGAGATTTGAGTCCTTTCTGCAGATTGAAACTGTCTCACCTGCTCTCTGTCAGCTACCTGGCAAATCAACAGTAGTCAAAACAACAGCTCGCTCAGCACAATAAGTGTCACATTCAAGCCATGTGCTCACCATCAGGAAAGCATACAACACACTTGACTCTGGTCCATATCCAGAATGAGTAGAAGAGGTGGGTGACTGGCCTTTGTGTAGAATCAGGCATTTGGAGAAGTGATGTGTAGCTTGATACAGACGAGCACATAAAGAGACGCATCATCAAGGGAGAGAGTTGTAATCCTTTTATTTTTATATTAATTTAAAAGTACAAATATATCAAAATTCACAAAAATCTACACGCTAGAAAAACACCCCTGGATGTTTTTAACTAAGAAAAAAAGAAGGCAGAACTATGTACTCAATTTTTTATTTGAGTTTGTTAGAAAGTAATTAATTTATCTTCATATACATACAAGGGAATTATCTTTTCCTTGTTTCAAGAGAAAAGGCATAATATGTCCATACAGCTTCATTTTAGAATTTGCATCATTTTTCTTGTTCCTAATTCAGGATTTTTTTTTTAAGGATATAATTAGAGATTCACTGATTTTCACCAGATGTTACACAGATTCGCATACAACACACCTACACTATCCTAATGTTATTTCTCTGTTCCTTGCAATAAAATTCCTCATTTTTGAAGTAGGCCCTGTTTAAGAAAGACACTTCTTAGTTTTTATGACTCTTACTCAAAACCACTGAGTTATAAGAAGCTCTACTTCATTCTGTAAGAGTATGGAACTATTTGAGTGGATTTTACAATCATTTATAAATATTAAAGCTTACAACAACTGTAATGCACTTTACAAATTATGTATTCTTTCTGCATGAGACTGTTCAGTCATTTTTCTAACAATGTGAACAACATTAGGTCTTACAGAAGGTTTTTGTGTCTTGTTGACAAGTTCTGCCTCATAACAGACAATCAGCACATTCACTGATGACTCTGATTAAAAAAAAAAAACCAAACAACAACAATCATAATTAAACTGTTATAGATACCATCAATTCATTTCCATAACACACAGAATTAATAAATCAAATGTGATGTAAACTAATAGAATGTTCCATTTTCTCCATGGACGGCCTAGTCCCATCTTTAGTAACGTGAATTATAGCTGCACAATGGGGAAAACCAAAATATTCTGCATTATTATTCAAGGTAATGACAAAATGGGGATCAGGCTTGATGTACCTGACATAATGTCAGTACTTGGAACACTTTCAGAAAGGAGACAGACATGTCCATGGATGATAAAGGTTTCATTTAAGATATGAGAATCATGTAACTTGAAGCCTCTAGAGTAACTGTCAAAATTCATTGCTGCTCACACATCTCAGCTGCAGTTTTGTAACCATATCCAAAGAGAATTAAAGCAATAATATCCCTAACACCTTCACTTAAGTGTGAAATAACTGCTTTTGTCTGCCTCAGTTTCCTACTGTGTCATTTGAGGATCTTTGATTCCAGAAGGTTTCTTTTATGTTTTGGTTTATTCTTTGTTACTGTTTTTTTTTTTTCTACTGATTTGTTACTTTTCTCTCTGTTTGTATTCATAATGCAACTGTGCACAAACTGTTTTTTTCTGCTTACCTATTATTATTGTCTTATAATACAACAGAGTGGACTACTGTTAAAATCTGGAAACAAAACTGGGATCTAAGAATCTGTTCAGTGACTACGAGCAACTGATTCAAGAAAAGAGTTGAGCAATCTGATTGAATCTTGATGGTAAGTCTTTCCTGGTTAGAGCACCACTGACCCTTTCTGTACATCTGTCACGTATGATCTTCATCATCAGGCAGAATTCATCATTTTTAACATATATTTTCACTGAACATCTTGGTAGGAAAATGATAGCTACCCTTGCTTTTTCAAAAGATAGAAACAGGAAGAAACAAATCCACCTTCAGTTTCACAAAAGATCATATCGGGAAAAATACACTGAGCCCATAAGAACTGCCCAAGCCATTCCTAAAGAGCTCTACATATTTACCTCCACTTAACCACAGTACTAATTTTTAATTAAAATAGTTATGTAGTACTGGCACTGTTTAACAGAAGAATCCTGCCAGAGAAACTCCCTAAGAGGGAGGAAGCTGTGCCCTCAGACACACAGTCTTCCCCAATCAAATATTTTTCTTCAGTGGTTGTGATGGCAACAAAGACAAGATAATCTATTTCTACTCTTTGCTATCTTCATTCCAGTCTTGGTTTGATTTTTCTGTATTTATTACATACCTTGTTTCTTCTGAATCCTTATGTTAAGCCAGATGATAACTAAGGCTTTCCATTTCCTTTGCTCTGGCCTTGGTCCTTTCCATTTGGGGATACCATCTGTCTCCCCTTCTGTCCTGAGAACGCAGCCACCATGTATGACCTGTGTCCCACTACAGCTTGGACTGTTGCCTTTCCTTGCTGCTTTCTGCAGCAATTTAATGCCCAAGTGTCCCATGTCAAGTGGCCTCAGATGCTTGGCACCTTTTTGTAGTTGGCTTACTGCCTAGAGTTCATGTAACTATTTCTGAACCCAGACTGCTGTTCCTTCCTTGTGTTCTGCAACACACAACCCTCCAGCAAACAGGTCTTGATTTTTTAGCCCAGCTGTTTCTGATAGATGGAAACAATGATATTGTGTCACATTATCAAACAGGAAATTTATATGTGGTTTTAGTCATGTAAAACATTTTCTCTTCTGTGTCTTTACGGGGAAAAATATCGTCTCAGTCATTTCCTACTGTTGTTGGTGAATAATTCCAGTACTTCAGGCATTACAATTAACAGTGCCTCCTACTGTTGTCACTCTTTTCCCACTTCAGTGACATAGCAGTGAAGCTATTACCTCCTGTCCCCAACTTTCCAGTCCTGACTGTAGTTCTTACAAGTCCTACTGTAGTTTCTGCTACCACTAAGATGGTGTGAGGTTTCCAAACAAGACTTCAGAAGGCTGTTCGATTTTGGTTGCTAATTCCTGATGCCAGCAAGGCCTGTCTTGGTTCTCTTCTCCACACAGACAAAAGATGGGAAAGGCTGTAAAAATAATGATCTGTGGGAATTTCCCATACAAAGTGACAGCCAGAGGTTAGGCAGTTTCTATATACCAAATCTTTCTAGTTGGTTCCTTTAATCATCATCCTCTTATTCACACTGTTCTAAGCTTTTCCTCCACATTGTTTGAGCTGTATTTTTCCTTTCCTCTTTAAAACCTTATTATACCTTGCTATACTTCATTCTCAGACAGAGTATGTGGCACTTGAGCACTAAGACCTCTTTATGTTTTTGAAATGATTTTCTCAAGTGAATGTTAAAATGATATCTTATAATGCATACTCTTAGGTTTGCATAAAACGAATAAAAACATTAATCACTGCATACCCACAGCAGTAATTTGAAGCCTTCTTGCAAAATCCGTCACTCTAGACAAGCTATATCCTAGATCAGTGAAAGCAGAACAAACTGTAGTAGGACAGTTTGGTCAAAGGTGAATGAATATTTCTATTTATTTGTGCATATTTAAGTTGTCACGATTTTATAATCTTCCAAGGCTCTGCTTTCAGCTGCTTTGACCACACTGGCTTTTGAACATGCTTAGCATGCAATGATTAGCAGGACCCCAGCAATAATATGTTTAACCTGTCTTCCTTTTCAATGCAAATATTTCAAATTCATTCAGAATGCAGAATACATTATGTTATTTAATAACATTATAAAAATACTGGAATGCATTAAAATATCATTTTGAAGGTTGTTTTTCAAACTTAAGAAGACTTAGAATACTTCAGTATCTGAACAGAAGGAAGTAAATACTCTGTCTGAAACCACATGATGTGTAAATCTGGCAGTGCAAATAGAAAGCTCTTCTTAAGCAATTGGCTGTCAAACATCCACAGAGCAGAAATATAAACATAGCTATGCAGCCAGCTTTGAGCTAAAATTGAAAACTGTTGAGAAGGTAACAGAGTGAAATGATGAGAACTGAAAAATTAAGTTGTGAGTACCTACATAATGATTCTTATAAATTATCTGCTCTCATGTGGTAACTTATCTTTTCAGTGCACTTACAATAACCTGTGACCTATGGACCCGGGTAAATATAAGCTTTTTCTCACACACACTAAACAAACAAACAAACAAATAATCAGGTTATTTGGAGTGTGAAAATAGACATTGCAAGGAAATGCTACAAAGCAAGTTTCTTAAAACACGTCAAACCAAATAATAGCTCTTCTGAGATGCTATGTTTCTGGTTACATACTATCATCAGAGCACTATTTACAAGAATTAATAGATACAACATGGATAATTTGATTATTTTTCCACATTCTCTTGCAGTTGTACGTTCATAAGAGATAACTTATTCAGAATTGTTATTCAGAAGAATTTGTTTGAAAAGAGTTACTATGATTTTATGTATTTTCACAAAAAATTGTCACATCACTTGTGTTGTCTCCAAAGTTCCCTAATGGAATTTCTCGTGCATTTCCACCAAGTCACGCATTCTTGTGAATATCTTACAAACTGATTTATGAATATGATGTCTCATGAAACAATTTGAAATGCTATTCAATTTGAAATATTCTGTAAGCCAACAGAGATAGATCACAGCTTCTGTCTACGTTAATGTTTTTTCTGAAAGAACTGACAGAAGAGTGGAGAACAGAAAACATTCCACTCGATATGCAGAAATAACTGCAGTCATTGCAGCATAGTTTTACATTCTGTAATGTATCTGATTCTTTAGCAACTTTTATTGAGTCCTGCAGTCCCTTTCTCAGTACATGTGGTGACTAAAGTATCAGTAACATTTATCACTTTTTTTTTTTTTGGCACATCAGTTAACCCGACCTGTTTCGAATGAATAAAAAATAGCAGTGCTAGGACTGTAAGTGTGGGCAGTTTCTGGAGTATTTGTGTCATTTGATGTAAACATCTAACCTGCCTGTAATTTAAAATATCCAAAATCTGGAGTCCTATGAATTATCAGAGAAGAAATGCTGGCTCGTGATGATTACAGATAGACTGTATACAAACCAGTATCATAAAAGCTGTACATGTGCAACATACGTCAAAATCAAAATAGCTTGAATCCATACAGGCTTATCAGTGATTTAGACTAGACTTTCATCCAAAATGTCTGTGCTCGTGGTGAAGACTACAGTGGGAGGCTGCAGAAGACATCTGTACTAATTTAATGACAGTTGAATCACTGTCAGATTTCTCTACCCACACAATCTCGATAGTGCTCATATCACTCTGTGGGCACAGAACAGCCAAAAAACATATGGTTGTCTCCCTACTCAGCTGTCCTTCTCAATTCTCCAATAGGGAATTCTATCAAAGGATAGGTGACCAGCTAGCCTATCTTTTCAAGTGAATGGTGGAGAAGATGCACAATACTCAGTTAATTGAAGTTAACACGCAGAGGAACATATGATTTCTCAGGACCTCTTTTCAACTGATGAATGGATTCCCCCACACTCGAAGAGCTGCTTATAGACATCCATCTAGAGAATACAATACCTGAAAAAGGAATAGCAAAGGAGAGAAACAGCTGCATAAGGTAGACCCTTGAAGATCTCCAAGGACTCTGCTGAGATACTTATTCTAACACACACAGAAAAATCCTTCAAAAAGCTGAGAAAGGGTATAATGTTGAGCAATGAGTTATATAAATGATCCAAATGATAATCTAGATACAAGAATGACACAAAATCCTACTATCTTATGTACATTGCTTGCTGCTTATCTGAAGGAAGTTTACTAAACTAAGAGGAAAACCAAATGACATTTAGTTAACTGCGTAGTTGACTGCTGTGGAGTCAGTACTCATCTACAGATAATGCTACTTAATTGCTTTTATTACAGTAGCACATAGAGATACTTGTTGAAAGGCAGTGAGGAAGAATAGACCCAGAACATTTCAGAAATGTGTTTCCGAGACACTGTCTAGTTTCTGCAATTAATGCCTACAGATGCAGTATGGCTCAAAACACATAGAAAAATTAGAGTGAATTCTGAATACTAAAGTATCTAAAATAGGTGTGTTGTTGTTGCTATTTTTGCATCTGTATGGTTTTTGAAGCTGATCTAAGGACATAGCAACTTGACAGGAGTACCTTTGTCTGAAATTTCCAGGGATAGCGGACAAAATTCTGTATTTGAAACATATGGAGCTATAAAGATATAACACCAAAGACTTCCTCTGAAAACAAATAAATAAACAAACAAAAAATGCACCAAAGGTTGTGAAATGCCAAAATCAAGGTTGCTGAGTTCAATCTTGCCTTCATCCAACTTCCAGTAACTTCCACACTCATCTTGAGGTATTTGATTAGCTTCCTTAGGTCCTAACCTGTCCCACTCTGCATGGCTTCCCCATGCTTCTTTGCCATTATCTACACATTTGTATGGCTCATCCCAAAAATAACAGTGAAAAGTTAAAATTCTGAAGCTTTCTAGGGAAGAGAGCAGAGACTGGTTAACTGGTTAGGGGTTGGCCTTCCTGATGAATGGCCCAGAAATCACGCACCTGGGATGCTTTGCCTGACTAATGCTTGGAAACATTTTTCCACTTGATATTCTAGCAGCGCAGACACAGACAGCCTTGTCTCCTGCACATTGTCTTTTGAGAACTTGAATGAATCACTTCTCAGTATTCTGGTTTTCCAAGTTAACAAATTCCAGTTAAAAATTCATTGAAAATTTGCCTGACCAGTTCTAAACAATATCTGCTGTATTTTCAGCAGGTGAGATTCTTATGGCATGCTATTTCTGATATCTGTTTTTTCATTCAAATTATGATTCCATAATTCATAGTTCCATTAAAATCAGAGTTTACCACTAGCCTAATTTTAATACTTTTCTGATAACTAATACATCAGGTTTAACTGACTTTAATATAAACTAGATAAATAATAAGATTAACAATTATCTGACTGTGAGATAATAAAGTGTTGAAAATAGCAAGACCTTGAAATAAAGTAAAATATTTGAGATTATTTACCAAGTCAGTAAAGCTGCCTTTTCACATTTACTCAGAATATAGGAAATAGAATATTTTGTTTGCCTTTGGAGATGAGATCATTGGGCATGTAAATGAACACTGATGACAAAGTTAACCGGAAAGATAATCTTCTGTACTACATTCTTCAGCAGAATATTACAAGTATAAATGCACTGTTGCTCAGATCTTATGTAGATATTCTGACACTAAAACTGATACAGGTAACAAGCATGTGTCCCTTCAGAAAATGTTGCTTTTTTTTGAAACAGGCCGAGATCACAGACGATCAAAATATCCTGCTGTGGTTGCTTAAACCAAATCTTTTCCTCCCTGCCATACTGAAATTTTGAAGTCACATTAAATATCTCATTACAGACCACAATTGGTTTCTGACTTCATATACTCCTATCAGGTATACTATAGTTCCCTGTCTCAGCTGTGACAGTTTCAATAACAGGTAGTTTATCTCAGAAAACAAAACAAAACAAAAGATAAAACAACAACAACAACAACAACAACAAAACAGAAGCCCACAGGAGGGGAATGCTGAAAGCCATAATCTTCTCCAATGTGGTGTATATCTGGTTTTGATTATACAGCATCATGTCAGCAATGAGGGTAAACAGGAAAACCCAAAAGATTCTCCAGTTTCCTTTTCTTTTTCATTAGGTGATATGAGAAAGTATGATGCTGTGGTAAAACAGGGCAAAATACTATTTGCAAGAAAAAAACAATTAATCTGAATATAACCACGTTCTTTTAACCAGCACAAAACCCAAGGAATCTCAACCTGACAAAGAGAGAATAGAAAAAAAGAGCACAACACTTTCAGGGGAATGCAACTCATACATTTCCTATAATAGGATAGGAATTCATAGGAGAAGCAGAGTCCCTGAGAGAGCTATAAGCTCTGCTTTTGTTTCATATATTATTGATATGCAGGTTTAAGAAACAGTTTCAAAAGTCTGCAAAAATCCAGAACGACTGAAAAATTCTCATGCCTGTCAACTGTTATGAATAGACAGATCATGAACAGAGCCTTACAGATTAGTTGCATTTGTAGAGACTTCAACATGCATAAATGCTGCTAGAATTCAGCAGTTAAATATTAGTTCCACTTCTTTACCTGTGAATACCATTAATTTCTTAAAATTAACCTGTTACTTTAAGCCTTTGTACTCTTTTTGCTATCATGGTCAGCCTCTATTCAGTCCAGTGCTAACAGTTTGATGAATACTGTATTAATCTTAACCTTCTCTATACCCGAACAGAATGTGCGAGACAATGAAAGATAGTGGAGACACTGTATATACACAGAAGAACTTCAATATAAGAGTCAAATAATTAAAAATCTGACAAATGAAATTATGCAGATTAGGTTGTATATGGTAAAGGAAAATGCAAAAAAAAATTTGCAAGAAGCCACTATCTAAAGCATGCTATACTGTCAAGAGATAAAAAACGATATTCATATTTCAACTTTCTTCTATCCATTGACATACAGTCCCAGAAGGATGTAGGTAGTGAAAGACAATAACCAAACCAGTTTGGAGAATGAAAAAATGAAACAAAACATAGGATAGAAATTAATCTAGTGTAGACAAATGCTTAAACAGAGAGGGAAGAAAAATTATGTAAACGTCCAGTATAAGGTTCATAAAAACCACATACCAGAAATTTATAAGACAGCAATTCAAATCTTACTACAGAGAATGAATCTCAACTTCCAGATGTCAGTTTACTGATTACAAGACGGGTTTTTCTCTGATTACAGAAGCCTTGAAAATACCTACAAAGTGAAGGAAGTAGTCCCCAACAACCTCTGTGTGCTTGTGATAATATTCACTTTATTCATTCTTCATTCGTTTGCTAAATACTTTTCCTTTCTTTTTCCTGTTCTTACTTATTAAAGGAGGGGCTAGGTGAAAAGGCAGAATAAATGAGATTTGACAGCAACTGAATTTTTAAGCCTGTGTGGAGAAATGCTGGAGAAGGTCCCTCACCACCAAAAGGGTAGGAGGTTGCTCGATGCAAAGAAGTTCATGCAAGAAATCTAAATGAGAATACACACTTCTGAAAGGTGAGCTACAAGATGTTTGCAATGATAACGAATTTCAACAGTTTCTCTGATTATAGATGAGAGCTAATGAATGGATACAGAATATGAGATCAACAGAAAGCCTTCAATACTGACACTTCATACTGATAGACCAAGCAAAGAATCATCATCAAACTGGCCGTGTCATTCAGCCCCAGGAGGCAATATTGGATGTGGTCATGCATCCAGAACACCATCAGTTTACTTGGTGCTTTCCATGTAACAGTGATGGTCTGTCATTTATCTTCCCCAGTCAAGATAACATTATTGGCATCTTAGTACTAATGCATGGAGACTGTGTAAGTTATTTCACCATCTGAGGATATTACCTCAGAAATTAAAATGGCATTGTCACACTGTCATTAAGCGGAATTTAGTTCTAATTCTCACTCCTCCAGTGGAGAAACACAGTCACAGAAATGAAGAGGTCCAATATTCAGAACAAACCAAGTATTTGAAGGTCCTCAGGACAGATGCTCAAGATCACTAACAGGCCTTAGCCAAAATTCTGCCTGCATTTTTTGAACAAGAGTTAAGAATCAGTGACACTCAGCCATTGCACCTGCAGATTACTGAAAAGTTCATTTAGGAAACAAATAGAGGATGGGGAAAAGAATAGTGATGCATTTTTCCTGAATCTTTCCTGACCCAAATGCTTTAAAGTTATCCTACATTCAACGTTTATACCTGCACAGGCATTGATTACATTTTAAAAAACTCTTTACATTTTAATATACTAAAATTAGGTAAAGTAAATGTCACCCTTTTAATTCATTCCACTCAATACCATATTAAGAGTTTTGTAGAACATAACATAACATATTATGTTAATATATAACATATAAGTCAATATAACATTCTATGCCAATTCCAAAACATTTTTTTTTATATTCTAAAAGTTCATATTGGCACAAAACTAATTCCTTACCTTAGGAGAAATAGTCACATTCTAGGAGAATTTAATATTTATTTTAATAGCAAAATCATTCCTGCTTGTTACACGAACCTTACAATTTAATCATTTCTTCCAACAAATATAAAGCAATTCATTTTGTATAGCATAATTGAATTATTTGGCTTATTAGTATCAGATTTATATGGGTGTTTCAGTGTTTGATGTTATGACTCAGTCTGTAGATATTAGGAGAACTTTATGCCATGCCTTCGCTTTAATAGCAACACAAACACAATTAAAACATATTTACTGTGATTATATTTCAGCATACAGATCACCATATATTTTGCTCTTAGGTATACATTCCTTATTGTTCACATAATTACTATGAAGAAATAATGTAAATGAGCCTGCTAGAGATAATTATTGGACTTTCTTTTTCACTTTACAACATTATAAACAAGAATTGACATTCCACTCAGGGGTGGACAGCAAGTAACTATTTAACTAAATGCTTTAAACACTTCAAATTAACAAAATCTAAGCAACTGTTGTAATCATTCATATTGAACATATTAGTATCTTTAAAATCAGAGCTCAGATTGCACTTTAGAATTCTGCACAGATCAAGATAACTCTGATTAGTATATCATAACCATTTGAATTCAACAACTTGCTTCTGATGATAAAGGACATCACATCTATAACTTGACAGCTGTCTGTACAATTTGAACAAGTAATCAGAGCAGGATGAATTAAGACTGGAGTAAAATCCACATTTATAATGCCCGCTGAGAGTACTCACTAATGTCTGTAGGCTTTAGAAAGACCTTTAAATTATTTAAGTATCCTTTTGTAGTATGAAAGGAAAGTGACTGAACTTTATCAGAGGTTGATAAACATCCCTGTACTGCATTCTCCTGAATTAGTTTCCTCTCATTCCCAGCATCTGAATTCCCCTCCTTTCCAATGTCGGGGGCCCTTGTAGGTGAATGATCTCTTAGACAGGGGCACCACTGGCTCTATCAGAGTGATCTGTGTGGAAGTACAGGCACTTCCCTCAACTTGATCTTTTTCTTTCACACTAATCGGCTGAGAATTCATAAATACAAATAGAGGATCCAATTGCTGTTTTCTTCAGGAATGAAGAAATATTATTTTCAAAACATACTCTCATCCTATATGGCATATTTTTACGAGGAAAGCCAAATTGTGGTACTGTAAGCGAGCGTGGCAAAATTAACCTGAGGCAAAAGGTCAGTGGATGCTTGAAAGCTGATGAACTGAGTTTTGGAAAGCAGTATGACAGGGTCAGATGTGATCTCTTAGCTCATCAAAGGTCTCTTTCCTAAACTCTTCTTCCAGTTTATCTTGCACAGATCTTAGCTTGGCCCAAGTATTTTGGAATACAAATTCAGATGCACGATCTCAATCCTGTGCACAGAACATCTCGTCAGCAGTTTGAAAATATTCTGCATGCAAATGGATTGGGCTGAGTTTGCTCTTACTATTGAAACTCTCCAGTTCTCATTTTTGAGGCTGCTTCGAAACAATGCATTTGTGAAGCAGACCCTAATTTTGCACATTCAATAGTGCAATCAAAAAAAGGGTACCAGCTCGACCCTGAATATTAAATAACTTCTAGCTGAATTGCAAACTATCAAAAATGGAGATAAAACAACAACAAAAGATCCTAAGTTAAAAAAAAAGGCTCATAATTTCAAATGTAGAAAATATAGACATCTCATTTATATGTGGTAGTAAATTTTTTTTTCTATGCTTATGCTGAACAGAAATCCAATTTTGTAATTATTCCAACATTCTAAGAATCTTCACAAATGTCCACACTGAAAGATTTTCTCTCTGATGCTAAATTTTGATTTATATTTTTGTAGTTTCTTTATTTCAAGTAGAGGATTAGGGAAGAACACAAAGTATATTTATATCCATGGAATAAAAAGCGGTCTTTTGCGAAACTAAAATTAAACTTGAAGGATTTTGATACAGCAGTTATTTCTGATGCTTTGTTGCATTGTAAATGTGGAAAGGAATTTGTACTTGATTCATATCCAAACTCCTTCAAGTGCTGTACTGTTTGAGTTTGAATTAAGTTACCATTATCTTTGAAATGCCAAGAAGTGCAACCATAGTTTAATTGTTCACCCAAGCAGTGTCAGTGCTTGGCTCTGACAATCAAAAGCTGAGAGTGATGAGATGAAACCAGCCACACCTCACATCCCACTACTTAGATTCCCTTCAGATACTCTCGCGCATTTCAAAACAGTATTGCTCTGGGGTAGTAAATAGTATGATTGCAGGAATAATGAAATCTCACATCGTGATTAAAAAAAAAAAGAAAGAAAAAAGAAACAAACAGAAAAGTATTTCTCATTTCCTTTTCCCCAAGAATTGTTGCTACCACAATAAATTCATCATTATGAAATAAAAAATCCCAATTTTTCTGTGGTATCCATTACAGTTTTCCCATTGAACATGGAAAGATCTTCCCATTATCAACACAAAATAAATATATTTTATACATTAGGAGCAATATATATGATACGTTACCCTACCATTACATTTATGAGGACTGCTCTGAAAATAATGCCTCCTATTTTATTCTGTTGGCCCAGATTGTCAGAGATGGATGTTGGTGGTATAACAGTGGAGGTTGAAACTTAGGTTAAGTTATATTGTCACGAAAAAGATGGCAGCAGAGGCAAAATAGTGTCTAACAAAAAAGTGGGGATGAAAAAGGTGTGTCACTGAATTTCTCCACGTAAAAAAACAAACAAAACAGTGCTCACTGACATTATCCAACACTTGCTGAATGTTTATGGAAACCAAACAGTGGATGTTACTATGGAATGCAGCCTCTTGTTCATTGCGGTGAAAATGCACAGCTAATGGTGATGGCTATGTTGAACTATAGTTTTTTGTAGCTCAGAATTTGCTCTATTGAATTTATTGTGCTCTTTATATCTGGTTTCCATGGAAGCAAATAGGAGGCATTACTTTTGGAGCAACCTATGTACATTTGTCTGAGATCAAGAAATTTGGCTGGCTTATGCTTTGCACAAAGAAAAGGATAAGCAGTGGCATTACCCTGCATTAAGTTCTCCCTAAACTAGGAACTGAGATGACATACAGGATGTGGGCTATTCTAAATTACAACATGATGTGGTATACTTTTCTCAAAAATAAATAGATTACTGGTCCCCCTGCCCTGAATTTGAAGATGATTGAAATGAAATACACTAGACAAATTCCTTTTTTAATATCACAATAAAATAAAATAATTGGAATAGGAAATGCTGCATCCATCCCACCTGAGGATTCTCCAATACCAGGGCAATCAGGACAGAAATGAATCTACAACATCATGCTGGCCCCACAGTGACCAAATCTGTTGAGTAAATGTCTTTCAGTAGTCTGTCTGGCATAACCCAGTTCAGCTTCACCTTTCTCTCCCCATGGACGCAAATGAACAATATAAACTCTAGATACAGTTGGCCCTTCTGTGCCCTTACCAAAGTCAATGCAACTCCACAGTGCCAAAAAGCTTTGTGACTTAAAACAAATAAATAATAAGATTAAAATGTAAATTAAAAATAAAAAAAAGCAACGAGCAAACAAATCAAAATAACTGCATTCAGGTAATTCCATCTTGGTTGAACTTTTTCTACACAGCCACCAAAAGCACACAGGTAATTTAGTTTTTCAAACTGATTTTGCAAATAGATTAATTGCTAATGTAAAATTGTTAAGCAAATCATTTCAGCAGAAAGCCATTCTGGGATACAGTTATGGGAAGAGGTCACATATGCAAAACTAGGCTTTGCCCAATTGATTTCTAATTATAAAATCAGAGGCTCTAGAGTCTGTGATTAATAGTCCTTCCCTTTAGCCTGAAAAAATAAACTTACAGCATGAGCTCACCTACAAACATGCATACATATGAAATGCTTCTCAGTGTTTTAGTGAGCAAGTATGTGTCCTGCCACTATTTAACTCAAAATGAATCAGACAATGCCTAACTGAAGGCCAGCTATGAAATTAAGTCTAAAATGCCTCTGATGGCCAGCTGTGATACAGAAAATTGTTCCTTACAATAAAGCTACAATAATGTTCATTTTTGGGGGGAATCCATGGGAAAATTCTACAAGAGTTAAGACTTTAAATGCTAATATTGTATAATTATATAATTCTATGTTTTCCCGTGTAAAAATACAGTGGTTAAGAATTTCACATATTTAATTACTTCATCCTCTAGCACCAAGCACAGACTGTTGGGACATCTGAGTCTCATCTCATTTCATCTTCGCATGAAATTGAACAATTCATGGGGTGAGAGAAAGTCAAATAACACAATTCTACTTTGTAAGTGTGCTCAACGTTAGGATGTTTTCTGAGATAGCACATTCTGCATCTTCATCATAGAAGAAAGTTAGAATTCGTTAACATAAAATGTGCATTTGTCACACATGTTTACCAGTCTATTTTATATAACAGCTATATTCAGTGCACATGCTTTCATTACATACTATGAATTGATGATTTCTTCTGAGTTTATTATTCTTAAAACTACTAAAATGGTAAAGCATTCACAAGCACTGTATATCTTTTTCTTGGGGAACTTAAATTTTGCCCTGTGTTGCGTGAGAACTCAAGTAATAATTTACTACTCCCAGTGACAAGAGGAGGGGAATTGAAGTCTATACAGCTTGTCATCTCCATCACTTATATTTAGAAATGAATGTGTCTAATGCTTTGGCTGCTAGAATTCGTATTTTGTAATATTTGCTAAACCTTAGACTTCATTGTTTTTCATCTTAAAGCTGTTAAAAAATAATCACAAGAAACTACTTTCAAAACATAAAAATATTTTCTTCACAAATTATTGGTTTCAGTTCTGAGCTGGATTTTCCACTGCATTATTCCACTTAAAAATCTATGAGAGTTAACAGAGCATAGATGACATTTCTTGAAGAAACAGGTCTTTCTTTGCTCTGCTCCAGCCCTCTTATCACCCATTCAAAATCACACAAAGTAATCTGGAAAATGGTGCCATTGAGTTCAATTTCATTTATCTTAGTATCAGGCTTTTAATCACGTATTACTGGTAGACCAGCTTGCAAGCCAGCAGTCTGATATTGTGGTGGCATCACCCACAGATGTTTCACAGAAAGTGAGACACAGGGAGTTGTCAACACACTGTGAATCAATTTATTCATTCTCACCATCTCTCCAGTCAATTTCATCCTTCAAGGTGCAAATTAGAAATACAGATGTATTTTCTGAAAAGCTTTCCAGATTCAGTTTTTCAAAAGTGAGTTAAGAACCTGTTGGCTCTCATCCAGCATAGCGTCTGTTTAACACTGGAGGAATACTTCTCAGAGAGGCACAGCCTCAACTTAGAAGTGAACATTATGAACATGTATCATATCATGTATTATATCAGTATGGCTCTGTAGACTCAAGTCCCAGAACTTCTTACCCAAAAGTCAACACCTATTTTCAGACTTCTACAAGCAAAGGAAAAGCATATAACTCTAAGAGTATGTTGCTGTCCTAAACTACATGCTTGAATTTGTCAGTACTGAGAAACTGAATTTGAAGGACAGCAATAATTCAAAACTGTTCCAAGAACAAGAAGGAACTTAAGTATTTTTTAAGCTAAATAGAGTAGTAAAATATCTTTCACATTTATCCAAGACAAATTCCATCTGCAATTTCATGGAATAAAAGGTCAAAGAAAACTGGAAGCGTAGTCAATAAACCTTATTATAAACTCAGTACAGGTCTGTGGTGTGATTAACAGTAACATCTGTTGCACATGCCCTAAGCACCGAGTGGAACTATCTACTTTTAATTTGTTGATATTTCAGTGAGAAGATCTGTACATGACTCAACAGATAAATAAGACAATAATAAATGTCTACCAGGTTTTCCACTACCCTAAAATTGAAACATTTTATTCTATCATTTTAGATATAAATAATGGTGCAATTTAGTTTGACAGCAAGAAATTCCCAGATAAATTGTGGATGCCCCATCCCTGGAGGCGTTCAAGACTAGACTGGGTGGAGCCCTGGGCAGCTTGATTTAGCAGGTGGCAACTCTACCAACTGCATTGGAACTGCATGATCTTTAAGGTCTCTTTCAACCCAAGCCATTCCAGGAAATAAAACTGATTTTGCTTGCCTATTTATGCCTCACTTTGTCCTAACCATGTGCAATATAAAGAACAGGTGACTAATCCCAGAAGGGTATGCTCTTATTCTGGGTTATTAGCTTAAACATTGGTTTACCATTAAAATATATTTCAGAAGATGAAAGTAGAAGACTGAGGTTGGAAAAAGCAATGAAAATATTTCATTCATAAAATACTACCCCTTCTTATTCAGCCAAGATCGCCTGGAGCATTTCATTCAAACTCAGAGATACTGTTAAAATTTTTATTTATATGCATTCTATCTTCTCAAACTTTCCAAAAACTCAATCTGAAACAATATTACTCTGCATTCTGGAATATGATTGTAGCTGAGATTGTATGATTTTCTATCAACCACAATGTCAGCCCTATCTTCACATTTTCACATTCTTTATTTTAATATGTAGATAATAATGATCCATACCAACATGAATACAAGTACCAGAGAATTCATGCTAATCCAGACATGTAAAAAAATATATAGAACTGTAGACATACAGAATTCATACACATATGCAGCTTCAGGTTTATATCTTTAATACTACCAGTGAAAGCTTGACTTAATCTTGCAAATAGCCAGAGGACAGCGACTCACTCAAGGTTAGCATCAACCACATCCAACCACAGAAGGAAAACGATGCATGAACATTTTGTCCACAGCACAAGAACAAAGTCTATTCTGACCAAGGCTCTTTCAAGAGTATGAAGAATACATGCTACGAAGGCTTTAGGGTGCTCTATGAATGACAGCTTCCTTTTGAACTACAGAGAAACTTGTAATGGACTTTTCTATCTCTAGGGTAACTTTTAAAGCCTAAACAGAATTTCAATTATATTTTTCAGCTAGTATGAAATTGTTGCTATAACACTAACTGCAGATGCTCAGATTAGATTTAAGCCATATTTTTAGAACAAAGAAGTAAAAAAAACAACAATTTTCTTGTAAGCTTTTATCCAAATTTGTAGTGCAGTGCATGCAGCTGGTTGACTTGCAGCTAATATGGTACTTTTCAGAGCTTTTAACACACTTTACTGATTGTTTGCTCAAGGCATATGGTTTGAATCAGCTGGGCAGTGCACAGTACAGCTGGCAAACTGGATATCAAAATCTGTCAATAAGAATTATGTGTCACTATCTATCATTTTTTCCTGAATTTTCTGTGAAGATTTTTACTGTTTCAGTGTAAATTTGAAGTTACTTCACATTCTACTACCATAGATGACATTGCTGCTTCTGCTGTTACAACAACTGGAAGTAGCAGACCCATACTGTGGAGGAATGATATTAAGTGTAAAGGCTTTTTTTTTTTATCAGGCAAAATATTATGAAAGCTTTTATTAAATGATCTCACTCTTTTCAAAATGGGCAAGGATCATTTTTTCTGGTACAAAGATTGGTAAACAGTGACAGGTGCTGTTCCAAGAACACATTCATTTCAAATCAAGCAAAAAATTGGAATTTTTTGGCAGCTTCTCCTGTTCTCACTATTGCCTCCCATAACTGAAGTCAAATGTTTTTAGCCATTTTTTTTTGTTGTCATGTTTTTGACATTCAGAAAGATCTAATAAAAATCTCTATCAGTATCCAAATACAATTTTGTATTATTTAATAAATGAAGTACCATTTTAGACTCTCAGCATAATGAACTCTCATTTGCACTGAGGAGATTCATAAATTCACACTGCTAAGAATTGTTTTCATCAGAAATGGGCCAGCCTCCCATGGTGTCCATCCCGTAATTCAGAACTGGAATATATTATGGCTGTGTCTGCCAGTCCCAAGTGTTCAGTTATTATTACTGAGTTTGCGTTATTGCTACTTGAAAAGCCAATCTAAATACTGACAATGACACTCTCATCTCAGGGTACATACAACCAAGAATTTCTGATCATATATTCCTAGTTTTTCAGGAAAGTTTTTTATGATGCATAAGCTCAATGTAATGGTTTAAGATAAATATTAGGAGAAATAGAGAAGCAGAAAGTTCACTGCCAGAAACCTGCACATCTATGTGAAAATGCTATATATAATGCACTATCTTAACTGAACTCAAATAGCTTTTTAAGAACAATGCACTTCTTCCAACAAAATAGATAGATAGCACACAGCCTCTTTTTATTTCAAATATAAATCTCCTAAATTTAGAAATAAATTTTCAGAAATTGTGATTTACAACAGTTAAAATCTCATTAATGTGTGAAGTTCATTAACATCTGAAATACACTGATTAGCTGGACAGCTTTTTAAAGTACATTTCAGTAAGTAACAAAAATTTAGATGTCTTCCTTTTGAGATTTCCACAATCCCTTCTTCCCATTGCCTAACCAGTATGAATGAGAATACTATAGTAGAGGGTGTCAACACAAACACACTGTACGAGGACAAACTGAAACCAAGTGGAAAAAAGAAGGTTTTTCATCTGTTTACTTAAGTCTCTCAAACTTCAGATTCCTTATCAGCATAAAGGAATACAAAGAGAGCGAAAAATAAGTAAGAAGAATAAAGGTTGCATATTCTTATATCAGAAGTACTGCCGTGAAGTTCACGAACCTTTTGAAGATGATCCAGTGAATAATGAATTCAATGCACAGAAAGACACTCCTCTACATGACAAAAGAAAAAAAAATCCTACCATAATAGAAATGTCAAATATATTGAACTGAAGTTTGTGGAAGTTCCTTTTAGAAAGAGTGAAGCATGATAGAATTGGAAAAGATATATAGTACAATTTCTCCATCAGCAAATGATACAGTGCGCCTGTACAAGTTCGTGGAGAAGCTCTGGGGAAAGATGACATGGCATATATTCTGGCAAGTGCATGCCACACGTCCAACTTTACTTCTGTGGCATTTAGAGGTGTATTCTAAGGCTGTTTTTCAATTATTTAATTGCATTTTAAAATGAATGCATTTATCAAGCCCTATGGCTTTAAAAAATGTACCAGTATGCACTCCCTTACCTGAGAGATCTGATTTACAGGCACAAAGTATATATAAGCTTAGCAAGAGCAACTGAAATACTGAATAATATTAACAGCAACTATATACAAAATAGAGTGAAGTATGGTTTAAGGAACGTGAAGATGAAAGCAAGGAATGTCAGTGGTCACGTGACTTACAAAGAAGTTTCAGAAGAGGATTAGAAAATTTTATTTCTTAAGCAGCTCTCAGGACAGTTACCTACATGGTCCATTTCAGGTCAAGCATTAACATGGACATTAGTGGATGACTTCTTAGATTCAAAAAGAGGCTTAGAAATCTATCCACAGCTTTAGGCAACTATCTAAACTGTATCCCTAGCCTTGAAACAACTAAGTGCCTCTTCTCAGGTTTGTATAAAATCTGACAATCCTCCGTTTTCACGGCTTTCAGCCTCCCACATCACTTAAGATATAAAAATAGACACCCTCTCAACAGAAGCCCAACTGACAGGATCCTGCAGCCAACTTTGAGAGAGCACAGGAAACATACTGCCAGTTTCCTCATCCCACACTTTACCCTCAACATTAGGCAGATATTTGAAAATCTTCTGCCCATAAGATCAGAACAGTGAACAGTGTTTTTCACCCTTTTAAAATCACTTCCTTACAATTATACCTTTTCTCCTTATCCTTGATCTTTATTTTGTCCACTGATGCTTAATTTTTTATGCAAAGTGAAGAAATTTAATGATGACCCGTATCAGCCTATCCAGTATCCCCAAATGATGGCTTTCTCTCTTCTGGAGGAAGAGTGCCTGAGCTACAAACCTACTCCACTCAGAGCCCCATCGTGGCTCCATGCCAGAGGCACCTCCTGCCTGGGCTGAAATTCCAGGCACAGACAGGCAGTCTGAATTTGATCTATCAGTGAATATATACATATCCAACAAATTATCAGAACTATTCGCCAAGGCAGCTCATCTCCACTGAAGTTAAAATTATAACTTTTGTATTGAGGTGTATTATTTGTTTCCGCCAGCCATATTTACACAAAATATAAAAAGAAAATTGCTGAATATCACATGGCCATGAATATCCCTTTACTTAGTAATGACCAATGTAAGCTGAACATCGCATTTAAAGATGCATCTAATGTCAAGCCAAACTTTTAAACTGGAACACAAAAATAAAAATTTTCATTGCAAATGACCTAGTGGCTTCTTCAAAACACACAGAATAAAAATGGCAACCACTTTACTGGATTAGGCACCACCAGAGCTCTGGTAAATTGTTTACAGCTGGAGAGTTGTATCATCTTTTCCTGGGGTTTGTAATTAGGAGAGCCCTTTGTACTGAAATGAGTGAAAATAGAAATGAGAATGTTCAGCTCCACAACAAAAATAGTCAGGAAAGTTTTGTTGTAGGTCTACCATATATTAGCCTTGAAACTATCCTGTTAATAGATCTTTTTCCCTGAAACCATTCCTTAGCTTTGTATCTGTATGGCTTTCAATGTTTCTCATTTCAAATTTATGTCAGAAGATTTAGAATACATTAACTGTTCTACAGTGTGCTGCAACAAAGATGATTCTAAAGAAATCCTGATTTCTTTCCTTTTTTCCTTAAATACTTATCTTGGTCTTGCTAATAAGATAAAAGTCTGTATCAAGATGTGCTTTGGAGTCCTATGTGGGAATAAAACAACAACAAAGAATTATTAAAAAAGGGAATAAAACTACTATAAGCCAATGCTGACTATTCTGGTCAGATCTATATATATACACACACATGCATATATTTAGACTAATATATATATATTCTCTTGCAACTCTGTTTTAATCAAATAGAACATCCTGTAAAAGAAATACAGTACTAAATAGCTCAATAGAGCACTTCTGCTCAAGTTGCCTCGTGCAAGCTAATTTGAGTTCTAATCGAGAGCTGAAATTCTCTCTTTTAATGCTTAGGATCATGTGAAGGTTACCTTTTGGTCCCATGAAGATAAAGGAAAATGTGCCAAGATTTGAGAGATTTCATTACCTGTATAAAATTATGCTTGCTCATTTTTCCTTGGGAAGATACTCATGGGTAAAGTTATATTAAAAGAGAGAATAGAAATAGTGCCCATACAAAGAAAATATTTTCCAATTATGCTTCTCAAGATGCAGAAAACATTACCTGTGAAAGAGGATTACGAATGAGATAATTACCGAAAGCCTAATGCACCTACATCTACAATAAGTGGGAGAAAAAGAAAACATTAATAAGTGGTTATTGACTGTTCTTCCTGCTCTTCATAATAAGAGACAGTTACAGTACCACGGACAAACATTTCTACATTCCTGGTGTGACATGTGACACATTACACAGAATACTTTTCCTACTTACATTAATTGATACAAATGAAACCATATCAACTTTTATTCGACATCCAAAAAACCTTATGCCTTTCAAAACAAATTTAATAAGAAATTTTCATATTAAGAGACAATTGAAAATAATCATTTAGAAATATGAAGAATAAATGTTTCCCCATTTAAACTACTTAATTGCATAATGTTAGTTAAGTAAGGTATATAATGATATAAATTGCAATTTCTTGAAAGTGTTTCATTGAAGTATGTCTCCTAACCATGTTTTGCTTTTACTAAGAAATAATTATTTCTGAGGAGCACTAGGAAGGAATATCTGAGCTCCCACATGCAGCATTTCATCACAGGTGTCATCAATTGGGAAGATTTTTAAAAGGATTTCAAACAGTGCAGCTCTTTTTCCTGATGCACAGCAGAATGTGGTACACCATGCAAAATTACTTTTGGTGCATTTCTTTTGCAGTTTCAACTCTCAGTACTGCTGCATCAAGTGTGTGTGAAGGCACAGTCACAGCAGAGAAGGTTAGCTGCATTTCTAAAAGAATAACAAAGGGTATGAAAATTGTAGGGGTCAGAGTATGTGGACAGGAAGCTGAATGCTATTGTTTTCTTATGCTCTTATCCTTTAGGGAAGAGCAGTAGTTTCACTACTACAGATTATTATTGGCCCCTTTTAACAGGAAACCTTTTAATACTACCTTATATACACATACCAACCTGTGCATATGGCACAACATCTATACACAAGTTTTCATCCCAGTGTAATTGCTCTTGCTTCCCCCCCAGTTCCCAAATCCCAGTCTCCACCAAACACTGCACAAACGGCATGAAAGGTTTTGCAGTAAGTGCATTAAGACGACACACTGCCTAGTGACATTCCTAACCAAATTGGGAATGAATTTGGTCTATTAGATCTGAAGGAACACAATGTATCTGGAAGTCTGGATTTTACCCCCAAGTCTCCCAAAATATATATTTTTTTATATCAATTAAAAGCAGTACTGTAATGCATACAGATTCACAAAGTAGAAATTCAAGCCCCATAACATAATGTATCACATATGGCATAAAAAATGCATAGAAAGGACAAGATACTTATAAAGTAAGTGGCTAAGAAAAGAATGCATTAAGATTTAACTATTGCTGGGGTTTGGTCTCCCTGAGAATTCACTAACAAATCATCCTGAGAGATTTCTTCTGATAGTGTCTCATGAGGACAGTGAAAGACACCAATTCCCTAAGATTGCACTGAGGTTATCACAGTGCGAAGGTTACCGAGAGAATATACTCCTGAGGTTGGTTACTCTGTCCCACAGCAGACACAGTTCCCTCTGTTATAGAGATCCTCAGAGCCCTACATAGAGCATGGACTACCAGAGGAACTGGGATTTGTATTCTTACAGACTTCCAACCTGCCTCAGCTAAAGGGACATCAGAGGTTTCCTCTCTCAGAGAGTCTTCTTTGAGCCTAATAAAAAAATGAAGCATAGGCTTGCTTTAGACTGGGGAAAGTATCTCTAATGTTTCCCAATCTTTCTGCAATTTGCAGAATTCACAAACACGTTCTTAACTGTTCATATGAGATGTCTGCTGAAGTAAATACTGACTCAATTGTATTATTTTTTCACATTGCAATATGAGACATGGAAATCCCAGGAACACATTCACATGCCTGCAGCGAGCTAGCTGCCTCAGAAAGGGCCTCCAGCCTGGCTACCAGTGCAACATTTTGCTTTGCTTCTGTCAGACTTTATTTCACGAAGAATTTTTCATTACAGAGTTTGTGCTTCATCCATTTGATTTATATTGAAATATTCACTTGCAAAACATTTCCCTAAAAATCCCAATATTTATTTATAACACACACTTCTCAATTCCTAGCATTCCCTCGTTTATCTGTAATTTGCAGTAACAAGCAGGTGGTCTTCTGGAGGGGCAGAATTTAGTTCAATTACAAAATGATTACTTAACAGGATGATTGATGCTGCTGCTTTCTGCATAGAACAAGAAGCCTAATTCTGCCTAACACTTTAAGAGTTTTATTCATTTTTTTCTTTACTTTAAGGCAGTGTCAGTGAACTTTATATACAATATAGTAAAAAATGTATGTGTGTTTAAATATAACAATATAAATTTTTATCAAATTGCATAGTTCACATCTCTTCCAGAATGTCCCACGCACTTCAGAAGTAATTATATGGTTTCTCAGCCTTCCCAATGATATTTGCTCTGCACACTGTAATACTGTCACTGGCTCATAGGACACAGCAATATCTAAGGAAATGGCAGAAGATCCCATTGTCCCACAGCAACGCCAGAGACTTAAGGTACAATAGCAGACATTCAAAATCACTTCTCTGCCCCCACTTTTCTCTGTATATGTTTTCCTCCATAGTTGCAATCTGCATTTCCTATTTATGCAGCAACAGCTCTGAGGCAGGAATTGGCTCCTACCCAACAAAACAGAGAAAAAATTTAGCTTAGGTTTCAAAATACAAATAGCAGCATTAACAGCTTTCCCATTTACTGATACAGTGAGCCATTCCTCATCTGCTGTAGTTCACTCAATGAAAATATCCCCCAAGTTCTTTGAGAATGTTTACAGTGCTTTCAAATTTCACTAAAGAATCAAGACCACATTGAGATTCCCTAAAAATGCACATGGCTTACATTTCAGTAACGTCTGTAAATCTTTTTCTGACTGGTGAATTCCTGGTATATGCTTTAAATCACTTTTGTAACTGCTGTCGTGTGAAAACTCAATAAAAAGTGAAACTGTAGATCTAGATCAGCACCTGCTCTCAGTTTATCAACTATTCTAGCAAGTATGTGAATGAATTAATCAAGACCCAATAATTAGCAGAAATAACCTAATAATTTGAAATAATGTACTGGCAGTAAGCCTCATTTCAGATGATTTTGCATGAAGGAAGAAACACAAACATTTTACCATTTTCTTGTCTGTATGATAAGACAACAATAGGACTTGTAAGGTGTGCCAGCGGTCTACTTTGAATGCTTTAGTCTACATAGTAATTAGAGAACAGGTTGCCTACAAAATAACACCTTCAAAAAAAAAAAAAAAAAAGGAGTGAAAAGCAAAAATTAGTATGTTGGTAATTATATTTGGAAAAGTTATTGTGTAAAAATATGGCAGACCTTCTTTAAGCTGTTGGAACTGAGTAATATCATGGCATTCTGCATCATGTTATAACATACGGGATCATGCTGCACGATTACATTGTAGACTATCCTAAATTAACAAAGAAATGAATTTCATTTCCCATTCAGTTTAATTTCCTAAGGTTGAGTGTATGACATGCATAGCTCTTAACAATAATGCTAGTTCGATGACCTTAGAAAAAATGACAAAAGAGCTGTGGTTTGGTTGAAGGTCCTTCACTCCTTCCCCCAGAAATCTTCTCTAATTCTAGCTTCTTCCTGTCTAGATACCTCCCATCAGTACTACAAATAGTGAAATCTACCTTCCCTTACTTGGTAACAATATCCTCATTCTATGTATGTCATTCCTTCAATGAGGGGAAAGGAAATAAATTGGTTTCTGGATTTAAACTAGCAGATGACTAGGACACTCTGAACTGTGAAGAAATACATTTTGTGGTTTCTACCTATAACTGAGCTCCTTGCCTCCAGTGATTGTCTCTGACTGAGTCTTTTATTTCACTACATTTCCTCTCACTGAGGCGATCTAAGAGCAACGCACAGCACATCAAGTTGAAATGCAAACCCTTGGCTTGGCTTCTATTCACTGGGGGCTGGGTGTGTAACAGTTATTGAGCACAGACCCTGAAACAAGAAAAAGGATTTCTTATGTTGCTCCTAATGATTCCTCCAGTTAATTCAGGAGTGGCATACTCTCCAGGGAGAACTGCACTTACTTTTTCTTAGCTGCTGGCACGAGTGCTGTAAAATAAAGGTTTTGAAAGAAATTATGGAGGGAGAATCTTTACACTAATAGAGTGTCCTCAGGAAAAAGGAAAGTTTTATTTCGCAGTGCATCACCACAGGTGTTCCTCAAGGATCACCAAGAAGCTATTCAGATACATAAATATTTGCTGAAATATCTTCAGGAAAATGGTCTACATTTATTTTCAAAGCCAAACACTCTACATTGCTTTAAATAATAGCTACCTTTAAACATTGCCTAAAATACTTACTGCAGCAAATTATCTCTGCAATTAAGCTGATTGTTTCACATCCACATTAGGACGCACAGCTCTGGCAGCCCTGACTTTGTCCAAACAAAATACCCTCAGCTGGAAGTCCTTGACTAGTTCCACAGTGTGTGCTATTCCCTCTTTTTTCTTCTCTCCCTAAAGAAAAAACTTCTAAAATAGAACTTTCAAGAAAAAAAAAAGTAAACTCTTTCCTAGTATTTTCACATACAAACTATACATTCTCATTATGACTGTGAATTTATTACAGTCCTTTACATGAATTTATGGTATTATTTATTACAAACTAAACATGTAGAGCTGTCCACCAAAAGAACAACCATTCCCATGTAATTCAGCTTAGGTTCCAGAGATCTGTCTGGAAGACTACAAACACTAAATGAATTAGTCCCTAAATATTTCTCACCTTGATGTAAAAGTATTTTGGGGATTTTCATTACATGAAGCCTTGAAAAATTTACTATTATATGTAAGTACATCCTTACGTTGTATACATTATGTATAAACACATTCTTACTGATCAAAAGGCAACACATCCTGTCACTTTGGGGAAGTCACTCCTATCTGATAGCTTTCCAGAGGCTTACAGGAAATATGTTTGCCCAGTTGAGAAGGACAAACTTTTATCAAACAACCAACACAATTGGCACTAATGGGCAGTTAAATTGACAACTGGAATGGAAGCATCCTGACAGCACCAGGGGTAGGCCTAAAGGTAGCAATTGAAAGCCATTTACAAAGCCCGTGTTAGAGAGACCAAACAATCATAAGGAATCTGGGTATCTGCAGAATATCATGCAGAAGGCTCTGCTTAATTTCTCACAGTGTCACTTCAGCATTTTGCGTCTTGGAAAGCATTTCATTTTATGGAGAAAAAGATAAGATGCTTAGATCAAAATATTGAGCAAAAATTAACAAGCTTCTAATTCTAAACAAGTAAAAAACAATTCTCAATCTTTTCTTTATTTATTTTTAAAAACTTTTCCAGATTAAAAATCTTTGTGCCATTAGAAAAATATGACAAGTGATGATAATATTAAAGGAATATCAGGAGACCAAAATGCCTAGTATATATATATATATATATATATAAAATGTATAACTATATATATTATACATCTTATCTTCCTAGTTTAAAATGAGAAAAAAAATAGAACAAGAACAAAAACCAGAACAACAACAACAAAAAAAACCAAAAAACTCTTTAAAATCTTTAAAGTTATTCTATAATTATTATCTATGAAGTCTAAAATTCGAGATGCAAATCACATCACAGAGATGTTCTCACTTAATTAGAGAAAAACAAAGATGGCTCAGAAAGTGTCTGTGTTCGTTAAGTGAATACTTCACTGTGCAGGACTCATAAGCAGCCTGATATTCATAAACAACATGAGACATTCCCTTTCACATACTGGTATTTGCCACTTTCTTACACTACTGCTCTACCAGCACAAAGCAGAAACATAGGAGACATCTGATGAAATGTCTCTTTTAAGTTATTACCATTCTAGTTATATTAACAGACACATACATGTTCTAAGCTGTAATTCTACTTAAACTGCATTTATATGCCCCAAGATTGGAGATGGGGGAGCATGAAAGTGTTCAGTAGTACTCCCAGAAACATACTGAAATGAGATTCAAGCTATTTGTCCTCATTTAAATTTATTAGGATTTGATAAGAAATTTCTCAGAGCTTTCACTGAGTAAAAAATGAATTTTGTGCATACTCAGGAATGCATATATATATTTAATAAAAAATACTACTTTCAGCAAGCTTACATAAAATGTTGTATACTATATTTACTGGCTTTATAGCAATATTTAATTATGAACTGCTTTTCTCAGAGCTGCTTATACTCCTGCTGACTAAGCTGATTTAGACCATGTAAACGGGTTCTGAAGTACACAGTCATCTCTTCCCCTTCAAAAGCACAAAAAAAAGGCATGAGGAATTAGTATTTTCCATAAAGAACGCTGTAGAAAAGTAAATGATACATTTCAACTTCTGGGAGTTTATTAAACATAAGTAGGCAAATTAGTGCATAATTACAGTTGCAAACAACAAAAATCTAGGGCTTAGAAAGCAATGTTTACTTTGCAATGTTTCAGATATTTAATATTTTATAGCATATATTTAAATCATAGCTAGTAAATATAGAAGTGTAAATTAGAATAGAACCTTTATGGTGTTCTGATGCTTACTATTCTAAGTGTGAGAACTTACAAAGTCTATTAACTTAGAACCATAAAATACCCAATGAAAACTACACTAGAATTTTACTACACCCATATTTCACAATGATTCCTTCTACTCAGGGAAACAACACATGATTTATCCCTGAAGTAATGAGATCCTTAGTTGTATATATTTGTATTTCGTATCTTGAATATTACAACATTTTTAGTCAGCCAATATAATATCAAACTCTGTGGAGGAATCAAAAGGAGAAGCATATGGAAGGAATTTGTTCAATTAAAACCTTATTTACTTCGCATATATGTATCCCTTGGACTTCAACAGAAAGATTTAAAAATTTTTAAAAGTAAAATTTTACCATTTCCTTGTTAAGAGATATAATGTATGTTGGCAATGAAATCAAAGATTGCATAAAATATTTATAATGCAGAACATACAGCTAGAAGCTATTTATAAGTGTTCTCTGCATTTCCAGGTTTGATTTTTACAGTAGCACAGCCTGGAGCACTTAACTGTAAAAACATCATGCCTCTCTACTGCTCCTCCTACAGGAAAATCACTTCTGTAAAGGCCTGAACCTAAGCCCCATATATCAAGGGAAAAAGCTTCATTGCTGTGAATAGAAAGAGTTGCCTAGCTCCCTGATTCTACAAACCATAAAGAAAAATTTGCATTTAACAAATTGAAAAATCACATATTATTTGAATCAGAAGGAAGGAAGAAAAGCTGCCTGGCCACAGATTAAAAACAACTATTTGAAACTGCACTGCAAGAAGGAGCTGACCAGGCTACATTGTGTCTCATTAACTTCAGGTTTGTTTCCATCCCTTTGCTGAGTTTTCAGAGCAACATGACAAGAACTAACACAGCCCTGCCACCAACCACATGCTGCAGATGTGGTACAGCAGCTGTACCTGTGACACTGGTGCTGCTCTCACCTGATCAGGTCATTTTATGAATCTCTCATAACAGGAAGAATTCAAAACATGCATTAGACTGGAAATAGGTAAATTAAATGGTCTTGGTAAGGTTCTAGGTGAAACTGGGAAGTGCACCATGAGAAGTGATAGTACAGAAACAGCACTGATCTGACTGACAGGCTGTGTACTTCCATATCTGGATTTAACTGCCAGTTCATTTAGTGTTGCTGATGATTTAGGGATGATTTTTGTCACCCTCATTCTCTCTTATGTTCTGTCTGTGCACTGTACTTACAAAGCATAACTGTTAACTCCTTCACTGTCCTAGGATTTTGCTTGAAAACATCTATTAAATTGGAGCCTTTGCCATTTAAAACATCAGAAAAAAAGACTCATGTACCATAAAAAGGAAGATTTAAAATTATATACCCCAAACCTACTTTCCTAGAGCTTCTTACTGATATTATCTATTTCATTGTGAATTCAGTGGCTGTCTCCAATGAAAGAACAGCAGCATTTGCTACACCACAGTTTTCATAGCACATCTGCCATGGTGCTGTAAATGCATGCAGAGGAGACTGAGAAAATGCAGCAGTGTATATCAAGTAAAAGTTCTTTCTAACTAATCAAGTCCACAGGGAAAGCATGCAGTGTCACAAGACATATCACTCTACAGTTGAATGAGGTTGTCAGCCACTGGGAGGCCTGCAAACTGCTGACAGAAATGTGTAGTATGTGGAGTCCTCTAAAGCAGATTGAATAGCTTGGGAAAGTTCATATCTGTTTCTAAGAAGGAGCAAGAAAATAAAGAAGGGAAAAAAGGATATTTGTAAATCTACCTTTCTACGCTGTATTGCTGTGAACAAAACCAAACTCATCTGAGTATGTCACAGGAACATGAAAAAGGTTACTTTGTAGGTTTCTCAAAAATGCACATATACTTTTCTTCATGTGTAGATCAAAACAGTATGGAATTTATTATGATACCATCTGTCAAAATGCAATGCAATATTAATATAGACAAAAAAGGGAAACAAGAAGCCTCAGATTCTGAGATCATATTGTAAGCATGGATTCATACACTTCTTTGTTTTTAAACAGATGTGAGTACTCAAGTAGAGCTGCCTAAGTTTAAGTTCAACAAAACTCAAAGTAATGGTGAAAAGTGGCATTAAAAAACTTATAAGAAGTTCAAGAATAAAAAAAAAGATGTTTTTCCTATCCTTTACTTACCACTGTAGAAAACTACTACGCTTTATAGAGGAATTCATAAAAAATCCACTTATTAGGCTCACCCCAGATTATTTCATTTACTAGGGCAAATACATTGGGAATGCATTTATTAATACATATTCAGGAGTAGAAGCTACTGTGTGATTTTGAAGACTCTGTGGCTGTACTGCAACACCGAAAATTCGGAAGTGCCTTCACATCTAGAAGCTGTTTTCCTGGAAAAGCCAAGCAGCCTTAGGAAAGATGCTACTTTTCTCTCTATCTTACTACATGTTCTCTCCTTTCAGAAATTTGGGTATGAGGCTTTTTAAACTAATATAATGAAAACATAGACATTTAATGACTGGGAAATGCAATGACAAAATATTTGGCTATTCAAAAGGAACCAAAATTTAGCAATAAACACACATGGTATTTTTAATTGTTCACCATAGAGCAGACGTATTTAGAAGCAGATAATTATTTTCTAAGAGTAATTCTAAGAAAATTCACTCCTCATGATCACATGATCTTGTTTAAGAGAAAGCCTGAGTGATTCACAGGACGGGGGTAATACGCAGTGTTACAAGTAAGCTAATGTATGGCAAGAAACAAAGGTTTAAGACAACATTCAAACAAGAACATGAGGAAGAACATAACGTTCCTTCTGTTCTTCTCATCTTCATAACTTTGAAACTAAATTACAAAATCTATGGCAATAATAACTAAGCACGTATATCAGGACTTCTCCATAAATCAGAACCGTGTGATTCGCTGTTTACATCACACTTTCACTTTTTTTAATTTTGATTCTTTGTCTGTTTTGTTGAAATTCTAAGGGGGATAGAGGTAGAAAATGGACAGCAAGTGTAGTAAGATTTTTGAATGAAGGAACAGGAACGTGTTTAAAATTAAAAGAACATATTAAAAAACCGCATTAGGGAAAAGTCTTCAGCTAATAAAGGTGAAAAGTAGTGACTACTTATACAAAAGACAGGATATGATTGTCTATGCATTTTTTGTCATAAAAACAAAATTCATAAAAATGAAATTAATGTAATCTTATAGTAAATAGAAGGTTAATTATCCAGAGAAATCATATCCTTAAACAGAGGTATATTTAAAACACAAATTTATGAATACTGGAGGTGAATTTTAGAATAATAGACTTAAAATTTGAATTTCTTAGAATGAAGATCTTCACATATTATACAATTGCATATTGAGAGAAAAAATAAATAAATCTTTCCTTACCCGGCCAACTAGTATTGGTTCAGGTCCAGAAAATTCTTCTAATACAAACATTTGATTCCAAACCCACCCTCTCTTGGAACGGTTCAAAACTCTTTGTTCTTCAGTTAGCCTTTTTAGTCCTGTACTGGATCCACTTGGTAGTACTTGAGATTGATTCAATGGAGCCATATAAATGGAAGGAAGTACAGTAATCCATAATATTATTAATGGAGTCCATGTATCCATAAGCATTTCCGTTAGTCTTTCTGGCATTGTACCACAAGCTACGCAAATCACCACAGAAATGGAATTATTATTTTGCTTTCCTCCAGACTGTAGCAATCCAATTCATCATGCAGTACAGAACATTTACTTACAGCTCCTCCATGTGTTTACAGCACAGTCAACGTAAAAATAGCTTAGATTATAAAAACATGATCCATTGAGTTTTCCAGTCATTAAAGATTCCTGGCAGGGGGAGAGAAAAAAAATAAAAAAGGTCAGTTCAGTGACTAAAGATCATAAGAAAATGTTTTTAAAAAGTCTTATTTACTTTTTTATAACAAACAAATCTTGTTAGGATTTAAATTTGTTGTATGTAATACTAGAGTGCTTTAAATAGATTAAGAAGAGAATGAAGTGACTCTGTGAATTCCTTCAGTGCCTGCAATAGCCAAGCAAGATTCAGGTGAGTGCTTACAAACACTCAAGAATGCATTTCACTTGCAGTTTGTCTTGGTACCTGAAGCAGTTTCTGGCCCTCTTACCAGCCTATACTTTTTATACAGTCAAATTATGAACACTTACTGTGTCAAATAATAAAAATTTGAATAAAATAGTGTCCTTGCATATGGACTCATCCTCTTTTCCTCCACAAGAAGACAAGATTTATTCTGGTAAATATATAAAGCTCCAGTAGTATGTTCTCTTCAACCTGCAGCAGCACAAGAGCTCAGCAAACCTTTGGAATTCAGCAGAGGAACAAGGCTGGAAATTCCACTGTGATATCCATGATTCCCAAGCCAGATCTCTACCAAAGCCCCAATAAGCTCATTGACACACATCTGCAGTCTGGGATCTTCAGCCCCTCTCTCACTTTCAGACAAAATACACACTGTGATTTTATTTCAAAGACATTTTCCTTCATAGGCACTTGGGAGCATTTTGTCTGTCTTTCTCCACTCACCCCTCCACTTATTAGAAGTCCACATCAGGTTTCAACTCAGTGTAAATATTCCCTGGAATGGACAAGTTAACATAGCAGGGCTTGCTAATGCCATGCTGATAGGCAAAACGTGAAATGCAGCCATAGATCACTTAGCAAGATAAATGTAGTGTAGCTCAGGGAGAAGGGTTACATTACAGCTACTCTAATGAGAGTGGAGTTTTGTAAAAAGATTCCTGATACATTTTCATTGACTGAATCATATCCAAGCAACCTCAAGAGAAACCACTGTTTACAAGGTAGGCAGAACTGCGTATTCAAAAGCTTACACTGTACCTAAGGCTGTTTTTTTCCTTTAAAATGAATTTCTGTGGATTTTTGTAGGACTATAGAAATATTGAAGGGGGGTTATTGTTTCGGGTGTGTGTTGTGGTTCATATTTTTTTGGATTCAGGCAAACTCATGGAGGAAAGCATTTGAAAATGTGAATAATGTCAATACATGTTAGCAGTTATTTTAAAAGCAAACAAAGTAAGAAGAGTTTTTTTAAACTTCAGTAATTGCCAAAGCAGCTGTGAAATCTACTGCACGAAAATCTGAAACTGTGAGAAACTTGTCTTGTTAAAAGTGGAGAAGAGTTGTTATCAAACTGAAACTCAATATCTCAAGTGCCATGGAAGAACAGTAACCTAATAGTGCAGCGCTTTGACAATGCATCAAGAACGAGGTGAATACTCATTACAGAAGTAACCATGTAGCTTAGAAACATCCTTTAGGCCTCATTGCCAACTGAGATAGATGGAAAGAAACTGAGGAATACAATGTGCTTCTGCGAGGGAATTTTGGGGAAAATGTGAGGGAAGAAAGACTTTCCATCTTTCAGGCTTCTTTAAATCCCAGATAATAGAAGAGCACAAGCAACAACAGTCAAACTGCTCAGCAGGAAGGATCTGCCAAGACACCCTTGGGAAATCTGACCTGGGTAGGGAACTGAAAGGAGGCTATGGCTGCCACTTTCTGCCACGTGTTAGGCTTCCACATTTCCTGGGGTAGTGGTAGAAAGGATTGTGCCAGAAGAGAGAAGCAGTCAAACTTTCAATGAAAGCATTAAATATTTTGTGTGGGGTTCTTGTGCGTATGAGTGGCCTTGCATGCGCACATATGTACCAAGGATTAGAAACATTTTTTCAGTAGAACAAGAACTGAAACACAGGAGAAATAGCACTTCAGTAAAAAAGAGCAGTAGCTGTCATCTTCAACCAGTATGCAGGATTAAATTCAAAGCTGAAGAGTTGAACTGAAAACAGAACTTAAGAGCCTTTCTATAGCTGAGCATTTTTGGTGTTTTTATCTAAGGTGATGCTTGAGCCAGAAATGGATGCCCATCAGAAACAGCCAGTAGGTTATTGTGTAGTTCCAGCAAGCTGTACAATGGACCAAAGTGGGTTGCTTTCTTAGTAAAGTTGAAACTGCTGTAGATTTTCTTTGTACTCACAAGACCAAATAATAATAAATTAAAGCACCTTTTTCATATTGAAAAGGCTTTTTGAAAACATTTCCTAATTAATCTGCAAAGGCTGCCTTTTCTGAAAGAGATGAAACAAATGAGATAAAACACTGTGGTGCTCACAGAAACATTTCTGTTTGAAGTAAGAACAGGATATTTGTTTTTCAAGCTGCCACTCCGAATCTCTGGCAAGTGTTAAGTTCATTTCAGAGCAACCCTCCTCATTCCCCTCCCAGAGTTCCTGTTACTCTCCACTTACTCCAGTCACATTTAGGCTGTAGCCACTAGCACTAACCCAACAGAATTCACTGTGACTGGACCATCCTCAAAGTAGTTCCCTATTCAGCAATACCTTAGGGCAATAAAACCAAAAGCACACCAGAAACACTAGTAATGTACATACCACGTCACTGAACCTCTCTAAATGGCATAACCCAGCAAAGAATACCATTATGCAAGCACGTACATACAAGTGAACACGGAACTGCAAGAAATTCTTAAGTACCAACAGGAAAGTAGGCAAGTGCTAGGCAGTGCAGGGTAAATAAAATAATCCGATTGGGTTTTTGCATTCATCTGCGTACTGCAGGGGACTATGACCAGTATTTAGCAGTAGAGCTGGGTACATATCTTTACAGTTGAACCTAGACTGTTGGAGCCTTTAGAGATTAATTTGGGAAAGAGATTTATTCAGGATTCACTGCTCTGTCAGTCAATTATGGCATTTACTTGGTGCAGTGCATGAAGACTGTACTGTCCTCAGATGTCTTTAACAAATTTGGAAATGATTTTTCTTCTCCATTAAATGCTTGTTCCTGTATTTTCATATAGGTTATTATGAGAAGCAAGAAATACCAAGTAGTGCAGTTATAATCCGCTGGATTAGATGTGTAGGAGCAAGTGATATGGTTTCTGAATCAGGCTACTGTAACATCCTAAATAGCCACTTGTAAAAGGAGATTTTGCAGTCAGGGAAAACTAACAGGAATATTTTCCCTTCTGCTACTACAGCAGGGTCTAAAGGAGTGATGACTACGGAATGACAGTGAAGTTACTGCAGTAAAGCCAAAGCTACCATGTGCTAAGCAATCAGAAGAGGACCAGCACTGAATGACAGTTAAAAAAGTATTCTCAGCCTCATAAAATGTTGTTGCTTTTGATAAAAGCATCATTTTCACTTTGAATTTCTAGGTATTTAATTGCCTCTGGACTGTTTTCATTACTAAATCTTCATAATTCTTTTAAGTGATTTCCCAGCACCTTGTATGGTATGTAAAACAGATATAACTCAAACCTTAAAAAGCTGCATACAAAACTGCCTTTGTCATCCACATATCTCTGACAGGGAAAGCACTACATAAAACTTAAAGAATATATCAAAAAGATGAATGAAAATGTTAACACCATGTCAGATAGCAAAGTCACAGAACGAACAAAGAGTGACTACCACTAAGTTTATAAGCTGACACCACAATACAACTCTAGGCTACTAACTTCCACAATTAATGTAATACACACTGCAACCTCTTTCTGAACTAAAATCTATGTCAGTTACTTGTTCAAGTTAATTGCCTTTACAAATTCAGAATCAGGTACGACAGTAGACAGTTATAGCAGATACTCAAAATGATGACAGTTCTCATTTTGTGTAATGCGTGTGGGAAATGATATGGTTGCCAGTGTATTCGTAACAACTAATTTTAGAATATGTGAAACAAGTAATTTCATTACAGCTATTTTAAAACCATCTTGTAGCATTAAAAAGTGAACACTGGAATACAGTAAACATGTTAAAAAGATTAATAAGTTTTAAAAGATGCTTGATATATAAACTGCTTACTGGAAAAGAAGCAGTGCAAGATCACAAAAAACTCTTAAAAAAAATCAATTTATTTTTGGATTTCAAGCCACAGAATATCAGTCTTGACAAGCAAACCACTTTATTACAAGTCTAGTGCATTGATTTACACCATGATCCTAGCAGGAGAGACTTCCCAGACACTCCCATATTCCTTCACTTAAAAGACATAGGGGATTATTTTGTGATTCGCAATCAAGTTTTTCTTTATTTAATTCTGCGTTTACCTGATTATTCATTCTGATTGTAAGTAACAGCTAAGTCATTCAACCTCTTTGTTTCATTAGGGTAGGTTTTGACAATTGCTAAGCAGTTGTTACGTACTTTAAAACAAACAAATCTTTGAAGCAGTAGTTTAGGCACAGAAATTATGAGAGAGATGCCAGTCAGAAGTCGGTGATCTTTTCCTAAATCAAGTTTCTTGTAGAGTTTGCAGAATCTTTAGATTTTGGACATTAAATGACTCCTTTAAAGTTCATTCAGAAGATTAGTATCAAATTGCCACAAAATCATGAGGTAAATGATACATAAATTCAATGCAGTTCCAGGGGAAACGCTTTAGATCTCTTTATCCATTATCACTACCTTTGATGCTTATTCAGTACGAGCTAATCTGCATCACAACAGAAGCAGCCTCCCATAATTGATGAGAGGTGTTCATTTACTGATCACCTTGAGAGTTCTGCTAGCACTAAGCTACTGGACAGCAGGCAGGCAGCCTTTACATGTGTGCGCTTCCTTTGGTGCCCTGGAATTTCATCTGACCTACACAGGCTTTTGCGTCCAAAAGAATAAATTTAATTTCTAATGAAAATAAGGCTTTCATACAGGATCAGAGAATAAAATAGGAAGGTTAATAATGTGCCCTTGACAAAAACGTACATCTTGTGACTTCCTTTGTTTGGAATTCATTAAGTATTCATTTTCGCAGGTTTCCCACAGGTTGTGACTAAGTATTGCATTTCCCCTCTCAATAAGGCTGCAAACTTGGGATTTTCATGGCCTGTACACAGGCACAGATGTTTTGTACTTATTAGCATTTTCTTTGTTAGCATCCAAGAAATCTTTTTCCCCTCCCTTTTTAGACTATTTCTCTCCCTTCTGTTGATTTTGTTGGGACAGAAACAACGTCTTACTTGTAGGAATAATTCCTACTTATAAGGGAATTTCAAAGAGTATTTTAACTTACCATTAAAGCAGAACAAACCCAAAGCCCGTCAGAATAAATTAAGATGCCATAACCAACAAATAATCATGTCATCTTTGTCCCCTAACTTTGATACAAACCCATCATGTTTCTAACACACCCACTTTATCATACCTGAATTTGATTTTGAACAACAGCTGACTCACATTTCTCTTGCATAAGAATAACTATTTATTTTCAGTTGAGTTTGCACAAATATGGCTCCCAACAACTTAGAAAACAGTTCTCCACCTCACTGTGATGTGAAGGGATTCTGAGGCAGTAACCAGACATGCTATCATGGCACAAGCTAAGGTTGTGCTTGTGGTGCCCAGGGCACATGCCTTGGCTAGACCTTACCGCCTCTTTGTGCTGCTAGCGTAACTATATGTATAGTCACTCCCTAACCCAGTTCTGTCAAAATGATCTCGTTAACCTAAACACTTTTAATAGGAAAGTGTCTTATAAACCAAATTATTTTGACAGAGCTGGGTTAGGCCATTGCTCCAGCAATCTCAATTTAAGAGGTTCTTACAGAGCCACCCCTAACATGCTAGCTGCTTGTTTCCAGTCATCCTTTGCCATTTTCTATTTCTTCTACATTGCAGTTCATGGTCCTCTCAGTTGTGCTATCTGCCAGACCACACAGGAAGCCAGATCAGCGAAATGATGAGAGTCAAAAAAAAAAAAAAAAAAAGTTACAACAAAGCCCCATTTCAAGAAGTCTTTTCCTTTAAGTTTATAACCCAGATCATTTCATGGATCTAGTTTACAGCCTGGCTGCGCAAGCAGTTGCATCAGCACAACTGAAGAGCCCATAAACTACGGGACAATGACAAAGTTTTGGTAACAGCTGTGCTTCCTAACAGCATATGAAGCTTGCCTAAACACTTTAGAGAGCAGTGAGACAAACAGTTGAATCAACAAAACTGAGTAGAAGGCAACTTCTGGAAAAGGGAGGGAACAAGAATCTGGGGACGGAGAAACGACTTAAAACTCTGACAGACTTCTAGCAGATACTCATGGCAGTCAGACATATTTAGGGGCAGAAACCTCTCCCAACAACTTCAGCACAGCCAGATGTGCTGTTCTGTTGGCCTCTGTCAGGAGGGGAGCTCCTGGTGGTTCTGCCTGTAGGCAGCACAGGTGCACAGCCAAGAAGGACTGAAAGCAGCAGAGAGCCAGCTGCCAGACTCTGGGCCATGCATGTTCTAGGCATGGCCCCAAATCATAATTATACTTTGTAGCTGCTCTAAATTTCACCAGCTCACAGTGATTTTAAGAGACTGTTATGTCACCTGGAGTTAAACGTAACACACAAAAGCATTATTCACACATCCTTTCCCTTGGTCAAGCACCTGAAATTTCAAAGGAATGAAAATGAGATCGGAAATACTAAGCTAACTCCATGCTACAGTTCAGGGTGACATACACTTGAACTGCATTTTGTGTTGTCAGAAATGTGCAGGACAGAATCCTACCAATCAGTGCCAATCAAATGTCCACGGTTATTTTTAAGTATCATGTGGCAATTTGCATACGGTCACTCAGAAAATCAAACGCAGTTATCCAAAGAATTACTTATTTCAGCAACAATAGTAACAGACTATATCTCTCTCTTTTGGTCTTAGAGGCTGTCTTACATGCAGAGGCACATACACACAGAGGAATTCACTGTGCAAAGACACACCACCTCATTTTCTAGGCTTAGTCATGCATTGTTGCACTTTACGGTTAAAGACGTTTGAACATTTCTTCGGGTTATTAGGTGAGTTTTTATTCTTCTGCCAAATGTTTAGGCAATGTTCTAAGCTGTGGTCCTCAGTCCTTACACCTGACAACACATATGCTTGCACCAAAGCTATACAAACACAAATGTACACAAGCAAGTGCAGAAATGCAATGGAATTTATTATTAGTTGATAAGTAGTAAAATTGGATTTCTGCAGTTTTAGGGGCACATTTCAGAGACAGAGAATTAAGTTCTTGGTTTCCTTACTTTTCTCCCTTAATTAGAAAACACCATGAGCAGTGTTCTAGAGAGGAAGCTGCACAACTTGACTAATGCTTTGAGATAATGAGGAAGTGCTAAATACATCACATTGAAATATATCTCCTTCAGATAAATAATAATTTTATAACTCATTGTATATTATTCTTTGATTGCTTAACATGATACTTTATCATAGCTAAACCTTATTTATATTTTGTCAAATATTTACTTTAAGGAATTTCACCTTTTTATTAAAGAGTGCTTAACTTCTATTGGAATCAACAGAATTTCTTATCGGGAATAATTTTTTTTTGTATGCTTTGATATTAGAATCCACGTGGGCCAACCTTAAAGCTGCTAAGGCTCTGATATTTTGGATGTACATCTTCAGGTCTGTGCAGAAGTGCTCATAATTTTACAGGACCAGAATGCATTTAGATTAAAATAACAAAACAAAACACACACCTTCTGCTGCTACAATTCGAACTACTATTCTAGTACATTTATTTTAGTACTTGCATTGTGTAGAGCTCAGGAATTCCAGTCATGAATCCAACTGTGCAAAACACTGTGCAGACAGAGGACAAAGAGGCACTAAGTGCTCCACAGAGTTTGCAACTGAAGTAATATGACTAGTCTGATTGCTTTTCCGCATCAATGATATGAGTTTCTATAATGTTTCAGGTAGATGTGTCTCTGTCTGATTTTTAAATGGCAGATGAAACCAGAAGAACAAGCATTAAAGTGACAATATAGCTATTTTAGGTCTACTATAGAACAAAAGGTATTTGTGAACTTGCCGTTTGTTTTCTTAGAAAAATAAGAAAAAGGAAAAGACTTCTCTTTGGGTGTATGGGAGCAGATACCCTATTGATCTGTGTCAGAACATTGGTTCACCTCACACCATCATGCTGAGAATCTCACAGTGCTTACTCAAAACAGAGAGATGAAAGTCAAAATCGGTTTGAACAACCATGGTGGTCCAGAAATTTAAATGTATCAAAAATAGTCATATCTTCATTGTTTTCATTCTGTAATAAGATGAAGAAATAGAGACATTTTTATCTACTGATTAAAGTGATTTTCCTTGACTAAAATAGAACTGAGTTACGTATAGATTTAATAGCTTCAGCTCATGCCAGCCTCATCTCTCAAATGAATGCTCATTTTTATGAGTGTGTATTACATAATGTGAAGACCTACAACACTTTCAAAGGAGAGGGGGAAAAAGGCAAATTGTGCACAACATGAAGACAGCTCATAAAAAGGCAAACAGATTGGCCTGTGACTGAGAATTAGGTGTTAACCATGCTCTGCCTAGGGCATCGTTTATCATGAGAGTTTCAGCAGCTGGGATGTGCTTATCCTGTACTTGCTGAAAAATGTTTAAATATTAATGGAGGACATAAATATCTTGCTTTCTAAGCTTCCTATCCAGATTTTTTCTTTATATATAGATTGAAGCTTTCAGTTTCACTGGTTTACTTTAAAGAATGTCAGATATTCTCTACATAATTAAGCAAAATACAGTAATTAAGGAAAAGCCCGCAAGTTTTCCTGACAAGTAATCTGATCAAACTAAAAATATAAAATCATGACTGCTCCTCATGATTTAGTGAAACTATACAAACTCGGCAGCCGTGTATGCAAATGTGTGCATAGATTAAAAAAAGTTAAAAAAGGAAAAGCATGATCATACCTGGACTTAACAACAAACAGCACTGCTTCACTGAGCCTGCTCAAACCTGTTCGATAAAAAATCCAAAGGAAGATGTGAAGCTATTTAATTTTGCATCAGCTTCAATTAATTGTATGTGAAGAACAACAATGGCCTTGCAACATGAAACTTTTTTTTTTTTTTTCGCAGCTATGGTTCAGTTCTTTGTGGTTATGTTTGTTTGGGTTGTAGTTGTTTCTTTTAAAACTGACTTTTAGAGAAGCATAAAAACTAAAGTTTGTGTAATACAGACACCAGCAGAAAATTTTAGTGGCCTTAAGCAGTAAGTTCTGATGGTTTGTTCTTAAAATGCAAATATGGTTGCTATATTCCATCCTTAAATGGATTCACACCCAAAGTGTTGGCTCAGTTGCAAAGTGAAATTAACAAATAATATTACCTCAATGTGTAAGGTCCATTTGCTTGTCATTTAGGGACTTTAATTATCTTACATATGTATATGATCACCAAAATTATATATAATAATGATAAAGACTTGTATATGATTACAGCAATCTGCGACAGCAAAGGAAGTGGATTTAAATGGATATATGCATTCATCAAACTAGGCCAAGAATTATTTTCTAAGATACTTCAAGTGAACATGTAATAAATTAGAATGTTGAAGCTGTGAACTTATGACTGCCAAGACTCACTGCTTTTGGGATATTTTGAACTCCCACAGTTAGCTGCAAAGACCTGAGTAAGATACACTGAGAACAAAACACCCTTCTGGGCTGGTCTATAACTTAGACACCACAGGGTTCAGTAGACAGTTCTCATGGATCATTTTGCTTCTTCGGATCTAAGACGGGTTCACATTACTAATTCAAAGTCCAAGCCAAAGTGCTGATCATCCTCAATTTCAAATGATTTTCACAAGACATATCATGCTCAATGCCTTGGAGAATCGATTCTACATGAATTATCGTTGCAACTCATGGATAAAGGTTACTCTCATGGCTGGAAAGTAGAAATCACTCTGTTGCCTGGAGTCAAGCATTTTAAATTCTATTGCTACTAAACTGGTTCGGAAGTTATCTTTCCATTTCTGCTTGAGCATAATACTTCAGATCCCAATGTTTTTGAGGGAGAAAACTGTATTTACATAGTCAAAATGCCACTGTGTTGGTGTTATTTTTTTGGCTGACAAAACGAGAAACATGCTGAGCAGATTCCAGAACAAAATAAACATGGGGTATATCTGAGGGAGGGACAAAAGGTGTATGTATCAGTTGAAATCTTAGACTGAACTGGACTTGACTTTGTTCTATTTCTATCTACTGCTCAAACAGTTATATTCAGACAGCTATGAAGTAAGCTACCTTTTCTATGGCAACAACACTAAGAAAAATGTTGAGTTTCATCATCTAATTTAATCCTATTGATGTGATTTTATGGTAGCGATGATGCTTAAAAAGCATTCCAAACTCAAAATGCTATATCACTTCCCTCCCACTGAAAGAATTTTGTTTGAATTATTTTAAACTTATAGTTGAAAGATGCCTCTATGATTTTCAGGCATGCAGATGTAAGTCAGGTGTATACAGTAAACATAAAATTGCCATGATCAATAACTCAAAGGTCAGACTCTAATGACATCATCAAGGAAAACAATACAAAAGGAATGTTCTTAGATATACAGTATCTTAATGGTTTTTCAATACATGATGAAAATACCTGTTTATACTATGTGGCATTGACAGCAGCTTTCTGTTACATAGTATTCATAATCATCGCTTGGAGATGTGCAACACCAAGAGATTACAGCATGCACTCACATCTCTTTCGTGTTCAGAAATTTTTTTCTCCATGAATGTCTCTCAACTTTCGAATATGAAATTATCTGTATCAAGGGTCAAGTGGGTAGGTTCCAGGCCCCTCATTTCAGTAAGTGGCTGAAAAAGTCCCAGCTAAATTCTGTAGGTCACTTAGGTCTTCCGAAACGAACATTTTCAAAGACAGAATCTGCAACTGCATTTTAAGGAACAGAGAAAAAATGCAGAGAGCATTTCAAGGAGTAACAGACCTAAATATCCATCTACAGTTGACTGTGTTTTTACCTGTAATAGTCCTATATAGTGAACAATAGATTTAAATATAATTTTTTCCTAACAAAGAAGATCGCAGCATATGTTAACAGTGATGCAAATGTCCAGTGATCAGTTAAGGGATTAATTTTTTAAAGGTGCAATATTATCAGAAAACATTTAAAGAATACAGTTGACAAAGAAAGTAAATTTAAATCTGATTGTGGGACTACTTTCCCATTTACCGCTTTATTTTGTACTTCAGCAGCAGGTGCTGTTGTGAACAAGCAAGTTATACTGAAGAATCACAAGGTGACTGTCTAAGGAGGATTTCATCTCTCACAAAGACATAGGCTTCTTTTTAAATGAAAGGTATGAAGTGAATGGATGTCCTATACAGAGGTACTTAGCAAAACAGAAGTATTTGCTAAGCAGACACACATTTCTATTGATTTCTTTACAATATTGCAAACATAACTAAAAGTTACTCTCTTGGGTAGCTGTCTGCTCATTTAAAAAAAATTGCTCACCTGCATACTCTAAGAACCAACTTTCAAGAAATACTTCAATTTCTGAGTATAGTGAAGGCCCTCTGCTTACAGCCAGGCATGCAAATAGAAATTCTTTGCAGCCAGAATTCAAGTTTTTCAAGGAGGGAGAGCTAATAAACAGCAAACCTAGGAGAATGTTAGCAGAATGCTGCGCTCAACGTGCACGCAGTGAGGTAGAACAATAAGGTTGAGTGGATGAAATCCTTAGACTAGAATATAACATCATAATCAGTTCCCTTCCTAGGGTTTTCTTGTCACAAATATTCAGACTGTTAGGCTGAGAGGTGACACTACAGGGAGCCTTTGGTTTTTGATATTATTACATTTTATGGGTGTGAAATTTGATAATTTCGCAAGTACGTAAAACACTAACTCCTAGCTGCTTAATCATTTTATATAAGGCAGATAAAATGCATGCTAGGGTAATTTTTCCAACTCCCAAATGTATTTATTTATTTATATTTACTGAGAAACCTATTATGAAATCTCCTCTTGTCCTTACCAGTCTGGTATTGAACAGAGATGAGGTATACCACTCATACATAAGTATTGCATACTTCTCTTCATCCTTACTGTGCAGGAACTCTTCAAGAATTTACGAGATAAGGAGTGAACTTAAGAGAATTCTTTATCTATAGCCATGGTAGTTACCAGCTCTGTTCTTTTATTGAAACTGAAAGGAGCAGCTGTTAGCTTCCCTTTTATTAAGCACTAATGCAGTAGATTCAAAACAATAAACAGTTAATGCTATTTGATTTCTTACACTCAGCTGCCCCCCCAAAAAAACATCTGTCTGCAATACTCAGAGACAAATAGCTAGACATTTAAGTGATCAATTGGTTGCCTAAAAGCATTAGCTTTTATGAAAACTGTATGAATATTTATTCCTACATTCAGAGGAAAGAAAGACAGAAACATTTGCATGAAACAGAGAGTGTGTGTTTGTGCCTGTCTGAAAGAGAGCAAGAGGGAGAGAGAAGTGAGTGCGTGGAGTTTGATACCTGTTGGCAACACAAGCAGGTCTGTGCAGTGCCGTTATGTGCCAGGTTGGATAGATTCCACTCTATTTAGTCTGGTCCCAAACATAAACTGTTTGAATTGAGACAGATTCCAGGCACGACTGAACAGCAATGAACCACAAAGGAATTCCTGCCTATGTTAAGTGGTGTCACCTTCATGGCGGTAGGCACTGTCTGAATAAGGATCTGAGTTAATCTCTTCTATAATATCCACAGAGAAACTGCCATTGGTTTTCCGTGCTGAAGCTTTGCAGCACTATACCCTGATCCAGCAACTCCCAGATTCCCCAGCCAAGCACTGAATACAGGTCTGATGCTGTCTAGCAGGGATATTGTCTGACAGATCCACTCTCCCAGCTGGGATGCTGCCACCCAGCAGATACTGTAGCCAAACAGAATCTAAGGATGCATTACTCCTCTGCCTTGCTCAAAGAGAAGATGAAGCATTTAGTGGAACTGTCAGTTTCAGGGGTTGATAGATGCCTGCATCTCTTCTCTAAGAGCCTTGGTAGTGATGCAACTAACGAGCTGCTGGAGATAAGGGGCTTTCTCCCACTCCAAAGTTTCAGCTGGCTGCATAATCTGTTTAGTCAACCAAAGAAAGGGAAGGAAAACAACTTGTGGGACAGAGATGACTCTTGGCTAGTTAGAGCTGAAGATTCATTTCCCTCTCAGCTTTTAGGATGAGAAGCAGTGTTTCTGAGACAGTTTCCTTTCTGAAAGTAGGAAAGGAAGGTGTCATACTGTTCCTATTTATTTATTTATTTGAGGGGTGCAAAGCTTTGAGGGAAAGACAGCAGCGATAAATCATGGGGATTTCCCCCCTTTCGACTCTTCCAACCTCCTCCTTCCTCATTTACATATCTAGCTAGTGGGTGATTTTCATTCTCAGCACGAAAACTGCAATTTCAATGCATGAATGCAACCCTGCATCTATTCAACACAGTGAAATAGCCCAAAGATTTATTGTACTAAATAAGAAACCAAGGAGAAGAAACAGGGTCTCTAGCCTTAGAAGCAAACCTCTGTGATACAAAGTCTTCTCGATCCTTTAATAGTGGGAAAAAAATAAAAATAAAAAAAATAAAAAAAGAGGAGAAATAGCCACACATCACCATTCCTCCTCCTGGTGGATGGGGGTGGGGGGGGGAGGCAGGGGGGAAATGGAACAAATCCCAACTAGAATCTTATGACATTTTCACGATCAGGAATTTCCAAAGATCTGAGTTAATGAGTCACTCCGGCTCAGCCCAGGATCTCACCTCCTAACGAGGAAGGCACTCGCAGAGTGCACCTTGCAGGGACACAGACAGGCACTAAGTCAAAAAGAAATCTACGGAGAGACAGCCCTCTGCCAGCCAGACATAAATAATACTAATAAAATTAATACTCACTCTTTCAAGGACCAAGGAAACAGCCTGCTGGCAGCCTCTTCACACGCAGATTGAAAGGGTGAGGTAAAACAACCATTCACCAGTCCCTGTGAACAGGCAGGATTCTCCCGATTTTCTTCTCATGCTTTTTGATGCTGGAGATGCTGGTTATTTCTCTTCTCCGGTTTCTGCGCCTGCATGCTCAAGTGCAGTTATTAATTTCTCCCTTTGCACAAGTCAGCGGCAGCAGCGCGGCTCCGGGAAAGCGGGGATATTCCACATAAATCCACTAATTCCGGGTCTGAGCGCTCCAACGTGCCTGCCTGCCAAATGTAACTGTGAAGTGATGTGGAAAAGTGAGCTGGGAGCCTCCCCTGACAGCTCTTATTGGGCTGATCTCGGAGGCAGGTCTAGCGCTTGGAAATTCATGTAAGCAGTTTTGGGCGGATTTTTGTTTTCTTGATTGTTTTTTTTCTTTCTTTCTTTCGTTGTTTTTTTTTTTTTCTCTTTTTTTTTTTTCTTTTTCCTCCCCTTCTCCTTCGCACCCCCCTACCCAGCCATTAAGGCGGTAAGCGCACAACTTTTCCTCACGCCGCCGAGCCTCGCGCTGCTCGGGAGCGCGCTCACCGCGCGCCCGGGCATCTCCCCCAAGCAGGGCGGGAAGGCGGGCAGCAGGCGGCACCCGGCGGCAGGGAAGCGGGGGGGGGGGGGGGGAAGGAGGAGGGATGCTCGCCGGGGCCACCGGGGTGGAGCCCACCGGGACCGGTGCGACCGAGCAGCACGGCGGAGCCGGGACGTGAGCGGAGCGCCGGGAGGGAGCACGAGCCGCGGTAAACGCCGGGGGCTGGGGGAGGGGGCGGGATGGAGCCCCCGGAGCTGAAGTACGGGAAGGCGGAGGGGAAAGGACGCAGGGAGAGGGCTACGGAAGGGCGAGAAGCAAGGGGGAGCGGCGGGGTGGGATGGGAGGCAGTTGTTCATCTCCTCGCCAGAGCCTGCGAGAGAGACAGGCGGACACTCTGGGGACGGGGAGGGCGGTATTTAAAGACCTTCTCCAAACAAACCCCGGAGAACTGCAAGGCATTTCAATTCTCTCCTGTACTGCTTGCAAGCCAGGGGTGGCAATGAAACGTTTCAGCAGGAGCTTGAAGCCGCATCAAAGCAGAACGCATTCAACACGTCCCCCAACGGAAAGAGCTGAAGGGCAGCCCCAGTGCAGACAGGTGGACACCATCACCCCACTTCCACCTCCTGTGATGGAGAGGACCCACTGTGGGAAGTGCTCAAACGTGGTTAAGGGACAGCAAGCAGCAAGTATGCTCAGTGCTGGGTGACTGCAAAGGGGCAAAGGTGCTCAGGGTGGCACCAGACAGAGCTGAGGAACCACGCCAGGCAGCAGCAGTGACCCCTGTGCCCACCTTCTTTTGAGCTTAAGAGTCCTCTTCCTTTTTATGGTGCCTGCACAAGCTATTAGCAGATGAAGTGCTTTATGTATTATCGTTACATACACCATGAGTCTACTGTTGACACCACCTCTTTTTTTCTTCCCACATTTGATGTTTACTAATAAGAGAAGGGCTCAGTAGTGTGCTAAAGCAGAAGGAGTAGACACAGTCAGGTATAAACTGACTTAAATGATTCAGCACTCAACTACTACCATCACAGTAGCTGAAGTACACTCACCTCCCTCATCACTTTACACCTTTCCCTGACCAGACGCATTTTCTTGTGTTTACGACAATCACTGAGTGTGGTTTTGCCTTACTCAAGCTGGTTTGTTGTGCACCTGAAGTGTACTCATCTTCAACTCATGCAACTGAAAAATCTTATAACATGTGAAGATGCACCAAGGCCTACTGAAAGTGAACCTTAATATTCATCTATATAATAATACAGTATAAATCAGTTTCCTTACGGTTCATCTTACTTATCATGCTGACACTATATGTACTTTCACGTGAGACTAAACAGCAGAAGCACTTGTATCTGGAGCTCCTTTATGTGCTTTTTCTAATAAAAAAAAATCCTAGTTAGTTGTTGCAGATAACAGGTGCATTTCTTGCACAAGTTTTCATTCTGCAATGTCTCAACCTCCCAGAACACAAGAAAATGGACCTGGAATTTCACATTTTTCAAGGACAGCAAAGAGGTACCCAAGTATTTCTTCCCTCAGCCCAAGCTGTAAACCTGGGATGATTCCTTGGAGAAGTATGGATACAAAATCACAATACTTGACAAAGCAGGCACAGAACCTTGAGGGAAATACACAACATTTTGCAGTGTAATAGGTAGCATCAGAAATGTGGCTTCCCTTTTCCTGGAGTTCCACTGAAACAAAGAGTATTTTTTTCCTCTCTGATCCTTCCAGGAATGGTACAACACAAAGAGAATACACATAGTATCACAAAGGTAGATGAGGATTGTTTTAGTCTTGTTTTACATCTTGGAATTAAAACAAAACAAAACAAAAAAACAACCAATGAACAACTAAACAAAAAAACCTGAAACCTTTCCAAACTCACGTTAATAAAGTTTCACTGAAAGTAGCTGCACACCATGTTTTTACCCCACTAAAAAAACACTCAATGAAAGCAACCAATAAAATTCTAACTAATGAGATTAAGTTAAATTTCTCATGTCTCTCTTAACCAAGTTGTATAGTTGTCCAAGGGACAAAAGCGAATGGTAGAGGTTGTGCCTCCAAGCACAACCTGAAGTTCTGATTTTGTTCTGATTTTGTTCTGATTTCAATCTTTGCTTTGTGTTACTTGTTCTGTTTGACTTTTAGTGCAACTGGGAATGACTGGGGCAAATGCTCCTCAGTTGTATAGGAAGGTGGTAAATATCTTGTTGAAATGGATTATGCCATGCAGTAGGATTCACCTACTGGAAAGCCTTTAAGATGATACATAAGTCTTGACAGGAAATGTATGCAAAATTCTCAGAAATTTAAAATAATCTTAGAACAAAATATTTACAGCTCTGCATCCTATCCAAATTTAATGACTAACTGTATGTTCAGCAGAATGATATATGTATACAATATTATAGAGCACTGATGATTATATGCTGGCTAAAAACTGTGTCTTCAAATACTTTAAAGGAGTCATCTTTCTCATAATATATATTTATCTCCTAAATGGCTTTTTCATTCTGCAAGGAGAAAGCACCTCTGATTCCAATTGAAACAGATCAAGATTTTTAGTTTAAACTGCAGAGAAGAACTTAGCTGCAAAATGTATGGGACAGAAAACAACCTGGATCAGACTGGAATTCAGGTTTTAAAATTTTATATATTTGTGCATAATTTTGGGGCAATTGCAACTGATAAGGACAAAAAGAAACAAACTGAAAGAGAAGTCGGAAATTTTCTTCCATCTTAAGAAGGATTACAAGCTTAGTGTGACTTCTCATTCACGTACAGACAGACAATGTATGTTTACCATCTAAAAGTGTTTGGAATGCAATGAAATGGCAAGCAGATATTCACTCTTTCATATTTTTGCATAAACAGTTGTGATTGTACTACTTAGTTCCTCAGCATTGCAAAGCAGAATAATAAACTGTTTTCTGGAGACAGAGAGCTCAGATCTTACTGCTTGAAAATAGAAATGACTTGAAATGAGCTTTTTAAGGTGTAACTCAGTCACAAGAGAGCCTAGCCTTACAAGGGCTGCTGCTGCTGACACAGATGTTTAGCCTCATCTCATCTACGTAACAGTGAGAAAGTCAGAAACTCAGAAACCTGAAGGGTGTTGGGAGGAGAATGAAGAAAAGCATGCTTGGAAAAGAAACCATTGTGGTAATTCCTCATACTCAAGTCACCTAGTAATGAGCTACTTCCCTCAAAGTATCAATAGCTAATTTCAGTTTTTAATACCTCTTTAGGGCCTGATCCACAATAAGTTGATCAGTCTGGTGCGGATTAAGATAAATTATAAGCTTACAGTGAACAACTTTTGTTTACAGGGATTTCATGGCACTTCAAAGTAACAATACTAATATAAAATTAACAACTGATCTGAACCTTCTGAAGTGAGTTTATATGATAGACATACCCTACAATTTTTTCTGTAAAACTTCAGATCAGTGCAATGCAGACAGCATCCAAATGCAGCCTAGTTTGTAGTTTTTCCTTATGTTATGTGATTATTTCTAAATCTAGTTTGCTTCAAAAAGCTAGAATTGACACTTCACAAACCAAGAAAGAAATAAGTCCGGAGCACTTCTGAGTAAGATATGCACTTATCAGTTCACAATGCCTGTATAGATACATAATTACCTTTAGGGCTCTTATCACTCTCTTGCCACTTTTAAAGCCTACTTTCATAAAGTTATCACAAATCTGTTATTGTGAAAAATAAAGATCCCCTGAGTTTCTGAAGTCACAAGACCAGGAAGTTCCACTGCATAATGTTTACAATTGATGCTATATATTAAAACAAAGGAAATGGTATAAATAGCTTGTAAAAGAAAATGCATGGTTTGGAGTAGGTTTTATGTTGTTCCGTTGTTTGCTGTTTGGTTGTTTAATTTTGTATTGATAGAATTCGTGGTTTCATTTTAACAAAGAATAACTAGAAGCAGAATCTTACATGAGGAATTTGCAGTGGTGTGCCTTCTGTGCCTTCACAGAAACCAAAAATTGTTAAAATATCCAATAGTAAAATAGAAAGCTTGAAAAAGCCCACAGAAGAAGGAACATATCATATATTGGCAACACCCACACATGTGATAAAACTGATTCTTTATCACCCAGAAGTTTCTACTTGCCAGTTTAGTATGCTGTATACTTGTATATTTATATATAAGTATAATATTATACTTATGATATAATATTATACTTACATATTATATCACTGTCCATCCCCTTATTACTCCATGACATAAATGCATTGATTTGTTACTCAGTTACTTTACAGCAGTGCTAGGGCCTTCATGTCCTTAGCACAATGGCTGTAATAATTTTCCCATCCCCAAATTACTTCATTTAATAAAATAAAACATAACTAGTTTTGAGATCCCTTCATTGTCTAGAGGTTTTAAAATATAAATCGCCTAGCTAATGTGTGTGCCATACACACCAATGTTATTACAGATTGCAGAAAATTAACAATACATGATAAAGCATAGTCATTTCTTGGCTACTATTTGCAATTTTTATCAGTTGCTATCAAGTTGACTATTAGAAAAAAAATAGAGCTTTGCTTTTATATCAAATACAAACTTAAAGATAAAAGAAAATTTATATCAAGGCAATCAACGAAGTGCTTTTGTATACTGATATTCTGAATGCAATTTTAATAGCTAATCTTTGCTTTTAGTTTTCAATACACTTCGCCAATACAGGTAACTGGATCAGTTTCGGTAGCTCTGGAAACATTTTTTGCTCTACCTCAAGTGCCCTCTAGTGTGCAGTAACTAAGCAGGTTAAAATTATTTCTTTTCCTCCTTTCTCTCTTTGCTGACATTCTTATAAATCCCAAAGAAATGCGTGACACTGCTTTTTCTTCCTCAGAGGAAAGAAATTAAATGTTCACTGCATTAATTGTCTGGATGTAGATGAATGATCTCTGTTATAGGAAACCAATTCACTGCCTTTACAGTTATTTTTTTATTCTTGTAGGTATTATATAAATATAGCTCGATAATTCCTTTGTCCATTGTGCAAGTTTTGATATACAAACAGCTTTCAATGTTATCAGAATCAAAACAGGAAATTAACATATTCATCAGCAAAACATGACCCCAGAACAGATTTAATATAAATCCCCCAATTACGCATTTATACATTCCCCCCCCCCCAGTGCTGGACAGTACTGATAATCCTAGCTCTGAAAGTTATTTTTACCTATTCCCGGCAAGCAAATTATCCACTAAAAATATATCTGCTAATTTGTGAGAAATTGAAGCATTTCTTTATAGATGCTTATATCCCATTCTTCACTGGCAAGTGGCTGGATAAGGCCAGAATGAGGGAACTTCAGGTCACCAGTTTAGAGTAAGTAATTCTACATGAATCCAAACAAAAAATTGCTGAAATGTGTAACAAATTATGTGTGTTCTCATCTCTCCTTACCAGTGTCATTGCTCTGCCCTTCTGCTACACTGATGTGCTTGGTGGAAACGTTGCAGTTCCCTGGCTGGACAAGCTGTGTCACGCCTGTCAGCAACAGAAGTTCCATGCAGTGCTGCTTTCTCTCTGCAGGAGGTAACGTGTGCAGCCAAGCAGTTTTAGCTGTGTAACTGCCACATCAGCAGGACAGAGGAGAAGGATGCCTGACAAGTAAAAGAAGACAAGAAAGACAGGAGGAGAGAGGATGTTAGGAGGACTTGAGAGAAAAAGTATTCATAAAAGTACCTGCTAAGGTAATTTTACTTATCTAATTGTGTTTTTAAGTAGCTCCCCCATATTAAAAAGAAAAAACAGACTTCATACTTGAGGTACCCTCTTTTCTCACTGTACAAGTAAGTTAATTCTCAGGGAACCATTGATGTAAGAAGTATTTTCTTTTCTCATTTCACTGTGGTCTGATTTCAGTGCCAAGTATTCACTTTCAAGGAGGATTTACCATAAAATTCCATGATAATAGCAAGCTTAAGCTCTCTAAATAAAACAGATTTTTAATGGACTTCTGAGAGCTGATGTAAAAAGGATGGGTGGACCCCAGGAGAAACAAAATGCTTACATGTATTAGAGATATGCTACCAGGTGAGGGAATAGAACCTTTTGAAAGCTCTGAAGTCAGTAGGACTTAATATAGACCGAGAATCATCATCCCTGTGTCTGAGCTAGTGCTGTGGTTTCCAAGTGAGGGACTGAGAGAAGCAAACAGGATTGTTTCCAGTTCACAAGCTCAGAGCCTTCCTTGCTTAGCATGTTGCCTCTTTTGAATGTCTCCTTTTTGCAAATTCTCTATGGAATGCATGAGGAACACTTAACTGTTTGCTAACACTGTTTTGGCGTACCTATGAGTCTAATACAGTAGAAAGCTAAACAACACAGCATGCCAGTATGCTTGGCACACTTAGTGGCCTGTTTTAATTTATCTTATAGCCAGCACTGAAACCAGGCATGATGGTAGTAATGAAAACAACTACATTTGTTCCATTAAAAAAAACACAGTAAAGTCACTTTCAGACTTGGAACCATTAAAGACCTAATTTATACCTTAGTAGAGACCACACAGGTCTTGAGAGTGGTTTAAGAAAATGAACTGCATTCACTTCCATCAGATTTTTTATAAACTTATCACAGACTTTGTGGTATCATAGAATTGTAGAGGTTGGAAGGGACCTCTAGAGATGATCAGGTCCAACCCCCCCCCCACCAAATAATCTCCCTAGATCAGGTTGCACAGTTAGGCATCCAGGCAGGTCTTGAACATCTCCATAGAAGGAGACTCCACCAACTCTCTGGGCAGAGAGGTTCAGTTTCATTCAGCTCCTGCCTTAGTAACGCAGAAATACATGAATGTGCCGTTACTACAGCAGTGGAAGAATGTGCCTGCTGTGGCTACTACTTCCACAACATAACAAAAGGAAACAGCAGAAACAAAAACCAGCCATTGGCAAGAATACCTCCTTGCTGTAAATTGGATAGGTTTTAAAAAGTTGCCAGCATTGTTCCTTCTGTTCCAGACAGGAAATCTCCAAGTTTAGACAAACTCACCATAAAAGTACCTTGCTAAATGAAAGTAGAAATTACATATTTAGGGTCCACATGAAGGTATTAAGGGATAGTACCAAGGGATAGTAATAGCACTTACATAAAATAAAAGGTAGGTATAGTTACTAACCAAAGCAGAAGTAAACAAAATAAATAAATAAGAAAGAAATAGAATGCCAGGTGCTGAAGAAACTCCCAGATCGGAAATTTTGCATACACTGTGAGCCCAAATCAAATCACAACACAAGCTGAGATTTGACTGCTAGTCCAAACCATATATGTTTTTCCATTCTGAATGCAGGATGATAAGTATATGGTTACTTCTGAGAGTATTGCTCCAGAGATTTGTTTTGCTGCTTTATAGAATTATGAAGGTAAGCCAACATATTGCCCATAAAATGATTTTTTCAGCAACTACTGACATCATAATTTGGCAAATTGATCTTAAAAAGATTAAGTAGCAATGCTGTGGTAAAATAAAACATTCATTTCCCCTAAAAAATATTTCCTGATGCATATGCAACAAATATCACTAATGAAGGAGAAAATAAATCATTTAAATCCCCAGGACTTAATGCTGAAGTACTTTTCTTTTTCAGTAAGTAGCTAAAAAAGCAGAAGAGCACACAGACAAAGAATCATTTTACTGAAAAGAACTAATTTTAATTCCAGTAATTTAGGGAATCACGTAAATACCTCCTGAAATAAGTATTCTACAGTTATATATTTTAGATCTTTGCTAGGTGGTTTTTATTGCCAAGTAATAGTAAAATCAAACAAATAAGTATATTTTTGGTACTTCAGCTTCAGAATGTCTCCCATAGGAAGCAAGAGGAAAATAATTTGACTAATACTTTTTATTTGTTGATCCTCAGCTTCTTTGCAGGCCATTAGAAATAAAGACAATAGCAAAAGGCAGTGCTTTTCATGAACTACTCAAGTCAAATAAGCCAGTTGTGGCAGAACTAAGAAATAGCAGGGCCTGATACACTGTTTCGTTAATTCCACTAATTCTATCTTAACACTGGAGTAACACTTGTAAAAAAGTGACCCATATTTTTATTTAAATTAAAACCTCTAATATTCATCTAATATTTATAGGAATATATAACAAATAATTGTGGCAAACATTGCATAATAAAGATGAAAGAGAAATTAACCTTGTGAATTTTTAAGCTGACGAATAAAGACCATTACATTAATAAGACTTAATTATATCATTAAATATTTAAAATTATGTCCTTTAATAAATGTTGTTTTTATTTAGCATATTTCTTTTTTATCTATTACTTTACTAAAACGCCTTTAAGATGGGAACAAAAGCCAGTAGAGCTATCTTTTGTGATATCCTAGCAATAATAGAAGAAGAGAGCCACATGTCTTCAAGCCAAGGCTAGCTTTCAGGACAGAGCAACCTAAACTTCCATAAGCCTCAACTCCTGGCCTGGATGGGCTGATAAGGGCCTGTATCTTTAAGCTTCCCTCTTTCCTCCAGTTATGCATCATTTTTATGAGGCTAGCTTGCCTCCATCCACAATAATGACTTAAAATAATACATGGCAAGTAAATTAAAGTTTGTAGACCAGGCAATTATTCAATTCATACCTGATAGGCCACAGGCCCTGGGAGATTTTTTTTTTTTAATCTCCAGCACACCTCCAGAACTTTTGATGTCTTCTTATAATTATAGCATTTTGAAATAGCATTTGTTTCTTGAGCTCACCATGCTTTCTGCCTTGTCTACACCACACACTGAGGTACCCTGCATACCTCAGCTTTCAAGTGAAAAGCTATGCACTACATGCATTAGCAAAAAAAAAAAACACACTGCAAACACTGATTAAAATCAATTGCAAACATGAACAAGTCAAATCTACTTCATCAACCTTTCAGATTTATCATGGTAAGGCTACAATGTAATGGTCTTTCAGTGGAAACTCTCTTCATTTACAATCACACAAATGCGAGGCCCTTTCCATGCAGCTATTTTGCTTTTTTCCAGCTAAGTCATTCTTTTCTATTTACTAGAGTAAAACCATTCCCGATTTCATTCCTACAAATTCTGTTTATTTATGTAATATTCTTTTGGCTTGTCTTCTGTAGATTATGAGTTTTGTTGCTACAATTGTCTTCCCACTATCCCTCACCATTTCCCACTCACATATCTGTCATCATCCATATTGTAATTACAGAAATGTTATTTGCTAGTAGACAGATGCAAAGGGCTGCTGGCAGGAGTACTACCATTATTCAGTGCAAATACTGTATAGAATATTAAAGAATCATAGGAATCAAATTTTAGTAAAAGAGTCCTGCGAGTTATCAAAACAAAGACTGAACTAAGTCTGGTTTTCTTGTTTACACATTGGACAACTGTCATCTAAAACTAGGTAACGTTTATTTCAATGTGGCAGCTCTGAGTGCACTGGAGATGCAAAGTCTTTTAATTAACATACGCAGTACTGAAAATATAAACAGGTGCAGACATCTTTCAGTGTGCATAGCTGCCAGTCACATCACATTGTTACAGTTGTTTTGTTCCTTTCAGTGAACAAGTGAAAAACAGGGTTAAAAAGCAAACAAGCACTCAGCTTTCACTTCAGTGTCCTCCTGAAAATAAGGCATGACATGGTATAGCTACAGAAATGAGTAGTTTCTCTTTTCTTGAGCAGCACCATATTACACGCCAATATTACATATTACGCTATTTAATTAAGACTTGAGAAGCAGTAGGCAGTGAGTAGGCTTCCATTACAGTTATCTTTTTATTTTTTTAGGAGTTATTTAGCCTTGCTTTAAAGTTTTCACAAATAAGGCACCCGTTTCCAACTGTCTAAAGAATCAACAGGTGACACAGTGCTTAAGATTAAAAAACTTCAACTGTAGAACAAATAAGGAATACAGCATGTACTATGGATAAAAGTAGATCACTGCTGAAATACAAGGTATAGAAGTCTTGCTTAACATACATACAAACCAACACAGTTAAGTCAACATTGAAAAACCTCTGGCAAGTTCATATCGTGCCACTAAAATTGCAGTGGGAACACGTTTCAGCAATACACAGCAGCATGTAAAAGGCTCCACTGTCATATTTAGCCTTTACACTGGTTAAGCTGGGAAAGAAAGAGTGAAGATACTGCCAGTACAGGAAAGAATGCTGGAAGCATTACAGCAAAGATGCTTTCCCTTGGTAATTCCGTCTTTCCCTTTGACTTCAGCTGAAGTGGAAGATTCTCGGCATCACACCCCATGCTTTTTCCTCCCAAACACTAGCTTTGTAACTGCCATACACAAGTGCACATATAGAGGCACATGTGCACAAATGCACGTATAGACTGCTGATACTGTAGAGAATTACAAGTGCTCAGTATACTGTAAGATCACTTCTGAAAAGCCAGCAACTGCTGTCATTGAGTAAGATAGGATTTACCACTTACTTTTTATAGTTCAGCCCAGACATGTTTAGATGAGTGTATGGTTTTCACATAAAGCTTTCTGTTAAAGTACCTTCAGACAGACTTTTAGTCTCCACACCACAGTTCACTGCACACCCTTACAGAGTTGTCTCATATATAATTTAAATGTTTAATGCAAAGTAAAGCTAATATTAACAATACATATTTTTGAAGACTGACAGTATAATGCTTTGTTTCCTAAAGGAATAACTAGAGTGATCCATAAGCAAATATAAACTCAAGTAACACTGAACAGATATAAATTGTGCTCATCCTTGAGAAATCTTAAGAGTGCATGATTCTCTTCCTCCTCAGCTAGGCAAAGTGCGATTTACTGTGGTTTTCTTTCAGATGAGGAATTAAAAGCTGCAGTGCACTCCTTTCTGTATTAGCCTGAATGGCACTTTTGGAACTGTGATGTCTGATAAACATTGGGTTCTGCTCACTGATGGCTCTTTTCTAGCCTAGAATAGTACTTTAACTTAGGTTTGGCTGAGCTCAGAGTGGAGCCTAAGAAAATTTAGAAGCTGAGTATTTAAAATTAGTATATCATTCAAATTAATAGTAATACCCTCTCATGTCATGCTAAATATCCATTAGGGTTTCAGCTTGCAGGAAATTATTAGATATTACCCTAGAATAACAATAAAGAATGTCCAGATGAATGCTTTCTCTAAGCCTATGGATGAGAATCCCCATAAGCAGGATCAAGGACAGCAGAATCATCCTCCTTGTGCACATGCACACTCATGTCTTTGCTGCAAGGGTGCCAAATTCTTTTATAAACACTCAGAAGCAGTAATTCTGCTAACTATATAATTAATACCTGCTTAATCAGAAGGTGGTATCTTCCACATACAATAAATGAAGATTATTGTAACAGCAACACTGAAAAAATGATTTAGGAACAGGGAGAAGATAAACTTAAAAGATTAATCTTTGGCATTCTTTCTTAAACGGTATTCTTGTCTACTGTATATAGTAAATACACATTAAATAAATGAGAACTTTCTAACTAATTCCACATTTTCTTGCCAATTTGTTTTACCGTAATAGTAACAATGAAAATAATTGTGCACCAGAGCTGGCAGATGTTTTGCTACAAGATTTTGGTTATAGCATCTGACATGTGGCAGTAGTTACAAATACAGGTTGGAGACAACAGAAAACAATTAGTTGTGGGTGGAGTTAGGATTGAGGTGGTTGTTAGGGACTGAAAGCTGTGAACAACTCAGCAATTCAGTGATCAGTGCATATGCTAGTAGAGCACTATTTACATAAACACTTTTGCATTAGCACTGAACATCAGTCATCTGAACAGAGAGGATTCTGAACTGGTGGCTGAACTCCTTGTTCTCAGGAGCAGACTCCTGAAGTCAGGTTTGAGAAGTACTGTCAGGTTAACATGGGAAGCAATGGGTGTTGCTGCCCACGCTGAACCTGTTCTATGAATGAGCTTCATTCTCTGGGCTTGTCTATCTGTCACCAAGAAAAAGGAGAAAGGAAAATTAAAAGGTTATGATGTTATCTTCTCCAAAATAGGATTTCAATCACTTCAGAGGAAGGCTGGTCTTGGATGTTTTTACTCAGGCTCTGAAGTCTGCTAATATCTCCCTACTGTCACCAGTACTGAGCTTCCTTTTGGCACTAATAAAGGTCACAGAGCATTAGGGCAGGAAGTGATACCTTTATATAATAGAATATAAGGAAAAAAAGTTCAGAATCGATGTGATGGAGAAAATCTAATTTTTTTATGTTTCTCTAAGCAGTTGTTGACAACATTAGAACAGTCGTGACTTCCATTTTTTAGCTTTGTCTGAAGTCTATTAAAGACCAAAGGTCAGTTCCTAAAAAGAGATGCTGCTGACTGAATCAGTCAGGTGGCCTACATCTCTTACATTTCTGAGGAAACACAGAAAAAAAGATGCAGGGCCAAAAAAAGACTTATGGAAAATAATCTAAGCAAAAGGAAAAACACCCAGTAAATCTTGAATTTTATCTGCAAGTTTGAAGAGAAATTAACCAACACTAGTATCCACTTAACTTAATGGCATGGATGTAAATTGGAAGAAAATCCTCAGGTATGAAAGCAAAATAAGAGTTGAACAATTCTCAGGACAAAGCAGGGGATAATAATATTAAGTCTGAAGCTGGAATGACACATGGAAGCCTGCAAGTACAGACTACTCAGCACTTCTGAGGGTCAAGACTTTAGCACTTCAGCATTTGTGATTCAGTCTGTAGATTAGGATTGATCTCCCCCATCTCTGCTTAAAGGAAAACAAAAACACGTAACCTTGAAATTGTCATCCAAACCTGGAGTTCAGCCAAAATAGTAGGGGAGACAATCCTTTGAGAAGCAGAATAAACAACCCCAGAGGTCAGTACAGATGCAAATAGAAACAGCAGATTTTGATATAATAGACCTCTGCAATTTAACCTTTATTCAAAATCTAAAAATATGATTATTATTTCCCCTGAAAGAATTGCATCTGTCTCTATTTAAAAACAGATACTCACAGAATATCTTAATATTATTTCAGAGATGGAAATAGACAAAGGCATATCTTGAAAGCAGTGCGATTATAGAAAACAATATTTTTATTCTACGGTAATGAAATAATATTTTGCAACCCATCTTTGTTTTGAGGAACAGGAAGAGTTGGAAGCAGCTTTAAAGCTGCATAGAGAAAGCAAGATATTTTGAAGTTAGGAATAGCACCTGTCAGCTCTCTAGAAGAAGGAACAACATAAGTGGTTAAAGTTTTATGCTCTACTGCAAAGTAGATGAGCTTGGTTGTTATACTGGAGTTTTTCTTTGTGCTTTAGGTAAGGCAGCTTTCCATGCTCAAGTGAGTAAAGTTGCTGCTGGACCTGTTTCCTCAAAAGCATAAAGCACTATTTCAAAATCACTGTAACCAAGGAGGACAAAGACCACAGAATAATACTTCATATGTTCATGCTTAAGCATAGCTCATGGCAATGTGTTCATTGCATATTATTTCCTCATTTGCAGTGGTGCAACACTGCACCAAGCAAGTTCTCAAATGTGCAGAAAAGCACTCCAAAGTCCCAGTGGTTAAACAGATCTTAAGTCCTGTACATTTCAACTTCAGACTTACAGAATTCCAGTCTAAAGCAAAGAGAAACGCCTGCAAACCTTGCAATACTATGTTAGATATAGATAATATCTACAAAGAATGTGGAGCAAGAGACCCCCGAGATTCAGCCCAGGGAAAAGTACTGTATAAACAAGAATAAACAGAAAGAAGCAAGTGATTTGATGGAAGTTGTAAGCAATTTGTCTGTAATTTGTCAGTAACTATGGTGGTTATACAGTACACCTACCAGGACTGTATTTTATTATCCAGTATTTATCACGTTTGATGGTAACAGGCATTCATACTTCAAAAGGATTTCAGCAAGCACCCCTAACTATGTGACATCTGGATACTGTCATAACACTAACAAGAGATAGCTTTCGCCACCAGGCTCTGCTCCAGCAGATGTGTTTTTAGTGCCACTGTTCATTTCCTTTCCTGTTAAAATGCAAAACATCAGCTTTTAACTTAGAAATAGATATAACCTTTTCTTTTCTTCTTCTACACCACGATCCTCACACGTAGCTAGTCCAACCCAAACTACGCTAAACAAGTTTTACCTGCTAGAATATCGAGTCAGATTCTCAAGCAACTAATTGAAGTCCATGGAGTTGTGATTGGTAGTGTTTGTTAAGCATCCTCTTTTCTATACAGCTGCAGATAGAAAAGCTACTCTGAGGTAAGGTAGAGTCAAACTAGCCAAGACTTAGAATATTTCATAGAAAACTTTATTTTTAAATAACATGTAAATAAAATCTCTTTGAAAACTTATTGTTTTTGGAATCCTACATGTAACTTATTAAAATTCATTTTTTAAGTCCTAGAGAACATCGGTGTCATCCAGCTGCTCCTAAAGGGAACATGGAGGCACGCCCTGCAGACCCCAGGTCCTCCACTGCCCTTTGTCAGTTGACTTTTCTACTTTGTCTAATCAGTCCTGTGCCACTGACTTTGTGCTTTCATTAGGGATTTCATCTCCAGAATAATCTAACTCTGAGAAGGATCCCTGACCTCAGCGCTACGTTGCCTCATGGCCTGCTGCCTGCAGAATATGGACCAAGAGAAGGGTACTGCAGCAACAACTAGGAAATCAGATGCTCACTGTGGTTCAGTGAGTCCTGCTGAACGCAGTATGCTTTTGTAAGATTGTCTATTTGCTACAAAGCTTTTTCTTGATGAAACCAATTTTTTTTTGGCAGAGAATATGATGAAAGACATCTACGTTTGCGTTCTTTTTTGTTTGTTTTTGTCACTTTTTTTTTAGCAAAACAATTTTTCAACCAACTAGTGCTTTATTTTCTTTGCAAAAAGAAAAAATACACACAGAGCCTTAAAAGGTATGAAAAGTATACTACATTACATTTGTAATATGTACTATGTTTTATTAACTGGAAGAAAAAGACAAGCGAAAATGAGTGTGCGATCTCCTCACAAAATCCACCAGAGATTTCAGCAACTAGGAGCAAATAAGGAACAAGAGTATTATTTAGAACAAAATGTAGGAGAACTCTCAAGAACTGCAGTTTGTGTATTACTAAAAGTACTCTCATAAAATTGAATATAGATTTTTTTGAATGCAAACATCATGAATTCTGAAATATACAACAAAACTAGGAAAACTCCAATTTCATTTAATGTCTTAATATTTGTCATGTTAGAAAAACTATGCTGACAAGGATATAAATTCTTTTCTCTGATCTGAGGGTCTTTTTCTTATTAAATTATATAATGCATTTAACAATTCTGTACAATTCTGTAGAAATTCAAACCTATGATTATCACTTGTCTAAAAGCATCAGTGTTAAAAATTAAAGGCTTTGAATAATGGCCAGCATGCATTTCAGCCATATTTCAAATTTCTAGAAAATAATTCATTTTCCCCAGACCATCTGACAAGTTCACCATTTTTGATCAAGCCTTACATTACATGTCATCTGTATTATTTTGTTCATCTCATACCTATCAATTTTGTTCATCAAGTCCTAGGATTGTTTAAAATGTGGAAGAAGTTTGGCATATTATGCAGGTCATTTATGGAAATCAAAAACATGATTTAGTGTTAATATACATAAAAATGACTAGAAATTATGTACTGCAAATCCAGATCAGTTTGGGGCTTTTAAAACACCATTGTATAATACAAAGCATTTTCACAGTGAGGAATAGAAAAATTCATGCAGAAATAAAAAATGCAATTACAAAATGGAAATCTAGCTTAGCTGAAGCTATGTAGTATGTTAATGCTATTCTCATCACAGTAGGATAACAGTAAATAAGAATTATAGCTAGGAATGTTAATTTTTAAAAGCAAAACTTAGCCCTTACACTTCAAAAACACATCAACTCCTGTGTGTTTGAGCTCTGGTAAGGTTTACTGCAGCACTATACAGCACCACCACGTATAGCATGACTTTTTCCTTTTCAAAAAGACTGATGTAAATAATGCTCATAAAATTAACCAGAATTAAACAGGCACGACACAGAAAGCTGTTTTTATGATTTGGGAATAATTGAAAGCACTTGGAAAGCAAATATCTTCTCTATCTAATTATGGTTATCATGTTCCCTACACCAGTGTGAAGACCTCTGCAGAGAACGTTGCTATTCTGAGACAGTGAACAATGATGTGGCACAAGAACCAAAACCTTACTTTTTTTTTGAGCTTTGAAGAAAGATCGCCACTGAACATTCAGTAAATTAAGGATGACACCTAATCTTTGTTGGAACAAATCTATACTTTGAGGCGCGCGTTTGTCTTTTATAGCGCAAACATAAATTTATATCCAAATTCAGCTGCATCCATACTAGCTGTAATTGAATATCTCAAATGTAAGTCTGTCTTAACTTTCAGTGTGACATTAGTTACTGCCAATGGCCTAACTGCTCCTCATTCTGTGATCCAGTTCACTGTAGACAAAGGCCAGACCAGAAGCCTAAATACGAACAGAGAAATTGAATTCCATGACAGAAGAGCAGTAACTTGGGTACAACAGTGTACCAGAACAAAATGAACACAAGACATAGGCCCTGCAATTAGCTCAAAGTTCTGCCTTTATGAGCATTTTCTAAAGCCAGTAGAGTTAACTGGCACACAAGTCAGAACCGCACACACGATATCATGAATAACTAGCTAACATTCATTCTCTTTTCAAAAACACAGCCAAGTTGTCCCCTTAACTTTCTCATTTCTGTCTCTGTACTTAGATCTCTCTAATGTTAAAAACCTTGGAATAGGAGTGGAGTTACAACAAAAATCCATTAGACAGCCAATTTAGGGTTTTTTTTTTTTTTTTTTTGTTTGTTTGTTTGTTTCTTCCAGACTACTGCAGTGTATCAGTCTCTTACAGCTCTTTATTCTGTGTGTGTTATCTGTACTGTCTTGGCTATAGTTCTTCATCATAATCACAAATAAGACTGACATAAAAACAATTATTTCACATGCATCAAATAGATTAAAACTCTTTACTGCTTCAACCAACTAACAAGTTGCATACAGTATATTACACTTATGTAGGATAAGTGCAGCAGAGCCATCAGAAAACCATAGGAGCCTTAACACTCAGGCACCATAGATGGACAATGACCCAATTTCCCTCTGAATAGTCAAGAACGACTGGACTTAAATTCCTTACCTTCTATCTACTGTATTACATGCTTCACGTATAGCTTCTCTCTGTTGCTGGACTACCACATCAGCAAAATGTAACTGGGGTTTCTTAAACTCAAGCCTCCTGTACTGCCCTGTACTGATCCCCTCCTCAGCACGAGGGACATACAGCACCATTCTCAAGCCTGCAAACGTCTGACTGCACCTCACTTAAACCAGGAGCCAAGAGCCAGTATCATGATGACAAACATCTGGGTACTGCAGTTGGATTACAGCTGCACACAGCCCTGCCACGCTGACATTTAGGGCCTGGCTGTTCAAATAAAGTATCTCTCACTTAATCGGCTTGCACTAGGAGTTTAGATCACACTACCTTTAATCCCAAAGGGGCTTCTGCTGCAGCAGACACAGGCTGTAATGGGATTGCCAAGGAAGTGCAGGCTTTTGCAATACTGCTGCTACCGAAATGTTGCCAGAGCAACTCCAGGACTCTACAGAGGATTACACTCACCACCAGAAGGTAATGCGCAGTATTTTAACAACACTTGCAGGCAATAACAATCTCATGATCTCCTGAGTATCACTGTGATTAATCAAACTAATGACAAACTTGTTGGAATGATATAGTGCTGCTTCTACATTCACTTTCTTACCAAGCAGTAAGCAGAGTGGCTGCCTGCAAAAGATGCCTGCAGTTTCAGTGCACAGGAGGCCTGGCCCTCACCAAGCAGTGTCCTTTCCCAGCCTGTTTCAGTTCCAGCTGTGTATTCCAGCTTGTTTGTCTCTACTAAGCAAGTAGGTTGCCTTGCTGGATAGGCACTTTTCCCTTTCCTCCTTGGCATCACATCTTGCCAAAAGAACAAGGCTAATTTCAGATAAGTCTGTAAAAGTGTCTGCTATCTTGCTACTGTCAAAATCAATGGGTTTGCTATTAACATAACTGTGAATGAAGCTAGCACACTGAAATAACTTCTACTGAAAATATCCTCAATCACACCTGATGTAGTGATTCAATTCTGCTGACCCATGCATACTGTATGTGTCTTGCATTCTCTTTTACACATAATAATACTATTTTGCAGCCTTAGTTACAGGAACTCGTTGCCCCATACAGCAGAACACCACAAAAAGCATAACAAAACTGTGCCAAGGAAGTACACAGTGTGATTCAACAATTTAATTTCTGCTGCTGACTTGACTTGTCTTATTTTCCTGTTTCTTGACACATACTAACTCTGACTCTCAGAACCGATGAGTAGAAGATAAACCACCTATCTTTAAATAGCTACTGGAGTTAGTTTTATCTTACTCCTTAAAAGAACCAAGTATGTGATATTTACTACCAAAGGACACTTTGAAGCATGTTCTTATGAGTTACTGATAAAACTCTTTTAGATAAGATAATGCATGTTTTACTTTAGGAAGATTCAAAGTGCATTCCTTCCAACAATATACAAAGAACAAGTAAAACCCAGTAGAAGTGAACAAAAATAAATATTTAGATAAAACTTCCAAACGAATCAAGTAAAAATTCTTCTTGGATGTATTTGCTGCAGATGAATGCTTGAAAAAAATCTAAACATTAAGTTACATGAGAAATGTTACTCAGTATGGTTGGAATTATCTTCAGTAGGAAGGGTGAAAGGACAACAGCAGAGCAACAAAACAACATGCTTTCAGTTTCTTCTAAATTAGATACACTAGATTTCTGGATATATAAATGGAGACATTACTATTTCTTAGCAAAAACTACAGTTTATTTTGAATACATTACTGCTTCTAATATTGCTTTGAACCACAGAATAAGCAAGATCTACCTCCTTAAAAATAAATGATATGGAAGGCAGAGGGAAAATGTAAATAAGGAAACTATTGCTGTGTTTTTCATCTTCTTTTGTAAAAGGAAAATGCATAAACAAAAAATAATCCTGCAGTCTGCTGTACTGGCTCTTTCATCTATTTTTGCTTAGGTTTTGTTGAAATCAACACCTTCTATCAGGGTAAGAAATCCTGTTTCATTTGTTTGTTCATTAAGAACAAGAAAGTGCATAAACCAGAAGAGCTTGATGTACAGATGAAGCTGTCAAGAGCAATAGAAATTCTAACCGTGTAGTTTCTCAAATGTGATAATTACTATTTATTTCATAGGCTTACACATGACATCCCATTATTAAAGTAACTCCCACTTCAGCTTTTATTATTAACCACACTTTTCAATCTCTTATCGACCCTGAGCAAAACTGTATTTTTCTGCAAGCAAAACCAGAAAGCTAACACTCAACATTTTCTTTATTAGGAATTATTCTCAGAGTTATTTCCACATTTTAAGAGGTAAATCATTTGAAAATACCAGTGGCATCCATTTAAGATCAGAATTGTCCTTTAGAATTGAGTGAATAAATCATCATACTATAGGGAAAACCAACAGGACTTTCAAAAGCATTTAGAGTAAGTCCAGCTAAGGTTCCATGTAGACTGATGGAGGGTTCAACACCACCTCTAATGTCAGCAGCAGTTAGAAGGAAAGAGCCATGCAGCCTCTTCGTGCAGTATTATGTGCCTTTACAATAGATTGCTATGAGGATGCTACAGTGCTCCTAAAATCCCTATGCCTGGCACAGTCAGGTCAATCTACATTTCAAATCAGAAGCACAGGAAGCAGTCTCCTGCCAACAGCTGATATAACTGGATTGCAATCTCTCATTTGCCCCAAGTCAGTATTTTTTGGCTGCAGATTCTCTACATAGCCATTGATCATTAGTACTTCACCCTCCTTAAATTAATACTTTTTTATATGACCTGTCACAGTTCTGGTTTAAGACAATTTTTCCCCTGCATGCAGTTTCCTGCTGTACATAGAAGTAGTACAAGGGTACCACCACCAAAAAACTATAAACCTGCAGGCACCTAACTACCTGAAACAACAGCAAGTGTCAATGATGCTTATGAAAAGGGACCTCTCACATTGTTATATGACAAGAAACAGGGAGTGAAAACAAAATCAGTATAAATTCAAATCCCAATGAACACAATACAAAGGATAATATCCTGTAGAAAGAGAAGAAATAGAAACCCGCTGCTTTGGGTGATAGAGGAAGAACAAACAAAAAGGGAACAATAGAACAGGACATGCAAGATTGTGTCCAGCAGAATGTGAGCAAGACAAGATTTCAAAACGAGCAGAAAAGTCAAAGAAACTAGTCCAGAGATCACCTATGGCTCTGTAAAAAAGAAGGGAGATGAGATCAGAGAGTCTTACAGACCAAGAGCTTACCTGACCTATGAAACAAACATTCTTCCTCAATGGTTTAGGTACAATACTATTTTTTATTTTATTTTTTTTACATGGATGGTAGATGCTTGATCATACTTTCAAAGAGGCAGCACCACAGCAAAACACGTTAGCAAACTACACAACATTAAGTTTGGTAGAAAGTATTTCCCACCCCAAAGGGAATTTCCACCTAGAAAACAACTTCACTTGAGGAAAAGAAGAAACCCAGAAACCACTGACTGAATACACTGATATCCTTTGGAGATTTTAAGACAGAACATACGTGGGTACCACACAACTAATACTTAACTTTCCCTTTAATAGGATAAAAATCTTGAGAATTTCACTTTTTAATTTTTTTTCTTAAATGGATACACAGCTCCAGGCCTCATTCACACAGCAAAAAGCACACATGCAGTCACACTACCACACACCTTCATGCCTACCATTTTGATAAATATACCAAAGTTAGTAAATGTTTGGACTTTCCCATGATAGTAGAGTTGCAGAATAAAGGAGCAGTAACGAATAAAAGGCCTTAACATGTAAAATTCTGATACAAAGCATGGACGCTACTTAGTTCAGTTACTGTCAGCAACAGAGGAGGTGGCCAGAATAAAACCACTTAATGTCTGTGAGACTTCTATGTTCATTTCCTTCTTTTTATGGATTTCTCTGCTTTACTTGTTTTGATACACTTTTAGACTAGTCAACTTTGCTGCTTTTTTTTCCGTAATTGAAAGTCATAGTAGAATTTAAACAATGTTAATTTTTGGTGAAATAACTTTTTTTTGGTCTGAATTATAGTAATTACATTCAATGTACTCCTTTATTGCAGCCTATCATCCAGATGGCTCTACTGAAGAAATGGAAAAGCTAATATAATATACAAAGATGAAAATTACCAGTAGATCTGATGTCGTTTAAGTACTGAAGATTTTTCCCCCCAGACAGATAAAATGCAGTATCCTGAAAACTAGCATCCATGTTCTCTGATGCAGAAAAAAAGCAGAGATTTTTAAACCTTTAAGAAGCACCTTTGATGTTTAGGCTTTTGTGTTCCTTTGATCAGAGATTAGTTGCTAAAATGCAGAAAAAAGGATCACTTACTGATACACAATGAACTTCAAGAACTACAGTAGAAACCAAGCCTGACCTCCCCCCGCAAACCCCAAATACATAATTTATTGGCCACCACAGCTGGAATGGAACTCAATTTTAAGCGTGAATAAGTAGAAGACTAATCTATAATTTGACCTAAAACATTTCCTAAATGATCTTTTTTATTTAACTGAAGGGAATATGATAAACAGTTCTCAAATGAGCATTGGCATGTTTTACTATGAATTTCATTATACCAGTGAATTCTAATGTTTCAGGAGAGGTGTCACTTAGAACTTAATTAATATTCACCAAAAATGATAAATGTAACAAAATTCAGAATAGAATATAACACCTGTCTCATGCGGCACCAGAATATGGAAAGCAACACAGAAACATCAAAAAATACCACTTCCAGTCTTCATTCTGCATTTCTTAATTTTTTAGGTTTTGTTTTGCTTTTGAAAACAAGATATCTCAACACAAAGCCATCATGGTGAGAGAAATGACAGTCATCACACGGACATGGAAATGGGATGCAACTTCCTAAGATTCCATTTAAAGGGAATATTGAATTAACATTTCATTACTACATCAGTCATCACACTTTTCTGTGTGTGCTAAACAGTAGTTATCTCTACGTACAGCAGTGATTATACAACATTTATGATGTATAGCTCATCTATACATGAAATCACAAAATTCACTGATTGATGGCTAGGTTATATTTGGTTTTTTTTAATCTTACTTCATTTCACTATCCTGTATGTACTCAAATAAAGATACTTATGTATGTCAGAGCTATTGATGTAATTGGGCTGCATCAGAAGGTACATGAGCAAATAGAAGTAACTAAAAATATACAGATGTTCCTCAAAATGTTGGACTTTGCAATTTTTGTTATGTCACTTCTTTTCACATCAAGAAGAGCTGTATCACCTTCTTTCTTCACCACTACAGTATTACATTTTGATATTTGAAGACTGGTAAAGTATTAGTTTCTTGAATTAAAGCTGCTAAAGAAGTGCAAGTAATTTCTGTTTTAGAAGTAATGTTGAGCTCAGAGCTGTACTTCAAAAATCTCAATGCTCTTGTGATGATCTTAATGAATATGGAAGACTAAGAATTTGGATTTATATGTGCTATCTAAAGGGAAGCTTGGAGTTCTGCCTTAATTAGCACTGAAGGTATCAAATATGGTCAGTTTTGGTAATCGCCCAAATGCAGAATCCTGAGTCATGTTGATGACAACAGCAAGAACAGAACTAACACTCTCAGCAGTCATCTCCATCCAAGTTCTCCCACAGCACCATACTACTTCCAATGTACTCCTCACTTTTACTGGCATAAAATGAACTGTCAGACTATTTTAGAAAGAGAGTGGAAGGAAGAGTCATAAATGAAAGAATGTAAGCATTCATAAGTAAATAAATAAATAAAAACCCCATACTCCTCCAGCCCCTATTCTCCATTCCAGTATGAAGAAATGAGAGCTGAATTGTAAGCCATTAGCTCTGCAGATCCAGCTGTGGCAAGGGGAATGACAAATTGAGAGGTATTAATACAGCCTGCTACTCCTGTTTATTTTTTCTCCTGTACTTCCACATTCACTTTGAACTATTTGAACACACTGACACATTCAACTGTTTCCAGTATATATGGACAACAGTCATTGACGATTATTCAATTTGACAACTCTACCAGCAAAACAGCTGGGAAACAAATGGACTCTAAAACTAAAATCCCTTCTCATTAAGTGAGATGTATCCTTCTTCAAGTTAATAATACCACGGAAGCAGGCAGCAACATGAAGCCATGAAGCAGTGCAGAATCCATAGTATACATAGTAAAGCCATGCACCTTGCTGTACTGCCCTTATTGTTACCTGGAAGAAAAAACTAAAATAATCTTTTGAGAATTTTCAGTTATGTAGGAGTCCAAACTCGTATTCTTAGTGAAATTTTAAGAAAAAAATACATAATCCATCTTTACTATGGATCTGTAAACAGGTTAGCTGTAATATTTACACTTTGCTAATTATGTTATTTTGTCAAGTGGATCTCATCCAGTCTGAATGGAGAGATGTTGCCCCTACATCATCTTGCTAGCTCGATATCCAACTTCATATAGCATGACAAGGTAACATTTTTGTGAACAAGCCTAGTGTCTGTGATCTGCTTTCGTATGAAATTAGTTTCTTCCCAAATGCCTGTTATTCCAGTTGTTAAATTACTTTAAGTCATGCTCCAAGGCATGTATAGTATACTACAATCAAACAGGAACAACACTTTGCATATCATTAAATGTCAAATTCTTTTTGCCACTCTAGAAGCAGAGCTGCAGCCAGAAATGTGTGCTTTCTATGCTTCTTTGCAATTCCAATTGCCAAGTGAACATAAGCTGCCAAGTGTCAGCACTGCGTTAATATCGTTATTATTCTCTGGGAGAGAACTATATAATGCTATTTTCTCCAAAGACCTTATTGATACCAAGGATTGGCATTACAATTTGTATAATTATTGCAATGCCCACAGGACTTAATGTCATCAAATATTTATCCAACTCAGAATGGTTGACAAGTTGTTTCAAATGCCTTCCTGGACTTTTGTCCAGAAACAAAAGCAATCAGATCACATAGCTAATTCAAAGTATAGTACAGTACTGTTAGGATGCTTGAGACATATTTAATCTCAGAGTAATATCAAAATCTCCTCAAACTTCTTTTTATCAAGGGCCCTCAGATCCTATTTCTCTCCGCTCCTAAGGGCCTACCTAGCTTTAAGTAATCAGTGCCCTTCATTCACTTTACATGACCTGCCTCCCAGTTACCTCTGGTTGCTTTGTTTGCTGTAGTGCTCTATACTACCAAAATCTACTAGAAAACATGGTACCTAGTGCCAGTTGTCCAGCTGATATCTGGTAACAGCATGGCATTTGGTGACATTACAGGTTTGCCCTTTTATTTTTTGATGGCAGCAGCAAGATGTGTTATGAAAAATACTGATTCATTCTGAAGTATATGCTGTTAAGCATTACTAAATTGGAAAGACATCAATGTATTTTGTCCAAAACCACGTCATTAAAGGTCAAATGCAAGTCTCCCAGGGCTTCAGTTGTTTGATTTTTGTTTGTTTGAGGAGACGAGGTAGTGCCTTTACCAAGGCTTCAAATACAAAACAGAATATAAAACAAAACTATATATAGGATTCAAAAAAGCGTAAGTAGCACATTTTTGGGGGATAGCTGTTCTATGATCTGTTGGCCTCTAAACATCTTGCTGCAGAACAGATTGCCCTAAATTTACTTCAAGAGATTGAATTTACCAACATGAGTGTGGGATCCAGAATCAAAGGTCCTACACAGCTTTGGGGCTTCAGGGTCACTGTTCAATCTGGCAATAAATTTACGTGCAAAGGAAGGTTCCTACAAGCTATTCAGCACTTAACTTATTAGTAGGCTTAGGATTAGCCTTGATTCACCTTCGAACTTTCCCATATTTGTTAGCTTTGAGGAAACAAACATACACAATCTTAACAGAAAATCTCATGTTTCAAACTACAGTGTTTACTACTGAATATTGCATGTCAAGTCACTACAAAATTAAGTCTTGATTAATTAACTAAATTATAATGAATACAAACTGTCTTGACACGTAAAAATACTCAACTATGAACACTAAACAGCACAGTGATAATGCCCTTGAAAACCAGTCATTTTGACTTCTCAGACTGTAAAAGAAAAGGACTATGTACTACCTCAGGATAGTTCATATTAACTGTTAGAAATACTTATTTCTTAAAGTTACTGTTGAACTACAAAGTACTTAATACTTCCTAAGTCCTTATATATGCAAATGTAATTGCTCTGTCGTGGAACAGCTCAGTGAACTATACAGAGTCGTTGATCTTCCTTTTGCTACATTCCTGCTTTTCTTTGGAGACTTCTGCATACCCTTCCCTCCAGCTCAGGGAGGTCAGCTGCACTATCAGCAATAAAAAGAGTACAGCAGAGCCAAAGCTGACACCAGACTGCCACACTCCTTCACAATTTAAATTAGCTCATAAAAGGAAAAGTGCCACTTACTTTTTTAGATGAAACTAATGACTCTTCAGATTAAGACATCTGATGTAATAACTTTAGTTTGACTGATATTTTTAAATCAAAACCCTGCAAATAACAAGGGTGGCAGTATTTTTTCCCTCTAGCTGAAAAGCATGATGACAATCACAACACAGCCATGGTTCAGAAACAACCAAAAAAGCTTAAAATCTTTAAGACTGCATGAATTCTTTCACTTTTCAAAGGAATGTATTGCTTAATCTGCTATCTCGATTGCAACTGTTGCTAAGAAAAATGTATCCTCACATTGCCAGGACTTACTGGCTGAGAGAGCAACTGAGACAATCAGAAATCAACCATAAATTATTCATACATGCAGTGCATGTTTAATAAACATACATGTGGCAACATACAGCACAGTAGAATAATTCTGTTCACTTCTAATTCAGACTTGAACTTTGAAATTGTCTGAATAGATAATATGGAAAAGACCATTACCAGGACCTAGTAACACTTCATTGGACACAAGAACTTAGCAAGGTACTAAACAACTACAATGTTAATACCAATATTGTAGGAGAAACAGCATAATCCTGGGTAATGTTAGCAACACTTTGCATTATGATGATCAAAAACTCTTATTTCCATTCCTCAGTGGCTTTTATTTTAAGTCGTCTATCATAATAAGTACAAGTAACATTATTTCTGCAAGTACTAGCATTGTTCTGAAGACCTCTCTCAATTTTGTAGCTAGAAGATTTACGTGTTTGTAAAAGTAAATAAATAAATACATTTACTGCCTGGTATTTTAAACCTTTTTCCCTCCAAAGTGTAGCCTACTTTTAATAAGAACTGTGAAACTGGAAACACTGTAATGGAAGCAGTGTTATAAAAAAAAAAAAAAAAAAAAAAAAGTTAAGACAGCTTGACAATGTAGGCAGTGCATGACCTCACTTCTGCAAAGTGGGTTCCTATACAAAGCAACTCAGGCCTTCAAGTATTTCCTTTCAAAATAATGATACATGGAAATCACTTTGGAAGTTGCATAGATAATGTTAATTTTCCAACTCCAGCAAGGTAAAATAAGCAGAGAACATGGCTCAAAATTTTACCATATTAAAATACAATCTGTGTCAAAAAACTCAGATGATTGATGCTTATTTTAAGTAAACACATGAACATGCTATCTCAAGACAAGTCATGGATACTCTCCCACTAATAAATATTAGTAATAGCAACTGGTAAATAAGAAGATGATCACTGTTTTCTAACTCTACTCTCTTGTTAGCTTGTGTTAACCAAAGTTGTATCACAGTAATCACAAATGACTTTACTGTCATTAACATTATTATACCTCACAGAGAAAACGGTCTGCAGGGACATTAAAATCAAAGCAACTTCTCAAAATTGAAAGACTCAACAACTCGTCTTCGTGGCACTGTAATGCTCATTAATGCTGACTGGTTTCTGGTTGAGTGTTTCTTCTAGTTTTAAATTAGATGATGCCACATTTTGGGCTAGAGCACATAAATCAGTCAGCTCTGGCTTTGGAGGAGGAAATTAAAAAAAAAAATAATCAGGGGCGAGCAAGCAATTCAGTTCACTGAAAAGGTATTGAAATACACACCCTTCCCACCCTGGAGATTAGATTTATATTAAACACTTCATGTCACATGGCAGCAATTAAAGAAGGAAATAAAATCTCAGAAAAACCTTCTAGGTCAACGCCAGCCATTACTGTAGTTGTGTATAAAGTCTCTTCCCACTGATCATAGTTTTGGTTTCCTCTTACTGCACCTCTTATTGCATGCTTACTGGCATGTCAAAATCCTTGCCCTTTCTGTAGCAGGTGCTGAGCAGCACACAGAATGATCGTAGAGCTCCAGAGCAATAAGCATGTTAAGGAAATAATGCATACTATCATTTTACTGTCCCAAAATTTTGAATTGTTCTCTTGGTACAGAATTAATAACAGCTGTACATTTTTATGAGAAAATATATTGCTGTTATGAGAACAAGTAGTTTTTTTGTGGGTTGTTTTTTTTTGTTTGTTTGTTTATTTTTTGTTTTTATGTTTAAGTCTGGAATCATTCTTTAAAATAAAAAATAAAAATTAAAACACCCAGGCTCCAACTAATTCTTTACTATGTCTTATGCCTATTAAGATGGAATAACAACTATGGACACATCTGTAAACACTGTAGCAAACAGCAGATCTAGCAGGGAGAATGATCATCTAGAAAGTATCCCCAAACTCAGACTCAGTAAAGGAAGACCTCATGCTAGATTAACAAGAGCTATGGAATGAAGTATATTTGCTAAGGCAAATTCATAACTGATAATAATTATCAAGACTTTACTTAAATTACTCACAGATACAAGGCACTTCTATTAGTAAAGGGTTAATGTTCAGTATGTTTAGTTTTAAACTGCATTTTTAGCATTTAAGTGAATATAGCAGAGTTGCAGATAACAGCAAATTCAAGGCTTCCCAGAGATTTAAACTTAACAAACAAACACACACAGAAAACCAAAAAACCCTACAACCATGATTTCCACGGGTAGGGAAACAGTCAAAACACCATTCCCACCCATCTATACCCCCCAAATTACAAACAGTTGTGGGTAGAGAGAGAAAAGGGAAGTTTAACAGCATTTCAGAGAAGGAAGGAGAGATCAGGGATTGAAACAGAATCATTCCATCCTTGATCAGTTGTCTTTACTCGTGATATTCTCCTCCACTCTTCCCTGGGGATCACAAACTTCTCTCTGACCCCTCCAGTCTGTCTTTATACTACAGCTGTGCACCTTCAAGCTTTCTGCAGCCTCTACAACAGAAACAGTTTTTCTTCCCTGTTTCCTTCATACCATGTATCCTTCCCAGTTCCTTTAAAAAATAAGGATGGAGTAAGATCTACAACCTTCTCTTTCTTTCAAACTCTTCACGAAGAAAGATGTACAACCAGAGTAGCAGACCCATAAGATTAGATTTGTAACTGTAGTAAAGGAGCTGATGAAGCTTGAAGGAGTAGTAAGAGTTTTAAAAATTGTAAGTGCTAAAAGAGCTGATCTGGAAGCAGCCAATTCCAATTGGCTAAAATATCAAATTAATTTGTCCTTCCACCCTACATTGTAACTTTGCTTACGCCTTGAGCATGAGCAGGGTAACTCCTAGCTTCACTTGTTCTGTACAAACCAATGACATTTCTTGAGGCTCTACTAGTTCTTAATGATGTGGAATATGATGTGTGTCCACTGAATGCAGTTAAGAAATGCAAAAGAAAATGCTGAACTTGGAAAAAAAAACCTGTTTTTGCATACTATTAGACTAATCATGCAAAAATATTTATCTGCAATAGATATTAAACAAGCTGGTTCATGCTGCAGTGCTACAACACTCATACACGGTGCTGCAAGATTTCTTTACAGTTGTGTTGAAAAAGATGCATTTAGCTAATGAAATTAATGAGGTTTAACACTTCCTTCAAATACAGGTTTTCAGCACAAATTTGCTTCATTATCACAGCTCTGTAAGCCTTGTAACACATAATGGTCACTGATCCTATCCAGAACAGTGAAACATGGCAAAAGTTTAATTGTACATGCACCTACATTTTAAAGCAAATAAGGTAGTCTCACAGGCTATTAATATAACAGATGTCTTTTATAATTAAAGGGATGATGTCCAAAGATTAGCTGGAAAGTATTTTAATTAAAGTCTGTAAATTACTGTTGAATTCATCATAACATTGAAACTCAATGAAAATTAGATGCTTAATTTTGTAACAGTACGGAACCAACACTGTTTTCCAACATTTGCATCACAGCAAACATCATCACTCAGTCCCAACTTGTATGTCAAAGTGCTTACGACAGTACAAGTTCAGTTTCCTCTTTTACATAACCTGTGTGGTACACTAAGAGCCAAGCAACTCTTGTGTTCCACAACATTGTCTTGATCTATTCTGAAGCAGAACACTTTTAATATCATGCAAAGATATTCACATAAAATGTCATTTTAACAAGTTCATAAAAGTATATTCACATAAAATACAGCATTAGCACTGGAAAACACTTTCTATGGACACTAGTTTTATGAATGGATAAAGAGGAACAGAAGGACTCAATAACTTTTCTTGAATGCATTGCAGTATAAAGTCAAACTCATTCCAGGAAGCCCATCCAAAAGTGTATTACAATTGCTCAGTTTATTACAGGTTTACAAGATCTTTGGATAGCATGAAGGGACTCTGGGAAGTAGTTAACAAAACTAATTATAAAACCACATTTTTCATTTAGACAGAGACAGGATTAAGCTCATCTGTTCTCTTTTTATATGAAATTTAATAAGAACATACGTTTTTGGTTGTTGTTTTTTTTTTTTTTTGCTACCTTGTCAATTTTAAATTATTCAAAGCATCCATATGTGACATCAGACTGCATTTCTACAGTTTGCTCTATGCTGATTTCAGACCATTCAAAGACTGATAAAAGTCAGTCAAATCCAATAGCTTAAAAGAAAACATGCACACAGCTTTTCAAGAACTGATGTAGTAATCCCTGAATGGCCAGTAACAGTTTTATTAAAAGGTGCTACTCCTCAGGAAGGAGTAAATGCCCATGTTTTTGTACTATTAGTCAGGATAAGTGACAAGAAAGCCTATAAAGTAGTAGTAATGTGTATACGTAACTGCAGAACCTAGAGATGAAGGTATTTTTCTTTGCCAACTTGTAGACCCCCAAGCTAAGAAGGTAAATTTAAAAGCAGGAAACAAAAGACACATTCAGCATGCCATGCCACATACTACAAGTTTATCCCATTTATATCCAGTGGACAAATGAGGGAGTACTTTAAGCTGTATTTCCCTTGCACTAGCACTTGCAATTATACTTGCTCTAGGTACACACATTGCAGTTAAAAGAGCACAAACTAAAATGGGCCTTGAGCTGATGGAAAGGTCAACTATAATGGCTTTCAGGATATGTGCTACACAGTTTCCAGGTATCTTCCTTTTATAGCATCATTAAGGAACCATCCCTTACCAGGCTGAATCCATCTGAACTACTGTTATGCAATTTTTATGTGACAGGCAACTTCTGAACTTCAGTAACAGCAGGAGTATTTTTTATTACTTATGTGTTAATTCATCATGAGTCAGCAGACAAAGTTGGATTCTGTTTACTCAGCAGGAAAAGCACTCTAGTTTGTGTACTACAGGTTACGTAAATGAAATTCTCGTATTACCTCACGTAAGCGGTTTAACACTGGTTTGAAATTTCAAACAAACTGATGAACTGCTTATGTCACTTTACCTTTCCACATTAAAATGACTGTTTCTACAATGATAGGCAGAGCAAAATTTTGAGTGTCAAAGCTTGCTGACATACAATTCCTTTCAAAATATTTGAGTTTATTACATGACTTTCACCTCCACAGCACAAAATACCTCCTATTGAGGCAAAAGCTGAAGCTGAGGTATACCACAGCGACGAACATATATCTAAATGCAGTGTCTGAAATGTTATTGATTTTTATAGCCAGTCAGAATATGTTGAACAAAATTGCTGTTCTTACTGTTTTAGACCAGCTCTATTGACTCCATTTACAAGAGTCTTTGCATTTCAAAAAAGTATTTAGTGGGAAACAAGAAGGAATCCATCAGAGAACACTGTACATTAAAACTGCTGCAATCAAGAAGAGTGTTAATAGCATTGACAATGCTGGAACTATCTTTCCAGTACCAAACATTTTTACTTCAGTCCAGTCAAAACTTCTTGGAAATACCTAGAAAATTCTTATATGCATTTTTAATCTCTTTGCTAATCATGTTTTTTCCCCACAACTTAGTTACACTATTCCCAATTAACAGTAACATGAGATTAGTTAAAACTGGTAGAAATCCTCATATGCTACATTTGCTTCTCTTTCAACAGAATTGTATAATTAGCATTTAATATTTATTTAATACATTCTACTACAAAAAAAATAAAAGAAAAAGAAAAAGATCATTATTAATTCAAACTGAAAAAGTGTGGTATTGTCTATTCGATCACTAAATAAATTCAATGCATGTGTATTCTGTTGGCTTTCTTAGGACTTGACTGTATTTTTCTCATACTGGGATAATGAGTCTTCTAAATTGCTATCTGCAATAAATTTCTTGTGAAATGGTTTGGTTTCCTCTTTCTTCCCCCCTTTCATTTTCTGCTCTGAATAGAGAACCCTATAGTGAGATAGAGATTGCAAAGAAAAACAATTCAGAGAACACAAATCACTACAGAGTTTGGAAGAGGATAAAACTGACAGGTTTGGGGATTACACATGCACCAACTGGTCATTTCAGTTGTATTCACACCAAGCCTTGTTTCAAAGTACATTTCAAAAGTTTGTCAAGAACGTCATTAGCTTTCATAGATTTTTTTTTTTCCCTTCTCCCTGGGTCTGAATCTGACTGCAATACCCTACTGAGGTTTTCACTCATAAGTACACTATCCATTCTACAAGAAGCCCACTCCACTCTCCTCTGTGATGACTCTGTTTTTTTTTGTTTTTTGTTTTTTTTTCCCCTGGTGTGTGATTTTATTTATTTATTTATTTAGAGGAAAAGCCACTACACCATCACCACCTGGAAGCTATAATTCTCTTCTTTTCAAACAGGACCATTTTCTTTATTCTTTAGCAGTTAAACCTTCCTCAAAGTCAACAAGCAAATGAAGTTGTTTTTTACTTAATACTGTTTTTGGCTGTGTAAAAGTAATCTCAAAAAATGCAAGGTACAGCACAGCTCTCTTAAGGAGTAAATCATAAGCCTTCTAAAGCTTTCTCTCACACACTTAAGTGGCAGCACAATAAACAAGACATTCAGTAGGCACAGAAACTAACATGGTAAATATTCTGTGGAGTCTAGTGCAAAGACTTGATTTAAAAGTGAGATTAAATTAAATAATGTTATGCCAAAAACCACACAGAAAAAGGCAACCCACAAAATTTGCTTTGTTGTCTTTGTCACCCTACCAGACCTCATTACAAAGTATTTTAACAACTGCCACAGGACCTATAGATTTACAGCAAGCTGTTTCACTTATGCCCATATTTCTTCCAAGCTAGGTTCTGTTCAAGTCCACTTCATATTAACAACACTACCTTAAGTGCAAGGGGATAAACATGAGACTTTTGTATGAAAGGTTTTCCTTGACTTTTTTTTTTCATTTCTCTTCCCTTTCTTTATTCCAATAACAAGTTATTGACCCCTGCTGAGCTGATGGTCACACAAATCCTGCAGTTTAACATTTATAAGGACTTAGGTATTGTGCACCATACCTTCAACAAACAAGTTACATTTCAAAGGTCAACAAAAGAGTTGCACTCACACTAGAATTTGGCTCTCATCTTGGAGCATTTGTTTTCAATATGCAGAACGTTCACCCTCTGAAAGCAGCTGGCTGACGAAAGCTATCATCTATGCTAGTTAATTAAAACTAATTTTGAATCACCATTCTTACCTCAGATCGGTCAGTTGCATCACCATTTCCATTTTGAATGCATGTATTTACTTTCTATCCCTCACCTTAATTACTGTGACACAAATGCATAGAGTACAAGGACAAGACTGCAGCGCAGATGTATTTGCCCATTACAACTCAAACTGTGTGAAGGGGTAACTACTCTTCACCTAACAGTGAAGTATTTTCATTCAAATTCTCACATTTTTTCTAATTGCAATAAAAAAAAAAGTAAATATATGCCAATTTTTTATAAAATTATTCATAAATCTTGTTGTCCCTTTAATCTCAACAATATTTAAGACGTTACATCCTTTCTTTGCTTAAGACAGGCATCATCATTGATAGTACCATCCCTTAAATCACATCGTCCCACTGCTTTCATTTTGCTTCTTTTCCCTTCTATGGCAGGCAAGTTTCCAAGCTGTCAAAATGCTGCTGCTGTATTTTTAAGTCTAATTTTCTAATTTTCCACTATAGTTAACAACATCTCTGTAAGTGACATTGAATATGTTACAAAGAAATGCTACTATAGAGAATGAGTTATCCCAACAGGATGAATTACACTTTTTTCTTTCCTAGAATGCTCAGCTAATAAATGCTGTTCAGCTTCATTCACAGAGTATTGTATTTAACAGTATTTCATTATTTCTGATGAAAGGCAGAAGGCTTGATCCCTAATTCTCTTTCTCACTTTCAAACAAAGTAAAAAGAAAGATTTGTTTTGTATTGTGTTATTAATATAATAACATATAGCCCATCTCTCAACCAATACAAATATTGGTTAATAACTACTAGAATGTAACAAAATACACTGGAATATATATTGTTGTGCAGTAACATTTTTGATACAGAAGATTCAGGTAAGGGAAGAGGAAATTGAACACAAGAATCTCTGAAGAAATTTACTGTTTGCAAACATGCAAAAGCATCAATGTAATGATTAAATTTACTTCTATGAATCTTCCCAATAACAACACATTTTATCATGCTTTAAATAATTCTTTTGGAGGAAAAAAACCTATAATTCACTTATAATTGAAACTATAGGAAAACCACTGAAACCAATTTCAAGAACTCCAGGATCTCAAACATGGAAGAGATGATCAGTGAAAGCACTGCAGCACAGTTTTGGAACAAGATACCCAATCACACCTTTTCCCTGCCTGTGTGATTTATAAAGCTTAAAATTACTTATGCATTTAAATTCAAATTGACCGCTATTTTTCCTTTATTCGTGGCATATACAGGTAGAAAAAATTTCCTGAGCACACAATTCACTTTAATCCATAATATAGTTCTAAAACTGTAATGGAGTTAAGCATTATCAGGGAAAGGAGGAAGAACAAATGACATACTAGGAGGATTTCGGACAGTACTCAGTAAGGATATATATATAAGCTCTCCCCCTTCCTCACCTTCCTCATTTGGTTCCAAGGAAAAAAGTGATCTCTGTATAAGGACAATAGTTCTGAGAATACATTAAGATCATCCAACGATATGAACATTCATTTACTGGGATGTTTTTCCTGCTTTTTCTCCTAACAAGCAGTTAATTACAAGCATAATATTTTAAGGCAGACCAACTAATTAGGCAATTGAAAACACTAAGCTTTGGTAAAGCTGAGTTATAAAGTACAATGACTGAAATTAATCTCATTTTCCTTGAAAAATGAGCAGAACCTGATTGGCTATTTGATTGCACTGTTAAACAGTGGGGTGATTCCCACATCTTCCTCAAAAAAAAAAAAAAAAAAAAAACCACCCTAAAACAAATGCACGATCCTGCATACTCCATGGATCATACATAGAATTCAACACATCAAAGATGCTTCACATTCCATAGTACTTTTTACTCACTTGATAAGCATGCTGCTAGGTTTTTTTTTCCCCAAGATATCTCATCGTTTGGCTCTTTGCCTTGTTTTCACTTGTGCTTCTGCTGAGCTAAAGAATCAATATCTGTGTAAGCTGATTTTTAATTAAACAACCTGATCCCATACAAAGTTTTCTATTTTGTATTTTTATATACACAAAATAAAATGTGTAATCATCTACTATGAGCCTTATTCACTCAGCTGAAGTGAATGGAAAGACTTGTGATTTCCTTGAACTTTGAATTAGATCCTAGAAGCAAAAACCGCCACAGATCTATACAGTCAAGCAGAAAAGAAATCAATGTTCTTCTTTTGTCCCTTGGTTGGTCCTGCCCTGATTGTACCAGAAAGAAAAATCAATTTCTATCGAAACAGATGCTCCAATTTATTCAATGACTGTTGTAGAAAATTATCCATCCAAAATTTTAGATTAAGAGTTAGTTCAAATTAAAAATGAGCAAAGAACAGAGTGTAGATTTTCAGTGTGTGTATAAATACATATAAATAAAAGATATTCAGAGATTTGACATTTGTGGTGTTAGAGGAGGCAGAACATAAAGTGCAGAGAAAGTGACAAGACTGGCATGAAATGCAAGCATAGATTTACAAACATTCATTCGGAATATTAGCAACAAGCTGTGCAATCACACTGGAAGACTCAGCAAAAGACAAGGAGTGTGAACATTGCAGTTACTTTCAAGATAGTCCTGCGAGCAGTGCAGCCATAATACTTCCAGGTAGAAGCTTAAGAAGAGCAACGACAGCTGAATGAACTGTACTATCATTCCAAGGATATTGGAGCAGGTAATCTCATCACTGCTTCATATAGTAGAAGCCCACAGAAGGGACTTCGATCAGCATATTTTCCCCTCAAGCTGCCCTATAGGCTACAAGATAGAAAAGTATTCCTAAAGCATTAGTCAAGAAAATGAGTGGTGTCAGAGAAAAAAAGAAAGAAAGCTTCCATAATCTCCTTTTGTTCTGGTAGTGGCTGCTGTTGCACAGTACTCAGCAGCTAGAACCTTCTTTCAGCTTTGTTCTGCTACAAGTATCTTAAGCTCCATTTCAGTCCTACTCCAAAGGCTGAGATATCAAGCTGCTGAGAGGGAAGTACTAACAAATATTAAAATCTGAACTCAAGCCTTTTGCAAGGTTGAGAATTAAAGCTGCCTATGCAATGTCAGTACACAGAAAGGCAAAGCAGCAGGCGATTTTCAGCATGGTAAGTTTTGATTTGGACAAAAACAACTTCAGGTTTAGGATGCTGCATCATGTTTCTGCAAAGAAATCTCATGGTGAGGCGCAGCTTCACATGGCATCCCACAAAGGCACTCCAACCAGCTTCTTCTATGCAGTGCTTAAAAATGCATTTTTCTCAAATCCACCCCTTAAGATATACTTTACAATTCTATGGGAAGGAAATAGTTTCGTGCAAATTTACACAGAATTAAAAAAGGCAAATAAAAAAAGTTGTTTCCATTAAAATCTATGTAAGTTTTTATTATCACGAGTATTATTAACTGGAGATATATATTGAAGAGCTTTTAATTACAGGCATATAATTTTCACAAAGAAGTCATATCTTCCAAGTAATTACAGGCAGCTCTAAAGTATATTATTGTATTATTAAATTAAAAAAAAAAAATCAGTAGTAGAAAGATCAGAAATTAAATATAGAAACATCCAGTATTCAAAGAAATAGTCAGCATAGACAGAAGTGAAATAAGCTAAATTATTCAGATTTAAAACACCAGAAAGCAATTTTCACGCAGAAAAATTATATGCATCAATAGCATTCTGCTGCAGTAACCTACATCAGATGTAGTTACCAGCAAACTATTCAGCTCTCATTTATATGAATAAAGAAGTAAACCCAGTTTATCCTGGAGAGCAGCCAGAAAATAACTTTTTTTTCCCTTCTCCCCAGGGAAAGTGTTTCCAGAAAGACCCCACTCCAAGTAAGACAAGGAAAATGAACAGCATCATACAGTCAGAGCACAGCACATTGGGCAATATTACCTAACCTATGCTCTTCAGAATTTGTCTGATGTATGTTCTCTTTTTTAAGGTGAAAACCCAGGGCCCCTCGTAGTGTCTGACTGTACCGAGACACTGACTCGACAGACACATGCCCTACTCTAGATGGATTAAGTAAACCTGTAAAGTCTTCCCCATTAAGATTGCAGCAAGCCATGTTAGAACATTTTGTCCAAGTCTTCATTCAGCCCACTGAAGATATATCTGGCTGTGTAATGACCACTGAGGACTTGGGCTCCCTTAAGTCATGCTTCTTCATTTACTTTAGTCTAAACTGCCCCATAAATTGTACTACCTAGTCATAAACCAGTGTAGTTTTCATTCTGCTCTCAAAGTCAGCAAGGCTTACCCTGAATTAATGATGAATCTTAATGAGATGGAAAATAGTACAGATTAAAACGGATCTAATACTTAAAACTGCATCATGGGGCTGAACGACATATAGACTTTAGGGTAGTTGTTACTTCCTTTACAGAAGAATCAGAGAATTAACACAGAATCATCGAGGCTGGATAAGAGCACTAAGATCATCTAACCCCTGTATGTATGCTCCAACTTCATGTTTCTTATAAATGACTTACACCTGTGAGTTTTGTCCTGATACTGTAATTTGTCTTTTTATTGTCTCTTAGCTGTCTTGTTGAGGAAGGTAAGTCTCCAGTGAAATAAAACAGGTCATTTTCTTTTTCTCATGTCAGCAACATACATGAATATATATTTTTGATGATTTTTTCCCTATCTTCCTTATACATTGAAGTAAAATTTCCAGGCTAAAGCACCCGAGAGTTTATTCAATCTTTATGTGAAAACCATCATAACTCTAAAGAAATATCAGCTACATTCATACCAAGATTAAAAATAATTTATTAGTGTCCTTAACTCTACAATTATAAAGGCTGTTAAACGTTACAAGACAGCAACACCCTAGGAATCGTTTGAAGATTCACCCTCCCAGTGACTAGCTGCCTTTGGTGGCACCTCAATGGGGAAACACGCAACAAGTGTCACTTGGCCTGTATGAAAAAAACAAAACAAAACAAAAAAACCCACTGGTTTCAGACTCTTACTCCACAAGCATTGTTATTCTGGCTAATACAAAATGTCATCAGTGGATTAAAGAGAAGAGAAGAGAAAAAGGAGGAGAGAGAAGGTAAATTAATTCCTCCATACCAGAAAGCCAACTTTCAGTCAGCTTTTCCCTGGATATTTGTATCTGCAAGCCTACTGAGGATTCCAGCAGAAGTAAGTCTATTAATTTTCCATGTACTTGTTGACGAAAAAGCTATCAGGATTATGGGTTGAATATTTCTAGTGTAGGGAAAGTAAGGGATGCAATTAATCTCTGTGAACTAAAATATACCTCTTTTCATTAATCTTTTATTGTAAATGAGCAAAGTAATTGAACCAGTACCACACTGTCAGAATAAATGCAGTGCCAGTGGGATATGCATGAGAGAGCACATACTGATTGAGTATTAAATATCTAACGGCAATAATTTATGGTTCATTACCTCTTTTTGGAGTTCCTTAGTTGCAGAGTGCTTGAATTTTAAGTAGACAGACTTTCAACAGAAACTGCTTTCAAATGCTGAACATAGCAAATGTGCAAAACCCTCAATCTACTTCATTTCAAGAGTTTTGTATTTAGTTGAGCCAACCTCTGCACTGTCAGAAACATGCAAGCTATTTGCAACTTGGAATAATGCAATTAAAGATGCAGTGGTAAGTATTTCAACAATCAAAATCGATTTTCATTTTACATACAAATAGGAAGTTGCATGTGTGAAAACCTCATGTAAAAGTGTTGTGTTTTCATATGTGAACAGTTCAGGAAGGTTATATTCTGGATATAGGAGCAAAAACATGGCTACTGAAATGCTAGTGTTACATCGTAGAATTTAGTTATGAAAAAGTAAATACTATTATTGTTCAAGGAGAAAATGTCATGCATTCACTTGCATAATTTTAAGTATAATCTGTGATCTTTTTATTATTACTTGATTATTCCTGATAGCATCAGTTTTACAGAGAATTGTGGCAATGCGAAGAGCTCGTAAGAATTTGGCTTCTTGCCTCCCTAGCTCTTCTCAGACTCCTAGCAAAAACAGAGGCAGAGGGAAGATGTCACTTTTGTTAAATAGGCACACCATGACATTGTTTACTAACAGGCCACCTGACTTATGCAGACTGTCCTGCTTTGACAGAGTCTTTCAAGGTTCAAAAAATATCAAATTTCATAAATGCCTCCTTTCTTGTACCTTCTTGATACTGACTTGATGCAAGCATAATTAAATTGGGGGCAAAAGAGACAGCATTCATCCCAGACACACAATGCTTTATTCTCTTTCTGAATTTTACTCTGTTGCCTACTGGAATTGGCCCCGGAATGCACACAGCACTGGGGACCCTGGAGCCAGGTGAATTCTGCTCATCTGCTGAAAATTAAACTGTCCTATTCAGACATTGCTCACTTGGCAACAGACTGCTCTATGTTTACTGTTTATTGATTTTTGTTAACTGGGACTATAGAGGAGAAGCATTTCAGTTTCAAAGTCGTCCCAGAGGACACTGGCAGGTTACAATCATTTATACTGTAAAAAAGCATCATGTTAATTGACTCTATATTTACATATTATGAATGCATATTTTAATCTGTTTTACATGAATAAGTCCTCCACAATGAAGATTTCATTTCCCTTTTTAAAACAACATAACTACTTGCTTTATTTGAAAAGACAAATCTCTTCTAAATTGTTTTGACCTTTCCCAGTGTCCTTTCTCAAAGTGGAAGTTGTATCTGCCTTCTCACTTCAGGAATTTCTTATCTCTAAAGCAAAGGCATGAACTCGACTTCAATCTGAAACCACTCCATTGTGCTCCTTCCAGTTTGGCAAGTCACCCTATCTGACTTTACTCAAAACAGCCAAATTCTTGACTACCTCGAATAAGTTATTTTTGTTCATAATAGATGAAAGACTGAGAACAGACCAGCCTTAGCAATACCAGAAGATGTCTCTGGTTAGAACCAGGAAGACAAGGAGACATCCCAGGCTAACGAATACAAAGGTCAGGACATTAATCTTGTCTGGAGCAGAAATGACTGAACATGGCACTCTTGCATCTCAGCAGAAGCACGTCTGGCTGCTGAATGACCTGCTGCTGCTGCTGAATATTTTCCCTTCAACCTTGGCAAAGTTTTACTTTCTCCCTGTGCAAATCTGAGTTTGAAAGCAGCTGCATTAAGATGAAATACCTTCTTATCCAGCTCTAATTTCATCATCATGAGATCAGGTCTCAGTCAACAAAAATCTGATTCCTCTGTAAAATAGCATCAGTTTATTCAGCACAGTCCCTGGCCTCAAGGCTTCATTTTTAGGTGTCTCAAGTTTTTAGTGGAAGTCATCTCCAATACTTAGCTATACCTTACAAACGAAAGTTTGCAGAACTCCATACACAGATCATGAGTTCACATCAGTATAAAGGGCTGTCATTCTTAGGTAATTTTTGCTTTGGGTACACACTAAAAAGTTCGGACAAAGAAGGTAATATCTAACATGAAAAAAAAAAAATCCATCAGATAAAGTCTTTGCTCCACCTTTCTGTTCTATCAGCTAGCTATGCCCCCTTTTTTTTTTTTCCTCCAAAAACGCAGCAGCATTAAAAGCTAATTGAACTAGGCTCTGAACAGAGCAAGACGAAGGCAGCCCCAAAATATCTGATTTCCCCTGCATGGCATCCATGCATTTTCATACAGTACTAGCCAACACAGAATTCCCACCAGCAAAGATAAATGCTTCTGTCCTTACGCTTCTGGTGATATCCTAATAAGGAAGCATTTTATATTTGTTTGTCAAGAACTGCATTTAAAGGACCGAAATAAAACAATAAAGCATATTCACAGATGTGAACACTTAAGCTCTGAAAGCGACTGTTCCATTGCTTCATTCTCAAATCACTCTACTACTCCTCTAATAAATATGTGTACTCTAAGGGGCTTATCTGTTGCTGCTCTGTATCTTTACAGCACCTCTGTAGCAATCTTCTATTGTGTTCTGAATTATACCCTGAAGAAATCGTTCTCCCTGCCACTGAGACAGACCAATTCATTTCATGACTAGCAATCTTTATTAATGCCTTTTCTATAGGGTCTAAAGATGCCAGTCCTCCCACATCAATGCACGTATTTATGGAGATGTGCAAAGTTCACGGCAATTTTTATTCTAATAAGCAACTACCTGATGCTCAGTGGTCAAAGCAGGAAAATAGTAGTGGACATTAAATTATGAAGTTACACGTAGGCAAACAAAAGTGACAAGCAAATGCAACAGAACAGTATATATTTTTCCTCTAAAAGCCATTCTAACATCCTAGCAGTATCAGAATGGTAGCAGAGTGCATATGAAATTTAATTTTGAATGATATTGAAAGGTCAGTACAGAATTGCTCAGCTCATATTTTTGTGAAGATAACATGTGTGAACTAGTTATTTCCTCCCTTTAACATATAATGACCTTGTCCATTGATTTAATGAGAAAATTATACATGCTGTAGTCAGATTTAACAAACTCTCCAGAATTAAAGATATACCAAAGGAAGTGGGAAAAAAATAATAAAAAAACGGAACAGGATTGAAACCTCACACTTACATCCCAACCATCTGGTGGAGGAAAGCCCAGAGAAACCAACACAATCACCCACAGTGCATATGTTATGACACCTGCTACAGCAGAGATGGGGGGAAAATATCTGTGTAATACATTGTTCTACCACAGGTACACTGACCTAATTAATGCAATATAAGGTGAACAATGCATATGGTTGAAATGCCAAGTCATGTGTGTGCTGCTGGTAGTGAGGGATGGAAAAAGACTATCTGAAACAGTGAAGTGTAATTACAATTTGAGAAGATATCTCTAATGTTAATTACACTCAAATTGCTTAACATATTCTAGGACCTTACATCTCAGCTGTAAAGTTTCCAGCAGTATTCCACATCACAGAAAGAAACACTCACTTGTTAATTCAAAGCATTTAAATTCCTGATCAATATGAGCAATAAATTGATCTCTTCAATTTTAGTAACAAAAATTGAGACTTGATACAATTATAGAACACTCTGAAATGTTTAAATCTGGAGGAGAGAATAACTCCTAAAATTCTCTTTCTAGCTCTGATGTAGCCACTGTATAACTCTGCTTCTTTTATTCTTTATGCCTTTAGCCATCTGCAAATTGCCAGCATTCAAAAGATTTGAAATTTGTATGATTAGCATCCCTAGGCCCTCTAAGAAAGAGCTAAATAATATAACAAAGTTATGATCTGCACTTGCTTTCCATTGCTCCCTAGTCACAGCAGAAAAAATCAGTTTTGAGATATAGAAGCTTAAATAGATTGATAATTGCTTGCATATCCCCTTTCCTGCTGAGATAAATCAGCAGTTTGGACATGCTTGTGAGAACTGCTCCCAGATTCAAGAGGTAGAAGACTAATTAACAAGCCCTCACTGAAGGGCATGTTTCAAAGATTTGACTCTCTTGTTTTATTTTGGATTGGATGTGACCAGGCTCTCATTTACTTACTGTGTACCAAAAAGTGTCTTCATATTGCAAAGGTATGCTCTGTACTACACAGCCCTGGGTCAAGGGACATCTGCACTCAAGTGGCATAAGTCACAGCCTCAATAAGTGATCCCACTATGCAGTTGTACTAGGGACAGGAGATACAAACATAGGAGCACAGCATCACAAACCACATGCTGCTGAAACATAGCATCACAAACCACATGCAGGCTGTTTTGGGCCACAGTTACTTGAAGAAAAAGCTTTAATAGAATGGGTTTTATTCTTCTTTTTCCACTTTTCTCAGTCTATTTCTCTGATTACATGCATGTTTTTGGTTTGATTAGCACATTCAGATGAGATCAGAAAAGGTCTTCTGCTGAACAGAATCCCAAAAGGGTACCATGGGGATCCGTTAGGGGCCATAATGGCTGACACATTTTGGAAAAATTAACTCTAAGTAGCACATAATGAAAATTAGATTCAATTAAATGTCCAGGTTACATCTGAAGCCTGAGTAAAACAACTGGCTATTGCTCTTTATTTTGCCTTGGAAAATCTTGAAAATAATAAAGATAAGATACTGAATTTTTACGTTGGTTCTTGTGATACTACCCTCTACTTCTCAGAGCAAGATCTTCACAAGAATATACAAGTTTGCCAAAGACAAGTGCTGGAGACAAATAGTCATGTTGACGTCCCTGTAGGCTTCAACCTTATTCAAACTTGTCATCTGATTGAGAGTTACAGGGACCAAAGCTCTGCACTGTGGTTTTAGGGGTCCAGAGATGTGCGTCTTGCTTATGATCTATCTCAAAAGTAACCACAGTGTGGCAGTGCAGCATTCCAACTGCAAATGTGCACTTATTTCCTTAGAGCCAGATGAAAGAAAATGGGAAAAAAGAAACACAGAAAAACACATATGGGGGATGACAGGTCCTCTAAAACAACTGTTTTATTCTACAGCTCTGTTTCTATCAGTTTGCATTACTGGTGATCATAGAGATGACCAGGCTCACATTCCAGAGCCTCCTGGGGTCACATTTTGCATGATTGCTTGTGAAAGCAAAGGTGCCATGGAGTGCTAGGTTACTGACAAAGGCTACTGATGTATGGAGCTGGGGCTGTGGAATGGGACTAAAGAAGGGTTTTCTTGAGCTCTGAAAAAATTTATAATCCAACATTTTATAGTCAATGAAAGACATCACTTCTGACAAATTAATACTTTCTATCAGAAGCAAAGAAACCAAACAGCTTCACCTTCAACATCATCAAGTGACATGAAGCATTCCTGGCTCACTTTCAATAGGATTTTGGGATCATGGCAGAACATTTCACAAGCAGATCTTGAATTCTGAAGCACATTTGCACTTGAAGGTCATATGTTAAATCACTTAACATGTACAGAGAAATTTGAAAAAAAACCCTCAGTTAGTTGAGACTGTGTACCAGAAAATACATATTTTTCAGAAATTCATATTTATTGGTAGGTTTAAATGGGTTTTATCAACTGCTATGTAACCAAGCCTTCCAAAACTTCTGCTCCCCTGTCTTAAAATAATGAGATCATGAAAAGCTACAGTAGTTCATAGTCTCTCTAAAAGTTGCATGAGTTGACATTAAGCCCCCTCAGGACCTGTCACCAGCAGTACTTCATGCATCTCATGGCCTTCAATTGAAATACTGATCAAGTCTGGTCCTATTGCATATTTACAATTAGTTTCAAGGTGATATGCTACGACATAACATTACGCATAGATTTCATTCGTCCTTCATTATTAATCAACCTTACAGTCAAAAATCCATTAACATGAACCGCATAATAAAAATCAACAGTTTTAAATGAATTCCCTTACGAACAAAACATTTCAGATGCTTCACAGTCCTCTTTCACCAGATCTAGTTCAGTAGCACTCTGCCTCTGAAGTCTTCATAATGCTTTTTATCTTTTGAAAGGAAACATTTTCCTTAGACTTTGATATCACCCTTATCACCCTACATCAGTTTCAAATGTATTCCCTTTCCACATTACATGTCCTCTAGCACCTCTTTTACCACTTAACAAACAAAAAACAAAATCTCCCCCTTATACTTACTCAGAAAAAGAGGTATTGTTCTAAATTAAACTACCAGAAAAAGATACTGAAGGCAGCCTTCCTCTGCTTCAATGGCTGCTTAGTACGTAAAAATTCATAGACAAAATGCATAAATTCAAATTAACAGTTGGCTTGCTATATATAGCTTGACTTGGTAATATAGGCCCTTGAGTATCTCCCACTGATGTATTGAATGATAAAAATATACCTTCAACAATGAAATTTTTTTTCCCCTCCTCTTTTTCACAGCCCTTTTGATTTTCTTTTCTAAAGCAAATTCCATCTGGTATGCACATGTAACATGTTATTCACTTCAAAAACAATGTTACCTTCCAAAGAACAAAACTAAGCCGTTCTATTAATAAAGACCTTCTTACCAATTGTGACTCGAACCGCTCAAGATTACAGATTTAACTACTTTCCATGGGTGCAAACAGCATGATTGCTTATATTCTGCAGAGTAGAGGTGACTTTGTCATGCTAAAAATCTGTGCTTTTTGATGTTAACTAACTTCCTGTGAAATCCTGTGAATGCAAGATAAGGAGGCTTTTACCTGAGAGCAGTGAAAGCTGATAAGTGAGGCGTTTGATTAAGCTCAACTAAGATTTTGAGAAAGTTATTGATGCCTTATCTCAAAAGGACTATACAGTTAGACAGCTATCTCAAAAAGAAGCCCTCCTTTTTCTCAGTTTCAGACAAAGCCAGAATCTAACCATTTTTAATCCAATCCAATCACAGAATTCAGACAACACCATTCACTTAATTCAGCTGCAGTTGTAACATTTCTATGGCAGACTAGTCACAACATTTATGACAAAATCCAGAACACAACATATGGAATTCTCAAGCATTACACTTTACACAAAGATGTCTTATACTTAATGATTTCTTTTTACTTTAGGATACCTAGGATGCAAGTGGCATCCTATCTCAAGCATTTGCAAGATCATTAATATTTAAAGTGGTACATTTGTCAGGACATAAGTAATGGAAAAAATTTGTAACACTACAACACACCTCCCTCTCAGATGCCCCTTTGCAGAGCAAGTAGCTATGGTTCCCCCCATTCCTTCATGTAAGTTCAAAAATTCTCCTGCACAGCATAAGCAAATACCTTTAGACAGAACCCAGTTTTGTGAAAATACTGGCACTGTTCTGGAAATGGAGCAGAATAAAAGATCCTTGACAGCTATGCCATATCACCAAAATGCCCCCTCTTTCCTCTGCAGTCCACAGTGCCCTTAAAATCAATCTGAAAAATGATGTGCCCACCTTCTAGGCTCAGCTCTGCTTTCCTGCCTGTTCCTCCAGCACCCTGCTCAGGATATCTGCTTTTTGCAGAATCTGTAACATACACCAGTTTCTCAGAACCATGCTTATCCACTAAGCAGTTCTGGATTGAAATGTTTACTTTCAGGATGCATAGTATGTATTGTGGTTGTCCACACTTCTACGGAACACGATGATGAACTGATGGGAGGCTGGGACAGCTACTGAACTTGCTGATCTCTCACCTCTTTTGTAAATTGCCTCACACATTTCTCAGTGTACATAGACTTGGTCAAGCAACTGTAATTATCAAAACGCGTGAAACTGGATATGTAATTTGCACTTGCTCATCATTCTTTCATTTTCATGTTGTTATTTTTCTCATTTTGAGTTGCAGTGTTGCAGATTTGAGTTACATAGTGCTTACTCTTTGCTGTTCTTGCTTAAAGCAATAATTTATGAGGTATCCCACTGAAATTACAAACTTCCTGCCCTAACAGATACTTATTTTTTTCACCTTAATCCCAACATTAGCAGCCTTAACAAATGTTTAGCATTAGTTCTGAACTGTTTTCCTGACTGTTTACTTTTATGCTTACAAAGTGTATGTTAAAAGTGTTTTCTTAATATTATAGCAATTTGAATGCTTTCAAGATCATAATGACCAAAACAAAAATGCAAATATGATCTCTGGAAGTTTCGCAGATAAGTGAATTAAACATCTAAGTAGTGCTGTGCTTATCAAGCACAAATGTGCATGTTCCCCAAATAAAAAAGAAAGTATTGATTTGTAACTGTTAGAAGATGTCTTTCCTCTAAGCACAACTGGCTTAAAGCACTTTCTACAATATACTATTGTTGATCATCAAATACAGCATATTCCTACATCAGCAGTGTAGGAGGTAAGATTATTCCTCTGAGAATTACTGTAGTCAAGAGGCAAGAGATAAAAATCTTCACAAAATAGACAAGTTACAGTTAAAATGAAATAAAATAATGCACCAGAGGCTTCTGCGCCTAATAATGATTGTTTTTCATCTCCCAGACTTGTCATATGGGATAAAGGAGTGCTTCACTCCCATTATTTTTTAATTCCATTTTATCAAAATTTTGGTGAACTCTTCTTATCTCTTTTCTATGCAGACCTAAAAAACAGTTTGCTGAATTTGTAGAGCTGTACCACAGAGTGATTTTCTGAGTTTATATAGGATACAGCTTATACAGGGTGGTATTAAAGTAGTATAAGAACGCAAAAATGTTTATATAATGAATTCTCTTTAGGCTTAATTTCTCCATGCACTCTTTTTCCTTAGACTGGAAAGAAGCAGAGCTCTTCTGCATGCAGGCAGTAACCACTACAGTTAGTATGAAAAAGCTACTTCAGACTATCAACAGGCAACTAGGGGAGCCTTGAGACAGAATGGAAGGCAAATTGACCAAGCATTGATTTATAACAACAGCCAGCCAAAGAAGGCAGAAATGTGGGAAAAAAAAGTAGGAACAGAGTGTGAAACAAAAAGCTGAACTGTCAGGGTACTGAAGGAAGAACCAGCTGCTTTCCTCAGTGACATAAACTGAAGTAGAAGTCACCAGGCAAAGATATAAGCTGTGCTATTGCAATAGGACGTAAATAACCTGGATCACTTTAAAAGAGTTGGTCTGTAGAACTGAAACAACCACTGGTTGTTGCATTGATAAATCACATCCTCTCTCATAAAGTAATAGGCTAGAGGATACATTCTTCAGGGAACAGAAACTATGTAGAATAGTGGAAATATTCCCTTACCAGAAATCCTAGACCACAGAAATTCCATATTTAGGATCTGAAACAATGCCTATGGATTACTGAGTAGCCGTTACTGTCATTGCTCTTCCAGTATATCCCAAAGCACTGCACTACTGCATAGATTGCTCTGTAATTAATGCCTCCTATTTATTTCTGTAAAACCTACAACTAATGCAAGATGCACAGTAACACTACTTGAGAAAGCAAATTCTCAGCTACAGAACACTATTTTTCAGTGTAGTCACCACCATTAGCTATGTATTTTTGATGGTAATGAATAAGTGCTTGTAAAAACCTGTACCAGTGAATGTGATTCACTGTTGCTGAAAAACAGCAGACTGCCTCACTGTGCTCACATTCTCTGATCTCCTTAAACATTCAGCAAATGATGAGGATCAATGGGCGCCATTTTTACTGCATGGATACACCATCAGTATGGATACATATCCAGTGATACACCTTTTGCTTCATCCACACTTCCATAAAATTTTAAAACAGTCAAATAAAAAGAAGCATGGCTATTTTGTTCACTTTCTATAAGCCATCCCCTTAACTACAAAAGTAGAAAGTGGTCCACTGAGTTTTCAGAGCAATCATATCAGAAACCACGGGCTTACTGCATTTCAACCCACCTCCCAGGAACTAAAAATAACTCCACCTACTCCTGAGAAAGTTTTGCAGTTTCTTATATTCCTTGTTTTTTTGACTGCTTCAATTTTGTTATCAGATGTGTTTTGGCAGGTAGATCCATTTACAACTTTGACAATAGATTGTATTGTTTGGTTCTGTTCCTCTTTCTCAAACACGTTGGAAGATTTGCCTTTAAAAAAGATTTCAAGACAGCATAAAATGGTGATCTTACACTAAAACTCAAAAGAGAAGAGGATAACATGTCTCAACTTGAAATTCTGCACATGAAAAACATAAAAATCAACAAAGAAGCTTGGGTTATGCTATTTTCTCTTCATCACTATTTCACCTTTAATGCTTTACCTAAATCTACAGGGAAAGACGAACACAAGATTTAACTAGATGTCACATATGTTTTAAGACAATGAAAAAAAATACTGCTGATTGATGATCAGCTTCAGTGTCCATACATGCACACATTCTTAATATCCAAACGGATATTTCTGATAGATCAGCTGGAAAACATTGCAATATTATTACATTTCTTTAATTGTTGTACATAATACACTATGTTCTGAGTTCTTATGCACTAACAGTTTCAGACAGCAAGAGTAAGTCAGGTTGTGATGCTTTACAAACCAGCACCTTCTTACCAACAGATGGGGAAGAAAGGAGACATTTTGGCTCAGTGCCTCAGATATTATATTGAATTATTGCCTTTTAAAATCATCTCAGCAGAACCACTGCTCTCAAAAAAGTTTTTAAGTCTAATATATGATGCCTCAAGTCTTTCTGCCTTAGTGGATTCCCTCCTGTTGGTTTATAAACAGAACAACTGCCAGTCTTAGAACCAAATATTCTAATTTGAATTAGATTATCATTAGAAAAATCACCTTGGGAAAGTAAAATTAAATCAGGATAAAAAAGAAAATCATTATTTCCCTTCACATGCATATAATTTGTTTGTGAATCCATAAAGGTGCTGAAAAATCAAGAGAGATACAGTCACTTCTAAAGATTTTTTCATCAGTAACCTGCCTAAAAGCACCATGAATCTAGTCGATGGACAAATGCCTATAAAAGTAACTAATTGCAAGAACACTAGGACAGCCAAAATAGCTAACCAGTCACCCATCAGCAAAATTAAAAATAAATTCACATGTGCAATAGATGCCATCGTTGCTTCTCCACCATTCTAAAATAGAATGAATCTTCTCACCCTCACTGATTGTAATTAAAGTTAATTTTTCACTTTGGAACCAGGCTATTGGTCAAACAGCTCACATTTAGACATCTAAACTTTGGAAAAAAATATTTTAGACAAGTTTTTGTTTTGTTTTGTTTTAATTTTCAACTGAAATCATCGCAGCTGCTCATCTTGTCTGATGCCCTGGAAAGGGCATCCTATGCCTCTGCATCATTAACTCCTTCAACAGTGCAGTCATGGCTCACACACTCATACTCCCTACTGTTTTCTTCTCCCATGAACTTATAATTGCTAAATAGTCACACACCTTCAGAAACAGCTGTTCAGGGTACCTCAGCAGATTGCATTTGGGGTCTGTAAGTTAGAAAACCCATCTCTGAATGCCCTTAGTGTAAGGAACTAAGTTTAGCAGCAGGAATCCTACTTTCACAGCAAGCAGTCTAACAAATATGATATTACATTAAGCATGGTATTATATAAAAGATGAGATTGCTATAATTTAAGACAGAAAATGATGTTCCATTCTTTCAGATGTCTTTCAGGCATTTACTGTTAGGAGAAAGCTACAGATCTGCTATCAGACTAATCCAGGCTCCAGAAAACAGAGTTGAGATGCATAACTCTTAGTTAGTTACTGACTTGTTCCATAGCGTAGCTTAGGTACTACCCACCAGAAGCGATCAGTATACCCCATGCACAGCACAGAAAACAAGGCTCCCAAACAGAACCTGTGCCCCCAACATAAGGCAGCTCCTGTCCTGATGCTGCTGGCATGTGCCATTCCCAGGTTGCTCAGTATCAGTGTGGCACCAGGCTCTTACCAACCAATATTTGCCTGAGCTACAGCTTGCACAGTGCTCCACATACTAAAAAGCCCCAGTTCTCTTGTCATGCACACTGTATATAGCTTGCTTTTGCCTTTTTACTATTTCAAATAACAACCATAAAAAAATACAAGTAGACATAAATTTCAAAACCATACATATTTCAGAAACTGAAATTTGTTGATTTAATTAACTAAATCTTTAAAGAAATGTTAGGAGAAATAATGAAAGTTCATTTTTTTTTTCCCCCATATCAACATGCACTTAATTCTAATAAAGGATAAAATTCATCTCAGGGATAAAACATTTTAGCAATACTAATACTAATAGCAGAACTACATCCTTCAAAGTTCCAATTCTATCTTCCAATACCGGAACACAAATAAATCAAGCAATTTTATTAAAGTCAACTAGAGAAAAATAAAAATAGAAGCATATTTAGCACCTTCCCAATCAGCCTGTTGTTAAGACTAGAATGCTAGTGAAGCAGATCCATCATCTCCTCTTTTTACGTGGCATTTTCTAAAAGAGCATAGCCACTACACTTGCTCTACTTGGTCTTTCTGTAGAGTCCACAGATGTATACTCTGAATTCAGAAGGAGCTCACATGAAGAATGTTTACTATATTCAAAAGCAGTATTAGACACGAGCGTGCAGGAAGAATCATGACTTCAATGAACTTCCCTCTTATTAGTTACTCTTTCTAGGTGAAAAACTCTGTTTAAGTCAGTAGATATCAGCAACAGATTTTAAATTCAATAATCTAATCCTAATGAAGATTAATTTACTGTTCTCCTAAATGGGTTTTTTGGATGCAAGGCCTTCCTTCAGTGGAAGCCAATTGCCAGGATTGTGTCACAAATTAGACTTCTGAGAAGTAAGCAGCAAGTTTGTTAATTACTGGGATTAATTTAATGCGCTTACTCTCATTAAGGTTTATGAGCCATGCTGTCTATAGGACTGTGTTAAAGTCCACAACAGCAACACAAAAGTACTGTGAGGCAATTAAGGCCACTGATGAGTTTTGTAAAAGAGGAAGGGAATAGCAACGCATGTGTTTTGTGGAAAACAGCATTATTACACAAAATTAAAGGCTAATAATTGAAACAATTAAATGAAAGTGATTTTTGTACCAATAAATTTCCAAAAATTTATTTTCTGAAAATAGAAAAATATATACTTCAACAAGGTGCGACTCCTTCAGTGGGCACCTGCATAACAAAATGCTCCCAGGGTTGAACTACTTACCACCAAAATCTAGCTACTATTCCTTCATTTTAATACCAAAACAAAATTGAAAAACACTATTAAGGGAGTAGCATTTAATTAAATACAGCAATAAGATGTCTTCTTTAGTGCTTTTTCAAACACTAAATTTAAAAATAGGTAGTTTTTTTTTTTAATCAAAATTAAAAACACTACTTATAAAACAAAAAGGATGCCACCAAATTTATCAGATTTACACCACTGAAGAGCAAAACCAGCACAGACCAAAATTACTACAATTACATGAGACTAGAAGGCCACAGTTTCCATGCTTAGTTCACCTCATAATCTTCAAGACCTCCAAGCACTTAAATCAGACATATCAAAGAACAGAGGAACTTCTGGCTTCCCAGTATGATTTCAAAAAGCTTCCAAGAGAAATAACACCCTTCTACCTTCTCTGGAGACACTATCTTTAGCATATTATTGGTTGAAAAGCAAACAAAAAAATGCTCTGAACACACCTGTGCTTTGAAGGCATTCTGAAGTTCTCTAGCACTCCCATGTGCTGTCTGAAGCTGAAGTTAAACTCCTTGTTTCTGCTTTCATCTATCATAACAGCAAAATAGCTGTAAAGTCTCTCCTATCACAGTTTTATAGGTTTGAGTGCAGCTCCATTAACCTACTCCAGACAAGCCTGGCCTCAGCTGAGGCACGTAATGGATTAATACACTTCGGTTTGTGAGGGGAATGTAGGGTGGCTTTGTGAGAAGGGTTTGGTTCCCATGGCCACCTCTTGGGGTGTGACAAAGCACTCCTGCTATGCTAGTGGTGGTAACGCTAAGGAAATGTATTTATAAAAGAGCAAAATGCTTTCAATATAGGGCCAAGAGTTGGAGGAATAACATGGTGAGGGCAGGGGTTTGTGAAGAAAAAAACAGGAAATGTTGTAGTGGGTCTGGAGAGGGCTACAGTAAAGCTGCAGCACTCCATCGAGTACCCCATATTAACATGGCTAATTAGCACTTGCAATAGCAATTTCTGAATGGAAATGAAGTACAAGTGATAAAAATTAAGTATTCTACTTCTGCAAAAAACTGTTCTGCATTCTTTACAAAGTTCTCAGAAATTGTTTCTTCCTTACAGGGAATGTATTTTAGATCAAAGTGACCAAAGGTACTTTCCCAAACTTCCCCCTCTAAATACTTAAGACTTTCTATTAATGTTTGTATATTTAATCTTTGATATTCTCTTAGCTAAGACATAATAGACTATATTTTTCTTGTATTGGTTTTGAGAGCTTAAGATATGTGGCCCACTGATGGTGATTAGGTCAAACACAGTAGGAAGAAAGTAGTAGGAAATATTTTCTAGTATAAATACAAGAAAATGAGTGGGTGGTGGAGGATAAATCTTTAAAATGGCTTCCCTTAGGGAAGAAATAAATATATTGCAGCAGTTTTCTGTTTGTCTAACATATGGTATAGATAAATGTTTGATGCTGTTAGCAGAGTTCTATAGGGAATTAGTGGAATTTGACTATCCCTAGCTTTGATCAGTACGCAAATACCCAGATATTAAATACTGACAAGAAAAAAATGGACAAGTGCTATGTTTGATCTCATTTAAATACATGACTTCATGAAGTTAAATAATTTCAAATGAAAAGTGTTTTCTAATTTTGCACATAACTAATAATTAGCTACTTTAAATATGTTTGAAGAAAGTAGCTTCTCCCTTCTTCATAAATTATTCTATAGCTGGGCTGGATTCCAGCAGGACTTTTTAAAAAACCCAAATCTCATTTGTTTGCTGTCATGAGCTTCTGTTGGCTGTTTGGTTAGATGTATCCAACAGGAGAACATTATTTTTTATATTAAAGTAATTATGGGATCCCACAACATAGAGGTCTACCTCAGAAAATTTACACAAGAAGTTTTGATTTTGCACCATATTTGACTACTACACAAGTAGTCCTGAAACAGGACATTTATTTTAAAGGTTTAATATCATAATTGCTATGAAAAGATAAAGTTGGAAAACAAAAGGCTTTCAATGGATATGCCTTGAAGGACTCATACGGACTTCTCCTAATTACACATATTTTATAAGTATGTAATTTTATTTCACACTGTAGAACTTTTTCATGAGCAATAGTTATGCTCAGAGTCCTTCCACTCAGCTACAATAATACTTACGCTCTGTACAAAAAATCCCTGCCTCAAACAAAAAATTATCCTAATTTTAAATGAGTCATTCCAGTTCTGCTAATCACCTCAGCAGAGGGTAGCATGGTGATTTATCTGTACTTGTCTGCTGCCACTCTGGAACTCGGGTGTATTTCAAGCATTTGATGACAGAAATGCTCCTTTCTGAAAATAATCTTTGCAGTGTGTGCATTTGTGTGTGATTAAATATGTATATATACATGCTTAAATTCTGTCAGAATTGAAACAAAGGACTTTAGAAATAAAGCTTTGATGGGTTTCTACAAAGCTGCACACTGCATTTCCTCTTTTATTAGCAGATGTCACACTACCTTGTAGGAATTTCTACATCATGATTAATGCTATGATTTTTTCTGTGAGGAAGAAATCCTCTTGTTTGTTGTTGCTTCAAAATAATTACAACATAAAATAAAATGATACGATATGATGCTTGTTTGTTTGCATATGATAGATGGTTGTTCTCATCTTCACAAAAAGTCTGTTGTGCATGCTAAATACAATAAAAGAATCTAATCAAAAAGAAGGCACTTTCAGTGCTGCTAGTATAATTGTAATTCTAAAAGTTCTAAGATTCACATCTTCCCCTAGAATAGTCAGTGCTTAAAAGTATAGAATAACAATTTCTAAGGAATGGGCATACAACTCTTTCATGGTATTCAAGGATTTTTTTTCTTTTTGATGAACATTACTTCCACTGAAAATGTGAATAAAGCCTTCACAGTACTAGGTCCTTAAAATGTTTTTAAAATCTGTCCCAGGAAGTGTGGAAAAAAAAATGATGACTATGGAGAGAAAATGCAGTTAGGCTGACAGAAAACAGTACTGCAGAAACATTTAATAATAAGATTTAGATAAGGAGCTTCAGTAAAATGACTGGGCATAAAGCTGACAAATCCTAGTTTTTAAAACAGGTTATATAGAAGTGGATGAAACAGCTCTCAATTTACTTGTATACTGACATCTAGCTAGAGCATTTTATTTATTTATGGAGGTTTGAATAACGCAGTCATTTAAAGCAGCAAAATGGGTCTTTGCAAAAGCTGCCTACTCAACTAATATGTTAACTGCTTGCTATTGGAAGTATGATGAAAACTACATAGAATCTCAAGAGAAGGTTTCAGAGAAACTAAATTAATCTTTAAATAGTGTTCTGTTCCTTTTGTTTTTCAGGATCATCTCTTAGGAATGTGTATTTGTTGTTCATTTTTTCTCTCTCTCTTTTTTTTTTTTTTCATACATAGTAGCATCTAAGACTTTAGAACATCCTGAAATCACTGGTACTTTAATTTTAAGACTGCTGTAGAATTAGTGGGAAAATAGGTGACAAGGAATAAATATCATGATAAGGAACTGAGAAATGCTTTTGGGGTACTCCTGCTCAAATGTTAAGCAGAAAAGCCCTGGAAAAATTCAAAAGATTATCACTCTAGTAAGAGTAAACGTAGTCGTTTGAGATTTTTTGTTGTTGTTGCTAGTTTTTTTTTATTATTATTATTAATTTACCTATAAAAGTTTACTCAGTAACTGTCCACAAGTGATTCATGGTGCTGTATTGTTGTTCCACAACACAGGGGACAGAACTTTTGCAGATTTAGGAATTAGTTATGGTTTTTGATTCTTTATATTTGTGTTAGTACATTACAAGAATAAAACTTTTCAGTAATAAACAAAAGGAAAAGTAAAACCTACTAGAAAGGGGAATATGAAGGTAACAAAAGGAAAAAAAAAAAAGTAGTCTGAGAACAATGAATATAAGTCGATAGTTACCTCTCATTGTATTTTATTTGTATCTAAAATGAAAATGGTACTGAATATGTTAATAACTGTATTTAAGTAACTATTTGAAATGTATTTCAGTCTCTTGTTCCATATGTGTCATAATGAATGTCTCAAAACCATGAAAGCATTTAAGAATAAAGAAGATTGGTACAGCTATATTTTGTCCTTATCTTGAAAATAATTTTTCAATGATGTTTATTTTCATTTTAAAGAAGGTAAATTAAGTCAGGATTAACAATAGAAAATACCTAAATGAAATCTGTTTTTATTCTTGATATTCTGGTCATACTGTAGCATAACAAACATAACTCAGAAAGTGGATTTTCAAGTATGTGAAATATAGGATCATTGACTTTCAATTGTACCTTTCAAATCTCTCCCCATCTTAGATGGACATAGTAGATAAAAGCTAAAAGTTATATGTTACCTAACAGCAAAATTTCCCATTTCTGCAGGGAATAAAAAGTGCTTATTAAATTCATAGGAAGATTTGTCTTTTTCAGATTTCAGAGATATTTTTTAGGCTTTCATAACTAGGTTAAATATTGAACTATCACCTGAACTTTTCCAGTCTTTGTTCAACTAAAACAACAAATCTTTCAACATTATATTTCATTAATAACTAAAAAATCCAAGAAAAAACATCTTCTCCAGTATACTCCTGTTACTTCACTTCCCTTTGTATTGACCATCCTCCCTTGGATTTGTTCCCTCAGCAAGTTTCTTTGCTTTATTACATATTTCTTCCAAATTATCTAACAAGTAAATCAGACAGTATATTTTAGAACAGGCTATGAACCTGATCTTTTGTGCACCTGCATTTTTATGTTCAATTCCTGAAGTCTTGTCATTCATGTTTGCCCTCTGTCACTGTGATCCAATCAAGTTCTGTGTCTATTTGAGCAGCTCATCATTGTAACTTAATGATATTGCAGGTTAGTCTTTTATATTTTTCACTTGATATAGATACATTATTCTTTTGAATATGTTCACTGTGTATAAAAAACTGATTTCTTAAATGCCCTAGTAAAATGCACAGGGACTGTGATTTGGTTAGGCAATCTATGTAGGTTGCCCTGAAAGTAATGCCTCTAATTTATTTCCATGGAAACTGCAACTGATACCAAAAAAACAATAACACTATAGAGAAAATTATCATCATTAGCTATGCATTTTTGGTAATGATGAATTAGAGCCTGCATGCTGTGCTTGTAAAAAACTCTACCAGTGGAGATGTCCCACTGTCACCTCTGCTGAAACAGACCACCCACTGTCTCAGTGTGCTCACATCTGCCATTTGGTCTCCACAAAAGCAAGTGTCTATGAATGTCACTGGGTGCTATTTTTTCTTCATGGAGGAAGGAATTCAATTCCATATCTTTGCTTCATACACACTTCTACGATAGATGACATTTTGTCAGACTCCCTTCTGCTGCCATCTGTCACATGGCAACAAAAAATCCTAGAATATTGTTGGGAAGGTTCAACCACTTCTGCTATACTATCAACATCTGTCACTGACATCATGAACCAACATAATAATATAGGAGGCATTACTTTTGGAGCAGCTCTCACAGATAAATCACAGATTTTAATGGTTTGAAGGGACCTCTGGTGATCATCTATTCCAACACCTCTGTTAAAGTGAGCTCCCAAGAGCAGGTTAAACAGGAAAGTATCCAGGCAGATATCCAATATCTCCAGAAAAGGAAACTCACCACCTCTCTGGGTACCTTGTTCCAGTTCTGTAACCCTTAAGAAAATTTTTTCTCATGTCTGTATGGAACTTTCCATGTTCCAGTTTGTGCCCATTGCACCTTGTACAGTCACTGGGAACTACTGAAAAGAATTGGCCTCGTCCACTTGACTCCTACCCTCTAGATTTGTATAAGCATTGATAATATATTTAGATATTGTATTCATCAAGATATTACTCAGTATCTTTATTGATGATCTGGACAAGGGAACTGAGTACACCCTGAGTAAGTTGCAGCCACCAAGTTGGGACGAAGTGTCAATTTGCCCGAGGGTATGAAGAGGAAGAGGGATCTGGACAGGTGGGATAGCCGAGATGAGGTCAGTGGGATGAAGATTAGCAAGATCAAGTGCCAGGTCCTGCACATTGGTCACAACAATCTAATAAAATGCTACAGGCTTGGGGCAGAGCTTCTGGAAGACTGTGCAGAGGAAAAGGACCTGGGGGTGTTTGTCAATGCACAGTCAGCTGAACATGAGCCAGCAGGGAGCCAGGCTGATCAGTAAGGCCAATGCATCCTGGCTTGTATAAGAAACAGTGTTGCCAGCAGGAGCAGGGAAGTGATAGCCTCCCCTACACAGCTCTGATGTGGTCACACCTCAAGCACTGCGTTCAGCTTTGGGCCCCTCACTACAAGGATGACAACAAGGCCCTGAAGTGTGTCCAGAGAAGGACAAGAAAGCTGGTGAGGGGTCTGGAGCACAAGTCTTATGAAGAGCAGTTGAGGGAACTGGGATTGTTTAGTCTGGAGGAGACTCAGGGGAGACTTTATTGTCCTCTACAACTACCTGAAAGGAGGTTGTGGCGAGATTGGGGTTGGTCTCTTCTCCTGTTTAACTAGCCATAAGATGAGAGGGAATGGCCTCAATTTGCACCAGGGGAGGTTCGCTTTGGATGTTATGAAAAATTCTCTGAAAGAGTAGTCAAGCACTGGAAGAGTTTGCCCAGGGAGGTGGTTGAGTTACCACCCCTGGAGGTACTCAAGAAATGTGTAGATATGGTACTACAGAACATGTTTTAGTGTATGATATTGATAGTAGTTGGACTAGATGATCTTAGAGATCTTCTCCAATCTTCTCTGTCCTCTTAATGGTGGCCTAATACATAAAAGACCTTTAAAACACTGTTTGCATTTGATTCTTTGCTGCTTGTGCATCGTTCTCTTCCAAAATGCATGACCTTATGCAGGAAGAACTTCTGATGCCTACTGAAATACAAGAATAGAGTAGCACTCCAAAAGTGTTTTTGCTCAGGGCAAACTCACTACCAACTTTGTGCCATCAACTATGAATAACAATCCTGCATTTATGATGAACAAGCTATGACAGATAACACAGCAGTCATATTAATCTGCCAACCCAATAGTCAAAGCAATCTTGACTCATTGGCCTATCTGAATTTACTGCGTGACCTCAAAAAATGGATTGTAAAGTTGATAATCTAAAGTGTAACTATGACTGTGACCAGACTGCCCCTGTTTTTATTACCTCTAGAGATAATACAAATGTGCTCTGAAAATACTATAAATGTAAAAAAATATAAAGTTGGAATTCAATAAAAAATAAGGAAAAGACAGCTGAAAATTATTGCGACAGGAATACAACTATACACATTGGTCCTCATTACTTATCTAAGTTTACCTGTACTGATCTGGACAGAATATCACCATCACCCAATGTCATTCACCTCCCTAAAGATGATAACCACAACAATTAAAAAAAAAATCAGATCTGCTGCCTGTTTAAATAGTACTGTTTCTGTCATCAGCTTTATTTCAGTGTGGCTATCACCACTGCTATTGTTTCACTACTACAGGTAAAGTAATCCATTCAGTTTGGGCATCAGATAGCCAAACACAGAAAAGTAATTACTATGTTCTATCTAGTCTGTAATTTCCTGGATGGACATCTATAAAGTAAACTCAGTTGTAAAATGTTCATACATTTTTTTTTCATTTTCTTTCAAAAATGGTTTCATCTTTCCTAAACCTTTGATTGCATCATTAAAAAAGTAGCTGCACAATATCTCTGAGATTTTCATTAAAAGCTTGTATGAAAACTGTAAGAAAAATGTGTCTTATTCATTCTCTATTTTTTTAGTTGAATGGTATCCTTGCAGAAGTCATTCCAGTTTGCTAGACTATGAACATCAGAGAAAGTTTAACCCTCTAGAAGATCGGTACCTTAATCTTCTCAATGATTGCTATATCCCTTTGTCCTTTATAAAGCATTTGAGAATATATATAACCATGATTTTTGTTATGCACAGTTTTTCCAGTACATTTGTTTTCATGGAGCTAGCACCAGTATCCATTCCTATTGCAGTTTCAGTCACTTTTACCTGTTGGTTTTCTAATTTCAAATATTTGAGTTCATATATACTAAGTTTCAACATAACTGTCTGATGTGGGATCCTTGTCATCCTGAACTCCTCTACAGACAATTATGTGCTTTCTCCTTTTCTCTGGATAGTACGACAATGCTTAATTTATATCTACTAATTCAACTCCAAGACAATAAACTTGAGTTAACTGACTTTCTTTAATATTGAATTTCTTAAGCCAAATTCTCCTGAGGAAAAGCTTTCTGCTTTTCAAGTCTATTTCTGTTCCACCCTAGAAAAAGAATAAGCCTATTCTTAAATCAGTCCTTAGATAAGTTCTGACACATTTTACCCATCACTGATCAAGCACTTCATCTAATTAGCTCTCTAATGAACTACTCAATTGCAAATCTACAGGTATGCTGCATCTTTTTTCTAAACCTTCAATAGGAAATCTTTTAAAAATACAGACCACAAGAAACAAAATTTGTGTTTCTTCTCTCTCCCACTATCCGTAGGGATGGGAACCTACAAATATGTATGCTTCTAGGTTTAGCTGACTCTTTCTCCTCTTAAATAAACCTCTGTATGCATAGCAACTCTGTCAAGTATGTCTGGCTGCATGTCTCAACAGCCTCTGTCTACTAAAAAGCAGATGATTTTAGTCACTGAATAGAAGTTATAAATTGGGTTTAAGTAGGTAACATTCTGGGGCAATGAAATGTTATGAGTGATCATTAAAAGCTGGCATTTTGTGTGCTTTGTGTACAGATCCATGAAGGATTTGATTCTTCAACTTCTGCAGTGATCACTTATTTCTATTTTGACTTAACACCAATCCATTAGACCAACTACAACAAAAACTGGAGATGAGATGTCTGAACTCAGCACTTCACTTGAAGCACATCGAACTTCACCATTTCATGTAAACCATGCCTTGCAAAATGCATGTGTCTTACAAATTAATCAGCTTGCCAATGAGTCCTGATGGGTCGTTAGCTGACATGCAAGGACCCAGCTAAACTCTCCCCTGCAAACCTGACTTGATTTGTCTGCCAAATAGCATTATTCATCTGGCTGTGCTGACCTTTGTGTGTATGTTGTGTAACACAGAAAAGTCTTCTGTGGAACAGTTACAGTCAAACAACTTTTGTAATAAAATAAGTAAATGAATTGTGATTGTCACCAGTTGCTATGAAATTTGAAGTATATTCAGATTTCTGAGGAGAAGGCTGTTTTTAAAATTCTAAGCACAAATTTCAGTATGACTTCTGTGTCCTTTTTAAATACATTTTTAAGAGTGCTAATAGTAAAAAAATATATATATACTGGCCAAAACATCACAATATAGGGATATAATTTGGATGATTAATACCATGGAGCAGTGCAAAAAAGGCAGCTATAAAGCATACGACATGCTTAACAAGAAGCCACAGGCAAGCTTTGAGCACAAATCCCCTAATCCTATTGATCCTGCTTCTGAAAAAAGTGAAGCTTTTCTATGACTCAGAAGGGTGACAATATACAGTAAATGTGCACGGCAGGCATTGTATGCTTCAGAAAACTTAATCACATAACCTTCTTCATTACTTGAAAAATCACTTCTGTCAATGCTCAAGCCATATCCTCACTGACTGCTGCTGTTTAAGATGCTGTCAGTCTTCCATATGATTCTGTGAACCAAATAAATTCCAAGTCATTTAAGGTATTATTATCTCTGCTGATTACATTACTCTGTTCAGATTAACAGAAATACGAAAATAAAACTCATTTCAGTCCTTTTGTTCTGGCAGTTTCTCAGTGTTTCTAACATTAAAACTTAGAATGTTAGAATGTAGAACTGGAGAATGAGCTTTTAAACATATCCCTATAAATGTGCTTTTATCATGAAATCTGTAATATTTCTGTTATAAAACAAACAAAAAAGTAGGGTTTTTTGGTTTGTATTTTTTTTTAGTAGATATAATTAAATTTGAAAGTACATATTTCACTCATCCAGATTATCTGACATGTTAGTACAACTTATTTGGTTAATTGTTCTGTAGACTATACCACTTGATTTTGTATATATTTCTCAGAAGAATGCAAATTAATCTCCCTAAGTTATTACCCATATCAGAGATTCCTATTGCTTTACATGTTTTGATATATCAGTCAAACCAAATAAGTCGTTATAAAAATTATTGTTGATTCATAAAATAAGATTTTTAATTTATGGAGGAAAACTAGAGAAGAGATTGTAAATACATTTTCTGATCCTTGAATAAAAAGCAGCAATTATCTTATGTACTCGCAACAGCAAAGAAGAATAAAACACAATTTTGATTTTCATAAAATATGCAAATCTCCCTAAGCTGCAGAGTAAACAATCTGCCTAACACTTCAAATTCTTTGTGTAAAAATCAAGTTGGGTGATAAAAATAAAAGAAAAAGTTACTTGTCCTTTTATGGCTCTCTACCTATCATGAGCATTAAAAAAAAAAAAAAAAGTGATAAGATGCTTGTTCTTCCAGGTATACTGTAGCTCTTTGAATATCCAGCAAAGAAACTGGGCCACTGGTTATTCCTACTTAATGTTCTGGAAAGAACAAAGAATCATAAAAAGTGAGGAGAAAAAATTAAGTGGTGATGGTACATCTATGCTCTGTGCATAGTCAACAAGTGGCAAGAAATAATATAAAACATACATAAAACAACACAAAAGTGCAAAAGTTATCGATGGCTTTGTCAGTACATGTGACAAAGCTGTTAAATTAAATTTAAAAATATTTATTTTGCATTAAATTTAACTTTAATTTAAATGCATATCAAACAATTTAAAATATCTTCCTGGTACAGTGGAAAGAATCAAATGCCTGTCATGGAATATTAAAGAAATTTCATGCTGAAAAAGACAGTCATTCTATGTATGGTCTTTTCATGAATCAGATCTCCAGGTGAAAGGCATCAGAGTTCGGAAGGAAAACCAGACTACGGTAACATCATTGTGATGTTTCCAGAAGATTATCAAAGGAAAAGTCAAGCAAAAAATCTTATATGAAAGCTTCCTGTTCTCTTGAGCAGGCATTAGGTCATCCTGTACTCAAAGATCTGATTTGCAATACTCAGATAAACAAATATAAAATTCAATTAGTTATTTCAGCCTTTCCTGAAATAATTTATCTCCAGCAGCTTGCTTCTATGAATTTCGCATAGACTCAACATACACCTATGCAGCTGGCAAGGAAAACTTGTTAATACTTGATAGACAAATATAAAATTCCAAAAGTCATGAGATAGGAGGTACTTTTCCCATCCTCTTAATTTTGTGTGAGAATAAAGGATGTAGATTTTTTCCCCTGAATTTACATATTTTCCTGTTTCTCTTACTATAACAGTGATGATTAGTTAAGTATTTAAAATTAGGTTACAATGCCCTTGAGGAAGTGAGGACCTTCTTTCACTACTGTCACGCTTCCTCCTCCAGAGTGGAACGTAGCAGCTGTCTGAATGACAGAAGACATCACATAAAATAATTGCTGGAGAGATTCTGGGTAAGTAGGCAACCCCTAGAGCTGGTGAGTAATTTGAAAGAAATAATTACATAGGCAAATTTAACCTATTTTCAAGCTTAGCTTTTACAAAAATTCACCAATCTTTTCAGGTTATACCAGAAGATACACTGCAAATTGAAATTAACTCTTACAAAACATTAAAGTTTACAAGTTGGACACTCAATGATAATTCTAGTAAAGTTTGAGTGCAAGGATGCTTCTTGAAATCAATTAAAAAAAGCTCATTAAAATTAGTCATACATTTGCTTTGAAACTTAAATGAAAATTCACTATTGCACAGTTCACTCACTGATTATTTATTAGCACTAACAGTCACTTGTCTTGGCTAGTAGACGGAGATTAACACTCAGGCACTTAGAAGAAGAGATCAATGGAAACTCCAGGGCCTACAAGTGGCTATTTAATATCATGTTGGAAAAGGCAGCACCTAATTGCTCTCTAATGCCATAGTAAGACATTGTTCAGAAGAAAAAATTGCACTTATTGAATTACATTTATGATTTTCTACAGTCTACTTAATCACTGTCCAGGTTTCAACTTCTGTTTGGCAACGACGAAGCAAGTGTTTTAGTGACAGCCTGTGCTAATTTCTACTCTCCAGAGAAACTCTGTAGTGGTGCTCAGTGTGAAAAGAGGATGGAGCTGAGGTTAGCCAGGAAAAGCTGAGTGGGTCAGAAAGACTAAGACTTTTGGAAACAAACCCTCTCTGGGGAGCAAAAAGTTTCTATAACCACTTAAGAGTGCTTGGTAATGCTGTTTATTGGAGTGGAGGCTGGTTTCTAACTAAATAGTAATTACCTTTATCAGTACTGAAATGGTTTGGATAACATTACTTGCAATGTATCCTCTTGACTAGAACTGAAACAACAATACTAGGGGAAAGGAAACAAAATGGGAAGGCAGCCAAAATGCATGGATTTCAGGTTTATTTTATTTGCCCCTCTATTTCATCTTAAAAAGATCATTCCCTTACTTAGTCTTTCTAAACTAAGCTTCACCCCAAGTAGAAATTCCAGAGGTGTCATAAACCCCAGAAAAACGGGGTTTATAACAGGACTGTTGACAGCTGGCCCTTAATAGTAGCAGAGTTACCCGCCACTACTGCAATATAGTAGTCTCTAACTACTCTAATTCTAATGAAAAGTTACTGTAATGTGACTCCCTATCTATAATAGGCCTCACCATTTTTCTTCTTTATGGGCCTCATTATAGTAAGGAAAATGCATGTGCCCCTAGAGAAAGCTGGTAGAAGAGGATCTAAGTACTTATGAGCTCTGTTTCTTTTGTTTTGTTTCTTTCAAACTTGTACCTGAATATAGAGCTAGGAGATCTAATGTGCTTACTGCAATGAGAAATGTCATCAACACTCCTTAGAAAATGCAGACTTAAATGTACCACAAAATCCTAACATAAATTAATCTATATTGCCTTTTATCTTGAAGGATTCCTAGGTATTTTAATGAATAACATCCCCAGGTAACTTCACTTATCCCGAAAGACACAGCTGCTTGTGGTGTGGACAAAGTATCTTTTCTCCATCTGTAATGCTGTACTCTCTCACAGAAGAGGAAAACAGTTTCTCAGTTGAACACAGGGCTTTACATAGCAATATACTTCTAAAATTAACTACCAAGTGGGAGGCACAACAGTTTAGTGTCGAATGGTGTCCAGATAATTTCTATATGTACATCAAATAATTCTTTATAGTGAGCCAACCGTGTATTTGTTTTTATTAGAAAACAGAATTTCTAGTCCTTATTTTACCATTCTTTGTATGGAACAGCTGTACTATCACACGATGCCACTGCTCTCAGTGTGCAGTTGTACTTGCTGGTTTTTTTTGTTAGGAGGGAAAAAGGAAAAGCAAAATGATGTAAAATTTCTACATTAGCATTTTCAGTACATTTTAGAACCCTTTTCCTGCATTCATATTTCTAAGTATTAGAGATTTTTTACTTCATGTTTGTGTTCATGAACACTATGTATTTCTATGTGTGCTTGAGAGAGGGAGAAATTTTGCACATAAACTATCATTTCAAGGTCAGATTGTGAAATGCAATTGGTATTAATGACAGTAAACAACGGGTGGATAAATATGGGTTGCTTTTAGCAGATGAGCAGCTTAGGCCACTGCTTAGTATTTTTTAGAACAGGCAAAAGTTTTTAATGTGCAGTAGAAAACTAGCAAAGACAAAGCAAAGTCAAACCTATAATCAGAATGTACTGTGATTAAAAAAGAATAAATCAGATGGATATAGGAGATTACGACCATCTGTGTATTTTTGTCTCACAGGCCACACCTACCCTTGCTTCAGGCCCCCCAGATCTGATCCCCATCATATTTGCCAGGATGTATCTCATTTCAACCTTGTGGAGTAACTTCCATTCAACAAAACAAGCAGATACAAAAAGGACTGATCAGCATTCATATCTAAAAAGGTGAATTACTAGGAAATAGTCAACTTTTTGTCAACTACAATCAATTGTCAACTACATCTCCTAGCAAAAATCACCTTCTCCATGAAGTTAAACTTTGTTAAATGTGAATTATCTGATATCAATGTATAATTCGTTTTGCCTGGTAAATCATGAACGTTCTTGGACAATAGTCAAATATTCATGGCAATTACCAGTATAATTCAATCACAGTAAGCTGTAAGTGTAACACTAATTCTATATGAAAGATACAACTTTCTATTGTTCCAGTCTATTTCACATTTTGAAGTAAATGCAGCAAATTATTTTCTCTCTTACAGTGAGTGATTTCTTAAATCACACAGCCATGTGACATAAGTAAGGTCACTTACATAATTAGGATGACTCATCAAGCAACATTTGGCAGATAAGCATTTTGAATGGATGATTAGACTTTTCTGATAGAAAAGGAGGCTACAAATTTAGACTATGATCTTCGAAAGCTGAAATATTTGAGAACTTTCATACACACCCTCTCCCTACTTGAAAGACCAAATAATCCATATTTGTTTTGTTTCTTCAGTAGGCAAAATATCAGTGACCAGCTAAAAAGTATTAAGGATTTAAGACAACATAATGTCAGCAGGGCATATAATGGCTTAGTCATATAGATTATCTAAGTAGAATGTACAATGAAGCTGAATCAGGATTCTTATATTGGAAACCATGCTCTAATAAAACACTTCTAATGAGCTAGAATACTACAATGTAATGTACACATTTTTTTTCAGAGGTCAAAAAAACATGAATATTTGTTGAAATTCCTAGCAGTAGAATTACTTTCCATACATTTTTCAACAGCAGGAGGAAGAAGCTCACATAGTTAAATTACTGAAATTTTGGTAAGAAGGTCCATATAACATACTGTTGCTTTTAAATAAAATCATGCAAAAATATTTTTAGATCTTGGGTACTTTTCATTTATAAATAAATATTTTATGAATTTCTAGCACAGATGCTATTTAAACTTATGATAAGCCTGAATAATTAGTCTACAGCACATATCACGAATAAAACAGATTACTCAGAAAAAGAAGGAAAAATACCAGCTTGCCAAAGACACAAAATGAAGATCTGACACGAGGCACTGAAATGACATTAACCTTGACTAAGGTTACTGCCTAAAACTGATTGTCAGCACAGGATCATTCACTGCATTACTCTTACTCCTGTTCTTAGTTCATCTTAATCTGAATGAAATTTTAATGCACTTAAAAAAAAACACATTAATAATTACATGAAAGAAAGAAGGTGTTAGAATTAAATATAAATTCTTCACATAGTAATTTTCTCCTCATATTACTTTCCCCTCTGCAATGGGTTTATTCCATTAAAGCAGGACTTGTCCATAACTGTCAGGCTACGTACAACAATTTCAGGAAGAGTTTTTTGGGTCACTCAGCTTTGACCATCTTGGATCTTGTTTTTATGTGAGAGCTGGGTATCTGACAGGCTGACATGATTACTGCTGTGTTTTCTGCTGTCTTTTTTAAGCTTATCTGCAAGACACACTGGCTTTGAGACCCTGCCTTGCTAACATCAGCTTGACAAAAACCATCCTGTTAGTGACTGATTACCCTCCCTGCCAAGCTGCAATGATCAATGAGTGGATGGACTTGTCAGGCAGTTCTTCAGACATCTCTGTGGCAGAGTGTGTGGCAAGTGTAACCATGGAAAGAAAAACATTCTAGGGATGTACCTCTTCTGTTCCAACCTGCTTCTGTGGTCCTTTATTGCTTCAGAGCCAGTGACTTCGACCTGGCTGGAGAAATGGCTTCAGAACTTTGTATTTTAGAATGTAGAGCTGCAAGCTAGATAAGCTTAAAATATTCAAATATAAATGTCTGCAGAACAGTAGTACCACAAAAGCTATGGGCTTGCCAGATGTTGATAAAAAGAAAGACACGAAAGAATGGGACTAAGGACATGTTAACTGTAGTACTAATGAAGAAATCAAGCAGTGAGAGAATTTGATATGACTTTGTAATAAATAGTGGAGGCTTAAAAACTGGAAGAACTGGAAAAAAATAGTACATTAAATAGGGCATATTATTAGAAAACATAAGAATTTTTCTGTAAAAATGACTTTGAATGTATGTGATTTTCTTTTGTGAACAAAGTGGAAAAGCTATTAGCAAATATACAAGCAATTTAAAAACAAAAGAAAAAAAAATCACGTAGTGATAGAGTACTGCAAGTAGTCTTATTAACATTTTTAACCATTTTTAATACATGTATAAGAAAATATGCCTTTTTATCTGTCATGGTTTTATGATTTTTGGTATTGGTATTCCACATCATAACATCATGTAGTGCATTAAGAGTGACATTTTCTTGTGTTATTCTGCTGGAAAAATCTCACACTAAGGCCAATTACAGAATCTTAGGGATCACTTAAATCCTTCTTCAGCCCTGAAAATAAGACATAAGTAGAGAAGTCATTTTGCTGCTCCTCCACATTCATTTCATCTTTTTTTTTTTCCTAATCTTAAATGAAAGAAAGAGAATTAGCATTTAACATGAACAAATAAAGTCTGAACAAACACTGTAAACAAATCTGGTCTTGTTTTTCCCTCAGAAGTCTCTAAATACATCATGGATTTACTCTTTAAAGCATCTTGATTATACATTTCAACATAAGCATTTAGTTTGTAGCCTGCTGGTCTTGTTTTGATTTTAGAATTTTGATATTTGATGCTTAGATTTGATTACTCAGTATCTGTGGCCTGAGTAGGGAACAGTGATTAAAAGACAGTGAAAATTAAGCTTGATGAATTAATATGAAGCAGTCAATTTCAAATTTCAAAATGAAATTAAGACCTCTTGTTTTGTATTATTTATTGTTATTTTGGTTATATTTCTTAAACATTTTTAACACCTACTCATTCAGTTCTTACTACTGACATTCCTAGAACTGCATGACATTTGTCAATCTGGCAGATGTAAGAGCATCTCTAGTTAAGAAGGCAGAGTGAGCAAGCTTGCAATATGTTCAGTACAAGGATGCTCTGGAACTATCTTGAGAACACTTCAGCTGAAATGCCAAGGGTAAAAACTCAGAATCTTGTAAAAAAGTCTGAAGCAGGCTTCAACAGAGCTACCCTCTGACCTCTGTTCTGAAGATACTATTGTCATAGAATCATGGAAACACTCAGGTTGGAAAAGACCTTCAAGATCATCAAGTCCAAACACAGTATATCCATACTACCCTAACTCTAACAACCCTCTGCTAAATCATGTGCCTTAGCACCACGTCTTAACAGATCTTAAACACATTCAGAGATGGTGACTCAATCACAACCCTGGGGAGCCTACTCCAGTGCTTGACAATCTTTTCTGTAAAGAAATTTTTCCTTACATCCAACCTAAACCTCCTCTGGCACAACTTGAGGCCATTTGTCCTTGTCCTGTCACTTGTCACCAGTAAGAAAAGACCAACCCTGCTCTCACTTGTTCTTCAGGAGCACACTTTCCCAGGCATTTGGAACATATAATTGAGGATGGAGGTTGATGCAGTCAAGCTGTGGATAACAGAACATCTACATGCCTATATGTGCTCACCTGTAGGAATTGGAGATGCCTAGAACATAACTGATTGATATCCTGCAGGATTCTAAGGTTCCTACAGTGATTATGAGCACTGGGTAAAATTGTGTGCCCTGTCATTGGGTCCAGTACAGCTGGAATGTGTTACATTCACAATACAGTTATAATGGTAGTTACAGATGTATGAAGCAATCTATGAACTCATGAACTACCTAAATAACAATAGCTGTGATGGATGAGCCAATGCTGGACTGCTTCTGACTTGGTTTATGAGCCCAGCAGGCCCATCAACTCCTGGACTGGGATGAGAGCCTGTAGAAAGGAATCATGTATTCTGGTCCTGTGAGAAGAGACAGATCTAAAAACAACTACATGGTACAGAACATTGAGTATTTTATGTGGGTTGAAATGAAATAGTGGTTCCACAGTTATGTACACTCATTCTGTTACGACTACTCGAGGTTCAATTTTTCCTTCTTCATTTTAAAAAGATCCAAATTACACTTAAAAATATGGATGATTATATCACCCATCAGGACAGAACTATATCTGGTAGATGGCTCACGATTTTAAAGAATACAACATAAATCAATCTTTCATTGCAAGATTTTTGCTTTCCTTTGGGCTTATTAATTTTGTCACTGCTATTGTAATGTATTCTATCTATTTCTAATAAGTAACGTTAACAAAAGGCCTTCACTGCAAATGCATATGCAAACATTTATTTCTTTGATTGATTGTTACATCTTTTTTTAGCTTCCTGATGAATTTAGCTTTTTCATAAAACGCACAGGGAAATGAAGGACCAGAAAATCCACAGTACTTTAGACAGAGGTAAAGTAGAGAGTAAATAGATTCATTGCTTTCCTCAAAAGAAATGTATTGTGCAGCTCCTGAGGAATACAATATTGAGATGAAAATGAAGCTGCAATGGAAATGGAATGAGAAATAGGTATTTGCTTCTGGGTGAGCACAACAAACCTATCAGCTACATAGTTAAAGAGCAGCAGCCCCATCACACCAATTCCTGATGACTAAATAAACTACAGGTAGAAGGACAGGGGAATAAGACAGAAGGAAAGAAGGGAAATGAAGCTGCCAAATGAAAGAGAAGTGTTTCTGCAAAGGTCAGTAAAGGATAAGATTAGTTTGGAGTAAGCCAATACTACAGTGTAATTTGCAGTATTTTCAAATGCTACAGAATAAGCATTCCTTGCTATTTCTAATACAGGCTTTGAGCCATGACTATCTACATAAACAGAGTGGGCATTAAAAGTTCATAGGGCTTGATATTGCCTGTAAAGAGGGAGCCCCTACAGAATTTTATTTTATTACTAACCTTTATTAGTCTTGTAGCCAATGCTGATTAAAGTGTTGTGGCATATCTGTCAGCATGCATGAATGCATAGAGATTATTAGCATCTGCATTTAAAAGTCTAAGAGCCAAGAGGTAGAGTTGCAAGCTGAGAATACTAATTCCTATTTTATTCAATGTAAACAGTCAAAGGGATGGATAATAACATATTTGACTCCTTTTATTGGCATGTTTATCTATCCTTTTGCTCTTCTCTCTCCAAATGTAACTAAGACAAGAGAAAATAATACAAAATATGAGGTATCTGTGCATGGTTTATATAGATTTCAATGAAGAACATGGAAATTTAGATGGCCAAAAGTAACAATTTATAGACTTTCTGGGCTGATGTCTCTGCTCAAACTGCTCACAGAGATTTGGATTAAACATTAATGGAAAATATAGATTGTGCAAAGGCAGCCTTTTAATATATTCATGGAGACACATCCTAGAGTTTTACTGAGGTAATTGGTGACTGTGTAGGAATAACTACTAAACAGTTAGCTCAATATTTTGCACTCAGAATACCCCGACTTTACATTTCAAACAGAGCTGCACGAACACTTCCTTGATTTTCAGTCCACTGTTTTGTTCAAGGGACTTAAAAAGTTACTTAAATTACCTATTTAATCATGTTTATTTTTCTTGACATCAAAAAAAAAAACCAAAAAAAAAAACCAACACAACTTTCCACAGTTAAGTGTCATAAGTTTCAGCAAAATGTCTGATTTGGTTAACATTCAAGTTAACAGTGCGTATGAATTCAAACCAAATGTGAATAATGAAGGTAGCAATCTGGTTCAAAGTAGAAACCCACTGGGAAATGACTAAATGCTGGTGAGTAGTATCACTTGTTATTTGTGATGCTCCATTCAGTAGAGTGGTCCATAAAATCCAGGAACAAGTAAATCAAAATTAGACAGTGTTCTACTGCTGATTTAAGAAAACTCTCTGGGCACAGTTTGGATAACATATCTTTCTTGATATACACCAGAGTTGCTTTCATCTCTGTGGAAAGATAAAATCCTATGACATGGAAACATTTTTGTCTGGCACAAAACTAAAACCAGAGAGCCATAAACTACTGCTGAGCATTAATTTAAATGAGCAAAGAGATGGCTTCTACCCAAGACAAGTCAGTTACTCAAATGTGAATCACTACAGTAATGAGATCACCAATGTTTTTAGGGTTTTTTTTAAGAGAGCACTTCATTTTGATTAGGATGGGCATCACAGTACAGTACAGGGTCCCAAAGTTTTAAATAAATATTCTCTTAAATATTTGTTCAAAATACTGTAGAAAAAGTAATGGAATAACTGCAACACTATGGACTCAAAATATATATATAGTGTAATCTTAATTGGTTAAATAAAACTAATCAATATTAGACAATATGCTATGTTAGCAAATTTATAAATTAAAATTTGAATAATTAGAAATGTTTCTGAAGTTAATTAAGAAAGCAGAATGTAGTCTACAAAACTGTGTGTGTCTCACTATTCTTTTTCTGACAGTGTTCTGTAATTTGAAGTTGACTGACAATTTTTATATATGAGTAAATATTCTAGCATCTTAAAAATGTAAGCATTCGTAATTTAACATCCTTTTATTCTTTATCACATAATGATTTTTATGTGTCTCTATAATATTTTAGGATACTTGTAATTACAATTCTAAGTTACATTTCTATGTGTTGCTGAAGACAGTTAAATATTATTTGTTATCTCTATTCCAATATTCCCTAAAGATACTAAGACAAAATGCTTTTATTATTCTAGGCGTACTATATTATAATCATGTAAAGTCTTATCAGTATAAGGTATCACCCCAGTGATTGTTGGATCCAGCCATTATAAATGGTTGTAGATCTGTCAGACAAACAATACTCACAGTAGCATCTAGAGATGTTGATCTCACTTCTAAGTCTTTAACATTCTCAGATGTCAAAGGAATTAATATCATGATTCAATACTGTTTCTCTCCTGAAGAAAAAAGTAGTTGAATTAAATTTCCCTAGTGTTCTCCAATCCTCTGTAGCATTGCTATTATTCTCTATAATATGGATTACTGTGATCTTACTGCTCACTTTAAAAAGAACCATCTGTATTATGGTTTTTCATTTCCTTTATGCACCACTATTTAGAGAGCTCCTTGTCAGTTCATCAAGAAACTTACTGTAAAGTTCAGATTTATAGTTGCTATATTCATATTCTTAATATAGGAAGTCCTGAATATCTATGCAAATTTTAATGCCTGATTAATGTCTTATTACAAAATATGAAGTCTTTGTTTCATGATTTTGCATATTTATCAGCTGTAGTTCGTAGTTCTACTTAATACCTACTGCTCTTATTTTTCTGTTTTACTTCCGTAAGAGCAGTTTCTTAATGGCCTTACCACATGCTCGTACCTGAAAAACTAAGAGTCTAAAGTGTAAATTTAGATCTAAGATTGAGCATTTCTAAAACAGATAGGCCTTTTTTGTACAGCTGGCCAATGCTGCATCCATAAATATATTGGATTTAAACTGTGCAAGACCTATGCTTTTCAAATAAGTGAGTGAACATGAATACCAAATCAGAAATGTAAGTACAAATGTTTTAATTAATGTAAAAGTTACTTAGTTAATGTATATTGTTTCATCTGTTTGGCAACTGTATCAATTTGGATAAAGTAATTAGGAGTTTACATGAAGTGTTGATGTAGCATGGCCAGCAAAACTCAAGCTTCCAATGTATTTTCCTCAGTTCTGACAGTCCAGTAAGTCTATTGGCTTTGGCAGAAAAAAAAAACTTGAATTCTTTAAAATGCAAATGTGAATGGCAAATATCATTTCTTTTTTCCTCCCTAAACCAGCTAACAGAAGTTTTATCTTTATGTTTTATTTTCTGTTTAACTCAGATCTTCTGGCAAAGCTTGCTTACAAGCCTGCAAAGAATATGTTTAGTATATTGAAAAACAGAATTTATATTGACTTAAAAACAGAGAGAAGATGAACTCCTTTTGAATTTTTACTCTAAAGTATCTACAGAAAAAAAATCTAACTAGATTGTCAAGTTACATCAATAACAAACACTTTAAGATAGTTTTAGAATAAATATTAAGACTCTAGATGTTTCATTAGATCTTTAACATGAAATTCCTAGCTGCATGTCTAATCAGTGAATCTCATGAAGTGTATTTTTGCTGAACCTTTACCTGAATTAACTGTATTTGGTATATAATCAATGAACAAGGCTACTCTATGCACAATTTCAGTGTTTCACCTTTTGGGTTGACGTTTCATCTGACCTAGAAATCATGACATGAGTAAAGTCAGTACACTATACAGCAGGAGAATGTTCAGTGTTTGTGTCAGAGACCTGTACCTGTGTACAAGAAGGAAGAAACCTTTCTAAGTGCCCTTTGTGCAAGCCAGTGCACTATCCAACTATTTGTACCTAACATTTGTTTTTCAAATACACTGAATTTACTCTGTACACCTAAAGGATGCTTTTCTCATTATGTTCCTACTGAAAAGTACAATCAACACAAATATAGTTATATTCAATGGCTATATTAAGAACAAAAATTGAAGGTTACTTTTTTACATCAGAGATCAGTAAAGGGAAATATAGAAGAAAGCAGGCCTGCTTTAAATGGGGATCTAATTCTGCAATCCACATTTGGTCCAGAGCTGTACAAAAACATCTGAGGGTACATCACTGGTGCTGGCTGAGAAACAGAATTTGCTCATTTTGTTCAGTTCTTATTATCATTATTTGATACTTAATAGTGCTTTCAACTTCAGGCTGTAGCTTTGTGTGAAAATCAGATAAGAACTATGTACACTGAATTGTTATTTCTGTTCTTCTGGAAATAAGAAAAACTTTGTTGTGCTTTGCTGGAGCTCCTTACCACAACACATGCAGATGTAGAATCTGTAAGAATTCCATATTACACTTTTAGACACTTCATTTCTAAATACTTCATGAAAATGGGAGAAGCAGGTTTTCTTCAGTTTGTTTGGATTCCAAGTAGTGTAAGGAGTACTTAAAATCTAACATTTACGTTCTTTGTACAGTTGCACAGCACAATTCCAAGAACACTACAGTTAGCTCCTGTAATCTTGGTGGGTAGAATGTAAATTCACTTATCTATAGATAAATGTAAATTGGATCATATATTAAAAAAAGGATTAAAAATAGAAATATAATTATACTAGCACATCCTTGAAGATGATTGCTACTGTTCACTTTAAAAACACATAACAACATAATGTGCATGTGATTTAGCTGTTGTGAGAACAGTTGCCTTATAAGAGATCTAATGAGAATACATATTAAATAGGTTTTATCTCAGAGTATTTAAAGTGTATATTAGACTTGTTAAATTTTTTTATTTCCAATATTTCACTTGACTCAAATACAAAGAGATCTAAACCTTAACCAGACACTAAAATTAGTTTTTGTTGCTACTGTGGTAAAAAGTATGAGATGAGGCAAACCTTCCTGATGCTGTTTTATTTTATAGTTGGAATAGTAGCTTCATTTTTTCTATCATCTCTATCAGTATTTTTATGGTAGATTCATATTCATGTGCTTGTAATGATGCATTTATTGACACCAGTGTTAATCAATGTTATCATGTTGCCCTATTTTACAAGGTTAAGGCAATGTGATATGCTTTCCTGGATGAGATGAACCTAAATAGATTTGCTTGATATTCAATTGCCTTTTCCCATACTATAGTGGGTACTGGTTCAAACTGGAACTTTGTATAAAAACTTCTTCCTTTGAATAGTAAAGTGGCCACCTATTTCCACTGCTTTTTTTTTTTTTCCTCAGCTGTTACTGATTAGTGAAAATGCTGTCTTACCCTACCTACCCAGTTGTAGCTTTTCAGTAAGTTCTGTGATGCTGTCAATGGCCTCTAAGGAGTTTAAAAGGTCAGGTGGTTCTCCTTTACACACAGTTTTCCTGACATCTTCAGTTGATGGAATTCTGGGATTAACAATGGTAAATAACAATCTGCTGGAAGCAGAACACTTCAGACACACTTTTCTGGTTTTATAACTAATTTAAAAAAAATGAAGCTATTTGTTGAGCAAAGCTGCTAAGTTCATTGTTCTCCTAGCTTTGGCTCCTCTTTTAGTTATATTTAGAAAATATACTTATGCTACAGTTCCACCAGAATGTCAGTCATAAAGCAGTAAATTTATATACCAGTATAGTTGTTGCCTCTTTCTCCAAGTTCTTAAACTGACAAGTTTTCTCCGAAATTAAAAAAAATAATAAATCCACATTTTAACGGAATACATTTTAGTATAGTGCCATCATGCATCACATAAGCTATAAGAACAAACAAGATTTTCCAACCAGGGAGTTTAAATCCAATGTTCAATTATTTGAATGAATGAAAATCCATGTTTTGGGTACTTTCTGAGTTCTGTGAAGCTTTGTTTGCTCCTTAATTCCTCAAGAATATGTACTACCACCTGACCTATATGGATAAGCAGAGTGAGGCTCTGCTTCTCAAGAAATGGATGAACACTGTTTGCTAAGGGAAGTAGTTTTGTTTCTCCTTTTGCTTCTGTACAGTCTTTGTTTTTTTGTTTTTCTTGTCATTGAATTGCTGCATATCTCAACGCATAAGTTTTTGTCTTTTCTTTTACAAGGTTTTTTTCTCCTCCTGTCCTTCCAAGGAGGGGGAGTGAGGATCAGCACAGTGGTGCTTAGCTCTGTGCTGGTTGGTTAACAACCACCAGAAGTCAATTTTATACACTCTGTGAAAACTGAACGTGTACATCTGGTGACTCCTCATAACTCTATATAGCACTGAGGACTCCATACACCTCTGAAGTCAATAAGTAGCTGAAAAACCTACCTGTGCTGAGTACTTCAGCATTGTCAAGTGCTCAGTCTGCATGTGATTACAACCTACCATTGTTCACAGATTCCTTATTACTACTCCAACTGCTCAAGAAGCAAATGTCTGTGCTGAAATCATACAGCGGTTGGCAAGGTGTTATGTGAAAGAATTTCTGCTTTTTGAAAATGGAGCAAACTTTAACCCTAACATTCAGGTTTTCATTAATGGAATTACATTAAAAGAGCTTTTCAGATAACTTTAATTCCAGCACTTCTGAACTCTTGACTGTCTTTGAAACCTTAACTTTCTTCTAATATATTGGACAGAACTAGATTAGAACAAGTACTTCTAAAAACACTCAATCTTTCAAGTTTCTAGGAGCAACACTTGCAAAACTTAGATTACTGTTTTCACTTTGCACAGCCTAGACTTTAAGGTGGCACAGTATTAGATAGAAAGAAAAGGCCCACTTATCTGGTAATTTAGAAGGATCCAAACAGCCATGAACTGCATAACCTGACCTTTTGAACATGATATATGTCAGCAGGGACACACACAGACAGACACACACACACACGCACAAAATTTACTGAGTTGCTTTTCAAAGGCTTCAGAAAAGTTATGCCAGTCTAGCCTTCATACCCATTTTTCAACAGATCCACAATTTTTAGATCACCAAGAATTAAGTCTAAAACTGGAATTGGACTATAAAAATATTAATTCCCCTATCTCTTGCAGCAACAGTTAATTTTTTTGCTGGACAATCCCACTCTGAGCACAAATGGATTAATATTTATAATTGTATGTCCGTGTTCTAAAAACTTTAATATGGAAAGTGCTATGCTAAGCCATAGTCTACTTAAAAATAGATGTGATGAAAGAGCTTTGGATGTAGATGTACACTTAAAAAATCTGTTTAATGCAGGGTTACACAGTAAACAGCTGGTGATTTTATATCCAGTAAACACCCTTACCCTATTTCTAAAAATGGCATGTGGATGGACTACTGTATATATTATGTAAATAAATGCTGGAGCACACTTTTCCACTGAAAGATGGTTGGTATCACAGTTATAAACAACCTTCTTATTTATCCCTACAGCATTATACTGACAACTTACATGCTTATCTTCATACCAAATAAGTAAGAAAATGAAAAAACATTTTCTGGAAGACTAATTTTTTATTTCCCACCCTCTAATACAGCTGATTGTGATTATTTCATTTTATTTTTAAAATCTGTGGCTGAAAACCCAAAGTGAGAATTTGTCTAGAAGAAATGCATGAGAATGAAGAGGATTAAGTACCTCTGTTGCTACAATGCATATATTTAAGAGACATTGTGCAGAGTTTTAGAGGAAACAGTGGTAAAAAAATTTCCTGATGGATTTAGTATATAAATTCATTTTGAAACCCTAAATAATGAAATACAATCACAAACTAGAAAGTAATAACTTCTCCACAAATAATATAAGAAACCTAGGAAAAGATTCTAACATTGATCGGTTATTTCTGGATAATTTGTTGTTCCATCAATAGTTATGAAAGGTAAGGATTGATCAAATAGTGTGGAATATGAGGCTATCTTGGGAAATATATATACACAGATCCATTTTTAATTTTAGAGATACTGTAATCTCTTTTTATGTCAGTATACAATATGCTGATGGAAGGCTGCAAGAAAAAAATGCAATTAGGATTACTTGTTCATACAATTTTCCTCACTTAAATGAATTGATTTTCCTACTTATTTGATTTGTGACTTTAGCGTTCTCAGTGGTTTGTTCAAGAATGTAATCTCCAAAATTCACAGAAAATTTGGCACTGGGAATGACACTGAAAATAATGAAAACGAGCAAAACTTTTCCCAGCATTGTTCTTATAAATAAATAAATTACTTTTCCTTGTAGTATTGATAATCATCTAAAGACATTCTCAAGACTTGTTTCAATGTTCTCTTAAATGAATCATCAAACAGGGACTGGGATTCCATCCAGGTAATCTCCACGTTTTCCAGCATATCAGGTTATTACAACCAATGTATCCGAATATTACAGGGAGAGCCATAAAGACAGAAGTTCTGATTATTATTGATCCTTCAGCAACATTTCCAAATTATTCTATTTAATAATTACTAGAATGTATTGCACAGAAATAACATCAGGCTATAAGCTCAACAACTGAAGGAAAAAAATAGCAAGAGCTGAGGACGAACCAAGACAAAAAAGGAGGGCGCTAAACTTTTCAAGACAGACATGGAATGTCAGAGCTAAGTTAAAAGAGAAACCAAACAAGGTCAAAAACACAACACAACTTTCCAGAGATTGAGACTTACTTGTAAAGGTGATTTGTTGGTACTGCTAGTTAATAACCACACTGAAATATAAAAAGAGAAAGCACAGTTAAAAGCAAACATTCTGAAAATTAGTAACACTAATAAAACTACATAATACTAATAATAACACTTTCTTAAATAAGGTAAAAATGAATTTTCTGAGGGAAAATTTTCTAGCAGTGATATTTTTTTATATGGATCTGTATAATGCTAATATATGAGCCTTTATTTAACAACATAAAGCTTATGAACATTAACAACAAATATATAACAACATTAAAGCTTCAGAATAAATACTGTAATGTGTTGTTATATATAATATCTATCAAACCCCTTCAGTGACAGGTCAGGGAATGAACTTTGAAGATTATACATGCATATGCTTTTTAGGCAATGGTGAGAGCCATGTAGAACATTGCAGAGAAATAAGAACTCAGGTAAAGTTATTATACAAGTTATCAGTTGTGAAGAGGTGTACACTGAAGTAGATTTCCAAGCGTGCTTATGTATAACAAAATTAAAAGAATGAGGGGAAAATTGTGAGAACATAAATGTGTCTGTTACTCTGTCATTTGGAAAAAAGCCCACTCAGATTTGGGCTCAGACAATTCTTGAAAATTTCTGGTATATGATGCAAGTTTTCTGATACCTATTGGTATTTACAAGTGAGTCTGAAAATCTATTTGAATTTAGTTAATTTCCTGTATAAATTCCTTAATAATTATATTATATAAATTATATATTATAAATATTTATAAATATTTCCAGCAGAAAAAGAGCAAAATAAATTATATATTATAAATATTATATTATTATATGTATAAATTCCTTAATAATTTCCTGTATAAATTCCTTAATAATTAGTTAATAATTAATTTTTTTTTTTTTTTGCAATATTAGTTTAGAAAAGGAAGGATAAGTCCATAAAAAGATTATTTCAGAACCTCTCCTAGTTTTATAGTTAAGGCAATTCACTAATGGTTTTTTGTAGGTTTTTTCTTCTTTGTGACTGACTTTGGTATAAGTGGATTTCTACTGAAAAATGTGAATTCACACTACTCTAATAACTTGATTGTAAAAATTTCCAAAGGAATCCTGAAGTCTTAGAGAAACTGATTGCATTTATTATAGAGCAATAAGCACCAGTTTTGAGTGGCCACAAGATTCCTATCATTACTCCAGAAACAGTAACTTGAAACCAGAGGTTAAAAAACTTCTTCAAAGGAAAATGTTGTTTGTCTTTGAAAAATTATAGACTAAAACTATTTCGTACCATGCGAGGTGCTAGTATTTTTATGAAAGCTTGAAAATGACTACAACTGAAGCCAATATTGTCAATGACATATAAATCTTCTGATCAGACTATATTAAGTATAATTGAAATCTCATTAGTGTCTGGTCATTGCTTTCAGGGACCAAAAAAGGTGCAAAGATTTCTAGGATAGCTCTGATTTTGTGAAGTGTACTCTTTGATCAGAATTTTGTAAAAGAAGGGAAGAAGGAAAGAAGGAAAGAAGGAAAGAAGGAGAGAAGGAGAGAAAAAAAGAAGGAAAGAAGGAAGAAAGCCTCAGAAAACCCCATAAGAAGTCTTGCTGAGGGTCCACATTTAATCTCAGGCCTCTGCCCTGGCCATTGACTGAGATACAGTGGCAGCATGTCTGTGCCTGGCCATGCACGTTGCTGATCCTGCTACTCGCTGATTTGACTGCAGATCTACTTCACTGCAACAGACGCATCTGGCAATCACTGGGCTGTTGGCTGACCTTGCTAGCAGACCTGCCATGCTCCTCTTAGTTGGTCACTGTGTGACTGAGCCTCTTGGTGGTAATCTCTTTGTGACCTGCAGCTCCCAGCCCATCTGCCCTTGCAGGGTTGCTCTCCCTTTTACTGCCTCCCTGACTTAGCCAGGGAACTGATTCTCTATTAAAAGCTATTTGTGGCAGACCCATATTCTGTGCACAGTGGGGCACTATCTCATAGAGATTATTGCTAAATATTGTACTTGTCTGTAGCTTCCAAAAAAAAAATGAACTGGAGAAAATTAGTTTCTATTCATTGCTGTTTGAGGGACTTCAGAGATGCTTATTGCTACTGCTGGTTTTATCTGAGAACTTGGTGCCATGCAAGTATTATTCCTACAGCTGGGAGACCAATTTGCTCTGGAACAAGCAATAGCAAGTTCTTACCCACACTTGCATTAGCAGTTAGTTCTTCTGGAATTGCAGAAGAGAAATGATAAAATGAGGATGACTGAGAAAACAAAATCATAAGAAAAGCATGGCTGTGTATAAACATATTAGCAAACTGAAGTGGAACTGCAGACTTTCTTCATACTGCTAATTTCAGTTAATGACTGTCATGTTTGCAGAGTCCTTATAACCTTTTACTGACCGCTACATGGTACAGAAATGGACAAATTTGCAAGATCAAACAATCCCTCCCCTGACTTGGAGTCTTGTACTTGGAATGCCAACAGTGTTCTTATCTATACAATATGCTCAGCAAGTTATTTGTAGGTTCCAAATACAAATTAATCAACTCTAATGGTACCTCTCTTCAATACTCTTCTTATATTTTAGATACCTACTAGTTATATAGTATGTAAGCCACAAGATTACACAGGTCTCTGATCTGAAAGGAAGGAACAAAGGAAAAGATAGAAAGCTACCTTGATAAGGGAAAAAAGGTAATTTTGTTATTTTGTATTTTTATAATTCCTAACATCTTAAGCTTCCTTATAAAAAAGGCAATATATATGTCCCACTCTATTTTTAATGAATGTGTTGTGGTTTCTACAAAAAATATTCTCATTCTGAACAGAGGTCTCTGTTCTTGGAAATAGATATTTTAAACACCGGAAAATAAGTGATATTTGGAGACAAAGTTGCCCAAAATATTGGTGAGAAATTTCTTACAAAGCTGTCACCAAATCTCACTTCTACCTGAATCAGATAATGGTGCAACTTGCATTTAGGATGTCCTCACAAACAGCAGGCAGCACTAAGTGTGGGTGTTTTCTTTCCAGGCACACAATGACACAGGAGTAGGCTGCAGTTAACTGAAGCTGACCCTGCTGAAATGCAATGCATGTGTATGTGGAATATAAAGTGCAGACTACTTTCTGTTATAAAGCTTGCAGTAATTTTGTTTGGGCACTTCTCTGGTTATTTTTTACCTTCACCTTGTGATCTTAGAGGCAAGTAACAAACACATTCATAGATTCATAGATTCATAGATGCATTAGGTTGGAAAGGACCTACAAGATCATCTAGTCCAGCCATCCTCCAATCACCACCCCTACCCACTGAACTACTAAATCAAATCCCTTAGCACCTCATCTAAACACTTCTTGAACAGCGCTAGGGATGGTGCCTCAACCACCTCCCTAGGCAGGCCATTCCAGTGCCTGACCACTCTTTCAGAGAAAAAATGTTTCCTCAAATCTAATCTAAATCTTCCCCGGCGCAACTTGTGGCCATTCCCTCTCGTCCTGTCATTATTTATCAGGGAGAAGAGGCCGAACCCCTCCTCACAACAACCCTTCAGGAAGTGGTAGAGTGCAATAAGGACTTAACATGATGGACAAGAAACAACCATTGTGCTAACACAGCCACTGTTAGGTAATGTTTGTATTTCCTTTCTGTTGGAGTTCTGTAATTTATTAAGCAACATCCAGAGAGATCTAGGGAGTTTTTACATAGCTAAGACAACTAATATATTGAAGGAAAAAGATGATCTCATTTAATTGAAACAGAAACCTTTTTGCAAGTTAATTTACTGATACATAAATTTCATCTTTACATTCCACTTGCTATTTTCCATCAAGTATAAATAAAAACTGACCTAACTCACACTAACATACAAATTTATAAACAGACATGACATCTCAGAGATGACAGAAATGAATTTGGAAAATGGTTTGCTATTTTGTAAAGGGTTGTCACTAACCATATAGACAGTGTGTTTCTCTGCAGAAAGATAAGAGAGGAAAAACTTGCTACCTACCTGTGGAGTGGAAAAATTTAAAAGCCGTTCTGAGACACTTTTGGATATTGATCATCAAGAGGGAATTTAATTCAGATGTTCCATATAAGTGTCAAGCTCTGAGAAGCTCTTTGGATCACAACAGCAGCAATTAACAAATATACTGTTGGCAGTCAAATTCATCCCACAGGGCATGAGTTCAGAAAAAGCACAAATCTCGCAGCTGTTTTACATTTCATTTTTAGTGACCTAATTTTTAAAAATTGCTTTAATTTGTAGCTAGATTTCTCTTTCTCACCTAAGAAAGACTCTGTACTAACTTTGGAAACCACAGGTCTGCAAAAACTTTAAATTACAACATTTCCATTTGTCCAACACTGCAGTTTTGACAGGTCTCAATAGGTATAGCATTGCATATTGAGCTTAACAAATCTGCAAACACCTCTATCTACATTAACTGCTGAGACTTTTATTGTCTAAATACTACAATGAAGCCATAAAGTTTTGCTGACATATCCAGCACAGACAAAACTCTGCAACTTTAAACCAACTGGTAGAGCTCCACATCGGGTGCCTGGGATCCATTAAGTGTCACAAGCAGCCAGTTTTCTCTCACAATCATAGATGCTACATTACTTGGTACATTAACAAAATTCTACTTTTCTGTCATTTCAACTAAGATATACACAAATATAGACATGAAATCTCTTTTTCTGCAGTGCAATACAGGTAAAACTTTGCCCTCGAGCTCTTCCCATTCCTTCAGAGAGTAATGACAAAATATAAGGCGGAAAGAAAGAAAATCAAGTGCCTGTACCAAACCGTGGTTATGAGTAGCCCAAATTAATTAACAAAACAGATACAGGACAAAAACACCACCTATCTTGATCAAGGAGACAAGAAAAAATCCTAAATAAGGAAAGACTGAAAGATGTAACTGACTGCCTCAGTGTTATTATGCCTAATGTATAAAGAAATTAAGAAATGTGATTTACCTTTTAGTAAGATCTATCAAGAAAACAGAATGGAGAATGAGCTTCTCAGAGAAATTTCCTTATAGAAGGCAGCAACATTCCATCCCATGGAAAGGGATGGAATCAAGAAACTTCTGTTTCTTGCAGACAGATGGCTTCTAATGACCAACATAGGTTTTAGAAAAAAAATAGAATGCCTCATTATCACTAATATCACACATGAAAACTCTTTCCAAATAAAAAAGTCTTTAATCTAGAAATTAACACTTTGGCGATGTTGTTTTCAGAAAACAATCACAAGGGTTTGTATTCAGTGAGGAAGAAAGAATGGCAAAATTTCAATAGCTGCTGCTAAACTGAAATAATCTCTGATCTACTTTACTGAAGGCAGTTCTCTGAGCAGCTCTAGAGGAGAGGAGGTCATTCTGAATCAAACGAGATCATGATGAGATATTTTGGAAAATAAAACCAATTAAGGTTACTAAGATAAGTTACTTGATTTCAAAAGTGTAAAAGTTTTATGTTTGAAGAAATCCCTTGTTCTGCATCCTGACGTTATTTCTTTGGGCACTATTTTACAACACTATGTAATGTTAAGAGAACAAGAAGGGAAAAGAAAAGCCACCTGAATTAAGGTAGTACAGCCAATTATGTCTCTTCTTTGAGTATAAATAATGAAATGGATAGAAAAGAAGTACTGTGCTCTGCTAATGTTTTATTAACAAGCTTAGGTTTTCTGTTAATTACAGGAATCACTCACAAAAAATATTGTGTTTACTTCTCCCACAACTCTGAGGAAAAAAAGTGAGGAAATAATATCTCCTGGGGCTGTCAACATTACTTCTGGCCAGCAGTGGAAGAATAACTCCCTGCAAGGCTTCATCATTTCCATAGACCCTTGCTTTTTTTTTTTCTTTTTCTTTTTTTTTTTTTTTTTTGTCAGAACTAATGTTTTCTCTGTCAGAGTTATTTTAACATTTCAGTGATAAATTAAAGGGCATAATTATTGCTTTCCATTATGTTCCTAAGATCAGGACTTTATGTGTACTACTTCAAAAGAATACTGAGCTCTGTTGGGTATTCCTATGTATTTGTTGCACCCTTCTACTGAGGCAGTAATTGTACCTGCTGTTTCTTTGTGGCTATGACCTTTCAGTTATCCAAAATTAGTCCAGATAAGGCTAGGCCCCTGGCACAAACATTGCTTTGGCTAGCTCTTTTGAAAAGGGCAGAGCCAAGGCAAGACACAGCTTTGACAAACTTGAAAGAAGACACAGACAAAATAAACGTTTTTAGTTAGGTGAGATCTGACTAATGAGTCTCCTAATTAGTGGAAATTGTGGGAGAAATAGTTATGCTGATTAGAGACTTGAAAAGTGTGAAGATATGAGTAATTCTTTAATTGTAGAAAAAGAGAAAATACTTAAAATGATGGACATTTTGTATACCATTGGCTTCAATTCACATTATCATGCCTAGCCAGTAATTACTTAATAAATAATAATAAAGTTGTATGTAATCTAGCTCAATAGTTTTGTTTGTTTATTATTATTATTTTAGAGTCAGGGCTCTTCATGAACAGTTCTCATCACTAGAAGGAGTCTGTGCTTATCACTAGCAGTTGTCATATCTAAACATTTTCCCTCTCAGAACTTTTAGCAGAGCTTGTTCATTTAATATTTTATCTTAACAATTCAGATTTAATTTAACCTATTTATATTGCCTACTTTGATTTTACTGCTCTTTATCCAGAGAGAGAAAACACATCAGAATAGGAAACGAAATCTTTTATTTCCGAAAAACAGTGGGCACGCAAGTGCTACCTTTCTGGATTTCTTTGAATTGTCAGACAATAAATTAATGTAGCAAAACATTTAGATGAAATACTGTCAAGGTGCTCTTGATACCAGACTGGGTTGCCAGAGGCCATGGAAAAGGACTCTGCAAATCAGTAATGCATGCATATCTTTGATTATTTTAGCACCTCAAATACATATCTGTGGCATTAGTTTTTCTTAAACTAAAGTTTATGTCTTATGACATTTCTAAATTTAGTTCAGTGGTTCTAATTTAAACTGGTAGGTGGGAGTTGTCCCATGCAGACTACTATTGTGGATGTTACAAATTAAGGAGATATAGTTTACATTTTGAGAAAATAGATTAAAAAAAGAACAGAGAATTGTTGTTGATGAATACTCTATACATATAGAAAGCAATTGTCGGGGTTGAACAATATGTGCAGGAGATAAAAGACTTTAAAAAGTGACGTGTTTTTTTTTAATACAAAGCTTATGTCATAAAGGGAACAGCACATCTCTGTATTTCTGTAACAGACAACTCACAAATCAGTTCATAGAATGAAAATAAAAATACTAAAGAAACATATACTCTGATTATCTGAATTACTGCAGTTAAATACTCGTTTTTTTTAGCTAAAACGCCACAGCTCCCTCCCCCTCCCATCAAACATGATATGCTTCAGTTTCTTAAATGTTACAAAGTGTTTTGTATAAACGACTGAAAGATTGAAAAATATGACTTATATTATATATTCTGATACAGCCAAAACACAAGACAATTCCTCTACCTTATTAAAGCAAAGAGTTGAATTGTGTGAGTGTATATATATACACAGGTACACACATACACATACATAATTATTGATTACAAAAATTCTCAAGTAATGATTTCAGACTGTTCAAATACTAAGTTTTTTAATAGTTTAAAGTCATTAAAATATTTATTAATGCAATTGCTAGGAAATGGAGCATGTGTATGTGTTCAAAATGGTGCTCCTACATTACATTAACAAAGAAAGATAAGAGGAACTGTATTTTTAGAATAAAGAACATGATAAAAGGTTAGGTCTTTTGTTGTATTTCTTCTGATATATTTAATTTATTACAAGTTATATTGTCTGTGAAAAGAATCCCTACTGCAACTCTAATGCGTTTTTTTAGTATCAAAAACATAAAAGCACATCAGAACACATCATGTGCAAACCATGGCATTAAAAAGATTAGAAAACTAAATGTCATACTGCAACTTGACCACATTTTTTGCAGTTAATTTACAAGAAAGGCAGAAATGCTCTGCAGGAAACACTTTTTCCAAATATACACCCCGCAGCTAAAATACCTCATATACTTTATTGTTCTTACAGGGGGAAAAACGTAAATTAAATATCTGCCCCATTTTTTCCATCCTTCCCCCCCAAAAGTTGAGTGAAGTGATAAATGTAAAGCTGATGTGGATTTTTAAGATGACTATATGAATTCCATGTGAGATTGTGTATTACAAGCAACAAAAAAAATCAAAACAATTTTAGATATAAATCACTTTTGCAATATACTATTCAACTGTTTGCACTGCAGTTGTACTGAAATATTTGCGATGCTCTGAATACTTCAGTTCTCAATAAACTTTTTACTGAATTGCTATTTAATTGAATTTTATTCTATGCCTTTCTGTGACACTGGGTTATTGTAGATATCCCTGAGAAGTAGGCCACTCTATAGTCCATTTTAGCAACAAATACACTGTTTTTGCTTTATTCACCAATGATCTGGAATTTTAAGTATTTCTTGCTATAAGACATGGAGAAATTAAATGGGACTTTGTATGCTCTTGAAGAGACTTGAGTAAAAAGCCATCAGTCTTCTTAATTAAAGCTTTTCATGTAAGCTCTGCCTGAAATCACATTAGCTGCCTTTTCAAGTTCTCACCTGATTCTAATTAAGCTCTCTGGAACATTAACCTGGCTTTTTCCTTATGATTCATCTCATTAAGAAAAAAAAGGTAATGACTCTATATTTATGGTGGCCTTGTATTGGAGTTGGTGAAATCCTCAGACTGGGACCTTAAGGTAATTTTTCCTTGGAAATTAAGTGATCAACATGTTTAAGAAATTCCCTGATGAAAAGGAATAATACGCTAAAGTAATTAATTGTATAATCACAGTGCCCACTCCATTTTACTTTCTAACTGCATCAACTATTGAGATTTCTTTTTCAGCAAACATGGCTGAGCAACTCTCAATAAGTACCTTATTTTAATAAGAATTTCTGCAGAAGATAAATATTCCCAGTCCAAAACCATGTGATCACACCTGTGAATACACACAGTTCTTACAACTTAACACAAAACATACAGTAGAATATTTACTCTTCTATACTACATGTGAATATACACCACTCATTTGAAAGTTCTGTTGAGCCACAGAAACAGCAGTCTAGAGGCAAAAATGTTCACCTTGCTCATGATTCTAAGGAATTTCTCCTAACTTTCAGGCAGTGAAGCCACTGTTTCACTTCTACAGATGAGATGAAGGTCTAGTTAGTTGTATGCTACAGCATAATTCACACATAGTTAAACCCTCCACACCGAATTTCTTCTTCATTAATATAAAGGAAGAATGTTTTTTCACAAATTTGTGTTGATCTACTTGCAATATCATCATATACAGTACTTGTCTGATATCGAAACAATGTTTGGATAGCCATGATGGGACTTCCCCTTTCAGTAGAAATCCCATTACAGACACTTTTCTGTTATCAGTCTAAAGGTTTAGCACAATTTGAACGGAATGTTTTCTTTTTTAAATCTTTTCAAGTGCTGTGCATAGATAAGACATGCTGAGTTTGATTGGTTTACTGGTGAGTGAAAGAACAATCTAGTTTTTCCACTGAAAAAGATTTAACAGATAAAACACCACTCCAGACTAATCTATATTGCTAGAAGTAGCTGGGATATATGAATTCTTATAATGTTGTTGAACATCTTGGTTTAGATCGAGTATTTAATAACCTAATAAGAGTTTGTAATTACTAAGAAACAGGCAATTTTTCACTTCTTGTGTTCAAATAAACTTTGTCTTACTCCTGCAGAAAGTGTTCTAAAGAAGACTGTATTTTCCAGAGAAGAAAACCTACATTTTGTAGGAGGTAATTTTACCAGAACAATAATCACAAAGAAAATCTCTCAGAGACCCAAGGCTTATGGCACAGATGACAGTAGTGAAGATAATATTGTTTCAACATACAATGTAATGTACAAACTGAAAACATTATTTCTCACCTGTATACTACCATTATTTGAGACTAACCTTCTGATTTGAGCTGCTTCTGCAGCATGATATGCTCCAAACAGCTTTTCTCTTTTTTTTTTTTTTGTTTTCCTTGATCTCCTTTGTATTTAATTATACTTTAGTTCTTTTTCACTGAACACATTCTTTCAGTATAAAGTGCTCAACAACTTTAAAACACATTAGGAGATAAGTGGAAATTATTTCTGTTTCCTGTGATAAAATTTTCTCTCCTAGGGAGAACGTATGAAAAACTTTTTTGTATTAAAGAGATAGTTAAGAGCAGCTACTGCTATTTAAAACTTTTTGTTCTCGATCATGAACAATAGCATGAAAAACGATGATGGGGGTACTCATGAAAGAGGAACATTTTGGTTTTACTTAAATCTTGTGTATTCTATTCCAGAGTGTAGTATTGCATGGAAGCTATTATACTTGAATACCAACAATCACAAGCTGACGAACAAATGTATTCATAGATATATTTAATTCCTAAGACACTTGTTTATGATTTCTCTATTATTTCCAAGTTATAACTTCCCTAGAGACACTGAGTTGTACTTAGTGTTTGACCTTGTGCGATTTGTGGGATCTACCATTTCTTTCATGTTCATAAACACAGAATTCAGAATTTTAATGGTGAAATCTGCAATTCCAAACACAGTTTAAAAAGTTGATTTTTTTTTTGTTTATAAAATTTAGTTTACAACAGATAATATAGAAATTAAAATTGTATACAAATATATATCATAAGAAACTTATAAAATACATATGTTTGTGTCTGAATATATATATCTCTTTTTTCACGAAGAAAAGCCCTTGGGTAGAAGTCTAGCAACAAAACTGCTACAATCTCTTGCTGGAAGCAGCTATTTATTCATTTGTTCTATGAAAACTGTGTATTTAATGTGGCTATCTCTGCAAGCCATAGTACTTACAGTACTTCTGGGATAAGAGATTTTTTTACAAAAATAAATATACAGTGATATGTGTAATTGTTGAAACATGTTCAAGGCAAGATTTGAGATTCTTCTCTGAGAGGTGGCTTACGGCTGATGTAGCACACTCTGCCTCAGTGCAGAACAGTAAAGCAGTCTCTTCCAATTAGGACCAGGCAGGATGCCAGAGGGAAAGAAAAAATGCTATGAAGACTTCACTAGTTGCAAAAATCTTATCACTATTCATCAGGTTGAGGGCTTTTTCAGTCTGCTGTGTATTTCAAAAGCTACAAGCATGAAACTTAGGGAAGCAGGGGAATCTTCCATGTGCCTGAATGAAATCAGAGGTTCCCTTTCTCACAAATAGATACTTGCAGACCGCAGGATTTACCCTGTTATTTCCGACACTAAAGGACTCTGGTTTGTAATGCCTCATTGTTTAGTATACATTTATGTAATCAGTATACTAACTAAAACAGTGTTCAACTGACAATTTAATTAAAGCAAATGGGCAGAAATGAGAGGGAAATCTGTATAACTCATTAAGGTTCCAGTATGAACAATTATCAGCCAACAACATTAAATTGCCATATTGCAGCTAGTATTTTGGAATCTCCAATTTAGGGGAATCCCTCTAGCCACATCTGAAACTACAGCATTTGCTCATGACTTAAAATACCCATTAGTTAATGCTTACGAAAGAAGAAAGGAAGAGCATTATGTAAATACTAAGCACCATTCTATTTGAATATGTTTTTTAAGAATGTTAATGATTACTATACTGAAAAACTGGGAGGACTATCAGCATGATGTCTTTTCTTACAGGAAATAGATCTTGTCTGATAAACCAAAGTACTGTGGCCAATACTAGTTGGAATATCTTCATGTTGAATACCTTGGTAAAGGTAATTTTATTTTTTTTGTCATATGGAAATCAATGACTTGTTTAACCAAATTCAATATGAATTTAATCATCCTTCATGTGGAAGAAATTTCCAAATCCCTCCCCATAGCACAACTAAAATGTAGATAACAATTAGTGCAAGTAATCTGATCCTGATCACTTATGCTTGCCTCATATGCCCGATACATTTCTGTCATACACCTCTTTCAAAGGAAAATTCATTATTTGTTTGGAACAGATGTCAAACACTAAAAAATCTTCATTTCCAAAACTTACAACACACCTATGTAATATTCCAAAGATAAACAAAAGTGCTAAACTAACATAATCAATTTTGTGGTAATAAAAGCTGCTTTCTTCCTGGCAATTTTACAAATGGTTGAGAAGAGTGAGTTTTACCTTATATTAGAATACTTTAAAGAAGACTGTCACATGTTTAGCTTTGATCAGTCTTCTCTTTCTCTCTACTTTGTCCTTTGCACTCAGTTTGGTCTCTTGTCTGAATCATTCCTTGCCTGCAGTCATCTTATTCATTGCATCTTCAAGTCATTGCAATTCATTCAAAACCCAAAAGGAACATATGTCTCTAGCTTTGCCTTGAGAAGGAATCTAAGCCTGCAGAACTGCTGTATATATAACACATGCTGTCCTACTTGGTAACTCAGCATTTCCTTATACCTTCTGTTCCAAGCTCATGGTGCCAAGAGTTGTTCCAACCTGTGCAATTGTCTATAAAATAGTAACATTTCTCATGCAGATTAAAGTGCTCAGTAATATATAGGGTAGGAACTTGAAATTTCAATGGTATAACTCTGCTCCAAAGAAAATTCTAAAAACAATAGATGGGAGAAAAAGAGACATGCCTGAAAGACTGCAGAAGTCATGAATGAAGGCCACAGTGTTTCCCATTTTCTCAAGAAACCGTTTCTTTATTTTGCCTCTGCATTCAGTTCATCTCTCTTCAAATCTGGGGATCGTGTCAGTTTCACAAACTATTGCTAGAGGAATTAAAACACCACTTCCAAAGTAGTACTTCTGAAAAACTTTCTAAGACTTTTTTAAAATTGTTAGTGAAGCTTTAAAATCCATGTTAGTAATTGTAAACATTTCTCCAACAAGCCCTGAGCACTGACATAAAATTTTAATTCTAAAAAGAAAAAGAAAAAAGCATATTGAAAAATGATATCAAACTAATATATATATATATATATACATGCACACATCTTAGATAAAATCTTTAGACCACTGAATTAAAAATAATTCAGGTTCATGTCATTCTATATTCAGTTTGTTAATTAGTGCTTTCTACACATTTATAATTATGGAAAATCATTTATTTCTGGATATAATTTCTTTTCTGTGCTCACAGCAGTACAATGAAGGTGGCTGCTGCTTTCTGCAAAGTCTGAAGGACTCAAGAAAGAGGCTGAACTGGAAACACTGTCATGTTATCCAAACAGTTGGTTAACTATTTTCAATGATCACACACACCAAAGCAGAGTTACTACTTATTTTCAGGCAGGTTCAGTGTTTGATCAGGTTTCTATTAAACTCGCTTTTGAAAATGATGTGATAATTACCAAATAATGTTATAAATTTTATTTTTTTAATAAAAAATGTTTTGCAAATATAATTGCATCAAAGATCAATTCAATAACCAGCTACTTATCAGATATATCTACAATGAGTAATCATATACAAAGCAGCACTGACTTACCCTGCTAAATTTAAAAACAATAACAACAAAACAAAAAGACTGTAGTATAAAGTTAGGTGATACTTTTTCTTTAAAGTGTAAGGACAGAGGAAATGGAAGAAAAACAATTTGATATCTGGAGGCTTCACGCAGTCTGGAATACACAAGGAGAATTAGATGGAGAAGAATAAACTAAAAAAAGTAATAGAAAGTGAAAAAAGATGCATATTTAAGATATGACACAACACTTAGCAGCAGAAAGAACACAGAATGAATCTACAAGTTTGAAAAACAATTACAGTACAGGTAGCAATGAAATGAAGATTAACAGCCAGGGTAAGATTAAACAGGAAACTTTTAAATACAATGCATCAAAAATAAAAGGTCAGGGAATAAGAATGAAAGGTATTGTAAAGGATGTCTTCCTGATGTAGGTGATCTTGTAAAAGAGACACATTAAAATAAGAATAATAAAAAAAAAAAGTAAAAAAAAGAAAGCACCAAGAAACCAGAGTATTACAAAGATCAAATATGAGAAAGCAAGTATAGCCACCTGAGATGAGATTAATACTATTTTAATGTGGAAGAAAACAGAATGCATTTGCTTCTATTCTACACCATTTATAAGAATCAACAGCAACATTAACATATCTTTAAGATTTAAGCTGTGGGTCAGGACTCATTTAAATTCTATACAATAAATATTAGAAATAATTCTGTAAGAAAAACAGCATCTGTCTCCAGTAAAGTACTGCCTGCGCATGTTCATATAACTTTACTTTTAAAGATGAAGATTAAAAAATACTGAACAGAAGCACTGAAGGAATGAAATTCTCCACCAAATGGTATCAGTTGAAATTCAAGATATGACTGTGGTTAAATCTATCTTTTTGCTGTTGATCATGGTTTAATAAGAATTTGTGAGTCAGTCTTCTTCCCACAGCTATGCCAAACTGCTACAAGAGATACTCTTGTCACAGTGTTTGATAAGATATGTATGTCACATTGATAAAGAATAAGAATCAAATACATCTTATAAATATTCAAGGCAAGTAACAATCCTAAAATACCTCTGAGAATGTGAAGTCTTTGAAGCCAATTTATAAATAAGCAAATGCATCACTTGGTCACTTAAGATTTCAGTCTTTGGTTTCCACAAACAAGGAAGCAAGCTTTGTGAAGAAACTTTTCAAGTATTTAAATAAGCTTTGAATTACAGTAGAAGAAGAAATCAATGAATAAGATGAGACACTGAAAATCAGATCATGACTATGCAGTACTTTTATTTTTCTGCACTAAAACCATGAAAACAGTCACTGGATGGAGAGCTGTATAAAAGTAAATTCAATGTTATTCCACCTATACTGATGATTTTCTGCATTCATTGACTTATTTCCATGTCATCTTATCATCAGAGATTAAAGGAAAGAGTCAGAAAGGATCTTCAGAGGCCAGTGAATACAAAGAAGTCTTGATGATTGCAGTAGGACTTGACTTATCATTATTTTGAAAGGAAAACTGTCTTGTCTGAAAATTATCATAGTGGTGTTTTATCACTGATTTCCAAAGCAGAAAAAATAGGAAAGAAAGTTCTTACAACAGTCAATCATGTAAGTCTTACAACAATATTTTGGCAATGAAGAAGAGATCCTCCCACACTGAAGACATTTAGGTATAATAAAATACTCATATATAATGTGTAATAAGAACAATAACTTGATTAATTACTAGCATATTAATTGTATGCACCAACACCTGAGTCTGACACATCCTAGAGACAGACATACTGACCCTTCAGTTTGACATGTGTTTTCATGTGTTCATTTGTGTATATGACCCCTAAGAAAGCTTCATACTCAAGTTATCTTACCTATCTATTCTCCCACAATTAAAACCAGTTACTTAAGGAAAAACTATAAGAGACATCTGAACACATGCTTTTAAACTACAACTTATTTCGAGCTATACCAGGAAATACCTTCCATGCACCTTTCCATCTTCCACCTAATCATGGGAACAGCTTGGAACTGAGTAATTGTTTATTCTACTTCACTTTTGAGAAGTAGTGCTAGCGTGCTAAAGAACACCATTTCCAGTAAACAAGTGTCAATTTTTTCTCTTGTCTTAAAAGGCTTAAGATTGTAGAGTACAGTTAGGACATGTGATACAAAAAATGGCAGATACTATTTTAGTACCTTTCATCTTACTCCACACTTTCCAAAAGAATGCTTATTTCCAAGCCGTGAAGTACAAGAGGCAATGAAAACTCTTGTTTCCAAGCTTTTATACACGGAGACAGTCTTCACCTAATGAGAATGTAATTCAGAGGCATGGTTATACACCAGCAAGGAAAATCATACTGAAGTCCTCACATACTTACTGCTAAGGCTTTGGTTAAGAGGAAGTAAATACTCTATAACTGCTCAAAAACTTGTCCTGTTGTGGTACCACATAGCACCTGGACCATAGGACACAATAAATCAGGAGTCAGTCACGACCCTTGATTTTATGACCTGCGTTCATGTACATATGCTGATCTGTAATTGATACCTACTCTATTTATGTCTGGAAAAGAGTATGTAGCCTGCAAAAAGATGATGCCAGCAAAAGCGATTTCACCTTGTTCAATCTTGCTACCTCTGTTCTCTGAAAAATGTCCTCATCATCTGTCATCCAGGAATGTGATTTAAATGCTACAATCTAGTCCAATAGCCCATGGAAATGAACACAAAAAGATGCTTATTCCTCTGTGGTGTATCTTTGCTCTCAAGGTTGCTTTTTTGGGAATCAATACTCTCTTGATCACTTCTTTTTTTCGCAGTTCTCTATGAGGAAAAATTAGGTCCATTTGAAAGGGTGATAAAGGATCTTCTTTGTACTAGACAAATTATTGGAAGCCACTAAATATTGGGATGAAAAACTGACACTCACTACAGTAATTCATCTCCATACACACAGTTCAGAGTACATAAATGGAAAGGTACTGTTTACTTTGAAGTATAACAATAGATTTAAACGACTTTTCACTCACAAATTTCAAAATAAATTCAAGGCAAAAAAGCCCTATGACTAGAAATATTTTACCTGGCACCACCACAATTCATGGCAAATTTTTAATTCTGCAGTAATTAAAAATAAAAATAAGAGCATTTGCACTAACAATTTGGAATTCCTCTCTCTTCTGGTACGTATCTTTGAATAGATACAAGTTGGAAAAAAAGATGAAACGTTTTACACTGCTTTGTAAACATGTTAATCTTCAGTAAAGCATAGCTTCACACATCTTCACTTGCTCTGTCCTAGTCCCCTTTTGCTGTGATATGTCAACTGAAAGTAGAACACAAAAATTACATACACAAGTAATAAATTCCTAATTCACTGACAGCTTTGTTTTAAGCTCCCACTGGCAGCTATGAAATGCAGACCTTGGATTCTAATGTCATTGCCTACATTTTCTGTGGCATAAAATCTTGGATTTTATTTTGAAAAAAGAAAGAAAGAAAGAAAGAAAAGAAAGAAAAGAAAGAAAAGAAAGAAAGAAAGAAAGAAAGAAAGAAAGAAAGAAAGAAAGAAAGAAGAAGAAAGAAAGAAAGAAAGAAAGAAAGAAAGAAAGAAAGAAGAGAAAGAAAGAAAGAAAGAAAGAAAGAAAGAAAGAAAGAAAGAAAGAAAGAAAGAAAGAGAAAGAGAAAGAAAGAAAGAAAGAAAGAAAGAAAGAAAGAAAGAAAGAAAGAAAGAAAGAAAGAAAGAAAGAAAGAAAGAAAGAAAGAAAGAAAGAAAGAAAGAAAGAAAGAAAGAAAGAAAGAAAGAAAGAAAGAAAGAAAGAAAGAAAAGCATATGTGTCTCAAAATATACTGTAACTACATAAACATTTATTTAATCTGAAATTTTGAATGTAGCTTTGTATTAAAATTCCACTACCAGTGTTTGTATTTTGATCATTCAAAGGAATCCCCAACAGTCAATGCTTTATATAGCCTACACCTATTATTTCTTTACACAATCTGGTCCTAAATAAAATAAAATTAAAATAAAAAAAAAACCACAGTTCTTGGTAAATACTTCCCTGTAGACTCCAAGTATTTTCTGCAGTAAGTGTGCTAAATGAGAGAATGTTTCTTAAATGACATGGAATAAGAACGAAAGGGAAAAAAAATGTATTTCCTGACTCTAAACAAATGATGTTTGTAGAGGCAGGACTATCTTGTACTTAAAAATGAGTGTTCAGTGTAACTATTTCTCAGTTTTTAGTTCTGCCAAGCTACACTGAGAGCAAGTACCACAATCACTTTCTTTCCAGTTTCTTATATATGTTCTAATTCACTTGAGAAACAATTACATCTTCCCCTCTAATAATTCTAACTATTTTGAGAGAGAACTTCTTACTGATTACAGCTGCATCAGTGCACTCTGTGTGTGACTTCCTTGAGAAATACCTACAGAATTAATGTAAGAACTTGAACTTGCTAGTTAGGAAGCAATCTCCTACCACGGAAGCTGATTGACACTCAATGCAAGGGATGCAGTTAACCATACTGCCCTGTTAATTGTCTAAGCCAAACCATTTTTCTCTAGGTTGCAGAGCTTAAACAGATGCCACTTGCTGATGCTTGTTTACTTTCCCCTAACATCACACATCACAGAATTATGAAGAATGAATATGAAACATCATAATCATTATCAACATAAATATTCTGAAGATATCATATGTTTTTGAATATTAGAGAGGAAATGCAAAGTAGTTTTCACAAAGGAGGTCTGGCTTTCAGAAACTGAAAGTTCATTTAAGCATAACTGCAACATTACCCATTATTTATTAAAACAAAATCGAACCTCTTTAGCCACAGTGTCATGGCGTCCTCTTGTCAATACATCCACAAGAGAAGACATTTTCACACTGATGAGTACCAAAACTCAGAAGCTTGGGCAACTGGGTGCTGAATTGTATGTGAACACTCAGAGAGCATGTAAATAAAGAATGTGGTGTTGATAACAAAGAAACAGACTGCTTAGGAGTAGCTGGGAGACAAGTAAGTTAGCTGCTATTTGCTGTATTCCAGCAACTAGTTGTTTTTTAGAATTGATTTAGACACTCCTTCCTTAGCTTGATTCCTATTGACACTCACCTCCATTATATGTTTACCCCATTCTGTTCCCAAAATGTGCTGTGTGATAAACTAACACTTTTCAACTCTGCAAATACATTTTCATGCCTGGAATTTAGGTTCACTGCCATGAGGAAAAGTGGTTATATTACTTCTCACGTGATTCATGTACAGTTTGTTTTTTTAAAAATCTGTATGCATGGAGTTGCACTTCTGCTTTCATTTACTGTAAGCTGAAGTCTGATTACATACAATCCATGCCTAGTTTCTATCCAGCACTTGACTAACACACTTGCAATGCTATTAACATAGCCTTCTTATCTAGAAAAGCTTTAACAGTTAAGAACTGGGACTGAGAGAGCAGCAGGTTTGACTTCTTATCCTGACATATGTCACAGACTTGAGCATGTACTTCCCTGTGCATCACTTGTAACTGTCAACGAATTCAAACTCATAGCAGCTATTAACATTAAAATTTGCATGCCACAGCTAAGTGCTTCACAAAGAGGGATAGATATTAATTTAACACCTAAGTATTTTCAGCTTGAAAGGTTCTTTATGTTTTGACTTACATTAAATAATGCTACCAGAAGAGGTTTTATTTTTGCATTTAATTACATCACTTATGGTCCAGAGTAGAAGAAATGAAGGGTAAAATTAATCTATCGAAGTATCAGTTTACACGTGCAAAATATCTGTGACTGCTTTCCATAAGAAGCACAATATGCTTCTTAATCACCTTCTCTTCCTTGTCACTTTGCAAGGCTAAACAAAGAAAAATTTCTTCAAGCAATAAGATACCAGACTACAGCTTGGCCTTTTCAGTCAATGAAGACAACGTGTTTATGGAGATCTATGTATATATATTTAAATAAAGGAACAGCCACAACTAAATTATGTCCCAGAAATCTGGTATCTGTTGTTCTGTATGCGAACTACAGAAAGCAGCCATAAGGGGAAACTTGGCAAAACACCAAGTTTACCACCTACCTTCTCCAAAACTGCACAAAGGCCAGCTATTAGTCATACCATACTTAGGAAAAAAATTCACTCTTAAAATTACTGAGATCATAAACCAAATTTACCATTTAGATTTATTTATCCTGATTGGTCTCTAATTATTAAATTACTTATAATAAATCTCTATAAAATAATTGTAAATGAAACTTTACGGATGATATTGTGGTAACTTGTCATTGATGCCATATTGAGCTGATGGAGATGCTGGTAAAAACATAAACCCGTGTTCAATTATTCAGAATGTTCATGTCAGAATATTTTGTGTGGGATTTTAGCAAAATTGTTCTTTGCTGGTATCTAGTTAAATATGAATTCAAATGCATAATAAGTGTAGTTATTTTTTGCTAGTATTTCTGTCTTTTTATGTTGAAAAGCAATTGCAGAACTACTTTTTACACATAAGTTCACTTTATGCACATAACATGATATTATCATAGGTAACGGCCTTTAAAATTGGCAGGCAGCTTAGCTTTGGAGTCTTCCTTTGAAGATATCACGTGGTTCCTACTGCTCTGCTGAATAATTTCCAACATTGTTCTCATCAACAGTAGCAACACAGTGATCACTAGTACAGCCTTAACACAAGAGACTTGCTTATCATTTTGTTTACTAATCCTGCTCAGTTAGTTCAAGGTACTTATAACTGGAATAAAGAACCATTCTGTCTAAGCCTCATAATGCTGATATAACTAAATAATGGCAAAACATAGAACATAAACAAAGCTTTGCAGAACTCTGTTGCAAATAAAACCTGAAAGTGAGTCAACTCAGGAGCAATATTCTAAAACAAATTCACTATTTCCTGGATGTGTCACATACATTGTTCCTTCTGTGAGTATGCATAAACACTGACAGGAATTCAGAATCAGCTGCGTACTACTTTGAAAAGAGCTGCTTAGTCAAATGTTGCCCAAGGCCTCCCTGCTACTACAAAAATAAATAAATAAATAAATCACAAAACTATAAACTAGAGCCCTTAGCTTTAATGCAGCTGTTATGTGATTAAACTTGAATATGTGTTTCAAGTGAAGATTGAATTATCCACCTCTTTGCAGGCAATTTCTCCTGAGCAGTGTACCTGAAAGAAATGAAACCACAGCTCATAGCTACAAAGAACACAATCAATGGCAGCCCATTTATGTAACTGAATGAGGTATGAAAGCTTAGCCACAGAACTGAGTACTCCTTATGAACGCTTTTTGGCTGGACTATCATTTTGAAGTTTTGAATCATGTCTCACAGTGTCAGGTATGGTGCTATGTTTTGGTTCTACAGAAAAACAATGTCTATAGTTGCTGCTGGGCAGTGCTGAACAGAGCCAAGGACATTCTCAGCGAAGGGCTCAAGGAGCTGAGAGAAAACAGAATCAGAACAGCTGACTTAAACAGGCCAATCCATACTGGAGAAAATCATGCAGATGGAGTTTTGAAGGGCGTTAAGAGTTCATCTTGATCTCTTCTGCTGCTCAAGGTGATAGCTGGCCATTGGTCAGGAGCTCGTGAGCAGTTGCTTGTGCATCACTTGTTATACACATTTATCTATATGTGTATGAATGTATATAACAACTATGTAACTATATACAGTTGTATATACCCACACACACCTATTATCCTCTTCCATTTCCCTATCTTAATAATTAGTCCTATCTCAAGCCATAAGTTCTACTTTTTTTTCCTCCAATTCTCTCACCCATCCCACTGGGAAGGGGGGAGTAAGCGAATAACTGAGGTGCTTAGCCACTTGCCAGGTTAAACTACAACACCTTAGCATTTATTTTGCAGAACATGTTTTCACCTCTGTGTGCAAACACACATGAATGTCACCTGACAGACTGGAAGCTATAATTTATTCTCGTCTTGGAGACAAAATATTTTGCTCTAAGCAAGCTTAAAAGAACGAAGTATGATGTGCATGTGGAAATGTGCAATAATACATTTAGTGACTTTAGCAAGAAAATAGGTATCATTTGGAAGCATAATACATTCAAGAGCTATTACAAAGCACTCGAAAGTGAACATCAGAATACTCTGATTGCAGGCTAAACCCACAGAAAACAGCTCACAGGAAGAAAAATCTTCCATGAAAATTTGCACTTTTACTTCAGTTGCGTTCATGAGACCCCATCCAAGACCAAACCTATTTTCCACTAGTTTTAAAGAAAAGATTATGATAATTTTCTTGCTTTTTAACTAACAGAGCAGTTCATCTACTTTGCCACCTCAGAAATTCATCCTTCAGGGTCGAGTGAGGGGAGAAAGAACAAGAATTGCATGCATGTGAGCACATTACGACTAGTCACCAATGGTGACTCCTAATGCATAGTGATTCAAAAAAAAAAGAAAATTTGCTCCTCATTTTCTGGTACAGTACATTGGAGAGTCCCAATGATTCCTTTGCATACAGAAATGGATAACCCTGTGATCTTTAATCTTTTTCATCATGTCAACAATATTTTTGAATTTCTTGAAGATATCTCAAAAATGTGAACCATTCCATCCTTTCACTAACTTGACTGTCTACCATGTTTTATCTGGAATGGGTAGGACATAAAGGACTTAGAAAACTGCAACTCAGAAAGTTTAAAGAACTGTAAAAAAAGTGAATATTCTGTATTGATTTAAATATTCTTAACATAACAAATTCAATCTCCATAAAATGTATTTCTTCTAGTTTTACAGGGAGTGACAATCAATTATTGCTATAAAGTTTTTAAACTAGAAACCTTCAAATATTTTATTTTTACTATAATCCACAAATTAGGATGAATTATTTTTTCTACATTTCTTTATTTTAACATGGAATTTTTTTTCAGCACCTGAGGCAATCCTATAAAACTTAACTGACTAAAGAGTATATGTAAATACTGTGATACAGAAAATGCTGCTGAACCTAAAGACTATTATTTTATCTAAAAATCATTTATTTTATAGTAAACATTGCTTTTCTAAAATTTTCTAGAAAATTTCTCACAGCCCTATTTCACATGGGCAGCAGACAGGTAATGAGGAAATAGTATCATGTTACCAATTTTAATTAGCACTGGGCACAGAGATTAAATATTGATCTACACTTGAAAGAAATTAGACCAAGCTGTACCAAGCTGTTTGGTTGGAATATGGATTAGAATTTCAAGATTCAGGCTGACAGGAACAACACCAGTTGTACATGTTAAATACCATGGCAGGTGAATACTGCGATGGAGACTGGGTCAGCTTTGATGCAGCTCAAATGAGAAATGAATGGTAAGGGCTGAGTTAAATAGAGTCCCAGTGCCCACACGTAGAGGCTGGGTGAACACTCCAGCCTTCTGTGAATCAGACCATTAAAGGCTATTTATGCACTGAGGACACATATATTAAATCCATGTTTAAAGAGGCAGAAATGTGATAAAAGCAAATTGTTTTCTGTAACAGGTTTGGTTGAGGAAAGTCTTTCCTCTCTTTGAAGACAAGTGTGTAAATAACATTTTGGGGGTCAGCTTGAAATTTGCATTTGATTAGTTACAGGAATTAATACTAATTAATAAACTTCAATTCCAAAGGGATTTAGAAGAATCATCTATATTTTTATTCATTTTCTCTGGGATTGTAACTTATACAGTTCTCCCCTTTTCACAGCATGCTTCTATTATGTCTTCTACGATTGCAATTAGATCAGTACCTACAGGAAATGTATGCACATCGAAACTGATTGAATCCACTATTAATAGTGAGTGCTCTTTAAATTCTGCACTAGATAGCAAAGCCTTAGATGCAACACAAAATATTATTAAAATTGAGCATTATTGCAAAAGGGTAAAAAAGCAACAACAAATAAGATTAACGGACTTCAGATGCATTATCTTACTTAGGTTAATACAGGAAATAACCATGCAAAACACAAAGAATTGTATTCATAAATGGTCTTTATATTCAGAAAAACAAAATATATAGCAATAGATAATCTTAAAATGCCGCCTTCCTATAAATTGCAGACAATTGAAAGTGTTGCTAGTTACTTTAAAGATCACACCAGAGAAGCAGATCTTAGAAGTGTTCATTAATATACAGTATTTTAACTTTCCAGCAAGATTCTGTTCTGTGGGTTTGAAGGGTTTGCCTGTCTGACATGAAAGATTCCATTACTATTCTGATGTTGTATCATACAACTATTAGAGCTATTGGAAATCATTGACCATACGCTCCACAAAACAACTCTCCATATTGCCTGACCCTTGATTGATCATTGAACTACCTAATATCAGCACTCTAAATTTGCTGTTACCAGGCAGAGCTATGGAGTGAAGAACCATTAAATTCACTCAATCTGTAACATTGTTTTTATTTCACCGATCAACTTGAGCAGTATCAATCAAAATTATTATTATTTTTTTAATAATAGTACTTAAATTTTATGTCTCATTCCTGGAAGTGTTCAAAGTCAGTTTGCATGGGGCTCTGGGCAGCATGATATAGCAGTCAGCACCTCTGTCCAAGGCAAGGGGATTGAATCTAAATGCTCCTGAAGGTCCCTTCTACCCCAAGCCATTCTATAATTGTACGATTTTCAACTATTTGAAAGGAAGCAGGTCTGGCTAACAATTATAATAGACCATAAAATAATAAATACTTCACAAATCATACTTCTTACTCAATCTCTCCACCTGTGAATAATAGGACATGTACTTTACTTTTCCTGAAACAGTAAGATTCAAAGAATAAATGGGACATGGACAGACCAATGGGCAGCTAAAACAGTTGCTAAAAGTATGCCTAAGTGCAGCAAATATACGGTCAGTACATAGATCAATGCATTGTGCTTGATGTTTCAGACTAACAAAAAAACCCAGTGAGTACAGAAGTGCCTCATATTCTCTCTCTTATGCTGTTCAGCACAGCTATTTCTGTGTATCAGCTTGACTGGAAGACCTAAGATTCTCTCTTGCTTTTCATTGTCTACAGACTTGATTATGAAGCACATATTTTCAGCAGGCAGGCTGAACAGTCAGTCACAGTGCTTACAATGAGAACAGTTCTGTTGATCAAAAATATTTGTGCCCATTTCCACAGTAAAAGTCTATATTAGATAATAAGTATTAAACAAATTGCAAATTTGTATGGCTCCAACTTCTTTTTCTTTATATAAATTGACCATGACCTCTAGCTTCTTCATTTTTTGCATTTCTATTTTCTTATCCTGCCACTCAGTCCTATCTCCTAATTAATGTGAGATACCTTCTAGAAATAATAGCTTCATATTCAGTGTAGGAGTGCTGGCTCTCCCACCACTATCCTTATGACAATGACAGAATTAGTGAATTAAGTCTACAAAGAAGGTCATAAAACAGATTGTGTATGTAACTAGCACAGCCTGAAGTCAAAACTTTTTGTTATCTATAGTCTGGGAGCTGTATGTGTCACAGAAATGACTGTTAAGTGAAGTATTTTTGCATAATTGTCCTCTGCTCACTGTGAAAAAAGTCTGCAGAGGAGATACAGCTAATGGATTAGGTTCCTAATAATAAGATGGGAATTCAAGGCCTGTAGAAATCAAGAATCAAAGCATCAAAAAGGGAATAAAATGCATCTCTTCACTTATTTCTCCCCCCCTTCAATACATTGAGAAACTAGGAAACAGTATTTAGTTTTGTTTTGTTTGTGGGGTTTTTTTGTTTGTTTTTTTTTATTCTCATTCATTTTTACTTTGTTGTTCTAAGAATATTGTCAGTATAAGATCTATGAATTCAGTAGACTTTAACTAAAGATGTGGCCCTCAGTTTTACTTGACTGACAAATCTGTGTGAAGCCTTGGTTTCATGCTGTACATAATCTAACTCCTAGATAAAGACCTGATAGTAAACAAGCAGATCTTACAAAGCAGTATGTTATAAGTTCTTTACCTTGCATATATGTGCAAATTTCTGAACTAACAAACTTTCTGAAGTTACTTTTCATGAACTGAATACTAACTCTGAAGGTTGCTTTTTAAATTGTTACATAAGATCATTGTAAACTGTATACATAAACACTTCACAGCTTTCTAATTCTGCTGCTTTTCAGCATAAAAGGAAGCCTTGTAAGCCAGTTAGGTCTCCTCATTAAATGTGAGAGATTCTCCCATAGGTATCCTTTTATAGAATGATTCCTTGGACTGCCACTCTCCCAATATTATTTCGTTGTAACACAAGGACCATTTCTTACTTATTTTGCTTCAAAGACAGAATCACCACTAAAGTCTGAATTTGCCTAAAGTTTCTGTTTAGCAAACAAAATCACAGTTTGCCAACCTGCATATTTAACACAACGGGAGGTGCTTCTGATAGGGCATGCAAAATAAGCCAATAACAGCTGAAAAGTGGCTGGACCATTCATTCTATATTTAGATACTGTGCTGCTCATCGGATCCATGGATGTGTTGTTCCAAATAGTTGGGTCAACTGTCTTGCTACAGACTGGTTAAAATAAAAAAAATCCTAATTCTTAATCACTTTAAACTGACACTTGTTCTGGTGCAGTTGTGATGATTCAATTACCTGTCCTGTACAACAAAGAGTTAAGCAGCGTCATCGGGAAAGGGAAGCAAAACATAGAGACCAAGTTTCCATATGTCCTTGCAGTCTGCCAAAAGTTTTTATATAAAAACCACGTAATAAAAGATAAAACTGAGAAGTCAATTAATTCATCAATTGAAGACTGACTAGCACTACATGATAACATTCACATTATCCTAATTCAGCTCTATTTTCTCAGTGCACTATTAAATTATTTTACATAACTGTGTTCTTTTTTTCTTTTCCACAGGACCCACATCTTATTCTATAAAATGCAAGTTATTTATACATCTTATAATTCACATAACAGTCTCTAGTATACAGGTTAAAGACAGAACTATGCTGAGCACAACAGTATTAATTTCCTTGAGACCATTTCCTTCTGACGAAGTTATAGCTCAGTACTTCTAAAGCTTTATTAACTGCTGCCTCACTGCTACCAGCAGTGGTATATTATAGAATTATCTCTCTTTAATGCTGAACACTGTATTATAATGACAGAGAAGCTTAATTTGCCAGAAGTTTTCAATAATTTTAATTGCCAACCTAAATATTCAGAATATGAGGTGCTCAAAGCACTTACCTTTTTTACAGCCATGAGTATATTCAAAGAACAGTTCCCATGATTTCAGTTGCTGCTGTAAGCATTAAACTGCACTTCAGAAAATCCAGCTATTAGAAAATAAGGAACACATATTAAGTTCTACTGAAAACTTTTCTTTAAATATCTAGATTATATTTTCCAGCTTCTACAGCATAAAGCAGAAGTTCTATACCAGTGTATTGGATGTCCATGGTGCAGTTTTGGTAGCAGGGAAGTTTCAGGCTTGGTCTGTGCTGAACACTGGGACACTGCCATCTCTGCAATGGACACATTGCAGGACACAGCCGAGCTCTCTGGGAAAAAGGGAAACCAGTGTATAGCAGAGAGGGGTGGGGAAAACAGAAAGTAACAAGTGCTTGAACACTAAGGTCAGAGGAGTGGGAGGAGATGCTCCAGACATGGCAGCAGACATTGCCCTGCAGTCTGCACTGTTATTTAACGATTGCACAACCACCATTCCTCACCATCCTGGGGCACTTGGACAGGAGGATGTAGGAAAAAGCATGAAGCTGAACCAGAGAAAAAGGGGGGGAGATGATGCTTTCTTTCTCACAATCCAGATTTATTTTAATTGGCAATAAATTAAACTTATCTTCTCCCTGTTGAATATTCTGTGCGTTTTGTATTGATTTTTACCCGTGAATTTTGTCATCATATTTTCTCCTCCAGCCCTACTGAGGAGGTGTAGTGTGAGTGGCTACCTGGGTGTCTAGCAGTGGTCAAACCACCACAGCCAGAAAAAGGGATTTAAACCAAATATCAAGGCAACCCTTGATTACTTTAATAATGAAAACCAACCTCATTGTCCTCCTGCACTTTTCCATCTAATTCTCTACAAACATGATGGTATTCAATCCATTAAGTAGAATTCTGATCACTATGCTGAGCTGACTTTGTTCTGAAGGGGGTTGTCGTTCAGTAAGAGACACCATCTGCAAGAAAATTAATACAAATACACAATTATTCATTCTCTGGCTACTGAAGCCACAGACCTTCTAACTCATCATTATCCCCTCTGAGCCCTGCAAGTAATAAAGAAACAGTTCCACTATAGTAAGCAAATCACTGACCGTTTGACTACCATTAGAGTGATTCCTATGAAAGTCCCATATCAGCTTTTGGAGCACAACAGTTAAAGAACTAAGCTAGAAAACTGCACTGTATATGACTCCTTTGGCAAAGGATCTTATCCTGAAAGCGTCAAGCAAACTTTAAGAGGTGTCACTAATTCCACTGCTGCACAATTCAATGTACTCAAGAAAAAAAAACAAGTGGATTTTATGCCTTTAGCTGTGACACCACAAGAAATGCAATCTTTATTTTTATTAGCCAAGTAAATGACAGATATAGACTACATGGAGCTATAAGGAACAGGGAACTTGGGCAGAATGCCTGTTCTGAGTGAGGCTGTTCTCTTAGGAGTACTTTGATTGCAAATAAAGAAAGATGACCACATACCACAGGAGCTGCTGTCTAGTAAAAATAACCAATGTAAAAAAGCCACCCTTAAAAGCAGATTAGCCTTTGTAACTCAGGCCCCACCCTGTCATACAAGATAATGCGTCTTTGAAGGTTATGTTCTTTGCTAACCGCTATGACACTGTTTTGGCAAAAACTAGTGAGCTCACAGAAATAGAATCTTTTGTCAAAAATAGTACTTTGATCTTTTCACACTCCTGCTTCAAATTAATGATACATTTTTTCTCTCGAATACAGAATTTAAAATTACAGAAAGGCATTTAACAATACACAAGTTTGTGCTGAGCATGGTTTTATTCAGTATGAAAAATGCAGAAAAGTATAAAAAAATTATAATGATAGATATCCACAAACAATAATGCTTTCACATCTACTTTACAAGCTTTCTCATCTTCTTCTGTGAATCATGAGTGAGCAAAGTCATATTTTAACTCAATTGTACAAAATGAATGAAAATGAAATAAATGGTTTAACTGAAAGAAAAAAAATAAAGTCTAGGAGTAACCTGTTTTGTGTACACACTGGGTCTTTTTCTCCTTTGTAAATAGAGACAGAATTTGTCTTGTGGTGCCTGCTTTATGTGTCTTGTTCTTGAATAAAGGATTAAAAAACCAGGCGTTAAACTAATTAATCTCAGAGAAAAATAGTCATAAAAATATCAAAAAAGTATTTTATTTATGTTTGTATTATAAATTCTGAACATGCTCTTGGAGTATGTGCCAGTTATCAAATGTAATCCTGGGAGGGTGGACTGGTAAATGATTTCTACTCATTTGCACTTGTTTCAAAGGTGACTTCATCACTGCTATCTGAAAGACGCTCTGCCCCTCAGTAACAAATGATTACAGCTAAATGAATCCCAGAGGTTTGCCACTAATGCAGAACAAAGGCATAAGAATGAGAGCTGTGGTTCAAGATCTATTTTTTATACTAGCATAATTTTTTGCTTCACTGATCTATCACTAAACAACAGCTGCTGGGGTAGAGACTTAGTGCACTGCAGGAATGTTACCAAATCCTTTAGTGACTGGTCACATGTGTTTGCCTCAGGCCTTCAAAAAAGTCAGAGATTTTTGAAAAAGGGCTGGCAGGTCCATGTCACCTATTTTCTGTAAAGGATTTGAATGGAATGACAGTCTGCAGTAAGTCTGAATTTCTAATGGACTTATGTTGTGATTTAAGCATATGAAGCTAACCCCTGTTGAAAAAGTAAGTGATGGGAGGATGAGGGAAGAAAAAAAAAGTAGAACTATATATATGTATATTTATATCTTAGAAATTAAACTTCTGCTGTACTTGCACCTTTGATGGTATTTTAATTTTCTGTTTATTCATTCTTAATTATAACAAACCTCAGTTCTAATTTCTCACAATTGAAATAGCCTTCATACTGTTTCTGGGAAAAGATGTACAGACACAGTACTGAGCAAGCAGCTCTAGGTGGACCTCCTTCAGCAGGGTATTCAGACTGGATGACCACCAAAGACCCCTTCCAACATCAGCCATTCTGTGATTCTGTGGCTCTGGGAAGACCCAAGTGGTCACTGAGGCCACTTTAGTGTTGGATGTGGCAGGTTAAGGCACTTGTCTGTCATGTTATATCAATCTATGTGGTAGGGAGCCCTTGCTACTCTGAAACAGTTTCAGCAAAAGAGAGAAATGCAAAGTCACGATGTTTTATATTTGTACTTTTTATTTTGCAATTCTTATGCCGTACTCTGTCTTTGCACAAAGTGCCTGTATTGGTTGTACATCTGTGTCATCAACATTTTGAAGAAACTGGAAGATGAAACTAATTAACCCCATATCCTTCTGAATCTTACAGAAAGATCAGGAAGGCAAAGCCCTAAACAGGGGTAAAGAGACATTAAGGGAATTTTGTGCATTTCTTTGCATTCCTCTTCTCAAGAGATGATTAGAAAGCTCTACTGTAAACTGCATAGAGAGGTTATTTAAGCTTATTTTCATAAGTAGAGAAGTCTGGTGGATGATGGCAATTCAAGCAGGAGTTTCACATAGCTGATGGATCCAGCTTCTCTGGGTAGAGGATACTGTCCCTAACTCATATAGACAGTATAAGTTTTTCTCTTCTAGACAAATATCTAGTACAAGAACAATGAATGCTTAAAGACTCCAAAGAGAGGTGACAGAATATCTATATGGGAATGCCTGTAAATAAACTGTTTTGAGAATGCTCTGGACTTAATTTGACAAACACAGGAGATAGAGTTCAAAAAAAACCCAACAATAACAAGTACTATGCACTGGGACTACCCTCACAAGAAAAGAGTTTGAAATAATTTCCTCAGGTACATTTAAGGGTCAGAAAATGAACATCTTAATGTCCATTCTAACTGCAGAAAATATGAGCCAAAAGTACTTCTGCTTGTAAAGTGTTCTTGCACAGCATTTCTCTAAGAAATTCACATAACTGTCAGATCACAGAAATGACAAGAAAAAAAAAAAAAAACTGCAAAAGATAAAGAAACAGAAATCGCTGCTGTCTCTAAAGACCTCCAGTAGAAGCAGCACCCCACATTTGGCAGTAGTTGCTATGGAGAACTGCAAGGAAACAAAACAGATTGAAACAACCAACCGAGTGAACACAAATCTTACTGAACCTTACATGTGATCTCTCCTCCTGGACATACAAATGGATTTGGAACCACATGAAAAACTGGGATAGGCAAAGTGAAGAACTATCCCTGTGGAGAAAAGATATTTGGCAGTTGGACTGCTTCAATTTCCCTGTGTTCTATCAGATCCAGCTTGTGTTCCTCTGGATGAGCATGAGCACAGATGTGCGGCTGTGAATATTAGCAGTGTACAAATAATTGTGAAGTTCAAGTTGAAAATTCAAAGTATTTTGATGGTGTAGTTCACCCTATCACATGAAACACCCCCAAATCTTCAACAGCCCTTGACACATTATACAAAGTTTATCCTGAAAAATCAAAATCTAGTCTCACTACTGATTTAATACAGAAAAGCACATTAAAGTAAGAGAGCACCATGTCTCTGCAACAATGACACTCCATATACAATTTTTAAGGTACAAAAAGAGAAAATAGATTGTGGGAATGCAATATAAGAGTGATTTTTTTTTTCTTTACTTTTAATATCCCAAGGCAGAGGCTTTAAGATCTAGTTGAAAACTGAACTTGCTTTCTGCTTGGAAACAAAGATGCATGTAAAATATGACACAAATGAGGCACTTACAAACATTTGTTCAACTCAGACTCCATAAATGCATTAAAATTGGTATTGGTATTTACAAACTTTGTTAATCATGCATCTACAGCCCAGCTTACCTAATTACCATACAAATGCTTTCTAGCTTCTATGAAACATCTGCAAATTGTATAAAAAACAGTAAATATCTTTCTGCAATCAGAAGCTGTTAAAGCTCTTATGACCAATCATTAAGGTCCTCTTCTGAAAGTGGAAAGGGAGTAAAAAAGGAAAATAGATGACAGGCTTTAAAGAAAACCTTTCCCTCTGGCTAGGTTACTCTCTTACAGACACTGATGCATCTTACTCTTCATGACTTGATGCTGACTATCAAAGAAAGTCAGTGGCTCTTGTATAACAGCCTGTTTTCATTTCTTATTCACAGAAGTGTAGCACCATCAGAAGAAATTGAGGGACATGAGAATCACTGTAAAATAAGTAGGAAAAGCAAATTTTTTTCTTTCAACGTTGATATCACTTTGAAATTGTTTTTTTCATTTGAACTCCAGTAAGTTCCATATAGAATCACAAACAAGGAAGGTCAAAAAAGGTTTGAAGCTCAGCTTACTTAAGACTTAAAACAAAACAAAACAACTAATAATAAAAGCTTTTTCAAACACATAGAAGCAGAAAGCCCTCCAGAGTTAGTAGATCTAACAGATGATCACGGAGTGAAAATAGAACAATAAATGTTAAGACTACAACAGAAAACTTAAACAGCCTTTCCATTATGAAGGAGGTTAGGGAGATTTTTGACACGAGGTCTATTCTTCAAATGTGTGAATTCTAGATCCATGCCAACCTGACATGTCAGTCAAGGAAGTGATAGTAAAAAAAAAACAGACAAAACAAGTCAAAGATTAACTGCACAAGAAACTACTCACATAACAGTCCAAAAGGAATTAAATACAAAATTACTAAACTTCTAGGAGTGATGTGTCATCTATCAGCTAAATCACCTTCAATAGCTGAGGAGAGGGGGGTAAATGCAATATCTATTTTCAAATGGGATTCAGGAATGACCCAGCTTAAAGGACTGCACTGACAGATACAGAAGGGTGATCCAGAGCACTCTTTTATAAACTTTTTAAAAAGTACTCTTTCTAAAGGCTCTGCAGAAAACTATGGTCAATTATAAATTAAAGTTTTCTTAAGTACTATTGACTATTTAAACAATGGGGAAAAAAAAAAAAAAGGATGAGGAAAAATAACTTCTCATAATAGGAAAGGTACCAAATGGGATTACAAAGGGATTTATGCTAAGACATATGCTGTTATCATATGTGATACAAAGAGGAAGAGAACGATGAGGTAAAACATTTAGAATAATTGAATATAATCCTTATGCTAAAGAATTTCAGAGTACTAAGTGGGAAGCAAATAAAATTAAGTAATAATAACTGCAAAGAAATGCAAATGGAAAATAACAAGCATCACTTGGTTTAGACTGTTCTTTGATAGTATTCAAATCAGAACAGACTTGTTTAAAAAGGTAAGCAGAGCATTAAAATTACTGACAAAAAAAAAAAAAAAGAAAATTACAATGTCACTACACATACTGGTTGTGAATCAACATTTCTGTCACCTCTATCTTCAGTGGATAAATTTCCAGTTACATGTTCCCCCCCAAAAAAGGAATTCCAAGTCAGAAAAATGGTTATCAAAAGAATTTCAGGATGGTTACTAACTTTCTTGTCAACAATAACTCATTAGCTTCCTCAGTGCTGAAGTATACAAGACAGTGAGTCACAGAAATTACAGAATATGTGTTAGCAAGTACAAGGAACCAAATTCCATCCTGGATGTGAATACTTATTCTCAAATTATTTGAGAGTATATAACTGCCATTGGTAACGGTATGCATGGTTTAGAGAAAAATCAGTGAGGCTTTTCCACTGTCTTCTTTAGGGCCATGTTCTCTCTCATTATCCTTGTTTACTCCAGAAGAGGATTAATATTTAGTAAACTTGTTTATTAATGATTATTTGAGTCTTCCCCTATAAAACGTATTAGTAACATGTTGTCTTCAATTTATTTTTGCTGCAGTTCACTTCCTTCTTCCTATACTTAGACTGTATACAGAGAAATGTTTAAGATATTTCCTCAAATTACAGTTCTCTAGCTCTTTTGATTGCCCTCCGGGTTTCACTACAATCACTGGCAGCTGAGCATGAAATCATGCTGCTGAGTAAAATATGGTGGCTTCCTCATAAAAGAATTCTTGATTACATTTGTTTTACATATTTATTGGTATGTTAGAGAGATGAGGAGCAGAATGCCAGTCAGTGATCTGCACTCAGATTGGCAGGTGATATCCCCATGCCATTGAACAACACCTGTGCCTACACAATGTTTACAGCAAATCAAGACTTCAATGAAAATTAATTACTCAACCTAAACCTTGGAAAGGCCAAGTGACACTGATTGGGAAATCAGAGCAATAGCTGCAATGCTACCTGCTCACTTCTCTGGAGGCACACTGCTTTCTCATTATTTGTTCAGTATTACGCAACGAGCTGCAAAGGATCCAACTAGTTCTAAATGCATCTGTCCAAGTTGTCCTCGTTTTAGACTGATAAATAGTAAAATAAACCTTCCTGAAATTCTTTTTGTGGCTGAAAAAAAGTCTGCAACATCAGTTCAGGGAGTTATTTTGTTTCTTTGAGTGCAACATGTCTATAGTGTGTAACAAAGTTTTACTATGACTTGTTGAGGCAGCTGAAATCCTATGGGTCACATTTAACGTGGAGAAGAGCTGGAAATAAAGTCCTTTAAAAAAACTCAATGATGTTTCAGAAGAATAATAAGCAAATTCTGAATGTATTTCATTTTTATAAAGAACAATTTAAATTTTAAAATGTTTTTTCCATCAGATTTGTAAACTCCTACAAAACATTGACTTGAAGCCCATAAGAGTGTCAAGTAAGGATGGCAGGCAAAACTTCAGACTTCTGTTTAGAACCTAGTACTTTCAATAGGAACTTTGTAATATGTCATATTAGAATTTTAGAGAAATAAAACAAAGAGATGCAAAGAAAAGCTGCTTTTTAAATGACACCCTTTCTTTCTTCATTCTTTACTGAATCAAAGCAGTTATAATCAAGATTAAAGCAAAAGAAAGAAAGGAAAAGGTAAAAGAAAAAAAGCTATTAACAGATAAATTTCCAATATAGTGTATGGCAAGGTACAATGCCCTTACAAATCAGAAAAGCTTCCCAGATAACAAGTATTTTTCCTCTCCTTTACTGTGATTCACTTTTCTTCCTATGGAATTTGACTTCAGTATTTCTTTTTTTTTTTTTTTCTCTCCTGGAAAAATCTTTTAATTCTTAAGACATAAGGTATAAATAGTGCTATATCAATACATACCAACATATCATAAATACAACTTCCTAAATGAAAAACAGGAATATGCAATATTTCACCTCTATTGCTTTCAGATACTATATAGTAAGAGAAGAAAAACAAAAAAACAAAACAAAACAACAACAACAACAACAACAACAAAAAACCCTACAAGACTTAAATGCTATAATGCATTGGAAAGCACAGCAACAATAGCAGCGTAGCAACAAAAGCTGCAACAAGAGAGGGTATGCCTAATTGCTACAGAAATAGACACAGATACAAAGGAATCTGCTTACCCTTAGAAGGCAGCAGGTAGGCAAAGATCTCCAGCAAGTCACCCTTGCCTCTACTGCCAAACCTTAAATGAGGTCTGGGAAGGAGTTGACCATTCCAGTCACTCAGGGACATTGAATGCCCTGAGCTCCCCTAGGTTGGCCCTGCCTTCCCACCAGGTGCTCAACCACCAGTTCAAGCCGTGACTTAGCATTTCTGCTGCAGGGACATTGGACTATTCTCTCTTTATCCTGTGGATCGTAAACAGCAAAAGCAGTTCAAGGTACTTTGAAGAAGAAAGGAAAATTTCTCTTAATTATCACTGGGCCAACAGTGCTAACTCATTCCACAAACCCTAAGATGTACTTGCTTTACTGGCCTAAAGGAATAAATGTTAGAAGGAAGTTTTCCACTGCCAGGTAATCTAATTCAATGAAGAAATACATATATATGAACGGTAAAGCAGGTGGAAGAACCAGAGACTAGTATAAACAATTTAAATGTAGGAATTTCCAATATCCTCAATGCGAGGAAAAAAAAAAAAAAACACCTTAAAACTGCCTTGTATGTGGTAAAATCCACATATCACAGCTTCATGGTAGAACTGTTAAATACTGTTTTTTCAAAGAATAGGGTTAAATGCTTTTAGACATTGATTTTTTGAAGCAAATCTTATTAAACTAGGACAGCAATTGACTTCTGTTTTCCTCAGACTCAATACAAATTGGGTGACCTCTGCTGCCAGACATCTCAACGTACATTCTTTATCCTAGAGGCACCTAATTTAGTTATGATCATATCACTCACTGAACACCAGCATTTCAAATCACATTCAAAGTTCAGGAGCATTTCTTGAGCACCTAAGAGATGATGTAAATAAATAGCAAACATATGAGAATCATCATCCAATCACCATATGTGAATATCAAAGAACATAGAAAGAAACTGTAGAAGTTTTGTAATTGCAGACTAATACCTTTGGTGGATATGCAGTAACAAGGGTCTAAGAAAATATTTTTTTCTTTCACCCTGGATGCACAATTTTTAAAAAGCCTTATTTTTTTCCATATTCATAGTAATTATACAATAATGTAAGACCCTACACAGATATTAGGTTACCCACTTTGTTGATGCTGATCAGATTTTAGAGCTGACTTAAATCTGACCATATCTAAACCACTTCAATGTAGATCCCTTTAAAGCTAGTGAAATTCTTTGTAGAGTAAGACTGTGTACATCACAATCTTATTAAGTAGAAATTCCAATCTGATTTTTAACTGAAATACATTTTTCTTAATTTAATGAATTCTTCTTTTTAAAACAAATAATAGCAGTATGATAGTGTGGTATTTTTGAACTCAGATTTCTAGGATGATTGTAATTAATATCTCTGTATTAATGTGACAATCCATTTTATGTTATACAGTCAAAATTGTTACAGAAATCTCCAATCTTTGCAAAGCTTATCATATAGAAGGATTGGAGGAGGTAAAGGAAGGTCTAAATTATCAGAATAGAACAGAATATAGAAATGCCATAATACATGCAGTTCAAATGAAATCTTGACAGCTGCTATTCACAAATATTGCTGACATGGATTATATAATATTAAAATCTAAAATTGCTGCATTTTCATCAGTTTCTCATTTCACAGCTGGCATTTCTTGTTGTCAGCATCCTGTGATTTACGAGGCTGTATGTAGTACAAAAATATTGTTTTAAATGACCAATTTCATAAGCATGTTTACTAATTGATATGCTGTTGGAAGTAAAAATGTGAAAATAATGTGTGTTCCAAAGGTCAGAATGCTCTGCATAAGACAAAAGAGGAGGATATAACAGCTTCAATTTCATTAAACTTTTACGAAAGTCACTTGAAAACAAACATTTCCATGCAAATTTGAAAAGAATGCCTTAATTTGTGAAGCTGCTTTTGATACATCAAAAAATGTAATACAAAATGCATTTAAAAGTTGCATTGATACTCATTATTGTGAGATTTATAAGCTGTTAAGCAGAAAGAGAACAGAGCCATAATAAAGGCCTGTTTACAAATAAGGCTTACATAGAATTAATTGTGATATTTTCCAAAGGACTATAAAGCAAACCTAGAATAAAATGTAAATGCTCTATTCCAGCAATACTCTTCTAATATATGCAGAAAAGATGGAAAGCACAGCTTTCTTGGGAACTGAGTCAGTATTTCATACATTTCATTATGCTTTTCTATTCTAGTCTTCAGAAGGGATATAGGATACAACCTGTAATCTTCCCTGGTGACATAAAGTGTCATATGTTCAAATGCACACAAAGTCACCTGCATACAAGTAATGTTCTAAATTTGGGTAGACCAACAGAACTGGGTGGAATTGACAAGTTTAACAGCAAAGGAAAGAACACACTGCCATTTCAAAAGCTGCCTATTCCTCCTTATACATAGACACTTCTATTTAGCAACTCCAAGTCTGGAATAAACACAACAATTATAAAACAGCTAACAAGACAGACATTTGAAAGTTATCCTAAAATCTGAAGTATTACATCATTTATTAATAGGACTAAGAGGATCAGGAGAAAGAATAGGCAAAATGTCTCCAATCCTAAGCCTGTTTCCCTATGCAATCCTTCTACTGAGAACTCAGAGCTCGCAGTCTCTCCCTCACATCGCTTCCACTTCTTGTAGTTTTTGTTTTACAGATCATAGAGGGGCCCTGAACAGTGTCCTCAGCAAAATCTTTTCTTTTTCCACCCATCTATTCACCAACCAATGCATCCTAGTGTTCTGTTTGTTTGTTTTTTTCCTAGTATGAATGCAAAATTGTGTGTGATTGTATTTCTTAGGAAAAAAAAAGAAAAAAAGGCTTTGTTTTGTTGTTGCTGTTCTTTTTTTTCACTCTGACGCTTTAATTCTGCACAGCAATAGCAAAGATGTTATCCATTTCATAACATCATGTCTCCAGAGTTTGCTTGTAGTTTGCCAGGGGGGTTATTTTGATACAGCTGAAGCTCAATAGCCATTGTGTGTCCTATAGATATATGGGAATTAGTCAGTTGAAGTTTTGTGGCTATTCTTTCATTACATGGCCTTCACTTTATCCAGAAAGCTTAAATCTTTTCAATAACATGCTTAAAACTGTTCTTCCTTAAGGTTAAAACTAATACCACACATAAGCAGAAAAGTGTTTAATATCTTTGACTGAATAGGGCATAATAAAATCCAACATGTTAACACCAAGCCTGAAAGGAAAAATAGTGTAATAATTTAAAGAGTTCTCTCCTTTTGGTTTTAGATGGAGACTGAATGCCAACAGCCCCTGGCCTACATGAAAAGTAGTTTTAGTAACTGTCCAGCAAACAGAAAATTTTCATTCCAGAAGAGTACAACCAACCAGTGTATCTGCAGAATATTCACTATCTTACAGAAGCTGGCACTTGGCTATGACAAACGTTCAGCTTTTAGATAGGCACAGAAGTCTACATATCTTCTGCAGAAGCCAAAGCATGGGATTTTCAGGTTGCTTTATGTATTTCAAGCACGATTTAACTGGAATATGCTGCTATCAGAGTCCCTAATTAGGTAAGAAGAAACAGGTTCTCCTCAGCCATGACTACACAAGAGGCTTTTGTATTTTTATGAATTCTTTCAGAAGTCAGCATAGAGTTCTAATTATAATGAATTATGAATTAAAGATCTAATCATTTTCTTAAAGATAGGTGTTTAGGGGAGAGAGATCAACAAATTACTTGAAGTATACCTTCTGTATTCAGACATTTTAACAAAATAAATATGGCTGCTACTCAGTTTTTTTTTTCAGGAATTTCTCAAGCTTCATTACAGGTTATTGTTTTTGATTAAGTACTGTGAAATTACTATCTTGGCTGGAATTTAGTTACCTCATTTACAATTATTATTTTTTCATAGTTTTCACGGCAGATTTTACTTTTACATATTTGGGTAAATAGGGCCTTGAAGCAGGAAATTATAATATTTTGTAATCAATAATACTACAGTGTTAAGAACTAATGTAAGGTTTTCATTAAATTGGAGTAGAGTGTGTTTAAAGGAATGCTAACAAGTATTGATGTTTAGATTGTACTTATCAGTGCTGTTAAATCTCTCCCCACTGTACTGAGTTTCTTTTTCCACTTTAAAAATATTATTTGGTATCTCTTGGGCTGAGTTTTAAACAAGATAAAGCACCTTGTGAATGAATTTATTTTGAAGAAGAAAGAAAATACAATTTGTGGCTTCTTTTCATTAAATTATCTTTAGCTATATTGATTTAACCCAGGTTTAAAATTTATTTAGTTAAAAAGAAATAAAGCAATAAATCAAACAATGTTACTTGCTCCATATTAAATTATGAGAGTCTATTCTTGTGGTATTACATAATGATTTTTTTAATAAATTGTTTATCTTAAATTAATAACTGTGTATCTTAGGTATATGACAGTGCAATGCTCTAATATTCATAGACAGACACAGTATTTTTCCTTATATTTTGACTGCTTTATCAGTTTCTTGATTACCACACTGGCAACAAAATCACATATATGTGTTAGAGAAGTGTAATATATTGAAATGTTTCATGATAAATTCAAATTAAAAAAAAAAAAAAAAGCAAGCAAGCAAGCAAACAAACAAAAATTGTTTGGAGTGTGACTGTTCCTTGTTTATAAATACACTAACCAAAACAGTCTTCCATCACATTTCAGTTTTATTCATTCATATTTATGTCATATGTTCAGGGAAATATTTAATGAAAATCACAGTAGATACATTTTTATTAGAAAAAAGGCCCCATAAAGAGGTGGGAATTAAAACCTTCCTATTTCACTAGAGTTTTTTAACCATTTTTCTTTCTTTTATATTATTTTTTTTTAAGTAAAGAAAACACTTCCAATGCAAATTCTCACTTTTCCTGAATATAAGGGAACCACAGCCAGCACTGTACTTCACTATCATATTCTGAACAATATTCAGGTTTAGTTAAATGAGCAATACCCATTTCGTTCACATGCTAAGTATGCTTAAAATGCTTTAAATCTGTAAATCTATCTATATACACATAGAATTAAATTCTTACTATTGTTTTGTTTGTTTTTATTTTTTCACCTTTTATATTTGCACTTCTATGCATGCCAGTTGCTCATTGAAACCCCTCTATGGATAAGTAACCTATGGAAAGTAAGAGCTGTTTCAACTATGTACTTCTCCTTTTCAGGTGTTTCCTGAGGCATCTTCTAGAATATAATATAGATTAATGGTAGTAAAGAAAGAGAGCTCAGGTAGCAGCACTGAGAGGCTCCTTTTATGCTGAATGGCCTATTCTTATTTGTCCAATGACCGAAGAAATACATGAAGAGTTCAGAATTGGAAAAATATATTAATATTTAATTAAGGAAGTGATTCTGGTTAATATTTATTCTGATATATTAAGAATGCCTATACTCAGAACACAGCATAACATAATATTTCTAAGCTGAAAAAATAATGTTTGTAACTTACTTGAAATATTGCTCATAAGCCCCAACTACTGTACAATTTAGTTTTTCATATTGCAAATACCTGCCAGATTTACAGAAATGTATCATCATATACTGAGATGTATCAATCAATAATTTAATTTTTACAGTTGAAGTTGAAATTCAAAATAATATTTCAGAGGAAAATGGTTAAAGTCAATCATGATTAACTTTGTAGGATTTTTTTTATAAATTACCTGGATTGGCTGGAAAAGTGGGGTCAATAGTTCCTAGTGAGGTTCAGTAAGGTGAAGTGGAAGGTGTTGCATTTGGGTTGGTGTAACCCCAGATATGAGTACAGCATGGGAGCTCAACATCTAGAGAGCAGTAAAAGAACTGAAAACTGTTGTAACAGACTTCTTTGAATTCAAACATTTTTCTAGGTGCTTCTTTTACTTCAAAAGGAAAAAGAAGGAAAGGCTGCAAGGAAGGCTGTACCAACGCGTGTTAAAGCATTAATCTACAGAAAAGCAAAGAAAGTTTAAGAAGATAATAAATATTAACATGACTGTAAACATTCTAAAGCTCAAACCACTTCTGATGATGAGAAAATTACTGTTTGTGTGGAGATGTATTTAGTCATTTCTACTTTGTGTAGTTCTTTGAACTGCTACTGGTGTTTATCTAATCACCAACAGTGGAAAAAGTGGAAAAATGAACAAAATTATGGTTAATTGGTTGGTTTGCTGAGGAAAATAAATTGTGCAAATTCCAATATGTTACTTACATACAACATAGGGTCTGAGAAGCTATTTTGAAATATTTTACCTTACTGACAACTAACAGTTAACAGAATAGTCATTTTTTCTTGAAGAAGACCAACTGTTGTAAGACATAGTGTGTATTTTGACAAAAAAAAAAGACACTTTAAATGACAATTTCATGTAGTTCATTTACAGGATTCCTATCATTGAATTTCATACATTTCATTTTATTTAAGCAGTTTTGGGAAAACTGAGAATTATGGATATCTATAGTGATGCTCTGCATATTTTTTGTGATTACCAAAACTACCATTTTTCACTAGTAGTGTTTCCTTGCTAACAAGGCACTTTGGAGGCCAGATCCTCAAGTTGCATGAATTGACTTCACTCAAGTCAGTAAAGTTCACAATCCTGAGCCCGTGCCTTTCAATCCTGAGAAAGGATACAATTCAGACAGCATAATTGGGCTTAGGGAGTGCAAGTGCTAGAATGTTTTTCTTTTCCAAAAAGAGGAAATAGGAATATTAAAAACAAAGAAGGAAAAGCTAAATATTGGAAAATCATCTGCAATGTCACATTTTTTCCTCAGGTTTACATTCACGCACATATAAAGTTTTAATCAGATTGTCAGAGCACACATGAAACATTATTTAATTCAGAACACAGGAAATACAGAATTTTCCATGTATAGTCATTTTGACAAAAATTTCACTCTTGAGTAGCTGAATATTTTCTAGGATAAAGAGTAGTAAGATGTGAGACTCTAAGTGTGCTATTCAAGAAAACAAATAGAATACATATATGCTTAAAAAAGTGTCATGCTAACTATTAAGAACAAAATTAAAATATATCTTTCATCTTGCTAACCTGACTCTTTCAACCTCTGCATTCCCCCACAAAATGTAATGAGGTACTCCTGTGGTGGGAGAAAGACTTTTTACGCCCTCACACAAATGGTCAGCATACATGAATTATGATCCAGAACGTTAGATAGCTGTAATCAAACAGCATTTGAGCTTTTTACAAAATAGGAGTTCTGAATGAATACTCAATGACTCAGAGATTGTCAGAGCACATGCATGAACATTTTGCAAGCAGATAAAAACAAGGAAATTAAATGAATTATTTATTAGGACTCTAATATTGGAAGTCAGAAATCTTAAATTCTGCTCCAATCTCTACCATTGCCCTTCTGTGTGGCCTTGGACAAACTGCTTTATCTTTTTGTGCCTGCTCCCACACTGTTTTTTACTGTCCTGGCTAGCTAGCCCAGAATTTTTTTCAACCAAAATATTGTCCTTTCCTCAATACAAGCACAGTCTTGGATTCTGTCTTTAATATTAGTGAAATACAAGTAAATAACAAGAAAGGGTTAATAGGAGTAGACATTAAAGTAATTGAGTGCACATTAGTGTCCTGAAGAGAATGGTTCCTGGCTGCAGTGTACTATATTATAAAGATACACAAAGTGCATAACTTAATCTAACCAAAGTTCCCATGTTTTCCATCAAGAAACAAGACTTTCTCTAAGTTAAAGATCTAATATCTTTCTGTATTATATTATATACATAAAAGCTTCATTTTTATTTTGTTTTTTATTCTAAGTATTTTCTTCTTCTTATACAAAATTTTAAGGTGACTGAAATTTGTCTGAAATTTTCACAACAGCTTTTAAATAGTCTCTGTGAAACTCCAAAAATCCTCCTGTGCAAGGACTATCAGTTAAACATATTACATACATAAAAATCACTGGGGTATATCTGATATACTGTCAACCCATTGGACCAACTGTGCAGATGCTGTATTAAGAATCAGACAGTATGGACTGCTTAAAGCAAGAAGAGTGAAAAAAAAAACCTGAGGATTCAGTGCTTGGAATGATATAGATAAAATCTCTGGATCAGGAAAAGTTGACATCCCAAAGCTGATGGGAAGAATAGCTTCACTGAAGCTCTCGTGGGACTATCCAGCCTATAATCTTGTGAACAGAAACCTGAGATCAGTGAGACTATTCTGACACTTTATTTCCAACAGGTATGCATTATACTGGAAAAATAAGCACGTTTTTAAACACAAGTTGCATTTTGTGTTCAAGACTGAGAAGATGGTCTCTGTGACCTCATTCATTCCCTTCAGGCTCCTTCATGGTGACTATGAACATATGACAAACCTATATCAAGAAAGGAAGATTTTGCAAGATGAATGTTTTCACATTAAATTGATGGAATATTTACTTAACTTCTATACCATAGCTTTGAAGAAGTTCTTATTTAATGTTTAAGAGAAAACTGCTGTTTTATTTTTAATACATTTAAATCTTCTGAAGAAGATTTTCCTAAATTTCTTTGTCTTATTTAATGTTAGAATGGAAAGCAGATCAATAGCCATCAAATTTGAATTCTATGTCAGCTGATTTAGATAGATGAACCATAGCCACACCTCTGTTGTTATTTTCAGCTGAATAAAGTAATTGAAGCAAAAACTGGACTTAAAATAGAGCATTAGAAGAAGAAAACAACAAGATTTTTTTTTTCATGAAACTGGCATTTGCAGTATTTTCTATTTCTGCATTGTCTTCATCAGGTTGAGCTTGTCACATATACTTTAATACATGATTAATGGTTATAAAATCATTTTCCATTCTCATTTATAATACGGTGTCACATTTTATCACAAGTGCATTTAATCATCTCCTGTCTGCATATTAATAGTTACAAATATGATACTGGTGTAGACCTAGTAACCAGTGGCTGTAACTGTCTTGGACTGCATGGTTGAATGCTTTGAAAAGTAGTGATAAATAGATATTTTTATATGTGCTTGTCCCATTATAATAGCCAAGATAAAATTCCATTGTTTCACTAAATACTCGATTCTTCTGTCCTCTTAAAAATGTTTTGTAAATAAGCTGTTCTGAAAGCAATGCCTCCTATTTATTTCCATGAAAACTACAACAGATATAAAGAACACAATAACATGATTTGATAGAGTACATTCTCAGCTACAAAGCAATATCTCTCAGCATAGTCACCACTATTAGTTATGCATTTTCACCAGTGAGAGACAGAGCCTTCATACCATGCTCGTGACAATCTGCGCTAGCAGAGGTGATGTACTGTCACTGTTGACACATGACACTCACCACCTCACTGTGCTCACATCCCCTGTTTGGTCTCCATCAGTGTTCAGGACGCAATGATGAGTGTCAATGAGTGTCATTTTTTGTGCATGGAGGAATTCAATGGCATACCTTTCCTTCATATGCACTTCCATGTTAGATGTCATTTTCTCAGAATGTCCCTCTGCTGCCACCTGGCACGCAGCAAAAAAAAATGTAAAGTTCAGCCTCTACTGCAATACACCAACATCCATCTCTAATGTGGTGGGCTGATATAATAAAATAGAAGGCTTTACTGTCAGAGCAGATTTTATATTTACATGTCTTTAGAACAGTATCAGTGCATAAAATTGATCATGCATAAACATTTCAAGTATTGATACGTAAAAGTCAAAGATAAAAAGCCAATTGATTTTAAAAGAGGTTCAGGATTATGCAGTAGCTGAGGGGCTTCTGAATAAACATTAGGAATTTATTAATCCTGACTTCAGCTGGGACAGTGCTAATTTTCCTTGTAGATGATGCTATGTTTTGGCTTTAGGAGAAAAACAACATGGATAACACATTGATATTTCTGTTGTTGGTGAGCAGTGCTGTACAGAGCCAAGAATATTTCTGTTTCTCAGCTTTTTGGACTGTCCTGACAGCAAGGGATGGGTGACATAAGGAACTGGAAGAGGCAGAACCAGGACCACTGACCTATACTAGCCACAGGGCTAATCCATAATGTATGACATAATGAGAACTATAATACTAAGGGATTTGGCCAGGGTGGGGCTGCCACAGCTCAAAGACTGGCTGGGCATCTGTGGTCAGGTGGAGAGCAATTATATTGTACATCGCCTATTTTATATACATATATATATATATACACACACACAAGTCTATACATAAAATCAACATTAACGTTCTTTTCCTTTTCCTTTTCTATCTTAGTTTTTACCTCAACCTAAGAGTTCTACTTTATTTTTTTTCCCCAGTTCTCTTCCCTCATCCCACTGTGATGGTGAGGAGTGAGTGGAAGGCTGTATGGAGTTTAGCTGTTTGTCTAATTAAACCACGACAAAATATTTTCTAAATTAACTGCACTATGGCCTACTTAGCTACACTTCCAAGAATTCCTTTGAAGCTACTGGTGCCAATTGTCCTGTCTTCACAGAGGATTTGAGCCTACAGAAACTAAGCTTGTGAATATTTTTATTTGTACATTTAATTGAATGTTTGACACTTTTTCTGTTTTCTGTCAGGAGCAAAGTAATTTGTCATACTTTGTAACAGACAAGCATGTGCAACTGACAAGCCAAATTCTGTTACTGTCATTCATGTGATATGTAAGGAACATCCTGAAAAACAACAGAAGTATAAATGTTTCTCAGTATGGAGGAAGTACATAGTGTGTATTTGTCATAGGCAAAGATAAAAATGAATTAGATATGTGACAGATCTAAACTGCTAACTTTTGATTTTTACTTTACGCTTCAAAATAAAAGCTTTTCAAAATAAATTATAAATACAAGAACTGCAGAAAGTGCACATTCTGAGAGAATGCAGAACTCAGGTGAATGCCTATTTGCAATTATTAAATTTCACATAGCACAAAAACTCAGCAGAGAATAGATCAAATTCAAACTGGAAATAAACAGCTGCCAAAATTCTGAATTGCAATGAATTAATTGTTCTATATTGTGAAAAGTTCTATGGGAGTATCTTGGAGTCGCCTCTTGAAAATACACCTCACATTCTTTGCATTCATATGGAAGTTTAAGCCAGTTTATTACATACTAATCTTTGTAAATGCAATCATGAGCCAAACTTGAAAGCTAACATATATTAGCTCCATTGCTTATAATAATTTTGTTAGTATCTTGTCACAGAAATGATCCTTTCAATATATCTTTGAATATATCAGTCAGACAGTGAGAAAACCCTCACGGTAAGGCAGAAAGTAAAGGAAATCAAGCTCCGAATATTAAAATTAACATTTCTATTTTCTTATCATGGAAAACAGAAGCAAAACAGAAGATGTTTAACAGCGCAGTCTCAGTGCAGAAAGATTAACGTAGTCTTTATCAGAAGACAAAACTTTTGCCGCATGTAATTAGCAATCAGACTTACAGAGGTCCACTTACTAAGGAGTTCTTCTTAATTCATTTTAACTAATTCTTGAAGCTTTTGAGACTTTCACTGTGAGTCAGTAATGCAGATTAGTTAACTCAAACAGCATCCTACATCTCTCTCTAAAATCTTTCCTTCTAAAATAATTTCTATCTTTCTTTTATGTATAACATTCATTCCATAACGGTTTCCTCTTTGGAAATAAATTCCCAGTATGGTCACCTATCTAATGCAACAGAATTTGGCTCCATGGGGAATTTTCCTCTTGCAGAACTTTCATGCAGAAAGATCTGTGAAGTTATAAGCAATTAAACCAGAATATTTCATTCAAACATTGTAAAATCTAACACTACTATCTGCTCTATCTGTAAGGATAACATCACTTCAGGAAGCCACAGTAACTAAAATGCTATGGTTTGTTGGTGGGCTCTTTTTTTTTTCTTTTGCATATGCTGTTTTGTTTTTATGGAAGTGTTTAAAAGTCTTTTGACAGTGTGAGAGGTCAATCACATCACTCTGTTCTGGAAGAAAAATTGAACATTTTAATTATGCATGATTTTTAATGTGCTACTCATACCTGCTTCTCTTTATTTGTATTATTTCTTCTGGATTCTCTATGTCAGCAATGTGAAGATATTTGTATTCAGAAGAAAGGATGTAAAGACTAATCTAAATTTTTACCATATCTATGTATCTTATGTTTGCATAACAAGACTATGCATGATGAATCGCGTATCACATCTATTATCTACTCCAAATACAGAGGAAAGACTACTACTGACAGTTTTAGTAGTATGTTATCAAGCCCTGGCTTTTAAAGACTATTCTACAGTATCATTTAAGAAACACTTTTCCAAGTCTAGCCAATAGAAGACAAAACAATTCAAAATAATCCACAGGTGTTTTCTACAGGATTTTCTTACTGTATTACAATACTGTAATACAGAGTATCCTCAGGAAGGAGTACCCTCATTTTGGAGGAAAGCAGTCTCAGGATACCTATTTTTCCCCTTATTCTAGTCACAGTATATTTCAAAAGCATCTTATAGAAAACTTTCACAACTTTCCGGAAAAAAAATGCATTTGAAATTAAGGGAATTTTAAAATGGAAAATATCTTAAATAAAAAATATATTTCAAAATTTGAAAATTCTTGATCAGCAGTCTTGTCTTTGCCCATCCGATCTATGCACTCTCCTTTAAACTTCTTCCATCCTTCAATTCCTAAGCTCAGCTCTAATTGGTCATTGTACTTACCAAGTTATGCGTCTGAATGTACTCTTTTAATTTGACAGAGAGAATACTTTAACCAGTTGCAGAAATGTAAAGAATTCCATCTCTGTGAATACACAACTAGGAGGAAGTGTCAGGTTCTGAGAATTTTTCATGACTAGATGATGAATCAGAGTTCCTGATCACTGCTCAGTCAGGAGAAGAAAAAAAAATGTATGGGGAACACTCATTACTCACTCATCACTTATGAGAAAACTAGCTCCCCTTCTTACTGAAAATGTCTGCTATTCCCCATTTTCATGGGAATTTTTTTCATTTTTTCTACTCTCTTTCTCCTACGTATTGTCTTACTAACCTTCATTACAATTGCAGCACATATACTATTGCAGTAGCCTCACTGAAAAGGCCTCTTTGATCCATATTTCCAACTGGCTGACCTCTGAGGTATAATCTTTCCAGTGAAGCTGCATGTTTTAAGAAATAACTGTGAAGAGTGCAAAAGAATTGCCCAGACAGCAGTTACATTTTCATGTGTCATGCATGTCACTTTGCTATGTCAGACAAGTAAACAAGAATGCTATGCCAGGTTTTGTTGTTGCTGTTGTCACTCCTTTCCCCAGGGAGCATGGTGCAGACTAATTAAATCAGCTGGATAACTCTATTTCTTGACTACATTCTAGATATGTATCTATACTATGACATTGAACTAAGACATCCTCACTTACCAGTGACTGCATGGCACAGTGATACTACTACTGAGATAAAGTCAGCCACAATGTGATGTATTGACAGTGATTTTCCTAGAAATATGTTCCCTCAAGCTTAAAAAAAACAACCCTAATATTAATGCAGGCATTATTATTGTTCCAGTTCAGCAATTCTTACTGCTTTTACAATTAGCACAGATTTAAGATAGTGACTAGAAGGAGAAAAAATTGCAGGGAGATGCTCATACACTAAGCTGTTCAGGGCAGATGTGCCACAGCTAATCATCATGAAACACACTGAAGAAATGTTCCAACTGGTGCACCAATCAAGTTCCCCCTTTGTCAACACAATCTTGAACTGTGTAATTCAATTGTTAATCAACCTCCTATGACAAGGAATGTGCAAAAACAAAACATGTTTCCATTTTGGAGCTCAGTGTACAGAACATGTACAACTGCAAATGAAGTATGCTGTTATCCCATTATTAATGTTAGCTAATTTTTGCAGCATTTTTCTTGCCTGGACAAATTTTTAGGTTGAAGGGAAACAGGAAAGGTTCTTCCTGCGAAAATCACTTTCTACTGAAAAGCTGCTTGAAACATAGCCCACTTTCGTTATACTGCACAACAATCAAGAAGTGAAATAATCATACACTGGTGAGTGTATGATGAGCTCTTTTGTGGATTGAAGGTATTACAGGATCTTTAACAGAATAAATTTGTTAATTGCCATTTAGAAAGACTTCCAGCCACATCTTACAGTGGTGACTAAATCTTCCTGTAAGATCATGAGTCCTACCACTTCTCATGTCCATGACTTAAGCATCTGTTTCCAGATTATCATCAGGAATGTTGCTAGTGTCAACACAAAATGTGTTTCTAATGGAGTCACTGAGAGCTGAACTCACTGTCAATCTGCTCCCTTTATTGTTTGCTTTTTTACCATCACTTTTCATACTGAAAAAAAAACATTCCCAGCTAGGATAGCTTATACTATGTGATCTCCATATTTCACACTTTCAAAAAACAAAAGTAACAGAAAGAAATCCTTCCAGTTAAAGCAAAATGTTTTGAACAGATAGACCTTTTAAAGAGCTCACCCACCATTTGTGTCAACTGCAAGAATATCACTGGTGAATAATACTGAAGAGTAAATTTCTGCTTTAACTGCATACCTAGAAGGGACATGGGAAAAAATTGTGCTGTACTGTGTCAATTTCTAAATAAACCAACATGGTAAATATCAATTATTTCAGAGAGTTTCCCTTTAATTAGAGATTCACTGACATATCTCGATGTACTTGAGCATGTCTGATACCTTGAGGGCAAGGAGAAGAAAATAGGAAAGCATTATTAAACAAACAACTCACAGTTGCTTTATGTCTGGCTCATCATCCATTTTTTGAATGATCAATACTGAGATAAATATACCTGGGATTTTCCAGAATCTTCATTTTATTACTCAAGAACACAAAGGTCCTTCCTATAATTAAATTCAGTACACATACTCAGCATAAATGAGCTGAGATAATCATATCTAGATCTTAAGTCTCATGATCAGCACTGCTAGTTTATAACAACCAGACTCTAGTCTGTATTTAAAGGGCAATAGGGAAAGGACAACAGCCTTCTACCCAACTTAGGAGAGAACAGTACAAGGAGATCTAAAATACAAATGCAGTGGATATCAGAAAATTAAGTGTAATACTGTTAGGAAGCTATGATATAAAGTCATGCATTTTTTAAAAGCTGTTCTTTAATTATTACTGTAGGTTCAAAGCAATATGTTTCAAGGACAAAGCAGAGGCTCTACATCAAAAAAGCATATTAATGGATCACAGTACACACTAATTCTCAGTGTTTCTGACTACTCAGTCACAGAAAAAAACTGATTTCAGAAGTGGACCTTGGACTATTCAATGTGCTTAAATGACAAATTTCTAAAAGTTCAGACCATAAGAATTTAGATAAAGAATTTAAACACCGTAATTAATTAATAGGAGAAAATATCCTTCTTTCCCTTGGGAAAACACAGAACAGTTTTGCTTCTTGAGAACAAATACTCTGAAAACAAACTAACAAATTATGAAGTCTGTTCTCTGTCCTGGGGAAAGATCAAATATATTGAAACTGCTGCTGAGGAAAAAACAGATAATTTATTCCTAAAAGTGATGAAATTCTGTAACAGTTCAAGACAAGACTACCTTGAACAATTTTTTCCCTAATATCCAACCTAACTTTCTATATAATCTCTCCGTGAATCTTCACAGTTATACAGTGCATCCTTAAAAACTACACCCTGAATAGATCCTCTTAAACACTTCATAACAGTTACTTCTAGAGTACATTTTTAGCTTACTAATAGACTACCCTGGTATTACAGTACTGCATGCATTATAAAAATAAGGATATTTATTGCTTCCCACATATTCAGTACTCTATAGAAAAAGAAAATTGATTGTGACATAACTTTTTTCACTGTTAAGTACCATCAATTCTCTTACTACATCTGTGTTTATAAGCAACTTAATTATTTGTTGCTGTTTTGATCTAATTCATATGTCTGGCCCCTATTTTCTCCACTTTCTAAAAATATTCAATATGCTTTTTATTTTACACTTGTTTGGATCTTCAGCCAACTTCTATTTCAAAGACAACTACTTCAACTCGAAACAGTTTTAATCAATTCTCTCAAGTAATTTGAGTAAATTTTTTAGGTCAGCTGATATTTAAGCACCTGGTGTATGAAGTCTATGTTATGCTCCTTCCCTGTTCTGTAACAAGTTATTTCTATTTTTCCACTGATGTCAGTAGCTCAAGATATATAACAGATAATCTTTATAGTTCTGATTTAGTTTCTGATGTAGAAAAGACATAAGCACTTTAGTCTTCTCAAAACATCAGTTATTTATTTTCTATCTTATCTGAGAGGCAAAACACCTCTTTCCTTCATTTTTCTCTTACTGCTGATATACTGAGAGAATCCTCCCTTTTATTCTTCCTGTTCCTTGCTAGCTGTTTGTATCTGGTCTTTTGATGTTTCTCTTATATGTCGGAGCTATTTTATCAGATTTATGCTCTTAATACTTGGACACCTTTTCTACTTTTTATTTCCCTCTTTCACAATAAAGTCATTGAGGAACTATTTATTTAGCCAGCTTGATGCTTCACTAAGCTTCCTGTGCCTTCATTGTTTTAGAACAATGGTTTAGGTTTTGCTTTTAGTCTTAGTATTTCCTTCTCAAGAACTGTCAGCACCTCCAGTATATCTTTTCCCTGTGGACATCAGATTTTACACAGTGATTTGCTGAGCTTACTGAAACTTCAGTTCTATTTTACTTATTCTCTAGTCTTCTTTTTCTCCTTCTGAGAATCATGAATTGGACAACTTCATCCTTATTCAGGTCCACAGGGAGTATAATTCCTTTGATTACCTGGTGAAATATACTATTGAATAAAATACAAATAATGCATCAGACAATATTGTCTGATTTTCTTTTGTTGTATTTTCACAGCTTTGAACTGTTTAACTTGTGAGAGAAGGTTGGCTAGCCACAGCGGGATAATACGTCTAATCAGAAAGAACAGTGCTAGTGTCTCATTTATGGAAATTACCAAGGGTGGTGTTTTAATCACTGAAATATCTAAAAGTAAAAGTTGTAAAGATTAAGGAGGCTGGGGTTGTACTTAAAGTCGAGAGTATCAGCTCTTCTAGCTTCATTAGCTGATTTGAGAAATACTCTAGAACACCTATTTGAAAATCGATCCTGAAATGCTTGATAATGCAGAACAAAAACAGGAAGCAAGTGAACACGGTTGTTGGTAGGAGACTCATCCTTCTATGAGAAGATGAGTATTGCTTTGTATCAATGATCTTTCAGAAAGTAAAATTGTTTAGCAGACTATAATTTGTTTGCACTGTCCTAAGATCCCCAGTTTACCAAAGGAATTAAAAGCTGCAGAGAGTATTAGTTATTTCACAGCGAATTCAGGAAAACAGTTTAAGACATGGTTCAATATTTATATTAACTGAAAAATATAAGAGCCTTTAGTTATCCTGAATAGTACAGTAATAATGAATGGTACAGAGCAGTAACTGGTTCTTTTACTACTCCAGAAAAGATGCAGTAAAGTAACACAATTATAAGAATATGGCACAAAGAGAAATAGAATGGCAGAATACTCCAGGAAAATCCTATCCTCAACTAATGGAAATCTGGAGTAGTACAGAGGATATACCATTACCTGTACAGAAATTAATGAAAGGAATCTTTGGCTTTACTGGGTGAAAGAAGATTCTATGCACGTGCAACATTTCCTTTAGGAAGAAAGTGCACAGTTTTTTTGTATGATTCCATATTCACGTTTATTGAATTTGAAAATTTGCTTGTGTGAAAATGAGATCTCATTTAAATGAGATGGGAAATACTGGTACCAGTGCTGAATGTTGTCTAATCCTGTGAGCTATAAACAGAAGAAATTTCATATTTTCTAAGATTTTGAAATACAATCTTTTTAAGACATAATGCTCGATTTAAAGCACATTTTTAGCGTAGCACATAAGTATTCAAATTTTTACACAACATTAATTTAAATAATATCATAGCAGTGACAACATAAGCATACTTCAGTTATTCGTCACTGTTTTTCAGTTTTCTGGAAATCTTGAGAATTGTGAGTGATTTTCAGTACATAGTTTGCTTTGAAGTCTCTATTTAGTCTAGACATATCTGACAAAGCTTCGCAGTTTAATAATGTATTTTTTAGTAATATTGAAATTTGTTCTTTTTAACCTTTTTGTTCCTCCTGAAAGATGATTCTTGTTCTTCTACAGTTTAAAAGTTAAGTTAGCCTTCCACTATGAAGTATTTAACTTCACGTAAATACTTTTACATTAAGCTACTTGAGCAATGTGATTTACTGAGAATGTGCCTTGTTTTCTCTGTAAGAGTAACATAAACAATAATCATAGAAGATTTTGTAAAGAACAGAACATTCAATACATTGTTTCAGGAGAGGTACATGTAGATTAACAGAATTGGTACCCTTCTTTAAGTAATTATATGCTATTCCTGGTTTCTATGTCAGATTTACTGAATTACAAGCATTCACTGTATCCAGTTAAGACTGTTGATTCAGTAAGACAGTACAAAAAAAGAGTGACTGAATCCTTTGAATTTAGCCATGAAACTTAATGAATAGATATGTTCAAATGAGAAGAGAGCAGGAAAATTAAAATTAACAAATACTGCAGTCAATGATTATGATAAAATTGTTTCTCAAGATCATCACTTCACCAAATTACTAGAACAATCACATTTAACTGACCCCTTTGTAGAATTGAGTAGTTCTTTACTAAATTTCCTGATATCATAACAGATATACTTTCAGTAAACAGAGCAAATTTAACACAAAAATAATACAGGACCTTCTTATCTGAACACAAATTTAAGCACGTGTAATCTTTATTACATAAATCTTGACAAAGTGCTGTATTTCCTTCTGTGTTAATGAACACGGACATTAGAACACAGTACTGATCCTAATACGATCTCATTTGATCTTACTAATATGTCCACCTTGGCACACTAAAGAATGCTGCCACAAGGAATTTTTGCACATATTGATAAAGTTAATGATGTGACATATGTTTTGATATAAAATTAAGATTATCAACTGCATCTTTTTCATGCATAAAGATACAGTAACTGTAGTGAAAGTAAAGTGTGGAATCCATCATATTCCCAAGGGTTTGGTATATTTTCTTTATAATGATTGCAACATCATCTTTTTTCCACTTATATTCTGTATGCAGCTTTAATTTTCCCCTCTCCTTTTAGAACATTTAAGCATAGTTTAGATCAGGGCAATAATTATTAAGAAAATAATCCTCTGAAGAAAATCAATTCATTTCTAATAAATAGGAAACTCAATCAGTAAAATTTACATCCCAAGTACTAGGTAATTACAGTACTTCTCTAAGAATAGATTGATGAGGATATATAGTGTACTAAACAACTAATAACTCAGTATAAGAATGAGAACAAAATCATTTTTGCATTATCAGTACTCAGCTTACTCTGAGAAGAAGTCTCCTCTTAAAAATTATATTTCTCTTGGAGAAAAAACAGAAATGCTGCTTACAGCTCATTGTAACTAACCTCCCTCCTTTTTTCTTCAGGAGGAGTGGTACTGCCAACATTATTACTCAGAAGGATACCAAGAAGAGTTGCCAAAATACCCAAGAGCGGGGTGGATGACAAAGTTCTCATGTATGAGTGTTACTTACAGTATTACATAGAATAAATGAACTGAATCCTTTGGAATTGGGATTTTGGCCAACTGGTTGGAAAGGAATGGGGCTTCCTGTGATGAAACTTTAATGTGAATAACTGCGATTTCACTGTTGTCTGGAAGATAAAGCATACTGAGCACTAAGAAGAAAGTTCCAATGACAGCAAGAAAAAGACAAGAAAGTTCCAATGACAGGAACAAAAGCAGGAGATGGTCTCCTGATAATTTTGAGACCCAACATTCTCAATTGCTTTAGAGTTATAAAGTTAATGAGGATGATAAGAAAACTTTTAATTAAGATTTTGGAAGGTATGTAGCTACAAGTAAGAATAGAGTCAATGCTGCATGCAATGTCTAAGCTTTACCAGAGGATTTGGGTCATCTTCATGCCATTAGAACTCAATGCTCTCCAAGTTAAGGAAATCAAACTAAGTTACACTCAGGTCGTTAATATAAACTACCTGAGATTACACTGACATAGGTGTTAAGCACTAAATTTACAGGAGATCATACAAAAATGGCTTAAAATGAAAAGGCTATCTAAATGTCAAGTGCTCTGAGAGAGAACAGGCCCTAGATATCTCAAGTGGAGAGATAAAATTAAGGTTTTGGATTTGTGCACTTAATTATCACGTCTCTCAAAGCTGATCCTTTCTAAATAAAGCTGTTTCAGGTGTGTATGCTACACACACAATACTAGCAATTTTTTTTTGGTTAAAGTTCATCAAAGCAGATAGCAGGGAAAAAAATGCAATTCGAAAGGAAACATGAAGCAGGTAACAAATGTTGATAAAGTGGGGGAAAAAAAGGGCTAGGCCAGATTCCCTGGTGTATAAATCACCACATAATTGAGCCTCCACTGAACTGTTGAGAATTCGTATCAGAGATTACAGAAAAAAATATATCAGGTGGCCTGGTAGAAGCATTTGTTATTCCACTGCAACAATTACTGGCTAATAGCTAATCATCATGTTTAAATACCTTTCCTGTAACAGGTACTAAAATTGCCTTTAGTTGAAGAAGCAAAATCAAATAATAATTACTGTAAAGCAACCAATTCCAATACCTGGAAGTTAAATTATATGAAAACAAGAACCTGGCACCACTGTGAGGATCAGTATTTCATCACTGTGTACTGCTGATGTTACCCAAGGACAGAGAGTTCAGAAAGACAAGAGAGAAAGGATGGAAACACTGCTTTGTTTCATTGTTACATGGAAAAAAGAAACATTCAGCCAACCTACCTACAAGAGAAAAAGGCTTCTTGCTCAGCCTCTTTTTCATGATCAGGTTAAAAAAAAATAAAGATACATAAGTAGAGAGGATGTCAAGGCTTCTGGAATGAAATCTACAATTTCTGCTTCCAATCACATGGTTCAATACCACTGTCTTTCTTTACAATGTCAGTTAAATGTTATAATGAGCTGTTTGCAGTTTAATTTTTACTTGATTTTTTTTTTTACAATAGTGTAAGTTAATGACAAAGTTGTCCCTCATTTGAGGGAAAATCTACTATAGACAGCCTTAAATGTTACATAATTTGCAGTGTTGGAACAAGAAGGGATTTTTTATTTTTAATTTGAAAAAGTGACATTTTATTTATTTTTATACTCCCTGGACAGATGAACATGGACTTAAGCAACAATGCAGCAACGTATCTGCCTGCAAAATACTTTGTTGAACTGCAACTATTGTGTACTAAAACTGATGTGAAGGGGGACAGGGAAAAATAGTTCTGTGGATTAACAAGGCATAGCAGCTGCTGTTCATTGTAATTTCATTTGGGAGTTACATAACATGCTCCCATATAGTTACTTATTACAAAAAAAAACCCCTAAAATGTTACAAAGCATTGCATTGCTCATATTATCAGGAAATAAGAAAATTTACTCAAATTTTAGAACATTGGGAAAAAGAAGGGAAAATAATTCCTGACATTGCAGTACAGCAAAGTGTTATAATTATGCAACCTTTTGCCTCAAAGAATCATTACCTTTCATCTGAAAAGGCATAGACTGTATTCTGTTTTTTGTTTGTTTGTTTTCCCCTCCAGGAATACGTTTCATTAAGAAGTTTTTATATAGTTCTCTTCCCCCCACCTTTATTTATTTATTTTCATTCTAGTCATCATGTGCCATTCAGCTTCTTCCCAGGTCCTGTGTTTTAAGTACAAATACCTAAATTTTTGGAATATAATGACTGCTCTGAAATGTTTCGATATGATATAAAATATCTTTTTTAACAACAGGGAAAAACAAATACCAAAGGGAGGGAAAGTTGATCTGTCAGTGCTTTTTTCCTTCGCATCCTAAATTTTAGTGGGAAGATTTAAAAACGTACTGTTAAACTTTTCTGCAGTTTTCTGTGGCTGCAAACAACTATTGTTTTAAGTATATTAATAAAGATCAAATATGTTACTCTGTGAATGATAGACCTGGCAAATACAGGCTCTTGTTATAAACTACATTGGGAAGTGTGATATTTCATTAAATTTTACACTTTTTTTAGATTCAAAATTTGATAACAGAATTAGACAAAAGAATTATGAAACTCTCGTTTCAGTATTGGGTAAACTATTTACACGTTCTCAATCGTAGAATGTCTAATCTATTCTGTTTTTATTCCAAAAGAGATTCAGTTGAGAATAAAAGCATGAAAACAGAACCCAGCACTTGGCAAGGGTTCATGCAGGAGAATGTCATTGTTGTGCATGTTTTCTAACCTTAATTTTATTTTATTTTTTGCTTATATGCTGTTATCCAGATTTTTTTTCCCCTACAAGACTCTACAGTTGATTCCCTAAATGTCTGGCCATTTTTCATTTACTTAGGAAACTAATTTATACTTCATGATCAAATCTAATGGATAATGGCACTACGTATGAAGAGGGGATTTCAGAATAAGATAGTAAAATCTAAATCTCTAAGCAATTTGTGAATTATAAATAAGAATATGTATTATAATCAATTGCTGTTCCAAATCCCACTGACCAAGCAGATAAGTAAATCCATGTTAGCTCTGAAGTCCGATTTAACCCTCAATCAAATCAAGTCAATTTGGTTAGTGATGGCTGAAACAGATGTGCAGAGTACTCTTATTAAAAGTAGAGATAAAAAAATTAAATACAGAGATAAAATTTTAATTTTTTACTGGCTGTGATGTACTACACCAAAAAAGCTGTTAACTTCCTATATTATGTACTGTTCTCCAAATTCCCCATCTTTTCACTACATTAGCATCTGTGCATTAAAACCAGCCAAACAAACCATCATTTCAAGGGCATTCTATCAGTACAAGAGATTGAAATTTTACAGCACAGCTTCTACTTTCAAATATAAATGCCATTACAGAAGTTCTCTTACATACTTATAAAATGACAACACTGTATATTCATTGAAACAAAAATTTGAATAAGGGAGTAATTTGCTGAATCTTGCTGTGGAATGAGAGATCTCTAGGTTGACATGAACTAAAGAAGATGCTGAGGACCCTTAAACCAGGTTTGATGAAGCCCAGAGTGGCCTGATCTGGTGGTGGGCAACCCTGTCTTTTACTTTTTGGCTATTATAAATAGGATCTACTCACTACTGTGAACAGAAGCTTTCTATTATATAACTGTGTACATATACATTCATTTCCATTATATGGCCTGTATTCACAGAATGAAAGCAGATTTACTACAAAGGTTCATTATTCTTAAGAAGTTATAACAAAGATACCAACTTTTAGCATGACTCACTTTGTTCTTTTTCTGTAATGGTTTGGGAGCAGTTTCTTCAAGAATATGAGTAATTGCAAAATGGAGATCTGTGGATATGTGACAGAAGATGGAAGAGCATGTTTTACTTTAAACATGCCAAAAATACTCTAACTCTGCTTGTTCTTTTATCAGTATAAAAGAAGCATCCACCTTCTTAGCCAGCTCTCAAGAGAACGACAAAAACAGCTTCACTTCAAAGCATTTTTCATCACATATCACTCTGTTATGTATACAAGTAAAAGGTAGAGATATATTTGTCAACATATACTGAACTTGATTTTAAGAATAGTTTAGAAGAGTGTTGTCTTATAATCCAGCTGAAATGAATCACGAGTTCAAGTGGCACTATTAACAATTTAAGTTGTATATAGTTACATCAGATTTAAAATGAAATAGCACTTCAAAGGGCACAGACTGATGGGAAAGGTAAAAACGTGGTAAATGATAAAATAGAGGATATCTTGACCTTTGTATGAAAGTTGGATTTCACTTTAGGCTAATTACATTGCAAATCATCTCCTCTCTATTCAGGGTAATTTACTTTAAAAACATGAAAATAGGATGTTTCATCTGAGTGCATGTTGAAACTACATAAACAAAATTTACATCAAGAGCAATCTAAGGGGTCCCAGAACCAGGGCATTTAGCTTTTCTATATTCATGATGCAGTTAGCTGACTCACAACAAACTTATCTCCCATCATTTAAACTAACCTGGACAACCTTGCATAAGGGCCACCTGTTATCTGCCTAATCATCACTTCATTCACAGTCTCTTATTGCCATCCAAGTAGCTTTTTAAACTTATGCTATTATTAATTCTATACATAATAATGAGTTCTGGCAATTTCCTGATTTTCCTCTCACCTGCTAAGTAATAATCAGGTTGCGTAAGGTTTCCTATTAAACAGAATTCTTTTAGATGTTCAGACTTTAGAGCTGATTTTAGCACAGGGAGCAGATGTTAATAGCTTCTCATCAACTTCTTCAGCTTGTTTTCTGCAGTACAGTTCTGCTTCAGTATTACATATTCTTCTTCTCTTTCATTATTTATTTGAGAATTTAGAAGTACTTTATTGTCTCTAAATTCCATAAGAATTTAATTAAGCTAAAACTATAATTCCAGATGGCCTTAACTGTCAAAATGAAGAGATCTTACAGACAACTTTATAAACACTAAAATTTGAAAGACATCTAGGATCCACGTATAATTACCGATAAAAACATAAATTGATAAAAAAAAGAAATGCACAACACTAAGGCACAGGTATTCGACATTCTTTTCTACATATTCATGTCATTTTCTGAAGAGAAAGGGAGGACTCCCCCATGCCCTCTGCTGACTGCTTGGAAGTCAAGACACCAGTACTTCTCTATAATGGAAGCAGGAAACATGGAAGGTCAGTTGGCCTGAGTTCTTTACCCTAATCAGAACTACTAACTAGTTACTAGGATCAGTTACAAGTCATGTTCTACTCTGCTTTATCTATAAAACTTTATCTGTATAACCATAATAACTTCTGTCCAACTGTTGTGGGAAAAGCAAGTTACCAGCCTGCTAAAATCCGGTGGATATACTCTAGGCAGTGATTACTCCTTGCACTTTATCTCATATATATATATTTATCTCATATATATATATATATGAGATAAATATATATATGTTGGATTAGGCCCTATAAAAGCAATGTAACTTAAACTTTAATGCTTAGACTTCAAGCAAGTTGCAGTTTCAGGACTGATACATCTCCAGACCACTGTACAGACAACATCCTACCAAACTTTTTGAAACAAATTTATGAGTTATTTACAGTCATTTTACTTAAAGATGTGATATTAAATTTCTAGCATACATGAGGACTTCCTAAGGTTTATTACTACCCCAAGAAAGTACTAGCTGGCTTTTATTCTTCATGTCATTATGTAATACTGACTTTAAATGGGAAGAATGATAGCTAAATCCTTCTGAAAATTATTAATTCAATTTTAAGACACTTATTTAATATTTGTTGTTCATCTTCTAAGATCTACACCAAAAAAAGTCTTAGGTTATTTAAAAGTTCACTGTTACAATATTGAACTAATTTTAAATACTAGCTTCAAGTATGACTTTTAGTTTCATACCCAGATGTTTATTCAGTCTCTAGAGTCAGGAATCCCAGAATGGGCCATACCTGAAATAATCTGAGTAGACTTGATTGAAGAGAAACCAGAAAAAATGCTGCAGATGATGCAAATTCCTCTACTTCTGAAATATTCACTTACAAGTGCAGAGAAGCAGAAATCAACTATAAATGCTCAGCTAAAAATTCCGAGTTCCCCATGCACTCAGATTTTTATTCTAGGCATGGAAGACTCTTTTTCCTTCTCTGAAACAGTCGGCAAAGACCAGAGAAGTAACAGAAATACAGATTCTGTATCTTTACTGTATAATTGGGCTTTAACAAACAAACAAAACCCCTATGGTCACAGTAATTTCCAGGAACTTCAAGTATTGCCCCAATAAATTGAAACCCTCAAATTCATTTGGCAGGAGACTGCTTCAATTGCCATGTTATAAAGATGTACTAGACTGATCCTGGCTATCAGCCAAGCACCACAAAGTCACCCTCTTGCTCAAAGCCCCAGGAAGATAGTGGGGAGGCAAAAATCAAAAATCTTGGGTAGAACCTAACAGTTTAATAGCCCAACAAAGCTAAAAAGGAACAGAGTTACACCTCCTAAAAGCAAAGTGACACTCACCACTAGAAGCAAAAAATGAAAAAACCCCACACACCAAAATTCAAGCACATAAAGAATTTAATGTTATTTAGAGAATCCAGGTGACTCCTGGGTATAAAAAGCATTATTAGTGGTAAGAATCTAATGGAAGGTCTAATATTTGTCTAGAAGACTAACATTCTTTGTCTACATCTGTTTTCCATTTAGCATTTAGAAGCTGGAATCTCACTGAGTGTTAATGGGAGTTGTACTTTTCAATCCAAAGTAAGCTAAGCCTACTGAAATTGCAGAGATTTATATAAGCTATGTAAACATTGTACAAGAAATTGGAGTGATTCTACCAAAATGTTTACACTTACCTGTAAGTTCAATATCGAATGAGACCTGTACGAGGATGTTCTTCAGACTGTTCAGTAAATCTCAAAGTAGACCCTTCCTCTTCTACACCTACAATATCTTTAATCCAGGGCCGTGCCACATGCAGTAGTTCTTTTCCCCTTTCTCCACTGGATTTGAAAACAAAAATAAACTATCCTACATTTCATACATGTATTTAAAAGGAAACTACATGACTATCTATCAATTAGAATAGGATCCTACAATGAGAACACTAATAGTACATATGCAGCTGTTTACATTCAGGAAAAAGAAGTAGAATATATTCCTAGTACATATAACAAACCTTGTTTGTAACACACCCTAACGAGCTAGTACATATCTGATCATTACAAGTAACTTGCTATTGTTAATATTGCACGAACAATGGAAATACCACACAGCGCTTCCTTTTCTCTTAGAAGCTTGTGGTGGACAAGGCAACTGTGCTATCAAGATTAGTGTCAGCCTTCAAACAATGAAGGCAATCATGTACACTCCATTTTTAATTTCTAATCCTTCTACTTTGAAATGCATAATATTTAACATATTATTTGATAAGTATGGCTTACTTCTCTATAAAAGTGCAATCATTCAATTTGCTATCAGTCAACATATACATCAAAAATACTTTGCACAGTGAAATGATAGTCCTTCATGACCATTATAACAGCATAAAGCTGCACAATACATGCAACCACACCGCAAAACAAGAAAGGGAAAGGGAAACCAGCTTCCTTAAACTGTTTTTTTTCACTCTAACTCCAAAGTCTGCCCAATCCTGAATGGAGAGCTTACAAGTACTTAGTTCAAAATTAAACAATACTACATCTCCCCACTCCCAAGTATACATGAAATAAAATATTCTTTTTCTGAAGATCCCATTTAGTCCTACCTTACAACAGCTACTGTACCACAAAAATCTTATGGACCCAACACTGCTTAGTTAACTTATCAAATATAATACTGAGAAATTCATTTGCAGTAGCACCAGTTATGAATAAAGCATTTCATTAAGTATATAATAGTTGTTTTTTTTTTCTTTTTTTTTTTTTTTTGTTGTTGCTCATTTAAAAGTCAAAATAAAAACCAGTTTAGCCATTTCCACATTGTCAGGAGATACTTAGTCTCTGGGGTTGCTTTGTCACAGAAGGTAAGAACAAACCAATGGAAAAAAAATACAATGAGTTTGAACTATATGCCAGCTCAGCCATGCAGCAATAAAAACAGCAGCAGTCTTTGTAAAGTATCTGACAGGCTTCATTTGTCTCAGAATAAACTCTGCTATGTCACATGCTCATGCATTCCCGTCATCCCTTTTTTACGTTACAGCCACTCCTTTATGTGCTGCCAAAGAGGTATGCAAAGTGAACGAGAATGCCAAGAGATTTTCAAATGAATATGACTTTTAGGAGAATCTGTAAGTCAAGGACCCCAGGCAGGCATCAATTCCTCTCTCCCTCTGCCAAAGGGCTGTCACTTTCTTGGAAAGTTAAATTTGTCACAAGGAAAAAAAATTTCACCAGAGTCTGTTTAAATAACTTAGGGAGTAAAATCTTTTCCCAGGTGTTTTTCCACAGAAACCAAATGTATCAATCATTTTATTCTCTGAAATAACAATTTATTATCCATGCAGGAGGCCTCAGATTCAATCTGCACACTGTTCTGAGTGTCGTGTCAAATACCCAAATCTGTCATCAGTCTTTATCAAGGAAATCACTCTGTTCTTATCATCAGTTTTTATTAATAAGACTATTTATTACTTCAATAATTAATTATGACAAGTAGTCTGTCATTTGAATAATGAATAAATATTGAAAAATTGCCTGGTTAATACACTGTTGCTGTATAACTAGCTTTGAAAATGTGGAGACTTAAGTAGTGCTAAAACAAATAATGCTATATTAGGTATCACACAGTTAGATTTGAACAGATTACACTCATCTAAACAATCTTTCAGATTCCACAGACAAGGGTGTGACATTCTGGTGTGATATTTTAAAGCAATCTGCTTTTTTGCTGGTTTTTGTTTGTTTTTGTTTTTTGAAGGTAAAACACAAATTTATGTCATATTTCAGATATTTTCAGATATTATTAATTCATTGAAAAGTTGTTGCATAACAAATCAATTCTATTAGATCTTCCCTAATCATGATTTGGGAGTGAAGATTATCTTTCCATGCTTGGAAAGCCTCCTTAGACTGTGATCAGAAACTTGATCTCAGAATCTTGATACTACAACAAATAATAACTAGCTTCTGTGCCAGAAGATAAACACAGCATTAAACTTACAAGACTTCCTTTGCACGATTTCCCATTCTGTAGAATATTCTTCCAATTGCTTAAGGGAACCACTCCAAGCCAGCAAACAAGGCACATGTAAGGTTCTCCCTGGTAACACTATAGACTACTCTCCAATTATTTCCACTGCAGCAGTTCTGTCCCATGCCTTCACCAATGGCTGCTGATAAGATTCACACCCAACCTGCTTATCCCTCATGTGCACCAGGCACACTTAACTATTAAATTTCTTTATACATAAAGTGGTTAAGCAGTGGAATGAGCTGTTCAGTTTATTCAGTGGCTTTCCCTTCCCACATTTAATAATAAATTGTAATAAAAAATAAAATATTCTTTTATATACAGCATAACTGTCCGTTTTTGAGCTATTGTATATTGTTTTAAAGCATCCTGAAATGTTCTCTTTAAATAGGGAAATATTCACTTTGTGACTGCTTAATAGTAAATCACAGAAATGTATACAGACACGAAATTAAATACCTTTAGGACTTAAATGCATATTAACCCCCCTTACACCAAAGGAAACATTCAAATCCAATTTCTTAAACATAACACTTAATATATTCCTATTATAGTAAACTTGATAAAATGTGTGATCTATTCTCAGTCTTAAGCCACTGTGCAGAAAGCTCGATCTCTGTGGTATATGCTCAGACATCTTTATTTTGCCTTAGGTTCAGTTTTGCAAAACTGGCACTGAAATCATCTTGATTTCTAGGCATTCTGAATTTATAAATACAAATACCTTTCTTTTTACTCAGCACTGAATTGAAACAAAACAAAAATAAAAATAATAAACCATTCCTCTCACGCATTCAAACTCTATTTGAAAATGAAGAAGTGTCCTTTCAAAAATTTGTTTTAATTATTATTATTAAACATCAACAATGTGACAGTGCCCAGATATAAGAAAGCAGACAACAAGACTGTAGTATTAATTCCTTAAATGTTATCTATAAAAACTTGGGCAATCCACTTTACTTCTATCCATAATACAAATTAATTCACTTGGAACATTAATATTTATTTCCCCTCTGAGACAAACTGATCAAAATGGCATACCCTCAATGTAGGTTACATGATCTTAGGTCAGAATAAGACCTTAGATAATGAGTTTTGTTAAGCAAACCTGGGTTAATTCCAGATTTTAATTATTTTCTCAATAAATGCACCACTAGCCAACGTTATACCCAAGTTACGTTACCTGGACTGAAATGCAGGATTGATTTCCCATATATTCTACCTTCTATCAAAATGTCTCTGAATTATTACATATATACAATGAGGTTCAGCATAAAATTCTAGCTACGCTATGTAGACACCCTACAGTCATATATCTGTGTCCATAAAATCTGTACCAAGTACAATCAAAGCCTCAAACATCATATTTCCTTTAACAAGAACACTAATACTAAGCAATAACCTAATAAAGACTTAACAGAAATTCAGAGGTATAGAAATTATTAAAGAGCCCCTCATGAAACAATTAACACAATGTAAGAAATACCATGAAACTGTCTGATAGTAGGTCAGAACTTAACAGAAATGAAAATGCATAGAGAACATATAGCACAATTTTTTTACATACCACCTCACCAGAAATCTTATAGGAAAATATTTTTAACCAATTGGACCAATGTTAAAAGATCCTATCATTTAATAAATCTTTGCAGAATTTCCCCCAACATCAAACTACTTCTACATTCTATTAATTAATCCTCAGATGCAAACTACTGCTTGTACTCTGACATACAATTAAGACTTAAGACCATCCATGAACAGTAAATGTAAAACTTGTCAATACACATCCCCATCTCAACAAAACTATTAAATCCATGGATTCTATATATGCATTTTGTCAAATTTTACTACTTTACTCAATCCACACAGTATGGCTTCATCAAAGCCATAGAAAACTGAGCACCTCTCACAAACTATAATGAACACAACAGTAAATACAGACATGTTTAATTTACTCTGAGGGAATCTTCCCAAAGAACGTACATGTAGAATGAAAGAAGTCTACAAGGCTTCTTTAAGTTTGATATTACTGTGTAATCCCAGGCTTTCATTTTTTTTTAAGTTTATTTTTATTCACATTTAATATTCCTATCAGCAGTATCATTATCTAGCTCAAAGTAAAAGTACAAAAATTGAAATAGGTTTCATCTCAGCTTTGTCTTGTCAAAATTGTGGACAGCAAAATATAGCAATGGTTCTTCTACTTCTGACACTTAAGAATATACGGAATAAGATCTGATAGCAGCTACATCACAGATGCAACTGACTAGTATACAGGAACCTATCCCTAACATTAAATAGATTAAAGGCATTGTTCGGCAATGTGCACAACTGAAAGCAAAAACTCCAATAAAAAATACCATTCAAGTAATGATTGTGATGTTTTTAGAAAGAGATCAAAAGAAAAGCTTTAAAAGCTACAATAGGGTTTTTTCAAAACATGACCTGAATCAATAATCAATGGCTGGCATACATATATATACAAGAAAAAAAAAGAAAAAGTCAGCAGCTACATCTTTCAAATACTTCAGAAGCAAAAAAGGGGAGGGTTGCCTATCTGGAATATCTGTATGGCAATTTTTTGCATGAACCACTTTCATACTACTATTAGAAGAAACAAACTCTTAACCCTTTATGTTTGAATGCATTTTAATACTTCCTCAAACAAAATTTATTATGAAGTTGACAGCAAGATATACCTTCCTCTTTTTTTTTTTTTCCTTTGGGAAACAGATAATACATTTAATCCTATGTCAGAACAAAACACTTTCTCATTATCCGACAACTGGAATACTTTATCCTCCAAGTATTTTTACTATATTTATTTCCACATCTATAATTGTTAACCACCTGTGTACATAATATTTTTATGTCTTATCTGCAAGTTTGAAAACCTGGACTGTTGCAACAACACATGCAAAAAGATGTCTGGCAACAGACATCAAAACAAAATCAAATTATATCAGATTCCTACAGTTTAAAATACAGAGATCTGTAAATCTTTGTATCAGAATGAGCATTATCACAAAATGTAATTCAAGTATGGAACAGACAGTTCTGAAGGAGTACTTGGGTCTGCTGGCTCCTCAGAAGTGCTTCCCATATTAACTTCAGTCATCCAGTATTTACAGATAGTCTCTATTATACAGCGTATGCATGCACATACAGCAGGAGGATCAAACTAGAATTTACTTTTGAGTTCTGCTTACTTATATTTGCCTAAGAAGTACACAATCTTACAAAAATTATCTGTGAAACCATGGCCAAGTAATTTTTTGGTACAATACTAACTCGAAGAAACATACAATGGTGTTTTCCTTGTACACAGAAAAATTTCCACACCCTAATTTATCCATAAGAATCTATTGTGCAGAGAGGAAATGCTAACTCTGCAAAGATGATTTGGTGTTCATATTGTACCAGAAATGCATACGGCATATATAAAAAACATCAAGATACACATTAAATTATTATGTTCCACATACTCTTGGGTTGTCCAACTGCCAACATATGTCATAATATTGATCTGCTTGTATAACTGTGCTTCCATGCAATTCTAGACTTTAAATAGTCACAGGACAAAAGCTGTTCTAAAAATGGTGTATACATAGACCACAGCTGAATAAAGCTAATTGAGTTCAGTTGGTAAGTCATAGATTTTACACGGACTTGAAAATATGGAAATTCTTCTGCCTTTCAAAGGTAAAATTATTTGTGAGAAACTTGTTGATACTGTTTTTTTCCTTCTTTCTCCTTCCTGCTATCCTGTTTACCAAGCATTAACAGAATCTTCCCTGGTGTAATATTCGTTCTACTTTCGAGTTAGCTGCCATCACCATTTCTAAAGCAATCAATTTTAGAAAGCTTTCCTGATTTTCATCATTAAACATTTACGAGAGTATGTTTCTGAATACTCATAACACTTTATTAGAATCAATCAGGGAACTTCAGTGTGCTTCTTGAAAAAGCTATCTGTAAGTCATGTGCAAATATTTCATAGGTCACAACATGACTAGAATAGTTTCAGAAAATCTGAAATTAATCAAATGATTTGGGTTGGAAAGGATCTTTAAGTTCATCTAGTCTCAACAACCCCCCCCTCCTTTCCCCTCCCCCCACTATAGGCAGGGACACCTCCCTCTAGACCAGGTTGCTCAAATGTTTCAGTTAAACTATGAACATGTAAATCACAATTCTTTCACTCCCATTATGCTCACCTGCATATCAAATTTGTATTTCTCCATCCAAAAACAAGGGAAAGCAATGCATGAGAAGCACAAGAGATGGAGCAAGGGTTGGATTTTCTCTCACATTAGGAGGATATTAGCTTGAAATTCAATGCATTTATATTTCTGAGTTTGTAAAGATCACAACTTCCTATGAGTCACTATTTTCACATTTCTTTTGCTGATAAATACCCTGGATATGTTTAGTCTGATAAACATTTCAAAGCAATTAAACAGAGATATAGTCAAAAGTTAAAAAAAGAGTAAATTCTCTACTGGGCCTAAATTTAATTATATGGTCCATGTAATCATTTAACTTTATGAAGATGAAAATGGGATACCTTGCAATAAAAGGAACCTTGACGCTGATGTACTCAAATCTGTGGATTTAATGTGCTCCAAAACACATTCATCTTGTCACTATTCATCTGAAAATCGAAAAAAAGACTCATACAAAAATTCCTAAGTATTAATTCTGATACAGGAAAATTCAGGTATTCATTCTGTAGCACTAAAGTCCTACCTATATCAGAATATTTATAGAATAGTTGTGAAAGCTAATCTTATATAGTACCTAAAATTATGACAAAATGATACTTATTTGCCCTAGGAACGACCTGCATGAATTCCTGTAGCATACTGAAACTACTATCTAGATTCAAAAACAGCACCATCTGAAACACTGGACCTATGAAGTAGACAGACTAGGAGAAAAACAGAGTTCTCTCATAGGAAAGTTTATCCCTGCACTGAAGTACTCTATTCTAGGTTCCTTTGCATCATGACACGTCTCTAACCACGCCAATTTGAACTGCTCAATCAAGTGAGTCAAGTGTGTCTAGGCAAGAGTTCCTGGGAAAACACATCATGTTTCTATCAGCTCCCCACAGTGTTGATTCTTCTAATGCTTCCTGTTTTTCACTCAGAAATGGTAGTGATCACCGTAAATCAAAAAACTGGGCTTGATTAGAAATGCATGCAATAAATATTTTGGTGTTTTCTTTGTTTTTTCAATCTTTAGAAATTAAGATATGCCAATTAGATTTCAAACTCAGACTTAAGGTAGAAAATAGCCTCTGCATAGATACATTAATAGAAATATTAACACTTATTTTGTTAAAATCTTACATTCAAAAAGGCAATCAAACCACTAAACTGGTTTCTCCATTCCTCCTATCAGAGAACTTTCCCCATGGCATACAAACCAGTAACAGTCAGTAATGACTATGACAAAACCAGATCTACATCACACCATCAGAAAAGATTAATTACATTTTGTGAAGCTTTAAGAACATTTCATTCTTTTTTAATAGCCGAACAATCAAATACTAAAATAGAAATAAACATGGAAGGTTTCTTGTGCATAACAAACCACATCAGCAAATGCTGTAGAGAAACTTCTATTTTCATTTGTCTGTTGAGCATATGTTCAGAGTTTGTAAGCACCGTGTGCTGTTAAATGACAATGAATTAACTTCCTACAAAAGGTCATTTATCAGGGTGAAATTAAAAACTCATTTATGTTTTGAAGTAATAGAATAAATCAAGAAAAAACAGCATAAGAGATTAATAGGAGGATGATACAGGAACAAAAAGGGAGAGAGGGCAAAGAAGCAGGAGAGGAAAGAGGCACTGAAAGTGAAGAATCTGTCATTTCAGGCGCTATATAAAGTAGTAATAAATAAAAGATTTTTTTTAGTAAACAAAAATCTTGAAGCCTCTTTCAGAAACATAGCAGTAAGAGTGAGCTAGCTCTCTTTCCCACATGTTGGCTCAGGAAAATGAGTAGCAATACTACTGTTCCACCTTGAAAAGGAGTCCATTCCCAATATAAATCTTTTTCCCCAGTAGAAAAAGCTTTCATTAATCCCCATGACATTCACTGCATTTATCCTCAGCTTCGGTTTCCTTTGGTTCTGTGCAGAAAAAATGGGTTTTCAGTTTTACAATGTAAAGTCAATTGTTCTACTGCATATACCAATTTGGAATTATCTGTAAAATAACATTTACTGGAAAATTTCCCTGTGCAGCAGTAAATACAGTAATATTGTAAATACAATTCAAAAAGGGGAAAAAAAACCAAGAAAAACTATTCATCTTCAATTGACATAAAACAATGTTTTCACTAACAGCAAATTATTCAGACTGAGATTTTTCAATCTGCTCTTTTGAGAGGTATCAGTAATAATGACTAGAGTAGCACAAACTCTTTCCACTATACAGAAATTGCAAACAGTAGCAAAAGATAGAATCAGTTTTGAAGAATTTATGTCCATTACTAATGAACACCTTTTCTAGTCACAAAGGAGTTAAGCTATGATAAGTGAAAAGTTTGCAAGCTTACTGAGACACATTGGCACGTTAATTATACAGAAATTCTGTTTGTTTATTAAGTAACAAAGCTTTAGATGTCTGAGTTAATGATGATGCAGAGACAGCACACCCAATTGGATTCAGAACACGCTTCCTACATGTACTCTCATAGAAAGTGAGAAACTAATATACAAGTGAAAAAGGAAAAAATAAATCCACCTGTGAGGGCCTGGAAGCGCTGTATCTAGATCTTTTCTGAAATTCTCCAGAGATAAATTTTGATATAGACAGAACACAAATATGAGCACGAGTGAAGGAACACAGATACTTGGATACTAGAAAGTAGAATAACTTTCTGTAGTATATTAGTGATTTTTCCAGCACACACTTGTGGTGCTGAAGCAATGCTTAGATCTTATGCACTGCAGACTTAATCTACAACAATATTGTTATTTTAACCCATAACTTGTATCACGAATACAAGAGTCACTTTAAAATAATTGACTACATTTGTATACACACATTCTTCACCAAATACTAAAAATTTTATAGCATCACAAACATCTGTCAGAAATTTTTCTTCTTTTCTAGAGTTTGCTCTCTGCTCTGAGACACAGAGGGTAAGCACAAATTTAAAGTTAAAACCACAATTGATTATATGAGGAAAATTTTTCTGATGTATTTTTAGGTTCTTATAAGGTCAGTTTAATCCGAAATACTGGAGGTGGATAAAGCGAAGCTATATTTTACAATACTAAAAGCACACATAGACACGCACATGCCCACTGTATTTTCTATTTTGCTAAACTGCTCTTAAACCTTAAAATAAACAAATAACACTGCTATTGTAGGAATATAAAACTCTGGATTTTAGTAAACTCAATTAGGTAAATCCTAACAGGCTACAAACTGGCTTGGTTCCACTAATTTTGAGTGTACTACAGCTATTAATGTCAATCAAATCTAGGGCACTCCTTTTGTTAAGTAAATTCATTCCATCTACTTCAGTAATTTAACAAGCAGAACTACAATAGCAATTTTTGTAACCATCATATGACAATCATACAAACTGCCTCTTCCACATTGGAGGTTAGAAACAGACAGATTAATACGAAATAGGATTCCATAGAAATCCTATCTGCAAGATAGTAAGGAATTCTCTTATCTAAAGCAAAAACTTGGATTCCAATATTTCAATTATTTTCAATTTCAAGTCTTCAATTATCTCAATCTTTATTTCACAAGAGTGCTCTGGCATTCCTGTGAAAGAAATCAGATTTAATTTAATACTGGGGTTGCAATTTTAGAAACTACTGCAGATTTCTAGATTGAGGAAGACAGCTTTGAAGCTTAAACTTTCTTAGTCTACTTTTAATAGTACTTTAAATGACAGAACACAGAATACACAAAGACAATGTTTTTAAAACCTATAAATCTATTAAAAGAACCTTAACAGAATTTATTTAACGGTTTCATTTCATCATCTTTAGCTTTTTTTACTTTCAGGCAATGAAATGTTTCTCATGCTGAACTGACTTACAGAATTCATTGATACATTTTCCTACTGATAGCAACAGGCACTGGATGAGACTTCTCTAATGTAACTTGCAGGTTACTTCAGCTTGTATACTCTAACATCAATTCCAGTAAAAATGAGAGAACTGCTAGGTACGCTATGCAACCTCAAATTACGTGGAAGACATCCTTAAAAAGGCTGTGATTGCCTTTGACTTACTATATGAAATTGTGCTGTAGTTACAGAAATTTATTAGCTATGGCAAAACTAAGGAAAGCACTCACTGATCAACAGGCGTCTGTGAATTAATTCTGACATTTTTTCTTCCAGAAACTTGCAAGTGATTTTGATGCTAGAAACTGTTGGAACACTCATTGGCACACAAAAAAACACAAGAACATTTGTGTGTGCAGACTACTGTTTTCTTTCCCTGTACAAATGTCAGAGCTGTCAGACAGCTGAAACATGTCCACAGATTGAAAGAAACAAACTGCTGACATAAGCAGCATTTTCAGGTCCTAAATCAAGGCTTTTTCTAACGTGAATCTAACTTGCTATAACATTTGTTGACTGATCCACCTTGCTGGCCCGAGCAACATTGTTAGCTAGAAAATAAAGTTGGCAGAGTTTATTCTGCAAAGTGATTAATTAAATGCCTTTCCTGTCAAATCCATTCATATCAACGCAGCACAGCATATACATTGACATAATGAGAGAAATTGCTTTCAACAATAGAGCTCTGTTGACAAAACAGAGCAACACTTGAAGTATTAGAAACAGTACACAAATCCATATTCTCTATCAATCATATTTTCTCTGACAAAAGTGTTTAGTAATAAGACAGTAAAAGGGTAGGAAAAATACGAAGATATACATATGAATTATATTCTCCTGTGATTTTGAAGTAAATATCATGAACAGAACAGAAACCATGACAGCTAATAGTCTCTGCACAGGAAAAGAAGGAAATAAGTGATAGACTGAGGGAAAAGAAAATATCAAATAAATCCTTATGAGGATGCCATCAGTTACAAATTAACACTGCTATTAATATATTATATATATAAAATATATAAACAAGAGAATGAAAAGGAGCAAAGAAAACTCTTTAATCTCCCGTCATTGAGAGAAAATGAAGTTGCATTTTCAAGTCAGGTGGACACACATCATGGTGTTCTGATTGGTGTTCTCAGTCACTGTCAGATCTCATTGTCTATAGCTTGGAAATACATCCAAATAAATCTGTTTAAAATATCATTTAAAAAACGTCTTTTCTAATAATTTTTTAACCTCCAGATATATACTGACACCATCCTCATTTCTTGGCTCTTCACTGGACTCAGCCATAACAGTTGAAATTGCTTGGGTGCACAACTCTTTGTCACCACTGAGCAAATAAAATTGCCATTCTTAATAACTCTTGAATATACTGAAACAGTAATAGAACAAGTATAGGTTTGATAATAATAGCTCTGGACTAAAATGTACAAACAGCCTATAGAAAAGCTGGTGAAAAAACTGTTTCACTAAACCTCCAATAGTCCCAGGTTCACACAGGAAATCCAGTCATCTCTAAAAGAAAACAAACCATGCTGAGTACATGAGGGGATATATAGAACAACCAGAATGGAAGTTTGGATCTTGTTGCCTAGTGTAACTTCCTTTAAAACTCTTCTACTTCCACCTTCATTGTCTGATGTCAGGAAAAAAAAATCACTGAAAAAATGCAGGACAAAAAATTGCTGCAACTTGAGCAATTATATTAGTTTTACTTGTGTGGTGGCTAAGTTTTTGTCATATTTGTTCACGTGCTATAAAGTGACATTTTTATACATATAGATATAGATGTATGGTACCACTCCAAAAAAAAAAAAAGTCTACTGCTACATATTAAGCTGCCTGAGAAGAGAGCATTCAGGAAAGAAGTAAAACTTTTAAGAGATAGGAATTACTGAGAATCTATAAAAAAAGAAAAACATATTTGCAAATCTGTACATCTATCCAAGCACCATCTGATATAAAGGGCATTTCCTGTTCCACCAGTTATTTTTTCTTCAAGTTAAAAAAAAGGATATTTCTCATTAGAATTTTAATTTAAGCCTATGCAATACAGATGATCTTATTTACTTGTTTAACTTTAAATGTGCAATTAAGAGATGCTAGGACTGCAATTAAGATTCCACTTGGTTTTCCTCTTGCATGTGCTATTCTGCAGTAGTATTAATAAGACCTTGCTGTTTTCTAGGTTTCATTTTTGTAAGTCATGTATATGATTCAAGAGCATCTACTTTTTGACACATTATTAAGATTCTGTTTTTCACTTTGTTAATACTGTTGACATTTACTGGCAAATAAGTGAACAATTTCCTTTAATTTATACACTGAAACAGAAGAATTCTGAGTTCTTCCTTGTTATGAACTCACTTCAGCAAATGTGCCACATGGAATAGATGACTATTCACCTATTTCTATTCCTACTAACTTCTGCAGAGAAAGTCAGTTTAGGTTTCCTTTAAAATCTGCAGAAAAAAAAAAAAAAACAACCTCCAGAACTGTTTTGTTAGCAGTGGTTTTTTGTTTGCTGTTGGGTTTTTTTTGTTTGTTTGTTTTTGTTTTGTTTTCTTTTGAGGACCTGCACCACTGAAAAAACTGTAAACCTCAATGACAGAAAAATGTAATGAGGGATATGAATCATCAAAACATAGAATTGGAGTTGGAAAGGGCCTTAAGAGATCACAGAAGTTATCATCAACATATTTCAGGAACCTCTTCAATTTCTAGTGCACTGCTATTGTCCTTCCAACAGATATCGGGGTAGTTTAAGTCCCCAATGAGGACCATGTTTTGTTAATGTGAAACTGCCCGTATCTGTTTATAGAGGGCCTCATTCAATCAGACTTCCTGATCAGGCAACTGTAGCAGAACTCCCCTCCATGATGTCCCCTGCCTTCCCTTTAACCCTAACCTATAAGCTCTGTCATCTCCTCAGGTTGAGCTCCATGGACTCCACATGTTTGCTGACGTAGAGGGAAATACCACCCCCTCCCCTTCTCCCTTGCCTGCCTTTCCTGATGAGTTTATATCCATCTATTCCTCCATTCCAGTTGTGAGAATCCCACTCCTCAGCAGGGATAGCTATATCTTAGTCTACCCAATGTTTAATAACTATTTTCAGAACATTTAGAAATGTTCAGAAACACAGGCAGAGAATGCTAAAAATGTGTGACTAATTATGAATTAGCAAAATGAGGTTCTAGGTGAGGAAAAATACAGACTACAGAAAAATGTAGAAATGTAACTCCTCCCTCATTCTGTATACCTACTTTAAGGCAGTTTCATGCTTAGTAAAATTCGTATTGATATCACAGTAAATCACTTCAATATTACAAGTCAACAGTAGAAATGTGGAATATGTCTACCAGAAATACTTTTATTTTGGAGATATCAAGATGGGGTTTCCTCACACACTTACCTTCCCTGAAAAACAGAGGCCATTAATGCTGGTAGACATAAGACATTTTTACACACCACCCTGTTGTTGACTGAACGGCTATTAAAAATATTTGAGTACTTGCTGCAGTACTATCAAAAATATTTTAAAGACATTAACATTCAGTTTCCTCACATTCTCATGACATTCTAAGAACCGACTAAGCATTTGCTAATACTAGCAATTTATATGCATTTCTCCACAATTTAGTGCATTTATTAAAATTCCATTCTCACACATGTGACAAAAGATTTTTGAGCTTCCTAACAATCAAAATGCTGCTTTTCACCAACAGGGAAGCCTAATCAAGAAGGTACTGAGAGCTTCTCTGAATGACCGCATTTCTTAAAGCAATCAGCAGCTAAGACAGGAACAGAGAAGTCTCCAGAAAATGAGCTATGGAAACAAACTACTATGACATGACAGCTGAACCGATTTTTTTGCTTTCCATTTCAAGATTATTTGGCTAGTTAATGCATTACAGATCAAGTTCTAAGTGCTTTCCAGCTCCAAAACTCAGACTACACATAGGTGTCTAAAATTGGGCATTTAATTAAGACTGTATTTCAGAACTTTAATCTCTAAGAACTTTGTCAATTGTTACAGTTCAGTACCCCAGGCAATTCCTGATGTAATGATTTGAAGTCTTAAATTAGATAATCACATGCATGGAGAAATCCTACCATCTCCCTTTCTTTGTTTTGAAGGAACAGGACAGAAACCTTATCACTGCAAGTTTTCCTATTCTCCACTTCAGAAGAACAATTGAACAACACTGTCAGGTGGGATTTAGGTATTTCTACATTTCTGTGACCTGAACAAAAAGTACAGAGATAAGTTAAGTCACTCAGAATGCTCATTTTTAAGAGATAATGAGTTATTCCAGCTACAAATGCTGCAACATTCAGATTCTACATGAGAGCTGTTCTTTTGTTTGAATCAGTTAATCCATCCAAAAAAATGAGTAATTCAGAAGGTACTTTGAAAACTGCTACAACTTTTCAGATTCAAAACAAGATTTCAGCAATGCAGCAGGAAACAATAGCTAGGTTTCCAAAGTTCCTTGTTCAGTTCATACCTCATTGCAACATGCCACCACAGGAATGAAAAAAGGATTACTCACTACATGAAAACAATATTTTTTTTATATTTGCTTTAAAAAACAAATCTTATTCAATTTCCTTATAATATGTCTGACATGCAAATTCTACCCTCAAATTCATCAAAACTTAACAGCAAGAAAGCTACAGAACAAACCCAGAACCTATTTCACTTCCTGTTGTTTTTCTTCTGCACCAAAGCATCTCAATATGTCTATTAATGCACTGATCAGTTATTTTTCCTATATATACAGTTTTAGTCTGTTTAAATATTTAATTACAGACTTATGTTGTTTTTCTGGGAAAATAAGACACATAACAATATATTATGTAGTTCTTAGTACATAAAAACCTAAGTTTAAATAATCTACCAAGGGATGTGTCACATCCAGGGCATACCTGGAGTTCTCCACTACTTTGAAAAGAACTTTATCTTTGACTAGATGGCTGAAATGACTGAGGTTAAAATAAGAAGATTCACATGTTGCATTGACAATACTTTCAGGCTCATCACTAAATTACATGTCTTAGGATGTTAATTAAGAAACAAGATTAAGTAAATCACATACAGCGAGATTCCCATAGAGAACATGCTCCCCTGTTTTGTTTCCTTTAAAAATTCAAATGTTCTAACTTGCCAGTCAGAGCACCATTTATTGGAACTATCTCTATGAGGAAGGGGATGATACTTTAGATGTTCATGCATTCCTTCAAACGCTGAGAACCCCAGTCAGGGGGTATCATGTCGTGCATATCCTGTCTTTGCAAAGGTTACTATTTTGCCTGAGTTCTTACAAGATTTTCTGTGAAGAAAACAACTCTGTTCAGCACCTTTACTGTCAAGAAAGAAGGATATTCACAGGAGAACTAGTTGCTGTATTTTGAGATAAAAGCAGCATCATACAGTTGGTGTAATCACTGGCACTGAGCCTAGAGGCTCCACTTTTACAATGAAGTGGCTAAGTTTATCATGTGGCAAATGAACATGCACAGAACAGTGCACGACTGAAGATCAAAGCTGTGTGTCCAGCACAGCCCAGGCCTGAAGCTGCTGAAATTAAATGTCAAGCAAACTACTGAATTCCCTATGCTAGGTGGTGTTTGGGTTCAGATCACTGTAACATTAAACTATGAATACTGCAGATTTGTCTCTAGTAGTATACAGTCCAGACCATTTCCTCAAAACCTGATGAAAGATGGTCTAGTTTTTTTAGTTTCTCCTTTGCTGTTTTAAAATGAATTTTAAATATAGCATGCTTGATTACATCTTCCAGTTTATAATCTTATCAAATTCACTTTCTTTTTTCTGTCAGTTGTCACATGCCTGTCATTTCCATCCTTCCTGCTCAGGTTGTACCCCTATTGCTTTACAATATGTGACATTCCAAAATATGAACCCATATATACATATCAACGACAGAATTCACACACCCAAAAAGAATTTGGTAACATAAAAAGACTGCAAAAGGATATAAAGAAAATTGAAAGGTTTTGGTGTGCTGACAAGGAAAATGCAGAAGGGAATGGAGAAGAAGGTTACTGGAGAACAGCTTGACCAGCACATACCACCCCAAGGGGTTCACACTCTTGACTGTAACCACAGTGATGCTGTGGAACCTCCCATATTGTTATAACTAGGTCTCCTTTCTGTGATTAAGATCTAGCATCTAAATGGGGTAATGACAGTCAACTTCAAGGTTGATGGGAAGCTGTTGAAAAATACACTGTGCATATAACAGCCCAGCATCATTTGTTTAATTTTAGTGTACAAGAGAGAAAACTATCTTCTCAAGTCTCGGCAAGTCTTGCAATCAGGAAGAGTTTGCTACTTCTATTGCTTCAGAATGGCTACAGGGAGAGTAACAATGCTAACATAGAACAAGGAAGCAAAAAACAAGTCATACATATTTTGGTCTTTCTTTATATGCCTTGAAAATGTATTTCTAATTAAAATATAATGTAAGCCAAATATCTAAAAAACTCTGAACAAACTGCAGAACAAATTTCATCTTCAAGTTTGAACACCCACAGTAGTAACAACTGACAGCATTGTGTTATATATGGATACTCTTACAAACCTAAAATGTATAATTACTATGGTTATATCCCTATCCCTGACAGAATGTGTGTATATATAAAGAGGTCTTTCCTGTGTAGTAAGACTGAACAGCTTTAAAAGCCACCATAATTTAGAAAAATAAATGTAAATTGGTGAAGATTGTCATACTTTTAAAGGATTTCAGCGCTCATTAAAATAAAAAGCTTTCAATTTTTCAAAACAAGGAGAACAGGTAACCCATTCTCTCATTCTTTTCATATAACAGTAATATTTTCATAGCTAACATTAAGCTGCTTCTTTAGTAAAATTACACCAGAACTAGACAAGTAAAAGCATGAAGAGAAAACATTTATCTCAAAAGCATTACATTTGTGTACTTTAACGCTGCACTGGGAGAATGAGAAAAGGTGGAATTGAGTCTCTGTTTATTCTACTTTTTTCCCCACAGCATTTATACTGATCCAGTATCACTTTGTGATTTTTAAGATGTGGTATGTCAATTACTGATAACTTCAGTTTCCTGAAGTCCATCACCTTGTATCAAATTATTCATGAGACAATTAGAGGGAGCTAAAGTTATCAAGACAGATGGTCCAATTTTTTTCCTTCATAAACCATGAGCTTCCTGAGGAAGTAGAGAGGTAGAACTGGTCTCTCCTCGAACTCAGGATAGGATGTGAGGGAATGGCACAAAGCTGAGCCAGGATAAGTTCAGAGTGGGCAGAAGGAACAATCTATTTGCCATGTAGTTGGTCAAACACTGAAAGAGGCTTCTTAGCGAGGTGGTTGATACCCCAAGCCTGTCAGCATTCAAGATGTGTTCTTAAGAATGCTGACAAAAATATGTCTTATCATTTGGTTGGCCCTAACGCAGAGAGGCAGTTGGAATAGATCTTGAAAGCCCCTTTCCCAACAGTAGTATTTTATATTATCCTATCACCACCTCCTAGTACTGATTTATTCTTCAGATACTTTTAAAAATGCCTTACTGTCAAGCTCATCCAGCCCACATTTCATAAGCTTCTGTATGATGATCTTGCAAGAAACATTGTTAAAAACCTTCTGAACTCAAGGCAGATGGTATTCAACACTCTTCACTCATCTACTGAAGTTTTTGATGACGTAAAATACATTTACACTGTCAGCAGTTAAGCACATTCTGGTACACCAGGAATGTATGTTGTTGCATAAAACAAACTGCTATATTTTGAATGACCATGTTGCTATATATTTCCTCAAAAAAAAAAAAACTGCTTAGCTCCTGCAATACCACCACTTTAAACCAGACCCATGGTAATATGTGTTTTTGTATGAGAATAATACATTAAATTAATAACCACATTACAATCATAGAGATTTAAAATATTGCTTTCTCGTGGCACTAAGAGGATTCTTTTCATCTTGAAAGAATATTTAAAAATTAAAATATGATTTCACAAGCATTAATCTGTTTCTTGTGCAGGCCCATAAGGCACATTCTAAGTGCATTAATGCATCCCTGAGCTGGTGGTTTATATAATAAGATGAGGCTATAATGAGCCACATCCTAACAATACAATGTATTTCTGTGTTATTGCTATGTATCTTTGCTTGGGAGCAATTTGCAACTCTCATAAAAGAAGCTACAACTATTCAACAAGATAAAATAAAACAAAGTATGAAGTTTTATACTGTTAATGTTTACAGATTATGACTTCGACTCTATTTATTGCATACATAGCCTTTGTTTTCTAAGCAAAAATTAGTCTAAATCGCGTTTGTTCACAGAACATTCTGCTTCAAAAGTTCTCCAACCATTGAAGACTTGGGAAAAATCTTGTATTCTATAATGCATACAAGCTCTTGCAACTTCAGATGCCTTTTCATCGTTTAAGTGGTGCAGATGAGACCGCATAAGATTGTTAAGATCTCCACTAGCCACTTAGAGCTGTGTCAAGACCCTCCCCCAGCTAAAATTTTCTAGTGTTGCAGCTATCCACACATTAGCACAAAAACCCAAACACTGTAACACATTCTAGCACACTAGAACTGCCACAACATGCCAGCATTCCTTGAGAAATTTTTCCTAATAAGTTTCTTCTTAAATTTTCTCAGTAACCCCCAAAATGACATCTGAATTAACAAGGAGAACTTTGCCTCTCTCCTGAAGAAAAGGCTTGTTCAATTTAAAACTAACAGAACATACTGTATTGAAAAAAAAAACACACTTGCTTTTTCCCTGCAAATATGCCCCCTGACAACACAGCACATATCAAGACTGCTGTCATGAGCAACGACCTCTAAACGGTATTCTTAGTGTTAAAGGATACAGCTATTGTGCTAAGGTACCACACTGCAAGATACAGTCCTTTCATTACAGTAGTTTTGTATTTGTATATTCTATAAATAAGATTTTATTTGCACCAGAAGAAAATGGTTTATCTGCTGCTTTATCCAATGTTTCTTGTAAGAAACCAGCATTCTGATGCTAATAGCACTTTCTATTAGGTTTTCTTTTGTTGCTGCTTTTTCTTTAGACTCAGTTTTTGAGATTCTACAATAAATGCATTATCCAAAATATCACAGCAACTCTATCATAACAATTGCTTTTAGAGTCCCTGCATTATGCCACTATGGACTACTTGTATCTTTAATTTTCATTGCCCAGGATATATGAAACTGAGTGTACATTTGCTATTAATCTGAACCTTACCATCTTACTCTAACTTCCTGAAATGAACTAGTACAATTAAAGCAAACAAAACAAACTCAACTCACCACCAACACCAAAGCACCACAAGAGAGGTTTACAAGAGAAATGTAAGAGAAGGCACGAGTAAGACTTTTTATCTCTGTAATGCCATGTGCTATCAATACAGGACTAATACAACTAGTCTTGAACACTCCCCTGCCTGTACTAAAGTGTGCACAGGAGTTATTGCAATGCAGGATCCTTGCAAAGGTGATAGAGAATAAAAGCAGAGAAATGTATGCAAGCTATTCAGCCCTTGTACTGTAACGACAAACTCTCCTCCTGACCTCAGTACAAAGCAAGGCATTGATATTGTTGATCAGCAACATTATCCAATGACTTCACACTTACAGCAAGTGCTCAGACTCAAATCTCCCATTTAGTCTCAAGCTGAAATAAAAGATGCTTTAATTTTTGTAGTGCAGAATGATTGCAGGAATATTTATTTTTCAGACTACTTTTACCAGTCATTGATGACAAATATGCTGCCTTGTTTAACTTTTACTCTAAAAACTGTAGATTACTAAAGATAAGTCTTCTATTAAAGCAAAGCTGTAGCAGCAACTGCTCATAGTGAGGGCAGGCACTGGGTTTTGCTTACTTTCCTTAATTTGAAGCCATCTTCATGTGATAACTCAATCATTGTCACTGCCCATTCTTCCAGCTTCATATGTATAATATTGTAAGCATACATACAAATATTATATAATTTTATATATGCCACATTATACACATCTGAGTGATGAGGGAGAAAGACCCTTCCATCTCATGATGAACATCTTAGCAACAGATGTTATCTGCAACTCATATTTCTGAAGGAGGAAATGAGTTTGGTCACACTTCCAGGAAATTATGTCTTTCTTCCTCCTCACACATAGGGGAAAAAAAAAAAAGGAAAAAAATAGGATTGGTAAGGAGAAAAATGAAGTTGAGCATGCATAGTTTGTTAAGGCTGCAGTGACATATTCAGTCACAAAAGAAACAACAGATTTCTTTCCCACAGCACAACAGAGTATCCTCAATAGATGTGCTATTTTGAAGCAGAGCAAACTCAGTGCACAGAAGTGAGAAAAGCCACAGTGGGCATAGTTAAGTCTTTATTTTATTCAGAATCGCATCACATACTTCTAGATTGTCCAGCAGAATTCTCATTAAGAACTATTCCTATATATAGTATAGTCTTCAGAATAAATAGCAAATTAAAATATTTTAAATGTCAAACAAAATTACAGCATCACGTTGATTGCATTTTATATACATTTCCTTTTCAAAGGTATAAAAATCTTATAGTAGTTTTCTTCCAAAAAAACTGGTTGTGCTAATAGGTCAAAACTAAGATTATAGCACCACCTACTGATTTAATTCTCAGTTTTTACTTAAATGATGTGTATTTTCTATCCAAATTGATGCCAACAAAAATTTTGATAGTAGAAAAGAAATATATAGTAATATTGAACCCTGTTTCCATAATATGAGCAAAATACTCACAGATGGCAACAGTGTCTTTGTTTGAAAATACATGGCATTCACACATAGCACCAGCTATTCATTAAAATAAAGCTAGAAGGTCAAAGAATTGAAAATGGAAGAAACAACATAGAGTCAGGAGCTGATATTAAAGCATCAGCCTTAATATTACTAGAGTCCAGATGGAGATCTGTAGGGCCAATACAGCAAAATTAAAAACAAACTTTTTAGAAAGGAAAATACTTAAACTCTGTAAACAGAAGAAGAAAAATCACACATTCCCACAAATTCATTCAAGGTAGAACAGCAGGAGATGCCTTGTTAGTGTATCTTAAAATTCTTGTACCTACCTTTATATTCTTAATTGTGCTATTTCCTGTATTTTTCTCCTTTAATTTCTTAAGCATTTACCAAGGAATGGAGCACAGTACTCTAGAACTTAAAATTATCATTCTGTGAGCCGGGTACGCATAATGAGACAATTCACTTTAAAGCACTGAAAGAAGATACTTTCAGCCTAAAATACCAAGCCAAATTTCATCAACATCTAGAGCTCACCATATATTAGTACTGAGATCTTCAATATGGTGTGTAAGTACAGAATGGGCCTATTATGTGAATGGTATTACCTTCTACTAGCTATTAGTTTGTGCGCGTTTCATGTAGGAGAACAAAAATAGGTCATGGCAGTCTCTAATGGAATGATCTAAGTTAAAAGACATCCTGATGCCACGCACACCCTCACAGCACCTTCAGCAGCATTCATCCAACTCACATGCTTTTATTCAAATGAAGAAAGATTCAGGTCTTCATTAAAATGCATTCATATTTGTTTTGTAGGTTGAGATAAAGCTGGTGACATTGTATTTTCAGACCTATGGATAAGGAACGGTAGAAAATTAAAAAAAAAAAGAATGGAAATCAGACACCAATTTTTTGATTCATATACTTCCCAAAATACTTGATTTGGAAAACTAAGGATGTTAAGCTGGAATCTGGAAGTGCTGCCACAACATACCTCTAAGAACAAATCTGCTTTTACTTTTCAAAAAGCTCTCTTCAAAAACTTTTTGGACTGAGTAGTCTAAAGCCAAACCTACAGTTTAAGAAAAAAAAAGGCTAAATAAAAATTTAGAAGTCAAGTATTTGTAGTATTTTTATAATGAAATAATGAAGAAAAGGGAAATGGAATATATAGCTAATTGCTTGAACCCTTTAAGCCAGAATTCTCTAAAGAACACAGACAAAAGTTACCTTCTTACATTACATGGCAGACAGACATTCAGTAATGACTCGTGGATCATTTTAATCATCAGACTCAAGTTCCATTCTCAGAAAGATGATATTTTCTTTTAAGAGAAGGAACTGTGCAGAACTACATTAATAAAGGCTTCTGATGAAATAATCAAAGTACCAATGTGGGCTCAACGAAATGAACACGATAAGGCATGAGATCAGTGACAGAAGACAACTCTACAGCAAGCCAGACATACCCAGATCTTGACAGAAGAGACAAGAAGAAAAATGTTACAGGTCATGCATACAGCCAAAGGCAACGGCAAATGAAGCTTCAAAATAAAAGCTTCCATGCAGTGCATTAGACTGCAGAACAAAGCTAAGAACTCAGAACTTCTGTGAAGCCAGAGAATATAAATGAATTTCAGAAAAACTGTACCAAACTGTTTCACCTCTATGTACTGCTACTGAAAGTAGTAAGACAACAGAAATGCAATTTATACTTTAACCAGATGTTTCAACCTGAGGCAACATTAAATTATTTCCTATTCCTGAATACTTCTTTAATGGATTCTAAATATTGCTTATGCCTTTCTGGAGTACTACATGGAGGCAGATTTGGCTATAGAAAAGTATGCATCCTCTACAGCATATTTGAAGTATCTCCTCATACTGAAGTGAGACAAATACCTCTCCAAGTGTTTCAGAGACCAGAAATACAGAAAGAAATATTTAATTACATTGAAGAAACAAGCTGTGCTTCCTGGAAATCTCAACTGCTACTGAGGAGAGTCAATATATTTTTACTCAAATTTCATCACTCATTTTGTGCAGATCACTGAAAAGCAGAAGCATGACACTTTCTACTATTACGTTTGCCTTTCAGGTTCAGACTGACAGTCTCACAGCCACACTTCTTGACACTGCTTTTCTAACAAACACTAATTACACAGCCCTGTATGTGTTAGTAAGCCCCATGGTTCCTCAACATGAAAGGATCTGTATTGCTAGTCTAATACAGCATTGCTGACCTTGAACACCTGATTCATCTCCATACTAACATAGCCAGGCAAGTGTATTCACAGGCAGGTCCTGAACAATAGCTAAAATTTCAATGAATATTCTTGAAAAATATTTCCACAGAACATTTTAACTGTTCAACATATCTTGACAGAAAACTGAGAATTTCTCAAGAGCTCTGGCTACAGAATCTTAAAGAAGCAGCAGCTCTGGATAACCCTGCCTGATTGCTTCTGATTAGTGCCAACTTCTTATGCTGAAAGCGTTCTTAGATAAGATCACAGAAGACCTTCAAGTAGCTTAGTGTAAAATAGGCACTGTTTTAATGGTACATCAAATTTCAGTTGGATTTGTAGAGACCTACTCAAAAAACTGAGAATTTACAAACCTCAAGATTGAGTTTTGGAAAAAAACCTGCTCAAGACAGCTACCGCACAGCCAAAGGAAAGTTCAAGCAACCCACACAGACTAAAATCCTGTGAAAACCATGGCCCTTGCTATTTGCCACTAACCTATTGACTCAGAATGAATGTTCTTTCAGACTCAGATCTGATCTGTATCTAAATCAGACACTGTAAGGTTTTCCAAGCTTTAAGGCAATTTTTCCTTTATCTATAAATGATATGAAGTGACAGTGACGGAACATTTTATTATCTGTATGTTTAAATAAACTGATGAGCAATTCTTTCTTTACTTAAATTCAAATGCATGCCTGAAGTATGGACATCAGCAGCTTAGCTATGACCATAACCCATCAACACAATCTTTTTTAATTCTTTCACTAAGGATTGTATTCGCATTTATGGTATTACTCATAACACTCATTTTAAATTTTTGTTCTACTTTTTATATGAAGACCCTGCAAACTCTTCAATATAACAGCTTTTTGAGTGGGGTTTCATTCTTTTCTTCCTTCTTTTTCCCCCCTCATTACAAGCACTATGACCCTCAATGATCCTACACACAATACTCCTCATATATATCATGACAACTGTAGTAATGCAGATGACCGCTTACACTGCAACCAAGAAGTCAGAGGGGTAAATCAAAGGAATTTTATATGTTCTACCTTGAGCATTTCAGTCCATGATTGAATTGTTACCCAGATAGTCTTGAGAGGTCATATCAGTAATAGAAGAACAATGTGCAGTTTTCCGAATGCTTTAAGACTAAAACACAGAAAGCACAAAATCATTCTACGGAAAATAATTAGAACTCTCATTCTCTATTTATTTGCTAGTTTAGTATCAGTATTGACTGTTCCATTCTTCCGTGAACAACAAGAGTTACAAATTTACTATCTTCTCTCTAGCTCTCCCACCCTTAAGTTACTCAGCATCCTTCTCACATTCTAGCAATTAGAGCAAGGAGGATGTATTTACCCTATGGTAAAAGCATCTCCAGCAGATTTACTTAATTTAACATTTAGCAGTGTTCTATGAATTTGAGCCTTATCACACGTAAACTGGTGCAGTTATGTTATATTATATCCACACTTGTTTGAAATCCTCCTCCCTGCTAAATCTACAATATCTGCTAAAGTACTGCATTTTTTTCAACAAATTAAAATTTGCTTCACAAAGGTTCTATACGGAAGTAAGAAACCTGAATTTATGTACAATTATTTTCCTAATACTGAGTTTTTCCTTATAATGCAAACAGTTCAGACCCTCTCATGGGTAGCTCAAAGGGAAATAAACTCATGCACTGAACCATGGTCTATATTATTCCGGTCAGACTTGCTAACTGCACACAGGTTTTTTCTATGCTAAAATTCTGAATTTGTCTTGCCAAAAAAAAAAAAAGTTTTGCTTTCTCTGTTCTTTCGTTAAAGGAAAAAGCACAACAGACTTGTTCTAGAGAAAGACGCTTAATATTTGGAATGAGGTGCAGGACTTGCAGAGCAGAACTTGGCAAAATGATAAGCTAACAATAACACATTTTTAAAAGTGGAAGGAAAATACAGTTCAAATCAGACTTGGAAGGTACTTTTAAAGCAGACATGAAGTATGCACGATACATCAGGGAAGTGAGAGAAATAGCATGACTGTTTGCTGGATGATAAGGTGTTTCAATGCTTCCTGTGTCCATTCTGAAATAGCTGCAGGTTAGAGTCAAGTGTGTCACAGTCTAGGCCAGAAGAGGGCCTCTACACATCAGAGGGTTTATTAAAGATTAGATAAAAATATTTCTTGTTTATCACAACAGAGCATAGATTTAGGTTTGCAACTTCTCCTATCAGCATTAGAAGAAACAAATTTGAAATACCTTAAACAGTGAACAAAATCCTGAGTGATTCCCATTAACACATTGTGAGGAATGCTTACCTATTCCTTTCTACAGGTTACCATTGTTGAGTTATATCTTATCTATATTTAATAGTGATAATAATTAAAGGTTGTATATCAACTAGTGATTGTAAGTATATTTTCAAAAGTATTTGCAAATATCACACTATAACTAAGCATTAATGCTACTTAGCTGCTTAGAACTGATTGTCAGCTTTTCCTCACAGCTAGCTTTTTTTTTTTTGGCACATTCAAGTTACCTCAATTCCCAAACAGCATTAAAATAACAAAATAAAACACTACTGCCACCTTCCATCTGACTTCAGATTCTGAGTCACTATAAACTAACGTAAATTAACTATTCCAATTACTTCATCAGCAGCCGAGTCAGCTGGAATAAGAAATAAAATATAAACAATTGTTTCTAAACCCTCAGACTGAAAGGATGCAATTTCAGTGAGAATAAGAAGTTAAGAACTTCCTGTATGAGCTTTAATGAAGACAGTTAAACTTCTTTTCACATTTGTGAAATATGAGCTTAACAAATGACTCCATTCATTTACATGATGAATGACTGCTCATATGTAAGCTCTTTATTGTATCTAGCAAGAAAGAAAAACAGCTCTTTTGCATGGTTCTGCAGTTGTTATTGTTTTCCTTTCCTTCTCATTCCAGTGTTTACTGGAACATTCAGAAGGAAAATATGACAGCTATTGTACACCAAAGAAGTGATAATTAGTCTTATATAGCCGTCTATGCTCGCATGCTTCTTAAAAGCTTTTTCCAGAGTTAACTAATCCACTGCTGTACACAGTCTTTAAAATTAAACTTCTTGTCCATGATCTCCAGTTTTAAGAAAAAGTTTGGACAAGTATCAAACAGGCTTCCATAAAGGCTACATGCTTTATTCCAGCACATAGCAATTTTTCATTTCTTTCAGTTAAGGGAGAATAAGGAATTTTCCAGTTTTTCCAAAGATTCACACATTTCAGAAAGGCTGCAGTAAGGGCAGACTGGACAGCTTTAGTTCTTATTTCTTTTTGGTTACAAATGAGATATCTGGATGCAGACATGCATTGTTAATTTGAAGTATAAATATTCAGACACCATGACTTAGTAATACTTTAAAGGTGATACAAGCAGAGGAAAACTTCCAAAACTGTTGGAAAAAATTGTCACAGCTATTTATGGGTTATCAATCAGAGATGTGAAAGCTCAACAATTATTCCTTTCTTCCTCTCCAACCCTCTTCACTCTCTATGTGCCTTTTCTGCTATTTTGGAGTGAAAAAAGAAAAATTCTGGCTGCTTGTTTCTCCTTTGAAAACTTATTTCTTTAATAGAAACTCTAAATGCAAGACGTTTAACCTCACTTAATAATAATAATAGACATTTCTATACAACTATCTGGTTATCTAGTGAGCCTAGTCCCCAGGTACTGCAATTCACCCCTTACCTCATTTTAGATGGCTTCTGTCTTTTTGGCACCTCTTAAATAGCAAGAATCAGTAAGTACATTTTACAATTCAAAACAAAAGAGAATGCAAGTGGTGTCATCATACAGATAATTGTAAGACAACACAACCCTAATAGCATACTCAACAGTTAAAATTTCAAGTTTTTTCCTCTTATAATCTACCTTAATATCAACCATGCAAGTCAATCAGACATTTTGCTGTACATTAAAGTATAGTTACAAAATGAGATTAAACGTAGTATTTAAAGATGCTACTGGATGGAGTGTTCTGCCTCATGACCAGGTTGAAATCAGTATTTAAATTAATTATGACAGCCATATAAATTACACATAAGAGACTTCTAAAGCTAATTAGTGTCTGAGAGTTTTAATTTGATGTCTGTCTTGGTATAATATCTGCTTTATGGCTTAAATTAATTTTATTAAGAATGCGTTATTATAAATTTCCACTTTCATAGTTCCATAAGTTCTACAATTACATGCCATATTTGAATTATAATTGAATGAAACAATATCATTATGTTCATGTCTGGTTACCTACAGATTTTAAAATAATACTGTTTTCTTCCATTCACAGAAGTCACAGCTGCTATAGTGATCCGAGCCCAAAGAGCACTGCACTTCAAGGAGTCAGTAATCCACGTAACAGCTAATGTGAGTAGGGTCAGGTTGCACATACTATATTGTCATAAGGTCTGTGGTGAACTGTGCCTATTTTCCCTTGCTGCAGAATGAACTCTGTGGGCTCACTGTAACAGCAGCTTGTATCCAGCTTCTGCTATGTACCAGTGATAGCACAGCCTGCATCTCTTGCCTTTATCTAAACGTACAGCAACAAGTTCTCATGGGAACATCACTTTTATTTGACAGTAGAAATGATGAATAGAGTTATTTTCTTTTAACAAAACCCTACAAAGCTCAAAAAAACCTGTTCTCCTTCACAAGCAGTGGTACACAGCTCTGGCTTCTCTCAGTCTGAAGAGACATAAGGTTATCTATACTATCTTCTTTTATAGTGTTAGCTCCAATAAACAGCATTTAAAATATTTTACAGTCCAAACGAGATTTCTTAGCAAGAACACAATGAACTAGCAGCTCCCAGTATGGAATAGCCATTAAATGATCCTTAGCAAATATAAATGTACTTAATACTGATTTTTTGAATCAGAATGTTTTTAAAAGAGTTTAGAAAAGATGCAGGAACTGTATTTAAATGAAAAGAAGGTTTGGACTAGTTCTAGAACATTAAGAATTAAGGACAGACAGAAGCACTGAATTATATCCAACACAAAGTCCCCTGCTTTCCTTGGTTGATTACACGTTCTGCATACAAACTGGTATATGCCAATTTAACCATCTATACATAATGTTCAATTTTTTGTACTTAAAAGACCATCAGACATCAAAAATCTGAGAAGCTACATGAAGTTTGCCAGAATATCTACATTTTATTTTCTAGAATCAACAGTTATCTTCCCTTTTTCCCCCAAAAATATTCTAGTTTTATTTCAAAACGTTGTACTGCAAAATACAAATACTGAGCAATGATTTTTACTTGAAAATGGATATAAAACATCCTGCAACAGAGGATCAGAATATCAGCTTGAAAGTTTTCTTTTGACATTTGTCTTTTCACTGGCAATTAAAATTTAATTTGGCCTAAGATGAAAAGCAAATCCTTTTATCCCACAGTTGCAGGCACAGGAGAAACACACTGCATTAGAAAGCGGCAGCGTGTCTTCAGGTTTTGTCTTCGACCTTTGTGACTTTGTAGAAAAATATAAATAGGAAAGTTTACATGAGTCTTTATCTATTAACTATGATATCACTATTATTATTCTGATTTTAAACAAGGTTTGAATTTTAGGCCCCCTGTCCATTTGGAGTTCTCTGACTTCCATTATACCCACTAAGATGAGAAGAAAAAAAAATTGAGTCCTTTTTGCTGTAAATTGAAGTTACATCTGAAATAATCTAAAGTCAATATCTCCTTTGATTCATGGGATGACAATTTAATCTCAGTGAAAGCATATGCATTACAGATTTTTACATAAAGAAGCCAGAAACAGAATGTATTCAAACATCATATAATGACAATATCCTTGAACTATATGTAATCAACAGTGAATCTCAAGTGGTCTGAATAACAATGTATAGAAACAGGAACTAAAAGTCACCACTCTAAGCAAGGACCACTATACATGACTTGCAAACACTAATAGTATTTACAACACAAGGTAAGTCACTCCTAGTTTTAGAAAGCAGCATTTTACTTTGTCTGGTCTTTAAAGCTTTAACCATCAGCTACAAAGTATTCTTAGAGCTTTTAATCACTTATCCAGAACAGAATCACCTATGGGCCTGACTACTTGCATTTTTCAAATCTCAGTTAAAACCTACAAAGACATAGTATGTGCAATGTGTTCCTGAAAGTGGCCCGGATATGCAAGTATGTTAGTTATGCTGTGAGTTTTTGTGCACAGCCTTCCATAACTGAGAGTCAATCTTCAGCATTTTCACTACAACTCAAAGCCCACCCAGCAAAAAGGTGCCTCATTAATACAGTTTCTGTATTGCACTAACACTATAGCTGAGAAGCAGATGCGCTCAGCCCTCCAAAAAGCACTTTTTATTGCCTCTGTGATTTGTTTTATTTTTCCTTAAGCCTTATACCTAGGATCTTTCAAATGCCAGATCAGGATACAAGTCATCTTTAACTAGTGCTGCTACTTTTTGAACTGGAGGTCTCATTTTCTGAGGAGCTAGAGACCACATAGGCAATTCAGAGGGTTTGTGCAATTCACGTCCAGTACATTCAAGGTTAACTTATGAACACTAATAAGTTAATAACTAGGAACTTATTTGGTACTGATGTGGATGTCACCATATACATCCCATTGTAATTTAGCATTAATTAAAGGTCACTTAGACAGCGGCACTGGCAAACTTAAAATAAGAGTACATTGTTTTCATTGAAAGCATATTTATGACAATACAGCCAAGTAATGTGATCATTTTAAAATGCAACACCTTGAAATATTACTGACTACACAAAAAAAATAAAGAGATAATTGGTAAAAAACTTGTTGAGCCCTGAGAATTACATTAAACATTAAGAATACAGATTACTATTCTTCCACATGAATGACAGGAAAGAGTCATATCTGTTCTTATCACTCTGCTGCAATAGGCATAGCAGCTACATTTTCAATAATAATCACAGAGTAACAGCCATATTCATGTAGAATAAAAGTATTTTTCCTCATGTAAAATGCTATTAGCCATATTTGAAGGCATTATGTTCAGATATCATTTTTCCATTTCACTAAATGGCAGCCATTAAATGCAATGGCAACTGCATGACAGGGATATTTTTATTACTTCAAAAGGAAGAAAAGGATTAAAATGAGTTTATTCAGAAGTGTGATTTGTCAATTTTTTCTTATCAAGGACTGTGTGAGACAGCTTTAAACCTGAACGCTATGAACTGACCTCCTATTTGAATAAGTTAATGTGATCCAGTGTTCTTAGAAAAGTAGTGAAACCTATCTTTTATATGCAGAAGTCCCAAGAGGAATTTATGCTTTTATACGGTCAGCTGCAAGGTGCCATTTCCTTTTCATCATTTCTGCTTTTATCATATTGTAGTTCTTGACAGCTTAGAGGTTTTTTCTAGTATCTGGTGTATGAGTAACTATATAGAGACATTTTTGTATGAAGGATTTCTTTCCATCCTCCTAGGTTTTACAGTCAAATAAGTTTCTACTGCCAGAAATCACTCTCTTATATTCAAGAGTGACTAATCACCATATTTAATAGAGCAAGCATCTTACCTAAACATCAAATAGAATTATAAATGGTTACCTTAAAGCATTAAAGAAGGATTGTACATACATCAGGTTCTTGCATTATATACCCCAGGAAGTATAGTGAAAATGATTTCCCATATGCATATATAGAGAGAACTAACACCTAGCTGGACTAAATACTACTCACTAGGGACTTGCTTGGAATGATTATCTTCCCCAGCTTTCTTTTAGTTTTATTTTTTAGGAGATTGTATACAGTGTATAGTATATTTTCTTTTTCCTTTAAACATTCTGCACATATTTGCCCAAGTGCTTACATGAACTTATATTTACAAGTATTTATATTAAAAGTTGTGGCAACTTGAAGTCCCTTACTTTTAAATAGAGTGATTTAATTAAGATGCATGTTTATTTAGTAATGTGTAGTTATTTTAAGGCTTTCACATATTTCTTACTACAAAAGTTTAAGAACTTATTATCCTGAAAGGAGTAAGACTTCAAAAGGCCAACATTCTCTGCAACCCTGAGTCAACTCTTGACTTGAACAAAATGTCTGTTTCTACTGGCTCTTGGCATCATTCAACTGACTAATAATTCACAGAATCACATAATTGTTGACCATAAGGAGCAAAATTTCATGATTACAAGTGTTCTACAAGTAAGTCCATGGCTTATTCATGATTCCTTTATATTGACTAAAGAATCTTTCATAGAGATGTTCTATCCAAAGCAAGAGAGTCATACCGAACAATTTTTACAGTTTCACTTGCCTACCTGTTTTTTTATTTACAGAAAGCTGAGTTTCAACCCAAGAAAACAGCATATAAACAGTCATACCCGTCAAGTTTGATAGCTCTACAGTTCAAGTGACTAAGATAAACTATTCACTCATTGACTAAATCATTTCTAATCATAATTAGTGCATGTTCTCAAACTTTGCAATTGAGAATGACAGCAGTACAGCCTGTCCAGAGCTAATTGCTATAAATATGCCAGATGTTATAAAAATCTGGACACAGGGAAAAGGAAGAAATTGCTGTAAAAATGCAGAAATGCATAATTTAATGGTGTCAGCTGTATATTCAGCATTATAGGTCAAAGAAATATAGTAAGCATACAGAGCATTTATTAAAATTGCAAAAGGTTATTTCTCTTACATTGAAAACACATACCAACCACATGATCTTCCTATTAGTTGCCTTTCAGGGACCAAACACATATTTTGCAAGACAAATATAGACATTTGTCTATATAAATACATATATATACATATAAGACAAATAACACTCTCATACTTTCACAGTATGGCGGACAACATATCCAGAATTTGTATTAAAAAAAATATAAAATCTCTGCTAGGCAAAATACTACCCAGGTATAGTTAAATATAAATGGAAAAGGGTCAGTTATTAGTTGGTGAGAACATCTAGAAAGTTGACATAATGGAAAAAGTAGATGAAGTAGTTCTATACCTTCTGGGAATAGAAATCAAAATGCTACAGCTGTATCTTATAAGGTCCGGAATGCAAGAAAATGAAGAAAAAACTGTGAGGATTAACCATATCTGAGAACTCTTAAGCTTTAAAACTTGAGAAAGTCTGCCTAATCTCAAGAGAAAATGCTCACAAGAACATGCCATGAGAATTTAAAGTGCTTGAGACTCACAAGGTAATACTAAAAGAGAACATTTTTGCTATAAAGGACCAGGACGTATAGAGAACAGATCCCAGCCAATGTTTAAAAATTACTGATATAAAAATAGACTAGCATCAATTACTTTTCAGTGTGAAAAGTACAAGTTTACATAGTTTTTAATATGTTATCCTAGACGTGCCTTCACTCAGGCTCCAATTCACTGATCCAGAGATTGATTACAGAAATCAATCTTTTCTCAAGACAAATAAGCAAAAAGATTACAGCAAAATTCATTATGCATTTTAAAAGTTACTACTAATTTTATTTTTCCATTTGAAATATAACATTAATGAGACTACAGTCAAAGGCTAAGAACATGTTATTTGATGTCTTAGATGAATCATGCTATGCAATATGTGTTCTGAAGTCTCATTTTTAAGAGGATCATCAGACTGAAAGCTCTTAATACACTGCTTTACTCTGTCAAGATTTCCTAATACCTCCAGCTACACTGCTTGATATGCCTTAAGGTACATCTTCCTTGTTCTCTCACAAGAAAAGACAGAGCATCATAATGAGTGCATGAGACCGACTGATAAGGTGCTGCCTGTGAAGCATTCCTCTGAAGTCTGATTATACCAGGACCTAAGCATAAGAGTCACAGTTAATGATGTCAGTTGCCACAGTACTGTGCCCCAGGCATTTCTCTCCAAGGTCATTCAGTAGCATTTTGTTTTTTCATATCTGTGTTGTTTGTTGTATTTAAGCACAAATGCAATTACAGCTGTCCACACATCCAGGCTACTGAGGATGCATAATAGAAGTCAATAAAAATGAAACCTTTAAATGCATCAACCCTTAACATCCTCAACTGTAGAATACTTCTGTTGCCCTTCTAAAAATTAAAGCTTCACCTTTAATACTTTTTTCTGTTTGTTTTACAGCATTTATGACAAAGAAAATATCTCAAAATTGCACCTCCCTGTAATGAGTAATAGCTAAATCTAAAAGTAAGGTTTCACAGAGGGACAGTTAAACTGTGGGTATGTGTGAATAGCAAACTAGGCATTTAAGATCTGTTGGTGACCCAAGACTAGCACATAAAGGCCTGCTATTACAAAAATTTACATTTGGAAAAGGGGAGGGCTACAATCTCAGTGAGCAGTTCCAAACAGACACTTCAGAACTGTATGCTATACATCACTGTTTCATGTGGAAGAGTGGTTGCAGTTAGACACAGGGCTTCCTCACCTCCCCTCCCCTCAGGTAGTGTAAAGAAAAATCCATATAGCAACCTTAGAGCACGTTCTTAGAAGTAAACTCAGGGAAGCAAGAAGGTGGGAAGTAGGAAAGAAGAGAGCTTGCTTTTGCTTTACTTTTTGTTATTTGGGTTTCATTCCTGTGACTTATTCCCATTTAGTTCTCCAAAGAGTTGCAGTGAGAAAATTACTGGTCACTCCTCGATCTAGTAAGACATACCCTTTCAAGGGTGTATCACTGATAACCTAATAAGAAAAGCAATCTGAGTAAGCACATAAAAGAAAAATTTACAAGCCAAGGTCTATTGGTTTTTAAAACGAATTACAGCTCATTTCTCTTAACTCCAATTTCTACATATCAATGAGATCCTAAGCAAAATACAGCCTACATAAACGACAGCTGCAAACAATACTTACTAGGGGTTCACTCAACACTTAACATGCTTACTGACCCCGGGGCTTTCAGCAAACAAGGCAGACTGGAATGTCACAACAAAACAAGCAGAACCATCAAAATGCTTTATCTACTTCTGAAGTGAAGAAACAGAGATCAAGTCCCGCAAAAGAAATGTGAGCGCTTTTGTACAAGCCACAGGAAGTCATCAATACGGGGACTCATACAGAACTCTGGATGCAGAATCTCACTAATTGGTTTATGTGTGTCAGAACACCACGGAAAAGAAACTGCACAGAAACCACTGTTTCAACTCTCCCACATTTTCTTATGCTCAGGAAAAGAAAGTCTGCAGTCATGATGCTACTGTACACATTTGAGAAAAATTCTGACAGACAACGTTACCCTCTAAAACAAAAACAAACAAACAAAAAACCACCAGTGAAGTTAAAGGTCATGTTTGCATTTTCACTGATAACAGCAAGGTTATTATAAAAGTAACATCAAAGTGCTTGCCTCACTATTATTATTTTGCACGCTGTTTTCCCTGACACCATCCTGGGAGATGAGTGTTTCCATTAATAATTTTTTAGGCACTTTCATGTTCACTTCCAAACTCTTTCTTCCCTCATGGAAAAGAATTTATTTTCTATTTAAGCCTTATTTTTGCACTCAAGAAAGCCATAGCTGAGTGTCTGCAGTGAAAAATGCAGAGTTGGGACAACTATGAGAAAGTACACAGAGCACACAAAGTCAGTGGATACAGCTTTGCAAGTGCTCATGAGGATTACTGAAGGGAATAAAAGGCACAAAAATCTGTTAAAAGAAAACGTATTCTCACTGAAAGAAGAAAAAAAATCTTACACCAATAATTCATTTGTCCTTTGTTGTATGGGACTCAACCAACCTGAAAACATCTTATTGCAAATGTATTTATAAGAACTAACAAAGCACTAAATATATAAGTTGTAAAAGTAGTAGCTCTTGGGCTCTTTCACGTACTTTACCTATGTTAATTCTTCCTCAATGAAAAACAAAACTCTTATGCTTTTTTTGTTTTTATTTGCACTGTTTTTGTGTTTGTTTATTTTTTCTAAATTATTACTCTTACCAGTAACTATTACTCTTAACTTCTTTCAGTTAAAATCCAGAGTTTCAATACGATTACTTGGAAGTGTCTGGTTGGAAGGTTAAATCTTGCAAATCAATGAGTTTATAATTTTATTTATTCACGTTGATATCTAATGACATTGTCTGAAGAACTCAGCTCCACAGGGCCTAGAAATTTAGTGCTGTAATACTATAATGCAATGGAAAGCACAGCAACAGAAGAGGAGCGTTGAAGTCCTAGTCTGCTACATGCAAGGACCTGCCTATATGCAGCATCCATAAAGATAGAAACAAACAAAATAACCTGCTTACCCTTGGAAGGCCTCAGGTACACAGGGACTTACAGCAAGATCCCTTTACCTCTGCTGCCAACCCTTAAATGAGGGCTGGGAAGGATTGTATCCTGGCTCCACCTGTTCCAGTCACTCAGGTGCATTGCATGCAGCTGAGCTCCCCTGGGTTGGTCCTACCTTCCCACCAGGTGCTCAATCACTGCTCCAAGCCATGACTTAGCATTTCTGCTACAACTGCTAAAACTGCATTTCTGGATCTAATATGTGACATCACCAGAAAAGAAATTGGGTTGAGGAATGCAGATGAAAGTATAATCTTTTATAAGTATATAATCTTTTGTTTCTAACATCCTTTTTTGTCATGACTAAAGTTTTCATTGTTTGTCTAGTTAGACGACAGTTACTGCTCTATTGCATCAACTGCACTGTGATGTGCTTTTACACTGTGCTACCTGGTGTGGTAGAAGTTGCATATTACTAAGTAATATTTGTCTTTGCTTGCCACAGAATATACACAAGGTTGTAGCAGATCTCTTTCCCTTTGAGGCTCGTATTCAAAGCTTTTTACATTAAATAAACAAATAATGTGCTAAAAGTAATCCCCTTCTTTCATCACAGCTATGGAATTTTGCACAACCATTCTACACTGGCATTAAAAAAGCACTTCCATTGACATCATAACCACTCAAACACCTGCACTGACACCGTAATGACTCCTCTGGGGCTGTTACCACATCGATGGAAGTATGAGAGACACTTCATTGACACTGTAACAGCTCCAGTGCCTGGAATGTGATGGTAATGGCTCCTTTGGGGCTGTTACCATGACAGTGAGAATATATGAGACTCTTCCATTGATGCTACAAAAGCACTTACACCAATATCAGAAGTAAACCCATAGAAAACTGGCAATAAAAATGAAATTATCAAGCTAAATCAAAAGATTAAAAAGACTCATATACAACTGAAACTTTCTAGAGGTCAGTTTGTTTCAGCTTTACTAAAACATGTTCTTACATAAGAATGCCACCATGAAACAACAAATAAAGACCTATCTTCCCCATTAAGAAGTGGACAGACAAGTGAAAAAAGAGCCTAATATTCGTAAAAGAGTAACGAAGGTAGTGGCACTTTACAAATTCTACTTATAATGAATTTACTTACTTCTAAACCAGAAAAAAAAATCTTTATTCCTTTAAATCATCAAATTAAGAGCAGATTCAGTAGGAAGACTCAGAACAATGAAATATATGCAGTAGTCATACTAAGAGTATAACCTCAAAGTTCTGATAATCATCTAGAGCTTCTTAAGAAAAATAATTGAAGGCTTTGGAGTCAAAAAATGTCATTTTCTTTCTTGGTGTTGTTTCATTATTTACTTGAACAATTTGGCAAGTGTTAACCCTTCAAAACATAATGTTCATGGAAAAATGCTGATGTAATGAATTTAATAACCAAGGTTACAAAATAATTAGCAATCCATGTGCAATTTGTTAAACTAAATTAACAAATCCAATTAGCTTTGACCAGCTACATATCAACTAACCACAATAAAGAATTCTAATTGCTATTAAAAAAAAAAAAAAGATTTTAAGTCGCAGTTTTCCTCTTGGGATCTACTTCATAGACTCAGCTCATCCATTAAAAAAAAAACAACAACAAAAAAAAAAACACACCATCTCATTTAATAGATCCATCAGTAATTGCTTTTGTAGCTGTACAAGATTGTCAGGTTCACAGACCCAGTGTGGAGATTCCTTGCTCTATACGCCAGATGATTGCCAGGAAGAGTATAGGAAAGCTCACCACAAATAATAAACACAATTCAATGCTGAGCTAGAGCAGCACACTAGTACTAAAAGAAATGCAAAAACACCATCGCTCCTACAATTAAAATGAAGAAAACTTACACTATTAAGAAGAAATGACCATAGATGGAATTTCCTTTTGATTACTTCTTCCCTGTAGAACACAGTGCAGGTCTCTTCCAAACAGTACTTGACATATATCAGATTATAATAGCAGTGTGAAATTAAAGGTACAGCCTTTACCTGGAAATAAAACACCATACAATGGAATGAATCCCTAGAAATACAGAAGACACTTGAGGTGAGTTTAGGCAACGTTTCAATCTAAATGTGCAAGTAATCAACATCCACAAAGGAAAAAAAAATGCAACAAGTTGATTAACAAGTATTTGACAATAAACATTAAGCAGTAGATTTGAACAAACTGTGAAACTACCAACGAGTTTTGTTTCTAGCCAGAGGATAAAGATTTGGTCATTCTTTGAAGGAAGAATGCTGGTACAATACTACAACTGGAAATACACCCCTCCATCCAGCACACTGACGTGCAGAACATTCAGACACAAAGCCATCAGATTTTGCACAGGATAGTAATAATAATAAAAAAATTTGGTACTAAGGGAATTAGTAGCAAGGATTAGAAGCCTATAAAGTCTTTGGTCTTATCAACATGGCAAACACGTAAAAATAAATAGATAGATAGATAGATAATATATGAATAAAAAGGAGAAGGAAAATCAGTGCGTACTTTCTGAAAACATGGGCGGTGTGAGATACCAAGCATGTTTAGCGCCCTGAAACAAGCTAGCTCCAGGAGCCCACATGCTGAGTAAATATCACAACTAGGGAGAAAGGATTCTAAGTTTATAAGCAGACACAGGTAAAACGAATAACACCATGGGAGGACGGAACTATTTCCAACAGCAATATCAATGTAAAAACCGATCTCCCCAGCCCACGAAAGCACCCAAACACCACTGTACCGTCTGGAGCAGCACGGCGAGGCAGGGCCGGCAGCGGCGGAGGCGGCCCCGTCGCGCGCCGCTCCTTCTGGAAGTGTTCAGCACGATGTGCTGAGGTAACGCGGGATCCCCCGCGGGACAGCGTGGTCAAGGCTTAGGCTTTTGCTTCTGAAACGGAGCTGGTGTACCTCTGGAAGGCAGCAAGGGGACTGAGAGGTAATTCGGATTTGTTTCAGCTTGTGCTCTGAGTAGGAGATGGTGTGAGGGACGGATGCGTTCGTGTTGCTCTGCCTGGCTCACACGCGGAGCTGCAGGGCGGTAATGCTCCTCTGGCGCGTCCTGTGCCCTCAGGGCATGCTTGGTTTGGCTGCGAGTGTCGTGCAAACTTGTGCTGGAAGGGAGTTCTCTTAATTCATGGTGGACTTGGAGCTCTCCAAGAGAAATTAGACCCCTCATTGTTTGTTTGGTTGACTTTTTTAACCTGTGAGAAATAAGTGCTTGGAGATATTGTTCAGTCAGTCAGCTCCTCTGTGGCTGGTGGAGGCTTCTCATAGATAAGAGTTGGCTTTCTGGCAACAGGAAAGAGAATTTCAAAGCGTGACTTTTTAGCTAGAAAAGCTGGATGTTTGCATGAGATTCTATTTTGAACTTGCCTTCACTGAGCATAGAATGGCAATCTTTTAGAAACTCTGAAGTTGAAGTACTTAAATTGTTCTCTACTACTTTGTGTGCAGAAATCTGGTCTAATTCCATGGCAAATTTGGCTGTCTGTTCATTAGGTGCTTGTAAATTCAGCATTCAGGAAGGCGATAAATGCTGCAAGTACTGATATTATTAATGCTGATGGAATGTAAGAGCTTATATTTATTTTAATGATGTATATCAGATATGAATTGATTCCTATCTGTGTAATACAATTTTTTTTCTACGTTCTTTCATGTCATATATTAATCACTTAAACATTTTCAATGGTAGAGCAGTGATGTTTAACTACACAATCCTCAGATAAAGGTATGCTACTCAACCTGTGTCTGACACGTTGCTAGTGTATACCTTGTGGAACATTCACCTGGCTGAGTGTTGGGCAGTTAGAGTAGATGGGCAGGCTTTTTCTTATTGTTCTTTCTATTTCAAATTATGGCTATTGCTCAGCGAGTTACATATGTTAACAAGTGATACCTTAAGGAAAATAGCATGCAAAGGTATTAAATTCACTATTGTCAAACTGTTTGACTGTAGTCATTAAATATTAGTGGCATAACAGGCAAATATATTAATTTCTTCGAGATATAGGTACCATATTATTATCACAGATGATAAGACATTACACACTAGTAAAAATTTCAAGCTTAGCATATGTCAGTTTCATGCAGGCACTGCCACCTGTTTCTGTTATGTGCCTGCTAAGAAACAGAATGCAAAGACTCATGAAATTTTAAATAAGAGCTAATTTATTATATATTTCATGCATTGGATTAACAATGCTGGCATAATAATTTATTTTTTTAATAATAATAAAAAAAATCATATTGATTTATTTAAGCAATTGTAACAAGGACATCCTGTGGAATTACTTTGTTTCTTCAAAACACTCTGGTCTATGATAGATTTCTTTTTATCCCAGACTGGTTTATCTTTTGTTTAGAAGTTTTATTTTAGACTTAGACTGCAACATTAGTATCCTGTTAACTCAGGGTGGCTCCTTTCTACTTTTGCTGCAATTCTTTCATGGCTGTTTATTAATGTATGTGTCCATTATTTTCAGGCACTAAACAAGCATCAATACAGTAGGTTAAGCAAGAAAATGATGCAAGCATTAGCACATTTATAACTGTCATTCCTTTATTTACCATGCAGTGATGTAGATGTGTAATCCCTGCAGCAAAAGTCTGTGATTGTCTGCCAGCTGGCTGCCTGCCTTAACTTGGGGGAATAGTGATAAATGAAGCCCAAGCAAATGGCCACCGTCTGGGTAAAGCTCAAGTGAGCTTGTTTGGACAAGGCTCCAGGGTCATGTAAATAAAATGGACTTTAATATTAAGATACATCTGTGCACAGACAATTCCTCCTAAGTCTGTTTTGATTCAGAGAAGGTGCAGAAAGTTGACAGTGTTTATAAATGAGATATAATTTGGGGATTTTTAAAGATGAACATTGTTCATGTAAATAAACAGCCATCTGATTCTGTTCCTTCGAAGCAGCCTTGAAAAGAGAGAGATGCTATTAAAAATAAGCAAATGAAAGAGAGTATGGTGTAATCCTATAAATAATGCATTCTATTTGGCTTATTATACATGTTGATTTTCCTACTTTTATCAGTATGAAATACTGATGTTTTGTTGTAACTAAGTATTCGTCCATTTGTTAAGATATTAAAACTTTTAAATGCTAAACAAATATGATACATTTACACAGTCAAGTAATTGGAGGAAATGTGTGTATATTTTTAACTGCTAAATTATAGGGTATTACTTAAAGCTCCAGGATCTCCTTCATCAATTAAATGCAGATTCATTTACTTTTACCCCTGATTAAAAAAATGTTGGTGATGCAGTATTTGACTCTTTCTCAGCTAATTTGTATTTTTATTATTATTATTTAATCTAAATCAGAAAAATTCTGCTTAGCCTTGAGAAGATACTGAATTATTGCTGAAATTCATATAATCCTCAACTCCTGACATGTTCAGTTACTCCTATCTGTGCTGGATGGTTAATGATAAAAATAGTTTGTACATCTGTGTATCATATTAGCAGTCTTAGCAGTCTCTTTGTGAGTATTTCTGAGTTCTAGGATAATCTTTCCATTAAATGTGGTATAGTTTTTCAGAATTATGGATATTATGGATATTCTTCATTAGTAATTCTGTCTTTTTATTTATTTATTTATTTATTTATTTTTGCATGTATGGTACGTACACAAGTACACATACAGTTCAGAAAAAGTAGAAGGGGAAAATGAAACAAAACAAAAACCTATAGGTCAGTGTTACCTACTATGGCTGATTCAAACATTACCAGCCTCTTAAAACATATGAAAGAAATTCATACTTGACAGCTTCATATTAAAACATCTTTGACAGATTCTGACTATATAGTGGCACCCATGGTCAACGCCTTCTCTTTTGTTGTTTGCCTTCCTGCCCCATTCTAGTGCTGTAGTTGACAATTGGATTCCTGTTCATGCATATTCCTTTTAACTTTTTCCATATATTAAAGCACCTTTTATCTACATTAGAGCTTATTTTGTTGTGTATGTCAAGGAAAAGACAAGGGTTCTGCCAAGTACAGTTAAATTCTATTGCACTACATAATCACTGAGTACTACCTCAGTTGGACTTGCAATGTATATACCCTTTACAGTAACAGAACTGAGACGTGAAAAAGCACTCTTGTGGTTCATAAACAGCAACTCTTCCAGCTGAAATAAAGGGATCATCCTTTTTATTGAGCCAGTGGGAGCTGTGCTAAGCTTCTCAGCTGGAAGTCACTCTTTGCATCGTGCAAGAGACTGATTTAAAGTCATTCCTTTGAGGGCAGCTGGGGTGAAGGATTTGTTTGGGAATTAAGCAGATGCCCCTCAAAACTATCTACTTCCTTTTAAAATCCAGTTACCATAACAACTGTACAATATTCTTGCTCTCAAACAAAGAACTTTTTTTATTTATTAGGAAGCTTGCACTCCAGGAGTGAAACTGATTTACTTTCCCTGAGGAAACTCACCAGATGACATGCAAAATGTCAGGGAGTGAAAAATTCAAACAGGAGATACAAAACCACATTAGAAATAAAATACCTTGTGGGAAACTATGCTTCCTGACTTCTTAGCTTTTTTTTTTTGTTTTTTAATAAATGAGATCACAGAGTTGCAGGAGTTGGAAGAGACCTCAAGATTTCATCAAGTCCAATCCCCTGCTAAAGTACCCTAACATGGGTTGCACAGGTAGGCATCTGGATGGGTCTTGAATATCTCTGTAGAAAGAGATTCCATATCCTCTCTGGACAACTGTTCCACTGCTCCATCACCTTTACCATAAAGAAGTTCTTCCACATGTTTTTATGGAGCTTCCTGCGTTCAAGTTTTAGGCCATTATTTCTTGTCCTATTGCTCTGCACCACTGATAAGACCCTGACCTCATCCATTTGTTTCCCACCATCCCTTAGATATTTATAAACATTGATCAGATTCCCCTCTCAGTCTTCTTTTCCCAGGCTGAACAGACCCGGGTCACTCAGCCTTTTCTCATATAGGAGATGCTCCATGCCTTTTCTCTTTGTGGCCCTCTACTGGACTCTTTCCAGGAGACCCCTGTCTTTTTTGAACTGGACAGGGTATTCTAAATGTGTCATTTGAAATCAGAATGCTAGGAATGTATGTACTTTGTATGGTAAAAACATACAACTTATTCTTCTGCATTTCTCAGATATCTTCCGATTCATTTCTAGTATGCTACAGGAAACTTCTGGACATTTGAGAATCCAAAACATGATAAAATTGGTTTGAATATGATTACTGTGTGTCTTGGTAAGGATCAAAGAGGGGAGTATTCTTCAGTTTTTGGTTTTATTTATTTATTTATTTATTGTGTCCTAAGGATCTATTCGTATACAGTTTTCATTTTCTTATGCTCAGTTGATATCCACACTTAATAATAATAATAATAACGGTTTCTCATTTTATAAATCAACTATTTCACTTTTATTATTGACATTGTTAAGTGTTGTGTTTCTGATGTCCATTTCTCTCTATCACAGTTCTTAGTTAAGTGAAAGTATTTAGTTTTCAGCACTATAATTTTGTGTTTTTTTTGTTTGTTTGTTTGTTTGTTGTTTTTTTTTTTATTAACACTCAGTTTGTATTTTGGGCATATTGGTATTGATACAGAAGAAGTAACACCAATTGTGGAATTTTGCTTTCTTTTGCAATGAACCTGGTTTGGAAAGAAGAAAAAATGTTATTTTCTTTTTTAAATGAGGATCTAGAGGTTTTGTTTGTTTGTTTGTTGTTTATTGGTGTTTTTTTTTTTTGTTTTGTTTTGTTTTTTAGAATAAAGGTTTATTTAAATTGAATGCATTTGCACCTGAACTCTATTACTGACATATTCTTAAGCTTGCTGAATTGGAGTTTAGAGACACATACTGTCTAGTAAAAACCGTTTTCTTGAACTTATTTTTTGAGAATGCAACAAAGGAGTTTTCATACATAAATGTTCCTGTACTAAATTACTTTCCATGCTGGAAAGAACGAGAAAAGAAAATAAGCCATTATAAACAAGTAGTCTTTAAAAGAGATGCAGTTTAAGAAAATGAACTGACACGTGAGCACTGTGTTGAACCCTGTGTTAGTTGTAATCTGCCCGATGGAGTTCAGGTATCCATGCCCAGACTCTTCCCTTTGAACCAGGCTTGATACATAGACTATGAGTTTGTTTCACAACAAACTTAATAAAATCAGATTACCTGTACTATCAATACACTAAAAATAAGAATACTGCAATGTTCAAACATAGCTAAGTAGTTTGAATAAACAAATGCCACCATCCTTTCAGTGTTCATAAAAGCTTATTATCCCAGCACAGCAAAATTATCATCCCTGAGATTATGAAAATATTGAAATCTGTTTCATTATAGTTCCCCTGAGCAACAAACTGCAAATGTTGGAAACCCTCTGCCAGTCAACTTTGTGCCACCATTCTTCTTCACTGTGCATGCTTAATCATAGATGGTAAATAATTAGTACACATATATTTACAGTGGCTGAAATAACGGTAACTAAAAGAAAATGTTTTCTGATCTGACACAGAGTTTGAATTATCTGTAAAGCTTTTGTACAACAGAAAGAAACAAGCAGTCAAGAAGTCATTTGAGATGTTAGGAGATTGTAGCGTTTTAGGGAGAGTATAGGGAGGGGAAAATTGTCACAGGGACAGCCTTCTTTTGGAGAGCTACTTAAACATTTTGATACAATTTGTTAAGACTGAAAACAGTGATATCCACTTTTAGATCTGATCTTCCACTGACTTGCTAGCTGAGTGATCAGTGAGCATGGTTAAGCCAAAGCAGGTGAGTTCTAACTTGGTCATCTGCAACACGTGACAGTAACTGATGATTAGATTTTTAGGTCATTAGTTGAGGGGACGTGGAGGTGTGCTTGTGTGAGAGGAACTTTCTGCACATATATTTATGAGCTCACTTTGCGCTGCTTCATTCAGCTATATTTGTCTGCAGTAGATTTTAACTTTTCTTTTGTATCCACTATTACATTTTCTCAACCATGAAAAAGATTCCCTATAGAGACTTATTTTACCAACAAAAAGCAGTAATTGCTTTTGTAGAAAGCAAGCAGTGTCAAATAATTTGTCTGACCTAACTCTGAGCAGAATTAGGTTTACATGTATTATTTTTAAATTAACATGCAGCAAGAATAAATATTTAAAATAACATCAACCCCAGCATGTGAAGACATGAGGGTGTCTGACTTTCACTGGCTGGGAAGCTTTGTTGCATTACTGTAGGCTTGAAGGCTTCAGATTCATAATTCTAATGAATTTAATTATCTTGATGAGAAGTGCTTCTTTTGTTTACCTTGGCAATCGCTAGCCTCTTTCACTACATTCTTGCAGCATATACCCCCGTTTAAAATTCTGTCTGACACTGATAGTCTCAGACTCCTGTCTGAGAATAGAGTAAGATCCACAAGAGAAAGTGTTTTTATTTTACTTTATCTAATGGAATACATTAAAAAATAATATGTTTGTGGCATTCTATTGCTGAGTATTGGAGTAGAATGCTACTTCTGGAAAACTGAATTTTAAGCATTATAATCAAGTCCAGAATCTTTCAAACTTAGCTGAGGAGATTTAGTAGAAAACATTTGCACCTGTGTACTTTATGTGAAACTAAGCCTTGGATTGCTTTCCTGTTTGTGAAGAATGGACTAGGAAGGACTAAGTGATGCATGTTAAAGAAGAGTGGGTATGAATCTCCAGCACTTATTAAGTAAATCTTGGTTAAAATAAATATGAAATGGGGTCAAAAACCTGACAATCCTACGAACTTGTTCAGGGGTATCACATGAGATCATGACACTGAAGCATTTAAATTATTTTTTTTTTGCTTTTTTTTAACTAATACCTTGAAATTTATAGAACATGCACTTAAACTGTGTAGAAATGCACATATTTATAGCAGATAATCTGTTCAGATTAACTTGATTTTTAGAATAGCAGTAAGTAAAGTTTTGTTCCTTTTAAATCTGATGCACTTATTTATTTAACAGATTACACTTTTGACAATACCACATGATAAAACACTAAGATACATCAACTTTCTGAAGTGGAAAGTTATATTCTATTCAATAGAATGATTAAGATGTCTTTGAGCAGTAACACCTAATACAGCTTCACAGATATTTTGCTTTTTCAGATAATACATGGAATTACAGAGGCAATTAGGACTTAAAAGACAAAAGGCTGTATTTTATGGAAATGAAATTGTATTTTTAACGATTCTTTGGAAACTGAAATGATTACAGGTCATTGTTTTGTAAAGGTCATAGATACAAATAGAATTCAAACTTCTTTGAATAATTTTCTTCTTCAGTAATGCTACTCAATAGTAGTCTATATGATGAAGATAATAATTAATGTGAAACAATAGCAGCATTGCATTTTCTTGGCTTCCTGATGCTTTTCAATGTGACCTATGATTCCAAATAATTTTTGCTTTCATGTTAATGCAGTAGAAACAAATACAAAATATCTCAGGGTTTAGTAGTTATCTTCAAAGGAGAATGCAGAAATAGCCTCAATATACTTTTCTATATTTTCTGGTAGACAAAAGGATTACTGAAACATGAGGGACAATTATGAATACTGATTCCTTAGATGTATTAGTATCATCCATTTTGTATGCATAGAAGCAAGAAAATAGATTTTATAATTTCAATACATGTGTTTTTTCTTCCTTGCATATCTGAAATGTAAATGACCTTTTATTTATTAAATTCTGAAAAGCCATTTTAAAGTTCTTTATACTTGATGTGTATGGGGGGAAATAAATTATATTCCATATCAAGTTGTTTCTTGAGAAATGCAACTATCTCTATTAAAAATCAAGACAGATAGCATAAAAAAAAAAGTGTGTGATTGCTTTCTTAGCAGTTGCATTGTTTTCTTTTTTGGTTTCAGATAATTGTCTTGAGATTGGATTTTCCTTTACTGCTGTATACAGTAACATGTAATATAAAGTAATTTTTTTCAAATAAGATTTTTTTTGGTGCTGTGAAGACTCATCACATAACACAAGAATTTCATCCTCAGAGCACAGAGTACCTACCTTTGGACTTAAACAAAGCTGCAGAACTGAGATGAATAGGTGGATGATTTTTATTTTTATTTTCTATATTTTTGTAATAACAAAGTAAACCAGAGAGTAAAACAAATGTTTCTACATTTTCATTTGAATAACATATATGTTGTTTTAAATATAGTTTATGAATTAGTTGCTGATTTGAAAGCTTTTTATGTTTTTGTTGTTGTTTTTGTTTTGTTTTGGAACATAGTGAAGTGGTTGCATGTATTTCTGCTCTGAAACTCAGTAAGATTCTGTGTCCTGTCTCTTATTCCTAGTGTTCTGGAATTATTACCTTCTATCATTGCTTTTTTTATTATTTTATTTTTATTTATTTATTCATTTTTGTGTGAGTATTTTGGAGCTTTTGGAGCTTTTTGGCATAAAAGCTACTTGATAATGATGTGGAATTGAGCAAAGAGTTTCAGCTCAAAGCTTTGTCAGAGTTCCTGCCCTGCTATTATGAACTAATGTTGAGAACAGTTGAAGTGGGGGTTTTCTCATGTAGAGCAGTTCAAGGATACCAGTAAGCAAACAGGACAAAAACAGTTTATAGTGTAATTTGAGATGGATATATGAGGTCTTCTATGAAGGCAATACCTCCTATTTTATTATGTTGAATCATAACACCGGAAGGCAGTGCTAGTAGTCTGGTAGCAGAGGCTGGACCTTCACACCAATAATCCATTACATTTTGTTGCTGATAGATGGCAGCAGAGGGGCATTCTGACAGAATGGCGTCTGACATGGAAGTGCTTATGACGCAAAGGTGTGTCATTGAATTCTTCCAAGCAGGAAAAATTATACCCATTGCTATTTACTGGCCTTTGCATAACGGTGAGGAGACCAAACAGTGGATATGAGCACAGTTCACTGGATTGGGTTAGTGCGTTTCAGCAGGTCACCTTTGCTGGTGCAGATTGTTAAAAATGCAGCATGCAGACTCTTGGTCATTACTGGCAAAAATGCATAGCTAATGTTGGTGACTATAATGAAAAAGAAAAAGAAAAAATTTGTTTTTTAGCTAAGAGTTTACTTTATCGAATGAAGTCATTATATTGTATATATCTGTAGTAGTTTCCATGGAAATAAGCAGGAGGCATTACTTTTGGAGCAACCTAGGTATGAAAAGAACTCTTTTTCTTCCTTGATCATGAAAACCTTGAGCATGCCGGTGCTCTAGGACTGAGAGTCCTCTACTTACGCTGTCCTCAGTGCCTGCTGGAAGTGTTGAGCTTCTATGAGCTTTAGTCTTCTGTAAGGATGGTTTATTAAGTTCAAAGAAAAAAAGCCTAGTCCTGCAGTTAGGATTTCCTTACCGATTTTCTTTTAACTTTACTTCATATATCCTATTTTAAATACAAACAAAACTGATATAAACTTTTCAGTAACTCTAATTAAGAATCTATTTTGTGGGCAACTTCTTGACCTGAAAGTTGAATGATGAGAGAGTGTTAGTTCCGTACTGATGTGTTTACCTTTCCTGGATGTAGCAGTTAAATACAAGAAGATACACATGTAACATGATATTGCCATTAGACGAGGCTACAACTTGTACTTTAGTAGCAAACCCTGGAATGTTACCATAGAAAAACTTGAATGCAGGATAACTAATAAAATGTTCTAAGAATTTCAGGTAGTTCTGGCTCCAATATTCTAACATATATACTTCTGTTGACTACATATCTTTACCTTGGTTTCACCTGTTTTGTGCTTTATTTATATTATCTTAAATCAGAAAAATAGAAAGGACCTCCTTATATTTTTAACTGTTAGCTAAAAACAAAATAAAGGACTCTGGGCTAACGCAAGTTCCTCGGTATATATATTTTGTATCTCTTAGCTCCTTTGTTTCATTTTTATTTACTTAAACAGTCCTTTACAAGATCTTTGCATCTTCATTTCATTCAGAGTAAATAGTTCAGCTTTGCATTGTAAGTGGCCTGTATGGGGCTCTGTACACCTAACGTGTTGCACTTCAGATACACTCCAGTTTTCTATATAACTTAAGAAATTAAAATTGCATTCTATTAAATAATGTGGCAGTGTATATATACTCCAGTCACTCTTGCTTCTCAGACATCATTTAAAATAATTGCCAAGCCTAGAATGAATTTCAAGAGTTTGCTAGACTTTACTGGTCATCAATTGCAGCTGCAGTCCTCCAACTGAGCAATAAATTGCTTTGGACTAGTGTAATCAAGCTCATAGTAAAAGCACTATGATCAAATAAAGAGAGAAGATTGTATAACACAGTACAACTGGGTGAACCTTCTGTTCCTGGAGGAAAAAAAGCTCATAAACTCCAATAATTTTAGAAATCAGTGTTTTGGATACTAAGAGACAATTGCAGAGGAATAAGGGCTCTGCAACTTTATAAAAACTTATGCTAATTAATTTATGGAGACCAGTAACAGCTTGACGTCATACTGAGAATCTCAATATGCCAAGAAATAAGTTTGGAGTACACAGGGGAGGGAGAAAAAACCAATGGTTAAAAGTCTTATATTTAATTATTTTTAGGGAGATATTCGGTTCATAGTATAAAACAAGATCATAATCAGTGTGATACAAAAATACAGTGCAGCTCATGTTGACTTTCCAGTGGTGATTACAAAGAGTGATTATTTAGTAGTGGATGCATTGTTAGTGCGTGCATCTCAAAACAAAGAAGCAAGAATACTGTAGATACAATCAGTTAGCTGAGTAATCATCTTGAGGAGGAATCACACTGTGCAGGACAACTAGGGGATCAGGCCTAGCCAGCATGGGTTCAAGGCAGGTTGACCAACCTGAGTGTAGGTGGATGGTTGGAGTGGATGATCTTAGAGGACTTTTCCAACCTTGGTGATTCTGTGATTCTATAAATAGTGGTAGGCAGATCTTATATATTCAAGGGCAACTTGTGAAGTAATTATCCTTTGTTCTGTGCTAAAAGAGTTTTATAGTGTATTTATTGAGGTGGAACGTTGTTGGAAAAACTGAAATCCAAAAATAGCAAATAGTGTTTTCTTCATGTGAAAGTCATCTTTCTTACTCCAAACACAACTGTTTCAGGTTCCACCAAAGACAGTGAGAAAAGAAAGTATAATTCAGTATCTTATGATATAAGATTTTAATCCCATCATAAAGACTTTCTTGCCTTCTTTCCATCAGTAAAGAGGAAAGAGAGGGGAAGTGGGAGCCATCCCTCACCACCTTCCTTATCCATATTCAACCATCAGTAGCCAAAATAATCATCATTCAAGGGACTGTGGTGACTATACCTCTATCCTATGCCTTCGGTGTTATTTTCCTAGTTGCAATTGTTTGTAGTAGCATAACAAGGGTATGGATGTAAACAGAGGTAACAGTTGATGTAATACCATTTTACTTTATTTTATAGTTTTAATCATTTGTTTCTCTTCCAGCATTCAAATTCTATGAATCTCCAGGGAGATTTCAAGGTTTTTAAGTGTTATTATGGCTTAAAAACAAACAATAAAACATATCAAGTACTAATTTTAAGATGAAAATTCACCTCATTGGGAAGAAACTTCTTGTAGTTAATGGTTAAATGAAATGGAAAAAATGTGTTAGGAGTACTTAATGCACAGCATGTAGCTAATACACTACCTCAAATATGTCAAGTGTCCCACAGAAATTAGTATTGAGAATATGGTATATCATTGGTATATCATGTAACTCATAAGGAAACCTTTCAGAATGTTTGGTTTACTCAGTAATATAATTTAATAAGCATGTGCATTAAATGAGAAGGCTCAGTATAAAACATACTGTAAAACATGTGTTATCCTTCAAAATGTTACATCCCTTGAGAGCTTTGTCTCTTACAAACTTTTTTAATTGCTTCAGAAGTGGAAAAAATATGTTGGATTTCATTACAAATTATTTATATTCTTTTGAAAGTAGTTATTAAATGACACATTCCAGGATTATACTTCAATCATCTTTACAAATAAAATTCCAAAAGCTCTCACTTATCTTCCCGCACAGCAGAGTTGCATTAAGTTCTCCTGGATCAATAAGCAACTTTTCACTCTGCAAAGCTGAAATATTCTTCTCTCAAGTGGATACAGTTAGATTGCTAAGTGACTGCCATTACTGCTGTGCAATTGTACTCACTTCAGACTGACAGAAAGCACAGCTCAGAAGGAAAGCAAGGAGCTGCACAGCTACAGGATGTTCCTGTGTATGCTTAGAAACTGTTATTAGCATTTTGACCTTCCTAACTCAGCTCTCGATGTAGACTTTAGCAAGATCTGAAAACAAATATTTTTTTATTCAATGAGTTAGAATTAGGTGTGTCTGCTGTTCCAGGCACTGTGTAATAAGCAGGTTTTGTTGTCTCTCACGTGTATTATCTGTATAGTCTGTACAACTACCCATATTGCTGAGGAACAGGAGAGAACACTTTTTCTGACCAACACACAACTCTCCACCACCAAGCATGAATTGGTTTGCTATTTTTAAAGATAGAAGTGGTAAGAATTGATAGCTACATTTAGCAATCTGTAGGAGGGATGTACTATTGCATGGCATGGCATGTGCACTGGAAAATCCTTGAGTTGTTACATAGAGAAGATCTGCAATAAGAATGAAAATACTAAATGAAGGAATCTGGTGAACCAGTTTATAATATTAAGAATCAGGAAGATTTCTCAATTTTAGGAAAGAAATAGAGACAAAAGTTCTTTACATTTACCAGATGAAACATTTGTTTGGATTAAAGGATTTTGACATCTAGAAGAGATGGTTCTAGACACAATTTATACCTGAAACATTTTTTTTAAATGCAAATTGTGATAACATGATGTTTGATTAATCTCAACTTTTTACTTTCACTTACAAAGCAGAAAAGAAACTAGATATGAGAACTGAAGAGTCCTCGTGAAATGCAGTTCCTTAACTGGATGAACTTTCACAGCGTCTCTGTTTTTTACATATATGAAAGCCAGTTATTTGAAAGTTGTACTGGTGAAATGGAACATCTTCAAGATGTTCAGTATGTTTACTTCAGGGTTTATTGCATAAAGGATGTACAGATTTCCTTTCTACTTTTTCTGTTTGTTTTTTTTTTTTTCATGTTAATTATTTCTGCAGTTGCACAGAATATGATATTTTTGAAACTGTCATCTGCATGACACTTCCTATAGAAGTTATATTTTTAAAATCATGCATAGCAAATAAGTATATATTTTTATTTAACCTTGCACATATAAAACCCAGAGAGCTACTAAATGTTAAAATTTTACTGTTAAAATGCAGAGTAAATTCTTAATTAATTAACTATCCTGAATATTTGGCTATTTTGAACAATATTCAGAAGAATAGTTAATATACTGAATCTCCAGACATCATTTATTATGTGCAGACATGGCTATTCATGCCAGTGTAACCTCTGGTATGATGAATGATTTAGTAAATCTGAAGTTTAAGTGCCCTTTTCATAGCAGATGGCAGGCTGGTGTCAGTTAAGACACTTTCTGAATTCTGTAGTGGCCTTTACGAAGATCATAATTATTTAAAATACTACTGTAGCATTTCTGTTTCCAACCATCATGACTAAAAAAAAATAATAAAAAAAAGAAGGTAGAAACACCAGTTTTCATTTTTGATCATTTTTGTTGTAGTTGGCTGATTATATTTCAAACTGCAATGAGTTCTCTTAATTGTAAGTTAGTATCACATTCTAAAACATGAGACATTAACCATTAACTTCAATCAAACATCTCTTTAGACAAAACAACTGAGCTTATACCTCTTGATTTTGTTCTATAGCTGTGTCATTCCAACTGGTGTGGATTTTCCTGCTGTGAGTTGTGGAATATTTTGATGTTTGAGTGGAAAAAAGAAATCTATCCATAGTGACTTCAATTTTCAATCTTTGTCTTCACAAAATGAAACATGAATTATCTTGACCTCTTTTTGTTACAGTAATATTTGGGAGAGATAAGAAGGTAAAATAATTTACATAATGCTATAGAATTGGAAGTATCTGGGAATATTTTTGTTGTCTCTGTATTTATAGTCATCATTAGTCATCATGGTGTAGAGTAGTTACTCTAATTTGCATTCTAATGACTGATGTAGACAAACATTTCACCACAATTCGAAACTTTTTTGGTTTGGCATCTTATTACAGGTGAAAAAATAACATGATGAAGTTTGGAATACAATGAGGAAGTTGGCAGCATCTGCTGAAGTGAGTTAGATATGTAACTCAGGTGAAAATTCACCTACTGTAATTCTTTCTATTATAATTAACAGGAAACCATTCATAATCTTATTATTTATACTGGTTTAGTTTTTTCTTGGTGATATCTTTGTGAGCTATGAAGTAATGTCTTAGTACGCAACAAAATTGAATAAAGAAAATAGCAGATTCCTTAATAAAAGCAGATTACTGAGTAAATCACAAGCATGAGATGACTATATTTTAAGATGTCTGTATTGAGATGGATGAACTTTTAAAACTGTGCTAGTTCTATATTTTAATAGAAGTCATAAACTGGCAATAAAGAAACAGTGTTCTGGAAGCTACAAACTGTGTTAATTGCTCTAACTTACATAGTATTTCTTCACCTAAGTCAGTGTCTAGAATGATTTACACCAAGCAGTATCACTGATCTCTTGGTTATGAAGACTTAGTCTTTGAAATGAAAATATTGGTAAACAGAAAAAAACAACAATAACAACAACAACAATTCTAAATAAGCTCTAGGTCATGGAATTCTCCAGCCTGCCAGCTCACAGCCTGAACCAGTAATTGAGCACCTAGTGAAGGGGCATGGCCAGCCCTGGGAACATAGATGTGAGCAATTCACATGTGTGACCAGAAGGCGTGGACCCAGGGTCCACCCCTCCCTAACCTCATTTAAGGGCTAGAAGCTGAAGGGGGTGATGTCTCTACTTGGATGTACTCTCCTTTTGGAGTTTTGGGTGAGCCTTGATCCTTAGAGGGGTGAGCTGTTCCTTCTCTATTACCAAATTATGATCATTACATTTCTTGGAATATTTGAACCTGGTTAAAGACAACTACATTGCCTGTCTCCTATCCTTATGGTCTGGTGAACTTCTACAACAAATTATCCCACTGAAGGAATATGTTTCCTTGATGATGTCCCTGAAGTATTATGCATTTTGAGTACAGCTAACAATATGACTTAAAATAAATTTTGATGTATTTTTAATATTTTTAATTCTACAGTTCTGAGAAGTAATTCATTCCAAAAAACCTTGACTTTAAAATATTAGAATCAAATTAATAAAAATGAGTGCTTTCAAGGTAGAATATTTTTGCTCAAGAAAATTATCTTTAAAGAAGACTATAAGATACTAATATAATAATTAAATATTTCTGTTGCTATTTCTGTACTTAATCTTTAACTACTTTGTTACTGGAGGTACCTGTATTCACTCAAATACTGTAAATGTTTTGTGGGATAGAAAGCAAATTCTGTGAATGTCATTTATATACGTGTCTGTTTGGATTGGAGCATCAACGGAGTTTCTCTGCTGACAAAGAATCTCTGTGTGAGAGACTTGCAGCATCTTAATACTACACAACTATGCAACCAAAGCAAAAAATATATAAAATCCAAGCATTTATGCTCAATTAGAATTCGTTTTCTTCCCTTTTCATCCTCTGATAGTGTACATATTGGGAAATAAAACAATGTGAAACAATCCAACAAAAAGAGAGAATATTTTCAGTGGTTGCAGGAAGGTCTTAGTTAATAGTAAGCTATTGCTTTTAGGTTTGTGTCATTCCGACAGCCCTTTTATTTTCTGTCTTACAATGAGACAGATAATATCTCTGCTTGCCATAAAGATAAAGGATTCAGGGGGCAACAAAGAGCCCAAAATAGGTCATTAGATAATTGATGCATTTAGTAATCACTTTTTTTCTATTATTGTGAAGGTGAAATGGGTAAGTTTCATAGGAAAGCAGTATCCTGGACTCACTCTTCTTTCTTTCCTTATTTCTAACTGATGGTTATTATTATGAAAAGAAGAGAATGAAAAGTATTAAAATACTTAATGATTGATAATAACCTTGACATGGAAAAGGGATGCTTTTTTTAAAAAAAATTATTATCTGTCCATACATATTTTGTTGCTACGCTGTGTTAAAGCATTACTATTTACGTTCAAATTTATATCTAGCCACAAAATTTTCATGCAGGGCTTACTGAGTGGGTCTTCTCAAGGCTTTTTCATTATATTTTGTATCTTGCAAACTCAAACCAAGCTGAACTTTCAGTACCATTCCCAAGTTCTCAACATATTTGCATGGTTTTATATTCTTAGCCACTACAGCAGGCATGGATTCTGTTAGCTAATATGAGCCCTGAGATCTCAACTTCATACAAAGTGCTGTGGATTTTTCTGCTGAAGCACATCCAAGCTGAATGGGAGCATACAGTATATACGAACTTTGTGCTACAGAATTCAGTGGAGTATAGATTTAGGACTGAGAAGGATCAAGCTTTTATATATCACACAGTGACTTGCATTGTTAGTTGTCCTTCATTTAAAAAAAAAAAGCCTTCTTGTCCTGCCTCAGATTATAAATTTAGCAGTTTTCAATAGCTATAGAATTCATTTTATGTAGCATGGCTTCTCTGGTCTGTCAAATCCTCTCAGATTGAAATCTGATGGGAAAAGTGTGATTTTTACTTGAATCAAATCACCACCTTGATAGAGGTGTTCACCTTCTGCTACAATACTCTTCTCCACATTCAATCCCAGCTGCTGTGTCAGTGAAGGTCACGTAGAAAGATAAAACATGACTTTCTTGGTTTTAATTCAAAACTTTTGCACTGAAAATACTCAGTTACAAATACGTATTTCCAATCTAAACTTTTTTTTTTCCTGTACATAATATTCTAATTGCAATGAAAATAGAAAAGGTAAATTTTATTTTAAAAAAACAAACACCTATATCCCAGGCTCTGTGGTCCAGCACTATTTAGTAGTCACGTGAAACTTCACAACAGCATCACATTCAGTTTGTGTTATTTTACAACTTTTTAAACAAATTGGTAATTAAAATGTTTTGGGTTTTTTTTTCTTATGCTATTTTAGTAAATACAGTGAGCAGAAAGTTTAACTATAGGCAGCCCTTTCCTCTGGTAGCCTTAAAATTATTGACTTCTGAAAAGAAATACTGAAGTTCTGGATAGTTCCTATAGATTTAACAATCTATTAACTATTGCTGGTATAATACCTGATCTATATGATCACAATATATTTTACTTGACATTGAATGCTTTATACTATATTACTCTAAAATGGCCATGTCAGATACTTGAAAGGCATGCCATAAGTATTGTACAAATAATAACCCTGATGATGAAATCAAAATAAAGAGGTAGGATTGACTTCGATTGACATAAGTGTTTTATATAACCTTTTCAGATGAACCCTTGAAACTAGAGGATGCTATACTGTTAACTGGTCTTTCATCCTGTTGTGCTGTTGAAGTTGAGAAAACTTTCCTCATTCCATCATGTATGTTTATAGACCAGAATGTATTAACAAAGTCTTCAGTCAAAGAAGTGTAAGGGGAAGTTTGACTGAGAATATATTGCCACTCTTTTTTTTTTTTTGTTTTTTTAACTTACCCTTTTGGTGACCATATCACTTATGTGCTGTAGTTTATTCTCTGAAGAGGCAAAGTATTAAAACCGTTGAAGAAAGGGAGCAAGAGAACTAAATATTTCAGAGGTAATATTGAGCACCTCCTTGGCCCATTGTGTTCTGTTACTGAGAAGAGTGAGTAAGGCTGCAAATCCACATCCTTTGGCTGGAAAAAGTGAAGGTGGGGGTAACAGGCTGCTTAAGAGAACAAGCCTCACTGTGGAGGATTTGGTCACATTAGGCAGGCATGACTGTTTCCTAAAAAAAAAAAAAAAGAAAAGAAAATTGGAGAAAAGGTTTATTTGTTTGTTTCAAACCCTTTGTACTTTTTTCTGTTTAACATAGGCTAGACTCTTAATAAGCCAGGTGACTTCATGTGGAAAGCTGAAGGCCTAATGTTCCTTTTAGTTCAGTCGCATATATATGTATAGTATAAGATAGATATATCTACTCTGATGCATAGTAAGTTTTAACAATTGCTTGTGTATGAATAACTCTTTTCCAAAATTCTATTCCATTTTTGTATGCTATATTTTGCACAGATATTTCTAGTCTGTGCCAGGCCCATGGTAAAATATTATAGTACTTATTTAAAACAGTGTGAGTTCCTCAAGGATTAAATAAATTGAATCTCAAGATTTTCTAAATTATCTATCTTCTATTCGGGGGACCCACTTCAGTAGAAAACAAAGATGCATCAACGTGTGCAGTACTTAAGAAATTATCTATTCCATCTTCAGTTTATCAGACTTTTTGATAATGTTACTTGAACTACTCCAGTGCTAAATGGATGTTAAGAATGTTTTAGACTTGTGATGTTCATTCAGAAATTGCTCTAGTTATATATGTGGAGCTCAATTGAAGGTTTGCTTGTATTTACATTAGGCTTGTGAACTTCTTCCCCAGTATTTACAAAGGCTACAAACCCTTTGTAAAGCAGAGTCCCTAAAACTCATAGGGCACATGCTGGTTATATGACAACCTATAATACTGTTTTAAGGCATCTTGATTTCCACTGAAATATTATTTGCTTCAGTTCCTGAGTAAGCGTAATGAGCAACACCCATCTGCTCTTATTTCTGTTCATCCACATTCTTCATTCTTTCTGTGCCATTAGGTATCTTTCCCCTGCTTAGCTAGATCCATATCAATTGCTGTGATTCTAATCATGTTCATTTCTTGACTGTAGACCAGTGCTCCTTTTGACTTCTAGTTAAATAACTGGGATTTGAAATCAATCAAGCTTCTTCTCAGCAGTTGTTCAGCACTAGTAAGGTCACGTTCCTTGTGCACAGTGAGGCACTGAACAGTTTAAATGGCTTTTCTGATTGATAAATACAAAACAACAACAACAACAAAAACCCATAATGTAACAAACTTTATTTTTAGAACAAATAATGATGAGAAGCATTTCAATTTAAAATAATGTTTTACTAATAAAATTTATATTATACTAATAAATTTATATTATACCATTTCATTTTACAGTTATTTTAGTTAAGAAACATGCAGATTAATAGAAATACTTAGGATGTACATATAGCCACTACAAATGCTAAGAATGATGTTAGCATTTGAAGATCTCACCTGTCACAAGTGCATCCATTGTCACTCGTGGCTCAGGTCTGGCCAACAGAGCTCCCTTTTGGAGTCAGCCCTGGGCTTTTCTCACAGAGACCACCCTTGCAAGCTCCCCCCACTACTTGACATCTTGTTAAGTAAGTCCAGCACAACTGGATGACAACCAGAGCTCCTTTGTAACCAAAACAATTCTATCAAATTACATGATCAGCTATCCCTACTTACTGCATATAGAAGAGTGATTTTTGAAATACAGTGATTTGAAATATTTCTTTAAATCATTTCTATAACAAAACAACAAAGTAGTAAAAATTATTTGTTGTAGATTTTTAAGTATTAATTGGAAATGCATACCTCTTTTAATATGAAAGGATGATCTGAGAGGAACAGAAACACTGCCTGTGTATGCAATCATCCAAATTATTTCCAAGTGATCTGAGGTGTACATATGTATAAATGTGTGCCTGTATATGTGAATATATACATATACGCTCAAATGCATCTCTATTTGTTAATATCATTTGTTTATGAGTTGTTTGGAAACAATTACTAACTGAAACATTAGTTCAGCATAATGAGAATTTGATGAACAGGACATAATAAGGAAAAATGCAGAAAACACCTGTGTGAATGGAGATGTTGTACATGGAATAATAAAATGATTCCCAAGGTAACCGAGCTTTTGTTTTGTACTCAGAGCAGAGATTTACAAATCTGCTGAATTACCGCCAACAATGTTTTTGCCATTTCAGCATCTAGAAGCCTGGTTGTTAAATAATCAATATTTATTATTAAATACATAGAAGCATTTACTGAACTCTCCTTGGAAATGTTCTTTACATACCTTAGAAATCTTAATAAAAAACTTTCTGTGCTGCTTTTCAAAATTGTTCTGCATATTTAGCAGAGTAAAGGGAGAAAAGGAGTTTCTAATTCCAAACATTTTAACCACATTCAGACAGGGTAAATAGTGCTTAAGAAGTTAAAAATTTGAAATTACCATAATTGTGATAAACCTCTCTTAATGTTCTGTAATGCATGTGAGTTAACACTTAAACTTGTACAGTTTATCTGAGATAATGCTGAAGCTCCTGGAGAGCTCCTTGCTCTGATCCTTACATATGCTTTAAGTAGTTTATGTGCAGATAGGCATATGGAGTAGGTTGATTTTATGAAATTCTTGAGTAAGTTCCCTTGTTCAACAACGACATTTCCACTCCTTACTGTGAAGTCAGTTTTCCTTTTATTTTAGCTACCTCACTCAGATAAAGCTATTCTGTACTGTTATTTGACAGTATATGAACAATAGTGCTCTAAGGAATCAACTACAAGCAGAGCTCACTGAAGTGTGAGAAATGCCACTGTATTAATTCTCAATGTTGACAAAATCTACTAGCCAATAATTTACCCAACAGTTTGCAGTAGCGAAGCGGTAATCTGATTCCTAGACCTTTATCCAAAATTAGCATACGTAGGAATCTACAGGGAAAAGCATTTTGTTGTTTAGCATGCTAAATCTTACTCACTGGGGCATATTCTCTTGGGAATCAGGTACCCTGTTTGGTCTCCAGGCAAGTGCTTTTGTGGACTCTGTGTTACAGGCAAGCCTTTCGGAGATAACACAGCAGAGAGCCCTACAGTCCTGCTAAATGCTTGAGTGACAGACAAGGCTGACATGACCTCCTGACACATGCTTTGACTTTTCTTTGCAACAAGAGAATTTTTAACGTGAGGAGCATGGCATTCACTGTAAATCCCAGAGAGAGGAGGTCAGAAGTGTGTGATTGTGTACTTACTTGTAGTAAAAATCCGAAAGCTTTAGTAACTTTACTGAGATATGAAACTTTAGGAGCTTTACTGACTTTTCAAGTAATCAAGATACCCTTTAAGTCTGTCGTGCAGAACTATCATAAGAAGTTACTTGCTGAAGCATAAAGTTTGCCCACCCATACTGTACTCTGATAGTTGATGGATTTTTTGAAGAAGAAAATCCTTGATAATGTTTTATTTAGCTCTTAAAAATAAATAGATTGAGTAGCAGCACTGTGGGGTTAAAGTATATTTTGCAATTTTTTTTTAATGTACATGTGACAAAAGCTTTCTTTTCTTTAGAAAAAGAGAAGAGTTCACAGTGATGTATGAATTAGTTATTTGTTTTACATATAAACAGTGGTGGTAATTTTCTTCAGAATCTAGGTTTTGGTTAGATGGCTGTACAGTTATAAAAGCAAACATTTATTAAATCTTTACACAGAACTATCTTCATGCATGAAGAATGAAGAGATGTTTTGCTGGTTTTTCCAAACATTTCATTGTAGGAACACGTCACCCTCTTTCCTACCCTCACAGGTACAACAGTTGGATTGTTTTTAGCTTGAATTCTCCAGATGCAATCTTCTCTTTTAAAACTGTGTGTATATTACAATCCCAATTGGATATGCCATCAGTAGGAAACTTTCATCTGGGAGTTCTTGTTAATTCAAGTGACTCACAACAACCATTTGAAAACAATTGTAGTGTTTATTCATCCTGAAGAACATATGAAGGCCTGTCCCATAGAGAGATAGGTTTAGTTTTCTCAAAGTTTAGAAAGAGTGTGCTTGACCCAGATACTCTGAGTTCAGATCTTGGAGATGCTGCATTTCTCTTTGTGAAATTTGCTGGGGAACAGGTATAAATCCATCCCACTCTTGCCAGTGTAGGATTTTTCTAAGACACTGATACTTTTTTGAGGTGAACCAGAACCTATTTCTGACCTTTTTTTTCCTTTTCCTTTTGAAAAATATAGATATCAATATAGCTAAGGAAAGTACATTTTTTTAAAACAATGTATTTTATTTTCTTACCAAGAGATTTCTTTGTAATAGGAATATAGAATTAGGAGCTCTCTAAATGTGCACGGCAAAGTGAACCTCACATCCAAAGTTTTGCTTCTAAATGTACTGTGATCGTTGTAACAACATCATTTTATCAAAAAGAATGCTGAGGAACGTGTTAGCATATTTTTCAGGCATCTTAATGATGACTTCTTAAATATTTCTACACATCTCTTTTGTTGTTTCTTTTTTTTAATTCACCTTAGCATATTGTAAGGTGTAATAAGGTTTACATAGAATCAAGTACATTAGTCAGCCTTAAAGGGTTAAAGTTGCCAAATTTTTAAATATGACACAATAACAGTTGTAGAGTTTTAAATGTAGTGTGTCTTACAGTAAGCTTTTTTTTTTTTTTTTTTGTATTGAATAAATCTAATCCATCCCCTTTTGGCTAAAATCAGTCTTATTTGAAAGCTCTTTGAAAGTTTGTTGAATAAAAAAATTGTTTGTTTGGAATGAAAGCACTCAGCTCTCGTTTCATCTTGAGCACCCAAGTCTAATTCTGCATAAATATAAGAAAATAGATTCCAGAGATGTTTTAGGACTTACTGGAAATTTTTTCTGTTCTAAGTGGTGAATTTGTTTAACTTAACTTGATAAAGGCTGGAATTCGTGACAAGATGATTTAATACAACCCTTGCTAACAAGTTTTAGACCTTACTAGTGTGTCAGAACAACACTGCTGAGGCATTCTGTCAACAGGCTGGGCTGATAACTGCAATGCAGAGTAATAGCTTTTTGACCGCTATTTTATTATTGAAGACTTCTGATTAAAGTGAGTTTGAGTTATTAAAGTGTTTTATTTTCCCCAGATACATTCATTCATGTGCCCTTTTTCCCCCCAACAATTATATTGGTAAATATTGTAAAATTAATAAAAATGAGAATGCAAGTTTCACATCTTAACTAGATATGAAATGGAATTCTGTGTAGGATGCTTTTAAAGTAATGCCTCCAACTTATTTCCATGGAAACTGCAACGGGTAGAGCACAATGACACTATTTGATTGAATAAGCTCCTCAATAAGCTCCTCAGCTACAAAACTCTTATTTTTCAGCATCGTCACCACCATTAGCTGTGCACTTTTACAAAAGCCTGCATGCTATGCTCCCTGAAATTTGCATCAGCGGTTTCTCAGCTGCTGTGGAGGCATAGTTGCTAGGAAGACATTGCCCATGCAGTCAGTGTTTCATTGGTCCAAATAGGTTGAAGTCAGAAGGCACCCAGTCTACTATAGGGTGGGTGTGGTAGGAGCGTCCAGCCAAGATTAGCAGTGTGTTCCTTGGTCTTTAAACTGATATGGGGCCTGTAGTTATCATGTTGCAAGGGAAAGGCTGTCTACTCTGGAAGTTTGAGGTTTCAGCTTGATAAAGCTGATAAGCATTGTGGTGTTGGAGATGTGATAAAATAGGAGACATTGCTTTTGAAGCAACCCTCCTAAATATTTTCCTCCACATTTATACTGTAGAAAAGGATTACTGTAGTGATGTGCAGCTTCTGTATATTCCACACTCATTAGAGGAATTTTTAGATATCCACCCCATGTTTGTCCAACTCCTTCAGGACATTAGTTTTGGATAGATACAGAACTGATGAGTCTCCTAGATTTAATAATGTGAGTCAAATGTGAGAGAGGAGTTTGTGTAAAATGAGATGGAAGTTTGCTGTCTGCTGAGCCTGAAGCCTTTAAGATTGAACCATGAAGCTCTGAAATTCTTCAGGGGAGCATTTCTTCTTCATATTCTTCTCATTCTAGGAATGACATAGATCAGTAAATAGCCAATTTCCAGAATGTGTCTATATGCTTATGTAAACAGACATCTGTTATCCATGGTGATGCAGCATTTGCTCCTGCTGAGCTGAAACAGTAGGCAATACTACTACAGTGCTGTTTCACATATATTAGGCTGTTGGATGTGTTGCTTGAAACATGCTAATATTGTGTTCTAAAACTGAATGCAGTCTTTTCTGACTAGTGCTGTGTACACACACCATATGGTGCCTGAGCCATAGCAGAGATACCTATGCTGTTTCAGACACATCAGTGTAACCATGACATCCGTATTAGTGGTGGCAGCTACAGTGTGGGAGAATCATACTGCTCTAGAGCAACAGCTGGATATTACATAGGTTGCTTATTCATCAAAGGTGTAACTAGGTGAGTACCTTAGCTGATTTATTTCCCCAGCCTCACTTAGAAAAAAACATGGGTCTGTATTAGCTATGTCTAAAAAATATAAAACTTTTTTAAACCCTGCACTGGAGTAAATGTAAAACAATGTAGAGCAAGTGTAATCCATACATTAGGGAAGTCTATAATGGAACTAATTCAGAGAGGGATTATATTTTATTTTTAACAAAAATTTCCTAAGGAGAAAGCTGTATCTAACACACAATGATATTTATATTGGTGTGGTGGATTTTCAAATGGGAGAAAGTCTTATGTTTTAGTTTGTAGAGATGTTAGGAATGGCAGATTATGTGGATCTGGATTTTGCGTCAGCAGTCATACAGTTTAAAGATAGCTCTTCATGTTGCTAAAGAGCTTAATCATCTTCGTTTTCCATGCTCATTACTATTTACTTACAAATGTGAAATTTCTAATTTCAACATAAGATTACGTATTTATATTTGGAAGTTTAATATATGTCTAATTATAGAACTAAATACAGAAGATGTGCCAAGTTAGTGGCCTGGAGGGAGATTTAAAAAAAAATAAATAACCAAACAGGTTCTTTACTTGTACTCCTGACTTATCCATTCAAGCATTTTAACTGGCAGACTCCTTCTAATCCCCTGACAGCACCTGGAGGAGTGCCGGTAGAACACCAAACGGATGGTGGAGAGATATGATATGTGACACTGGGGCAAGATCTGAACTCAGACAAATGAAATCTGTCAGCCAGCTCCTCAAAGGCTGCCACAGTTCTTATCACTGCTTGGTTGAACTGGCTGATACACAGACTTATTGTATTATTCAGCTGGTTTGATTTTCCTTTTTATGACAACCTTACCCTGGAGACCATCCATCTCTTTGCTGTGCTGGAAAACGACCATAACTGAATGATATTTCAATATAATTTATAATCCTATACTGTAAACAAAAGTGATGGTTGCTTCCAACTGCTGTGAAGAATTCTGATAGGTACAGTGGACCTTTGTTTTTTTTTTTGTTTTTTTTTGGTGGGCAGGATATCTGGAATTGGAGGATTTTTTAGCAGTTAATATATCTTATACAAGAAAAGTTATGAAAAACACTAAAAAAGAGAAATCTTTCAGAATCTGTCCATGCAGTTAATGATGCATGTAAACAACTACAGCTGCAACAAATTATTTGCCAAAAGTTTCAATAGTAGTTATTATTTTCAGCTTTTTGGATAATATCCTGGAATGAAGGGCTTAATGATGATAAATTTTGCTTAAGTGAAATATCTGAATCTGACAGCAACATCACTAAATCTGGATCCTAAAATCCACCCTTTAAATAAATGCTACAACAAAAACATAAGGTAACGTAATTTTATTGCTGCCTTCTGTGACAAGTTCAACCTTATATGTTACCTTCTTCTTTGCATACACATCCCTCAGTTTCATGTGAGGAAAGATGCTTAGGTTATATACAAACTTGTGTGTAGTAGCAATAAGTATATGATCAAAAGCCTAGAATGTATATAGGAATGATTAGCCTTTCCAATTCAATAATTAGCTAGATGTAGGATGTTTATCTTTTCCTCTGAGTGGAAAAAGTTAAAATACAAAGTAACACAAATTTCCCTGGGATATGCAGTGCTTCTTTTCTTCTGAGGTGGGTATACCTGGAACTATTGATGATCCATGGAGCTGTAGCATTAACTCTTTTACTCCCAGTGCACCACATGATGCTATGATGTTGAATACCAACACAAAGATCATAAAACCATGACAAACATAAACTGCAAAGAGCACCAAGAGTTTGAACAGAATCAGAGTCTTGGGAAGTTTTTGCACAATCAGACAAACAGTAAAGAATAACTGGATAAGAGTACACTGTGACAGTCTGTACTATGCCACTAAATCTAGGAATCCCAACCATTGTAACCATCCATTTAAAAAATGTAATTGTGAAATCCTTTGTTGTTCTGAAGTCTGTCAGAGTTCAGAAGAAGAAAGGTATGAGACATCATGTGTTATATACCTGTGTATCTAGTAATCAGCTTCATGCTACTGAATGAAATGGTAAATAAAAGTGAATTATGTTCTTGTAATGTGTCATTAAGAACATACTAATGTAGAAAGAGTGAAAACTTTGATGCTAATGATTCTATATCATTCAGCAGTCAAGAAAGTTGAAGTAACAGCAGCTCAAAGGAAACTCTGACCTTTATTGCCTTTGAAAGAATCAAACAAAAATTCTAGTGGCAAACTATCATCCAGAGAGTAAAATATTGTGTATGTAAAATATTATGGTTTTATTATTATTATTATTATTGAGAATTTGAATGTAAAGAGCCACTCAGATATGTAAACCCACTCAGTGAGTTAGCACACATACAAAAGTACAAACAGGATCAAAGTGTTCTTTGAGACATTTTCCAGAGTTTCATTTTGAAATAGGACACATCCAAATATACTTTATTTTTGCATTGAGAGCTTTTTGTAGCAAAAATAATTGTAGCAATATTCATCAGTAACTCAGTACACATTTCTAAAACTATTTTCCTATTTTAATACTATCCTCTTACAATAATCAACAATATCTTTAAATGTGTTATTTTCTGATTTTTTTGTATGTTTGTTTCAGAAATGATTTAAACAAAATTTTCCTTTTTTAAAAATCTTATGGAAAAATGATTTTATTTTGAGCGTAGCAAGTTACTCATAATATTTCTTATGTAGGTATTCTTTAAGCCCATGGAGCTCCAGTCACTGAGCACATAGCTGGGCAAATCAGATTGACTGAGTCCAGAATATGCTCAACATGACCTGAAATAACAGGTCACAAGGAAAGAAAAAGATATATAGAAATCTACCTTCTATAAATAGAGATTGTAAGAAGTAACAAAGCAGTCCATTTTTAATTAGAAAAAGAAAACAATATTCCATTTTCAATTTGTTACTATTACAGATTGCTAGCATGACACTTATATCTAACACTTCTCAGTACTCTTTAACTTCATGTTGGGCAAGATTCATCTCAGAGCAAAAAGAGCATCAGCTAAAAACACAACTGTAACTGAAAATTTTAACAGAAGCTTCACGCAGGTTATGCCCATTTACAGGTAAACAACTTGAATTTTCATTCTTGCCAAAGTATGAGATACTATTTTTGCAGTGTTTACTTCTTGGTACAAGAATCAGATTTATTGCAGTAATGATCTCTCCCAAGAATTCATTTGATTTGTATTTTCAAGTAGATAGCATAAATAATTGGAGCCAGATATGTATATAATATTTATACAATATTAATATCAAATAATTGAAAATATTCAAGGATTTAGAAGTAACTTTTAGAATGTGTTTCACTTAAATTTTTTATTGTCATTGGTGAAGCTTAATGATATTTTAAAACATACCACATCAAGTTCTTTAACAAAGCAGCCTGCTCTTAACATATATTTTTTCTTTTTAATATTACTGTTACAAGTACAAAGAGCAGCAGTATACAAAGACTGTAACTGAAATGGAAGTGTACAGCACAGCTCAATTGTAATCCCATTAAGTAATTCTATTTGCTGATGCAATACAAGGCAAGTCAAGAGAACAGTGCTTTGTACGCGTCAGATGGTTCTATAATAATTCAAATGATGACAGTTGGCATTGTTCTCTGACTGGCAAACAAAGCAACTATTTCAATGTTTGATCCACTTTTTTTTTGTGACTGTGTAAAATGACATTTTGCATCAAACATTTAGAATAAATAATAGGGAAGGGTTTTTTCTATACTGTGTTCAAGTGAACTAATTGTTGCTGACATATTCACATTTAACAGCAGCTGATGTACAAATGGCATTAACAAGAACTACAATATTCCCTCTCACTTCTATGTGGTATTTTTCACTGACCAATGTTAAATGGGCAGGAGTCAAGTCAAGTCAAGGCTCTTTTCAGCAATGCCCAGTGACAGAACAAGGGGCAGTGCACACAAACTGGAACATAGAAAGATCCATAGGAACAAGAGGAAAAACTTTCCTGTGAGGGTGGCAGAATACTGGCAAAAGCTGCCTTGAGAGGTTGTGGAGTTTCCTTTGGAAAATTCAAAACCTGCCTGGACTCCTTCTCTTGTAACCTACTTTAGGGAAGTGCTCTTGCAAGGAGTTGGACTATTTATCTACAAAGATCCATTTCAAATGCAATGTTTCTGTGATTAATTTCCACACTTTTCAGCATGGAGATGTTAGTGAATGTTCCATCTAGGCTGGTAATACAAACTGAGCAAAAGTAGACAGCAGCAAGTTTCTGTGGCTCTCCTTGTACAGAAGCTTCCATCTCATAGCACAAAACCCACTGCCTTAGAAACAGGCAAGTAGCATCTTCCTGATTGTGTAGGTGCTCAGACATTTCCCTTCTGAGAATGCAAGAACACTCTGAGGAAGAAATAACTAGTGGGAGGAGGAATGCTGTAGTGGGAGGATAGGGGATGAGGAGCATGGTATCAACATGAGATTAGAGGTGTTCTGATTTTAAACTCTTGAGGCAAGAATCATCCCTGTTGCTTTTTTCTTCCCTTTCCTTCTCTCCCCAGAACTGAGAAAACTGTCAGAACTTTAACAAAAAAAAAAAAAAAAAAAGAAAGAAAATGCAGTAACAAATATTCCCCTTACAAATACAATCATTACGATAGCACTGTTATCCTTCAGCCACTAGCAGCTGCAAATGGAACATGGAGACGTTAGTGCTCACTTTTACTGATCTCATTATACAAACCACTAAAAGAAGCAAGGGAATACATTTGGAGAGCTTTCATGTGGTTAAAACGACAGAGGAAATTCATTCTTTGATATCCCCTTGTTCAATGTATCTAGCTCACTTTGTGTCTGTTCCTCAAAAGACAAGGCTGTGAAAATACAGGATTGTTGAGAAAGGAATTTGAAAAATGAAAAAAAGGTTCTAATTAAAAGGACAGAAATATTCTTATTAAGTGTTTCTCAGTGTTTTTAAGTTTAAAACCTGACAACCTTTCCACATCTCATTAAGAGTCAGGTTCAGTTTTCTTGCAGAGAACTCATATCAGTTTTCTACATACCTAGACAAATACTTAACTATTTTGATTTCTATATTGCTACAGTGGATAATAACCACAAATTAATGTGTGTTTGGGAACTAATGATCTTGGTTGGAAAAAGTGAGCATCACTGTTTTTTAAGTTGGAAATGAAAGCTCAGATGTTAAGAGATTTGTCCACAATGACCTGGAATGCAAGATGCAGTACCTGTCTGTGGGATGCCATGTCACCCACTAAGTATTATTTATTTTTTTTTTCCTTCAGCTTCTCTCTTTCATTTTCATTTAAACACTATTTGTAGGAGAATGGTGCATGAGGAACTGTAGGTAATTTAAGATGGACGGTAAAGTTAATAGTATCTGCCTATATATTTATGCACATATTTCTGGACACATGTATTTCGACTCAGTGTGGCAGACATAGCGTTGTATATAATGCAGCTCATTAGTTTTCAGGCTACTGATGAAATATATTTTCTTTAGGTTCTGTTTTCTTTCTTCATCAGACCCACAGTTTAAGTCCCTACGCTGTTGATTTTTGCTCATCAGCGAATTCATCTTCATAGTTGTTACTTCTACAGCCTTTCCAACCTAAGGGGATATACTGAAGTCTGACAGTAGAAAGAGATGTGTGCATGGCCACTTTGATGGGAACTCCAAGTTATCATCATAAATAGCTATGTGGTTCCCTTAAGAATTTAATTAGTAATTTCACTTGAATTATTCACTTGGAAAAAGGCACTGCACTGGGTAACTTCTAATCTAATTAGGCTATTATCTCGTAGTAGAAGATGAACATCTCCAAATAGAAGATGAATGTTAATTTTCAGTCAATAAGGGTACTAGTCTTTGAGGTAATGCATGTGATTTTGTAATGCTTCCCATTCCCATTAAAGCAGAAATCTTAAATTAAAAAAAATTAAAAAAATCCCTGAGGTTAAACAATACTTTGTAGAATATAGTTACATGTTGTAAAGTTGGATAAAATATGATGTAGGAGAGAAAAAGGCCAATGAAAGAGAGAATTATATATATATATATATATATATATGCACATATGTATGTATCATATATATATATATATATATATATATATATATATATATATATATATATATATATATATAATATAAATAAATAATTCCTATGTTGCTCCAAAAGCAATGCCTTGTTTATTTTCATGGAAATTACATCACATACAGAGAGCACAAGAGCACAATTTATAGAGAAAATTCTCTGCTGCAAAGCACTATTTTTCCACATAGTCTAAACCATTAGGTAAGAATTTATTTATTTATTTATTTATTTATTTGCAAGCAATGAACAAAAGCTGACCTGTTGTGCTTTTAAACTCTGCACAGGAACAGGTGACTTGTTGTCATCACTGATGAAATGCGTCCTCCACCGCCTCTCTGTGCTGACATTTGGTCTTCATAAATGTTTACCAAGTGTCAGTGAATGTCAAGGGATTACTGTTTTTCACACGGAGGAATTCAATGCCACACCTTTGCTTTATCCACACTTCTATGTTGGATGCTATTTTGTCAGACTGCCCCTCTGCTGCTCTCTGCCACATGGTAACAAAATGTAATGGAATATTGGCGGGAAGGTTCATCTTCTACTGCCATCCCACCAGCATCCACCTCTGACACTGTGAGCTGGTATAATAAAAGAGAAAGCATTGCTTTCAAAGGAGTACTGAAAAATATATCAATTGAGTATGTAAAAATATATTCATATTGTCTGATTATACATCTTCTAAATAAAGTATAGTTGACAGTCATTATATGATTAAAACATATATAAAAATAAGTACTTCTGCTTGAAAATATTGTAATTAATGGAATACTGAGGCTATATTTTAATTTTACTATATTACTGGAAATAGATGTATAATTTTTTCTTCACTGAACAAAAGCATTTACCAGGAGTTTATATTACTGTTATGCATCGGTGATATTAACACTGGGACTTCAGTCTGCATTACTGCAATGATTAATTAAAGGCCTTGTTCAGGATGAGTGAACATCATTATTGTTTTTAAATAGGAAAGGCAGATAACCATTACTGATTATTCCTCAATTCCCAGTCTCACTTGTTAAAGACTAAAGAATATTAAAATAGGTTGTGTAGTTTTCATGAAGCTATAAATGGAGTAACAAATAACACAGTTAATATGCAACATAGTAAGGTAAAGAGTGAGAGCTGGTTTAATTTAAAGAATAAAGTTACAAAAATGCAGCACTACTATAAGTGCCAACAATTCCATCATTTTTATATACGAGAAATTTAGGCTCTAACTTTCATTTAAGCAATTTTTTTAATTGCACAACATTTTTAGAATGCTGTCACAGATGTTGTAGCATTACTTAAAGCACGTATGTACACAGAATCTAACTAGCTAGCCTTACAAGATACAAATGTAGAAATCCATGTGCATCCATTAGGGATGATACGCATTGTTTAAAATCAAAATCACTGAGAAATGCTGTTACTTACTTGGCTGAAATCAGGATTTATAGCTGTGTGTGCTGAGGCCTCCAGTGGGCAAAATCAAGGCTTTCAAGGGAGGTAAGCAAGCAGAGACCCCGTAATGCTGTTTATACTCAAAATTTAAAAGAAACGTTATTTTGCATGTTTGGGTAGTTGGCTTTGAGTCTCAAGTAAGGGAAAGGAGAGTAGATTTCTTAGCTCAGTCAATTGTATGAGCAGGTGCAAAACGTGCGAGAATTACAGTCGAGCAACATGAAAAGTCTGTATTATGTGTAACATTTTCAATCCTGTGGTACCCAGAATGAAACTAGAAACTAGGAAGTGTTGTATAAACATGCTTGCAATTGTAATAATTAGAAATTAATGTTGTGAAATCAGGTTGAAATCAGTCTAGTTAAAATTGGTGGATTTAACTGCTAGACAAAGTAGGAAGCTGGGAAAATTTACATTATTTATTGTGAGAGGCCTTGTGTGAAGCTGTAGGGTCTTCCTCAGAATTGTGGTCTATACCATTTTACTGGAGAAAGTATTTATCCCCTGTTTGAAAGAAGGAATGTGGTGAATGAAATAATCTGAGCATAACTGGAGCATCAGACACCTCAGAAGTGATCAGTAAGGACTGCAATATTTTGTTCTCCTCTGCTATTTTAATAGCAGTCCTTAAAACAATAATTTCAGCTCTTAGCTTCCAAAGGTGCACTGCTTCGGTGATGTAATTAAGTATTGACCTGCTTTATGCATATGCCTGAGTCCTCCAGCATGTTTTTCCTCTCCAGCATCGTGACTGATTTCTGATACAGAAACTGGAAATGGAGCAGTGCAGGGTGATATGATGTGCAACAGCTACAGAGAAAGTAGCTCCCAACTAGAGCTTGCACCAAAAGGAGTGCCAGTGCAAGAAGTGCTTTGCTTGGTTCTCACCTTTTGTATTATAAAGAGGAATGGGAGGAGCATATGTTCTTACAGTGTAATGAGAGTAAGAGTAGAGCTCTGTTCTTCGTGCTGTCCTCTGTGTATAGATTTCCAAGCAAAAAACAGAAAGAAATGGAAGTCACAGTTACTTCTGATTTTTGGAGGCTTGTGTAAAATAGAAAAAAGTTTTCTAAATTTATGAAGTTAAACCACTTTTTTAACTATTTGAAAAGATGAATTTTCTGTTGTATGAAACACTTCTACCAATTAGGGAAAAAAAAAAAAGCATTCTTTTTAAGGAAGGAAGCATTTTAATAAGACATTTATGGGAGAGATGTCATAAATAACCAAAATCAATCTTTGCAGTTCTCACTGGACCATTATATTGCTATTAGTCCTTTTGGTAAAAGAAAACTATGTTCTATATCTTATATTAATCAAAATATGTAGCAATCATAACTGTGTGCATATAGACAATGTGTATGTGTAATTGTGTAAAATAATTGTGTAAATATGTGTAAATATAATTGTGTTTATATATATCCACCAGTTCCTCCTGCTAGTGAAAAAGTAGAATCTGTTGGCTCCTACTGGAAGTACAACTGAAGTGCTTAGTTCTTCTGTATCATAGTGAATCTCTTGTTATAAATAAGGAGGAGTGGCTATGCTTCATTATTACCAACTTCAACAGTATGTTTAAGAAACCTCTATCTCTAAATATTTATTTAAAAAAATACATTGCTTGTGCATGGTATTTTTGAGTTATGTATTTCCTTTTGGGTTAAACTATACATTTAATGCTACTCTTAGAATGTTACCACCTTCTGTCTCTTATTCTCCTGTTCTCTTACAAGGGAAGTTTTTTTGAGGATTTGGGTACAGAATTGAGACATATTATTTTCCCACTTGCAGTAATCCTACTTCTGGAGAGCTAACTTAGAACTGTAGAAAAATTTAAAAGCAAGAAAAGTGTAATTCATTAAATGTTTTTTCCACCATAATGCATTGTAGACAAATTATTGTTCTATATATGTGTTAGTACATTAGAGAATGAACAGGCTAAAAATATATTTCAAAACAGCTGCCTGAAATGCTTTAGGTTTAGTATCAAGGATGACAAAAGGCAGTATTTGATTTTCTTGAGGCTGTATAGTTGAATATTTTAGCTAGGAGCAAAGTTTGTGTGATACCACTGCCATCTTGAGTATAGCAGCTGAATTTCTGTTCAAATTGCTTTATAGTACATCTAACACTGACACTGAGGGTGTAATGCTGAAAATTTTGCTTCACTACTCATATATTAATTTAAATATCTTCCTGCTTTTACCATTCACCTTGTTAAGCTCTAAAACTCCACTCTTTTGCAGAAGTTTATTGTTTATTTGGATTTTGGTGAGGCTAAAAATAATGGAGAAAAAATCTATTAAAAACAATAAAGTGAAAGTCCACGCCTGGATGAGGAAATGCCTCAGTGTTAACTACTGGGAGAAAGTCTGCAAGTACTTGACTTTTTCTGTTCTCTTTCCTAAATAAGACTTTGAAACTATGATAACTGAACAACTAGGGAAAACAAACCCTTTACTTGTAGCTCTTATTTTTGTGTGAACGTTCATTTTTGGAAAGCACTTGGATAATATGATGAGTGTTACATTAGAAGAATAATTTGACATAATTTTAGTTGTCTTGTTCCTACAAATGGTGTTGGAAAACAGTCTTACATAACTTTCCTGAGAGCACACTAGGTTTTATTCTCTGAATTTGAGTATTTCAGGGCAGTTTCTGAATCAACAGTGTGGAATTGAGAGAAAAGGATTACGGTGAAGTAATTCATATTAGTCACAGTATTTGCATCCAAATATTATACATTTCCTTGTAGAAATAAAATGAATGTAATTCCAAGACAATGCTGTCCGTAGTCGAATGTTACAGCCACGTGCTTGTCATGATGACTGTCATTACAGGCTCCCGTGCTTCAAGCTGTGTTATTGACTGTTGTCTGTTTCCTGTATTTGAGTTCTGTTAACCTCAGTCATTGCTGGATCTCAGTGTCTCTTTAGCCTTGCACTGCCCTCCTTGGAATGTGTGCACGTCTTTGCAGTAGGTCCATTTGACTTGCAGTACATCATAGTGCTTGTCTCTGTTATAAACTCTAGGAGCTTGGCCCCCGTACTGTAAAGTTAGAGGGTTCTGCTTTTTTTTTTTTTTTTTTTTTTTTGAGTTACTGCACATCTAGTGCTTTTCTCCTCCCTTTTAAGCTTCAGTATTTTTTTCCTTGTATAGGATTTTACTGGTTATACTTCATTATTTACATAAGTGGGTTTCTGTTTTAGTTTTCATACTCTCTGTGAGGAAAATCTTTTTCCACGTAAGATTTCCTTTTCTATCTAAATAGTATATTGTCTCTTAAGTTAGCATTTTTTTTTCAAGTTTCACTAAATGCAGTGTTTAAATACTGCTTCCAGAAACAGTTTGGTGTAACCAACTGCTTTTTTTTTTCTGTTGAATAAGGCATGACATTTTCCAACTTCTATTTACAGTTTCTAATTGAAATGGTCAATTACTGGCATGGTTACCTCAGACTTTTGTCCTTTGCCCCTCAAATTCAGTGTCCAACATGTAGTATGAATATATTTCAGGTTTTAGGTTTACGTAGTACTTTTTCTATCTTCATTAGAATGTTACGTGGTAATATTCAAACCTAAGTTTTTGAAGATTACAACATATGTAATGAAGTTTCTACATGGAAAATATTCAGTCTTTTATGGCTAGAGGTGTACTTTAATGAAGAATTATGGGTTTGATGCTTTATGAAATTCTGCAGTGTGATTCCCATGAGATTTAGGAAAGCCTTTCAACAACTGGATCTTCAAGTTTTATTTTCAGTTTCAAGAAGGGAAAACTCATTTAAGGCTTTCAGGGTTCAGTGATTTTGAAACTAAGCCACTGTACAGAACTATCGCAGAACTTACCCATGTGGAAGCCCAGGCAAGATGATCCAAGCTAGAATTATTTGTTTATGTCTCATTTTTCACGTTGCTGGTAAGTGTATTATTATGTCAGAGAGAAACTGTATAGCCAATATGGAAATGATTTTGTAAAAGTACTTGCCAGCTCTTCAGCCTCTCTGCTGCAACACAAGTTGTTTCTAGAAATCCTGATTCCTTTTTTTCCTGTGTGCCTCTGTATGCCAGTGTTCTGTAACTCCACAAAGGCAGTTTTAAGGTGCTAGCCCTCTCTGCTGAAGCTTGCTGAGGGCTGTTGAGTTTTGTGTGATTACCAAGCTTTATATCTGAACTTCAGTGAGAAAAAAATGCCTGTTATCTGTGCAATCCTTTCACATTTTTGTTGAATTTAACAACCTGACATTCTGTTTTTTTTTCCTGCTACTGTTAATTCTTCAATACGAATTTGATGCAAACACACTAGATCTCACCAGGTTATCATCAACATGTTCTTTGCAATCAATTCAGTCCTGGGTATAGGCCTGTGTATAAACGGTGATATAAATTACAAATGGCAACGGGTAAGGCATATGTCACCTACTACCAAGGTCTTTGTCTGGTCTAAATGCTACAGATACATACTGAAAATAAAGAACATGTAGTTTTATTTGATTTAGGCTGGACTTCCAGGGACTTTCATCTATGCACCTTTGCTCTAATTCAAAATTCACTTCTAAGTCAGAATGAATCTGTCTAACTGGTACCAATCATTTCCAGAATACCAGCTCTTAATATAAACATGCATAAGCAGCTTGAATATTCTGTAATGGTCTTGTTTCTGATATGTGCTAATAACTGTATAAAGGAAGACATGTCTGATAAAGTTTGGAATCTAGTATCTCTCGTGATATTTCTTTGGGCAGCACCATGCATGGGTTATGGCACTTACTAGCCTTCTGGAATGGAGGAAAAGGCAGTTACAGCTGTCATACAAGGCGAGTGACAGAAGAAGAAACCTTTAAGGAACAGACAAAACTGACCACAGCTAGTGAGTTGATGATTGCTTCTTGTCAAAATGAAAACTTAGTACATTTTTTTTTTTCTGACAGAATTTATCAGAGTATTCCTCTTCTTGTCTTTAGGACCAGCAATTTCAATCTCTTTATAAACGTATCTTAAATTAAAAATGACTGAAGATCATAGAAAATATCACAGTTTGGTACTTACTATGTAGGAACGCGATCAATGAAATGTAGATTTATGATAACAACTCTGAGGAAAATACAATGCACAGTAATTGCCAGTGCTGTTTACTCTTTGGAAAGGCCATTGTATTCTTAGTGTATTATGAATTACAAAAATGGTGAGTAAGCAATGCTATTGATTAAAGTTAACTGAGAAAAGCCAAGTGGGAGTGGATAAGAGTTTGCGTAAAGAAAAAGTGGCATTGGGAGTGAGTTTTGTGCAAAGTCATACTTGGAAGAATGACTAGAGGTGTGTCTGTGGGAAACTGAATACATAAATCAGACCTGAGGAAAGGAGGCTGAGGGGAGAGGTGATAGCTCTCTAAAGCTAACTGACAGCAGATTACAGGAAGGAGGTGTGGTTTCTTTTCTTAGGTGACAAGTGATAGAACATGAGGCGTCGTTCTTAAATTGCATCAGGGAGGTTTAGATTAGATGTCAGGAAGAATTTCTTCATGGAGAGAGTGGTTAGGCATTGTAACGTACTGCCCAGAGAAGTGGTAGTCACCTTCCCTGAAGATGTTTAAAAGATATGTGGAAGTCGTGCTTAGGGACGTGATTTAGTGGTGGACTTGGTGATGGTTGGCCTTGATCATCTTAAAGGTCTTTTCCAATCTAAATTATTATGCTATTCTATGATCACAAAAGTTCATTTATTTTTGTTTCAGGAAGCGCTCACTGCATGGCATTTCTGTGTGTCAAACAACTTGCCTGGATATAATATATGTTGCTTCTTCCTGTGATCATGCCTTTATGGTACAAAAATAGCTCAGCTCATTTAAAACTATTCCCTAAATTATATACTATGAACAAAATATAAACCACTCTTCTTGAGAAAAGTTCTCAAGCATAGTAAAATGTGTGCTTGCGTTTTTTCTTTTTTCTTTCTTTCTTTCTTTTTTATGACCTTAGAAATAGAAGTAAATCATTTTCCTGAGAATACAAAAGCCCACATTTACTTTTGTCACTGTAGACAAAGCCAGTATCAGATTAAAGACTGTGAACAGTGAATGGGTAGAATGAAGCAAGACCAGAAATATAGAATACAGGTATTAGAGATGAACGGGCATCTTGAACTCTGTAAAACACGGAACCTCAAGAAAGATCATCTGAAATAGCCATTATTGGCTGGTGGGATAAAGTAAGTCTAGAAATCAGCTTTGCAGAGCTTAACTATAGTTTTAGATTGATAACTGCTTTGTTTGACTAAGGAATAATTTTTTAAACCTTCGCTGACATTTATATTAAGCATGAGAATAGATTGGGAAACTGATCAAAAGATTTCTTTATCTCTGGACTGTGATGGTAAGAGACAGTCGTCCTGATGAGAATGTGGGAACTAACTGCATCATCAGGCTTTTTGAATAGAAATTAGTGAAAATAATTATGATGTGGCTGACAGACATAAAGGAGGAATTCCTCTTTGCCACTATAAATTTTAAATTCTCAAAGTGCCTTAATAACGGATAATGTTTGTTTGCTTACTTATAATATAAATTGTATCTCTCCCTAGTGGAGACAGAATATAACTTGATTCATACCCTCCCAACTGCCTTACATTTTTTAGTTATCTCTAAGGCTCCTGGACATAATGTTCTAGATAGGCAGAGATCATTAGCACTCCTGTAAAGAATCAGTTGCAGAATTTAGTTTAATTCTCAGACCTCTTTTCATCATGAATTCTGGTTTAAGGGACAATATTTGTAGTTTAAATCATCAGGTCTGATAAGATTATTTTATTTATGATAAGATTATTTTCTAGATTATGTAATCTGATGTAATGTCCTTTGAAATCACTTAAGAATTCTGCTGATATCAAGTGTGGTTAGTACACAAGCCTTTCACATCAGTCTCACCCGCACTCATTTGTGCAAAGACACAACAAACGTAAAATAATGAGAGAACATATTTTCTGCACATTTTATGTTAATATGTTAATATTTTTTCTCACAATGTTATGTCTTTGCATTAATCTAAGGAATTAGCACTGCATCTAATACAGTCTGCAGGGACTGCAATAAAGCCAATATACAGAGAAAAAGAAGAAGTCACATATTACGGTCGTTTTAGTTATCTGTCTACTGTAGTAATTGAACATGAAGGAATCCCGGCTAAAACCATCCCTAATTCAAACAAATATTCTGAGAAAATGTTATGGAAGCTCTCATTCATCTAGTAATTCAATGTTTGTTTAATCATGATACTGCAGAGAAATTTTTGCAAAGCTTGATAAATTAAAATAAAATTCAATATGGCAGCAGATACAAATGGCACCTATGTAAGTATTCAACTTTTGAGATTTAATGAAAGTTACTTTAAGTAGCTCAGGATTCAGCCAATCACAAAATTTTTCTGGGCAACTTTTACAGCGTGAAGTGTATATTGGTTTCTTTATCCACTGAGATCCTGCATGTTCTTGCATAAGAGGATGAAGGAAGTTAAGGGAGTAGAAATTGAAAATGAAAAATGAAGTTAAAACTTGTAAGAAAAAGTCTTTTGGTAGTGATTTTGGAAAAGCATTAGGGCAGATTTGAAAAACTTCATTGCTTTTCCAGAATACACGTATTAGCAGTGATGGTCAGCTACCTGCAAAGAGGGGAGAAGAAAACTAATAAAATTCCTACATTTTAGATCTCTAAAGAAAAGTATAATAAACCTAGTAGTACAGTCACCTGTTCCATCACCTAAAACTCCAAAACCTCTCAGCAGTCATTGCGTTATTTCTATGGTTAGAGAAGCAAAATGAGTAGAATTTGTTTTTGTACTCTTCGAGTGTCCAGAGAGCTTTAAAAGAGATGAGTCAAGTGCTGTAAGTGCAGTCGACCACGATGTGTTCAGTAGTAATTCCCACCGACTCAGAGACTTTGTTAATATTTTATACTTTTCATAACTGTGGATTTTTAATTTTTTTTTTATTAGGGGCTAAAGGTTTCTTTCTGTGGCAATGTGCTTATCTGCTTCTTTACTACCTTTTTTTTTAGTTCATTTAATTACAATTAAATTCTGTTGCATTTAGTTGGTAGCAGCTTTATCTATCTATCTATCTATCTATCTATCTATCTATCTATCTATCTATCTATCTATCTATCATCTATCTATTTCTACTTGCTCTCTTGGATGTAAATGCCAAGGTATTAGTAAGTCTGGCTTGGCAACAGACCCAAATCTGACACAACTGGTAGAGCCTGTTGTGCTTCTCTGAAAACAGAATAATGGACAGAAAACACCCAAAAACAAAGGAGGAATTATTATTTACCTCTAGCCAAGATAAGTCTCCAGTAAGTTCTCTAAGTAAAATTGTTGAATAAGTAGAATAAATGAATGGAGCACTAAGGGGCTGAGGGAAATGACGTGATGAACTGGTTTTGTTTTTTCCTCCATTTTATGTGTTGCTGATAATAGTTAAAATTGTAGGAGAATATGTGGTGGGGAGTAAAGCAGACGAAGTCAGTTTATTCATAGTGGTATGAAGCAGAAGGAGGAGAGGAAATTGCATTTAAACATAAGAAAAATCCTTTTCACGGTGTGGACAAACACTGAAACAAGGTCAAGGGCTCTCCATCCTTTTTGGTATTCAAAACCTGACTTGGATTCAGCTGTGAGCAGGCTGCCATAACTAACCACGATTTAGACAGGAGGCTTGGATTAGGTGATGTACAGAGGTCCCTTCCAGAGTCAACCATTCTGTGATTCTTTGTTGGCACTTCCAATAGATACTTTACTTCCAATGAATAGCAGCACAGATGTAAAAGAAATATATGTAATACCTACGATTAATGTAGGGCAATGTCACTGATGTTCATAAAAGCCATCTGAAACTGCCTGAAATGATGGCTTTTGAAAATAAATTGCACTCAAATCACCCAGCTGCAGACAATTTTAGTAAAAACATAGCTGAGCAGATACATAGGTTGATGATGTTTCTGTTGGTTATGGTTTGCAAACCTCCTATTAATTTCTCAACAGAAGCTGCATAGTCATTCATCTTTAGAAAAGCTATTTCAAAGATTTATGGAAGCATAATATGAAAATAAGATGAATGTATTATCTGTAAAGGTCATTAATGTTCATGCTACTCACAGTATAAATCAAGGGTCAAGTGGTCATTCACATCAGAATAGGTAAGACTCCCTGTAGTACTCCCTTTAATTCACACCCACTAGCATGCATTCTTTTTCACCTGCATTAAGAAATGAGTCAAACTACATTGCTTTTGTGGACAATTGCAGAGGCCTGTGCCTAAAAATATTACAAAATAAACACCATGTGGAGAGACTAAAACAGGGAGAGGAGTATATTGAAGAGAACATCTACTGTCTCTCTGTGAGATAGATGTTCTTCGTATACACAGTGGAGTTACTTTGAGAGCTAAGAGATGCTTTTTCTTCTGAGGCAGTATTTGTAATACTGGAATTAAACATTGATAATTCCAATTGGGTGAATCACAAGAAGTTCCTGAAGCACAGTTTGTTCTAGTCTTCTGTACATTAAAGTAAACTGCTGTAATTACACTGATTTGGGCCTTCAAAGAATGACAAGAATGAAAACATGAGCATGTCTTTTACAGAGGTGATAAAACTGTCTTCTAATTTTGTTTTTTTTTTTTTTCAAGGTTTTGAGATTTGTTCTTTGTTTGTTTGTTTGTTTTTGTTAATATTTTGGTTTTGTACCAAGAAATCCAGGTATCCATAAAGTGAAATGTAATCATTAGAACAGAGAGCAGCAAAGCTACAAAGTCATGATAAGAGTGTCATTAAAAAACTGTAGATATGAAATAGCACTTAGCAGTAGATATCCCAATTGGAATGAGAATCAAGAGATAATACAAAGCAAGGTAATTTCTGAAAATGCTGTAGCATTGGGCAGTCATAAATATGCCTTTCTAAAGAATCTTTTAGAGTTGAGAAATCCAGGAAAGAGTAATGTTAAAATAGATGTGTGTGGGATTTCAGGATTGCACCAATTTCATATCCATATAAAGGTTTGCACACTTTAATGATTGCAGATAGCAGTCCATCCTATAACTAGTTCAAAAATTATCTCTCTTGACAACAGCTTGACAAGCAACCTTTTTAATCAAACTGAAGCATTAGTTTGCTCCTTGAAATATAGCTGAGTGAATAAATGTTGCCCATTTCTCTCTCCAGGTATTTCTTTAGAGATTTCATGTAGAGAAGATTCCAACTGACTTTGTTCATTAGATATGTTTTAGCTCTTGAATGGAGGATAAAGGTCCTCAGCAGCATGTATCTCCCACAGGGAAAATTTCTTTTTACCAGCAAAGGCTAATACATGTATGTTCCTCTAGTATGACATCTGTTTTAGCATATGTTGAAGTAATATTTTCTATAGAATCACACACTGAATAAATATTAAATTTATGTGTGTGTATACCCTGTTTTGTTAGCTTGAGGTCAGTTTGATCATTTCTGGTTTGATTTTTTTTTCCCCTTCAGATACTCAATTACAAGCTAAACTAAACTGTGGCACACCAACAAGTTCCAATACAGGGAGCTCTATTTTGAATATTGCCTGAGGATATTAAGCCAAGAGCTGGCAAGATGATGAATGTTCATCAGAACTGACAAATTCAGTTTTCTGGAGAAACTGCTGACTGCACTGTTCCAAATAGAGGCAGTTATCTGCCATTCAAGGTGTTGTAATGACAGCAGATGTTTAGGGTGATCCTAAAGAGGTGAGGGACTGGAAGAATGTACTGGAGAATCCATCCTGCCTGTAAGTTTAAGAACAAAGAAACACTTGGTATAATTCATACATCTATTCTGTGATTCATGTCTGTATTCTGAGCAGTTTCTTTGCATAGACATCCAAGTAGCAAAAGTGTCCACTTTAATGGATATTCATAGCTAATATGTTTTCAAACCTGACTACATGTGAGGAGAACATAGCAGTGATGCTCTGAAAGTACTTTCTTCTGTGTGAAATGTTCTAATGCATATGCCAAGTTCTTGAGCATAGTAGAGTGGAACAAGTGTTCAAACTCCAAAATATAATGTGCAACTCCTGCTTAAAATGGTTGCACTAGCCTGCAAACTATGTTGAACTCTTAGCTTACACGTTAGTGGCAACACATCTGTCTGTTATTTAGAGGACTAAAAAAAGTACATATTTATTCCTCTATCAATTCAAAAGCTACGAAGTAAAAATATTTTACTTCTCTTGGACTCATGCAGTACATACATGAGATGAGATGGTTGAGGAGAGAGAAGGAGAAATAAAGAGATGGAAAAACAAGTAAAGCAATGGAATACTTGATAAAGAAAAAAAATAAAAAATGTATTCCTGCACTCTCAATATGTAAAAAATCAGATTGTATTCACACAATTTCTTGAGTGATATTTGAAATTTAAAGTGTTTTTGAAAGCTTCTTTCATGGCATACATGCTTGTGTTGCCAGAAGGACTTGCCTTTTTATTACTGTTATATATTTTTATTAACTAGTTTTATTTGCATATTTGGAACTATGTAATTTGACATATACATCTTTCGTAATAGTAAAAAAAAGCTGTTTTATTAGTGAATTAATCATAATCACAAAAACTAGTAAAAATGCACAAAGGCCATAATGTCAGACTACCCAACTAATATCGGCGGGCCTACCTAAGAATTTTAATTATTCAAGTGCATCAAAAGATTTAAGATCCAAGCACCAGACGTACTTTTTAGTGAAAGCACTTGGAGAAATTTCCTCTGTCTTTTTGGTAAGCCATGGAGCTGCTGTGTCCAAGTTGCACTGAGAGGGAAGAAGTGCATAATAGTGCTCTTAGGATCACATTTACAAATGCCAGTGCACTTAGAGATGCAGTGAATGGCTGTGAAAGATCAGTAGAAGTTAGAAAGATCCTACTGGTAGAAGAGGCAAAATAACTTTTATTTACCTGGGTACATGAAGTACCATTCTGTATACTTTGGAATTGCATGTAAAGCCTTACAGTGCATGCTTATGTGATTAACTTGCCTTAATTATTTGTCTTAGTGAGTCCATCATAGCATGGATATACAATACTATATAAACTAACTCCATTCAGTTTTTTTAAAATTGCATGTGCCATCATATAATATGTCAAAATACTTAATTAGGATGCCCTACTAATTCTTGATTCGTGGCAAATATACACCCTTGGTGCACTATAACTGGGGTTCCTGTGGCCAAAGTGAAGGACCCAGCACTTGGTCTTGTTGACCCTCATCCCATTGGCTTCAGCCTAGCTATCCAGCTTGTCCAGATCCCTCTGTAGGGCCTTGCTGCCCTCAGGCAGATCAATGCTTCCTGCCAACTTGGTGTCATCTGCAAACTTAGTGGGGGTGCACTCAGTGCCTTCATCCAAGTCATCAAGAAAGATATTGAAGAGGACATGTCCCAGAAAGAAGCATAGTAATCTGCCTCATGAACAGATTACGTACACACCTGTAAACATGAGCTTAGTAACCAGATTTATTGGTTTTTAATTCAGAAAAACTAGAAAGGAAGGAAGAAGGAAAAAAAGATGGATTTCCCAACAGAGAAAGTAATTACATGAGGTTATGTTCATGTTAAATTAGAATAAATTTTTCAGGCACTGTAGTGGAAAAAAATGACACTGGACATCAAAATAATTTCTTCCTCTTGGCTGCTCACAAGTCTCAATTATTGGAGTTATATTTTGTGTCTTTTGAGTCATTAATGGAACTGCTCATATTTAAGCACTAATAGATTATTCAGATCTGTGTTTTCTGGATTAGCAGGCCTCCCTTGCTTTAAATTACATACTGTATTTTATCATATACTTATCCTAATGACTCTGTCTTGATCATATGAATCTCTGTATGGTTACATTTCTATATGGCATGCAATCTTTATTCTTAAAGAAAAGGAAAATAATCTATTTCCCTCAATAGTCTACTACTCTGTTCCATCACAGCCACTATTTAAAAACAATTGTTCTGTTCTTTTGATTGTGATTTGCCTGGCTTCTTTCTCATGTTGCATTGTTCTCTGCTTAGTTAGAGAGCCATTTTGTAAGAGATATCTTCTTATGCATGTACTAATCATTTTTAATTGCTTTTAATCTACTTTTTGATAAACTAAACAGACTGAACTCTTTAAATCTCTCATTGCAAGTATTTTTCTGCATCCTTCATATAATGTTTCATGTCTTTCTCTGAGCTTTATCCACTTTTTCAGAATGATTTTTTAGCATTTTAACACTCAAACTGCAAAATGTATTCCAATCGTAGCAGTGAAATCATTGACTGTTGTTTGTTTTCTTTTGATTTTACCTCTGAATTGCTGATCATTCTGGCATCAACAGTCCCTCTCTACAACAGTTTCCTGTTCTGTTTTGTATGTCATGGATTTACTCCCTATGGAATGCCAGCTAAATTAAAATGAATGTTATCAGTGCATGAGGTGGAGGAAGTGTTAAAGGGATCTTTTCTTTCCATGTTTTTGGTCTGCTAAGAGTGTTAGAAATCTGGATTTAGCAGCTAATGTTCTAGTGGTGAAGGCTACAATGCTAGCTCTGAAAGCAGAGGAATTGAGGTAGTATTGTGGCAAAGCAAAATGAAATTATTTAAATTTCCAGCACCTAATTACTTGGTTATCCATACTTTGTGCTTATAGAAGTTGCTTTTTCATATCAATACAGATGACAAGGGAAGGTGTTTAAGCAGAGGGCTTGGACTGGATGCTCTTCAGGAGTCCCTTTTAACAACTCTGTGATCAAAAGAAAACTTAGAAAAATAAAGAGCTAAACAAGATTGTTTCTCTCTCCTAGACTCCTATTTTCTATTCCCTAGGAGTCTGCTGGTTACTGTTTTTGGTCTGAATGATACAAGATATCACTGGACTGCTAATGTAAACTGTTTTTTTCCTCAGAAACACCTGCCAGACACTGCGCTCAGTTCTCTATCCCATTCTTCATTCTGCTGAAGCAGTGCTCTTCCTGTTAACTTCTTCATAAGGCCATTTTGCTCAGTACATTCCTATCAATATTTCTAAGAGAAATATATTTCCAGTTGCATTATCTGTAATGGTACAATTTTTCTCACACTGAAAACGTCTATACAGGGTCTTTTATTTCTGCCTTGGGCAATTCATTTTCTGATATTGTAAATAATGTAAAACTTGGGGAATGTTTTATTTTTTTTCTTAACCCATTTAAACTTTGTACTAAAAAAAAAAAAAGTTTTTTTAAAATCCTTTGCTGAATAAATCTCTGTAGGGCAAATCCTATCCCTAGGGTAAAATCTATACAGGTAGATTAAGAACTAATATGTACATCTGAGGAAATCTTTGGTCAGCTGATATTTCTCCATAGGTATTTCAGTGTCCTCCACTCTCTTTCCCAAAAATACTCATTGTTGTTGATCTGCTGACAGCACAAACCTACTGATAAATCTTCCATAATCTGCTGCAGAATGTGTACCTTCTGGTACCATAAGCATTTTATGGGTATATAAAGGTGAAACCATAAAGTTGTGATTACTGCAGTAAAAGACCTTTTCAGCTGTAGAAGAACAGTAAAAAATTCCTTCCAAGTTATAGGGAATGAAGTCTTTCTTAAACAATCAACTCTTCAGAAATGGGAATCATTCTTGAGTATAGAGTGAGTCAAAATTATATTGCATTTAGCAAAAGCAGACAAGGTTAGCAATTTTTGTACAGTGAAGCTGAACTTGTTTGATTTGAATAACAAACTGATTTCCAAACTCAAAATGTAATAGTCTTACTAACTTCTCAGCTCATTTTGTGAATTTCCTCTTGTATTTTGTAAGAACTGCTTCAGAACTTTTTCCAGAGCAAAGATCTCCCACTGCCGACTTGGAGATGGATGATCTCATAAACATAATTATTGACATTATCTAAGTGATAGGATGAGATAAAATTTTGATCTAGCCCTATTATCATCTGGATGAGCCCTCTTTTATAGTGACATATCTTTTTGCAGTAAGTTGAACAAAATTAGCCTAAATTGACATTTCAGTCTTTTATTCTCCTTCTATTTTATTGTTTTTTAAATTGTTTAGGCAATTTGTTGAAGTCTCCTTCAACGTGGTGTTCTAGAAATACCTTGTTTACCTTACGCATGTAAAACTGCTCTTCAATAATGGTTCAGTTTATAAGAAAAGTTTAAAATCCTCTGACATTTGTATGTTGACTGTGTTGTGATTGTAAATGAAGAACATGCCAGTAATTTGGTTTGATGGTTTAGCCATCAGAAGCTGGATTGCAGCCACCAAATCAGCTGAAATCGTCACAATGTTATTTAGCAGATTATAAACACGTGGCATGTATTATAAATAATCTAAAGGAGAGTCCATTGAAAGGCATTTGGTTTTCCTTCAGGCTTTCAGAAAGACTTTCTACCTTGCAGTCAGCCTCCAATGATGCAGTCTCTGTAATGAGATAATTTTCTTATTAAAATGCAGATTGGTTTCCTTAACATAAAGTGTGTAATATGCACTAAATGGCAACACCAGTGAGAGAGATAAATATATGCAGAATCATATAATAAAATTTAAACTAACATATGTATAAACTCCTAGCATGGTGTTTGCACAGCAGGTTTTGAAAGCAGAGTGGCCCAACCACAGAGAAGTATGGAATTTCCATGGTCTTTTCCATTTTTCACAGTGTCCAAAGTCATTGCTATTCTGCTCTTGTAATTTTAATGTTATTATCTCTGATAATTTTAATTAAAGTTTCATTTCAATTTTGAGCTAAGTGAGCACTAAAATTGTAAACTCGCTTGTCAAAATAGTTTTCTTAGTTCTCTGATAAGATTATTTAACAGACAGCTTTTTGTCATGTACTTTCCCTTTTGTTAGTGAAGACTGCTGATACCTCTTTTCTGTAGCACTGTTTTGTTGAACATTTTTAATTTAACTGAAGAACAGGTTTATTTAAGTTCTCAGTTAACTAGGCTTCTGAAATGTACAAATAGAAACAAATACGCAGCCTAAAGTTAAATAGCAAAGTAACTTTATCCTCGTAATTACTGCAACACAGGCAGTTCCCTTTTACAACTCTATGGACTTTGTTGAAGGATTATGTTCACAAGATTTTTTTTTCTTTTCCATTAAAGGTTTAACCTTTATTTTCTTCTCCATTACTTTGCTGATCTTTTAAGCCAAAACAGGCCAAATCCTGTTTTCTACTTTGGCTCCCTGAATCCTATCTGATTCTAGAGACAGAAATTTGAAATTGCCAAGCTTTAACAGCTTCCATTTTGCTTCTGTAAGGACTAAACTCATTGGATCTCTAAGTGCAGATCTGTTTTCTGTTACGCTCAGCTCTATGTTAATTTATAGTAAGCTTATCACTATGCCTTAAAGACATGTTGAAAAGGATCATTTTATTGTTCTTTGCTCAATCACGGTCCCTGTGTTTGGCTGATCTGCCAGTGCTTCACTACAGTATAAATTACTCCAGAAAGGAATGACAGTGAACAAAATGCCCAATGTTTACAAGGCATTTGTGCTTCATGAAGTGTGCTGAGTTGCTCTGTAGAATTTCTCATGTGTCTGATGCTTGCTTCTGTGTTTATGACTGTTGAGAAACTTTTGATTTCCAGTATTTTGTCACATCAGTGCTAAAATATATGTATTTTCTAAAGAGTGTTTCACTGGGCAAATAGTGGTGTTGCTTTCAAATTTGTATCTGATACCACTTTTCTTGTATCAAGAAGTGCCTTAAGAATTTTCTCATAGCTTTTGTGAAGTGTTACAGGCTTTTAGAAACCCATTCTTCTCATTGGTATTTGGATTACAGGTAGTGGAAGAGCCCAGTGATTGTGTGTGTCCACAGAAGAGCGTGAGTTTACATCTGGATATTTAAACCATCAGTCTGAAAGCACTCTAAAATTTGGTGGTTGGAAATGAGGATAGATTCTCTGATACTGACATCTTTTCAGAAGATAAGTAGGTTAGGGAAGGCAAGTGCTATGATCTGACCTTATGGCCTTATGTACAAGAGCTGAATTAAGGAGCATCTTCCGGGCTTTTGTTATATAAGTAAAGATCTATTTTGGTTTCTGCTTTAAGGGTGAAAATAAGTGTCTTTTTCTCCCAGTTCTTAAAATGATTGCTATTTTACTGTGTGATTCTGATATTTGTCCCTTTAATATTGAAATGGAAAAGAGATGTCTACTGAAAATATTCTGCATCTTGGCAATAGTATGCTATCTTGTGTACATAAATAGGAATTCTGAATATTCCTTTATTATTATTATTTTGACAGTTACATTCCAGAAAGTAGTATCTCTTAATGTAATGATAATATAAAGCAAAATGTCTATATTTTTCCTTGAGGAAAATAGTAATATTGGGGATGTCATCTTTTGTCTCAATATGCAACAAACAGAAGTCAAATAAATTACTTCTTAGAAACACAAAGCCCATTTGAGTTTGGGTTTAAACGTTACACTGCTAGAAGCATTATTTAAATGATTTGAAAGGCTGCCCAGAGCTTCAAATAAGACATTATAGGTAGGCTGTAGAACTCATGAAATAGGAGTCCAATTTGTAGTTTTAATATGATGTTATGCATACTTGTAGAATGGTCAAGTCAGACTGTAGCCCTTGTCTGACACGAGAATAGGTAGAGTGATTTTCAGGAGGAAACAGTTATATTTTCAAACAAAACAAACAAACAAACAAACAAAAAATTTTGATTAACTTTCTGACAAAGATTAAGTGTATTTTTAATAATATGCTAATCATTATAGCAGAGCAAGCTACAGTATATCAAAATGTAGCAGAATGGAAGTCTTGCAGGTTGGTATAATGAGAGCTATTATTGTCACTTAGAAGATTAAACTGTTTCATTTAAGCAGTTCTGAATGCCAAAATGCTCAAAGTAAAATATCAGTAGTTGTTAACTGTAATGATTTTTAAATCAGGATCATTAAACAGAAGGATTGCTGCAGAAACTGGTGATGAAAACTGCAGCAATGATGCATCCATTTAACACGCATTCGAGTTGTAACAAAGAATGAATGTTAAAGTTAACAGTTCATGATTTAGAAAAAAAAAAAATGACTTCAACCTTTACCACATACCCATAAACAGATTTCAAGCTACATTTTCTGTATGTTGCCACTGAGTTGGTCACTTCATTGTACATTGCCACCCACTCATGTTTGACAAGGAAATTCCTCCTGAATTTGTTCCAAAAAAAAAAAATCAAGGGAACAATTTAAGTTTTCCACTGGCACTATTGCAATGTATAAATGTATACAACTTTCTATGAAGTAGAGTTCAAGCAACACATGCATGGGTGATGCAGAGTAGGTGGTTGGAGATGATAACTACTGTACAATCTTTAGTAATTACTTAGGTATTTATTTATAATAATTGTAAATATGTAAATAAATAAAAGTTGTTGAATATATATAAAGTCCAGAAGCAAAGCAGTACATTTTCAGATGAGGTTTAAGTTTTCTACTCCTTAATGTAATTGAGAACATTTTTAGAATTTCAATCATGTAAACATATAACATTTAGAAAATGGTGTACAGACACAGTCTGTAGCATATATGTTTCTTTTGTCATTAAAAAAAAAAAGAAAAAGAAAAAAAGAAATCTTGTGCCATTTGTAGCTATATTTAAGGATGTGCATCTGTTGCTTGTGAGAAAAAAGTGCAAATGACTTTCCTTACATGTCCGTTATTAAGTGCAGATTGTTGGACATTGTATTAGTTCAGCACTGCTGAAAGAAAGTAGTCACACAGTGGATAAATATCCTCAGTTTCCTTTTCTCTCTGAGAAGCAAGTTACTTTCTGTGAAATTCATTTCCATATTATGTGCTAAATGTGATGGATGATAACTCAGTTTTCAAACACATCATATAAGGTGATGTACTTCTATTATAAATATTGTCATTATCTCCCTGACATTTTTGTGTGATTGTAATTTAACATCAGTATAAATTTATAAATAGTGTGGTGGGTGGCCTTCTGGTAGATCAGTTCTTAATGTCAGTAACGTATATTAGTGGGCAGCTGAGGATGGAGTATGACTGAAACCTGACATGTAGATAGGAATGCTATTCTGTATGTGTGAGTAATGTTGCTTCCATTTCTATACTTTCCTGGATCTATCTTCCTCTTCTAGAGAGTAATATTCCTGGAATATCCATGGAACATAAGTCCTAATAACTAACATCATTTAAAATATAACTGTTTTCAGCTCATAGACAAACAGGGAAACTTTCTTTACTATTGTTGTTCCTGCAGATATGCTAGGAAGCAATGGATTTGATAGTATCATTTTAGCAACAAGTACAAAAGAGCAGATTCATTTTTAGCTACTGTCCTCACTACCGCAATATACTGCGTATTCTGGAGGTTTCACTTGGTGTTGATATCTGAGAAGGCTTAGGAGTCTTAAGAAATTTTTGTCAGTTAGAACTTTTAAGTTAAGCTAAACTACTTTTTTTTTTTATATACTCACATTGACCTTTTTCCTCAGTAAGAACACTGATAGCACTCTTTCTACTTTCCCCTTTTCACAGAGTTCTAGAGCCAAAAATTGTTAAACAATCTTGCTTCTCATATCAGACTTCAAGAACTGCTGTGTTCAGAGAAGAGCATATTCACACCATCTGGTATACCTCAATATCTTGGAAAATCATCTTTAAAAATTATGATAGCATATCAGCTGTGGATTAAGGCAGAGTACAAAGATTTAATTCATGATTGAAAAATAGAATGAACTAATGCAAATCAGTCCGTGTTATATTTGGTCCTGTTGGAATAGTCCTCAAAGACCTTCTAATTCTAAACGCCCTGACATGGTTAGCGTTGCTACCCACTAGAGGCTGTCCAGGGCCCCAGCCAACCTGGCCTTGAATGCCTCCAGGGGTGGGACATCCACAGCTTCACTGGACAGTCTGTTCCAGTGACTTAGCATCCTCTGAGCAAAGAATTTCTTCTTAATGCCTAACCTAAATCTCCCCCATTTTAGTTTAAAGTCATTCCTCCTTATCCTGTGACTACCTACCCCTCTACTACTAGAAGACTGCAGTGAGGTCACCCTGGAACATGCTCTTTTCCAAGCTGAACAAGCCCAGCTCCCTCACTTGTTCTTCCTAAGAGGTGCTCCAGCCTTCTGATCACCTTTGTGGCCCTCCTTTGTTGTCGCTGAAGTGTAAGTTGTGTGTCTACTCAACTAAAACATGGCTGTAGTTTAATACCAGCAATGATGAATTGCTGGAGTGAATTCATGCAAACAGGGAAACTGAAATTGAATTCATCACAGTAAGAAAACCATTCCTCCCCATATAAATTAGTAACTTTTCTACTAAAATCAATTTGTTTCGGTAAATTATGCAAAAATTCTCTGAGGACTTAGGTAGGTGATTTATTGCACTCTTGGTTGTTTGCTAATGTTAGAAAATGAAATTTATTCTCACAATATTAGATGGCGTAAGCTGAGAGGTTTAGTGACAATTTCTGTTTATTGCAATTAATCTGGGTTGTCAGTGGTGACAGAATTCCCACAATATACGTAGGACATAATCTTTATGAGAGATGCTTCTTATTAAGCTTTACACAAATGTCATTTTGAGTAGAACAGATTAATTATTTCTGTATCATAAGACCTCTCAATCGTTCTAATAATCTCTAATGGAATTCAGTATTTTAATGAAAATTCTTTGTATTTTGAATTCTTAAAACAAGAAAACTTAAAAATTCCCTCAGAAAAATAAGGTCTTTATCAGATATTTTAGGCAACTTAAGTGGGAATTTAGAGGGAGGCATCTTGTTCAGAGCTCTAAAGGTCTGTTTTGTAGTTCATTCATACTAAAAGAGACCTGCAGCTGAAATGATCAGTGTTAATGCTATATGTGTGTTGTTATCATTTGACTTCTGAGATGGGGAGGGAAGGCTAGTAACATTTTATTTTTCAAGAACATATTATGTGAGTACTAAGTATATAATATTATCAGAAAGATGTTTTCTATATTATATGCCTGCTGCCTTCGGATACCATGGTATCCTAGTTTTACACAATTATATATATATAAATTATATCAAGGTTTTGTGACATTGAATAGTTACATGATTTACATTAGTCTTTTGCTAACAATAGATCATTCTTTAGAAAAAATCCAATCATCTAATTAAAAGGGAGCTATACAAAGCTATTTTTATGACACAGTTGCTATTTTTTATGCTTCAATTTTGTATACTATAATTGCTCAATACCTCATTTGAAAACAGAAAAAGTAATAATTTATTGCAATTTCATTATTTTTCTCTATTTGGTAAATTTAAATTAGTAAAGTCAATTTTTTTTGGCTTAAAAAATTTCTTTCCTTTTAGAACTTCGAGGTAATGAATTGGCAGGGCAATCTGGAGTATTAGTAAGCATTTCTCCATAGGGCAGTAGGAAAGACAGATGCTCAATAAATAATATTATGCTGTAGGTCACCCACAAGATGGCAATAGCAACTTGCATAAGTTCAAATATTCATGAAATGAATATTTGCTTTCACCTTTGCTCACCTTTGCTTTTGATAATTCACCTTTGCTTTTGATAATTATTTGGAAATTTAATTTAGGTCATAAAAAAGCAGAGACAGAAGTTAGTTGGTGTGTTCTCTTCTTGTTCCCAGAATTATAATAAAATTATTAAAAGTAGAGCATAAATGTATATACAAACATCACAGCCATCAGTGCAGTGGAATTTCTACTACACAAAAAGTTCTGAATGACATTTATCTTGTCTTCTTCCTTCCAAATTCTATTTTTGGTGAAAGGACTCAACTGAAATGTTTTCAGTGTTTGTCAAAGGACTGTAAGATTATTTGTTAGGAATTAAACATTCACATAAATGTCCTAGTTTTCCATCTTTTCTTAAACTTGAATGAGATCTGACTACAAATAAGAATTTCTCCAAAGATTGAAGCTCTGAATTTAAAAAAGTTCAACTTCTTCACTATGAAACTGTGCCTCTGAGGGTTTATTCTGGTATGCTCCTGCATTCTGACAACTTTCAACTGGAGGGGAAATTAATAATATGTATTACATTTCATTTGTAATAAGTTTTCTAATTCGTTTATTCTGTTGTTCAAATTTGGTAACAAAGTGAATTAACAGTAGTCCTGTCTTTCTTGAAATTAATTTGGATAATAATGATAGGTTCGCATTCCCTAGGTTTAGATGTCTATCATGACTAATTTGGGCTAATGTACTGCACGTTCTATAGAACAAACACTGGATTTCAGCATCTTAACCCTCAGCAGTCCCTGAACTGCCTCCACTCTATCTCCACCTTTCAAATTCAGAGTGAAAGAAACAAATTATTTCAACCATGAAGTTGGTAAAATGAAAATCTTTGAAAATAACAGGTGTTGTAGTCAGTAAGTACAACTTATAGTTTACCTTGAAGTTTCCTTTCTCCTCTGTCCAGCTGACAATCTCTTGGTAAACAGGGTAGACATCTTTAGTGAACTGAGTCTCCACTAGGTGAGAAGATTGAATGACACAAGACGTTAATCTTATCTGGAGCTTCAGGCAACAGACTTTGTTTCTGGTGGTCCAATTCTTGTCTTCTTTCTCTGACACACAGAATGTGGTATGTCATATTTATGTCGTGTATCTAAACAGTACCATGATCCTTTATGCAGTAAATTGCCATATTAAGTGAGATGAAGTACATATATGGCACTTATTGAATCTGTTGCTGATATTTCATGAATTCCATCATTCTGTGTTGATGGAATGTTAAATATGGAGCTCAGTATTTTATTTTCTTTAAGATTTGGCTAGTAGTTAATTTAGAGAGTTGAATAGAGAACTAAACAGGTACTTTGTTTCTGTGAAAGCTGAAGTTTCAGACAAAATTTGTATTTTATCTGAACTAATTTCAGAGAAATCTGCAAACACAGTAATAGTGAATGTCCTTAGAAAACAGAGGTGCCATATCATTTGCATAATGAATATACATAGCTGCAGCTGATGTCTTGCTACCTTACCAGCACTATGTTCTTGATATGTCAACAGCTGACTGGCTGAAAACCACAGTGCGAACTCTTAGGTCTCTGGCACATATGGTCTTATGCTACTGCTTTGTAAGGTTCAAGGTATTCTTAGTGAAAATAAGGTTGTCATGTTTATGTCTAAATTTCCATTTTTCATACATATATCAGTTTAAATTGCATCTTTTTGGAGAAACTAAGCATATAATATGAACAATTTTGGATGTGAATAGTTAAGCTTACATCTGCTGAATAAACAAAAAAATATTCTTTTTCTCTTGTTCCTGTCCCATTCAGTGATGTTCTGAAACATAACTGCACAACTGATTTTCAAACAATAAACCCCCAAACATATCAATATAAATGTCAGTTTTGACAAAAGATCTTCCCCATATACTTTGGTAAACTTGGTAAAATCAAAAGGTTCTCTAGTGCACAAGAAGAGGTAGAAATACTGAGAAGCACAGGTCATGTCTTGAATCAGCATTGACAAAAGCTTATTAAATAGTTTCCAAACAGGCAAAGAGCCAAGACCTGACAGAACTGATCTCAAGATTTGTACCAGAAAATACATCATGCATCTTTGTATGTGGTTTTGTATATATTTTTGTGGTCTTTTTCCCAGAGACAGAGAGAAATTAAAGGAAGGAGCTGGAACTAAAAATTTGTTACCTATAATATCTTCCATTTAAATCTTGGTCTTCTGTGAAATTTTGGAAATAGTAGTTTTCCAAATCATTTGCAATATTATACCAATTCCTGTTCATCCCTCTCTTCTGTTGAACTATTTTTTTGTAATAGAAAATTTGGAGGGAAGGTAGGCAGTAATTGCATTATGAGTTTTTTCTTTGTTTTATTACTATGACTCTAGAGCAAGACAAGCATGCCCACTGACTGTGAAGGTTTTCAATCTCTACTGCATTTTAATACCACATGAGGGCAGAAATGATCCATCATTTTCTCTGGGAAAAAATAAAAAATAAAAATAGAATGAGTGACATTAACTAGCTTGCTTTCCTTGTTTTCTTCTTGCTGGTTATCCACAATTCTCACTCTACCTACATGTACCTCGTTTGTGTTACAACTCATTTTCTAAATTTCTGTACGGCTACCTTCTAAGTTCATGCTGATTTTTTTAATGAGCTATTGACATTAATTCCAGCTTTTGTTTTTTCAGTTTTTATTTAACCTCATGTCACTTCAGAAACCAAGAGATCTTTAATCTCTTATTCCTAAGTTAGAACATAATATTTAGCTTTAGCAAATCAAAAATTCAGTTAGACACATCATAGGCATGTTGTTGTCATATTTACTAAAGAAACAGTAAAGTCTGCTGAGTCCCTTATGGTTTAAATAGTAGCAGTAAGGCAAGGATTAAGTCTTCAAATTAAGATGCATACTTTAAGACTGGCAGTAAAATAGATGTTTTGTGTTTTTTTTTAATTTCTCTATGAGCCCAACTTCTTAGGTATGCTGACATTTTTGCCCAGTTGAAACTTTCAAAATTCGCATATGATTCCAATGTAATGTAATTCTTTGGTATTCTTATCTTGGCAGAGAATAAAAACAAGTTCCCAAGTGACTGAATACAATTAACTATTAATCAAGTATATTCTAATTTGATACTAATTACTTTGCTAAAATTCATTAATAAATATTTAATTTGGCCTTGAGCATATACTGATTGTTTGTTCCTGTGAAGACCTAGCATGAAGTCATTGTTTCTTGTGGCATTAGGTCTACAACCTATTCAGCAGCAAGACTGGAATTTCAGGAGCCAAGTTAAATGGAGTTTAAGAAGTCTCAGTATGGCCTAATATCAACACAAACATAATGTATGGAGAGCTCATGATGCTGACATTTTATTTGGCTGTGCATTTAAAAGCAACTCTGCTTCAAACAAATTTGTCCATTCATCAAACAATTCCTGTTTGCCCATCTCTTTAAAAGTATTTTATATTTAGATCTCAGTTTGAGTGAAATATTAGTTTAACTTTAAATAGTACTTAAGCATAATTACTTAAACATAACTTGCTTACATATAGATTAGCTTAGAAAATCAGTTAAGACACTTCACACTTCTACTCTGAAACCTTTCAGTTGTGCTACGTTACTAGTTTTGAAACTGGGTTGTCACAGTTGGTGTTCACAATTTAAGAAAGTCAGTACCACCACTTATTGCACAAAATATTTGTGTCTTAATGAATGTCACAGAGTATGTGACATACATGGAAACACAACTGCATGTCACTTGCTCTCATTGAACACCATAGTGTTGAAACAAAAGGACTAATTTCCTTTTGCCAAGTTTCTGAATGCTTTCACTTATCAATTAAAGGATCCTGAAGAGAGGCAAGACACTGACATCTCTGGCATCTTCAGACTGTGAAAAGGGCAAATAGCAAGGTTCTGTTCTTGACTACTGCCTCTCACAGAAGTTCCATGAAATGCTTTTAACTGCACTCCGTTAAAATACCCTTGTTCTTAGAAGCTGCATGAATGTAGTGTATAGCTGCATGTATAGATATTCAATATATATCTGCAATAAGTGTATTATAGATTGTTCACGTTTTGTTCTTCTATCCTAAAAAAAGGGAGTCATTTTTGACTATACTGAAATAGAACAGTATTTGAAGTGTAGGAAGAAGAACTAAATAGTCTAAGTAAGAGTGGACATAGGTTTTGCAGTGTCATAAGACCTTTACTCTTTCTCTTTGAGAACAGCTTTAAGACATGGGTAGTTATCAACACAAATTTGTAAGACAATAATTTGGAGCTTACTCTGAAATATAAACAGAGACCCATGTTAAGGCTTATGGCTTAAACTCCACTTCATTCCATCTTGTCACATAGTTTTCTTTAGCAGAGAGCTGTAATTTAATTCCCACAGTATCACCACCACTCGCATTCAGATGGATAAGAAGCTGCTAATAGGAATGTTGAAAAACATGCAAAGGTGGTGAAAACTAACGGGTAAACTTAAAATTAAGGAAGCTCTCATTTATTTGTTTTCACTTTGTAGACCTCAGTTAGCTGCTTGTGTTTCCAATGAAAGTTCTGAAGCCTTACAGAGAGTTTGACTTTTCCCTACCACTAAGAAGACTTTCCTGTACAAATTCTTAAACATTTGCACTTTTCTCCCTGGTATTTGACCTTGTTCTATACAGTCATTGAAATATACCTGAATTTTAAAAATGATTATTTTTTTTTGTCTTACATTTATGGTTGTGGACTACCTTTTAACTCTTACTGCCTTTGATATTAATAGCATATGAATGCATAGATTAAAGACAGGTTCTTTTCCCCTCCCTTCCCTACTGCTAACATCTGAAAGTCTGATTCACATCCTCTGTATCTAATGATCAGATATTAAAATCAGATAAGCTCACTAAGCTTTCATACAGATCTTAAAGGAATAAAAGATATGAATTCAATAATATGTAGCTTTAAACTTGATTCCTTTGAGAATTAATTTGTTCACCTTTTCTATAAATTGGAGGTGGGGTAGAGTTCCTGTAATTACTGAAGCTGTAACTGGATTAGTTTTCTAATCTAACACATTGAATATAATCTCAGCTGTTTTTCATTAGTGACAAATGCAGGAAGAATCTGGAAATAATGACTTAACTAAACAACTTGTGTTATGAATGTGCTCCTGAACAATGCTGTTACTTTAATAATAATCATATCTAAAAGTGCTCATATTTTTTTCCTGGAGTCCAAGGTGCATCCATCTGCGTCATACCTCCTAAGCTCTGCCATGATCTATTTTTTTCTTAAAAAAAAGGCCAAAGTGCAAAATATAAATAAATCAATGACTAAAAATCATTCTTATATTGTCTGTTCAGTCCCTTTATACCAAGGGAGGAGAAATTACTCTTGCATATAGATGCAAGTGTTAAATTGAAATATTTTTTCCAGGGGAGGCAGTCTGACACGTGGATAATTTACCCCCTATATTCAGTATCCAATTCTGTGTTATTTTTCCTATTTCCTTTGTTCCTTTTTCCTTTTGTTCTAATCCCAGGATCAATAGCAATAGTCAAATTTAAATAGCTCAGAGCTCACATTTACTTCTGTGCTTGATCAAAGCTTTATATAAACTGGGCAGAAGGAGCCTTGTTCCATTGTGCTGCCCTATCAGGTGGAAATAAATCACTTGGAAGTATAATTACAGTATTGGTTGAAAGGGATCCCTGAAGGTCATTTGATCTGCTTAGAACAGGCTGAGTAGCACATTCTGACACTACTGAATAGAGGTTTTATAACCAAAGGAATACTTTAAAAGTCTCTTGTTGAGAGAGTTTATGTAAAAAGATTGTAGGAAACCTGAGCATTTCTTTTCTGCAACGTTATTTCTCAACAGGAGAATGAAATAGTTGTTTTATTTATAAAAATTCACTGACTTAGACATGATCTACTCTGCATGTGCATGCTGATTATCACTTTAGGAGGTGATCTCTGGTGCTTCTAAGTTGACTGTGATTGGACAAATCTTGAATTTTGATATTGTTGCAAAATTTCAGTTGGAGAACTTCAGGGTATATTTTTAGCCAGCAGTAAGAATAGATACACAGGTTGTAGACCATGATTTAAGGGGATTAAAAACATACTGGACCACTCAATTCCTCAGACTGTTTTATTTGTAACAGAAATCAAAATTTATTGATTTTTCAATCACTGCCACTGCAAGCTTTTCACAGAAGTCAGTGCAGAATTTTGTTCTGAATGATAATATTTTTGTCTGAAATGGGATTTTGTAGTTTTCTGTCGCAGTAGTTCAGATGCATTTCGAGCTTCTCAGAATAGTTAGATTGTCCTTTTCTGGTTGAAAATGAAAAAAAGAGCTGCAGAATATATAGTGTACAGTGATGGTCGGGCCCAAGCTTTCTCTGTTATTTCTTTTATTTTCTTAAATTCTTAAGTTCTTCAGTCTTCTGTAACGGTTGGTTTTGTTGTTGTTGTTGTTTGTTTTTTTTTTTTTGACACACACAGACACATATGTTTATATTTATATTTTTATTATATAGGGCACCAATCCCAATTCCAGATGGGACTGCAGTGAGAGTTTTACATTCAAATGTAATGAATAACTGTCATACTTGTATAACTGTAAGCTTGTATGGCCCAGATGCTTTTAAAAAGTAAAATATAGAGTGAGATTAAAATCACTTTCAAATCATTGTTTTATTAACTGATTTCTAGAATTTAAAATATAGATGTTATGATGTATGTTAAATCATCAAAATATCTATCTGGTAGGGGAAAACAGCTGTGAAAGCAAAAAGTTGAAAACCTGTGAAATGAATTCAACCTGTATTGAATACCTTTGAAAAATGGCTTCAAAAGTTTGCAGAAAATACCATTTATAAGATGTGATCCAGCAGGGCAGGACTATATATATAATATATTTTAGGCTAAGGTTTTAAAAAGTAAAAATGCTGGAGAATGAGTGGTAGCCAAAAGTAGTCTCCAGTTATTCAACTAGTCAGAGTGCCAGTCAGGTCATGAGAGAGAGACAGAGATACTTAGATGGTCTTCCAGGCACAAAAAATGTAGCAATGAATGGCAGAGATGAGTTAAGTCTTCTCAAACAGTAGGTTAAGAAAGTGCATTTTTATTATGCTTTTTTATTATATATACATAGTCTTGTCTTTGGAAATGCTAACCAAAGCCATTAGCTTGCTTAATTTAGGGATTATTTCTTTATTCATCCAGCAATTTAGCTCAGAGATCCTTCTCATCTTGCCAAGGCATATTAGCTGTTGCTGAGCATGCATACTTGGAGCCATGCTGCCTGCTCTGCTAATGGAAAACCCTTCATAAAGTTAGGTTTTGGACTATGTTGCGTGTTTGGTCCATGACTTCTGAGTCAGCATAGATCCTGGCAGCAACAAGAATAAGTCAGAGAGGAACACTGAAGATTTGCAGAGCAGTGTGTCAGTCAGACGTCTACAGGGGCTGGTTCAACCAGGGGAGAAGCGCTTCTTGCAGAGCAAAGTTTTGCTCCTGGCTTATAACCAAGACTCAAGGGCAAGAGTGTATCACATCAAATGGAAACTGTTAACCCAAATGCAAGCAATATAATTAGCAGGAAAGAAGAAAACTAAATGCAAGCAATAGAACTGTATTTCCCTTCAGTGATGATAAAACACCACTGATATTTTCGATCATAATTCTTCAATCCATTATTCACCAGCACCTTTCTTAGCCTATACCATTGCAGTATTAGACAATAAAATTTGACACACCCAAGCCAAACTAGTTAAACTCCTCTGTTCTGCCATGTGCCTGCTCCAGCAAGGCTGACTTGTATTATATCCATCTGTACAGTAGTGTCACAGACCCAAGTCTTGCATGTATAGGTGCATGTGTCAGGTGAGGTATTTATTCTGTATGGTCTGCTTTCCTATGTCTTTTCTTTATGCTGCATCTCCCTCATTATGTTATTATAACACACTCTGATCTTTTACTTGTGTCTTCTGTTCCAGGAATGTGGGGGAGATGAGACAGCAGTTGTTTTGGGAAATTCAGAATGCAATGTCTTTCTAGGGAAAAAATTGATTACATTTAGTACATTTACATTGAGTTTAAAAGAGAACAGGTGCATCTGTGGTCAGATGGCTAAGAAGCTTTGGTAAATACAAGGATCACTACAGAAGTTCTAGTGAATTTAGGCATCAGTGAAGGTTCAGTGTCACTATAGACCAGAATAACTGGACCAAGGACTGTGCCTTCAGTCAGTTCTATTTGACTAAAATTCTCTTTTGTGAGTTGGATCTTAACCTAATTTTCTGACTCTTGTTAACTTCTTCGGGCACCACATATACTTAATCTGCTGTATTTTGGTAAGTCACTAAATGGAATCATTGTATTTAATATCTGTAAGTAAGTCTGCCTGATTTGGCAGGGGAGATTAGAGAAAAGGAAGGCAAAGTGCTGCATCCATTCCCAGCAAATGCAAAGTACAGATTACTGAATATAGAATCAATTTCCCCTGCTGATACCCAGGTTACAAATTGTAACTCAAATGCTAGTGCTGAACTGAAGGGGATCTCTGTGTTTCATTTATTCTAGCTAGTCAATTATGCATCTCTCAGCTAGAGAGGGATATTTTTGTCCCACCACAGACTTTTCTCCATGTATTACTTTATTACCTGATTGTCAGACAAACATGCCAAGTAATAAATTGATTTTCACAGAAAACACAGTGAGACCACTGTGTCAGGAGACAGTCTTTTGATATCCAGCTGACAAACAAAAGCACAGATTGAGTTAGTGAGGTGGAATATGGTCCTTCTGACTTGTTAGGAGACTAGGCAGGAGAAGGACAAGAAATGCCAGTCATTTTGATAAAACATCTGTCTTATTTAATGCTTAAGAAATTGTTTTAAAATAACTGAACATTAACAATATGAATGGATGATCGATCCAACCCTTCTTGTGAAAAATAAATGCGTACATATTTCATCAAATTAATGTTTGTGCATGTTCTTGACTCTGGTATTTGATAACGTGAACAAATTGAAGTGGTTTTGGTTAACGAACCAATTACATTCAGGCAAGATCACAACCATGCAGCACGTTGTGTTCAGCTAAGTGGCTATGTAAATAGCTAGTAGCTTTCTATGCATCTCATACTTCTGACAACGTGGTGAAAAATCAGCATCACTTGTCAACTTGAATATGCAATTTTTCTTTCCAAAGTCTTAAAGTTTTTTTTTTCTTTTTCCTTTTTTCCCACCTTTAATGAAAAGCACCAATACTGAAATGAAGGCAAGACTTTCACATCTAACTGTGGGATTATTTGTAAAGAGGAGACCCTAAAAAATACGGGAGTTTAAAAATAATGATTTTATCTGAAAGATGGAGCTTTCAGTTTATCTAGGTAACATGGAAATCTTGGGCTCACTTGAAAAAGCTTGAGCCAAAATGGTTCACTGTACTGTCCGGGGATGCATGGTGTGTTCTGAGGTTTACCTTCTGAGATGATGCCATATGAATGAAAACATATCTTTTTAGTTATATTTATGCTACATACTCAACTGAATTTGGAATTGAGGGTTGAAAACTCACCTGGCCTGAAGGACATCTGCTTTATTTGTTTTATTTTGTTCTGTGTTTGAAAGAAAGCAAAGAGTTAACAGACATAGGGATTGTTATTCCATTTAGGTTGTGGTGAAATCAAAACATATATTTCAAATAAATTAAAACATATTGTGTTCAAAGAAATGTAGGTCTAAATATTTAGTTCTTAATGTATTTAATTCTACATCTTTGACATCTACATTAAAGCATTTGTTTACCAAAACAACATTCTTAAGTGGAATAAAAGTAACTTACAAAGCTAATTGACATCACTCTATTATTAAATTATGATGATATGTATTCAATGGGAAGTATATGAGGAAAAAGAATAATAAATATTAGAGATTCTGTGAAAGATAGCATGAAGAAACCTTTTATCATAATTGTTTCTGCTTTCTAAGAAGAAAACATTCTGTCAAGCTGGATGCAGCAAAAACTATAAGAAAAGAAATAGAAAGTCTCCTACTCAAGCAGTAAGATAAATAGGCAATGTTGTACCTTCTGAAGTTTGTGAGCCATTTGAGTATTAGATAAAAGAGATCAAAATAATATAACTTTAAGAACAATAAATATATTACTTGCTAAATGTTTTTTTTTCTCTTTTCACTATTAGATAAAATTTCCACATCCAATAAATGATATTATTTTAGAGTGTATATTCCTTCTTTTCTACTTTCATCCATGGTTAGCTAAAATGTAATTTCTTGATTCTTTGGGAGGGAGAGGAATTTGATTGAGAAAAGAAGCAAGTATACATTTGAATGGATTCCTGCTCATTGATAAAGAAAATGCAAAATCTTCTTTATTTAACTTTAGGTAAATTGTAGCTTAAGAATCCAGCACAGCTTTTTTCAACATCAGAGCTCCATTAGTTATTTGTGTCCTTGGTTTTCCAATCTTCCCATCATTTCTTTTTCATTCCTGTCTCACACAGACGCTTCTTGTCTTTCCAGTGCTCTCACAGACATGCATCACTTCACAAATCATTAGTAAGTTAGTAACTAATGAAGCCCCTATGCATTTGTGAGCTTTACATATGCATTTGTGACAAGTGTGTTTTCTGTAAAGATTTCTTTGATTTCAACATTTGATTTTGTAGAGCAGGTTAATTATTTATAACAGCAATACTGAATTAATAGCAGACATTGAAATGATCAAAACGTAACTGAAGTTCCATTCACTCAATTCACCCATTCACACAAAAATATTTTGCAAAAAATATCTCTCAATTATTATGGTTGTTCTGGTTAGACAATATGAATTCTCTTCTAGCAATATCATATATTTATATTTTATACTTAAAAAGAAAAACAACCTATATGAAAGCAGTGAACAATATCTACTTAACAGTTGTTTCTCTTAGCTTTACCTTAAAGAAGTTTCACATAGAGAATGAAATAAAGTTTAAATCAATAATTAAAAACTAAGCATAAGCCCTACTTTCATTCCATCTTTCTCAAAACACGTTTCTGAAATTTGTTCGTAGCCACGTTTCTGTATCTTTTCATTTCACTTTCTGTACAATGACCCTCTGCTGCAAGATATCCTTTAAAATCATAAGTATTTTCATCATTAACAATCCAGAGTGCTTAAGAATGAATATGCAGTGAAGAATGCTGCAAGCAATGTGTTGAGGGGTTTGGTTTGTTTGTTTGTTTGTTTTTAAGGATATTTAAAAGTCTTGATAAAAGAGGAGCTGGTATTTTAAAATAATGTAGTTTCAATAGTGACATTCAGAAATTTACATTACCTGAAGACCTTGTCTTATGTCTTTAGAGCACACTCTGTACTTAAAGAACATTTTCATAGGCAATGGTCTACCAAAAGAATGAGCTGTTACTGTAATCTGAAGCTGTTATATGGGTGCTCACTGTACTGACATAAATAAATACAGATTATCCCTGCAATTTTTTTTTCATCTGTTCTTTTTTGAAAGGATTTTGAGGAAATTCTGTGTAAAAATACCTCATAATGGTTTACAGATATTCATTTATGATCTAGTGGCAATAAACTGTAATGAATTCAAAATCCTCGTTCTTGGTTTTCCCAAATAACCTTGATGCTAACTGAATCTGAAATTTGTTTTATCTTTTCCCCTGCCTATATCTTGAATTCTTACTAAAGCTTAAGGCAATCAGGACTCTGTTTTTCCTTATTCTGTCAAAAAAAATAAAAATGAAATAACATGATTCTTTCTACCTGTTTCATTTGTGCCTACTTGTTTCTCTCCTTTTGAGAGATGTCCTCTTGGTAAATGTTTCTCACTGTCACTCTAGTGTAAACAGAACTACCATATAACAATTGCCTTTTAATCAACAGTGTCTAGGCATTCTTTCTAAGGTAACAAATATCAGGAAAATAAATTTCAGGTGACTTTGTCAAAAAATAAGAAGAGTTGATTCTAGAAGAAGTTCTCTGCTCTTTCTTCCACTATTTAAGAATATGATGACTGTGATACATTGTGCATGTGAAGAGTAACTAAAATCCTCGTGTCAAAGAGAAGCCAGGAGATAGGAGACACTGTGGCAGAACAGTCTATTTGGCCCCTTTTGGTAAAACCTTTTATTAAAATAATATTTCACTATTCCCTAATAAAAAAGTGTAATAGAAAATGCTTTTGTATTTTCCTTGTTGAGCATAAGAGTACTAAGTATATATTACTACACAAAAATAAACAAATAAATCAAATAAAACTGTTAAAAGATCAATAGGTACTGGGGTCTAGAAATTTATGATAGTAGCATCAATAGGTCTAGTGTATACTTGTTTAATTGCATCATTTGGCATTGAATTTGCAAATTATGTAACTCTTGGCTGTGCCTAAGACCACTTCTTTAAAATTTTTTTTTAGAAGATAAGTTTTGTTAAAGAAGAACCAAACTAGAAATGCATTTCTGTTTCCTATCAATTTGATGATTTTAGCTCTGAAATAAAGACCATAATACATATAACATAGCCTCACATTTATTATGTGCACTAAGTATCTCTGACAGATATATTCAGGACCTGTGTATTGCACTGACAAGATGAAGGGATGAATTATGGACTCGGTTTTCCTACTGCATGTAACAAATTCCTGTGGACATGTAGATATGGAGATGCTTAATTATTTACAGTTCAAGTTAATTTTCAAACCAAAGCTCATTAATTCTCGCAATGCTATAAACTCACTGTGTTGTTGCACTGAAGATATTAAATTAAAATATCAGATTTTGGTAATTACATGTTATTCTCATGAGGCAGCTGGAGTGCAACTAGATATTGTTATTTACTTGGTGAAATCATAATTACACAAGCTACAGTTTTGATTCTGAAACTGTTAGAGCAAATCTTTTAACCACTGAACTGCAGTCTAGCAGTGGGACATTTTTCAGGAACATAGGAGCAAATTAAAAATTGAAGACAAAGTTGATTGCAAATTGTTCTCTTTAAGAAGCAAAAAACATGTCACATGTACTTATGAAAAGGGAATATCAATGAAATATCTGAGTAACACTCAGTTAAAAGATATCCTTGCAAATCTGTGTGTGTCATACAGTGCTCATCATAAACATTATCTGATTGATCATATGCAAGTCTCAAGTTTTCATTTTTTTTATGAAGCAGAAAAGTCTTAAAGTTTCTTTTCAAAATATATTCTATTTCATAATATGTTACCTATTTGTGCTATTTTAGTATTATAAAGAAACCATCATTCTGGTTCTGCAGGGTAGTTCTGAAGTATTTCTAATGTAAGACTGTTTCATTGAAAAGCTCATAGGGAAAGATGCTACTGTGAATTCCCCACTATTTAAGTGAGTGAGAGCAATATGCAGAAGGATCTTAAAGAGTTTCAATCCTATTACATCCCGTGGATAATCAAGAAAAAATGCAGAACTTTTCCTCTTTTCTAAGAAACAAAGGGTAGACAAGAAAGATCATTTTGTTAGTAACTAGTAGACAGTTAAGAAAGCTAACTGGAATAGTCAGACTTCCTTTCTATGTCTATTAGGAAATATGTTTATAAGTGAAATATTCCAGTAAGATGAAATTTCTGCCTATCTCTAGAAACTCTAGACTGAATGATGACCTTAACCCAAATTTGTTACAGAAAAGTCTGGAAGTTGTAGGTGAAAGTAGAAGGGGAAGGCTCAAACAATAGTATTTTTTATTGTTGTTTTTTTGGCATAATGGCTTAAGATTTCTTCCCAAAAAGGGTTAGCTGAGAACCAGGTCCTGCAGGTCCAGTAGAGCATAGAGGGCTTCATCCCCATGAGTAGACTGACCACGTGCTCACCTCCATGTACCCCCATAACTACTCTCAGCTTTAATGAATTCTAAATGAGATATAAATGAGCAAAACAATAGAGTATTAACTTACAGTTAGCGCATGGTGGAAGCAGAAATGTAAGTAGAGGAATCTGTGAAGAAAAAGTAGTTTTGTGTACTGTTAATTGCTCAGGCTGCTTTAAGTAGATTATTTTTTCCTCATTCCCCGTTATAACTTCCTTCTTAAGCCCATTTAATTTATTACTTGAACGTGAAGAAACATTACTCATTCTTTTGCAACTTTCAGTAAGACTTCTGATATGTTACTTCATCAGTTACCTCTGGGTAGGGAGCTCTAGCTACCATTGAGTACAGGCTGTGAAAAGGATTGTATGTTACATACTTTTCACTGAAAGGAACCAAAGATAGTCATCCACTGAAATTTCAAAATCTACCGTGTGAGAACTTAGCTGGGTGAGAAAGCTGTGTTTCTGGGTACTGAATTATTTAGGCTTGCATAAATACATTTCATACTATGATGTAATGCTGTTCTTCCATATTTTCATCCTTTTCTTGTGAAGAACTGGTAAGCAAATAATCAATAACAATTAGACCATTATCTCAAATAGGTTGAGATGTCATTGTTAGCATCTGTTATCTAAATTGCATATGTTGGAGTGCTTATTTGTCTATTGAAATGTGCACTAATTGATAAAGTGAATTAGAGCTCTAGAGTGGCTCTAATAGTGGCCTCTCACTAGTGGCTCTGGTAGCCCAGCATGTACTGGTACTTGCAGCAAAAGGTTTTGCAAGCATGTCTGCCACAGCACTTGCCTTTAAGAAACAACGTACAAGTAAACTCTCCCTGCTGTGGATTGTAATTAATTTATCTTTGACTTTCATTAGAGAAAAAAACACTTATTTGTCATCTTAAAACTACAAAACCTGTAGAAACTGAAGAGAGTTGCCAATGAGTCTTGTGTTATCGGTGCTAAAATCTGCAAGGAAAGTTGAATGGTCTGTGAATGTCAAAAGAGTGTGTAAAATCATGTAGTTTTTAAGGTGTTAATTATATAATAATTTTCTTGCAGTCTAATGGAGAATTTCCATTTATTCTCTTGGTGGTCCATTATTACATTAACAAGCGTCTCTAAGACAGTAGTGCACGAGTGGCACTTGCAGTTGTAATGACTTTCATTTCAAGGGTAATGCCACATGCATTTATTGTCTCTGTGGTGTTTTTATTTATCAAAGTTAAATACTGTTTCATTTTATTCTGTCTTTTTTTAACTTGACCCACCATCTCTGCATCTGAATTCTCTGGAGTTTTTAAAACAGTGACATGTACCAGAAACAACAATCTTAAGTATGGTAAGTGGGGGGAGAAGCGAATTAAAATCTATCAGCAAGGTAGAGAAACCTGTTTTAAAAACTTATGCCACACTCTCTCTATAGGTAACTTAATTAGTTTTATTAAAGTCAAATACATATTTTGGTGCTTTCTGTAAGGAGGAAGCTTATTAGTCCTATGTGGAATCCATTTACAGTCAATATGTTTTCTTTGTACCATTATCATTTTATAATATATCGCAGTATCATTTGCATTAACAAAAAAAAAAAAAAAGAAAAGGACAGATAATATAGTTACTAATATAATCTGATGTTTCTATTTGTGACATCTGAATAACAAATACAGATCAATGGAGATATTGAAATTTATGCACTGTGCTTTATTCTAAATGACTGAAGTTGAATGTGATTAGTTCTTTGCAATCTACATCTATCCTTGCATATTAATAGCAGCCACTGTGGATCTGTGAGTCCCTTTGCCTTTTCTAGCCAAAAAAGGGTTGTGCTACTTGTGCAGTATCTTCTTCCAGCAGGCAGCTAGCAATGCCAGAAACAAACCTCTTTAATGCTTTTTCCATCTCAGTTATTTTCTTTTAATTTGAAACTTTTTTTTAATCTTAATCAAACCTTATAGTAAATGAGAATCTTCCAGTTAATTTATTTTTAAATCATTTTGTAATTTTTTTAAACTATAATCAAGATACATAGATTAATATGTAGTTTTAAGCAAGTCATTTATAACTAGTTTTAATGAGTCATTGAAAATGTATGGGAAATCTTTTCTATGGTAAATGTAAAGATAAGACAAAATATTTTAACTAACTCATATAGCCATAATAGGTACTTCCAGGTTTTATAGAAGAATCAAGCTTGCAATCCTAGGAACTAAACTGTTTCTAGAAACAGAACTAACTTTCAGAACTCACAGGAATTTAGCCTCCATTGTTACAGTTCACATGTAATTAAAGGAAAACATTGTTTTCTTGATTATTAAGTAATTCCCAGTGATCTAAAAATACAGTGTTAAATCATGCTGGATGCCTTAAAGAAATAATTATATAATTGTCTCAAAAGAGCTATGGACATGGTTGAAGTTGGTTAGAAACTCAATTTCCTTTACCATTCATGGTATGTTTGTTGGTTTGTTTGGTTTTGTTGTTGTGTGTTGTTGTTTTTATTGAAGCAAAACACTTCCAAAGTGCTACTGAATATCTTCAGAGCAGAGATTACAGTATTTCAGATTTCAGAAAGGTTTGGCTAATGCACCTAAACTGTTAGCAGAGGTATACAGGCGGATAGTCTTCACTTTGTAGGAACATAAATGAAGTGTGAATAGTTTCTTCCTGTAAGTAATCAGTATTCACCACTGTTGGAACTGCAAAGTTGTTGTGATTATGTAGTTTCAAGTTCTAGTATCTTGAAACGGAAATCAAGCATCCTGATGCCCTAAGCTGCAGAACAAACTCTACTCAGCAGCTGTTTCTACTGTAGAAAAAAAGAATATTTAAAATAAATCTTAAGAAATTGAACCTTCTGAAGAATTTCACATATTCAGCTGCAAGGCTTTATATCATTAGTCATTTCTTAAGAAAGATGAAGCAGGAAACTTCCCTCAGCATAAGTAAAATCTCACATGTAAAAAAAATGAAAGAAAAAGTCTTATTTTAACCATGTATGCAAAATGCCTGGCCTTTTCGCGAACTCATAAAATTATGGTGGCATGTCTCTAGAAGTCAGGACAAGTTTTTTCTGTATGATTCCTTTTATACATCTTCATGACTGTCAAGAAATTAAAAGCACCTCTTGGTGCTTTGTTCTTTAAGAGAGGCATCACTGATGTCACAGGGCAAAGTGAAGTATAAATGTGCTTTCTGTAGTTCATCTGCCTCAGAATCTTGTGATGTGCAGGAGTAAATCACTGTATATCTGCTGGGTGCAGCTAACATGATCTAATGCCTTTTAGGTGAATCCAGGCACATGTAAGACAGATCCACGTGTGCTTTCCTTTAAGGTTGAACTGTTGCAGTACTCTTGTCACTGTTGGCGTTCATCTGTGATCTTTTCCTGAGGTACTGACACTTACTCTCCACAACTTTGCTCTTGACAGTGGAATATATAAGACCTTTGTAGAGGATTTTAAGACACTGATTCAGGAGGATAGTACATAAGAAGCTTCATCTTTGTCGCTTTGTTCTTGCCTTATCTTGTGATTCTTTCTCACCTTCAATGTTCAGTTGGTTTATTACACAAGATCCCATTTCTTCTGTGAACATTTCATCTGTAGCTCAAAGACTACATACAAATCTGATAAATTTAATGTTACAGTATATCAGTGAAGTTGGGGCTATTTATTGGTTTTCAAAAGCATTTCGTAGCATAGTAATAGGAGCCTTAGGGGAAAGATTCTGTCACTCTTTCCCAAATGAGATGTACAACATAAACAGAAAATCTCAGTTGCTGCAGTAACACATAGCATTTCTTTTTTTAATTTGTTTAGGAGTCTGGATTTTTGTGTTATTTTATTTCTCCAAAGATCCTAACTTGGAAAAAAATCACCTTATTCACATATACTTACATTTATATTCTGTTAGATTGCATCCCATCATTGGTACCAATGAATTCATCTGGAATCATGGTAAAACTTGCAGTAAATGACAAAGCCTTAGTTGCATTTAATTTCAAGTCTGATTATGTTCTATCCATCAAACAAGGTTATTTTTTTTTGTCTTTGTATTTCTGCAGAAGCATTACAGGCATTGTATTTGGAGCCAAGTGAGTACCATATTTCCTATACAACTTTCTTGAGATACAAATAGACAAGGTTCATAGGTTCTTGCACAAGAAAATAGTCATGAGGCTCCAAAAGGTAGATTTTCTTTCTATGTGTGCAGAAAATAGGTCTCTAGATCAATTTCTTTGAGCTCATAAGCCTTTCACAATTGCTTTTCTGTGACTATCAAACACGGTAATGCCAATTTAATTGCATAATATGAGTAATCACCATTTCAAGAAAAACTTCCCCTAGCCCCATGTACCCTTTATTTGCTGTTAAAATGAGTTTATTGCTGGTTTATTTTTCACTGCCTATCAAACAGATGTTTCTCACTCTCAGAGGAATTTTCATCTTTTTCCAGTCATTCTGGCTTGGTGAGTTGCCAGATGTTTAGTTTCTCTGCTGCATTTCATAAAGGTACTGGAGATTTGGAAAAGCTTGCATAAGTTACAGGAACATAGATAAGTGTTCTTGCTGAGAAGATACTTCAAAGAGGAAGACATGAAGAAACCATGAGAAGAGCATAATGCATTCATAAATGTCAACAACATACATATGCATATGTCCATTGTTGTCTCTCAGTAGGCAGGCATGATATGATCTTAGTCATTCCATCCTCCAACCTCACTTCTCTCAGTTAGCAGCACAGATCAGATGTTTTTCAAACTGAATTAATAACTCAAAACAAACAGTCATAAATTGGACCACACATACATTCATTAGTATTCAGCAATAAAAATCAGTCCCACTGGATAAAGAAGAATACAGACAGAAGGAGAAAATGGCAATTCATATGGAGGCTATTAAAAATAAAATGTTTTTAATTATTAAAAGATCAGGTACAATTAACTCAATTTTAATGCATTTTTCCATACTTCCTATGCATCATGAAACAGTAATTACTGTTTTGTTAAGGAATTATATTGTTAATATACATTAGGTAAAAATAACCTGATAAAACCTCTTAGATAACACAGGTGATGCTTCTAGTTGAGCAGTTGAAAATGAACTGAACCACTTCTTTCTGAAGTGCCTTTGTTGTTATTATCTTGCTGCGCTCTTACACTGAATGTAGAGCAACTGCCATCTGCATGTCCTAGCAAAAAGCTGACCAGAAATGCTAAGATGAGGTTTTTGTGCCTTCTTTCAATTTCCAATCTGTTTTTAACTGTCTGTTTTCTATCCTATTTCCATTTGAGACCTTTTGAAGTATCTGAATAGAAATTTTAGGAAGAGGATGCTTGAAGCAAATACGCTAATGGGCTTCACTGGTCTTTCCTCATGTGCTGAGTGACTGAACAGTCTGAAGGCTTACCCTGCAAGCCTTAGATGACTGTGAGGAAAAAGTTTAGACGAAAATTAATTTCACTTTTGATTATTTTTATTCATCTTTGCACTTCCCAGATGTGTATCCATAGTGTGGACAAATTCAATCACTTCTGCTGGAAATAAATTCCTTGGTAAATTACAGATTATAACCTGGTAGTAAAATCAAAGTGGGGCTGAATTGCTAGGTTGCCTTTTAATGAAGAACGGAAGTAGGACAGTCACTTGAGAGAGGGAACTACAATCAAAACGACTACTCAGCTATTTGTGGGCTGTGACTTTTAGCTAGCTTAATAAAAAACGAATAATGAAACTGACTGGTAATCATTGAAGATTTTTCATTTCTAATAATAAAATAAAATAATTCAAATCTATGGAGTAGTAGTGTACTGAAAATGCTAATATTCATGTTGAATATATCAAGTCTGATCACTGTCAAATGGAGGAAAAAAGTCCAACAAATCTTAAAAATTGCAATTGACAGATTGAGAGTTATGATAGGCTGCAGATTTGTTTGATTTCTGCCAAAGGCGTACATTATTGTTTATGTCAGTGCTTTTATTTTACATTGAAGGGAGAAACTCACTTAGGCTGTTGCCTTTATGAATAAATATTTTGGTCTTCTGCCTGATAAAAACTCATCTATGAAATTTTTCTGTGAGACATTTAATAAGTAGAACATCTTTATAACTGTTTGCTTTTAAATAACATCTGAAAATTTGTAAATGTAAAGTATATTAATGAAAGCATAAATTTTTCTAGCAAGTTTCCAAATGTTATGTATTGGGAGGATTAGAATAGATATTATAATTCCTCTTTAATTCATTAGATATTTCATGCTTCAATTTTATCAGTTCCTTTTTCATCACCACCACCTTGCTTTATTACAAAGCATTATTTAAATCAATGTAATAAAGCATTTTTCCCTATCCTTTGGTTCTTCTGAAGATCACCCAAAGAAAAGACACTTGGATCTAAAAAACAAATAGCACCACTCCACTTAAAACCTTGCAAAACATACCTTTGTGGAGATTACAGTGAAAAAAATAAATCTGTGACTCCATCAAAGTTCAAGCTTAATCTGTATTCTGCATAGATGATGGGATAGTTCCATAAGTTCCACTCTGACCAAAGTATATACTATCAATTTAAATCTCATAATTAAGTTACAGATTAAAACTTATTACAGTGGTTTTTCTCAGACTTTTCTTTGAAGTTTCTGTGGCAAATTGAAATCTTTAATAAAAAAATCTCTGCATAGTAGATAAGAGAACTTATAAGGATGTGATTACATAAAAACTGGGGATGTCATACAGGTTTTGAACTGTTCACTGCACTAGTATAATGTATTTCATTCAGCAGTGAATTATCTATTGATGGATCATCTAGGAAAGCATCAGTATCTGTTGAAACGTAAATATCATACCCACCTTGATAGAGGTACCCAATAAATGTGACAGAGGGCTGGGAGAATAAAATGAGAATGGAAATCCTGTTGACAGTTCTGTGTGGGAGCTTGAACCTAATGTCTGTGTGAAGGCAAGGCAGGAAAATGTCCTTGTTTCATTTACATCTCATACTCTTCATTACAGGAATGACTCCCATATACTGGTACTTGCTTTACAGATGGATAGCTATGATAAGATTGCTCTTGTTTCACTCATATAGATTCCTCAGTATCCTGTCAATTAGAAATGGATATGTCTTATAAAGGTAGATGTATTTATTCATCCATGCTTCAGGACATATTAAGAAGAGAGATAAGCTTTCCTGTTCGCAATGTGTGTTACTAACATTTCTTGAGCACACACACTGTAAAAAACCTTTGCTTCTTCCTTCTCACTGCCAAGAACACTCCTGCTAAAACTTAGCACCGAAAGAATAAACTGGATGGCTTCCTGTCCCTCGGGTTTGTCAACTGTGCCCCACAGCTTGGTGTCATCTGCAAACTTGCTGAGGGTGCACTTGACCCCACTGTCAGTGTCACTGATGAAGATATTAAAAGGTATCAACCCCAGCACTGACCCCTGTGGGACACCACTCATCCCTGATCTCCATCCAGACAGGGAGCCGTTGAACACTACTCTCTGGAATTGATCTTGAAGCCAGTTCTTCATCCACTGAATAGTTCACCCATCAAATCCATGTCTTTACAATTTGGAAAGATGATGTCATTAACCATGTCATGTGTAATCTTCCAAACAACAAGGCCAAGTCACCTGTCTCAGATCACTTCCATGAAGTTCGAAAAATTGTTTTTTAAAAAATAATTTTATATATATGTATATTATATATATATATATATATATATATATATATAACATTTGAAAGACCAAATGTGATGTCATGAGACTGCATAAATTTAACAAATTTGGCTCAACATATTCTACAAAAGAGAGATTATTTCTCTCCAGATTTCTGTATCCCTCCGTAATACCAATTTCTTCATATCTAAGCCATCTGACTACTTCTAAGTTAAGCCAAATAATAAAATTAGACTTGTGCTGAGGAGAATCAGATTCCCTAATTGCAAATGTAAATGTTGCCAGATGTACTGTTCCCATGTTCTGACTAATAAATCATTAGAAAAACAAAATTAATAAAACCTAGTGGTTTAACCTGCTTCTAGAGGGAAGAAGAGAGATGAAGAGCAGGTAACTACAATGTTAAAAGTAGTGAGAATTTAGGGAGCTTTTTGTAGGGAACTGGAAAAGAAAGATTCAGCTGTTGTATTATCACATTCTGAAGTGGAAAAGGGAAATAAAGGGAATCAGATTAAAGATGGAACTAGAAAACAGAACATTTATATTTCTGTGATTGAAGAGACGTCATATCTCACGTAGGCTAGATGTTTAGTTCACTGTTTTCTGTTCACAGCTTAAGGGGCAGTCCTAAAGTCTGTTTCAAAATGGCTACCAGTTGCAATAGCTGTTAAGCAGCATTGAACTTTGGGCATAATTAGGACTTCACTGAATGAAACTCTGAAATTGTTTAATATAACCTGTATGCATTTATACAAGACCATACTACTGACAATTGATTTCATAGTACATCTAGAACCCTTACGTTACTTTTTCCCTCGGGTAGTATTACTGTTTTCTCCCCATGGCTTTCCTAATTAATCAGTTTAAATCACAGAATCTCAAGAAGTTGTATGAAAGAAAACATTGATCAAAAGCTGTAATATACCAGAATATAGTGCTTTTGTGAGGTTCATTTATAATCAAAAAGTAGTTAAAATTGTAAGGGCACAGTGACTGTCTTCCTGTTCTACAAGTTGTATTCATGTAATTCTCCTTCTCCTCAAGTCCTTAGAACTGACAATGGTTTGGTTCCTTTCTCATCTTTAGAGGATATCATTATGCCAGTGAAAACTTACAATGTAAATATTGATGTAGTAACGATAAACTGTGCAATCATTGTTCTATGATTAATCTAAAGCACAATAAAATTCACCAAAATTATCTTTTCTGACAAAGGAAATTTATGAGAAAAGAGAGAAAGCTTCGTAGTTCAGAACTAAGTATTTTATCTCAGAGTTACAGAGCAAGGATTTTAACAAATCATTCTTGGCATAAAAGAACTTTCTTCACCATAAAACTCAACCATTTGGCCTATTCTTGTATCTGGTTAAATATATCTTTCCTCTTGAGACTGTTTAGGCATACTAACTTTTTCATTAGATCTTCACGTATTTTCCTTCTGGTGATTTGTTATTTGCTTCCCGTGGAAGGAGTCCATTCTTAATGGTGGATGGTAAGTGCAGTTGTTAGTGCAGCATTGGTCTTCCTCCTGGCTTCCCCCATGCCACATATATATACATATATAATATATTAAAAAAAAAAAAGTCCTTGGATTTGGTAGACATGGAGTTCCATGATAGCCTTCAAAAGATTTATCTCTATGAGAGCAGAAAAATATTGCAGTGTATCATGTAAGAACAAAGTTAATCTTTTTTTTTTTCTATTTCTTCCAAGCATTGGGTGCTTTGAGGGTGCTAATCCAAGAACTTCCTTTCATCTTTTTCTCTCTCGAGATGTTTGTAAATCTACTACAGCAGGTGGTACTACCCAGTGGTGTTGGAGAACAGATTATTTCAGGCTAATGGTAGTCACCTTCCTTCCTATGAGTGAAAATGAGCAAATGAAAGTTTAAGACATTTTTTCACAACTGAAAGAACAAAAGCTGAGGAGAAATTTGCTTGTCATGCTGTGGTAATTAATTGTAAGATTTTTCTCCTAGCATTATTCAGAACATATTTCTGAATGTCTTTCAAACAGCACAGACTGATGACCTCTAAACAGCAATTCCGTGACAAGATTTAAATTTTCTTAAATCTTGAGTAAATGACAAGGGCTTGCCATTATACTTAACTGTCCTAGTGTAAAAACCAATGTATTAAAGATCTCTGAAGCCACTGTTGCTAAAAAGTTTAGCCACATTATTTTAATGAATCATTTTTGCTTTAATAAATTGAACTAACACACACACATACAAAAGAAAGAGTTGATTGAAAATAGCTGATATTTGTCTTATACAAGTGAACATCACAGAGTAGGGGAAATAAGAATGATGACAGGAGAGCAAACAACTGAACCTACAAAATTTCCAACGTGGGGGCAGCATTTGTTTTGACTGTCTTAGTCACAAAGCATAAGACTATATGTGGTTCAGCTTTGTTTAAGCCAATGAACTCTCTTAAGGATGAGGATGAGGCTGTTTCTCAGCATAAGGAGGAGCACTGGAATCTCTGTATAGATAACTCACAAACTGGAGAAAGTTCTTCAAGTCTAGTAGTTGGAAGTAGCTAGGTGTTAAAATCTGCCATCAATGCCACTGTTCAGCTCTAACCTGCTCTCAGCAGCATGTGACTAAAGTAGTCCCACTGATATTAGTGTCAATATGGGGACTACTCTATAGAAGTACATGTAGAAGAACTGGGTTCAGAATTGGTTTAAGTAAAATTTAAGAGTAATTCTAGCAACTACAGTAAAATAACAGTTTAATTTATAGACTCTGAAGTGTTAAAAACCATTAGTTTAAAGAAAAAGAAAATAGAAATTATCCAGGGTCAACCTAATGCCTAAATTCTCAAACTTAACAGTGTAGCAATAAATGATCAAGGAAACAAGTCAAAAGGGTTTAAAAATAACTGCTCCTTCATCTTCACAGCAGAGCTACACAGGCTGATGGTGCTGTTGCCAGTGCTGGCAGGCTCGACTGAAGGTCATTCCAGCCATATCTCAAGTTTTGACAAGTCATACCAAGATTAAGTGATGGAGAAGGTAAAGCTCTTTAAGACTTCAGAGTTGCTGGGGACTAAAAAACAGAAAATAAAGAAAATACTCTGTAACAATGCATAGTGGACCACTTTACAGCTGTTGTAGAATTTAAAGCTATGCAAGTGGTACCAACTGAATCTCATGCTTTGTTCCAAGGTAAATGACACTGCACGTCATTCCTGTGCTCCTACTCTGAATTCTCTCTCATAAAAGAGGAAATTTTATAGCCCTGTCATACAACAATCCACTGTGTGAGTGCAGGAAATCCTCCTTTTAACCTGAATGCCTATAATATCAGGAGTAGGCTTGACATGTGATAGTTTTTGTGATTAATACCCTGTAAAGACATAAGCTACTGCTGTGTGTTGTAGAACTCCAAAAAAAAAGATTATATATATATATATATATATACATATATATGGACAGACTTATAGAAAGTCAGACCCATTTTAGAAGTTTGAGAGCTTTTCTATTTTTTTAATAAGTCCTATATGAAATTTGACATTAGCAGACATTGTTCACATAGATTATTTTCATTTGTCCAAAACCATATTGCATTTGTCTGAATGTTAAAGGCCAGCTCTGACTCCAGATTCCCTCAAAGTTCGTTAAATACGTGCCTGTCCTAAACTTTGATGCTGGCAGTCAGAATATAAATGATGAAGAAAGTTGCTACATAAGTGCTGACTGGTAAAATCACTTGCTTTTTTTCTAATCTTCTAGAAGCCACTTGAACATTTTCATCCAGCACTAGCCATCCCAAACACCAATTCACTTAGGTGAAAAGAAAGAGGCCAGCAGTGTTCTACTTAACTGAATCTCTGTAAAAGCAATCAATACACTTTCATCTCCTCCAGGCAGCTCACATATTTGCATAATTGTACACAGTTTTATTTCTGTATCTGATCCTCTGTCCTTTCCTAAAGGTTAAGATACAGGGCAGATGTCTATATGCTTGCTGCTGTTATTAGTGTGCTTTGGCCATCTCATTTCTCAGTGGCTTTTATTGTGCTCATCTGTTCAGGAAGACTAGGTTTTCCAAGGCTCATTTGCTGGTTAATTGCATTCTCAGATCCTCTAAGATGTCTGTAGCACCTGCTCTCCACTTCACAGACTCTTTTGATCTCTCTAGAAATATCCAACTTTGATTATGTGAAAATCTTTCCTTACTGTACTACGTGCCTAGAAAGCAAGCTTAAAAACTGCCATTGTGTCTATCGTGACCTAGGTTTGGATTGAAAATTTAATTCTGTAATATAGAATTCCAACATGAAAAGTGATCTTATTTGTTATTCTGTTTGTGTTCTTCAGTGCTGCCTCTAGTCTTCCTTGCTTTACCAACACTTAGGCAAAACATAGGTATTTGTGAAATATGAGATTGCAGTGCTGCAGAATGCGGCTCAATAGCTCTTAAAATACAAAGTATTAGGGCAGATTATCACCTACTGGCATGAATTTTTCACTTGCAAATATATGGAAATGTTTTTTTTACCTGAAACATCTCAATTTACTTCTATCGGTATTTTTTTTTGCAAATGTAGGACAGGTTTTTAGACATAATTGCCTAGTAGCAGAGTTGTACTCTGGATTGAGTAAGGTTGTGTACTGTCAATACACTACTGGTTATGTCTTGGCATTTTTTTATAGTTAGTATGCTAGAAAAATAGAAATATGAAATCCAACTCACCTTTGTTACCAACTAATTACATAATTAATCTGTTTAATTAACATCAGTCTCAGTTTTCACATCTGTGTTATGGTTTTATGATTTTTGTTGTATTATTGATATTCCACATCATAACATCATGTGGTGTATTGGGTGTTAAAATACCCACGCCATCGAAATGACTGGAGTTCAAAAATCATAAAACCATAACAATCTGTCTACTTACTTTATAGGGCTACTGTGGGGGCTGCTTGCTAAAATACTTGGAATATGTATAGTAATGCCTTTTTCACAGCACTTTGTGTATTTGCCTAGAAGAGACTAGACAATATTTCTTTCCATTTACTTATTGCACTGTACATTCTTAGTTCTAATTTTTCATGAGTTTCTCTCAGACTGCAGCTGTTTTCAAAGTTGTGGCCAAAACCGCACATCTGTTTCTAAAGCTTGGGGAAACAAACAAACAAATAAATAAATAATAAAACCTCTCAAAATATCTTGACAGTCTCTGTGTTTAACATAAAATCTGTTTAATTCCTCCAGTAACGTGTAATCAAAATTTGGGAGCAGCTTTATGGAAAAGTAAGACACATTACAATCTAACATTCTCACAGAAGGTATTGTAACATACATTCCCAAACAGAAGAAATTTAGGTTACAAAGCTAACTTTAATTCTAACATCTCTTAACTTCTAGTTCTTGACTTTGTAAGACTAATAGTACTCATAATAAAATTGTTAGTGGTTGCATGCATGCATGCATGTATAATCACTGCCTTTCTGTGTTTACCACTGATGTTTTGGAGTGCCTGTTCATGAAATGTCATTGTTTGGTCTCAGTCTCACTGATCTAAGATGAAAAGCTACTTACTGTAACTACATGTAGCAATGCAGTGTTGGCAGAAATAGCAAGATGTAATGAGTGAATTCAGAAAAGAAAAAGAATAATGCAGGAGACCTAAACAATGGAAAGTGATCTCTTTCCTTTGATAAACAAATGTCAAACTATCTGTGCCACCATTAATGCCATGGTGCTCTGTGTGATGACTAATCTTTTCACTTATGAATATGCACACCCGCTGAAGGGGTATTTGCAATTGTGCTGCAACTGTTCCAGTGAAGAAAAACTTTAGATATGACACTGATTCACCCCAGAATTCAAATAGAAATTCTAATGATAACTGTCCACAAGACTTGCAGTGCCCCTTAAAGGACTAAGCATGAGAAATTTGATCAAATTCTGTTGGATTTTCTAGCTTTCTCAAAGCTGACAACTAATTTTGGGTACTTACTGATAATTCAAGGTCTGATGAACAAGCCCTTCAAGCTTACTTACTAAACCTTGCAAATTTATTGAGTCTCGTGATGCAGAGCAGGTTTTAAAAAAATAAAAATTCCCACCAGATGCCACCGAGGCACAGAGTGCCAGAAAATATAAGCTGGCCTGAGCCTGAAATTCATTAGGACTGCAGTGCCTTTAAGCCAATGTTCAGAGGGTTATTACTTTCCATGATTCTCATCCTGCAAACAGTTTTGTGCAAGCCTTAAGTTATGCCCATGCAGATAGTCTCCCATTTTGATATTGGTATTTAGGTGCTTGAAGTTGGGTAGGTTTCTAGTGCATTCGGTTCAACCTAAGAAGACTAGATAACACAGTTGCAGAAGAGAAAAACATGAGAACAATTTTTTCATAACCCTCTGTTTGTTTTTTTCTTTATTTCTCTTAAAAATAATTACATATGGAAAAAGATGGTATAGTTTGTAGAAGAGCAGATTTATTATTCAATTCTAAGTACTCTTTAGCAATATTGTATGATTTTATTTTCCAGGTCAAATTTCAACCAAATCTACATCATAGGAATAGAAAAACTACATCACATATTCTGTACTTCTGTCTTTAGGGGATTAGTAGTTGTGAACCTGAGCATTATCTGTGATCAAAATATATTTTAGGCTACGTTTTTCAGATGAGCTGAAGAACTGCTTCACTGCGAGTAATCTGTCAGATCTAGAGTTTCTTAGCGAGTGGGAGATCAGATTAATCACATATAATAATCCAATAAATTATTTCACTATCAAAGTATATATTTTCATTGTAAATTCTGATATTTTGTGTTAGTTATTTGAGACGGACGTGAACAGAAATTTAATGTTTAGTGGTACATCGTCTTTATGTGTGTTATCAGGCTACTAAGTTATGACTTGTCATAACATTTATTTGTAATACATAGAAATAGATTTGCAAAGATGAAAAGTAAGCAGAAGTTAAGAAAAAGTTAAATGTTGATGAGTGAAAGTCCTGAAGCCACTGGGAGATTAATGGTAGCTCTCATTTAAAATTCTGAATATGTTGCTGTAAGACTCTTAGAACATATCCAAAGTCAAACTGAGGAAATCTTTCATTAATTGGCTCAATTCACTTGGAAAGCAAAGGGTCAATAGTGCTTAGAGTCTGTTCAAATTTTCACTGTGTAGTGGATGAAGTTTTGGGAAAAATGGTCTTTTGGAATGGATGTATTAACACTACCTGTCATTGTCCTGCCCCTCCAGACAAAAAAAGAACTTGCCTGTTAGGATTCCAGTTAATATCAGGGAATGGAGCAAGGATGCACTTGTCAGATATTGAAATTCTCACCACCACCACAATTGTCTTTTCCCATTTTTATGGTTACCTTTGGGGTCAGTAGTAACTGAAAAGCACTCTGTTTAAAATCAGTTGTAGAGACTATTGAGTGGTGATAGAGACAAAACAATAAAACAAACGAAAACAAAACCAATAGAAAACATGTTTTTTTACTTTCTACTCTCTTGCTTCATTTCCTGTTTACTGTACCAAGAGATCTGTCTCAGTTTTCAATCCATTAATCTGAAGCAAGGACTGTTTGCTGTCAGAACACAGCTGAAAATGTGTCTTTTTGCTACTTACATTGTGACAAATTTATTTAAGAAATTTGGTTAACAAATTTATTGGACTAGAAGACTAGAAGGGGAGGAGTTATCTCAAACAGTAATAGACTGCAACAAGGAGTTTAACTATATTAGATTTTCACTGAATGGATTTGTCACAACTGGACTTATTATGGGAATTATTATGCTGTATTATTGATAACTCCAACTCATGCTCTTAACAAATTTAATAATCCCAGCTCCTTAAAAATGTATGAGGGCTGCTTTGAAAGTAATGTCATTGGCATTCATCAATAAGCAAATGCTTATGAAGACCAAACAGAAAATTTGAGTGCATTGAGGTGTTTTGTGGTATATTTCAGCAGTGGTGACAGCAACAGTGGTTTCCACTGCTGTAGACTGTTACAAGCATGTTATGCAGGCTCTTAATCACTGATGGTGAAAATACATAGCTAATGGTGGTGGCTATGTTGAAAAAAGTGTTTTGTATCTCAGAATTTACTCTATCTGTGTTCAGTTTTGGGCCCCTCACTACAAGGACATTGAGGCCCTGGAGCGTGTTCAGAGAAGGGTAACAAAACTGGTGAGGGGTCTGGAGCACAAGTCTTATGAGGAGCGGCTGAGGGAGCTGGGATTGTTCAGTCTGGAGAAGAGGAGGCTCAGAGGAGACCTTATAGCACTCTACCACTTCCTGAAGGGGGGTTGTGGTGAGGAGGGGGTGGGCCTCTTCTCCCTGACAAATAACGACAGGACAAGAGGGAATGGCCACAAGTTGCGCCGGGGAAGATTTAGATTAGACCTGAGGAAACATTTTTTTTTCTGAAAGAGTGGTCAGGCACTGGAATGGCCTGCCTAGGGAGGTGGTTGAGGCACCATCCCTAGCGCTGTTCAAGAAGCGTTTAGATGAGGTGCTAAGGGATTTGATTTAGCAGTTTAGTGGGTAGGGGTGGTGATAGGAGGATGGTGGGACTAGATGATCTTGTAGGTCCTTTCCAACCTAATATATCTATGAATCGATGAATCTATCAAATAGTAATATTGTGATCTTTGTAATGGTTGTAGTTTCCATGGAAATAAATGGGAGGCATTGCATTCAGAGCAAAATATGTGTATACCTGTTTAAAAATGCTGGATAGTTCATCATTACTGGGAGGAGGAAGGTATTAATTTATTCAATAGTATTGTTAAAGTGTGGTTTTGGCATGTAATATAGAAACAAGACCAAACTTTCTCTAGTGAAGCAGCTGTTGCTCATACATACTAGATGTCTAGACTAGACACTTCCAAAAATTGCTAAAGCAAGCCTGGATACTTGTACTGCTGTTCTTGCATGGGGATAGTTTCTCTATTAAGCCAAATTTCTTCTCTCAGTACTTTATTCTGTCTCTCTCCAACCTGCTCTATTTATATACCCTGCTTGTGCCTCCTTGGAAGAGGTTGATTGTCAGAGATACAACTATGAACACTGTTTTTAAGATGCAGATTGCAACTGAGTAAGTAGCTGCAATTAGTAGGGTGATGTAATGCCTACAGAGGGAATACGTCATATGCAGCACTGGCATCTGCTGCAACCTGTGCAGCCTTTAGAAAGGAGAGTTAAACGTTGTCCCTACATTGCTACTGAATTTCTGCTTTGTATTGAGACTGCAGAACAAAATGTGTCCTACTAGATGAGAATCTTCACATCTTACTGTGATCCATGCTGAGCTATTTGACAGATAGTGGGTTATGTTGACCATGAGGTTTCACGTTGCACAGGGAGTGGTTGCCAGTGATCCCCTGGTTGGATGTTCTCATGCATCTGGAGTACGTCTGGACTGAGTGAGTCATAGCTGTGACCTAGCAGATTTTTACCTGGCTTGTTCAGTCTCTGGAGAGACATCAGATTTGCAAGAGAAGGCAGAGTAGTAGTGGTTCTTTGTTAGTTCTTCTACACTGTATCTTTTTTAAATCTGCAGTTTTATATCAAAAATATGCTCTCTGTTTAAAAAGATGATTTAGAACCTGTATAAATCCTAAAGAAAAATAGCAGATAGCCTTCTGCATTTCATTTTTCTAATAAAAACTATTTGGTTACAACTTTTATTTTTAACAGTTCAATTTGTTTAGTAAAATATTGAAAATATCTCCTTGTAATTTATGTGGCCACAGAGAGTGTGTATGTTGTGTCATAACTATATACTAGTTACTTTACCAATCAGAGGTTATAGCTTTGTAAAGCAGAAAGTTGTCCTAAAAGGCAGATAATGCAATTACTGTAAAATAGATGAATTCCAGAATCAAAGCAATGCAAGAAAAAATGAAGTCAGAAAAAATGTACATACCATTTGTTGCACGGTTGTAGTTTGGGGCCCCTTTTGTGGTCTCTTTCTGATCTTCCTGTCCAGTTGGATATCCTACATAAATACATCTCATTTTGTTTTCCCTAAATTTAACTATTTCTTCACAATAGTTTGTAAGACATGGTCTTCATAGTATAAGTTATTGGCGGAGAAAAGATCTGAGCATACTTCAGAACAGTTGTTCTGTATACATTGATGATGATAAGTATAGATGTATGAAATGAAAATCTTACCAACGAATTCATTTGCCCACTAGAGGACACTGAGACATTATATTTTTGTTCAAATGAAAGATATTTCAAAAACAATGTAAAGAGAAATACTTTTTTGTTGCTCTGAAATAAAATAAAATTATGCATATCTCATTTCTAATCTGTGCAGAATGATGTGTGATATGTTTTAAAAAGTTTAATGAGTGTCAAGCTTTACGGGCATGAATGCTAGATCTCAAATATTATTTAGCAAGTAGTTTGAATTGGTCCATGATAACATGGGTTTTGAATTGCAAAGATAATGGATCATAATTTTGGCATTTCCCACTCATTAAAAATTGTGTCAGAATGATGGATTAATGTATGGGTATTTTTTGTCCTTGCTATAATCTTTGTCAAAGGAATGAAGTATTGAAATTATAATGCCTTTTGTACTAAACGAATTATGAGGGCAGGATTTAGAACTTTGGCTTCCTTTTTTTCTTTTCACGGTGATTAAATAACCTACTTTTTTATCCTTTTTGCAGTTGAGCAAAAACCAAATACACAATCTGAATGAAAACAGAAGCTAACTATTAGAATGATAAACTAAAATAAACGAGAATAGGTTAATGATGTGTAGTCTATGTAAAAAGCCTTATGTACTTTCCATTAATATATTACCTTCCACAAATATTGTTACCAACTTTTCCTCTTACTGACTTTCATGAGAATAGAGCCTATAATTTATGTAGCTGGACTGTAAATTGTGTTTTCAAGCAGGAAGGAGGAGCTTTTATATGTCTTAAGAGGGTTTTCTCTTGCATTATTTTAGTTCCTTCCTTGACAGGTCCTGAATGCAGGTTGAAGATTTTAATGATTTCCCTACTGCATAGCCAGTACAGTTCTTCTCATGTGGGTTACTTTAATATATTGCAGTTATGGGATATAGGCACACTGTGAAGAGAGCTTATGACATTTAAGTATCTCTCTGAACAAATGCTTGTCAAGATAAAGTACCAGCTACAATCCTTGTAAGAACAATTTAGTTCTCAACCTAAGAGTCAATGAATTTAACCTGTTCTGTTCCTAAATTGCCCACTAATGCTTTCCAGTCCATGATCAGAAAATGTATGAAGAACATTGCCTGAATAATTGTTTGTGTATACCTTACTAGAATCAGGTAAACGCACATTTGTTATGGCAAATACAGGACAAATGATAGGATCTACACTGGTGTGGATTTAAGTTTTCTTTCTGCAAAATTCTGTGGCATTGGTAGGCTGCATATCATTGACAGCAAGGAGTGGGAAAGTCAGGTATAAATGCAGAACAATCCATATTTTTGTATTGTGTTCTTTTTTATTTTATATTCATAAGCATATTAATATAATCATTTTCTTAATGAAGACCTACATTAATTTCCTGAACAATATAAAAAAGACGAGTTTTCATTGAGATATTTTCATACATTGTTCCATTTCAAGTGATAACATCTGGAAAATGGGATTGGAATTACCATTACTAAATAACTTTGAACAAAAAAATTGTGTAGAATGCAGATGTTTAAGACACATAACAACTCATAAAAATTCACAAAAGACAAGCAAGTCCTAACAGCTACAGAAATCATTGGTCCTCAAAGAGTCATATGTATGAAAACAACCCTAAAACAAAATAAACATTTCTCTTTGTGACTCTTGCACAAGGATGCAGAAGGGAAAAAAAAAAGGGGGGGGTGGGGGACTTACGATAGTTCCTGAGGACTTCAGGAAGATCTCACTTTTTTTCCCATATTTTTTAAAATGTTTATTTACTTAAATGCTGAAGCTCATGCTACATTTGTATATAATGATATACAAAAAAAAAAAAAAAAAGATAAAATTCATTTGACAAATGATATCTGTGCCAGAATGATGAAGTGTATAAATATGGTAGTTTATTATTAAAAAATAGATTGACTTGTGGTACAGAATGTGATATGGACAACCTTAATTGGGAAGGAAGATAATTCAAAGAAATAGGAATATTATACTTATACTCTTACTTGAGCAGAAATAAGTAATTAGGGTTCAAAAAAGGGAAAAACAAACAAACAAACATAAAAATCAATCCCTTTAAATCTTAAGTGAAAACATCTGTGTACTTATTTATGCTTCATAACATTTAGTCCAGATGCCCAGAGAGTCCAGCTTAGAAATAGGAGGATGGCTTGGAGACTGGAGAAGATAGTGCTCAATGAGAGGCAGAAGGAGGTGGGTTTTTCTAGCATGTAGAATAGAAAGCACATAGTGAAAGAACAGGAGGCACAACCACAAATTACAGTAAATGAAATTGCATTTGGGTATAAGGAAATAAATCACTATGTGCTAGTGGTTAAGTACCTGAACAGATTAAACAGAGAAGGTGAAGTATCCCCTTCCATGGAGATTCTCGGAGCTTGGTGGAGCACAGCCACATCAGCAGCCTGACATGATGAAGTTAGCCTCGCTTTGAGCAGGTGGTAGGATTAGGGTTTGAAACGTGTGAGGAATCATATGCAGTGCTTTTTATAAGGCATCAAAAATCCATAGCTTTAAGAAAATTTAAGAAATTTTTGCAGCCAATAATTTCAACAGTTACATCAATGGAAAATGAATCTACCAGCCAGAATGGCTCAAGTATTCATTGTGCATTGTTACAAACAAATGTGAATAGAATTTAAACCAGATTTTTCCCCAGTAAAACAGAAAATGTCATGTAGGAGAAAAAAAAAAAAAAGCAAGAAAGACATTTCTATGTCTTCACTCTGCCTTAGCTTGCACAAAATACTAGTTACAAACTGCCTTAATTCAGTAGTTTAGGCATGTGTTTTAAAAGATCTTGAGGTTTTTCTATTCACTGAGAGGGTGTGTGGTAATTGAGAATCCTTTTATTGCTACCTAAATTCTGGATCCTTAGGAATGCTGATATTTAGAAATAAGCATTCATTCTTTCAGAATTTGTTTAACTGTTAACTGCTTAACAAAGCCTGCATATTTTTGTGAGGTTTTTTTTACTCACAATAAAGTAAATATAATACCATTATATATCTTTCTGTTTATATCAAATGATTCATCTAAATGTAAGAATGCACCGTAAGAGTATGAATCACAACGCTGAAAATGTAACTGCAATTTATTCTAATACTTACATAGAAGGGATTAAAGCTTTAGCATATCATAAACAACCTTTCAGTGACTCTAAGACATTAAATATATTAAGCTCTGACTAGATCTCTACTCCAGTTACCTGATCACAAGGCCTTTAGATCAGGTTGTGTACCATAAAAAAGCAGTTAGCATTCTGTACCCAAGTTCAGATAATGATATAAAAATGACCCAAGGTAGATCCTCACAGCTCCATTCCATATCAGTAGGGTTTATTTTAATAAAGTTTACAGAATTTTTCTTTCCCAATTTATGATAGAGCATACTTTTCAAGTATGTCATTTTCATTAAAAATTAAATATGAAAATGCCTCCAATGTTTTTGATGTCTTTTTGGAGTACAGAGAAGATTATATTACAGAACAAAAGCTCCTAAAGTAGTTCGCATTTTATGTGAAAAAGTAAATAGCTTCAAACATTGTAAAAGATGAGCTAAGTTCTCAGCTTCTGAAAGCATTACCATACACAGAAGATAAAGGGAATATTATAGAAGCTTGATTTAATGCACTCTATTAATTACTATTAATTATTTAAAATGTTATAAAACTCCCCCATGAATCCCTACTGAGACGCAGGCATGTCAAGCAGGCAATTAAAATACAATACAGTTAACCATAAAATAGAGTAAAGGAAATAAAATATTAAAAATCTAAACAAAGTGGTGGTGTTAACAAATCTATTTCACTTACTGAAATTCTAATTTCCCTGGAACTTAACCAACTGCATTAACTGCTCTGTTTTTCAACTCATACAGTCCTATCTCCTCCAAAAGTCGTACTTCATAAATATCAAATGACAGTCCTTTATTATCTTTGCTATTGGAACTAGCTGATTTAAGACAGAAAGAGAAAGGAATGGTCAATCCCAGCAAACAACAAAGAGTTAAGATGGTATTAAGATGGTATTTCCTTGACTGCAGATGATACTCTGGGAAGGGGAGGCGACTCTTAGTTACAATATTCTTCTCTTTAACTGCCAACAACACAACACAGCAACAACAAAATTGGAGTGAAAATACTGATATTTTTAAAAGGAAGGAAAAAAGTACATAACTAATGGCCACAGTAAATGCCACACTACAGAAACACTTCTATTCAGCTGCTTTTTATGCTTTGGAAGAAGCCGTAAATATTTTCCTTTGAAAATATTTTTCTTAGTATCACCCAAATCTCCCACTGTCTAATAATGATGTTTGGTAGCATTTGTTTGTGTTTTGCCTCTAAGCAATGTCACATCACGATACTCATTAACTGTGCAGGACAACAAGTTGAATAAATGACAGATATATTGAAAGGATTTAAGCAGTAGGCAACTCTCTCAAAAAACATTGAAAAATGGTGCTATATATATGACTGTGTCTACTGTTTCACAAGACATATCTAGTATATTGAATGTACAGTATAACCAGTTTGATCAGCGTGAACCTTTTACAGCTTACTCCAGCTGTACACTTTTCCTGAAATCTGAAGTGGAAAAAAAGGAGTGAAAGTGGGGAGCATTCACTCTGCTTGTTTCTGAAATGCATCAGATCCTTCAGCAAAGTATGTTTCAAGGAATCAGTTGGTTTATCTTACCTGGATGCATATTGCAACAAAAGTAATGTTTTTATCTTCCTGATATTGAAGCTTTAAAAGTTCCTGAATTGTGCCTGATTGACACATTTTGATGACAACAGCTTCTGCCTAAATCCCAAAAGAAGTGAGTCTTTCTTATGCTTATAATGCATAAGGTTTCCTTCCTTATGCATATATTTTAGTCCTATGCAAAGGTGTCCTTTACATGTCTCTACATGACACATCAAGAATAAGTTCTATAAGATCTAAAGACCAATTTCCTGAAATATTGCCATGCTTTGTCCATTTGCTTGTTTTACCAGAGAATTCAGAGATGGGCATTATTGCCTTTATCTGTCATGATGCTCTTTCTGTTTTGTGTGTTAGCAACAGCATGGAGAGCAGGACCACAAAAACTAAATTTAACATTAATGGGAGTAACAGTAACTTTTTAAAATGTGTAAGAAGATGTTAAAATGAAAAAATAAAATAGGATCTAGATTCCCTCAGCCCCATGAGATAAAAAGAGAACGCAACAGGAGAAACTTGGTACGCTAGTCTTTGAAGTCCCAACTTCACGGCAAAAAGCCCAACAGATGAAGAAAAACAGTTTTGCAAAGAAAACAAAATAATCATAGCACACATTTCTGGAGCTACAATTAGCTCAGATTGCTTTTTGGTTTTGTGTTGCATGTTTTGTTGTTTGGTGGTTTTTGTTTTTAATTTTTTCCCATTACTGATGTTATATTATACTGGATCAAATGTTGCTGTGACACTGAATTCTCTGGATGCTCATCTACAACATTGTCATTCCAAATTCCATTCACTACTGAAAAGATTTGTTCTTATCTTGAAACTATAAATACCTTTAACATTAAACAAAGTTTTCATAAAATTTATGAGGCCCTTTTACTTAGTTATTATTTATTTCTGAGTAAAAAATGTAAAAAATTATACCACAGTAAGTCTATTCAACTATTGTTCCAAAAAATGTAAGCCAGTACCTATCAGGAGAATACATCTTTTTGCTCCTCACAGCAGCAGTTTTTAAGATCAACATGACCTTTTTGCTGTGGGACCTATTTAGACATTAGCAAATTACCTTGCAGTTAACTAGACCAGAGGCAGTCTGTACCAAGAAGTTAGGTCTGCCACTAAAATAAATGAGTTAAAAGCATTTTAAAATGTAATAGATCTATATAATTTTTCCCTCCCTGTCTCACTGTAGTGAGAGTTATTGTCTGTTGACTACTCTTTTTTTATTGCAGTTGAATAAGTAGAACTCAGCAATCCTGAAATGTTCCCTATTTTGGGGAAGTAACATCTAAGAGAGAAAGAGTCAAAGTACAGTGAACAAAAAGATGCACATTGTTTATACTTCATGACTTTTCAGAGCATAGGTTTGTTATAAATGCTTTAAGCTGACGCTTGTTTTTATGAGATTCTTATTATTATTGAAAAGAAAGATTCTATAGAGTTATTATTTCCTAAGCACATATTAGTTACATTTCAAGCTTTTAGGCCAAAACTCTTCTTTTTTTTTTTAAGGTGTTCTTAAACACGATTTCAGTAGCTAATAACTGACTATTTCTGCATTTAGTATCTTATTTAGCTAGCTAAAAATGCAAGCCTTTGTTCCCCTAAAGCAGTTCTAACCCTTCTGATGATAAGATTTTATTGTTATTATTATGATTTGAGAATTGTAATTTTATGGCAGGAATATCAAGGTCTTGAAGAATTACATTAGTGAATATTAATTTAGGTTAAATTGTATTAAAATATTATTGCTACAAATGTTGATCATCAGTAAATCACAGAATGAGTACAAGATCTTGATTGAATTTCAAGATCATTCTGATAGAAACTGTATTACTTGTAATAGACATTACAGACTGACTTCAACAATACATAAGCAAATATACAACCTTACTCCAGAAATCCTCTAAATGCTATGAGGCATAGTTTGAGAATAAAAGGTTTCATATATGTGTCATCAAAAGCAAAGTCTGATATACATTACTTTTTCCTGGATGTGCACTTGAGCATTTTCTATAAGTGTTAGAAAGAGCATATGAAAATATGCGTGTGTATTATGCAGTGGTCACTTTTGGTATTGAGTGGGGGCACACAAGAAGACCACAGCTAAATTGAAGGAGCAGTCAGCAATGCATGAAATGAAATTCTGGAATTTTTTACTCCGGGAAATAGTGGAGAAAGGTAGTGTCAGCTGGTTCAAAAATAAGTTAGACAAATTAATGGTCATGTGCATAGAAGGATACATAAGACTGGCAGACATGTATGTTCTATTATCTCTATTGCAAATGACTCTAGGAGGAGAAAAAACAACGGATTGCAGGAAGTAGCTAAGCTTACATCATTTCCATAAACAGCATCTTTTATCGTCACTGCTAGAGACAGCATATTATGCTGCACTGTTGGCCTGTCCCAGAAGCTAATTTCCTGAAAAAGAGACAGATGGAGATGAGAAACTGATCTCCTATAGTTTATGAAGAAATAAACATGTTTGTGAGGTTGTGTCCTAGTATTTTAGCTCCAGGGCAGCATGAATATATGGATAAGGATAAGGCAAAACCTAGTCATTGTTTTGGGGTAATGTTTTTAATCCTATATTTGAAAGGATCAAAAAATAGAGAGGACTAAAGCTCTTCTAGTGTGAAGTTTCTGTTGATTATTATAGAATACAAAAACCTCAGTATCTAAAAACTCAATGAGCTCGTGTTAGCTTCATGTCCTCTAGCAAGTAGAGAGAAATTGTTTACGAATGGGTGTCTTTCTCATTGACCCTGTTTTTCAAGGTCAAATGTATGGGATGCTGCATACGAATAGTGTGATATAACCTCCCAAAGTCATCACAATTCAAGCAGCACATCTGAGAATTTGGTCCTCTGAATTTTTCTTTTGGATACTGCAGCTTGACTATATCTAAAGACTCAGGTGTAGCAATATGTTGCTTTCATTTGGAAAATAGCTGTAATATGGGTCTCAAAGTGCTTATGAATGCATCAGTGAAGACTGGTGAGGTGGGATAAGAGACTATGCTTGTCACAGCCACGAGCTATGTAATAACAAGCAGAAAGGCTTTTAGGCAGACATTGCTTTTCCATGAGAGAAGGATTAACAATACTGCTAGTAGGTGATTGTCTAATACGTCTTTAGAGGTCTCTCTTAATGTGGGCTGAATAATCTCCCAGTCCATTCTCCTATTTCACTGCCACTGCTGCTATAAAGATTTCTTTTCCCCTCTGAATTTGACTCAAATATTCCTTACTCCTGTGAATACATTTTCAAACCACCAGAAGGACAAAGTTCATTCCAGGCCTGCTACTAGCAGGTTATAAGGAAAAAGTAAGGAACACGGGAAGCTTGAAAAGGTGCAACTAGAGGAAAGCTTTTTCCAGTCTCTAGAGAGGTCATATGAATATATAAATGTGAATAAAAGGAAATATTCACAAGATTTTGTGTAAGCTTGCTAGTGATGATGTATAAGACAACCGTAAGTTTCTGGAGATAAGGAAAAGTTTTTTTCAAAGTGATGTTCTTGTGTTGTTGATTGTTTTGTTTTGTTTTGTTTTTTGTTTGTTTTTTATTTTTAATAACTTTTAGAGAAGTAAGTAACCAGAATATTTCAGAATTCAAAATGTGACAGGTCAGTGATATCTAAACAGAAATATAATGTGGAAAAAAAAAAAGGATCTAATTAATAAATAGAAAACTAGTTACATACGCAGATTGGTTAGTTTTCCACAAGAACGTAGCTGAAAGGATCCCAGTGTACTAAGTTAGGAGCAGGGACCTGTAGTATTTTTAATGATCTTTTTAAACAATATTTTTTTTTGTTAATAATTATGGAAATTTTCCTGATTGATCATTAATTACAAATGAACTACTCTATTGGATTAGTGCTGCTATTTCTTGGACAAAGGAAATTGAATTCTCAAGGTTAGCTTTCTTACAATAAGCCAAACAATCCCTGGCACTCTGCAGCACTATTTGCATTTCAATTAGATTGTGGCTCAGTGCCACTGGTTATTGTACGTTGTCTTCAGTCTGGTCATCCATTGACTGAAAAATAAAAGTACTCTTTTTTTTTTTTTTAATTCTAAAGGTTGTTTTGCTGTGCGTATTTATATATTTTTAGTTTAATTTATTAAATACAAAATATGATGCCACAATTTCATTACTAGTTTCAAAGGGATAAAGGAAATACACTGGAATGTTTAGTACCACACATAAATTGCAAAACACATAAATTATTATTTTATAAGAAGCCTAGTAATTACAGTGACAAATTCACTGGAAGCACCACTCACTTAAAGCAAGAACCTAGCTGAAATTTCCAGAATTGAGCTGTGTGCTTATGTGGTATCTTCAACGTGAGTGTTTCACTTCACTGTTCCTTCATTAGTGACAGATTTTTAGGAAATAGGAATACTTGAGATTGCTTTTCTTTCTTTTATTAAAAATAAACAAATGTGTTGCATAATTGTTCCAGTGGCTTCACTGGTATCTTTAAGCAATTTTTATACCGAAAATCAAAACAAAATAATTCTAATGGAGAGATATGTGGTCCAAATAGAGTTTATCCTGAATTGGCATGTAGAGACAACTATTCTCTTGGCAGTTTCTGAGTGTATAGAAAACTATTATTTCCTTCTTTTTTGATGACTTATCTTGAGGACATACAAAAATTTAATAAAATGGACTTTGCATTTGCATACAGTCTCTCTTCTTCTTATCTTTCCACTTGCAGATCTAAGGTGTCTCAGGACTGAAAGCTTTAATGTCCTCTTCCAGTTTTGAATTGAATAAAATGGCAGTGTGCTGAAACAAGATCAGTAATCTAGTGCAGAAATATGGAGACCTTTGAGAAATACAATAGCAGCTAACAGAATTATCCCTCTCCAACATTTTTCTTTTTGTTAAGCGAAATGAATATGGAATTTTATATTATGTGCCTTCAGAATGACACTGTAGATTGGGAGTGGGGGTTGGCACTTGTCACCTAAAACAATAGCTAGGAAATAAATGCATTCAAATTATCATTGTACAGATTAGGCAGCATCAAAGACAATGCCATCATTCTATTGTTAGCATTAAGAGCACATGAAAGAGAAATCCAATGAGACATTCTGCATAGAGTTCTCAAAAGGGACTGTAAAGAGCAAGAGGGAGTTGAGTGTCAGCATGTTTTAGGGCCAATACCTAGCATTTCTATCTCAGACCTTATGAATGTTTAGTGAATCCTGTGTATAGATTCTTTCTTTAGTTCTACTGCATTTTATTCTCCTGATTCTTACTGAATTGTATTAAGTGACATTTTTATTAATTTGTAGTGATGGGCTGATTTCACCGTTGCATTAACCACTGCCAGACAAGTTCTGCTTATGGTATTATTAGATCTTCAATAAATCTGTTTCATAGGAATCATCAGTTTAATGATCAATCGACCTTCCAAATAAACTTGTTGCAAAAATGTGGGTAAGTGGTGACTTAATAGATAGAGTTGTGGGGTATAAGTCAGAATAGTTTTACGTGAAGAAAAATTATTTCCACTTAGAATAATTGAAAAAACAAACAAAAGCTTGAGGCTTTTGTGTGTATGTGTGAATGCAGCATATTTATCTGTTTGCAGTTGCTTGTTTACTGCTTTGTTTTATATCCCCTTCCTAATGTCATCAGAGTGCTCCTGGGGAAAAACCTAAAACAGCAAACATCAAACTGAAAGTAGGCAGGATAAGTATTCCCAGACCTTGTATCATCTGAAACAACCACAATAAATAATTAAGTGCAGCCATAGCATCAAGGAAATGTTTGACCAAGGAGTGTTGTCTCACACTGCATTTTAGATGTCCGTAAAGTCAGGTTCTGTTGAGCAATTGCATGGAGAATATTTAACACTAAGTATCCTTTTTCTTTACCAAGCAACAATGCTACTTATTATCACTGAAACACAGATGGTCTCAGGGGAGAACAGCTACTTTAGTTACTGTGATCATCCACATAGAGATTCTGTATGTGTAGGTTCATGAGCCTCCAATGGATACATGTTAAAAGCCACAGCTGCTTCTCAAGTCTTTCTTTAATGGAACCACAGCTATAACCACGTCTGACTTGTCACTCTTCCCTCTTCTTCCACATAAAGGCATGCTCTTTCAAGCCTTCTCGTGGTCTCATGTGTGTCCCAGGTCCTATGAAATCAGTTTTGTGGACTCTTGCAGGAAGAGGGAGCTGGATTGCATTTAAAAGTCACCTGGTCCAACTCCCCTGAAACCTCAGCTTCAGCCAGATCAAAGTAATTCCCCTAAGCAGTCCATGCTAGACACCTACAGCCACCTCCTTTCCACGACACAATTATTCACCACCCACAGGCTGATGCCCAGCTAACAAATAATACTGTTTGTCAACAGACACCCAAGCTGGCAGTGCAACTTCTCACCGCCTGCTGACTGGCAACAGCCAGTCCCTAAGCAGTGGCCAGGGCCTAGCTGACTTCCCAAGGCTTAATTGCCTTTTGCATGATGTCACACAGTACAGAACAGTTGTGTGCCTAATTCAAGCCACTGTCCTGGTTCCTCCCTGTCCCCCGCTGCTGTGGCATAAAGGCAGAGACTCCTCCCTGCTAGGTGCCTTAGTTTGGTACGTTCTCCCATTGTTCTACAGCACCAAAAAATGTTGGTGTGCTATTAATCCTGCTTCTACTGAAACCAGGACAAGTTCCTATATTAGTTGTAAAGTTTAGGAGGTTTTCTTGCCCTTTTTAATGTAATATTAGCTCAGAGCAGATATGTCTAATTTTTTATTATCATATTTAAGGAATTACTTCTCGGATATGAATATATATATATATGCATTTCTGTGATTTCTACAGTTTGGTCAGTGTTTGCCAGGATCTGAAAATATTCCTGAACTTGGTTAAGGCTGAAGTATTCCTTAGCATGACTGAATTAGTTCTCCAACATTCAGCCTGTCAGAATAAAAATCCTGGAAAACGATGTTAAGACAGGATTTCTCCATGCTCTAGCAACTCCTGGAAGCTATAGACTTCGAAGTAAAGTCATATTCTTTTCAAACTTGGCCAGTCAAGATTATGCATTCATATCCTTCCTCCCAAAATTCCCTCTGCCCCCAACTGCAGCTAAAAGTGTTTCTTCCATTATCAGTCATGAATGTCATTGATGATACACTGCCATTTCAGACAAAATCAATGGCTGTCATGCCAAAGTCAGAAATTAACTTTGCTTTTATTATCACTGCAGGCGGTGACTGCAAGGAGTGGGTGGGAGTTATTCATATTATATTCTCTCTTGGCCACTAATGTCAGACTATGTGACTACTATTTAAGGTCCTGATCTTTCATATCATGTGGACATCAGTATTTCTTGTCTAACAGTTACTGTAGTCCAAGTAGATGCTTTACTGAGTTTTTGTTTTTAACATGATTGAGAAGATATTGGAAAAATGCCATTTGGCATTTTGAAATATCAGGATATTCAGCACAGACAAGGCTAATTTTTTGTTTATCACCTTCACTAACTTGTGTCTTAGTGCCACTTTGGGAACCATCCATCGTCTGTGCATATCTGACATGGTTATTCAGCAAGTCAGAACTGAAAATTTGAATTATCTGGTCTCACTTGTCAGCATGCTTGTCATCCTTGAACAAATGCAAAATCAATTCCAAACCAAAGGGTATGCTCCTGCCAACTGTTAACTATTGACTGCAGAATAAGTTACGTTTCTTAGTGATTAGGAAATGTTGGCAAACTTCTTGACTCACAGCTTAGTTTGGGAATTAGGATCATACATATACTTTGAGAAGGCAGTGAGTTGAAGCACATAATGACTGTGATATTTTGTTCTGAAACAATTTCTCAGCTAATGCGCTTTCTCTTCATCCTTCTCCTTTTTCCTCCTAGTTAGAAAAAATAAAGAAGTTCTTAATGGCAAATGAGAATGTCCCTTTAAAGTGCAAAATGGACATTGAAGCAGACTAAAATGAACAGCTCAGTACTTCTTAGAGTATGAGTCTATAATTGATGGCCATCCACAGGCATGACTTAGTAAACCTTCTTTCCAGATATCCAGATCATCTTCTTATTATCCAAGCAAGAGCCAATTCTTTTGCTTCTGGGAGGCTTCAATTTATATGTTAGAGGATGTGGAATCAGCTTGTTGAAATTAGCTGAACCTAACCTATTTGAGTATGTACTGAAATGAGCTCAAAGTGGTCTAAAACACTCACTACTGACACACTGACATTTCTCAGCTGGAACGTATGTTTAGTCTGCCTTTAAACACACTACACATGCAGCCTCTATCACAATGTCTTCATGTCTCGTTGTCTGCCAAGAGTAAACTTCTTGAACATTTCCACTTGTAAGGAAAGAGAAACAAAGCTTATTTTTAAAGAGTTAATAACACTTGAGCTCTTTTACAGAATTATCTTCAGAATGAACTTCTCTATGTACCTGATAGCACCTGAGGCTGTTGCTGTTCTTTCTCATTACCTATTATTGATTCAATTTAACTTGTAAAAAGCAAGAAGCTCAAACTTGCTATTAATTCCGTGCTAATAGCCATCCAAACTGAATGCTGCTATGCCAGTTTTTATGTGGTTTAGAAAATGTGTGAGTGGGCTTGCAAAAATAAAAAACAAAAACACAGCTGTATCTCCATAGACAGACTTCATCATTGTTTCCAGACACACTCAGGCACTTAGGTAGCAAAATGAAATCTCAAAAACTTAACTCTGTATACTCAGTTAAAATGATCTTTGCATATCAAGTTATTAAAAAAAATAGAAAACACGCTGAAGAAAAATGCTAAAATATGTATTTTATAATAACTGGATTGTTATATGAATATATATATGTTATGAAATAAGCTTTTTATGAAGGTTATTTTAACATAGAAAGACCAAGATAAACAAAATTTCAAAATAATGTCTATTGAAATCTTTTTACAAGGGACAACTTTATGGCTAATATATCTCTATTTATATTTTTAATTTGCTGATTAAAAACTAGTTGTTTTTTTTTCCTTTTACTATGCGGAAAAATCCTGGAGTTAAGAGTGTGAATATAAGTGTACCTACATTTTCATGTAAGTGATCCTTATTGCAATCTAGAAAGCAATACAAAAATCCATTAGTCAGAGATATCCAGCTATCTCCTTTTAGCTGTGCCCAGCATAACAAATAGCATAAATGTGGCATGGAGATTTTTATCTTTATCCTTGGCCTTCAAAGATTTTCAAACAAGTATGTATTTCTGAAGTATTATAATCAATATATATAACTATTAAATTCTTTCAGAATAACTGCTGTAAGATTAGTCAGTTCCTGTTTACAAAATGAAAGATTTTGAAAGTCAAAATATAGGAATGGAATGTAAGGTGCTTAAATTAATTCACAAAAATGACTGCAGAAATTCATTCAACATCTATTTAATAACCAAAAATTTACTCTTTAACATAGCAATTAAGAGCTTGTGATAATATCTATAAAATAGTGAATCTGATAGTGATAACCAGTGGATCTTCAGCAGCTCTATTGCTTTTTGGTTCTTTTTCGCTCCTGTGTCTCTATGCTTACTTATTTGTTTATTAGCAGCAGGCCTACATCGAAAACACAGCCCTATTTTGGGTTTGATCAAATATGAGCCAGTTAAAATACATGCACAGAAAGGGTAAAGTGAAGATGCTTATACAATCAAAGAAGAAAAAATTGTTCAGAAATGTAAAATTTCTGAAGGTAGCAGGTAAATAGACATCCCCAACTTATCACTCACCAGGATACAGATTTTTCAGCTGTTTACTTCAACAGCATAAGCAGTTCACTCAGATCTTCACTTTCTTAGTAATTCCTGACATTGATTTGATTATTGAGATAGCAGATTGTATTTTCAGCATGGTCAGCTTAGACACACTCTCTTCTTTTTCTTTGAAGTTAGTACATAAAACATCATCCTCTTATATGTAAAGACTCTTTTTTCCTAGGGATCTTTTCTTTTGTGGCATTTATTGTTACTTTAGGGCAACTCTGAAAGGTAACTAATTAAACTTTTTAAAAGAGGTACCAAAAATTAAACTTTTTCTTTTTTTTTTTTTTGTGAGGAGGAAAAGGATAATCAAGTCTTGGGTACTGAAAAAATGGCTTATTGTAGACCTCATTATTACTAGTTTTCGTTCATAGATGGCTCATCTTATGGTTGCTTCTGTAAAATGCTTTGTTGTTCTTGTCATATTATGTTGCTTTGTATTGCATGATGAACAGTTTGCCCTTGTCAACCTTGTCATACCTACAGCCCACCTCTCCTGAAAATCCCGTCCTCTTTGAAAGAATAAATGAAGATAATAAAGAACAGTAAAGAAATAGAAAACATTATTTTAGTTCTACTAAGAGTATTTTCACATTAAAAATGTTTTTTTTTTTTAAAGCACACAAAATTTTTATATTTATCTTGATCAACTAATACATTGTTTTTTAGGCTAGTGATAGTATGTGGAAATTGGTTTTGACCTTGTAACAATATCTCTTGAAAAAATTCCTAGCATGCAATCTGTGCTGGGGAGAGTTGTTTAAATGAACAATCACTACAGTTGCATTTTCAGCATTTAATTTGCAGAATTTAGGTGTCTGCAAAGATGAAGAGTGCTGGTTAAAGTTGCAATTAGATGCCGTGTTAGTTGGTATCTGCTTAAATCTTTAATTAAAGTACACTCTTAATTGGTTTTAAGAGTCTTTTCAGACTGGAACAGATAGCCAAGGATCAAAATGTTATTCAATGGTGTGATCTCGGCAGAATTATGGCAGCTAAGTTCTCTGTCATATAATGCTCAAACCTAAACTCTTACAAAACAGTAAGTACATAGTATAGGCTTTGCTAAACATCTTTTTGGACTGTGGGCAAATGCAGTAGCACAAACACATTAAGTACATGGTTAGTGATGAGTGACTGTGGAGAGCATTCTCCCCTCTGCTTCTGGGTTTTCAAACTCAAGATTTTCGTCTTAAAAGAAGGAAGGCTTTGATATTGTGGCATAATTTTTGTCTTATTTATTTATTTATTTATTTATTTAGTTGCTTATTTCATGACTTTACATTCTAAGGTGACATAGATATATCCTAAGATCTGCTGTATACATTGTATTACTCAGAACTGGGTAAATTTTTGTTTTCAGAATATACTGTAAATGCTAAAAAAAAATCTAGAAAAAGATAAAACCAGCAACTAGCAAGTACTTGATTTATTTTTTTCTTAATTTTTTTCTTTTATAAAGAGGGACTCTTTTTTTATTCCCCATATATCAGATTTACTAGAAGAACTTATTTTTTCAATAATTCCTCCTATTACCCAGAAGAAAGCAAGAATACTTTGAAAATGTCTAGCGGATTAAGGAAGCCAGTACAATATGTGAGCACAACTCCTTTCACCTATTTATCTTCTTTCCCTTTTTTCATCAATTATATCAGCAGGTGACACAATATTTCTTATCTGTGAGATTGTGATCTCTGTGTATTTATGGAATATTTTAGTGAAATAAAACTTTACTTCAAACTGCTTCTGTATTAGAAAATAAAAATGGATATTTCAGTGATGGAATCCTAGAAAGCTATGGTGATAAGGCCATTAAAGACACATATGTTCAGATAATACTACAGTTTAGTGTGTTGGTAGTATTAATGCAACTGTATGATTGCTAGAGTATAATAGCACGTTTAAAGCTGCAGAAAAATAGAACATTCACCTTTTACACCTCTTAGATGTTCACTGTTCCTTTTTGTTCTGATATTACAAAGTTCTTTGAATTGCATTAGCAGTCAATGGGAGAATTACTTACTTTCTATCCCCAGTTCTTGACATCAACTAAACAATGCATGAAAGCATTTTACAGAAAGAGACAGACAGAAGAAGAGATATAGAGAAAACTGACATAATACATTTTATGAAACGACAAGAAAACACACTGACAGTCAAAAACCTCCAACAGTAGTAGCATTTTAGAATATGCTACATTGCAGTAAACAAGATTTTTCAGTCTTTTGGCAAAGGCAATAAGATTTTGTCATTGTTCTCTATTGGTAAATCACCCTTAAAAAAAAAATAAAGATACTGATAGCAAAGAATAAGTGAGGCTAAGAAATCTTCTCCTAGCAAATAACTAATGTTGTTACAATAGTATCGCATCCAAATGAAAACGTTATGGTGTAATTATGGTGTGGAGGACACCTTTGAAAATTACATACTCCTTTTCACTGAAGTTAGAACTAAGTTAATTTTGTGTGATAACATTTTTCTTCTCATAGATCTTGTGGTTCCATTTTGATTTTCCATTTCTTTGATATTCTGCTCTATCAAAATTGCAACTTAGCCCTTTATATTGGCAAGAACTGAATAAATTACATTGTTCATACTAAGGATAGGGGTGACAGGATCTCAAAAAATAAAGTCAAATCCATATTGCTTTTAAGCTGTTAATCTGATAATTTAGAGATTTAGTATTTCACCTAAGATGGTAAAAAAGTTTCAATTTTCTTTCAAGTTGGCCACATTTATGCTGTTAATGTTAATGTTGTTCATTGGTTGATTATAAGATTGAAAGATTCAGATGCTATTCCATTGGTGTGATGTAGCATCTAGCTTTATGTTCTATGTATTTTAATGATAACATCATCAAACTAAATAAAATTAAGAAGATATACAGAAATGTTAACTTATTTAGCTATGCAACAAAGGCTTTTTGTGCTAGATTTCATACAATTACCAACAGAATATGATATTCATGCAGTTTTTTGCATGAATGGAATACACTGAATACAATGTGCAAATATTCTCACAAACTCCTGGGAAAGATGAACAGTGTGCATGTTTATCTAAGGTACTAAATGGCAATACAGGGGGAAGTTTGAGAGTATATGTATTTTAATATTGGGGGAAAATTAGGAATAAGAACTTGTAAATTCTTTTCCTGATTCTCCTATTGACTTGATTTTTGCCCTTTAGCCAGGATTGTATATTCCCTGTTACACAGATACTTTAAAAAACAAGTATAAAGCTTCTTACCAGTCCCTTCCTCTCAGGGATGATGTCAAGTTGAAATAATGCTTTAAAAGCATTTTAAGATCCTGTAATTTAGGCAGTGTATAAGTGCACTGTATTAATATTTTACTGAATACAGTAATTCCTGAATTTTAAGCAGGAAACCTGCTGTTAAACGGTATAGATGGTGTGACTGTAAATATTAAATTTTTGCACCCAAATTAGACTTTAAATCAGATTTCCTTGTGGAAAAGTCACCACAATAAACATTCCCTTTTCAGCTGCTATCTGCCTGGGTAAAATTTAATAAAAATCCATTTCTTAATATACCTCTTAAACTTCTACAGTGTAGATGGTATTTTGTTGGATTTTTATAGATACAGATGACATTCAAATTATTTTTGTAATGAGGCATCCAGAAATACGCAGTGAAGAGCAGCAACAAATGTTGCTTTGAATTAATATTTAAATCTGATTGTTTGAAACAATCCTCTTGAAAGAAAATCACGAGTGATTTTTAATAACATGGAAGCCCTTAGAGTCCTTCAACTCTATCAGCTATGTAGTGTCAGTCTCTTTTAATCAGTCCTTCTTTTATCACTAAGCCCTAGATGACAGCCTGAAGTGTCACCCTGAGGTGTAGATCATTGAAATATATATGTGACTTATCTGACTTCAACTTTAAAAGAACTGTGAGGAAACAGAAGGACAAACATTGTTCTGATCATGTTCAGCTTTCTGGATGTCACTGACAATAGCACTAGTAAAATGAAGAGGCCTAAGAAGTATGGAAACAGTAATTTTTTATATACTGATATTTTATTTTACATTATAATTATTAAAGTCAGCAATTTCACAAGTTTTTACAATAATTTATAAAATCTGAATACTGATAAGAAAAGCCAAATCTACATAAATCCAAAGGCACTATTCTTCCCTGGTATGAAGAGATCTTGTTTTTGATCACTTATAACACATTTTGACTCATGAAAATTGAATATCTCTTGGCAAATATTCCAAAGTTACTTCTTAAACCAGATTTTTCTTGTTTTCTCTCTTGCCTGACACTGTGTCAACTATATTGCCTCTCTTCCTTCAATCAAGGAGTGTCTTTAATCAAGATCAGTGTCTACAAAACTTAAAACTCTGCAAGTGCTTCAATATTTCAAGCCATATAGATGTGAAAGTTTATTTCGGATCTTAGATGTTCTCTGCTTCCATATATTTTTAACAGGCCTGAGGGAATGCTCATCTTCCTATCTCTACTTCTCTCTATATCAAGATGGCCTTTTGAAATATAATGAGGCCTGAATCTGGTGAAATGACTGGAAACTTCAATGTCTACAACTGAATCAATCACTGAGAGCAAATTCTAGTGCTGCATATGTGTTTCCCGGCTAAGATTTTCAGTGTTGTTTTCAGAATAGGAAAATGATAAGAAAAACAAGTTCTGGAGGAATATGGAAGATACTGAATTATAATAATGCTATACAGAATGAATATATTGTTGGTATCCTGACTGGTCTTATTTGATTAAGTGCTCTATTTCAATATTTGGAAAACCAAAAAAAAGGACTAGGCTTATAGTCTGAAAACTCTGTGAGTGATAGTATGAACCCTTGTGGACCTTACCTCCTTGAAAAGCACCTGCTTTTGCACATATCGACTTCCTCTTTAAATGAGCAATAATTTGTAATAGGTAAGTCAGGTAGCTCATGTTCCTGAAAAGTTTTCAGGAATACAACTGACTCGTAGAAAAGCTGTATGAACATTTTGATTTGCATCACCTTATTTGCCTAAGTTGAAACACACTTTTGTAGAGTTGTCTTATCTTAAACTTCTAATGAGGACAGAAAATGAAAATGAATATTGAGATGTGTCACCTCCTATAGCCCAAATTATCAAAATCTTCTTGATTTATTACTTTAGTGTTTTCTGGAGGAAACTGAACTAATGTAGGTTGGATACATAGTCTGTGAATCACAGTTGGTGATCCTCCTTAATTAAGCAGATTTCCCAAAGCTCTTAAACACCACTGCAGCCTACCAAATTAGACCTCGAAGAAATTATCTTTTTTAAGGTGCAGTGGATGGAATTGGGCATCTTATTTTTAGAAGATGCATTATGCTAATAAACTAAGAATCTCTTGAAAGAGCATCCTAAATCTTGCATCATTTAGTTTAAAGGACAGATCCATTTAAACAGCTTTCACTGACCCTCCAGGCTGATATTTCTCACAGTATGCAAAACTTTTAAAATTACTTTATCAAAAACAGATGTTTAACTTAAGGAATTCTGATACTGAAATGTAATTATGTAGTATAAATGCAATAATATAATCATATGAATAAATAATGCCTATAGTAGACATTTCTACTCTAAATGATGACTCCTTTTCTCTTATGTAATAAAGACAATGGAAGTACTCAATGTGTATATAATTGAAATGTATTTGTGTATGTTATGCGTGCCAAAGCCAAAAAGTTTGGGAGGCTTAAAAATGTCAGTAGAGGGAGCTCCTACCGCGTGTATTGAAAAAAACATTTTACCTTAGGTAGACATGCTGTTTTGCAGTTGTTATCAAGAAGCTGCCTCTTATGATGTGCTCCCTGACTGTTTGGCAGCATATCTGAGGGAAACTATATAATAACACAAAAGGAAATTGGCTTAATATTCATCTGGCTTGTCATCTTCTGTATATCACAGATGTACTGAAGGTTGCAGGCCACATACAGCATCATTGACCTACTCTTTGTCTTTTCTGGATCTCACTGTGAACCTCAAATGTCAAGCAAAGATTGAAAAAAATCAATGCTAAAAAAATAAATTCTTCATGTCATGGTAGAATTTAATTTGTCTAAGTGAAGAGGCATGAAAACAAAACAGCATTTTTTTCCTCAATATCAAGATGATAGAGCTTGATCAATAGGATATGTTATTTGCAGATCTGAAATTCCAATAACAACTTTCCAGTGTTCCTAATAATCTTGAAAGAGTGTCAATTACTCATATTCTCACTTGATTTTTCTAATAAGAAAAAATACAGACTGATGAGCTCAAGCGACAGTGACCTTCTCTGTATGCAGTCCCTAAGAAACTTTTCTCCTGTGGTTTGATTCCTTTGTCAGAAAGAAATTTGTGGTCGCTGTTAATAATGACAACTAGCAGTAGCATATGAAAAAAAGCCTCTGGCATTACTGAAAAAGGTCAGATAACAGCACATGGTGCATTTCTGCTGCTATGTTTAGTCATTTTCCATCACAAACCTATTATGTATCTTGAACATCTGAGCAGGCTATATGACTGAACACTACGAACTGTTACTAAAAAAGAGGATAGTGAGGCTGTAGTTACAACTTAAATGTCACACACAACATACTGATAAATTCACCTGTATCTTTGGTCTAAGTTTTGCCCAACAATTTCAAACTCCTGGATTTGCCTAAAATATCATCTCTTGCCCTTCTTTTTCCTTACTTCTCAATTACAGGTATAATTTGAATAGCCAGACAGTTGTCCATCTTTGTGTCTGATGAAGGAAGAAATAAGATTTTTGTATTTTCTAAATTAAAGAGTGATGAAAAGGCTTTAAAATACATTACTGTATTCTTGCTTATACTATCTTGATATTATATTAAAAATAAGTAGTTGATGCTAAATTAATAATTTAAGCAGTAATCTTGGTCAGTTTTTCATTATATATATGTATCTAGATGCATGCATGGGTATTTGGTAAAATTTCTAGAAATATTTAACTTTCTTTCATCTTATAAAGCTTGCCTTTCTAGATGCATAATGCTTTAAAAATCCTCTGCTTAATTGACACTAACATGGCCAACTGTCTTTCTTAAAGTATTAAAAACCATATTTTATTCAATGGTTGATTAAAATTAGATTGCCTTCATATCTGGATTTATTAAGTGTCCCATCTCATGGCATACTGCACTCACATAATATAATATGGGGATCAGACAGAAAGAGATGTTTAAGTTGAATAATGCAGTGGCTTAACAGATATTCAACTTTTATTTTAATATAATTAATTTAATGAATGATCCTTTTTTTTCTCCACATTGTTTAGAATATTCATTATGTAGCCTCTTAAAAGATAAATTACTAAAAGTTTATTTTCCTAAACTAATAATAAATTAGTAGATTATATTTACTCCATTCATTATTGATTATTTCTATAATATATCTATATATTCTCAGATTATTTATAAATCCATTTTGTAATTAATAAGAAATTATTCAGGTAAGTCATGTCAGATGTCTGAATCTTTGAGGGAAATTTTAATTTGCCATATATATTTGGCGTATACATTTGTTCATACAACATCTCCGAAAATCATACCTTACACTGCTCACTTCTGTAAGTTAACTTTTCCTCATTTTAAAATTTTATTTTCTGAAGATGTGCTCCAGATACTGTTGAGGTCAAGTAAATATTTGAAGTAGGCTCAGTGTAAGAAGTGAGTGTAATCTAGAATTATTTATGCTAGTCTGCTATTCATAGTCCAATTGAGAATGCTTAGGGACTCTAGTGGAAGAAATACCAATGTACAGAAAGATTGGTGCTGTATGGAAATATACAATAATTACCATGTATTGCTCCAACTACTAGCATTTATGATTCTATTATAACATTTTTAAAGAACTGATACATAATGCATATAAAATTGACTCTTAGAACTGTTGAATGTCTAACCTACCCAAATGAGCAAATATATGGTATACTAGCTGGCATCTTCACAGCTAGTACAGAAGTACTGCTGTCCATGTCTTTAAAAAGCCTGAGAAACCTGGCTGTTAATGGCTGACTGCAGTGCATTACATTGGAGCCAGTGCATTATGTTCTGGGCCAGCAGTGCTAGAAATGTATCACTTCAGATGTGCAATTTTGTTTTAGACAGAAAAGGAGATGGATAATTATGCTTAGATTATGGGCATTTTTATGCTCCCTGTAGATATATTGATGATAATCCCTTGGCCTGAGACATTTTATTCCATTCTTGAGGAAAGGCTTTCATATTTTATCAAGGCTTTTCCTGGAGCCAGCCTTAAGCACTAACAAGAAAAATGACTGCTTGAGGCTCTGATTTAGCCGTAGCAAGTTAGCCCAGAGACTCAAAGGCATTTAGGTGTCATGACACAGAGCTCTGTGGCACCTAACTTTAGGCATCTGACCATTCTTTTCACTGAATACTGAGCTGAGAGTACTCATACGATCTGCAGGCAGAATCTTATGCTTCAGGAAGAGATACATGCAGCTTAGTATGAAGAACAAAGAAACAGGCAAAATGGTAAGAAATTTCAAAACCAGAATGATGTTTTGCTTCTTCTTCCTTCTTTGGCTTTTTACCTGAGACAGTCAAGTTCATCCACAGACACAGCCTTTTTCATCGTGTTTAAGTCCTATATTTTGAAGGCAAATAGATCTCAAATGGAAAGAATCTTTTACTGATGGCAGAACAGGGAGTTAATATCAACTACCTTGCTGTTTTAAGAGCCTTCAATGGATACATAAACTTCACTATGATGGATAAGGCCTTTATATCCACCAGACGCAGGAAAGTATCTTTTTTCAGTTGTAATTCACAACTCACAGTTTCTCATGAAACTAGAATTATAATTGCTTTTTCAAAAGAAAAGCAAAGGAAATTAACTGCCGCTTTCAGGGGATATGTGAGAGGCAATTTCTGTCTTCTTGTCCCTTCTCGGCACTATCAACCTTTTGTAAACTGGAGCTAAGGGTTAAGAACAGGGATTCAAAGGTTTGTTTTTGCACCTGTGAATGCAACTCCATTTACCTATGAGAATTCCTGAAATCCCAGACTTCAATGTTTTGCTTACTCCTTTTTTCCACTATTCAGATCAGACTTTTTCATTCTGTTATGCAGTACAGAACAGCTCATAAAACAGGAGGGAGGGAGAGCAGCACCTCTCCTGCAGAATAACTTCTAACAGTAAAAACATATCATTTCAGCTTTCCTGGATCCTAGGCATTTCTAGTATTTGCCTTTAATTTAGGATTCAGTAAAAGTGAAACTGGAATACCATATTTCTCATGACTTGTGTGAATCATTGTGCGTAACACAGCTGCCTTTGAAGTTAATTGAAGAAGCTTGGTCTCCTTTGACTCTGGTTTAACTGTTGGTTTGGCAATAAAACTTCAAACTAAATGAGTTGTGGCTTCTGTAGTTCTTATTTCATTTCAGTGGAAAGTTCTTACTGTACCCACAAGCATATAATAAAAATGCCTGATTCCTAGCTCATATTTTGCTGACAGACAAGATAATGTGCACGTGTAATGGTGTTTTCTGTGGGTACAGTTAGAATTCCTCTGCTTTGGCTTTTTCCTGGTTGATGTCATAATACTGAACATAAAACCAAGCAGCAAAACTATAACTGGGACATACCTGCTGACAGTTTTAAGACATCTTAATAAGGACAAGAACCTAATTGGAAGCAGTCAATATGGATTTATGAATGAGATATCTAGCTAATGTGATAACTTCTGATGATGAAATGATCAAGGGAAAAATGAACAAGGGGAAAACTGTGGATGCTGCTTTTTTTGACTTCAGCAAGGCCTTTGACACTGTCTGCCATCATCACAGATAAACTGTTGCAATATTAACTAGATAAATGGATATTGTATGGATTGAAAATTGGCTGACCCACTGGGCTCAAATGGGTCATGGACCACAAAGTCAGGAGGCCATTCATTATATATGTAGCCCAAATGTCAATACTGTAACCAATAACATTTTCCTTAATGACTTGGATGGTGGAAGTAAATGCACCCTCAGCAATTCATAGACAACACAAAATTGGGGGACTTCTTGATACATCAGATGGGTGTGTTGCCAGTCAGAGGGGCACCACCTGGCTGGAGATTCAAGCTGACAGGAACTTCTTGAAGGTCAACAAGAGGAAATGCCAAGTCCTCATCTAAGGGGAAGGAATACCATACATCAGTGCAGGCTGGGCGCTAACCGATTCAAAAGCAGCTCTGCAGAGAAGAATCTGAGGTGCTAGTGCAAAACAAATTGCATTTTGGCCAACAGTAAGCCCTTGTGACTAAGAAGGCCAGCAGAGAGCAGAATGTCACCAGCAAGTTGAAGGAGGTGATCCTTCCCCTTTGCCCTGCACTAGTGATAAACACCTGCACTGTTATGTCTAACCCTGGGTTCACCAGTAAAGGCATGGATGTCCAGTGAAGAGCCATGAAGATGATTAAAGGCTGAAACATCTGACAAATTAGGAGAGGATGAGATAGATGGGACTGCTCAGCCTGGAGAAGAGAAGGCTTAGGGAATGTTGTCAATATCTATAATTACTCAGTAGCAGAAGTAAAGAAGAGAGAGTCTGACTTTCTCAGTTGTATCCAGTGACAGGACAAGAGACAGTGCACACATATTGAAATATAGGATATTCCAGTTAAATATAAGAAAAAGATACTTTACTGTGACTGAAGTCAAATAGTGGAGCAGGCTGCTCAGACAGGTTTGTGGGGTTTTCCTCTGTGGAAGTACTCCAAACCTGACTGATGTGGTCCAGGTGCTGGAACAGTATAAGACTGTAAAATGTTTTTTAAATTCTAAATTCCTATAAATTTGCTGAGAATTGGAGAGTGAATGCTGGCAATGCATTGATGCCCAGGAGTTTCATGTCACAGAAAAAAACAAGGTTAAGTAAAGCTTGTAAAGAAAGCTATGGTAGCCATGGAATGTATTGCAAAGGATGTAAAATTATTCATAAATGAAATTCTAAGGGAGGTGATATGTTCAATGGGATCTGAAGATGAAGTTTTCCTAAGTTCTTCTGAAGCTTGAGTTGAGACCAATGTAAAGGAGCCAGTGTGTAAAACTAAACAAAGCTAAAACGGTTGTGTTGAAGGACTGGTTTCATCCCTGAAATTTATATTTATTTATTTATTTCTCAATAATGACTATAAAAAGTATGAGCAAATGTGTGTGGAAATAAGTTAGTAATTAGCTTAAGTACTTCAGACAAGCTTCTGGAATTGAACACATGCTTTTTTAATGGCTGAGATAATCATAAAAAAGATTATCACTTTTTCTTGCTTTATTAACAAAACAGTTCCGATCTATTAGAGTATTTCTGGCATTTCTATGCCAGGTATGGTGGGAGTTCAGCTACATATGGTACATTAAAGTCAAACTATGACATGTGAATGGAGCTTATGAATCTTCACACTTAGGTACATGTTGAACTAGACTTTTCAGCATTCAGTATGTGTGTATGCTAAATTAGTTTATTGGTTCTTTTCTCAGTTGTAACTATTTTGTGAGATACTTCACTCCTCAGGAAGTTACCATGAATTCTTCAGAATGTGAGGCCACATGTGTCCTGCTCTAATAGTTCAGGTTTTTTTAGCAATCAAGTGTGACCTGATGTAGTTTTTTCTGATGTAAAGAGAATTATCTTGTATTGTAAAATAAGACCAGAACTGTGTCTCTGAAGCTACGTTAATGCATCCTTGCAGGGTAAAGCTAATACGAGTCTTTTTTATTTTGATGGGACCTAGTATTCTGGACAGCATAACAAAAATAATGTGATGAATTCTGATTGATAATCAATGGATGCTCTAGTGAACTTACAGCATGAAATCACAACAGACGACCTGACACTTCAATGCATATCCTTTCTTTTTGAAGTATTCTGCCTTACAGGCTAGCATTCTCCCTGTCTATGCTTCATCCCCCAAGGGACTGGGAGATTTAATTTAATGGTTAGCTAAGCAGGGATGAGCTTAACACTGCTCATGTTAAGTTAATCATTGTCCTGGATGTGAAAACTTGTTACAGAATAGTTTATGCACCTTGTTTGTTCCAGTAACTGTAAATATAACAGGCAAAATAAAAGATTTGGTTCTTAAACCCTTTACTGACCACATATTATTTAAGTTTAATTAAATGTAGAAGTCATTGATTAAGGCTTTGAACAGTTCTTAAGATTCTAAACCAACTGAAGTCCTATGAGTCAAGATTAAGATTTTGTATGCTTTTTAACTGGTGTGATTTTAAGTGTCACAGTTGTTTATATTCTAAACACCTGATAGTTAAACATATATAACAATAGCTAAACATGGGATTTAATGACTGATTCTTCATGTTAATTCTTTTGGACCAGGTTGTGATATCTTTACCAAGATCATGTTAGGACATGGGATGACTAATTGTCACCCTTTAGTCAAAACCTAAGCTTTGTTGATTATGGTCAAAAAAGATAATAAATACTAATACAGGGTACAAGAAATCCCTCTAGACTCATACTATTTTCTCACTGTGTTTTCTCCAAATTACTAAAAACTCCCCAGCCTGTGCTTTCTTACAGCTATTTCCAGTCTAGAACATTACACTACTACTCATTTACTGTTTTCTTATAATAATCATTAGAACTTTTCATAGCTTAATACAGTAATAATCAAAGAAGTCTAGAGTATGAAAGAATGTAATAGATTGATACAACTAGCCTCTATTTTTATTATTTTATTTTATATTTTATTTTATTTTATTTTATTTTATTTTATTTTATTTTATTTTATTTTATTTTATTTTATTTTATTTTAATTTTTTTTCTTTAAGCAGAGAAAGATTTGGGAATGATTGTAGAAGATGGCATTAGACTTTTATATAAATGACCCTAGAAAATAACGGACTCCTGCTCTTCAGCCTAGGCCTTAATTGCAAATAGAAGACTTTGGATACCCCTTTGCATGGATTCATCTTCTCAGCAATAAAATAAATTAATTGAATCCAATCTTATGCCAGTACTCTCCAGACTGACTGTTCTAAAAGTCTTTATTCCAAAGTGTAGGAGAGAGCAGAAAGTACAGCAGTCACCACGGAACTCACAGGATCTTATAGTCTACATTTCCACTTGCATTCAATGGTGGTCTCTAGATTCTTTTAGTTACTGGTGTAAGAATAAAGCTGCTTATTTGACACTTAGGTAGAACAATGTAGAAGCAGTAAAGCAGACAATTTGTATTATACGAAATTGTGAAGACCAAGCACACTGTGACTAGCATTACCATTTTAGAGATCCATGAACAGTGGAGAAGCATCTATCCTCATGAGATCAGAAATGAACAGGAGGACAGAAGAGAGAGAGTGTAAGAGAAGGCAGTATGTGGGATAGAAGTAGGTGGAAATAATTTCTAATTTAAGATCCAAAATTAAAAGAAGTGGTCACATTTATGTAGGCTATGTGAAAGGTTCTAGCAATAACCTCAGACAACTTAAAACTGAACTAAGGAAGGAAGTATATGACATTGCAGAGCTAAGCCCTTGAGCACAACCCCTTTTCCTAGCCTATATTTCAGCCATGATCTTGTTTAACTCTACAGTCCCAGTCACTAGTCATACACATGAGTTTTCTCATTTTTGTTATTCCTATTTTTTCCCAATCCTACTGGGGAATTAGAGTGGGTGAGTGTCTCTGTAGTGCTTTGCTACTGACTAGGGATCAACCTACCACATTGCTAAAGCCACCAGAAGGGCTTGTGTGATGAGGTGCTATAGCAGAGAGAAAAAAAGAGCAGGAGCAAAGCAGGGGCCTGGGATCATCCATTTTTGATGGTAACAAACCATTACATCACGGCAGCAGTAATGTCATATAAAACTAACTGAAAATGATATTAGTAGCTTAGGTGACATGTAATTCCGAAGAAGGAAATAATTATTAGATGTAGATACACATAGTACTTCCCAGGCATGGAGTCTAAACCAGCTTGTATAAATAAGAAACAAGAATGAAGCAGAATAAAGTTCACTTTCCTATAGGCTTTAAATAAGTCCAAGTTATTTCCCATGTCAAGCTGTATCAGTAACTGACACTTCCTGAACCATAATGTTAGCAGCCTCTAATAACGCATGGTTAAACCAGCAGTTACCCATTTAGTGTAACCTTTGCTTCTGGTAATTGAGAGTATGTATTGCTTAGACAGCTCTGAATTAGAATTAGTCATAGGGAGCTTTCAAGGAAAATATGTAAAAAGCTTCATTCTGAGTCCAATTAGAGCTAAGGTCAGTCTTCTTTAGCCCCTCTCATTAGTATACTCTGGAAGCAAAAGTTACTTCAAGACTCCAAACATCTGACTCATGGATATTTGTTTTGAATGTCTATCAGCTAACAGGGAAGGTGTAGTCAAAATATAAGAAGTTATTTAAACTAATTGTCCAGATAAATGTGCATTTCTGCATCAGTTTTTCCCCTCATGTAATGAATATATTATTTCATTAAGGCAATCAAGTTTTGTGGGGAGCAACAACTCAACAACTTTCTTTCTAATGGGAGCTGATGCATTAGACCCAAACTTCATAGCTATCCTGTTTCCAAAAGGAGAATATCTGAAACAGACTGGAAAAAGTTAGTGGGAAAAAACAAAATAAGCATGCACAGTCAGTAGGATCTTGTATTTATTAATATTACACATGTACAGCTGTAACTTTGGTAGAAACCTTATAAAATCTACATGTATATCTGCTTTACTTTAGCCTCATAAAAGAAATAATTGCAGTTTATATTGCATAAGGGTACATGGAGATAAAGTGCATTTCTGTTCCTAAGGATATCTGGAGTATGTCAATAGCTAAAACACGCTGGATGTGTTTAATCCAGGATGAACAAGTACAAGCTTTTAAATTGGGGGTAAAGCGGGTTTCCTTAAATGGTTTTAAGTTTATATGTTGGATTGGAATTGCCCCCATATTACCTCTTAATAAATAAAAATGCTAAATATTAAAAAGGAAAAATTTTACCATACCCACCTTCTGACTACAGTCTTAAAGAACTTAAAAAATACCTCAGAGATAAAGTTCTTTCAAGGGATTCTTGCTCTGTTCTACACTATGTCATGATTAATTAAGTTGACTGTACATGTAAAACACAGCTTCCCCTTTTCTTTCATATAGTTCTCCTAGCATGCCTCAGCCAAGTCATGACTGTGGCAACTAATCATTCCCAAATCAATCAGTACTACACTGACATGCAAAATCCATCTTATGTTATTATTTATAATTGATCCCCATGGAAACATTGTTTATATGCATGTTACTCAGAAGTTTGAAAATATATGAAGCTGAGTATGTGGGTGTCATAAGAGATTCAGGATGCCCATAATGATTCCATGATATAGCACTATTTGCTATTTCAACAGCTCATCTACTCACATAAACCAATAGTAAATACTGGAAGGTTAATACTTGCATTCTGAACAAAATACAGAACAAACTAAGACACAGCATGAATTATGGGAAAACAGGTGTAATACAGGTCCCTATAGAAGAACATCTTTGGCAACCACACAGCTGCTTTCTAAGCTGAAATTTGCTAAGTGGTCTTTCTAGTATTCATATAATACAGAAATTACAATGTACCAATATTTGTAAATGCATATTGCTCCTCCTAGATTGTCTTCCAAAAATAATGTTTGGAAGCAGCAGAATCAGAAATTGCTGGAAAGAGTTTCACATCATATCCTGCTCAGTTATTCCCTATACTGCTAAAAATCTAATAAATCTCTTCTATTGTGGGGATTAGTAATAACTGCACTATTTTGGGGTGTTTTCTCTAATCAGCTAGCAGCAATCTCTTGTGTCTTGTAGAGACCAATCTTGAGTTTGTTAGTCTACCTTTCAGACTGATGTAGTGTTCTCTCATGAGTCTTAAAAAGCTACTCTGAAGCTTTACCTGTCACAGAAGGTGTTAATCTGCCTACTTACAGGTGACTGAAAATGATGACGTACATCGGGTACCTCATGGGCTACAAGGGACTATGGGAACTGCAATAACCTTTCTTTGGCTCTAAATGTGCAGATATTCCAGGGTAGTGATGCTCATTTAGTACATTTTCATGGCTTTCCTCGGTGATAGTGTAAATTGTTTTATTTCAGTGTCTTTTCTCATAGGTTTGTCACTGCCTAAAGTGTTGTTTTACTTTGTTGCTTTTTACCTTAAGGGTATTTGCATGTGTGGGGACTATTTCTGGGTAGCTGTAGTGGTTAATCAGAGTGTCAGAGAGGTAGCAGGTGACAGTACCTGGTGCTTATGCCTTCCTGTTATAAGCATCTTAAACTAATAGGTCATTATATGCAGTTTGTGTAGTGAGCCCACGTGACACAGACAGCACAAAAATAGCAGACAAGCAAAAATTAATGTTCCTGCTGCACCTTTGGGAGATATAGTTTAAGATAAAACATATGTTGGATATTCAGTAACAAATTCGAGAGGAATATGTAAATACTTTGACATCAGCAGAAAACATAGCAGCAATGAAAAAAAACAACTGAGAGTCTTGATGAAAAAAAAGTTGAAAAAAAACCATAAAATATTTTGAGGTTATAGAAAGATAATCTTCTAGGGTATAGAGTGTGCAAGAGTTGTAATCTTTTGTTTGATTCCTATGACCACCATCAATACTGTAGATTAAGCAATGTATTATATACATGAACTCTGCACTCAAGAATATATTGCAGCCAGTACAAAAATGGCAGTGGTTTCTGTCATCTAAAAAAGGAAGGAACTGAATGTGCTCCTTTAAATAAGAGGCTGTTTTGTTTTGATTTTGTTCTGGGTTTTGTTAATATGAAGAGCAGATAGTTAGGGGATGGAATTAGATGCTATGTTTTTAAGAAACTCTACTCAAGGCTATGTAAAAGGAAAACAAATTTTTAGTGAGAACAGAGCTGTCAATGTTTCACAGGTCAGTTTGGTCCAGTTCCATTACCAATGGGGTGGAGGGACCCAAGGACCCACACCCCAGGAAAGGGAAAAGGGGAAAAGGGAAAGGGTAGGGAGAAGGGCCTAAAAACAGTGACAGAGATCTGAAAAGGAAAACTAATTTACTAAGTAAGATATTGGAATGTGTGATAACACTATGTAACACTATGAAATACAATATACGTGGAATTTAAGCTAATAAATCAAATAAAATGAGAGTGTCCAAAAGTAGAAGGCCTTACTCTAATGCTGAAGGCGAGATGGTTAGGGAGCATACACTGCAGATGAGCATCTTTAATGTCCACATTGGATAATTGATTTTGCTACTGTCATTTCTCTTAGACATAACATTAACCTGTTGATTAGGTTAAATACACAAATTATAAAAGCTATGTTAATCTGACAGATCTCTGTTGGTTGGCCAGTGATTGGCTTCCCCTCTGTGATTCTGCATGACTCAAAGGCTGATAAATTATTGATTTATGTAGGAAAATTAAATTACTTGTACACACAAAAATACATAGTGCAAAATAAAGGACTATAATTAAAATGTTAACACTCGTATTTTTTGAGATGTTTTTAAAAGGTAATAGGCACATTTTTTTATCAGAAATTGACAAAAAAGTCTGTTTACTGAAGTGTGTGTCTGATTTTAATACTTTTTATGCTGGCATCCGTACTTTGAGGATCTTCTGAGAATCCATTTGTCATACTTTGTTCCCTAGATCTCCTGCTTTGAAATGTCATGTTTCCTTTTACTCTGATCTCATACAGGAAGGAAAATAAATCCAATTGTAGTTTGTGAATTTGACAGCATGTACGCTTTGAGAACTCTTTGGATTCCTTGGACTGCTTTACTGATGATCTCTTTTAATTTAACTCCTTATCATTGAGTAAAATAGTATCAAATAAGTTAGCTGGTGTGCATATGAAATTCATAAAAAAAATATACACAGTTCCCTTTTTCCATTAGAAGATAAACTGAAGAGTACAATCTAATAATTTACCAGAATGTAATTAAGTGGCAAGGTATTTACTACCATGAGAGCTTCCCCTAAGGAGCTGAGATAATATGCATAGTAGAATTGCTTGAAAGGTGATGGACTTGAATGAACAAGAGAAAGCAGTAATAAAGAGCTAGAGAGAAGATAATGTTAATAGTGCTTATATAGTTCTTCAAAGGGTCAAATGCAATGAAGGCAGTTGTAACTGGAGAAAATCCTGTATGTCTAACATATTATAAGACATTATTTCATCAATAAATTTAGTATTAATATGAGAACAAATGTTCTGTCACTGTGTAGAATGAAAAGAACATTTTTTGCTACCAACTAGGAATTCTTATCAAAATGAAGAAAAATGACAATTTTTTAGTTTAGTCATAAGATTGCGGAGCTACATTGATCTATAATGAGGAAAAAAATATAAATTAAATATACAGATCACTGAGACAGAGATAGAGTCAGTATTTTCACACCTCAGAATTGACCTTTTCTGACCAGGGTGCAGGAAGAGCCTGATATTATAGTCTAGCAGAGCTCATTAAATATGTTTTTGAAATAGCTGGCAATATTTAAAAATTACATTTCCCAATTCTATGTATTCTTCTTTTAAAACCTTTTCACTGCACAGAGCTTTACTCATGAAATCATTATGTCAAGTTTCTAGTTGATAAGTCCTAAATTTCTCTGATTTCTTTTGGACTGGAAACTTACACAATTATGTGAATATTTTCATAAAACTTCCCTTTTTTCCTTTCTCTCTGCTACCTAGCCTTTATTTTTTTTAGATGTTCCTCGTTTCGTTCAGTTTACTTTCTACCTGTTGCTGATGGATGTGTATTTTAGGGCTCACTGTAAATTGTGCTATAATAGGTATTCTGAGTGCTCAATGTGAGTTTTTTAATTAAAGTTATGCATCTAAGACATGATTTCAAATCCAGTACAATTTGGAGTCCAGAAAGAATCTCATCTGAACTAAATTTCATACATTTCAAGAACGTATAGTCTGGGAACATTCCCTGTCTGTCTAGTTCCTGCCAGAGCTCGCTGATATGTTCAAATGATGCCATATAATTACTTCCTTGCAGTTTCCCAAGTTTCTTCTATCCCATTCTGCTGTCACTTCTAATAAATAAAGGCACTACTGGGCAATTAAATGATGAATTAATGGTGACCGATGGTGTTTTTCAAACACTTGATATAAAATCAGATACTTTATTTCAGGATTGCTGTTTTGAGCGTGTTATAAGTTTAAATGTTCTTTAAAACTGTTTGACATTCTTTTCATTATATTAGGGTTTTACATCAATCTGTTACTTAGTGTTTTGAGTTTGTTTATTGAGAGAATCTCATTTGCTCTCATCAAAATCAATAGTAAATTTTTTTAAATATAGGTAGCCGGATTTTTATTTTTTTGTGTGTGAAATAAAATAATCTCCAGTTCATATACTTTTAAAGTAATACAGTAAAAAATATTTCTATCTTATACAATTAACTGTTGCATTTTATCTGCATTATTGCATATTCCGAGCTGGGTTTATTCAGCTTGGAAAAGAGAAGCATTCATGGGGATCCAACAGCAGTCTTTGAAGTGAGAGAGAGGTCCTGATTGAAGCATGTTGGGAGTAACAATGGCATAAATTGAAACTAGAGACCCTTTTTTTTTTTTTTAAGTCAGGACAGTCTCCATCCTTGGAGATTTGCAGGACATGATTGCATGAATGTTGCTTGAATGGTTGACTCTGTATCAAGCAGAAATTTGGTCTAAATGTGTTTTTATTGTCTCTTCGAATTTGAACTATTCTATGATTCTGTTTGTGATGCTCATCTGTTGAGAGCCTGACAGAATTTTCAGAGCAGGTTCTAAGCTAAGGTGATACTATAATTCTAGCTTAATACATGAAGACATGAGGCACTTAGAGACTGAAGTAATCCCTGTCTATTTTGGAGGTATAATTTGAAATGCCACTGTATTCAGATATTTGGATTCAGCCCATAACATTTCTTCATGTCCAAGTTTTTCAGTGAGTTCCACTGCTTTTTGTTCTAATCCCTCCAGTTTGGCTTCTAGGCTGTAACAATCTCCTGGGCAAGCTGTGGACAGGACTTCTGTGGCACAGGCCACTTCGCTCTGTCAGTTGTCACTCAATTTCTGTAATCCTAATAGGTACTGTAAAGCAACCTTTGTGAATCTTGAATCTCCTACTTCATTCATTATTCATTTTTCACCTTCTATAACAAGTGAAGCAGAAGTCTTATGAACAACATCCTTCAGTGAACTTTAATTAAGCAAGTCAACAAAATATGACTTGTGTCCTGTGGGGAAAAATGCTGGGAAAAAATATGCAATGTAATGTGCTACGATCCCAAATGTAGAACTGTAGATGTCTTCTGAGCAATCAGTTGCACAGATTTTAATGATGACATTTCTATGTTTTGTCTGTTAACTGTACTGAATTTTGTACTGAATTTACTGCACAGATTTTTGCTGTAATTCCTATATTTAAGAAAAAATAACTGGAATGTGATATCACATTGGCTCTCAGGGGCATTACCAGTAAGGTAGTGTATTTGATTCACTGCATCCATGCTGTCCACGAAAGCAATCAGCACAGTCTGAGCAACCAGCACTGTAAACAGAGACTTATATTTATAACTATATAACTCTGACAGCATTCTGATTTCACTGACAGTATTGTGAAAGTAAATAATAGATAATTTTCCAGGCTTTATATGGAAATTTTTTTATTAATAGATTGTGTCTTTTTTATTTGTTTATTTTCAGTTTGGTATCTTACGCTTCATGCTTTCCAACCTGCTACTACTCTATTTTCTTCTCTTACCTCTCTCTGTTAACCCTATGCAGAGAGACTTAACTTCTTTATAAAAAGATAAACTTTCCCTTCACCAAAGTTCCTTTTTCATTTCCGTTTAGTTATTAATTTACTTTGTTTCTCCCCCATTCTCTTTCCTTAACTTGCATGATTTCATCCCTGCTGACTGACTCCCATGTCCAGTCCTCTTATGTTGCTACCTTTCAGGATGTACCCAGCCTGTAACTGTCTTTTTAGCCATCAGCTCCAGCATGTAGTATAGATCTGTTTCCTGAAGTAATTTACTCTCTGCTTATTTTTGTTCCAAGTTTCTGCCTCTATCCAATAACCTGGGAGTGCCTGTTTCAAATAAATTTGTGCCATACCTATGTTATCCCCTTCATATTTCTATTGTTTTGTGCCATGGAAAGTTCAAAAGTTCAAAATTGAGGCTTCAGCTCAGTTAAAATATCCAAGATGATCCGCAGTAATCTCGAGTAGTAATGTTTGAATTCTTAAAGTAACTTAATTTTGTGGAACTACTAATTATCTGTTGATAATATGTGCACTGCAGTTTTCAAAGTCTATAACCATCAAGTATAGATTACTTTCAAATGGATGGAGAAAGGTCCACACTTGACATGCACAGTAACCTCTGACAAATTCCAAAACTATAAATGACCCAAATGATGGAGAAACAGGTCACCATAAGTTTTTTAAACAAGGGGAAAAAGTATTTTCCTTACTCTTATTTTCAGAAACAGATGAACAAATAAGAATGGGGGCTTCAACCCAAACTGAGTAGAACTGTAAACATAAATTGATAATGGGAATGTTGGGCAACTGCACTGTGCATAATGTAGCAGAAACTCTCCCTGCCTTCCTTAAACAAACATCCATTGAAGTGAGTCCAAGAGATTAGCTCTTTGGGATTATGTGCTTATGGCAATGAACAATAATATCTCAAGAAGAAAACAACATTTTCCTAACATTTTTTTGTGTTTAGCTTAAGCAAGATGGAATTATGCTATAATGTGTTGCTTTTAAGTTAAGTGAAAGTATTTTGCCTGCATAAAAACCAGTACCTTTATATATTTTAGTTTTCACAATATCAGACATCTGTTAAAGAAATAACTTTGAATTTAATCCACCAAGTATATTATCTTCTTGCTTTCTTCATGTAATAATGAAATAGATGTTCAAAGTCTGAATTCTACTGAGAAATAGCCATCATAAGTGTGACATTAACTTCTATTAAAGAATTGCAAAAAAAAGTTAATTTAAAGGACTTTAAAATTCAATAAAAATTCATAATGAAGGAATCCTAAAACACAAACTTTATGCTTTTTCTGAGCTGTAATTTAGGTTATGCATTTCAAGAAGGGAAAATTTCCAATGTGAATGAAAAGCAGACTTGCCTTTTATCTCAGAACAAGATAGGTTTCTTTGATTTAAAGTATAATAGCTAGAGAAATCCAAAGTCTCATGTTTGTCCAGATGAAGAAAAAAAAGTAAACACACAGATTAATTGTCAGTTGGCAAGTGGTGCTGATTAGATGTAAGTAACCTAGTCTTTGGTGTTGATTAACATAACAAAGAAAAAATACAGATGATACTTCATATTTCGTTTTTTAGCAGAATTAGTGTGTCAAGTTTTGGATCATAATGAGGAGCGTTTAATAAGATCACTTTTATTTAGAAGTACAATTATAGGCACGTACGATTGAAAACATGATTGCATTATCTGAATTTTTCCCTGTGGACCTCCATCGTGCTGCTCTCCAGTTTTCCCCTTGTGTGTTGACTTCTAAACAAAAGTCTTTTCCTTTTATGATCAGATAGAGTTTCAAAATTTCTGGTAGTGGATGACTGGAGAAAATATAACTTTCAAGTGACAAATCTAACCATCCTATGTAGAGTTTTTGTTGTTGTTGTTGTTTTGTTTTTGTTTTTAAGATATATATTTTCTGTCTTTGGTTCCATACGTACACAACTTGGCTGAAAATCTTTAATCATCAGAGAAAAAGAAATAAATTTGTTTGAAGTTCTCAAGCTTTTAAAGTTTTGCATTTTAGCTTCATGACTGTTACAATATCATTTAGGATTCTCCTAATTTATGTAGACAGTAACTCCACCACCTCCCCATGCTAACTGTTCTAGTGCCTGACCACTCATTATGAGAAGAAATTTTTCCTAATATCCAATCCAAACTTCCTCTGGTTCAACTTGAGGCCATTCCCTCTTCTCCTATCATTAGTTATGCAGGAGAAGAGGCTGATTCCCACCTCACCACAACCTCCCTTCAGATAGTTGTAGAGAGCAATAATGTCTCCCCTGAGCCTCGTCTTGTCCAGGCTAAACAATCTCAGTACCCTTTGCCACTCCTTGTAAAACTTGTGCTCCAGACCCCTCACCAGCTTCATCGCCCTTCTCTGGACATGCTCCAGGGCCTTGATGTCTTTCCTGTAGTGAGGGGCCCAAAAGTGAACACAGCACTCAAGTTGTGGCCTCATCAGTGCAGCTGAGTGCTGAGTGCTCCAGTGCTGAGTGCAGGTTCAGCTCCCTGCTCCAGCTTGCAATGCTATTTCTGATATAGGCCAGGATGCCATTGACCTTGGCCACCTGGAGACACAGCTGGCTCATGTTCAACCAAGCCTTGACCAACAGACCCAGATTCTTTTCATTTTGAAAATGTGACAATACAGTCAATGTAATATAACATTCCATTTCATTTTTCTTAAATATATGAATATAGGCACAAATATATCTGTACTTCAGTACAATTAACAAACAATGTAGAAATGACATCATTATAATTTTGAGGAACACAGTAGCATAAAAACGTCCCCTTTCTTAAACTGTCCTCAGAAACGCTCTTGAAAATTATTTAAATTCACTTACCAGTTTTGTTGTCACAAAGCAACTTTGTATTTCTTGTTCCATATTGTGAATCTTTTTTACCATCCAAAAATATGTCAATGTTTTACCAACGCCATCATTCAACTCCATTAATATCTTCATGTCACAGCCTCAGAAGCATTGTTCTTTATGTAACATGACTTCAAGCATTCATTTCCACTCCTAGGCTGAACTTTTATATGAATTTTGAAAAAATGTCCTGTAAAAGTGATGAGGTAGAAATACCATTCAAATAGAAATATTCCTAACAATCCAGCACTGAGATAATGGCAGAAGAAGCACATTTTTTATGCCACTGTTGCAGCTATGTTTCCTATGAGTCTTCCACATAGAGTAAAATGTCTTTATAAAAGACATCATCTCTACAACATTCAGAAACAGTTCTAGTCATTGTGAAGGTTGTTGTGAAATATATCTCAATTTATATCTGTATCTAAAGCTTTATCTGTCTAGTGCGAAAATCATGTACAAACAAGTTCTATATCCAGTGGTATCACCTCTATGTACAGACTGCACATGTCCATAGGTCTCTTAAGAAATTGTGATCTCTTCCCATTGTGTGGATGTCTGAGAGACATAAATCATAATTAGAGAACTCTTTCAAATAGAGATTACATAATGGCCATCTTGATGCTAGCCGGCAGTCATTATTTTCAGCTACAGCGGTTATGGTAACTTTATTATTTAAGTAAATACTCATAATAACACATATAGAACATAGAATATGAACCTTACAAGACAGTTTTATAAGACAACATGGTTCCTGGTTTAATTTTAAGAGAATAAGAAAGAAGACTCAATATTTCTTGAAAATTCTGGTAACAAAAAGCAAACAAAAAACCAGGCCAATTACTTTTTTATTTTCCATAATTAGGAAACAGGAGTTTTCTTGTCATGTCAGATATTTTGCAATCAAACATAACTCCTGTTTTTCTCTACATATAACCACATGCTACAATTGTATTTGCTAAGGCATGAATACTGCCAGTGTAAGAAGTAGACAGGTCAAATATTACTTTTACAGCATTTTAAACACTTTCGCATACAATTTTGGAACAGCTTCTATAGGCAAAAAATAAATTTGCTCTTGCTACTCTAAGAGAAACATTTTCAATGGGAACAGTGACTGAGGTGCCCTCTCCAGCACTAATAAAGTGATACAAGAAATACTGTTGGAAATTTTCTTCTATATGGAGTTTGAGAATGAGAGCTGTATTTCATTTGCATTGAAAGGACTGATGCAGTCAAGCAGCAGGTGTTCTGGCTGGAAGGATGATATGGGTTGGCTACCTGGGTTCTCTTCTCTGGCACATGAGGCTGTGAAATTGCTACCTTAGGGGACAGGAGATTGACCAAGCAGTTTTCTTCACTTTCTGGCCATGGGATTTTGTGATTTGTGTATTTTTTGTCAGTTAGTTAACCATGTTGCATCAATTGAGTGGATTTATTTTCTGATTTTCTTATCATTCAGCATCTGCATCACATGTTATATGCATTGATTACCAAAATTTCTTTCTCAGTTAATTGTTGCTCCAAGCAACTTCTATTGAAGCAAAATGTTCTATAAATTCAGGAACACTACGCCATTAACATTCTCTGAAATTTTACTGATAAGTTTTGGAGAATTACTTTATCAGTGCCAAGAGCTATGAAACTGTGGAATTCTAGCTGTGATTTACAGTGTGTAATAAAGCATTTGCCAACTACTGCAAGAGTACTTTTATTAGTAGAGCTGAATATGGTATGTAGTTCTTATCAAGGATGTGATTTGCAGAAGCCAGTGATCTGAGACATTTGCTTACTTGCACTAATTAACACACACCACATTTTGTCTTCAAATGTAGCCTTCAGCAGTGGGAAAATCATTCTTGGTTATTTGTATTTCTTCCCACAGAAAGTAACACTATCTTGAAAGTGTTTGACTTTTCTTCTGGTTAAATGCAGCATTTCTTGGTTCAATTCCACTATGCCTTAGAGAGTGGAGAACAGCCAGAAACACCAAACTCCTGTATGTTAGGCATTTGGATTCAAGTTTACAGAGTATGTGTGACAAGATAAGAATTAGGAAAAATGAGTAAACTTTCTCCTTCTATCAATGAAATCAGGAGAATATATACATCTAGAATGCAATAAATAAATGATTTCCAAATGTATAAATTTGAGAGGTCATTTTCTTTTGACAAAACAAGTAAATTACATTAAATAGAAACTGTAGAGATGGTTTTCTTAGAGAGAACAGCACCTTATGTATTGAACTCTTTGAAGTAGCAGAAGATACATCTCATTGATCAGCTCAGTCAGAGATTATTAGCCATGTTCTGTTTTCTAATCTGAGAGAAGACGAAGTGCAATTTGATCCTTTGGTCTTATTTTGATGTCAGGGTGACTTAATGATAACTTTGGGGGAATTTCTACTGTAGTTTCTTGCAACTTTCAAGTCTGTGAAGGTCATAGGAGCTCTGTGAAACAAAATTCTGCAATTGAACCAGTCTTCTTCTTATTGGTTACAAACACTGTTCGCTGAAGCTCAATGGTCTGCATGGTTGTTACAATATATCCCTGTACTATACAGTATATCCTGTATACCCTGTGCAACTCTTACTTGTCATTACAAAGTCTCTGATTAAAACAGAGCCCCATTATTCAGTGGACAGGAAGGACAGAGTTTTTGATCTTTTCAAGATGGTGGAAAAAAAACAATAAATCACAACTAAGTCTTCCTAGAAACTTATTCCTTCACTAAAAACTGATCTCTACTTGGCTATTTTTCAGCACAGAAACAGAAGTCAACTAGCTGAGTTGTTGATTTGAATGACAATTATTGTGTTTGAGTGACTGCATTTAACATTTTTGTGCTTTACTTTGTGTATCCTGATAATGTGTAACTAAATGAACATTACAATTGCAGTCTCCACTATAAGTTAGGGCTGTATACTTAAGTGCATTCTTAACAGTCACCCAAGGCAACAACCAAGGTAACTTTCAAAAGTGTTCATAGGCTAGTAGAAGTAATTAGAGAGCATATGAAGCTTTTTTCTTTTTTCTTTTTTTTTCTGCATAAGAGTTTTCAGATGTAGGAGAACATATATTCAAAGAGAGATTGATATTACATCCTCTGTAAACAGACTCTGTACAATTATTATTCACTAATTATAACCATATAGAACAGTATGGTTTATCCTGTGCAGAGTGAGCACTCAGTGCTGAACCTTCTAGGTGAGATAGATTGTTTATGGTCATGCATTATGCAATTTTAATTTCATTTCTCTAATTTAAGTGTGAAGCTTCCACCAAATTTCATTAGTTTCATTTCTTTGGAATTTCCAGATAAAGGCACAAAATTTAAATAAACTTATGACTTTCACTAAGATGTATGCAACATCCAGTCTGTGTCCACTCCTGCTAACGTTCCTAAGTAAAATATGTAATTGTAGTTATTATCATAGAATTATAAAATCATAGAATACTTTGGATTGGAAGGAACCCCTAAAATCATCTAGTGCCAACCCCCCTGCTATAGGCAAGGACACCTCCCTCTAGACCAGGTTGCTCACAGCCACATCCAACCTGGACTCCAGGTTGCCTCCAGGGAGGGGGCATCCGCAAACTCTCTGGGCAACCTGTTTCAGTGTCTCACCACCCTAAAAGGAAAGAATTTCTTCCTGATATCTATTCTAAATCTACCCTCTTCGAGTTTAAAGCCATTTCTCCTCATCCTGTTGCTATGTGCCCTTGGAAATAATCCCTCCCCTTATATAATACTAATATAGCCAAAAACCCAAATCATAATTCCTGCCATCTCACATTTCCTCTATGTTGTTTGTACTTGTTATTTTAGTGCCCTCCTGCCATGAGTTCTTAACATTTCTGTTTAATGATCTTATTTATAGAATCCCCACTCTGGCAATTTGCAAACAGGTTTTAGTGATAAATTCTTTTTAAAGAGTATGTGTTCAATTAAATATGTAACTAGATGTTACTGCTATGCATCCTTAAGAAGCAGCCTTTGTTTTACTTCAACCACTGGGGATATTATATTCCACATCTTACTTTTATATAATGCTATCAAATACTCATATTTTACAGACATCATTTTAACTTCTTTCACTGCTAAATTTCTTGTATCCGTATGCATACAAATATTCATCATAAGGAATGAGATTGCTATTAATGTATTTTTACATGTTAATATATTAAATACTACAATTATAACCATTACCATAACTATTAATACGACTTTTCTACTATTTATTCAGCTTACTTAAACTGAAATTGTTGTAAGAAATATGTCCAGCCACAAGTGTTTTATCAGGGTGAGCACATTACTTTCTGTTCTGTACTGTGACTGTACAGAGGTCAGCAGACATTGTAGGTTTTATTTCACGCAGCAAGTATAACTAGGATCAAGAAGACATATCTCTGTTAACTGATAACTCTTGCTAAATCTTTCCTCTATTTCTTACACTTTAGAAGTCAAGTATGTTAATGTTGATGTGACATAAAATTAGTTCAAGACATATAAACAAAAAACCTAAAAGCAAACAACCCCAACTAACATGGGGAAGGCAACCAGTCCTTTCTTTTGATCTTCTCCTTCAAAGCTCTTTTTCAAATCAAATACACCAATGCATGTTTGCAGACATCTAGCAACCATGGTGATGTGAAGGAAGTTTCACCTAGGTTTCATCATGGACAGATTAGAATTAGATACTGTTTTGTTTTGTTTTTTCTCTTTGCAGGGGGGGTCCTCTTTCTTAAAAGCATTTCAGTGACCATGAGAGAGGGACAAACTTTCTTCTGCCTGGGAAAGGGTAATTAAATCTGCAATATTTAGGAGAAAACTCATTAAAGAAAATTCAGTAAAAGTTAAACTTCTTAATTCACTTCAGCTTGAGTAGATGAGGGGAGAGCAGTGGATGTTGTGTACTTTGACTTCACTCATTTTCAGAGGCTGAGGGCAATTAAAATGATATTTTCAGTCATATAGTGAATATAGAAATTAGGAATGTAAAATACTAAGACCTGTAAAATAATAAGACCTGTTGATTATGAAATGCTTATTCAGTACTGCCTTCTCACCCAGAATGTCCCCAGTGACCTGACCAGGGAAGATTGTTGTCTGATTTCTCCCTGGCCAGCCTTGCTCATTGTGAGATTAGCCATGGGCAGTGAGTCCCAGGCCTTTCCAGGTGGGTTAATGCTCCTGATCCTACGGAGATGCCAACCCTCGCTGCTCCCTGGCAATCTGTAACTGAGACTGAAGACTTCTCAAAACCTATAAGCTGTATAATATATTCACCATTATTGTCCCTCCTGTATTGCATATGATGAAGCCTTCTCTTCATAGAATCAGAGAATGCTTGAGGTCATGAGGGACTTCTGGAGTTCCTCCTGTATAAGCTCCCTTCTTAAAACTTTATCCGAGGTACAGCTTATTTTATTTGCAGTTCCATGGGGAGTTTTGGTTTGAAAGAAGTGAATTGTGTAACATTCAGTCTTTTTCTCATGTATGCAGGGAAAAACAACAACAACAACAACAAAAGAAGAGAATTGAATGCCTTATTTGAAAGATTAAAAAAAACATACTGGAACCATTTAATCATAATTGCTTCCTAGCAGCACATCTACAGTGTTAATTGTAACAATATTGGTTACAAAAACAATAAAACAAATAATTATAATCATATAAGGCTTGCAGTGGTTTTGAGGTCATTTTCTCTAAGTTGATCAGTAAGAAGTTTGCATCATGTAATCCACATTGAATTTGTTCCTGTAATATATCTTGAGTTCAAGTGTTGCAGTGGTTAATTACTAATCCATATTCACTGAACAGAACAAACGAGGACAACAAAAATAGATGTTTCATGTACTGTCATATCAAATGTGTGAACTTCTGAGCTTAGCTGTTCATCCAGATCACTTCTGTTCTTCTATCTTCTTTCCCCATGACTTCAGAAAGTATTTGGAGATTATGTGCAGAATTTCACTGACTGCAGTTTGTGCTTTTATTGACAATGTCTAATATTTGCATAGATATTAATTAGATATTTTGAGTTGTATGTATCTTCCTGATTGTAGTTATTGTTGATCATCAGTGTGTGCTTACATTTTAAAAGACTAATTATATTTTAGTAATTACTTTTCTAGAGCACACTTTGATTCTATATCTCTTTCATCTGTAACATATTAAATTTCCAATTGAAGCTCCTGTGTTGCTCTTGGCAAAGCATACGTTTCTTTGTAAGGTTCACTTTTGAGCACAGCATGCTAAGTTTATTATAGAGCTTTTAGGGCTTAATCAAAATCCCATTGAGGTTGACTTAAAAAAAAAAAAAAAAAGGAAAATAAAAAGGCATCCTTTTACAGTCAGCTTTGGATAATATTCCCGGTCTTCTCCTTCATGTGTATTACTCACAGATGATCCCAGTTGGGTACAGTTCTATCAAGTATTTGCCAAGTATTTTACACATCTCAGTAAAGAAATTCCTTGCTGAATATAGGGATACATGAATCTTTTACTGAATTATTTTGTGTTCCCATTGCTGTTGCTTGATTTTTCGCTAAAAGAAAAACAATATTTTAGCTTTCTACTGCATAATGATATGATCTTCTTAATAAATGAGGAACAATAAGTAGAAATAGTAAAGCAGAAGCAAGAAACAAATATTGTTATCCTTGTAAAATTAATTTGTCCTTCAAGGAAGCACAAGTATTATGTAAAGAACTGCATTTGATAAAACTTGTATGATTTTAATGTGTTCATCTCCAGCACTGATCGTGTTTGTGATCCATGTCTTATATTATTCAACTTTTGTTTTTTCAGTATTTCTATCCATTAATATAAATGCAATTAAATTGAATAGTCTTAAGGAAATTAAATATATATGAAAGTAATCCAAGTAATCAATTCAAATATATTAGTAAATTGCATGAATTTTACTTGTATATATGACTTAAAGACCTTACTTATCATGTGGGTTGGACTACAGAGGTCCTTTCCTATCCTTATGATTCTGTGATTCTGTGAAATTTTTCACTCAGAAGGTGGTGAGGTGCTGGCACAAGCTGCCCAGAGAAGTGGTAGATGTCCCCATCTCTGGAGGTATTCACACCACCACATTGGATGGGACCCTTTGAAACCTGATCTAGTATCTGATCTAGTGCTTGATTTAGTGGTTGGTATTTCTGCCTGTGGCAGTGGGATTGGGAGTTTATGATCTTTAAGGATTTAGTCCCTTTGAACCCAAGCTATCCTATGATTCTATAAAGAAGCGCTGTTTTATTGTAGCCAGATAAGCAAGAAAAAAAATCTGATAGTTTTCGCTAGGAGGCTAGCAGAAGCTTTAAGGAGGAGGTACTTTAAATAAAACAGATAATTCCAATCTGAGTTTAAAAGAGAAAATATTTTTCTAGTGGAATTTTCCCTCAAATAGTCCCTCTTCTGACTCCTTACCATGCTCTAATTTAATGATTCTTTTTTTTCATTCTACATCAGAAAGTATCTAATATTTTTAATGATTAGTATATATTTGTATAGTCTGATTAAGGATTTATATTTACTACTTCATGTTGTCACCACAAAGGAAATTGCCATCTTCAAACTTGGTTTTAGTACCTAATATTATGTGTATTATAATACTATAAATATGCTAGCACATGCCTAAGTTGGATTTTTGTTTATGAATCACATGTAATGTCTTTCTAGACCAAGATATAAGGCAAATATGGGAATGAAAATTAGCCAGACTTACATTTTGTTATACATTTGGACAAATGCAATAGGAAATGTAACTATGTAATACCTCATCCACATCTGTAACATAAGTGATATCATGTCTAATGATAGCAGTGATCTTTGAAGGCAGAGTCCTACTAAAAAAGAAGCACTATGGAATATGATCTTGTTCCCAGAAAACAGCAACAGGTCTGGGAGAAAAAGGAAGTCTCACAGGTCTTTTGACACTACTTATTTTATGGGGACATTTTAGAACTGTTTTATAGAAGTTTTTAGAGAGTGATGTAAAATATTGGTTTGATGTATTGAGTCAGAATTGTATAAGAATCTCAGATTTGTATGATAATAGCTTTAGCAAATGGAAAAATTCCACGATTCGTAACTATTTGTAATACAGTATAGATTGCATGGCCTACATGTCTTAGTGAATTTTTTTAAATGTAGAAAAAAAAATACACATTTTAATACAAAGCTATCTTTCATTTTCATTGGAAATCCTGGTTCCAAGTAAGTTTTCCATAAGTCACTTTGATTGTGAGTAGAGTAGCTATACTCTCTTTTTCCGTTTGTTGTCATACATGGTTCTTAGTAATTCATTAGTTACAGGCAGTGGTTTGTTTTCTTGTGTTTCAAGACTCAATGGATATCTAAATATATCCTGTACTTAGTCAATAAGAATACCACAGCACAAACCACATTAATCAAACTATGTGTTTATAATGGTTCCCTTGTCCTGAGTATAACTTGAATTTAGTTAATGGGAAGATTTTATATCCACGTTTCATTGAAATAGTGAGGTTATTGCTCACATTGTGCACTTAGCCTGAAAACTATCCACATAAATACTCTATGAGTGTAGATCCACATTACCTGAGGAAAATACTATTAGATAGGAAAGAATAAAAAATAATGCCCAGTACTTTCTGTTTCTAAAAGTTAGTAGTGTTTATCATCATTATGACCAAGTGGGCACATCATATAGCAATTATAAATGTTTATTATATATATTTATTTTCATAACTCTTGGGGTATGTGTACCCTGCCAATACTTAAACCTATGAAGACTGTTGAAAGAAATGCTTAAAATATGTTACTTTCAGCACTAACAGAATTTCAAATATATTTTCTTTTCTTTTTTACTTTAGCAGTAAAGAGTTTTCTGAAAAAAGACAATATCATACATAAATTCAGTTTTATAGACCTAGATATGAAAGATTTTATTAGCATTGGTGATTGTTCTGTAGAAAATTATTGCTAGCTTTAAAATTATGGGATAGAATTTCTAGAATTCCAGTGAATTTTTACTTGGCTATGTTCATTATTGAGTGGAGAGACAGAAATGTGTTTTATGATTTGAAAATGCCAGGTAATATATTGCTCCCTTTAAATAGAGTTTGGGGGGCAGGAATCTGATGATATGCAAGATTCATAATAAGATACATCTCTTTTTCACTTCTTGTTTGTAAAGAATGTTGAATTTATACTTCCCCTGTACTGTTTGAAATGGCACACTAAGTTTTTCTTTTAACTATTCCTTGTGAGGTTTTTTTTAATGACTGCCTACACTGTTATGAGATACTGAGCATATAAACAAAGGAAATGGAAATGGCAAGTTAAATTACAGAAAACTAAAAATGTCAGTATAAGATATTTTGCTCTTATCTTTCTCAGAATATATTAAGCATTTATTGCCTTATCTGTTTTCTTATGAGCGTTAACACAGGAAATAATGTAACATAACTTCTTTCTTACAATAATGATAGAACAGAATGTGTTGGAAAACTTACCATTACAATCAGATTGTATATCTTCATATAGCAACTGTCCAGTATGATTATATCTGACAGAATACAGTATTTTGTAGTCTGAGAGACTTGATGTATACCTTCAGATTCTACTAGAAAAAATACTCGATTAGATTTTCTTTTAATACTTTCATTGCCACCATTAGCAGATTCCATTCAAAACTAGCACTTATTCTTTGTATTTCTCTGAGCCACTTACTTCATATTATACCGCTTTTTACACAAAATATGCAGAACTTTGAATTTTCCAGTTTCTAACCTTATGATGTCCTGTTTTCTTCACAATTAATAGGTAACACGTGGTTTTAATTTAGCTAAACAATGTGCTTTGAAAGAAGGACATACCCTTGTGAAAATTTGCTAGCTTTGCTTACAGAATCTCATCTGTGTCATATGCTCTGCGAAACAGTGAAAACCACCATGGTTGCCCTTTTATAACACCTTTCATGACGTGATAATATTAGTATTATCATGATAAAGGTCCATGTATTTGGCCTTGCTCTTTTGTGCATTAATCTGTGCCAAAATTACATTACTTTATTCTTCCCCTGTAGCCTTCTGTTTCTTTCTAATAATGTGTGTTCTTTCATACTAAAGATAAAAATTGATTACAGAGCATATCAGACCTGGTTTATATAAACTAAAATAGAATATATTCTCTCCTCTTGTCTTTCTCAAAAGACACTTTCATATTGGCATTAAACCCAGCACATGCAACAAAGCATATGACCTGCATGTAAATTATCTATTATGAATTAAGAATTAAATCAACACTTTGGTGGCTCTGCAAATTAAAAATTGTAAACTGTTTCAGACCTTGGCAAAACATTTGTAATGAATTGGGCCCCTGATTTTACTTTGAAACATTTCTACATTAAATGGTTGTGTTTTTATTAATAGCTTTTTGGTGAAGCAGATTTAGGTGATGAACAGAAATTCTGCTAAGAAAAGAAAGGGTTTAATGAGTCACTAAATATTTGCAATGAATATTGAAAACAAATGTTTTCTTGATTAATTCTGTGAGTGTGAACAAGTACTTAAGTATTTTTTATTTTTTTTTCTTGAACTGGCATCTAATTATGGTTAGTGTAAGGTAAACATTTCATCCCGTTTGGAGTTATATAAATAAATAAATACATATATACGTAATTTTTTTGAAATATATTATTTTGATCTATTCGAAACAAATACTGTTGTCACTCTTCATGAGTAATTGTTTGCCATTGTTCATTCTAGCTACATAAAGGAGTGTATACTAATAGCTGTATTATATCAAGATATGAAATTGAAGTACTATGTTGCATAAAGGATTTTTGTGGTGTAGCTACAAAACTGTTTTTTTTCACATACTGAGTACAATGATGAATATGATTCTCTTTTATGATGTCGCGAATTAGTGAGGTTTGTAGTGTATATTCAGACCAAGATGTCATATACCACCGACTTCAAGCGCTAAGTTCCTATTTAGACCTCTTTCAAATGTAGGAACAATAAGAAAAAGAAAATGTAATCGCATACTTTGTAAGCAGTTAATAGAATGATGTGCCTAAATATGCCCAAGCATGTACGTATTGACCTATGGTCTTTTTAAAATTGCTTTCTTGTTTTCAGAAAATTCAATCCTTTAAAAAATAACATGAAAAATGAGTCCAGTTATAACCTGGGAAAAAGAGTCTGCTACAGTAGGATGGACTAGCCCAAAGTAATGTATTTACTTACCTAAATGAATATTCAATATATGAAGTTACAATAAAGTGCATAAATTGCCATAAGTAACAAGTATAGTTTTTTGGCAATACTATCAATCTCTTTAGAATTTTAAATGGAAAATAATGGACACTGGCCAATTCCATGGGCCCTTGTTTTGTTATTGTTTTTTTTTCTTCATGAAACTGAATGTCTTTTCTGTGATGAAAGAAATCATTATCACATTATCACATACAGCTTTTGTCAGCTTGCTGCAAGTCAATGTCTCAGTGTTTTCTATTGAATATTAGAAATTTTGTTATACAGTTTTCACAGAAGAACTTTATCTACTTCTTACCTACAGTTTTCCAAACAGAAGTCGCAAAGTTTTTGAACTCTGCATGATCTTGTTTCAGTATTTCTAAATATTTTATATAAAAATTAGGAAAATTTTTGGAATGTCCTTAAGAGAACACTCAAATCTGAGTTGTAATACAATTTTTTAACTTATATTTGTATTTTTATTTGTGTAAATATTTTGAAGTGTCATTTTTTGTACACTATTATATTCTTAGTTCAGTTAAGCCAGATGTCACGATCCTTTGGAGAGTTTTTCTACCAGAACAATGAAAAGTAGAACTTGAAGGAACCTAATTATGTGATTTAATATATTGCCTACTCTCATTGCAGAATAAGCTTTACTTATGCTCTTCATGACTGTTGTTTGTATAGTCTGGACCTATGGATCCTTATCTCCTCATCTGTCTGTTATGTACTTATTTATCAGAAGTACCAGAATACTGGAAACATTGTCTTATTACTTCATTATTAGAAAGCTTGTTGATATTTAACACAGCTTTCGCAGAATCTCATAACGTTTAATGTTAGAAGGGACCTCTAGATGTCATATGTTCCAACCCTCTGATCAATCAGGAACACCTAGAGAAGGTGACTTAGGACTATGTCAAGGTGGCTTTTGATACTCCAAGGATGGAAAATACACAAGATTTTTGGGCAGTGTATTCCAGTGGTTTCTTGCTGCAATTTTGTTTTTTTGTATTCTTTCACTCACCAGTGAGGAAGGAGCACGTGCCCTCTTTTACAGAAGCATTTTGTGACCATGAACACTGTTGTCAGTTTTTTTATGCTAAGCATTTTGTCCCTTTCAGGTTGTCTTTGTGTTTTGTACACCTTAGATTTAGTAGCCCACCCTCCCATATCACTTTGCCTGACCTCCATTTTCTGCAGTCAGCAGATTTTCTTTATCCTTATGTGCTGTTTCTCTGGGATCACTGATTAAATATATCAAACAAAAGTCATCTGGTATTGATCTTTAAAGGATGCTGTTTGTATTTCCCATTGCTCTGAACAGAGTTCTTTCAGAAGCACTTGTCTTTAATAACCGAGCCAGTCCATTATCTTCACAAGCAGCTCATCAGTGCAAATATTATAACCATGCCCTTTACACTCAACATCGTATCAGAGTACTCAGATCAAGGGAAACATATGACTTTCTCTCAATGCTTTTATTCTTGTTGTGTGACCCAGAAAAGTCCCTCCTCAAATGCATCCTTGAAGCCATTGCTCTATGGTTTCTGTGAATTTATACTAAATTCAGTATAAGATGTATACATATTTATTCCTTTTGCTTTATCGTGGTTATAGTTTTCTTCTGTTTCTTACCAGTGACATTTTGCTTAATGCAGAATAAAAATAATTTAAAGAAAAAAAGGAAAAATAAAAAGATTTGCTTTGGAAGAATCAGAATATCAAGACAGGAGCAGCAGTTTAACCATGGCTCTTTATTTCAGTATAATGGCTTAGTGGTGGTAGGTAGGAAAGTAAAGATACTGATGTGAAAATAAATTTGTGCAGCAAAACTAAAAACATATTTTGAGGATGTTAACAGTCTGCCAGTGGAATAAGGATATAGAAAACTTGAATAAATTCTTATGTTCTTACTTATTACAGCAGTGGGCTTGATTTTTGCAATAGCAATGTTAGCCTATTATATTTATGGATGTGTAAGAGATGTATTTTACCACAAAGCAGTCTATTCATTCAGATGAAAAAAACTGTTACTTAAGAGCTAATAAACTGCTCACCCAAATAAATTCCTTAATCATTCTAAGCGTAGAATTAAGCCTGACAGTTCCAAATTAAAGTCAAACTACTACTAAATGTAACAGATTAAGAAAAATGTTCTTCAGCTATGGCAGTTCCAATACATCCACAGCTATGGATAATGATACAGCAGAAAATTTGCTTTTGGATTTAATTTAGAGTTGTCTTAATATTTAGGTGTTATTAAATACTAAATACATGATAAGGAAATCTGAAATTTCTTGAAGACAGATTTTTAAGTAAGTTGAATGTTTCTGAAATCAATCCTTTCAAAATACCTTGAGTTAGAATTTAGAACACAACATTGCCACTCAGTAGTCATCTCTTTAATCTTTAGTTAACTTGTTGTAAAGTTTACACAGGTGGAAAGTGGATCTGACTTAAATGCATTGTAGTATGCTATTGTACCCCCTAGAGAAAGTGATATTGTGCTGATATCTTTTAATGTATTTTTCCACAACTATTATATAGCTCTATGGTGAACTGTAAATGAACTGGGGAATAATATGTGGGCTACTACATTATTAGTGGTTAACTATTAGCATTGCAACACAATTTAAGAGTGTCAATTAAGTTAAAAAAAAAAAAAGAGTATAATATTGGCTACAGTAATCTGTTATTTTCTGTAGTCTGTCTTCTATGTTTCTTTTTTTTTCACAGCAATTGATCCTATGAAATGAAGATATTTTCTGCGTATTCTACCAAACCAATTGTATTACAAAAAGCATAATGCAGTTAAATGAGAATTAAATTACTCTCAAATGACAAAGAAATGTTCAAATATGGAACATATTTTGAGCCTACTGCATTATCCAAGGTCAGAATGCTGGCTAAATAAAATAAAATAAAAATCTGGGCTTGTAAACTAGAAATGCAATCGTAATTCTCAGAGAATCTGGAAAGAGGACTCCAGTTGGCAGCATTTTGAAAAGTGAAATTCTACTGGAAGCAACCGAAATAGCGGAATAAACAAAGGCTTTGATGGTCAGACCTCTAATTAGTGATCTTCCATGTCCTATGACCTGGTTTTATGCTGCAGTTCTGGTCCTGGGAGCTTCTCACTTAAAATGACCTCTTTGAAAATGAGTTCTTTCTAGAATACTGACACAGGCTGCATGTGGTGTATGTGAGTAGTGCATAGGAAAGCTCAGGGGTTTTGACGTGTTGCCAAAATCAAGCTTTATAATTGAAATCACAGATGGGAAATCATGATTCTCTGTAGCTTAGAACTGCCAAATCTAAACGATGTTTCATGGGACCAGCAAAATACATTTGTTCAGTGACCCCAGAAATTAAGCTGATGTCCGAAGCTGTGCTGGAAACATTGTTATAAAAATCCTAACATCAAATCAAGTCCAAGAACAATGTGAAGCATTACGTTGCTTTCATATGATCTACTACTATGTGTTTAATTTCTCCCCCTCTCCCCCACCCTTGTTGTTGTTTTTTTTTTTACTTTTTTGTAAACCTTCATTCTTTTCAGCATCAATCTGTTATTGAAGGCATCATAAGACAGGTCAGAATAGAGAAAAAAGGAAGACTTTTTGTAATGGAGATACAGGTTTTTTGCAGAAAATCTCTATGACATGGACTTCTGCAGGAAGTGCCAGGTCAGAAAGGGTGATTTGGAAGCAAGTGCAGAGATGCATGAATAAAGTGATGAATGGCTCCTCTGTCAGTTTTGGTGGCAGGACAATGACCATACAGCATCAGTATGAAAGAGAACAAAAATTAGTAAGCAGGAGAACCATTATATTTCCCTTGGAAGAAATGATTACTACTGATTAAGTGCAAAAGGAGAGGTAAAAAATCCTGCTGAAAGAAAGAATTGATGAAAACACAAGAGTAGGAATTGAGCATGATTCTGGAGATCATATTCATTTGACATGGTTATTTATGAACTCAACAGAGAAGGAAATCTAATTTAAAGAGGCAAGAAAAATGACTTGTGAACATTTTACATCAAATTATTTGGGGGGATAGAAGACATCAAAAGTGAGTCAAATGAGAGAGGGGGGTGAATCAGGTAGCAGTGTCAAACTTCAGTGATAATGGAAAGCAACAATAGTGTTAAAGTATGGGAGGGAAGAGTTTTGTAGGTTTATTCTGCAGTTCTATGCAATATAACTGTAATCTTGCATCTTTTTGCTGTTCATGCATTAATACTTCTTTCTTTCATTGAAGCACCAGAGATATTATTCTTTCCCTTAAAACCAATATAAGCTTTCATAAGATTGATCTCTGATTAGGAAAATACAAGTCTCATAAATCAATAGTGCAGGTCTAATCAAGCAGATTTTGTTGAAAATCAATAGTGTTACTCTTTGATGTTTTATAAGCAGGAATATTCACTTTTTTATATAAGATCTTTTCATGTTAGGAAGTTGAAACAGTTATCCAGGAAAATGTTGGCTTTTATAGTAATCAAAAGAAAAAAGAAAATTGTTTGGGCAAACATATTTTTCATCTGTACAAATAACTACTTTTGAATTTCATTTGAAACTTTAGTTCAACCTTCAATAGATACTGTCAATCACCATTCATCATACTGTGGCCGACCTAGCTGGCAAACAGTTGTGCTTGCATCTGACACAGATGCTACCCACTTCTATTTGGCTTATGTGAAAGGAATACATTAGACATCTGCTACAACATTTGATTGATTTATCATGTGATGTTAAACTGCTTTAAAATCATGCTGAAATCCTTGGTAATGTTCTAGTTAAACTTAGATCCTCACTGTTCTTACTTTTCTGAGTTAGATATTGAAAATAGAGCACAATGATCCAGGATAAAAAAAATTAAATAATCCTGTAAAAAAGAATTTCTGTGTGCTTTATTGCTCATTATTAATGAACTGAAGTTTAAATAGTAATTTCATGGTGTAAGACGTAAATTTATTGTGAAAAATGTGAAACATGGTATAGTACAGAATCATTTGTCTTTTAAGACTTTATGACAATGGATGTGACTCAAACTTTTGGTTGTTTAAGGCAGGATTCTTTGACTGAAATGAATGGAAATTCTTTGATCACGGTAGTAAGACAAGCAATTACTTTTTTGTGTTGTAATGGTGAGAAGAAAGAAAGAATTCTTCAGAGAAACATGTTTCTCATCTCAAGATAAGCAATGTCATTACCCATTCTATTAAACATACATCAACACTGAGGATTTAGAAAGTTTGCATTATATCATTGAAATGATGAGATTTACTTCAGTGTAAAAGGCTGAGTGTTGTGATGTTCTGGAGGTTATTAGATAATAGAAATGTAGCATAAGTACTTGAAGCTATGCAACGTACATAAAAATATTTCCTTAATCAATAACCTGACTTTTCACTAAGAACTCAGTTCACTTTCCGGCTCTAAAATCAGACACGTATAAGTCTGAATATGATACAATATCATAATTTTTGTACAGTTTTTTAACTGTCAATGCAACAAATGAAAAGTTTTTATATATTTTATTGTTAAGACTTGTGGAAAACAAAGCAAATAAATGTTTCATTTGATGCCTTTTCCTTCTTCTTTTTGAAGAGGATTGTTCTGATGCTAATACTTTTTCAAAATGGCTGCTTTTGTGTTGATGCTTTTGATTCTCTACATGGTTTAATTAAATTTTCCCTTAATTAAATTAAATATTCCCTGAAATTATTTCGTATTAATATTTTCATATGCTTTTTTTTTTTTTTTCTAAATAATCAGCAATAAAACAACTCATGAGGTTCTTTTGTCACAACAGATGGGATCCAAGGCTTTAGTCCATCCAAAGTAGCACAACCCTAACAGCAGTACAGCTTCCTAATGCGGTACAGTTAGATGCCTAACTGGACATGCTGTGCTGTAGTAATGTATGGTGTTTTTTCTCTGGATTTGTAGTGAAGGGGTACTGTACTGGTCATTTTGGGCCAGGTTTCTCTCTTAAGTGATTTAAAAGTTTTCTCTGGTGACTATTTTATTCTGGGTTGGGTTTTAGGTTTTTTTTAGTTTGTTTGTGTTTTTGTTGTTGTTTGTTTTTGTTTTAAGAGACTCAGTTTAAGCCTTTCTCCAGAATTCACTAGTAATAATTATTTTTTTCTAAAATAGTCAAGTTAGTCTAAGTATTTCAAATATCCTATATTTTTTCAGTGATGTAAAATGAGATTGTGTATGATTGTTTCAACACTATAAATACTGAAGTGATTTAATGGTACATTTACAACCCAGCATGCTGGCAGGACCCTGACAGTCCCTCTTGACAATTAGTTATGTTGAAGGAATAGACAGACCTTTGTGCAGACTTTTACACTAACAGTGCACATGCAGTACATAAATCAAAATCTTCAGATGAAAGATTGGGCAGTTTTTAAACCTGACTTCTGGTGATGTATTGAATCTAAAAGATCTTTTTGACATCTCAGAAGATAGTGAATTGTTGTAAGAGTTTTAGGTGGAAGAAATGAAAGCCAAGATAGTTCCATCATACTCTGACAAGGAGTGGAACTTACTTGGAGTGTTCTCTGTGGGGGAAGAAAAATATGAGAGAAATATATAGAGGATGTGACATACAAACTATTTCAGAGCTTCAGTCTACTCCTTGTGTTGATTAATGTAGTCTTTGCAATCTTTGCTTTGTGCTTGACAAATTAGTATATCCTAGCTTCTCCTTTTAAATGCTGCTATTGTGCTGCTTCTCTATCTGCATACTGCTTGTGTTTGAAGAAGAGGCCAGTTTTCATTATCTGCTCTGAAAAGCTGGCAAGGTCCCAGAAGATTGTCCAGACAGTAACTCCATCTTTTGCTGTTTGCTGTTAGGTTAGAGAGATGATGCTCTTTCTCCACTTAGCCAGTCCTCACAGATCATTGTGAAATATAGGTGGCTTACAACTGCTGAAGCAAGAGATGTTTAGCGCAGTCTCATTTAAATAATTGTCATATTTCCTTCATTTCTCATGTTGGCTAGTAATTAATTTTTGATGCAGCTCTTGGCACTGTCAAGCATATTAACTGCTTTTGATTCACTTCATGCAGGTTTCATATGTACAACTGTTTCCAAGAGTGCTTTCAAATTTAAAGTATAAATCTCACTGTGAAATAATAATCAGTTTTTTTCAGCATAAGTAGAATACCTGTTGTGTTTTAACCTGGCAAGCAGCTGAACACCCCACAGCCTTTTGCTCACTCAAAAGCAATGGATGGAGGATGGGGGAGGAAAATGAAAAAAAAAAAGAAAGGTAGAACTCATAGATTGAGATAAACGTTTTATTACAGCAGAAAAGGGAGAGAGAAATAGCAGTAATGATAATAATAATAAATACATATAAGTATATATACAGAAAACAAATGATGCACTAAGCAATTGCTTACCACCCAATTGCTCACCACCCTCCGACCGATGCCTAGCCAGTCCCCAAGCAGCAGCACTCTCCAGCCTACTTCCACACAGATTTATAATTTTTTTCAAGTGACATGATGAGGAATATTCCTCTGGCCGGTGTAGGTCAGCATCCTGGTTCTGCTCCCTCCCAGATCCTCTCACTAGCAGGATAGTTTAAGAAGTTGAAATATGGAAGTGTCCTCGGCTCTGTACAGTACTTCTCAGCAACAACTGAAACATCAGTATTTTATCAACACTTTTTTTTTTCTTATAAAACCAAAACAGAGCATCGTACCAGACATTGTGAAGAAAATTAAGTCTTATGTAGCTGAAATCAGGACGATGACAAAGCATGCCCAGTTACACTTATAAATCGTGGATACTGGAAATGTAGGGTTCTATTTTTTATTATTTTTTTTTATCCCAAGGCATGAGTGCATGAAACAGCATAAAAGCAATGTCAGATCAAGATGGAGATAAGTAGAGATAATATTTAGGCAGTGAACAGGTGACTTTTATTCAGGTTAAAATAATTTAACTGATTTCTGCGCATGTATCATTTCTCATTTCACAGTTACAACATCTAAAACTACCTCAATTACCTCAAAGCTGAGGGAGATGACATTAACTGCAGAGAAAACAAAAACAAAAACAAACACACATATGTCTAATATTTTTCCACAAGAAAAGGCATAAGGTTGCAGAATTGTGAACCATCCCATTTGTCTCAGAGATGCAAAATGGTTCATTTGAATTTAGAGTACATGCAATATACATAGCTCAGGATGAAATGTTCATGTATACTTGAGTAGTATCTGAAGGTAAAACTTACCTTAATTAACACACACATAAAATACTTTAGAGAATCATAGATTTTTATACTTATCTGTTTTGTTTTTTTTTAATTAGAAAACTGACCTTCTCTTGACATTAAAATCAGTCATAAAAGTCTGCATTTTAAGTGCATGAGTATTTCCCTTTATTTAATATTTGAGAGAAACCTCATGTTTACTTCTACCATTCTGCTGAACAGTGCTGTTATAGGTCAACGTGAACATTTTCAAGGACAGAAAGACTGTAACTGTTGCATAAGCTGTCTGTTTCTGGCATTTTTCAAATAGATTATGTTTTTCAGGAACCTTTTTTTTTTCTTACCTTGAAGTTTTTGTGCTTCTGTTAATCTGTCTCCTTTTTTATTTGAAAACATATGAGCTGTCCAACAGACAAGACATTTCTGGGAGAATCAGATATTAGAGACTGACAGCCCATTTCAGGACTGCAAGGTATTCAGACACAGTCCTTATTTAGGGGAGCAGTTAGTATGAAAAGTTATTATATCTGCGAAACATGAACTTAAATATACATGACTCTGAGGAGAAGTTAGTACCTGGCAATAGGAATTCTGCCACTAAAAGGTATAAGCTATGCAGTGGGATTGAATAAGAATCTATTAAAAAGAAAAGAGAAAAAGAAGAAAAACAAATAGAATGACCCTAAAACAAAGAGGGAAATGCATGAATTCCTGTACATTGCAACCTAGCTAGTGTATGATGGGATGGTTTGAGAAAAATCCTCAGCAAATGGAAATACAGATTTAGGAGAGTACATTAAGAAGAAATTCTACCCACCATAGTCAAAAAGCTTCGAATCCAGAAAGCTGCCATGGATTTATTTCAGCAAAGCAGTTAATAAGAAATTAAATATTTCAGACACATGCAGTCTGTGAGAGAACTGCTGGGTCACTGGGCCTACCGAAGAGTGAAGAGAGCACTTAAGGTGAATAAGGTTTATGCTGAAAAGCTAAGTGACTTGTAACTCTTTTCAAAAAACGTAAATTAAAATGTCAGAGGGGATACTTGAAAAACATTTAGTGGAAATAGAAGAGGTCCAGAAAATTTGACTATATAATTGCAGACCTGGAATGACTTTGAAAGGGGATAGATCTGGAATGATTATAAACTTTGTGGGGAAAAGTAGAGTGAAATGGGACATAAGCAGTGTGAAAATAATAAAAATCATTTTTATTCCTTTAATAACAGAGAATATACACTTACATCAAAACAGATAGTGTGGCAAGCTCACTGCCACAAGCTCTAGAATATTAGGTGTTTCTATTCTGTATACACTGTGTAGCGTTGATCTTTGTAATAAACTCATGGAGAATTTTAGAATTTTCAATCCATCAAAAATAAGGCAGAAACACATTAATCAGAATAATAATGAAATGTATAGAAAGTAAAAAATCTCCCTGAAGCAATTACTACAAATCTGGATGTAGGAATAGAACGGAAGCAAAACTAGTTCCAATCAATATGCAAGTTCCTTATGAGTTTCCATAATTCAACATACAAAAAACTGGCAATTACGTTTCAGTTTAGAAAATATCTTAAAGAATGTATATCCAGTACAGTTTATTAATGTTTTCATAAACTGGTTTAAAACCTTTCGTTATGCATTTTTTGTCTCATGCAGTTCTCCATCGAACAATAAGATGGAGTCAATTCTTTAGCTTTATATACATATTACATTGCATATAAATTAATATTTATAAATATGAAGTCATCTGTATGATGGAATCTTTACTATTCTGCTGTTTATTTCAAGTTCATTACTGGTTTGTAGCCAAGTTTCATTAACTTATTTTGCAGTGCAATAAAGTCTGAATTCTGAAGGCCAATTCTTTTCTCTCTAGCTAAAATGGATTCAGAATTGGCTAAATTTAATGACTGTGTAAGAAGTCACTCCTTGGGAACTTACAGCATTGTGAAATGCGGTATACAAAAGCAGTATGATTCTATGCAGAGACTTAGAGTAGAAAATAGTTAAACACTGAAGTTTTTTACCATCTTCACATGTGATAAATTTATTGCTGTGAATTTTACATTGCAGAAATCAAAATATCTTGCAGGTATTTGAGTAAATGTTGTCCATAAATACAGATTTTTCACTCTGGCTTTTAACACCCTGCTGCAAACAGTCCTTCACAATGCAATAAATAAATTATTTATTTTTCTTTATAGCAAATTACTGATCTCTGGATAAATTTTATTTGTTTATATTTTATTATTTATTTATAAATGTTGATTTATATTTGATTTTTACACATGATGTGCTCTTGAGATGGTGCAAAGGATCGTTTTGTGATATAAACTTGAAATTTACAACCGTTAGTGTAGAACTGAGCTGGTGACATGGTTCACTTGATTCCTTGCAGAGGAAGAAGATAACCTTAAAATAAATCCTCTAGATTTTCACTTAAGCAAGCAGAATGTTAACAGCTTACCCATCCAAACAAAATTTGTTAAAATGTGCATAGTAAATTTTAATATGAAAAAAAAGAAAGAAAAAAATAGTAAAATTGAAAGCTAACGCTGATTGACTCCTTCTAATCTCTAAAAACATTGAAAAATCCAGTGGATGAATAGTTATCAAAGTAATTCTGAAGTTTTCTAGCTACAGAGCACACTCTGTAAAGCTGACTAAGAATTTGGGCAGGCGATTTCCTAGTTATATACCAGTAGCTTCCTATAAAAAACAGCACATTTTCTATCAGATGTTTCTGCCCAACTTTTTGGTCAGTGGCTGCTCTCTATGTTCTTTGTTGTCAAATTTAGTGCTTAATCTGGCAGAGTACAAAATAGATTTGAAAAATATAATATTTTATTTCCCTAAGGTATGTGCTACATAAAAGTCCTTCAACTAAAAGTAGTTTTATGAGGAGAGATAAACAAAGTTAATCTTGGAATGCAGTGATTTCTTCTTTGTTCAGTTATTTTTCTGCATATTGATTTCATGTATTTCACTGGATGTTCTCCATGTATATATATGAACTATTTCTTTTTTAGTGGAATAACTCACAAAATGAATAGCAACATCAAGTCTGATGTATATAAGTGTTCTTTGCTAAAATAATTCCCTGATTAATGATTCCATCTCCCTTAGAAGTCAGAATTTACAGTGTCAGATTATACCCTACAACTGATATAGCTTTTTGTTAACTCCTAAGTACTCAAATAAGAAAATATCTATTTGTGTGTGTGCATTTATACATTTTCTTCTAAAATCACCACAGTTTGATACTTGACTCTAAGCAGGAATATGTGCATATGAGACATAATCAAGCAAATCACAACTTGAACTAAGCTAACTCTGCACAGTTGTACTTGCATCCTTCGTATCTCCAGTGTATCTAAGTCATTTGCAGTGACTTACAGATTATATGTCATTCTTTGACTTCTCTATTCCTTCTAAAATTCTTTTTTGCTACATCTTCTTGGGAAATATATATGAGGGTAAAAATCCCAAGATGGATCCTATTTTCTGACATTTCACATAAACAAAGTGGCAGCAGTAAGAAATTCTGTCATCAGTGAAATACTTTAAGATCTACTTTACAACCAGTCCTGTGTCCAAATAGGCTTTAATGTTAACTTTCCCCAACCTGCAGTGCTCCTGCCATCCTACTTTTTCCTACACCAGTGCAAGAAGGTAGCTGAAAACTGAAGTGGCATCTTACCAATTTACCATGTGTTAAATATTACCTCTATGCAATAAAATCATATTTCCAAAAATTTCAGATGGGCAGTCTTTTCACATAAAAGAGCTTTAATATATTATGAATAAAAATAACATAATAGAAATAGAAATATAGCAGAAAATATAATTTACATTATATCAGAATCTCTAGTCTCTAAGTTGCCTCAAATACATATTGATGTGCTTAACATGTTGGCATATTATGGAAGTGTGAAGCAGGAGGAGTAGTCCACCTGCACCTCTGGAAAAGGTATGAATTTCACCTAGCTAATGATTGAGTAGGCTTGTTTTCCCATCATTTATGTCTTGAGATTTCTTAAGTCTAATTGGTCAATTTTTTTCTAAATTAAATGAAAATCCCCTAAGATCTGACCATGTTTCATGCTATTTTGAACAAGTTAAATGTTCTTTAAACACATTACTGCTGTGTATAAAAGGCTGTATCTGAAATGTACTTCATTTCTTTTATAGTCAGGTATCATCAGTATTACAGGTGACAAATTAGCGGAAAGAAATTTAGAACCTCCTTGTTTTTTTTGTTTGTTTGGGGTTTTTTTTTGGTTGCTTTTTTTTTGTAATATGCTTTCATAAATCTGAGGTTTCTCAACTGTCAATGAGATAACAGATAATTTCTGTACAATTCAGTAATTAGCCTCTCCCTGGAAAACAACTGTATTTAATAAACTCAGTTTTTGGCATTGGGCAAATGAAATAGCATAGATAGGGTCATATTCAGCCTTAGGTACAATATCTCAATTGTACATTAATGCAGCTGAAAGCTACATTTATCTTAGAATTTTCTGTATAAAGGCAGTACCATCTTCAGTTTGTCTGACCCCAGCTCAGGTGTTAATGAGCAGCACTATACTTTTGTCCTTGTTTTCATATAAAAAGATAAGTTCATCCAACTTGACTTCCAGCTCAGTACATTCTCTCACTTCTCTGCTAGTTAAATAGTACTTACTAAACAGCATTTCCAAATTCTTTTAAGCAATTAGGTTTTTTAATTGATGCAATATTTTACTTGCTTCTATGTCTTATGTATCCTGTACATTTTTAATTGTACGTAATGGAAAGAGTTCATGTTTTTCATTGACATGTGTATCTTCCTTCTTTTGTGGATTATAAAATACAGCCACTATTGTCAGCTTTTTCCCATTTCCTGCTCTGCCAGGAAAGTCATTTATTTTCATAGCAGAGAATGAAAGAATAGTTGTTGCTGGATTGACAATATCATGACTTCTTTCAGCGGTCTTTTTCTTGTGTTCCAAACCCCTTTCAGTCTGAAGAAAACCAAATCATGAGGTAGTAGGAATGGGAGTTTTATCATGAAATGTGTTTCTATTACCCCTTCTTTACGTGATTTAGACTCCTAAGAAGAAAATCTGGAGGGCAAATACTTCTTCCTGAAAGGATATATATATAAAGATATCAAGATTATCTCTGTTCTGGATGTCTTAACAGTACTCATAAAAGGAGGCAAAAAGAATAAAGATTAGTTTCTATTTGAGGAAATATTTCAATCTCTAAGAAATAATATATTTATTTGGAGGAAATCCAAAGAAGCTCAGTTTTCAAAAACAATCTATTATCCTAAGAAATGAATAGAATAACACAGGAGAAGCATGAATGAATTCTTCTTGTCATACCTGTCTATTCTTCCTTTTTTCTCTTGCTAATCTCTGATCCTCTAAATTGATAAGATCTTTTTGCTGCTTCTTCTCTAGGCTTGAGATATCTTGTAAACAGCTTTATCACGAGTGAATAGTTTTAGAATGACTTAAATTTAGCAGGCAGTATTGTTTTTCTACACTGATTCGAGATGTTGGGTACGTTTTTCCTTCCTAACATTATATATTGTTCGTTTCATTAACAACTAACTAGCTTCAAATTATCAGAGTCTCAATTGTAAGTACTTTTCCAGATTTATTTAACCTGGTGCACAATGTGTTTTTGTGACCACACTTGTTACTAAAAAATCATGCCTCCCTGTTAAGCATTGTTTCCTAATCTCACAGAAGAAATGAGACATTATAGGGTATAATTCCAGAGGGCTTAAAGTGACCTGAACTAACTAATCTCTAACTCAGATAAAGCTCTGTAATTCCTGAAAGTCACAGTGTATTTACACTTCTTCATTTTAATTCCAAAAATCATGCACTGTGTCTCAAACTGACTGTTATCTCTTTGATATAGAAGACTCCAGTCTGCTGTGACTTTTTACCTCTTTTACTCTGCTTTCACTTACTTCACCTCAATTACCACTTGGTGTTCTAGTGCTTTTGTAGTTGTCAACAGTTTGATTTTCTTTGAAGTATCAGAGATATGGATTGTGAACCATGCTGTCTTCTTTACTCTACAAATAGAGTTAGAATAAAAACTTAACACACAAAAAATGAAAGGAGGATTACAGATTTAGTATGGTAGACAGACTAAGTATAACAGTAAACTTATTGAGGACACTGCATCTATTGAGGCAGCAACTAAAAATAATTTTAAGAAGCATGAGCATTTCACGTTGATGTTAGGGATGGCTGTGTTCTAGGAAAGAAAATCTGAGTGTGTTGAATTCATTTCTCACCCGTGCTGAGAGTGGGAGATCTGCACACAGGAAGCAGAAGCTGCTTGAGAAATATATTGCAGTAAGGAGTCCAGAACTGCTTCATGCAACAATAAAGGTTAATTCTGAATTTATTTAGAGTAAGATAATCCCACATGCTCTAATGGGCTTTGTTCTAAAGTGTTTCAGTGAGAGCAAGAGCAGACAATGAACTACAGTTTTCCCAGCTTCCACCAAGTTGACAGTGTCTATGGAGTTGAAGCATTAGGGATGTGTAGTAGCTGTTATAATTATTCTATTATCTAGGAATTATAACTCCCTAAATTGAGCAAAATTGCAGTTAACAGTCCCTTGTTTTCCAAATAAATGAGTTGGACTTAGGATTTACAGTGTCAAGCAGAATGCATGGCACTGGCATGCTTACCTGTACTGTTACTGAACTTGGGAAATGTCAAATGCTTGTTAAAGCTTTATTTCTCTAAGTCTATACTCTTATGTATTATGTCTTCAGTTTCTGCTTAATTAAATAGGGAGGGTACTTTTATTTCACATAACAGGGCAAGTAGTAGATTTTTCCTGCTTAAAATGACCAAAAATAAAGTAATGAATTTGTTCTACTAACTAATAGGATACCTTGGAAATAAAAAAAAGGATTGGACTAAGGGAAAAAACATACATTTTATTTGTCTACTTTCAATATTTTTTGACAGATATTTAATGATATAAGAAGAAAAAGAAAACACATTCAATTAATCAAGCAAATCTAAATTAATCTGCAAATACAAGTTTACTAAATAAAGTAATAATGAAATTATTCAATGAAATGTTTAAGTCCAATGGAAATTATATTTCTGTTTTAATTAGAGTGTACTTATTTCAGTGCCTATCTTACTATTAATTTTTGGGGCACTAATAATTTCAAGAAAATGCAACTTCCTTTAGTTGCTCTATTTTCCATCTAGTCTGTAGTCAATGAGTAACCTTCATGGTAGGGAATTCATAGGACTTTGAGGAAAGAATGATAACTATAGATGACTGACCAATTCTAAGCTTGCTTGAATCAAAGGAGGTTTTCCTCTGTGCTTCAGTGAAGGGAGAACTTGCTAAAATCCTAGTGATGTGCTGTTAGTTGCTGTGATGCATTTCAGTCTTATTTTTCATATGGAAAGGTTTCTGAAAATGAGCTAAATTCTATCTGTTGCATTTACATACTTCAATTACACTGAATCAGGAAGATCTGTGAGACAATATATTAATAAAATAAGATGCTTTCTTTAACAAAATGTGTATTGAAGATTCTAGAGACATGTGAAGACAAAAAGCACTCCCAAGGAAGGAAAAGTAATATCAGTTATTGGTAAATAAGAATAAATTTCATGAAAAAAAAAAAAAAGAGAGAAATGTTCTAAAATTACTTGGGTTTTAGTTAAATACAAATATATAACACATTTCTCTAGTTATACCACTAAACTGAGACTGATTCATATCTTTGACACTTAATGAGCAGAGATACAAAGCTGACTAACTGGGTCAGCAAATTCAGCTTGTGGAAAGTGAATGCATCAGATGCTGTTTCCAAAGGTTGTACATTGATAGCGACTGTGGTTAAAGTCTAAATTCTCTCAATTTAAAATGAAGGTATATCTCCAAAGTATGTTTAATCAGATAAGTTTCTTCATATTAGTACTCTTAGTAAAGAACTGGAACAGAGAGAAAAGTTGTTAAGGTTTGAGTCAATTGACAGTCAGATATGTGGGAGAGATAAATGACTCTGTGGCCTTTGCATTAACTTCTGTAGTTTTTTAGAAGCCCTGTTTCACAGTCTTAAGACATCTTCTAGACATAAATTTTCAGTACAGCAAATCTTGGCTTTCCAAGGAATGAACTGTGGTCTTTTCTCATCAGACATTACTTTACTGGTTGAAAAATTAAAAACATATAGTTTAACTAAAAAAATTTTGTTTAATCTAGAACTCCCTTAAGCAAATTCTAAGGTCTAATAATATTAAAGTTTGTTTAATTAGTATTCATCACTACAGAGCAAACATTATTAACTGTCCAAATCAATAAAAGCAAAGTTAGAAAACAAGGCCATAAACTTAAATTACATGTCAAAGTTATTCTGACTTACCACTGAAGAAATATAGGTACAATAATCATTAAATGTAATAATGCATAATTATTTTCCATACTTACTCATTGGTTTTCTTTATATACTATTCTCATTTTTTGGCGAATAAAATATTCTTTAACACTGAAGTTTTCAGAATTCTTCTAGATTTTCTGATTAACACTGCCATGATTTTATGAAATATTGAATATTACTGTTGCTTTATTTTCTTTTTCAGAAACTGCACTTAGATATAATCCAACTGGAATGTTTCAGATCACATCCTCCTGCTGCTATTGGTAAGTTCTCTGGAAGACTGGTATTTGGTAACATTTAAGGAGGATGTAGTTCTTCAGTTCTGGCTATACTGCAGTAGATTCTTAACATAACCTGCCTTATTTATCTCGTGAAGCAGTGTGTCCATATATGTAATTCAACTGATGCTTGGATAGAAGCATAGTGGGAGTAGTATTTGGTTCATGAGATCTAAGTGTGTTTATATGCTGAAACTTGTCTTCGAGTGAGTAGGTTCAGATAATGCATAGAAAGAAAAGAAAAGAAAACGTGGATATGTGAGAAATGTCTTGTCCTCAAGAAGTGAAAATGGGAGGAAATACTGCATTTTTAGATAATGTATAAGAATTTATTTTTCCTTTCTCATGGTTACTTTTTTAAAACATGTGTTTCTAATCAGGAATTTTTCTTGCCTCCACATGGTGATAAGTGACATTGTTCAAGATGAATAGTAGTGTTGCTTTAGTATTGAAAGTAGGCATTAACAGAAATAGGGAATTCTCTGGACTGCAAAAAATGTGCTTATTCCTAATCTGAGCTTCCTTTGCCTAAAAATACACCCCCATATCAGAAAACATTCATGAAGTCGGAGCTGGAAGGTACCAATAATTATTTCAGTTGTAAAATGCACTGCAAGAGTAAATACCATACATAGCTTTCACTGTTATCTGAAACCATTAAGCCTAGTCATAATCTGTATGCTGATGCCAAACAGCCAGACACCAGCATTTCACTAGGAACACTTACTAAATCTGTCATATTAGCAGCTATAAAAATACTTCAGATTTTCCTCCTGCAGAACAAGCTTTTACAGGACAGTAAGCTAATTTTTCCCCCTTTTGATTCTCCCAAATTGTTCATGACATGTTGGTTTTGTGAATGTAAGCAATGGTCAAAGTTTAAATGGACTGCTCTTAAACAAAATCATAATTATTTTTAGGATGTATACAGAGCACACTGGCTCTTAAGGATATTGTCTTCAGTTTCATGTTGTTTTGTTTTCATCTGTAGTTGCAGACAGGAGTAAGTGGCAATGTGCTACTCACAGATAAAAGGAAATAATAAAAGCTGCAATAAACATTGTGTAAGCAGCAGGTGGCACAGCAGTTTTTGTATTTTGGTGTTGGAAGATGATTTTTCCTACTGCAACATACTAATGCACTTTTAATTGATGTTAATGGAACTTCATTAAATTTCAGCAAAGTTCAGAAATGCAAGTTTGAATAAAAAGATAAACTTCCTTACTTACACGTTTCATTAAATCAAGTCATTTTAAGATGGAGAGTCATGTCAGATGCCCACTCAAGAGTTAAGAAATGCAGTCTTTCTGGATATTATAAAATTAAACCATCTGTTCTGCTTAGGAAGTCCACACAAGACCCTTTGCTATCTAAACCCAGCATCTGTTGAAAGCATGCTGTACGTATATAGTTAAATCCAGGGGCTAAGAGGAACAGTAGCTGCTCTTTCAGCCCATAGATACATAACAGCTGCTACGAAACCATATGGATTAAGAAGTGTGGAGGGTTTCCTCTCTCCTCCATATTTCCTCTGACTTTCATACAGAGAAGTAAATGACACTGAGTGAATTTACTGAAGAAATGAATTCTTCCTCGATTAATCATAGGCTAAAGTAGAACCTCGGTCCGTTTAGCCAAATTGTCTCTCCTAAAACTCACATTTCCCATCTTCCATATTTGAATGGGTCTTTAGTCTCTTGCGGCACTGTTTCCATGCCACATTGGAACTGAATCTCTTGTTAGGATCCATGTTTTTTTCTCACTCAGATTTCTTTGTACCTATTGTATCTGAAATGTATAGATCAGTCTGCAGGAAATACACCATCTCAAAGTGCCACTCTGGGTTTTGTTGTTGTTCTGTTTGGTTTTCTTTGGTTGCAATTTGCTTTTTTGTTGTTGTTGTTGTTTTTTATTAGCTTTCAGTAATGTATCTTTCTGCAATTTGTGCCACTTGATGTTTCCAGATGACAAGTGCTATCCACGTTAATCCCCTTCTGTTCTCAAGCATAAATTAATAACATGTCTCTGAATTCTACACGTGCCCTAGTACCTCCTTCTGACAATTCTGGAAAGTGCAATAATTCCATGTGAAGGAGCTCTGGCTCTTGAGTGGTTGGTGAAAGGAGATCCCATAAGGCTTGGTTGTTGGGTTGAGGGCAATGTCTTACTGTTTTGCTTTGGGAAAATGGGAGAAAAACTGACAGATCTCTCTCAGAAGTCAGAGATCTTTCAGAGTTGTGAATATATATATTTTTTACATATCAAAGAATTATTTTGAAGAAGTTTGGTTGGCTAATGTGGCTTCAAGCTATATGTTTGCATGATGCAGTTATGAGTGAGTCATGAATCATAAAGCGGTGATGCTTGGTATGGAAGTAAAAAAAGTTGATATTCAACTTCATTTTTATGCATTTTTAAATACAGAAAATCAATCTGTTTCTACTTTATCTAATTCTATTTCTCTAAAACATTATCTAATAAGCCTTAACTTGTTTCATTTTCTTTTCTGGAAAAAAAAAAATAAAAGAAAAAGAAATATTAATTTTTATCTAGCCAAAAGATTATTCTGAAAGATATGAACAAAATAATCTCAGTGTAGATTGATCTCGTATTTTAAATGCAGAAGTCTGCAAGTTGCTATTTTTAGTGTGTTATGCTTTATTAATGTACCAATCATGTGATCATGAAAAGCAGTTAATTTGGAGTGAAATATGATCTTGGCAATTGGCTTGATTTAGACAATTGGCTTAATTTAGACAATTAAGACAACTAGTATACTTTTCATTCCTAAACTAAATATGGAATAAGAAACAATTTTGTTATAATTGAGGTGGTTATTACTTCTTAGAACTGAACTTTAGAAGTTTACTTCAGAAAATATTCCAACATGTTTAATTACAAATTGATTGCATTTTCTTAAAACTCTGATTAACTTGAATTAAATTAAGATTCGATTTTTTAAGGATACAAAGCTTAAATTATTGCAAGCATTAACTAAAACAGATCAGAAATCTAAGTTTGAAACTTTTTTTTGTGAAATGAATGTATATAATATAACCAGGGTCACACAAAGAATAATTTTAGCGTATGATTTTGAAATTGCAATTTTCTTGTAATGTATTTGCAGTATCATTTCCAAATCTTGTATCTAAAATCACAATAGGGGCTGTAGTTGATAATGACAAGTACATGTCCTAGATAATAATCATTTGACTAAAAAAGCGTCTGCAAACCTGAGGCTGTCTCATTAACAAGTGGAGCTTGTCTGAATCATTTTCCTTACTCTCAGCCTGAGGAAAATTTTACCATGCAAGAAAGGAAATTTTAACGAACGAATACTCCTTGCACCTAAGGAAAAACTTTCATCTGAAAATAAAACCTGCAATTTAAGTCATATAATTTTTGAGATGCTTTTATAATGTTTGAAATATTTTTCAGTGAAATTAAAACTTCCCAGCAAATATACACGCTGCTTACTATTACAGTCAGATACATATTTAGAAACTGAGCAAAATATTTAAATTATAATTAAACTTTTCACAGAGTCATAGAACTGCAGGAGTCCAATTCTCTACTAAAGCATGTTCCCTACATCATTTCACACAGACCAGAAGGGACTGCTCAGCCTCCCTGGGCAGCCTGTTTCAGTCCTCTGTCAGCTCTTTGTCTGACAGTAAGAAAGTTCTTCCTTGTGGTGTATGGAACTTTCTGTATTCCAGTTTCAGGGACTATTGTTTCGCCTTTCCTACTCCCTTCAGAAGGGCAATTAGCCAGTGAGCCTTGGTGAGGAGCAGCAGGCCCACCAACTTGCGAAAGATCCATGATTTCTTCAACTGGGTTGCTGGCTGTTTTTAATAACTTCTTTCACAGTAATATTTACCCAACTTGCTGAGTCAGAACTCATCTAATCTCCATGCTTTGAGGCTTTTTCCTGCCTCCTATAATGGTTTGCTGCACTCTGGTAAAGTTTCAGTAGAGATATTCCTATCCATAATTGACTGAATGCCAGAGGCTCTTCGTTTGCTTCAATGAGATAATGAAATGTAAACGTTAGTAACAAGGAGAAAGCATATGGATAGCAGATGAAGCTCCAGTTTTCAATGTTTTTGTTTATTTGTAATTTTTGAAACATTAAGGCCAAAAAGAGTTGCATGTGGGAACCAAAAGAGAGAATAAAAGAAAATCTGAAAGTCTGGATGTTTTTTCTCTTCTCTTACAACTCCTTTACTCTGAGACATTGTTTTGCTTTCCCTCTTTAGCCATTAGATAGCAATTGCTGTTGATATCTGTTAGGTCTGTCACATAACAAGTCACTGGACATGATACCAAATGAAACATGTAAATGTGATAATATTGGCAGCACATCCAGAGCTAACAATCAAGTACTGCTTCACCATACCTGTATTTTACAATATCATTACAGTCTTCTACTGTACTGTATGAAAGACACTGACATAGAAAACACTGACATCTTGATCCACATTCTTTGATGATGTTATGGTTAAGACAGATTACTATTTCATGTTGTTGATAGCCAGTTGAAATGGTATGGAAACTAAAATTTGTGTAGCAGAGACATGAAGAACAGCAATTGTGTAACCAAGTTATCCTTGGGCATTTTTTTCCTTCAAAATAAGATTTTCCAAATGGCTTGAACTGACTTGTGGAAAGCAGTAGACAGTGTCAAGCACAGTTGGATAACAAACTCACAATACAACTGAAAGTACATTCTGGAGCCCAAGTTGTCAAAGGGAACAGATATGGAGAAAGACATAATGGAAAGTGTTAAGTCCCATGAACTCTAGTTATCAGGGCTGCTATGTCATTGCCCTCAAGAAAAGTGCAAAACTGACATGTTCAACACTTTGGAGAAAATTCAGTTTTCTTAGGAATTAGTGCAGATAATTCAAGGGGGAAAAATGATTTAGCTCAGGCACAGAATTGGGAAGCTCAGCAATGGAAAAGACATGTTAGGTTACCTTGTCACTTCTTCTGACAGGGCAGAATCATTATTTACAGTCTAGCTAAGCATTTCCCGGGGTTCTTTTAAATCTTCTGTAGCACTACATTGCTCTAAGAATAATAGTTTGTGTTTGTAAATCTTTCTTTAGCTCTCTCTCTCTTTCTCTATCTCCCCCTTCTCCATTTCTCTGTCAGAGTTTTATTCTGATGCTAATAACCCAAAGCATATCTCTAAGTTCAGAATTCCTCCCTCAAATATATTTAGAACAAATATATCCAGACTTTTTTTTTCACGTTTTCCTACATGTAGTAAACAAAGGAGCAGTTAAAGTGTATACAGACAAGAGACTGAAAAACAATACATTGAGTTAATGTTATCTCAGCATTCAATTCATATTCTGTTTAGGCTCTGACTCTATCAAAGATTCAAGTCAGTAGTTATTAAATGCAATAACTGACACAAAACTAATTGTTCTTTCATTTAAGATTGGAACTGTTCTGTCTATTCTTACTAAGCCCATTTGAAGTTTAAGCAACCTGATAAATAATGTTGTTTTGAAACTCAGTTTGGATTATTGAATATGATGTGAACAAATAGCTGGTGCTGTTTATTTTTGAGTCCTTAACCATCAAAGAGTCCCTGAAAAACCTTGTCACATTTACAATTCAAACATTTTTTCCTCAGATCATCTATTTTTAATTATGTATTTCCAGTGATATGGAAGGTTTCTTTTGGTTTAGAAGAGGAATTCAATGCATTTATAGGATGTGCACAGAGATACACCAAATCAAACACCTGCAGAAGTAAAACTTATTCCATATTGTGCATGCAGATTAAAATGCTGAGTTTATACTTGTGTGTTCATGGAAAACTAGCTGCAGCATTTTAAGGAATTAACCTGCATCAACTCATTCCATCTTCACATCATTTACGTGGAAGTTATCTTTTTACATGCCACGTGAAATAGATTAGTTTAAACCCACTCCCAAGTAAAAACTAAAGTGAAATGAAAATGCTCAGATTGTTTTAAAAATAAGTTATTATTTTTATATGTTGAGGTAGAGAGGTTAATTTACAATAGATATGTGTAAAAGGAATATAATATTCTGTTTTCTTTGAGGCACTGTTATAATTTGACAGGTTCAATTTTACAGCATTATGCTTATATAATATTAATAGAAACATTGTAAAGAAAAAGAGTATGGCGAGATTGACTTTTTATTCTGACTTCACCCCACAAGAAAATGCAGTTCAAATCTCATTTGGAGTTAAATGCAAAGAGTTTAAAATCTGTACTTAATCGTGGATTTGACTTGCTACAAAGAGGAGAAAATCTATAAAGCATGGAGAGAATGAGTGTATTTGTTGACTTGATTCATATAGTGTTTCATTTTCAAGTTTTTAAGTTCAGCAAAGATAATCAGAATTATTAACTATTAAAAATTAAGCTTCTTAATGATATTGAGCAGCCTTATAGAGTACAAAATAGCTTAGTTCTTCAAATAGCTTCTGCAGCAAAATTCCAATAGAATTGTGAAGGTTAATATCCTTGGTCAAATAAGAAGTGGGAAACCAGGGAAAACAGATGAGTAGTGCAAGTTCTCCTGCTTATGCCTGGCTTAATGGACACTGATATTGTCTAGCTTATTTTTAGTTTGTTTTTTAATGTCTGTGGTTATGAAAAGGGGAAAAGATTAAGTGTACAAGTTTGAGATGACAGCTAAAAGCAATCAAATTCAGCTACAATCTTTTCTTGTCCTTAAGGATTGTTTAGAATTAGGCTATACATGCATTGTGCTGGAAAATAGAAGTCAGACACAATAGTGAAACAGGATGTTCTGGGACAGCACTAGCAGCACAGATATCCCTTTTTTTCCAGTTTTTGGCAAACCACCAGTTCATCTTTAAAGCCTTGGAAACCAAGTTTCTGAGCCAAAAAGCAGGACTTCCAGACATTGGGTGAAATGCATCCTAAGCTCATCATTTCACAGCTTAAGACAACATGTGTTGTAGCTGAATAAAATAATTAATTTTCTAACTGTCATTTTATTCAAGTAGAAGAAATGTGCAAGAAATTTTCTGAGAATAAAAATCAGTGCTCGCCGCTAAAGACAGTACATTTCCTTTTATTTGCTAATGAATTACTGAATAAGCACTTGACAATTACTTACAACCATGGCAAAAGGCTGGAAATAAAACTGAAGCTGTGGAAACCCTGTTCTTAGAGACACTGAAGGTGGCCCTGATTTGAGCATCTCTAACTGCTTTCAGCAGGGATGTTGGGCTCTACATAAGTTTCTGTAATTCTATCAGAACTTTTGCAAAATTAGCTTCAAAGCAAAAGAGAAACTTTTGAATTAAAATGTAACCAATGGCCTCTTAATGGGATTTCATACTTTACTAAGGCCATAATTGTACAGAAATATTAAAAATATCTATCTCAACTATGTGCTCAAATGTACAGTGCGAAAACTTGCTTTTTGCAAGTAATTCTGCTTAAATGTGAGGAAGCAGAGTATCCAAAAGGTGAGGAAGAACACAAAATGAAAGGACTAAGAAATGTTTTTATATAAAGGAAGAATGAAAAACATTTAAGAAGCTTTTAAGAGAGGAAAAATACAAGAGCTATATCATCTAGCTTGTTAGGATACATATGGTCATAGTACTGTACTCAAACAGGCGTAGTACTGGAATGGGATGCCCTGAGAGGTTGTGAATGCCCTGTTCCTGGAGATGTTCAAGGCCAGATTGCACGGAGTCCTGGGCAGCCTGGTCTAGGATTACCTGGGGAAGTTGGTGGCCCTGCTTCTGGCAGGGGAGTTGGAGAATCATGATCCTTGAGGTCTCTTCCAACCCGGGCCACTCTGTGATTCTGTCATTCTGTGATACTCCCTCTATCCATTCCTCCTTTCAGGACACAGAAATGTCATAGTTATGTTATTTAATGTATTGCTCAGTCTTCTAAAAAACAACAACAACAACATTCCAATTAAAAAAAAATCCCTGAACTACTCATATTTTCATTATCAAGTCAGAGGATTTGTCACCTTAGGTGCTGAAGATTCAATGCATTCATATAAGAACAATTCCAATATTCAGGTACCCCAATTTCTAAGATTTCTTTTCCTCTAATATCTGTTCTTATTCTATTGCAATTTATGAAAGTTACTGCTTCTATTAAACCTGTGTGGGTTCAAAACTTGGCTTCTTCTCTTCATTTGTTGTAGCTGTCTACTACATATTTCAACATTTTCTTGGTATCTGATCTCGGCATTTAATTTTTTGGATTAACAGGCCCAGCATTAAATCATTCTGTTCTAGACCTACAGTCATTATTACTTTGTCTTCTTCATTCTTTCTAGTTATTTCTAGCTACTCTTTTTCACTGGACATTGAGTTCTGGATAAAGTAAAAGAGTTGCTTCAGATGAATTGCCTAAGGTGTTACTGTTTTTGTTAATACTGATTCTTATTTTATTGAACACTGTTTTTTCTGTAAACCCATATTTTAGTCAATGCTGCTATGCTGGTTGTTCTTGATGCTCCATGTACCTGATTATTTTTACCTGTATCATCACATTTTAGGAGCAAGTAGTTATAGTTTCTTCACGCTCCCCATATCTTTCATTCCAACATTTATAGACACTCTTGAAAATATGTCCATTACATGAAGTCACTTTCTAGAGAAGTATTTTATATTTGACAAATGCTCCAGCATTTTGCAATCCTCCATTGATATGTAGGAAATGTTTCATGCAGTGAATTTCATAGGCTTTACTAAATAATGTGGGGTTTTCTTTCGATGAAAGTACTCAGAAGTTTCCAGCATTTTGTTTTCAGTCTTTTTAGTTTCTTGTGCTTCAGTCAGGCTTTAAATATACCACTGGTTTAGCATCTTGCAGAAATATAATTCCCAAAGTACTTTATCATTAATAAACAAAGTCCTTAGGTTTTTTTTATACTTTCCTAGTGTCAGATCCTAAAAACTTTCTGAGAAATGTTCCAGTTCTATTCTATATTATCCATAAAGAAGCCTAAAACCTGAGCCAGTGGTTTAGCTGTGACAGACTTGAATGTTCCTACACATGTAAATACAACTATGAATTTTTATATGAATGGTCCAAAGAATTTTTCTTTTCTCGCTATATCAGTCTTAAACTTTCATCAGTTTGTCTTCTATGTAATATACATTATACATTATTCAGCTGACCTGACTTTCCATGTCCTGCCTTGAGTATCCAGTTTGCAACATTGAAATTAAACTACCTCTAGTTAGAAAGTTTAAATTCTTTCATATCCCCCAAAAAATCATTAAAAATTGCTACCTTTCCAGTTTGGTTCCTAGAGGTCTAAGATGCAGTACTGAGACAATTTAAGTCAATAATTCACTGGAAAGAGAAGATGAAAAATATTCCTTCTGCATTACAGAAAAAAATGTGTTATTTAAAAACCAGCCAAGCATCATAGCCATCAACAAAAATACTTTATTTGAAATGAAAATTGGGATACTTGTTTGTTTTAGAATCTATCCTCTTCTAAAATGCACATAAATACATTTTAAGGGTAAAAATAATTCATATGGATCAGATTATAATATCTTGACATGTGAATTTCAGTATTTTTATTACTTTATTAAACATTAACACTGCTGCAATGTGTCTTCAGGCCTAAAATGTAATGTACCCACCTGGTCAATTAAAATTTACCTATGGATAGACAAACTTACTTTTTTTTTTTTTTTTTTTGCATGTTTTTATATTTTTAGTCTTTCTCCAATGTTAAATTCTCAATTGTTTATCTTTAGAGAAATTAATGATTTGATCACATGGTAACATGACTTTGCTGGTAAAGACATAATTGTGCTAAAGAAAGCTGAAGATTTTCTTCCTTAGGTCTGGGTATTTTAATGTAGAATTCAAGATTAATAAGCATACCAATTTTGTACATGATTACCTGTTTGTAATTGTAGGAAAGATTTATAGCTAAGAGATACACAGTAGAATAGTTGAGAGCTTTTGATAAAAATGGAGTACTATACAGAAAACAGATTATGTTAGCAATTTTTTCCTTTCAGGAATCTACATTAAAAAAAAATAGTTTACTTGATATTTTGTAAATCTTTTAAGCTACCTGGAGTGCACATGCATGAGGTAAGCATCTAGATAGAAGCAAAGAAAAAATCTGGGGTTTTCTGTGTTGTTTTTTTTCCCATGAATAAAGAAAAGAAAGGAAATAACTTGTTTCCATGCTTTCAAAGGCAGTCTCTTGACAGAATTCAGGACAGAAAGAAACTGTAAAGAAGGAATAGTATATAAACTCTCGTATTGTGATTTATTATAATTTTTACTTCCACGTTGTCACATATTCAAGCATGAGGGATAATGCTGCCTCCAATTCATGAAAATCAAAAAAGCTCTGCAGTTAAAATAAGACAAAAATAAGAACACCTAGTTTGGTAACATACAATAATATAGAAGACTCTTGATTGCACAGAAAATTGATTGAAATATATCTTTCACATACATAAATGCAATCTGAGAATGTGTTGAATGGACAAACGTAAATATGAGTTTATTCTTTTTCACTAGAAGAAGCCTTGGAAGGAAAACACTGAGAAAGCAGTTTTAAGTTGAGCTGTGCCGCCTATAATTCTCTCCCTTCCTTTAACAAGGGATTTGTTCTCCTACCCACCCAGTTATTATTTTATAAACTGGTTTTATATCTGTCAAAAATATATATATATACATATATATAAACTACAGTTAATAATGCAAAACAATCTTGAAAAATTTGGCAAGCAAATGTGTCTTGCAGCAGATCATTTAATTCTGTTTTGTTCAACATAAAATCAATTGCTTTGTGTACATTTTAAAGCTACTGCACTTCCTGGTAATGGATTAGGAGGAGCAAGAATGTATTGCTGGAGAATTTTATGAATTCTGTTTTCATATATCTTAGGATGTATTTTGCTTGTCCTTGTCATAAAACATCAAATAATCAGAGCCCAGCTCATTGGAACCATTGGAAATAAATATTACACTTAATTCATCTTGAAGAGAAAAGTAGAAACAACAGAACACAAAGCAAACGTTTTCAAGAGAACCAGCTTATACATAAAGAGAATCTGTCGTAGGAGTTTTCTTTGCTTCACTGTGGCATTATGCCATCAAGCATTCTATCTTCCTGTAGTTTCCCATTATTTTTATCTTCTGCTGCTGTAACAACACATCCAAAAGAGAAACTGGTTGCAGTGCTGAATGGGATCCATATCCTTAGTAGCAGTGGTTGAAGCACACTGAAGCAAAGGGAGTAATGCATTAAAAGCTATGTAATATCTCAGGCACTCCATCTGAAGTTACAAATGAAGCCAAGCTGTGTGAGAGAAACTGCTTTATTTCAGAGGTGCCCCAAGAATTTAATGAATTGTTATTGGCCTAACTGCTCAGTCAGCAAGACTGAGTATCCACAAATGTTGTTTGGAGTTTTTTAGATTACTCAAGAAATTGTATATTTTGCTAGCTTCCTTAATAAAATGGTTAGGGCACAGTCTTTTAAAATGAAATTTTAATATTGACTGCTTGTTTTCTTGCAAGTGGTTATGCAGCAACATTGTATGGACAGATTTTTAGAGTCTAAACAGACTGCAGGGCAAATATCTATCAAGATAATTATAAATATTTTCCCACCAAAACAGTTTTATTTTCATACTTATCTTCTGCTGACTGGAGTAAAATGTAGAAGGCAGTCAGGGACATGAGGAAGTCTATTCAGAATTATTTCCTTTTCATTAAAACAGGAGGCTTCTAAACGACAGTTTGTGAGGTCATACCTGAGAGTATTTCATGCTATCCTTGGTAACCCAAGGATAAACTGTAGGGGATCTGTGCTCTATTGACATTGAAATAAGTTTTCAGCTCTACTGAAGTTCACAGTATGGAGCTCTATAAAACCACACATATTTGTGTGGTGTGTTAATTCTTTCTGGATTAAAATATGTAATGTATTTCAGATTTTTAGAATGAGGCATAACTGACTAAACAGCATAAAAGGAGATGCCAGTTAGGTACAGGAAAAGGAGAATATCTGTGGATAGATAGGAAAAATGTGTGAAGAGAGAACTAAGGGAGCCTCATTGCTAGAAACACAATTGTTTCTAGAATTGCGAGACACAAAACTGTTTGACATCCATGGCGGCCAGGGGTGACTGAGGAGAGTGCTGTGAGGGGCTGTGTAAACTGAGTAAAACTGTTGTGTGGGAATGGTACTGGAACTGGTGAGGGCAGAGAAGAGCAGCCAAAAGATGACTGAAGGGGAAGGAGGAGCTGAGTTTTCTTTAACTTCTACATGTTGTTATCTCCCTGTAATGAGCTGAGAATTCCTTGCCATGAACTGTAGTCCTGTTTCCTTCTTGTAAGGTCCACCATTGCAGGAAAACTAGAATTTAAATACTACAGTAAAACCTTACAGGGCTCTCCACTGAGTGAAAGTGTGATGAGCAACTTACAGGAATATAAAGAACCACAGATGTTGTGTTTAAAAAAAATTACTGGGATAAAAGCACCAAATAATGTTTGGTTTTAATCTGATTACATAACTGTAGTTTCACAGTGATGAACACTTAAAGAAATTCCTTTTAAGACTGTTTGTTCATCTCTCAAAAAGCTCAATAGCATGTTTTTAATAGTGTAAAAAGTATTGCAGGCATATTTATAGTTTTCAAAATGAATTAGCTATGTAATGTAAGTGCTCAGAACTGAAATTTTTGGGTTTTTTTTCTTGATTAAAAAGTAATGATATCCTGATTAATAATGAGCTTTAAAAATTATAACTAAAGCAATGACTGTTTTAAATCCAGTTGTATTATCTACTTAAAACTCTTAGCACGTCTCAAATATTAGTTGACAAAAGATAAGGATCAGAGAATTCACTAGTTAAATAAATTGCTTTGAGTGTCTGGTTTGGAAGAAAGTACACTGTAATATGAAAAGTGGGACAGTTCTCTGCTTTTATTTTCCTCCGTTTGGTATTTAAAGGGAACAGGCATTTGCACATAGGACTCTGATTCTATATAGCCAAACTGAAGTTGAATTTGCACTTGTTTAATGGGTTCTAGCAGTAGAGCATATTGAAAACTGACCAAAGAAAAGTGGCTCAGAGAGGTGATGGAGTCACCTGGAGATGTTTCAGGAAAGGGTTGATGTGGCACTGAAGGATGTGTCACTGATGTGGCACTGATGCTCAGTGGGCATCGTATGTGCTTGCAAATGACTTGTAGAGTACACTTCTTAAGGACTGTCTGTGTGCTGCATCAGGTATTTTGTCTTTGTAACTTCATTCTTGAGAACTTACAGCTGTGAGGAAAAAAAAGGATTTCACTGTAATACCTGTCTTTGAGAATCATACTGCACAAATGGAGTGTTGTGGAAGTTTATCATCATAAATTCTGTACCCCTTTTGACATTCCTATGAAATCATAAAAAAAAAAAAAAAAAGCCAATAGAACTAAGTAGAGAAGAAAATCTTCACTATGACTTCCATAAGTGAGGTCCTGGAAACCAATGAGAAGTCATTAGCTGCACAGATCACAAAAATCACTACAGAACCATTATTACAGTTTTAGCATGACAGAACATAAGTATACTGACATCCTAAAAGCAGCATCAAGTGCTTACTGCCTGTGCTACTAGGCAACCAAGTACTATCCTCCTGCGAAGGCATTGAGAAGCTCTTGTAATTGGCATCTTTAACCTCAAAGCATCAGGGTATAAAATGAAACCCAGGTCACCAAAATGATAAGTTTCCTAATGTTTCCTGATGTTTCTGCAGTCATGCTACAGGAAATGGATTGAACGTTGCTACCTAGTAATGTCAAAGCACACTTTAATACATCCAAGAATATACTAAGAATGTATCTGAAAAGGATGAGACTAAGGAAGAGAGCATTCATTTGGAGGCATTTTTATTTATTTATCTTCTATGTGTCTTTTACCACAAAAGAATGTGAGTGAACTGTATCCAAAGTGAACACAGAAACCTGTGACTCTACTTGGAAAGTACTGCTTACTCAGAGGGTAAATATTATTTTAACTTCTCCTTTATAGTATTTGAATAATGTTTTGAGTGTCAGATTCACTGAGGTTTTTATGTACATATTTAAATGTTAATATAATATCCTTTACTGTGTAAATGTTTTAATCCCAGTCCTGTAAACTAAAATGGCAAAAAAAAAAGAAAGAGGGGTGAGGGGTGGGGGAGGGTGTAGTGGGGGAGGAGACCTGAGGCCAATATTTCTGTAAAGGAGATGTTTGGGTTTTTATATTTGTGTAGACCTTCTTGCTTTTTAATCGATCCATTAATTACATTCTCTTTAAGTATTTCATGCACTGCTACCCCTCTCTAATGCTTATCTGTAAATGCACTGATTCTCCCACTCCCACGGAGAGAAGGGAACAATATTCTGATATGATCCCTCTTCACATATCAATATGTGGACTGCAAATTAAGGCTGCTGTTTGTTTTCAGACTTTTATTGTTATAACATAATCACCCTTTTTAGGTGATAATCACCCTTTTTAACTTTGAAGATTACATAAATGTGGTATATTAAACTTGTTTTGAATATTGCTGCATATTGAGCTGGGAACAGGCATCTGAAGCTACAGGATTCATTCTTGTTCACATTCAGATCAGTTGTAGAAATAACATAAATGCCATTGAAAACAGCAGTGTCTGAACTGAAAGTATGTGGAATAGCAATGCTAGTATTAGAAAAGAAATAACATACTTTTATTTGGTAAACTAAAATGTTAGGCAATATGAAAGCTAGCTACAATATATTACTGTTCTGAAGTGTAGAGGCTAAAATTTAAGGGATTAATGTCTTGGCCATATTTGGGAAAGACATGAGGGTTTTCCATCTACCTGCATGCATGGTTTGTAGAGAGCAATTTTTCTTCCTAGTGAAGTTTCCAGGGATGTTTGTGGGATATGCGATGACTTTCACCTGCCTGCAACCTACAAACCCAGAACTTCCCCATAAAAGGGAAGTTTGAAAAACTGGAATAGATGCATGATCACTTTCATCAAGTGTCAAAACTATACCCACTCATTTTTTCCTACAGTACTCTTAGTCAGAGTTAAGACATGCGGCCAAATGGGATCATTCTGTCTGCTGCATTTTACCTTGTTCAGATTCATCTAACTAGGAAATTCACACTGAAATCTGCTGTTTCTTTTTCTGTTGTGTTCTGCAGTTTAGGTTGTGGGTGTTGATTTTTCATAACTTTTGTACATCTCTTTGGAGACAGTAAAAGTTCAGGATATGTTTGGGCTTAGCCATATATACATCCAGTCTCACAGATACTTCTTTAAAATGTTTAGAAGAAGCAGGGAAGCCCTTTGATTTCTTAACATAGCTGTGACCTAACTCCTAACATCCTATGTGTATCATAATCAACAAGACTGACAAATAACAGAGTGCAGAAAATTGTTTAATTGGATTAAAATTAAATTTGTGCAGAAAATTGTTTAATGTATTCTAGAAAAAGCTCCTATATTCCTGTTAAAAAAGAAAAGAGAAAAAAGAAAAGAAAAAGGAACAGACAAAAATGGCTTTCAGTCCAAGGAAGTGAGAAATTGCTCTATGCAGTAGTTGAGAAGATTATGGCAGATTATAAATAAACTGGAATGTTGATGTGAGTAATACTGAAAGAATAGAAAACAAAACAGTAATTAAAATGGAATCTAGCATAAAGGTCTGAGAGCAGTTCTAGTATATAACAGATGTCTCTGGTTATTCATGCTCATCAATTTAGTTCTATATTCATAGTGGATGAATTTTTTCTAACAAAAAATAACAGCCTTTAAATACACCCAAGGAGGATCACTGTATTTTCCTGTTTTGGAAAACCTCAGTGAACTAACATCAAAACATCATTTGAGCTAATAAATTTATTTACAATTTTTTCCCATTTTACAAATTATTTAACCACAGTACCAACAATTATTTGGTTTCCTTTACTCCTGCTTTATGTGTCATTTGATGAATGGCAAGGTTATGTATTCAGTGGCAATAGAAAGATTTCTGCAAGGTGATTTAAATTCTTGAGAGAGTAAGAGGATGATGAAGATATAAAATGATATTTATTTCAGTGATACATTGGGCTATGATGAGTTTAAAAAGTGCTTACAGTGAGTACAAACAAGCATGTTCAGTGAATTCCTTTAAACTGAAGAATATGTTCTTGCAGCCTTCATTGTAGACTTTCTTCCTAAATTACCAGTAATTTTCTCTGGTCTCAGAGAGCTATATAATCATCTGTGGTCAAAACGCTGTACTAAAAAGCCTAATAGAAAATGAATTAAGTGTAACCATGTCTCTATAAGTCCAAAGCTATAACATGAGATCAGTAATAAAAATGGTGAATCTGATATTTGTCTATTATAATCTAATATTTGTCTGATTTTGGAGGAAGTGGCTGATAGTAAACTGTGTGGTTTGATGGTTAAAAGTGACTGTTTTGCCACAGAGATTATGACTGTAATACGGTTGTCTTCATATTCCTATAACTTGAAAAGCCCTTCCCAATTCTGAATAAAGAATGAACACTCCTGAGCACAAGGAAGTGAAGGTGTGAAGGTGAATTTGCGTAGGACTTCTGCTTACTGTCTCAATTTTAAAGTGATTTCCTAAATAATTCCTTATCAGAAATTTTTGAAACATTTTTTCTGTCTGTGAAATGAATAAATCAACTCAAAGCCTGTCTTTTGACATCGTTACATCCAAGAGAAAAAAAATATTTTGTTTCTGAGGTTTTTTTTAACCTACCCCAAAGGCCATTGTTTTCTTTTTTCAATTCAAGGAATAATTATAACGTATTAAAAGTCAGTCAAAGTTCTTTATGTGTAAATACATTTTGTAAATGTGTTTCATTCTCTAGTATTTTCATGCATACAACACTTCATAGGATTACAGTGCTTTAAACTGACAAGAGTTTCTGAAAATGTAGTAAGAAACCACACCTGAAAAAATCATTTTTAAGAAAATCAGAATCTCCTTACAAGGTTTTTGTTTGTTTGTTTCTTTTGTTGTTGTTGTTTTGTTTTGTTCTGTTTTGTTTTATTTAAATCACCTTTCATTTCAAATGGCATCTACTACTTGTAAGGTCTAATAACATGAAGTAGAATTTTTATATAACTCTTATTTTTTTTCTAGAATAGAATTTCTTTGCTTTAGATACTTCATAATGTAAAAAATATTTCTATTGTGACTTAGTTTGGTTTCAAACACTTGAACAACTTGTATAATTGTATTTTGAGTTTAAATGTGAAGATATGAACAATTTGTGTTGAGACCAAACAAAAGAAATTCAGTGAACTGCAACATGCTACAATACTTTTATTTTAGGTTCTTAATTTCAGTTAAACAAATGTATTTTAAGCATGCCAAAGGCAATCTAATTGAGGGAATTTGGTTTTAAGCAGTTTTTGGATTTGAGGAAAGAATGAACTACATTATCCAAGCATTGTTTTACTGAATAAAAACAGATTAAAGTGAAGCATTGAAAAGCGAGGGTTTGTTAACCTGAAGTGCTATTGTTCTCTTAGATGAGTCATAATCTATGGAGGAAAAATCACAAACTATTTTGCTTCACTAAATCTTAGAAGCTAATTTAATAAAGTGCTATCAGCTGAGGATTTAAAAAAGTGCTTCAGGTTTTTTTTGTTTGTTTGTTTTTTATTTTTGTTTTTCACTTTTTCCAGTGACCTGTCAAGGTATTATTAACATGAGAGCAAAAAAAGCCATCATGAAGAAGATTTTAATTACTTTCAACTACATAAAAAAATCGTTCATTTACATTTTTATTTCCTTCTGTCTTGCATGAAGGAGAAACTCTTGCACTTCTATTTTTTTGAAGATTTTTAGATTTTTAAATTATAAAGTTTCAAAGAAAAAGGTTGATATGTTTTAATGAGTGAGATTTACATGAGGTTTAGTAAGTATCCAGTGAGTTGCAACTCCACTGCATAAGTTTTTCCTACGGGCAATGAAATAACCTCTCACATTCTATGAACATAAAGCTGTCATGAATCATAATTCAATTTGTGTGTCCATGATCTGTTAGTTTAACTGTCAGTCATTAGTCTTGATGCACTTTCATGTTTTCTTGGCCTCCTATGAAGAAATCTGTTTTAAGTTTCTGTATTTCCACATGAAGATGATGCATATTTTGCAGAGTATTTCAGGATTGTATTACATATTTTATGTATGAAAGTTTTAACCCCATCCTGTCCTAAAGTTAGATCCAAAACACCTATTTCAATTAAAGCTACAAAAGTTTGTGTGTGATTTTCCCATTTCTGCACTGAAATATTTCTTCTAACATGAAGTTCAATATGTTACAAACGTGCTTTTTCAAAATAATATACTTTTCAAAGTAATTTTTTCAAGTATTTAATAAGTATTCTTTCATAATCCCAAGCTCTACAGAGAACAGGAAGTTTGTTGACAGAGAGGATGTAAGCAAGGATTTTTTAACTGTTTTTTCAGTGACATTCTTTGGGTAATAGATACATGTTTAACAGGGAGGAAGAAATTAGAAACTGAAAAGGACTTTGCAACATTTCAAGGACATAATTTACCAGTCCTTGTCTTTGACTAATGTTTATGGTGCTTATTTATGCATTTTCTGGGTCTCTAAAAATGATGTATTCTTTATCAGGCAGGCATATACCATACAGTGCTAATTATTATGCCCATGATAGTGCTAAAAAGAAGTAATCTAGAAACGGCAAATATTGATGTATGCCAAGCATTTCACTGGAATAACTGGGAAGGAATAGTGCAAATGCAAGAGAGACTTGAGTGTTTGACCTTGAAAGTAGTCCTGCATGAAGGTGAATTCTGGTATAGATAGTATAAAAATAAGAGCATCCATATATAATATCTATTAGACTTCTTTTTCAAGGAGGTACCATATTAATTCTCCTATCATCTTCTAAAATCGTTGAGGATTCATAACCTTTCATAAAACTCATATGGAAATGCACTGAGGTTCATTATTAAATGAAACAAAAGTGTCTTTTAGCACAATTAAAATATTGTTTGTTTTTTTTTTTTCCCAGATTGTTTAGCTAATATCTAGTTAGTGAGTATAAACAGACAATACAAATTTTTCAAAAACATATTAATTGAAGCTTGCAAGTCAAACTTGAATCTGCTGTACTATTACTGATATTTAAATATATGTGTGACAATATTTGAATCAGTAGTAGTTCATGTTCTATCTTTACCACTGATAGTGTATGGAAAATATTTTACTGTCACTATAGCTTACATAGATACGTATCTTACAGAACTATTAAAGCTGAGAAGTAACATGCTGAACTAAGCCATTAGTATTAAATTTTGCTTCCATTGTTGCTAATAGAACCCATAAAAAATAGTTGAGTTTCAAAGAATGGAATTGAAGAAATATAAAAAATCATTCTCATGAAAACAAGTGATATCAAATAAAATAATATTCACTATCTTTTATCATTAAGGTTAATTTGGGGCGGGGGGTGGGGGGGAAGGAAGGTGTTGGCAGGGAGATCTGGCACTGTGGATTTTTCCTTCAACAATCAGGACTGGGGACATGTCATAAATGTTCTAATCTATGGTAACTACTTGATGCTATGAGAGTATGAATGAGGATTGTCTCCTTACCTCTTCCCCTTCCTCTTTATACTTACGTGAGCATGGTTTTTTCACAAGTAGAGTTTGGCAGACACCATTTGGTCATGTACAAAGTCATTTAAAAAACTGAAATTGTTATCTTGCTTTTTTCCTTTCCTGATTTATTTATTCAGAATGCAGAAACTGTTGACTGAATGACTTGACATTTTGCAAAACCTCTCCAGCATTCTTTTCTATTTTTCCAAGCATCCAAGTTGGAGAAATGGTTAGTGGATGCGCAAATGATTTCAGCCAGTTCTAATAAAGCATTTGGTCTTGAGCTCATAAATCTAAACTCAGCTTAGCTTTCTATGACATTCTTTGAATTAATTAATATGTAGCTGTATGTTATTGGATGATTTATATCATATGGTAAACTCTATAGACATGTACTGTAAGCAAATTTAAGGGAGAATTACAAAGACTGAAATCGTAGCATTTTTTTGCAATTCCTAGAATGATTTACTTGTGGTGGAGCAAAATGATAGTTTCCATAAACCTTTCATTAAAATGAAGTAATTAAAATTTTAGAAAAGTCATCAAATGGGACTTTTAGATGCCATTTTTTAGGCTGTCTTACTTGTATTTCATGGCAGATGAAAGAGAGACTGATTTCTTTAACTTAATGGGAAAATAAGTAAGAATTCTTTTAGGTTGCAAATATGAAAGCACTGTGATTGTTGCTATTTACTACACTAATTCACACTGCACATGTGATGTGATCTTTCTTAAGATGAAACAAAACTGAAGGATACATTCTAGAGGCACATCCAAGGTGTTCTGTTCACTTATTTGTTTGTCCACTACACTTGAGCTGTTCTGAATAAAACAGTAAATATGTACATAATTCACTTTTTCAGACTATAGATTTTCTGCTACTGGCCTACGTATAATGTTCTCATTTATTATGTACTATTTGGTATATTTAGAATTTTTTGTCACAAACAACTTTAACAGAAATGCTGGTTTTAGAAAATCCTGAATTTTCATTGAAAAACTTTTGAGGTTACTATAATGCAAGACTTCATCAAACACATGACAGTATAAAATATGTACTGCAGCTCTTGCATATGCCTTAACTGTTGCCTTCTCTGAAAATACTCTTTCACTGCTAGTATTCTAGTCTCTAGAGATGCTGGCTTTCTGATACTTTCTGATAACATGTATTACCCACATCAACACCAGATTTTTTTTTTTCTGGGGAATGTTTTGATGTCACTTTTGATTTCAAGTGGTTTTTTGTTTGTTTTTTTCTCTTCTGTCTTCTAGAAATGCCTAAGATTGAAAATGCAACATGTAGATTGATGCTGATTTGCACTGTGCAAGTCTGAACCTGACAGAAAAATAGAAAAATCATGCAAAACATATGCTAGGACATATAAAACAGATGAAGAGCAGATGATTTACTCTAGATTTTTAATTATGTTAAAAAGTTGCTGAAATCCAGACAATTTTTTATTGAATAATGAAATAAATTTAAATCAATTGTTATGTAAGGGAAGACTCTCCCAGATCAGTAATAGTGAGAATGAAGAGAAATATCTCCTAGGAACAAGGAATGTGACCTGGAATCCTTCTATATTGATCTTGATTAAGTTTATAAACCCATGTTCAGAGTTACAGCAGTGAAAACTATTTATAAAATGACCCATAGATCTAAGAAAATAACAGGAAGATTGAACCATCATTCATCTTTAATAGCAGACAGGCTGAGAACAAGTTGAGTTTCATTCCCATTGAGCCATATGTTTTTTTTGTTTGTTTGTTTTAATTTTATTGTAAGCTTTAATATTTTAACTTCTAGTTTATGCCTGTAATCTAGAAAATAGTATTGGTTTGTGTATTATATTAGACAGAGTAAGATGAAATGGCTGTTTGCACACTCAAGAGCTTTGCCACAATGTGACGAAAGTACTTCCTGAACAATATGGACAAAAAAAAATTAAAGTTGACATAATGAATACAGGTCATGATGTTGATGAAGGTCCTTCTTCAGCTTGATTCTTCTCTTCCATTTCGCTGCTAATGTTGCTGTTGTGAGCCCACAAAATCTTTCAATACATAGTTTAACAGTTTTTAATAGTTAATGGACCGCATTTGTGCCATCTTGCTTCTTTAAGAACAAGGTTTATTATTTCTAATCATTAGCATTAGCCTTTTTTTTTTCTGACAAGATATACAACCTTTATAGTGTGGAAATATAGTGTCTGTTTCTGCGTATATAAAATTCTTGTATTTTCTCTTGTATACAGACATCTAATAAAACAAATGCTTGTGAAAGTATCTTCTGGGTGCTTACTAACTCAGGGCATGATTCTAGGTAATAACAGCATAATTACTTGCTAATTGGTATGTGATTGCATTTACGTTTGCTGTCACAACTATAAAAGGTTACCCTAATTACATCTCAAAATAATGGTGTTACTCCATCATGTCACCTTCTGCTTAACTGAATGGAAAGCAGAACTATTTAATTACTTTGAAATATCTCTTTTTTTTTTTTTTTTTTTTTTGGAATGACAATTTATGAAGAAACTCTTTCATTCAAAACTTAAGTTTGAAGAAAAACCTTAGAGTTTCATGAGAGACTGAAATTAAGCTCTTAATTGCAAGATATTTCTGAGCTCTTTATTGTGTTCCATCAGACTATTAAATGTAATATCTTTTACCTAATGATAGCAATTTAGTGAACATCTATCACTGTACATTTCAACATCCAGTGCTTTATGCTGCACTGCTAGCCCAATTTTAGAATCTCAAGATGGTTCTTTATAGCTCTAGGGAAACCACTTAAGCTAACCTAACGTCCTGTGGTTGCACTTTGGGGAGACTGCAAAGTGTACATTAAGCATTTTCTGCCTGGTTCCCACTTGTGTTCTCTACCCAAAGAAGCAAGCAGAAAAGATAGATTGTTCTCTGAGGAAGTGCCCTTATGTCCAAAATCTAACCTTCATAGTTTATTTCAGCTGTACACTCAAGACTAATGGACTATTCAATTCCAAATACCATCAGAGAATGCAAAATATGGACAGTGATCTGTACAGCTTATAAAGCTGAAGCTTTGAAATTTTAAAAGCTCTTGAATGCCTGCATGTGGAAATGACTTTTTTTAGTCAACACTGAGCTGTGGGAGACTTTCAACTGGAATTTAGAAAACTCCTTAGAGTGTAGTCCCATTTGAAAAGAAAGAAAAAAAAAGAGTTGAGAGGAAAAAAAAAAAACACACAAAAAACAACAAAACATGTTGCTTTGTATTCTTATGGTATGTTAAAATGTAAAATTAAGTATTCTGACTTTCATGTTACTAGACATAGACAAAGTAAAACTACATAACAGCATAACAGAGATCCTAGAATTAAAACTAAAAGAGACTGGGAAAATAGGAGTGTCATCTGTTAGATCCAGAAAACCTTGTGGAGACATGGACTCAGTGCTATTGTTTTACTCAACTTTTCATCCCCTTGACTTGGGAATAAAGACGGAAAGAAGAAAAATACCTTTTCATTTTTTCACATCTTCCATTGAAAAGAAGGCACAAAAATTTGACAGGTATTGCTGCAGGATATTGGACTGATAACAAAGGCTAGTCATATGCTCAGTGGTGCTTAGAAGATGCACAAGGTCATTAGTATTTTTGTTGCTGCTACTACTGTTGTCAACAGAAGCATTTTTTCTGTAAATAGTTGCCCTTACTGCCTACTCTAGCTGACTGGGAATCATTACGTACAGGCGGATAAAAGAAGTGCCAGAATGGCAGAGACATTCTAAATAACTTGACACAATAGGTGGCACTGAGGTCTTTGAAAGTGTGGACTCCATCCATGAGTGTATCATGTTCCAATATGGTGTCACTACTTTCAGTTCCAAACAAGTGCTGCAAAAAGATTGTTGTGCTGCAAAACCCATTACAATCAGCCAGCATATATTCCAATAGAGGATCACTAAGGAGTACGCCCTAACTTTCTAAGCACTAAAACCCTCAATAAAATTTTGCCTTATTTCTCTCTACACTTCCTCTCTTTATTCACACTTCAGATGCTTTATCCTCTATTATCTGTAGATGTATGGAGAACTTTTTTCTCTCTTGCTCCCAGCCACATAAATTGTTTCATGTTGCAGGGTATTTGCACCTTATTTTCACTCTGAGGCAGTATATGGGAAACTAGTCTCTATTTTATCACTCTTTTCCCCACTGAAAATTTCTACATTTATTTTTGATTAAAAGTAATTGAGACATTATGCTCTAGTATGTCAGTTTTTATCACAGGGTATTTTACTGCCCATTTGGGCTCTAAACATATGTTAATAGCTTGAAATATGTGTAGTAAAACGTATATATAACCGTAACTACTACTGTGAAGTCATTCATGTACACAAAAAGAAGTTATTTTCCAAATGTGATGCTTAATTCAATCTTAACTTCACTAAGGAACTTTTTCAGCAATTTTAACTTTTTTTTTAAGATAATAGTTATAGAAGTTTTCAGCCTTCTTCAGTTTCTGAGTCTGCAGCTAAAACACATATTTCTCTCTCATCTGCTCTGACTCACTTCTTTCCAATCCCTAATGGCTTCCCCCTTCCTGCCCTTGAGTTATAGACCATTTCTGAAATGCTGTATGACAGCACTTTCTTGCAGTGTTTTCAAAAAAAGAAAAATTGGCTGTTTATTTCTCAAAGTCCTGAAAAATAACTCTTGCTCTTAACATTTTCACGAGGTAGAAGGACAAGGCTGGATTCTCATTCTCCGGTATTAGATGGGAATACAGGGAAAAATAATACAGGTAGCTATTTAAGCAAGGTCCAAGTCTTGTAAAGTTATCAAGAATTCTCTCTTCTCACAGAAGACAAAGTAAGCCAAAGCACACTCTACATTTTCCTGAAGATCTAAAATTAAATGAGTGTTTAGTCTGAACAGGTACAAAAATACTGTCTAAATAAGTCTGTCACTATAAGAAATCTTGAATATACACAATTTACTGACATTGGCACTTAACATTTTTAGATTTCTAAAATATTTTTAATGTTTGAAAAATATAGGCATTAAAATTTGATATATTATTGAGCAGTGACTTTGACAGTGATACTCTAAAAGTCTACCTATACTCTCTGAAAAAAAAATACATATAAAAAACAAAGGATTTTGATTCTGTTAATTTACTTAGTCACAGAAATATTCTTCAGGGGAAGTTCTGAGTTGCTCACCAGTTCCTTTCAGTCTTGTTTTTCAGGTACTGTTTGGAGTAAAGATGTGTAGGGAAACTCATGTTTCTCAAAAATCAAATTGGGAGTACTGTTCAGAGATACTTCCTTTTAAGGAGGAGATACAAAACATATGTAAAAAGTCTGCTTTCCTGGTGTTTCTTCTCCATGTTCTTTTTGTATCCATTCTTTGCTCTGACATTCAAATTTGTAGGAATCCCAGGTTATAATTCTGATAATTGCATTTCATCATCATAAGAAATATTGCAATTTTCTAGTGCTAAAACTCACATTCTGGTATCCTGCCAGCCCCAAAGTACAACATTTTTTCTTCTGAATTAGCCTGCTGTTCCATGTATATCTTTCCATTCCACTATAAAAGAATTATAGTCCTATATTTTATTTAATTGAATAATCTATAGAGGGATTACCTTTTCCTTATTCTCCTTAAATTTGACCTCACAGGATTACCATAACCTCCTGGGGGATTGATACTTCAGAAGGAGCTATCTATTCATTTAGATTACTTTTGGCATTTTATTATTTGTATCCTTTCTCATTTCCTTCCTCATTTTTTTTCATCAGCAAGTCCTTGACTAAAACATTTCAAGCAGGAGAGATAAAAAACATGTAAATAATGAAGCAGTATGTACTTACAGAGTGGGTACAGGTGGGTTGTTTTTAGAAGATTTTTATGTTTAACAATACTCAAGGCAATTTACTGTTGCAGAAGAAATCTAGATTCCCTCCTTATAGGATTTTTAATATTGACAAAGCACTGCATGTAGTATTTTCTCATTAATTTCCCATCCCTTCAGACAAATGCCATAGACTAGTTTTGTCCAGTGACTGATTCTCTGTATCCTGTAGCTCCTCTTAAAAGAAGTTATTAATCTGAGAGTGGAGAAGGGCAAGCTGTAATTTACAGAGTGATAGTTAAAGTGGTAAAAGTAAGCATGGAAAAGAACAAAAAAGGATGTGAAGAGGATGAGAAAATGACTTATTTAGTGCTTCTTTATAAGTGATCCCCAAATGCTTTGCATAGTAGAGAAAAAGTGCACTCAAGAAAACAGTCACAGAAAAGAGGACTATTGGCAGTAGTGGAGACTGCAGTGAGTCCAAGACTGAGTCAAAAATAGTTGCTCCATAAGAAGAGTCTGCTAGTGCATTTTCTTTCTTTTTAATCCATGTCTTCTCTATTATCTGAGAAAACAGAGATAGTTTCTTTCTTATAGAACTCTAAGTTTCTAAAGGAGAGAATACAATTTTCTTCAGTATCAAAGCAGAATGATTATCTTTGGGAGATTTAGTATTTGCCCTTAGCAAAATTAGATAAGATCTAAAAGTGTTATGTCTAGCAATGAAAAGAGGGAAATGTGGACTAACTATGTTTCCAGATTACATGAATATCTTTTCATTTTTTGACCTAGTGAAGATAGAAAATCAGCATTTATAAAATCTAAAATTAAAATTTGAAGAAAATATAAATTTGTTTTCTAAATGAAATACACAGCTATACTTCATGGGAGAAAATAATGAAATCTTATATAATATATAGTGGGAGACCTTGAGAATGTTTCTCTTCAACATCTTTTCTTCTAAACATAATATAACTTCATGTTTCTGAAGTAAATATTTACAAATAAATCTTAGAAGTTTTGTTTTGTTATAAATTTACACCTTCAACAAAAAATTCTTGATCCTTGAGGAAATGCTCATATCTGTTGAATGGTTGCTAACTATGTAATTTTTCACTCTCAGAGGTATTACTGATGCATCATCTATAACTTGCAGTTTAAGCACCTATTAAATATTAGATGTGCATTACAAATAACTATAGCCAAGGCTTATGCATACATTTCCAAAAAATACCTCTATGACTCAGTAAAGGAAATTTGAAGTGGAACAGTACCCATAATAGTTGCATTCTGGTCTGAGTGTTATATAATATAATCAAATTTTTTATCATAGTATAATCTAGGAAAGTGAATATCTTTTGTATTTCTCAGCCCTGATCTATTAATTTACCATGAAAACATATATGATTTTTTAATAATTTTGATATAATTATTTTCTTTATTTTTTCACACACAAAAATGTTAGTACGTTGGAACTTTATTTACGGAAAATAGTCCAATGCTATTTTATTTTACTGGGCTCTTATGACAACTTTGGACACTTAAGTATGTGTTCCCGCAAAAGTAAACAACTTTCTTACATGGTCTTTCTGACTTAGACATTAGTGTTGCTTGGATACAACTGGTGCTATTCAAATAGTCTGCTGCAATGCTGTCAGCATATCCATTTGTTACATTGATTTATAAATGCATTATCTGCAAAAGCAGCTCAGTTTTCTACACGAACAAAAGAGAGGAGCCTGTAGAACGTAATTTAGTTAGCTTTCGACAAGAGGTGTTGTTTTTCCCAATGTGATTCAGAAAAGGCAGGTACTTTACAAAAAATAAAGGTTGCACACTAACAGCATTTATTTATCTTTTAACGTTACTGTCCTAGAAAACACTGATTCAATATCTCTATCATGCACTAATTTTAATTCTGCAAGTTACAAAATTAAAAATTCAAAAGGTCATTGTCAAAGCAGTGAAGAGCATTTTAAAGTTTTCCTTGTTACTTTCATGTAATATTTTTAATATTTAACATGACAACACCTCGAAAGCTTTGGAGTTCTATACTTGTGCATTCTACTGTATTAACCTGAACCACTGTGATCCAGGTTGCCTTCATAAACCAGTTTAATATCCCTGTGAGAGCTGAGAACTGAAACTTTAAAAATGTTAATTTCACTTTTTCAAAATAGACTTTCTGTATTGTTCTACAGTTCAGTTCCTGCACTTCTGAAAAAGTAACTCTTAGTAGTGTCACTATCAGAAATATGAATGAATGGTGATGTCTGGATGAACACCTAAAGAAAGAAATGGTATCTAAAGAATGGTAAGTTGATCATGCTATAGGCCTCTGCAGTGAAAAAAATTCAAAAATTAAAGCAGCGTGCACAACAAACCTTTCAGCAGTACAGATGGCCACTGTACAACTTTAAACTGAATATAATTACATGTGAAAATCTCCATTCAAAAGAATTACTGAAGAAAAGAAGATTTTAATGGGACACCAACATCTATAAACTGTTCTCTGAAACTTCTGGTGCTGATCTTTAGAGGCAGGATTTTACTGATACCTCAGTCTGTTTAAAATGGCCTGAATTTAATTAACAATTTACCACTGCATTTCTTAATATAGCGCACACTATGCTTCATTACAAACACTGCATTATTTATACACATAAGGGATTGTAGGTGTCATAATGGTCATTTACAACCAGGAATCAGTTAATATATTCCTGAAATTGTTCTCTATTCAGGTAAGAGACTTTAACTCTCTACTTAGCACATTAGGCAAGCACATGGATGATTCTGGATCAGCTTTTCTTCTGATTTGTATTATAGTTCTGAGATATTAAGATCCAGTAGATTCAGTAGCAAAACTTGTACTTTTACTAGGTGTTTTTCTTAACTAAAGAAAATGTTCCCTTGTGAAATTAAAGGGATATGGCCTTGTGGGGAAGATTCTGTTAGAAATTGATAAGAATCTACTGTTCACGGGTATTTCTAGAAATGACAGCTGGGTGTTCAGAATCTTACTTCAGAAACAGAAGAGTCTTCATAATAAGGGCATATGAATTCCAAATAAGCAGCCTTGTTGCTTGAATATAACGAGTTACTTGAAAAGAGGTTGTTAATGCCATTTATTTTACTGAACAGTAGTGATACCTAGGACTTACCAGATGTATGCAATTTCCCTGACATTGTATCTAATAACACATTGCATGTTAATAATATGGAGATCATTTGTTCTCATACTGGTTTGGCAAGCTGGCTCTCTAACCAACCAGAATAGAGCACTGCTGTACTTTGTAGTGCAAGAAGGTTGTATACAAATAAGTATACTGCGTAGGTCTGTATCTTACCATAATATACCAAATTTTGTATCTACACTCACTAAATTCTGCACTACAGGTTACTGTACTTGAAATACAAACACAAGCCAGATTTCAATTCTCCATAATCCCCTGCAGGTGAGCAATTAGGGGCAGGGACTGTATTTGTGTCCATGTATCCACTTCATACCACAGTGGTGGTCTCAATTCCCAGACTGATCATCAAGGTGCTATTGAAATTAAAAAAAGTAATAATGATAATAATAAAATTAACAGCTACAGTTAGTTGTGACAAGCTTTTTTTCTTTTTTTTTTTCATCTCCAGCTGGTAGGAAATTGCAGTACATATTTTTCTCCAGACATATTCATGTACTTTGGCTTTCTATTACGTAGAAAAATATCCCAGCATTTTCTTGCTCACTTCTGTCTGTTCATCTGCTTCAATGACCTTACTGATATGAAACCTTGTAAAGTAGTGAACTAACACTGACAGACACAGGAGGTCAGACACATGTATTTGCTGTGATGAGTGATGGTGATATGCTTACATTAGCATCAGTGTTACTTCCAGACTGTTAGATAAACAGGTATCAAGGTTGAGCTTGCCATCATTATTGGAGCTGCCTGCATGTCTCTCCTTCTTCTGGCTTCATCACTGCAGAAAAGTCAAGCAAATTTTGTATTTTTTAAAGTCTGAATCATAGATTACATCAAAGTGAAAATTCTCCAGATTCCTTGCTATGATGAAAAGGCTTAGTTGTCTGACTTCTGATGTTGCTGCAGTACCACTGTATGGAGATCACAAACCTATAAGTCTTCTCTTCACAAAGTAAGCTGCTCTGCATGATACTGCTGTTTCTTGTTTATTTAAAAACAAGTAACTTTGCTTCCAGAATTATAACTTACTCTTCTGACATTTTGGTAGTGGCTATACATAGAAATATGAGAATGATGTCTTTAATAGACAAGAGGTCTCATTTGGCCATCATCTATAAGGTAGAACAACTCGCATCTTCCAAAAACTAAAGAAAGGCCATGCCAACAAAGATTAGCAACAATTTATGAAGAGTATGAGACATAGAACAAGTATAAGTTTGTCAGTTCTGTTGTACACCAGTCCAGATTCTAAACACTGGCAAATAAGAGATCACACGTGAAACACCAGCATATATATGTATCTCTTGGAAAATAGTGGAAACTACAAAGATACAAAGAGAATAAGAACACTGTTTGATAGAATAAGGTCTCAGCTGCAAAAGTCTTTTTCAACACAGTCATCACCATTAGCTCTGTATTTTCACCAGCAATAAACAAGACCCTGCATGCCACACTCATAAAAATCTGCACCAGCAGATATGACCCCTTGTTTTATTACTGACATGACAGTGTTGCTGCTAGGAAAATGTTGTCAGTGCAGTCCTTCTTTCATCCACCTGAACAGATAGAAGGTACCAAACACAGGCAATACACTGGGTGCAATCTATGCTTCATGGTCAGAGACCACTTTGTCAGACTGCCCCTCTTCCTCTACAGCAACAAAAGTAAAGGGAATATTGGCACAAAGTTTCATTCACTACTACTATAACAGTTGCACCTGCCTATGAAACTATGGGTCAGGATAATAAAATAGGGGCTGCATTACTTTCATTGCAGCCTTCTTATGTTTTATCTAATACCTTCTTCCATACATTTATATTAGTTTCCATGGCTTCTTGTGACATAACACTCCAGAGCTATACGTTCCTGTGGAAAAAAAAACAAAAACAAAAACAAAAACCAAAAAAGATACCTCAATTCTTTACAAAAAATCCTTACTGGCTGATTTCTAGTTCATGTCTTTGAAGAAACTGTTAAGAAATCTTGAGACTTTTACATATCTATGCTTTACTGATTGTCATATACTCATTTATTATATATATATTCATATTCATATATATATATATTCATATATATATATATATATTCATATATATATATATTCATATATATATATTCATATATATATATATATTCATATATATATATTCATATATATATATATTCATATATATATATTCATATATATATATATTCATATATATATATATTCATATATATATATATTCATATATATATATTCATATATATATATTCATATATATATATATTCATATATATATTCATATATATATATATTCATATATATATTCATATATATATATATTCATATATATATTCATATATATATATATTCATATATATATATTCATATATATATATTCATATATATATATTCATATATATATATATTCATATATATATATTCATATATATATATTCATATATATATATATATATTCATATATATATATATATTCATATATATATATTCATATATATATATATATATTCATATATATATATTCATATATATATATATATATATATATATATATATATACTCATTTATTAAATATAGTCATTTATTTCCTGAACTGAAGAGGCTTATTACAACTTAGCAAAACGTGACATCTGGGTATTTTTTGTTTGTTTGTTTTGATTTGTTTGTTGTTTTTTGTTGTTGTTTTTGTTTTTGCAAAAAACATACCTTGTGTTAAAGCCATACAATAGTATTTATGATTCTTGTCATCTTGGATGTGTCCTTTCTAGTATTACCATATCCTTTATTTGAGATTGTGTGGACATAACTAAACCATTTTCAAAAGCTTAGTTTTTTTTTTTTTATTATTATTATTATTTTTGTTCCCCCCACCTGCCCTTGTATAAATATGGGGAATATAGGATTGACTACTGAATATTATACAAGACTTAAAAACTACCAACAAAATTATTTTGCTTTCATTATCTTCAGGGAAAATAATAATAATAACAACAACATCAACAACAACAACAACAACAACAACAATAATAATAATAATAATAATATACTTCAGTTATCTTTGAGGGCACTTAAGGTATTTTTTGTTATCCTTTCCGGAACAAGAACAAAAGAAATATGATCTATCTGAAAATTTGTAACAGTTTCTTGAATATTACAGATACACAGTAAAAATCTGATTTGCATCTGTTAGATAATTAGTATCCTTAGTGAAAGCAGGATAAATTGTGAAATGCGCTAGTACAAGAATACTATGTATTTGCAAAAATATTTACCAACATGCAACAGACATTAGACAGCTTGCTTTGGTAGCATCTTAAACCTCCTATGTATCATCTCTTTTCCGTTCTACATAAATAACTTTTAACATGTTTTAACCATAGCTTGAACTATCTCACACTGATACCTCAGAGTGCCAAATTTCCTTTTAAATCTGTCATTCGTGCAAGTCAATTACCCCATTTAGTTACAAGAGTGTGTCCTCTTCTGGCTGTAGTTTAACTGAGATTCCCACCCCACTCAACTTATTCCTGCACTCCTGTTTGAGGACCACGGTGTCAACACTGTGTTGACTGAGCTCCTTTTGTTGTCAGTCACTAATTCATATGAGTCTTAGTGGGGTGAGTTGTTTAGAACATTGTGTCAGGAAGTGATAAAGCAAGGAGTTTAGCTGTCAGAACTGTGAATGCAGTAAATTCCAGCAGAGAGGTTGCAACAAATAGTCGGGGACAATAATACACACTCTTCAGTAGTGTATCTCCAGCCAAATTAAAACAGATGTCTCCAACATAATTAACTACATGGTCTTCCTCAGTCTATAATAAATAGTTATATACTAAAAAAAGTTAAATAAAAAGTTATATAGTTATAGTTCTTTTCCTCTAGCCTCTCATCCTGAACTGAGCTTTCACAGTCTACCTGAGTTTGTTCATTCTCTCCCTCTCTATTTTTTTTTTCTAGAACATTCATCCATATATTTCAATGTGTTTGATCTCTGCTTGCAGAACCACCTCATTTCACAGCTCTTAATGAGTTGTAAAGCCAGTGGCAGCCCTAACACTGTGCAGCTGAACCTTCTCACTTATGTTACTTTCTTCTCCAGACAACACTTAACTACATGCACTAATGCCATCTGTGCACTACTGTCATCTGTGATTTTTTTTAATAGCATCATGTGATCTATTTTTTTTTCACACTTAGAAGTGTTAATTCGTAAATAAAATAAATAACTAAAACAGTGAAAGCAAGAAGGAGAAGCCACTGCCTACTAAAAAGATCAGGGAATTAAAGAACCAACTCAGCTGGCTGCAGTGCTTGTTGGCTGCATTGATTCACTGATTGATTAGTTAGTAGCTCTGACTCCAAAGTTGTGTATTACTAAGTGGGTTCTTCTAATGTTATCACTTAGCCTGCCTGCGCCTCTTGTTACCAAGTTCATCAATATCACATTACTGAAAGAAGAGATAGAAATAAGGTGTTTTCAGTCATGATGACCATCTCATCTCTGATATCAGCTGAGATCCATTTTACTTGCAACTTCAATTTTGATTGGGAGCTCTGATAGATGAGAAGAAAATCTCTGAGCTTTTTCCTCCTCATTTGTTCTTTGGAGCTGAAACCTTTTTAGCTCAGTTCCCCTAACAAGTCTAAGAACTGTTTGCAATCTTACAATCCAACTAACTTTAGGCATATTGTGGGGTAGTTAATAGTAGTAAGGTTCTATTTCATTCACCATAAAGATCATCATACTGAATTTGACTAATAAAACAAGTGATATGTGAGTATGCAACCCCAGATGCTTCATTAATTCATAATGAATAATCTGTCTATAGGGATTCTTTCCTTATATCCCTATGTTGTAGGCAGCCTGAGGCTGAGGTGTATGCCCATCAGTATGTTTCTTTTTTTCCTATTTTTTTAATATTCTTGAATAAAGTAATATTTCTCCAATATGCCACAAAACTTGAACTTCCTTAAGCTTAAAAACTACTTTATAAAATGTAAATATATTCTTTAAAGTTTATTTGTAATATTTTGGGGGGGAACTGCAATGGTTATGCATTTAATGTTTGTATGACTGGGAATATCAATATTACGTGGGATGAGGACAATATAAATTGAGATAAATACTAATATATATTATATATAATATATATATTTATATATTATATAAACTATATATTAAATTATTATTAATTTTAAATTATTAAATTTATTTTATAAATTGAGATAAATACTAATATATTGTATATTGATATATTATATAAATTACATAAATTTATATAATTATATTATATAAATTGAGTTATATATAGTATATAATTTTATTATGTAATTTTAATATATAATTATTATATTACAATATAATATATAATTTTATTATAATAAACTTTAAAGAATATATAATATATATAATATATATAATAATCTCAGAAAATTAACACTGAAAATATATGCTGTATAACCAGCTTAATACATGCTTAAAAGTGCCATTTGATTCTATTTTATATAAACTAAACAACTTAAATTTTCATAAAACCTGTGATGTGAAAGTCTCAGCGCCCCATATTCTGTGTGTATACACTCTTCTGTAGCCATATATTTTGAGACATGTAAATTATACAGTATTCATTACTCAACTGATTTTGATAAATCTTTTTTGATTGGGAAATCATAAAGTCTAAATATGGTCTATATATTGTTGTTAAAATACTTTCAATATGCTTCTCAAGGAAAGAAATATTCAGGCTATTTTCTACATGTGATTATTATTAATTTAATACCCAGCAACACGTAAGCTTTGCAAGAGGTTTCCTTCCTATCTTATGTTTTTCAGTTGTACCCCAGAGACCTACCTGTAGGGAAATTTACCTATATTTCTAGATTTTTACAATGCCCTGTTTTAAATTTAACAACATATCCCAATTAATTTCTAATGAAACTTCCCCTCTGCCACTATCCATGCTAGTTCCACAAGTTTCCAATGGAGCAGGTGTTCAACTGAGGGTTCAAGAACTTAAGACCTTCAGTTCTGATGTGGCTTATAAAATGGGATCTGAAATCAAGTGTGCTTCAAATTAAGTGAGATTTCCCTTGAGCTAAGCACCATCACCTCAGAGCCCTTGCAAAGGATTTGCGCGTACTATCTGTCAGAAATATCAGCATATAAAGGCACTGAAAGTTTTGAAGTGCCTCAGGTCATTCAGCATTTAGCAAACTTTGCATGAGGACACCCCTACAGACTATGCTGGTTATTGTTTTGCATTATTCATTGGTATACTTGAAAGAGTATGAATCTAGATGTGCTTGTGACATATAATTCGAGGCAAAATCTTCTTATTAAAGTATTTAATATTTGATACACGTTAGCAATAATTTAATTTCACCATAAATGTGTAATCTAAAGAAGGATATATATAAAGTTTAGGAAATTGTTCACATTAACAGATCTAATAGTTCTCCTGACCTTCATAGAACTGCCTAGGCACTTACACCTAGAATGCTACTATATGTTTTCTCAGTTACTTGTACTTTCTTAGTATTTAATTTTCTTTATAGTATTTTAACTAATATACTACAATAGGATAAATCATGTGTAAATAAAGAATAATAGATGTATTATTTTAATAAATGAACGCTTTGTCTTCCTGTTGCATACTGCTTTTAAAGAATAGCTTCACTTGTGGGAAAGGAAGCAGTGCCACAAGATGTGGAAGGTCTGACTTTTGTTCCAAGTGGTGCCCCAGATTGCCCAGCATTCTTACAGAAATCTCTGCTTCTTTCTAAGATTCACCATTAAAAACACTGTGATTCTGGTATCTTTATTATTTGAGATATTTCAGGAGCTACTGATTAAGTGTATCATGGAAGAGATGTGAGTTACTGTCACTACTATGATTTGAGAAATAGTCCTTGATTACATATTCTGTTATAGATTTAGTGAATTTGGAGTTTCTGCTGCTTATCAGCTGTGCTCCGGAATATTTACTACACATCTGGAGCTGTCTTTTTCTCTTCAAGAATGATACGATTATGATTGTATTGCCACATTTCCTTTAATCCTTGAATTCTGCTCGGTTACATCTGCTTCAGCAGGTTTGTGGCTCAGTGTTTGAGTTTCCCACGTTGCATTCAAACCTTCTATACATACGTTATGTACTGTATTGTTAAATTCCAAAAATGTGAAATGTTTAGGATATGTGATGCAGAATTGAAGATAACTCAGCTGCTGTACTGATATTTCATTTGCTAGTTTGTTTTAATATTGACGTCACCAACACTGAAAGAAACAGTGAATACATAGTGGATAAGAGTATCAACAGACATGAATACAGTAGCAGGGATTTTATTCTATGTATTCATTTGGCCATTTTGTTTGTGTATAGAGGTCCTTACCAAATCAGGGTACAGAGCTTACTGTATAAGAAGAAGAAAGATTCTGTAGGCACTGGAGGATGAAAACTTGTTAAAAGATTTGTGATTCTATTTTCAGGAATAGTCTTATCTGGAAATGAAAAAGAAGACAAAGAAATCTTGCCAATAGCTAGACAAGCTGAAAATGAAGGATATAATGAAATAAAAGTGGTAATTCTGGATCTGTATTACATACAAATTTAATAAAAAAACATGTTATAGAGAACCTGAGGCTGCAGCACAGCATGGGTCTAAGTTTAATATGTAAAGAAACTGTGTATTTATGCAAGATAGGCAGGCTAGTAGAACTGATTTTTGCCTCCACTAAAAGCTCTTTACATTGCACTGTGGTAGTTAGAACTGGCCATAATTACATTTGCATGTATTTTAAGACCTCTCTTTCGGAGAACATTTGCTATGTATTTATATTTTCATGGAACACTAAGTACCACCAATATTTCACACAAGTGAAAGGACAGAAGAAGAAATGAAATGCCGAACATTTAAATAACATTCTGTTTATATAATCAACTCACACTCCAAATGTGTGCCCGCATTTTTGCATACAGCTACAGAACTGTCTGCTTGACATTAAGAAGTTCAGTAACTTACTTTTCTTTTGTACTTCTGTACTTGTGGGGAAAAATGTAGAATATGGCAGAGACACAATGAACCTTCCCCATTAATGGACATATTTGAGTGTAGAAAAAAAAAGGTTAAAAATCCTTCAAAATAGCTTTCAATTTCTATCTGATAATTTATTACCATTTATAAATATAACTCATGAAATAGAACAGAAAATGTCAGTGATTCACTATATTTAAATTACACGTCACATTTTGCCACACAGGTTTCACTGATATCCCACTGTGACTTAAGAGTGTTCTATTACCAAAAAGAAAATATCTCTAGTCAACATTATATCATTTTATGAAGATCTTCTATCTCTTCGGATTTATTGAAACTGAAATATGTTTCAGGCACTTTGTTAGACAGCAATACTATAGTTTGATAGTTTTATTGCTTTGTAATTCAAGATTCAGTATACTTGCTTTTAAATTAAATTTTGCAATACATATATCTGTTTACAGTACCAATAGAATGTGTGAAAATCAAAAACCCATTTATATAATAAGAGGCTTAATTCAGAAAACAATTTTTTGAGAACTGAAATCAACTATTGTTGATTTAAAAATCACACATTTCTCCTGATACATAACAGTGTCCTATATCTTTATATATATTTTTTTTGTTTCAAAGAAATATTTTTCCCCTTTTAACAGAAACTATATCTAATGACTATGTATTCAACATAGTTATAAATGTATCACAAATTGTTTACTTGTAATGCTTTCAATATCTTCATTGGTTAAAAGCACACAGAACCAGAAATTCAGACTTATTTCTCTCTATCTTATTCTATTATCTTAGCTGATCTTGTTTTCCTAGAGAACAAATGACAAAAAAAAAAAATCTTTCTTCTGGGAATTTATTACCCCTATTATTGATTTCTTATCTCTTTGAAGCTTTCCTGCATACATATGCCCAGTTAGAAATGTTCTGTATTCATACTAATAAGAAAAATTTTTAAACTTTTTACTTCTGAAAACCCATATAGGAAAATAGAAAAGAGTACATCGTCAATTCAAACTCTTGGCTACAAAGCGAAGGACATGATCACTGTATTAATTTGCATTATAACTTCTGAAAAAAAAATGTTTAAAGATGTCATAAACTCCTTCAATTTGAAGAACGTATGGGAGCAGATCAGGTAGAAGATCCGCAGTAATGTTTCCAACACCACTCACTTACTATCTCCTCAGAGATAGTAACTCTGGTTTGAAGGCAAGAAAAGTTTCAAACTGCTGTATATGCTATCCTAAAGAACAAGACCTACTTTTGAAAGACAGTGATGTTAAAAATAAGCATACAATTCATTTCCTTGAGTAGAGCATTCTTTTTTAAACTTACTGCTGATTGAAGAACCTTTAATCCTTCTGACTGTGCAGTATCTCGACAAATGATTAAAAAAATTAATTCTGGGAAGTAAAGAATAAATTGTTAATGAGGCAACAACAATGGCACTGCTTATGTGATTACTTAAAAAGAAATTTAGGAGAGAAATATGTGCTGAGGATTCCAGCTTTAGTGTCTGACTCCCATGAGATAAGAAATCTTCTCTGTTGCCATGTATTTCTTCTGACTGCTATCCTCTAAATAATTTATTCCAGAAGCAATGATGTTTCTGAACTCTTGAATTACAGTGTGCAGATGTATGAGAAGAAACAGTTTCAGTGATGCAGTTTTCTAAAACTTAGATCCATTCTCTTAAATGTAGCTCGTACTACTTTACACCATAAAATGAATTAATATGCCCTGCAGTAGTAGTCTTATTGAGGCATCAATAATAACCATCAAATTAAGAATGTTTTCATTTCTTTCACTTTTTATATTGCAACTACAACGTGGGTCATGTAACTCATTAGTCATTATTCTGTGTTAGAAAATATGATTAGACGTGATTTACATAGTCTTTAAATTGTCATTCTCTGAGCACATTTGTAATATGAAATATAAAAGGTAACGATGACATTTGAAGTCAGTTTGTAAAATGGGGAAGATCTATTGCTTTCATGAAATCCCCTTTGAATAAATGTGTTCTTTGCATCTATTAGGAATGTGGATTTTGCATGAAGTAATGAGTGGTGAATTCTTCTGTATACTCTGATTTTCAGCACTCTGTACTGATGGCCCCTTAAAAAGTAGAACAAGTCAGTAGCCTAAGTAGCAAGGGATCTGTGAAAATAAATGAAACATAATTGAGATGACATGAACTCTGCTCATGAGGAAGACTGCAACCGGAATTCAGGCTGTGCTGAGTGTTTGGTGATGTACCTGGTGGTTGTCATGCCCCTCAGCTGCAGGGAAGGGTAGGGTCTGCTTTCAGTGAATTACTGCAGAATCTAAACATGTTGTATGCACCACATTTGCATGCTTGTTTCAACATACCACTAGCATGAATCAATATTATTTAGTTTCTATAGTAAAAGCAGATACACCATGTAAATTCTGACTGCACTGTGCTTCCAGAGAATATACAACATGGAACTTTGTCATGTATTCAGTTACTACTTACAAGCAGCATAAATCTATTTCTGCCATCAGGGTCACTTGGAACACTGTTTTTCTGACTTTATCTCAAAAAGGTGTATAAGATTTTGAGCCCCTCAGGACTCTGTGAATCATAATATTTGCGAGTTGCTGGAAACTATCCCTTCAAAAACATTCTATAAGATGAATTTGTTTATCCATCCAGTAAAGTGTCCACAGTCCATTTCTTCCAGCACTGTTCCATTGCAGAGTTGAAACCATGCTAAAATGCAGTCAAGATCTTCAAGCTAAAGTAAATGAGTGTTTTCACATTGGATGGGAAAAATTGTTAAACAAGGGGTCATGAAAGACTTTCAAAAATACATGAAGTTTACTCGAACTATGTTTTCCATATATTTTCTTGGCTCAAAATTTTGCTTGATACTGTTAGAATATCTGTATATATATGTAAAAAATTTAGGAAGAAATTAAAGAAGTAAGAATTAACTTGCTTGAAGGCACTGTAATTTAAATCATTCTTCCTAAAATAAAGGTAATAAAATTCTATTGTCACAGTAATCTGATGGGAATAAAGGCAGCTATGACATGTTTATTGTTTCGAAAATGACCTTTGTGTCAAGCCTGATGCATTAATTAATTTTTATATGCAATAATTTGGTCTTATTTACTAGCTCACCCCAGAGCTCCACTTATAATATGTCACTCATTTCAGTGACATTTCATTTAAGCTGGCAACTGAAGAGTTTTTGTTTGGTTTGGTTCTTACCTTCTGAACATAAATAGAAAGCAAAACCTGGCAAACTTCAAAAACTGTGATAGCAGATGGACTTAGCAACATCCCTTTGCCTTTTTTCATTTGAACTGTGGCAACAGACATCTAAACTAAAGCTAATTATATACAACATTGCTACATAATTACATGATAAAGATTTCTAGACTGCATAGTTTTGTATGATTGTCTATAATTTCTTAGTTAAGAGATTCATTTTTCTCAGTACTAGCTGATAACAAACAGATTATTTGAGTTGGTTTGGCTGAGACATATTCCGTGTTCTTGTTTAAATAAAGTTGGAGCAATTCTGAATAGAAAGTTGTTGTCAGCAATATAAAAGGATAATGTGTAAAACTGCAGACCTCTTCTTACAGTGTTGATTGATAACCACTGATAAAATTAAACCAGTGCCATAAACATTTTAGTATGCACCATAAAGTTTTTCCATGTATAGCATTAGCCACATGGTATAGCTAGTTTGAGGCTGCAGTTTCAAAGGCAGTCATCAGAAATTATCTTGAATAATAAGTTCTAAGTGTTTTAAAAGATAAAACTAATGAAATCCACAATGCTGCCATTTATATCTTTTAAGAAATTCTGTTAAGATTTTCTGCGACTTGACCTTTATTTTATGACAAGATATCTGAAAGGTTGATTTGTGTGAGTCATAGCTGTGGTTATTACGGTGTATTAAAAAAAATGGATTTCAGACCTCTTTTGATTAAAAAAAAAAAAGGAATTATGAATCTTGAGGAATTAAGAATCTTTTAGAGGATCTTTATACTTCATTATCTGAAATCTTTCTTGCCAGGTCAGTCACACTACCAATCTATATATTATAATGAATTGGAATAGAAATGTCATATAAATCTAACTTTACTGTAACTATAAGACTCAAGTTCCACCTCAATGTGTATAATTCTTTACATTTATTTAGAGAAGATCCAAAATAACCACATATATTGAGCACATTTAATTAAGTATGAAATGTACATACAAACATTACTGTTAAAAAAATGATATTAATGGGATTCTGGTTGCCTATAGAAAATTGGCTTGCATTATTCTAAACTTAAGCTGTAAAGATCTTTAGTCAATACTGTTGCATGGTGAAGGATTCCACGTGTTTGATGGATGATAGAGCTCTGATAAAAAATAAAAGTTATTATTTATGCTATGTTCTTTCTTCTTAAGAAATCTGTTTTTTGCTTTTCAAAGAACCATAAATGAGCTACTCTTTATATCACTAAAAGCTTAAGGATTTTATTATTATTTACACTAAAAGACTACAGACTGTCCTTGCAGTAGAAATAAACATTATAGGTGAATCTTACCCAGCAGGTTTTTATTCCTGTGTTATTTAGGCTTTTTTGAAAAGTCAGTGTAAAGCAAGCAACCTTCTTTACACAAAGAGAATTCCCATTAAAGAATGAAAGGCTGCAGAAATAAACCAGGTCCATTCATGCAGAATCAGATTATATCTGTCCATCTAGATTTATAATTTGCAGACTTTTAGCTCTTGCCTTTGAAGACGAAATGTTTTGCTCTCCTCATTTTCTTCTCAATATTCTTAACAGTTAAGCTAGTTTCTTGGTTTGGATTCAACTACAAAGCAGAGGAGTTGATTTACAGATTAGTCTGGATAGTTCTAACCTCCTCTTATTTCTAGGAGCACTTTTCGTTAGTGACACTTATAAGTAAGTTGTGGTTATTCTTCACACGAACCCCCCATTTTCAGTTCAGTGCTAAGATATGGGCCTACTCAAAGGGGAAATAGTGGATGTGTAGTAGGCCTAGTGTCAAGCTCATTGTACTTCTAAGTTGAGTCTGATTCATAATGATTTGTGCTGCTTATTGATTCTGAATTTATTAACTCCATTAAAATCTGTGAAGAAATCGCTAAAGCCTAGGAGTTATAGCACATACAAGTTAGAGCAGTTTTTGAATTGTAAAGGACGTTTTTAAATATAAAAATAATTAGTTACGTATTTATTAGTACAGACTAGGCAAATTCTCATTAGAAATAATTATCAAGATTCGTTCAGGAATCTTTCATTTATTTTGGGATTCCTTAAATGCTGTAAGCAGGTGATTGCATTAACGATATATTTCTGACTCATAAATTTATACCATTAATTTCTTAAAGGAATTTTTTTATCATACATATATGTGTGTGTTCACTTTTGTTTATTTTCCAGGAGTCCGAATGTTTAGCAAGCTTACATTATCCATGATTTGGCTCCGTTATATTGTAAACAAGACAAAGAACAGTACCAGTGGTTTTCTTATTTTCTAAAATGATTTTGTGAAATAGATCACTCAAGGCTGGAGGGTTTTTTTAACAGTGTTTCATCCCATAGGGAACCTTTCCTACACCCTTTATAATAATAACCCATCCTGAAAATAGGCGGATTATACAAAGAATAAATAGCAGACAGCTGTGAGCTATGAGTCTGTAATGCCAGTGAAGGATTTGGTGATCTCATAAACCAGAAAAGCAAAGTTTGAGCATCTTGAACAGTATTCAGACCCTCAAAATGGAACGAGTTTCCTATAAAGCAACTCAATTTCTGTTTGGTATAACATATGGATCTGAGTAAATGATTAATACTGACAGATTGAAGCCCTATGATCTAAGAATGACCTCCATATTATCTCTAGGCTAGCAGCACTATTTCCTTTCTATTTTCATCTTTGTTTTCTCTCCTCATTTATTTGCTCTTTATAGCATAGCACTACTTTCTTGTACAGACTGTTATTTGTTTCTTTCAGATAAATTTCAGGGGCTGATGCTGGATTGGACTGATATACATATTATCAGTGCAGGAGGAGTTAGCATGTACTTACTAACTTCCTGGGTTGTAAAGAGGTATGATGCCTATAGAATACATGCAGATAATGTGATCTGGACAAGTGATACCACTTGAACTGCTAAACTCTTCTAGGATGAAATGTACTTCAGAGCATGGTACAGAAATGCCTTCTGAGCAGTGCTAGACCCAGCTGCCAAGAGCTTGCACTTATTAGCATCAGCTTTGCCTTGTGATGTGGATTAACGCTGGAACCATAGTTAGTCAGTTTTTTTCTGCACTGTATATCCAACTATGCATGATAGTGAGACTTTTCCAATTCCTAGAGATTCAGTCTCTTAAATATCACTTAAGCAACTATAATGCTGGAGATAACCTTTCTTCAAAAAGACACAGAACTAAAGCTCTGCTGTGTGTTACAGTAGCAGTTCTAATAAGCCTAGAAATGGTAAAAGCTATGTTGTGTTGCAGTAATATTTCATTTCCCAAGTGTACATTTTTCTATTCTTAATTTTTGTTTTTATTTTCATATTGTAAATGTTTGGGAAATTATATTAATAGTTGCTAGGCAGTTCATAGGTACCATCAAAATGGTAAAGAGGCTTATTAGTCTTTTGAGAATGCTGATAAAGAATTTGACAGTAAAAGGCATTCATAAATACTGAATCTTAACTCCCATGACCTGCAATTCTGACAGACAGTTACTTGATATGATGTGAAGTAGTTTCCTGGATGTAATATGTTACCTTCAGTAAGATATTTGATTATAATTGTTTTGTTGTTGTAGAACTAAATTAGTTTCAGTCTGTGAGTACTTATTCATAGAAAAAATGCAGTATTGCTTGTCATCCCAGGTGTGCACAAAGGTTCTGTTTCTCCAGAGCTTTCAAAATTTCTCTGATTTTTGTTGTATTAACCTGAAATCTATGATAAGAAAGTAAATTTTCTAAATATATCATTTTAGTACAGGATTATACATTGTGCACTAAAGTAAATTTGTTCTTATTATGAACATGAACTGAAATATCCAAGTGACCATAACAAAGCTGTATAGGCTTGGCTTCAGAGATAACTGTGGTTTGAGAGAGGAATTCAGTAAAATAAGATCATTGTAATGAATCTGAAATTTCAATATAATATGATAGTTTAGTGTAACATTCAATTATCATTTAAAATTTTTCCATTAGATGTGTACAGTATTGTTTCTCATACAAAACATGAACTCCAATCTATTCTTTGTCTGCTGGTCTCCTGAAGAAAAGACAATTGCTTATTGAACCATCATAGTAAAAATTATCTTCTGACAGCTGCTCAGGGAAACCACGTTCCACTCTTAAGCCAGTTATAAGAAGTACCAGTTGGAGATTTTCCAAAAGAACAGGCTTTTTCATCTCAAAATGCTGATTCTTTGAAACACTTCTGAGCATGCATGTCAATTTTTGACAAGTAGAATAGCAAAGTGTTAGAATCGTGCTTGTCAGGCAGGTCTCAGTCAACTGTTTGTCTCTTTCAGTGATGCTAGTGAGTTTGTGAAAATTCATGAAAATACTGAGATTTTCCTTAATTTCAGCCAATGACCACCATATATTCTCAGGAGAATATTCTCATTAAAGCAAAAACAAACAAACAAACAAATGAAAACTAAGTTCATCATCTCTAAAACAAAATTCTGTAAATACTATAGAATTTCATTTTGGCAGTTTACACCAATTGGGAGTGATTTCTTTTTACATCTCCATAACCCTCATCCAAAAGTTTGGTTTGAAAAGTCATATTTCATTGTAGGAGATGAAGGTGAGCTAATCTCATAATACATATCATTCTGAATCTACAAATTACTTCTGGATGCTAAGGTGGAATATTCTTCCAACTCATTAAGAATGTAGAAAGCACTAAACTACATTGCTTCGTATAGACTGTGCCCATATAGAAAAGATGAAATTATGGTAATCTTCCAGTTACAGTGTATGAAATTACATACTATTTGAGAAAAATCACATTCTCAGCAGGGGTTTCAGCAAGTTGGTGGCCAAAAGCTATCTTAATGAGACAGCTTGTTTGAAAAATACCGAAAAAATGGCAAGGGAAATAAATGAACAATTAAACAAAATGAAACTTGGATGAAAGCATCAAATGAACTTGCACAATCTGAATCCTTAACACACTGTTAAACCCCATATTAAAGGCATGAAGTCAAGAGAACCTTTAGCTGTGTCCTTTTTAGCATCTGTTATTAGGCATTAAAAACAGTACAATATGCAAGTTAATTAGATGATCCATGAAATGTTTTGGCACAACTGAGACTGGAGAATAAGAAACAGAACAAAATCTACTGCTTAGCATCACTCTACTCTTTTTCACAAATAAAATAGTGCTATCACAGAATGACATGTTTATGTTCTATTAAAAATACATACAACATTTAGACTAATTAAAGAAAAAAATATCTGGGAAAGAAATTTGAAACTTAGTTATTGGATTTTGTCTAGATGAAGAAAAGCCTGAATAGTACCTGTCTCTGGTGTGTCTGTGTTTTGTGTAAGACAAAGCATTTTATTGCTGTCTGTTGGGAATTTTATTTTATCTTATTTTTTAAATTTCACAGAGAAATACTCTGCTCAGAAAATAAAGGATTTGGAGTAAGAATCAAGAAAATATAAGCCTGACAGTAGATATTTTTTTGCTCCCTAAATAGTTGTGTAATGATTACTTTTAGAAATACTTCTATGAATCTCTGTAAATACTGAACTTTTTTTTTAATAAATCCTTATATAAATTCCACCACGTTCAGGGTCATATACACCATTTCTTTTGATTTCAGTAAACTTCAACTTCATTTGTCACTTAATATTTACTGGCATTGCTTATAGCATGTAGTAATGATGAATGTGAGGGAGATGGTAGGTCAGTGTTAAATTCATAACTGTGTTTTTATCATTTCATTTGCAGAAAAAAAAAAAGTATCATTGTATCATTGTATCATTCAGTGTATGATAACACCTTCATTAGCAAAATTAGACCAAAATAATTATCATATAAGGATTTGAAAAGGAAATGTAAAACCCGCCTTTTATCGATGTGCTTCAACTGTCAGTGATGGGGTTTTATAAATTCTTACTGCAATGGATTATTCATCTGTGTAAATAATCAAGGATAGTAATTAGGATATGCAATCTATCTGAAGACAGTCAGAGCAGACTTTTACAATAGGTCATACCTTTTCAGGGCAAAAATGCCTTCTGAATGGAAATACCTGAAAAGACAGACATCTTCAATGCGAATTCCTATTGCAAGGCACTACAAAACATAATGAGGAAAAAAAAAAAGAAAAAAGAACGGCATTAGACACCAAGCCTTTCTAAATTCAAATTAGGCTAACAATATGACAGAGAAATAAAATATGTATGGTAGTATTTAAAAATATTTCAGATTGGAGTATATGCTGAATCTTAGGAAGACCTAATTGAAGAGCCGTCCTACTTAGAAGCAGTGCTACAGCATGAGATAGGGACATGCTTGCAGCAGATCTGGATCCCCATTCTTTCATCACGAAGTTGCAGAATTCTCAAAGCACATTGCGACTGTGGTCTAAGGTCTTTGATCTGCTGGATGTACTGGAACTGATATTTGAAAATGCTTCCAAATTGGAGAATTCTAACTGTAATGGGTCATAGCATAGAATCATAGTAATAACAGGAATACAATTCTTCGGTATACCAGTGGAATTGTATGAAGTACAGCATAAAAATAGATTTTAAATGGTGGGAGGACAGGTTCACCATCTGATTTATTTGAACTTTAGAATGAAGCTTACATACCAAAATGAAACTCCAAAGTCAGAAGTGACTTGTACATGAGTGTAAATGATATGATATAGAAACAAAATTTAGAGCAGTTAGCAAAAAGTTACTGAGCAACACAATGTTGTTCTGCTTTCTGAAGATATATTAGTTGTTGCTTTTTAAATGCAGAAAGCCTTTCCTGCTATCATGCAAGATACATTCAGGTAACTTTTGATGATAGCAAAGGAGAGAAAAGAGTAAAAGATGAATGACAAAAAGGGAAGAGCAACTATGGAAAAGAGAAACCACAAGAAAGGGCAGGGAGAAATTATATCCGTATATAATAATAATGTTTTGATAAAACTTTGCATTTAAGGAACTATTTTTTCTTTCACAGTGCCTTTAATTCAGAGGCGGATGTATTTTGCTAACTTCTGCATTAGAGTTGAGGAAATTAAAAATCCTAGGGAGATTTGAGCCGCAGTCCTCAAAAAACAGTGATTGTATTTTTAATGATTTAGTTCTGATATTACAGCTTAAAAGAATGCATGATTTTTGTGAGGAATTTAGATATCTGATTTCAGTTCATAGTGAAGTATATTTATTGTTACCACCTCTTGTTCAGTGAATCTAATGGCTTTCTTCAGTTTAAGAATGAAGATGTCCTCAAGGAAAAAGATGGCAAAAAGATTTTACTGTGCAGTTTAGTGTTTGGGTAAGTGTTGCAGAATTAGTTGATAACGGGAATTGTAGGGTCTGAATTCATTCTGTAATTCTTCTGTGGTCGGGGAGAGGAATTTGTACATCCAAAAATGAAACTTCACATTCTGTTATACTACTGAGAATTACAGACATTAAGATAAAAGATAAAAATCTTCCTTCTAATCAAAAGTGGATCTGTGCAGTACATCTATTACATATTCTGTACTTGTCCCAAATACTGAGTTCTTTTAGAAGGAAAGATACAGATTGGACTTTCAAAACTGGAACAAGTACTCATTAGAGACTAAGAAAGATATGGAGCAGTTGCTCACTGGAGACACCAGTGTAAGTTCTGTATTTGAAAAAGCTCAGACTACATGGAGACAGATATGCATTCTGGAGTCACATCTGAGTCACTGTTAAATCAAGAGAAAGCAGTCTCAGTTGAGAAAGTATTTGCTCAGTTTTAAAGATTAACAGCTAAGCTTGTTGTTACACGAAGTCACCATTTTGACCTGTGGCTCTAAAAGTTCTCATTCAGCTATACACTCCATTTACAGATTTTTTGATTTTTAATACAGTTTTTTGTGAAATCACTAATTTGGGCATTAAAATAAAATTGTTGGATAAGTAATAAGGTTTTCAGAATGACTATTTTGAAATTTAACAGGTCAGTGTTAAAAAATACACTAAATCAGAACTCTTAAAAAAAAGATCTATCAATATCATAATTTAATGCCCAGATAATTTATCTTAATGTCATGTACCTTGTGCGTGGAAAAATGTCTAATTGCTAGAATGATAGGACCTCAGAGTACTACATTCCATGGGATTTAATTAGTTCATCATACACTTTTTCAGAATCTGAATCTTCAGTAAGTAGCTAACATAAATAAGGTCAACAAGAGGCATTAGAACTGGTAAGAAACTGATATCAAATGCAGTAGTTGAAGATAGATAGAGGCTAGATGATAGGGACATCTTACATTTCTCCACAGTGAAGAACCAGAAATGGAGACTTGTCATTCCAATAACCAGAATATCTTAAGTGTAACATTTTCATATTATAGATTAAATACATTGATATTGAATTAGAATAGCCCTTAAATTTGCTCATCTCAAGGTGAATCTTTTGAATTATTTGTTCTTCTCAATGATACTTCTTGTCAGTCTTTTAATTTTTTATGACTTCATATTCATCTATGGTTTGACCTTCAATAACCAAATGCCTTTGAATATCAGTTATAATACATCTGGCATCATAAAATAGAGTTGTGCATAGTGAAATGTATCTCAACTTGAGAATTTTGTCTGTTTTGTCTCAATCATATGTAAAGTCTAATTGCGTTGAGTGGTCAGCCTTCGCCTTACTGCCTTCTTCTCAGATTCAGAGTTTTGAAGAGTTCCATGATTTAAGATCTTGGGTAGAGTTTAACATTGGAGGGGAGAGAGCTCTCTGCAACGACGGGGCTTGCTTCCAGCCCTTTGAAGCAGCAAGCTGGACTCTTCAGACCTGGCCTTGTTTAACTTGGCACTCAAAAAACATAAGTTTTGAACTACTCTTACCACTTCTGGCTTTGCAGACATTGACATAAGTGAGTGTAAATTTAGTTTCTAAAATAAGTAGAGAATATAGTACAAGTTCATAAACTGGGTACAAAAGCTGTATGTGTTGGTTTGTTATGGGTTAAAAAATATCATGCAAGAGCTTTGCATTGAAGTACCTACAGAAACCTTAGATTTTGAGAAACCTGAATTAGTATTTTAATTACCCCAAGAAAGAGAAGACTCTTTAGTGTAGTAAAGATTAATATTAATAGTAAATGAATATTTGTTTTGGGTTAAGTGATGGTACTGATTCACTGACAGAAAGTGTCCATGGATGGGTAAATCTAGGGCCTTGTCAGAGATTGTTACTGGAAATGCTTGCAAGGAACCAAGGCTGATATTGGACCTTCTGTTGTTTTACATATAATTTGTAACAATTTCCAGGAAAAGTTTAATAAGAATGTTTTTTGAATGCTTAGTGTAAGCCTGAATAAAGGCTGTTTGTTTGTGGTATGGAGGTATGCGTGGCAGTTGAATTCTGTAGGTGCAGACTTTCCGCTGTTTTCACATAACTTGTAAGAATCTGATTATTGAACAGTTCATGCAAAATGATGCTAATCTGCAACCCTCACAGCTACCATTCTGAAAAAAAATACACCAATTTAAGAAGTGAATTTGTACTCCTGAAAGTGGTGTGGGCTAAACTAAGGAAATAATATTTCAGGGAGTTCTCATCTGTCACGGCTATGAGCCCTACAGCAAGCCCGTCAGCTCTATTTTGAAAAAGTCTAATGTTGAAAGTCTAATGTTATAGAGTACACTGTTAATACTTACAGACAACAATAGTTATGTAGCCTTCTATTGCCTTTGTGCCTTACAGATTGAGATTTCAGTATCCTCAGAAAGCATCACATACCAATTAGCCATTCAATTATAAAATTTTCATGTAAATTAACAAAATAAGATGGCAATAAAAATTACAATAGGCCTGAAAATTCCATGAGAAATGAGCAAAAAAGATAATTTTGTATTTGGCGGAGTGAGTGGTGGGCTGTTTGTTGTTTGTTTGTTTTGTTTTTCTTTTGTGCAGTGTAGGTGGGAGAGGGAATGGGATTGTCCTCAAAGAGTGACATGGAGCTGCCTGAGGGGAGAGTCAGGCTGGGCATTAGGAAAATGTTCTTTACCAGAGGGTGGTCAGGCAGTGACATAAGCTCCCCAAGGTAGTGGTCATGGCCTCAACCTGTTGGAGTTCAAGGAGAATTTGGAAATTGTTATTAGATTTTGGGTGATCCTCTGTGGAGCCAGGAGTTGGACTTCATGATCTTTGTGGGTCCCTCCAACTCAGGATATTCTATGATTCTCTGATGTAATTATGCATTTCTCTAATTTCTTGAAAACAAGTCCATACCTTCTTGAAAATCTGTCCCAAAATGGCCAAGTAAATGGCAAGTCAGATGGGGATTTTTCATGGGTGTAACTACCTTAGGCAAAAACATATTTTACCTATACAGACAGTAAGAATGAAAGCATTTTTTTTGAGGTTTTTTTAGTAGGTCAGTGTTATTAGAATGAAATGCAAATGCACAACTAAACTACATAACACAAATTCTGCTGTTTACTCTCTTGGGCATTACTCTGTGTGTAGTGTAATGTTTTTATAACATTTTATAAAGTTTTCCAATTAAATATTAATGTAACTTCTTCAAAAAGAAACGAAAGAATTGTAACCCTGAAGTGAAAGACAAAAGATGAGAGAAATGATAGCACAGTTGGGCAGGAGAATTTCGTATCACTTCTGAATACATTCTTGTTTATTTGAGAAGCATTATATGCTATATAAAAATGTATATGTATAAGCTATGCTCTAATTGCATGTGGTATGTTGTCGTATGTGGTAAATTAGGATCCTTCCACTCTAGCAACAAACCATGTGCTCTTTCACTGTTTTACTTTTAAACACTTTGTCAAGATTCTTACATTTTAAATGTCTAATGTATTTAGAGAAAAAAAAAAAGAAAAAGAAAAGAAAACCCTCAACAATTAAGGTAGAACCTAAAGTTAAAGCAACTAATATATTTTAATGTTTTAAAATTCAATTGAAATTGTAATAAAAAATTTACTTAAGCAGAGTGAAAAGGAAATGATAACCACTCTTGCCTTTTGGGTTTGTAGTATGCCTGATTCATCAGCACTAGACAGCAGTAACTCATGTATATGGAACAGCCTGTAATGTTTTTCAGTTTACTTGAGGGAATGAAAAATTTTTAAGATTCTGCATACTCCCAGATATTCTTCAAGGATACCAGAAGGTATAAAGACATGTTCTGAACCTCAGGTCAAATTCATATGAAAAAGAAATGCAGGAAGAAAGGCCATTACAGAGAGAGGAAGGATGGGATTCTGATTGTTTCAGTATGCAATGAAATATTTTGCTTTTTTTTTCCGTCTTCAAAATATAGCTAAGAAAAATGTATCAGGACAACAGAAAGGATTTAATCAGCAAAACTGTTGGTTAAGATGAAGCAGTGTGAAAAAAGCCTCATTGCTGTAGGTCAGATTGAGGTATGTGAGACATGTTACGTAGAGAAGTCATAGAAGTTTCGCTAATGAGCAGCACCTCTGTTTGTCTTTTTTTCATTTCTTGGTATGTATTAGTTTGATCTGTTTACATAGAGCTCTTACATTCCACACTTATCCTGTCAGACACAGAGATGAACGCAAAGGTAAAATTCTATCCATTTACAACAACACATTGCCTACTCCACCCTCAGGGTAACAGGAGAAGGGTCAACACTTGCCTGACTTGTATCTTTGCAATCATTATTTACATTCACTTATTTAATGTTGACCTAGACAGGAACAATCAATGAGAGGTGGTATGTGATTGTCAAGGTGTGTGTGCTGCAGGAGAAGGATAGAACTAGAATTGATCTGGTGCACGACCTTCAAATCCATTTAAATGGGAAATTGCTGAATCACCACGTTCCCAAAATTTGTAAGAAAATGCTAAATAATAACAAAGATAATAGATACTTAAATTACATTAAATATTGGCATTTGTCAGATCTGTGTATATTATTCTGTTTGCAAAATTCGTAGTATTGAATTATTTCCTTGAGTCAAACTACTGCAGCATAAGATTGATGACATAAACTTCTCTCTATCTCAAGAAAAGAAGATACCATCTGAAAAATAAAAGTTTTAATTAAAATATCAGGAGAGCATCACTCTGTGCTCTATTCAGAGACCAGGGTGGAGGCAAATAAAGTACCAAGTCCATGAAGAAATTTTTCATTAAATAGAATGAAATGCATTTAAAGAATAGGACTACATTCAAAACCACTGTAAGAGTGGCAGCAGAAGGCATAACTATTTCTCCATCCAGTGATTTTTGCGTGTCTTTTACATCTTTAACAATGTTAGAAAAGCAAATCTTATTAAAGACTTATTAAAATAAGTCGTTGTGAAATGGGAATGTGTCTGAGAAAGTGCCTGCCTCAGAGCAGAATGATGGGAAGAAAAGGAACTAGCAATCTGGCAACTATTGAAACAAGGAGGAGCAGTTTCCAGTGCAGTAGAGAAAACATTCACTCCTCTGCCTTTGCTGAAAAATTTCAGATAAACATCAGCCACACCACATGTTGGGGACACAGGCCCAGATCCAGTCCAAGGCTTGGAATGAAAACAAGATTACTTCCAGGGAGGAAGAAATGGTTCACTTGTTCATATCTCTTTAACATTATGACCTTTATCAGCAAAGACAATTATAGTAAAGGTTATTTTCCTTCTTTAGAGGGAGAAAAATTTGGTCGAGTATTGGTGACAGCAAGACTGTCATTTTAAAAATTAGGTTATAATGAATATGAGTTTCAGAAGAAGTCTGCAGAGTAGGTCCCATCTGCTTCCCTCTGGACTGCAGCATGAAAGGGAACAGATGGACATGAATTATGCCAAAAACGTCTGGGAGAGGCTAGACAGCTCCATAATCTTATTCCATATTATCATCAGTCACTCTTAGATTCTACTTCCTATCTACATCTCACATGTACTTCTGATGTTAAGAAAGTGAGGTTAGGGGGGATATGACTGGAAGGAGAGAAAATGTAGAATAAATCACACTATGAATACAGTTCTGTAACATTCATACATAGTTCAGGCCTCTATAAATTAGTGCTAATTTAGTTGCTGATTTTAGTATTCCCCCTTGGTTTTTTCTGACTTCACACAAGCACCTTTTCTTTCTGAATTATCATGAAAAAGTGGCACCAACTTTTTTCTGACCACCTATGTAACTGGTAAATACCCTTGCAGAATCAATGCTATCTTGATGTGACATCAGACTAATTCTGGAATGTAATCCCTCAGATATCTTCTAATAGAAGGATTTTTCATACCATTATGGAATTGCAAATGGCAAACTTGCAGGGACGTCACCTTTCAAAAGCCCTTGCAAATGAGGAACACAATTTAATTCCTTGCCAACTCTGACACAGACCCATCTTAGAACATTTTCATATGGTTTCATTTGTGTTTTCCAATTAAAAATTATAATAGACATTTTATAGTACTTTACAATACACTAAATATAGTAATGTAGTCTAATATTATAAAATATCTAGTGATTTAGGGGAACATAGAGATCAGAGACCCCATTAGAACATTCCATCAATTTAAATACATCCTTTACAAATGATGACTGGTAATGTATATGCAGTCCCATAATTTAGCTTTTCTTAATAACTACAGCAATTGCTAGCTATTTGTTAAGGTGTCAGAGGCAGCATTCCGCAGTGCTTGTGTCTTCCTTTTGAAAGCCAGCATTTTCTTTTTCACAATATCACATTATAGTCCATAATATGCAAGTGGCAAATCATACAATCAACTATTGCTTTAGCATAAGGATTTCTCTCTTAAAAACATCTATATCTCTGTTGCATCTCTAGTTCTTTTCTGGTTATATAAAAGATAAGTGGTTAAAACATAGCTTTGCTTTAGATTGCTTAGTAATGGTAAGCCTAGTTACTCTACAATGGTATTCCAGATGTGTTTTTTACCCTGTTCTTTGAAATTTGTACTCCAGTTACTATTTCGCTCAATACCCAATTTAAAACTCGTAATTTACACTACTGTTGGAACTGCTGATTTCAGAGTTGGAAAATTCCTTTTTAAGTCACTGCAAACCATGTCTTACATATCAAATACCATTTCAGATCTTCTAAGTATGCTCTTTTTTTCTCTCTGCATTTGCTTTCTTATATCTTTATATTCAGAATTCCACAGTAGGACAATTTCTCTAACTGGTAAAAAACCATCAGTGAGTAATGTAAAAGAGTAAGAAATGTCCTTTTATCATGCATTTTGGAAAATAAAAAGACTATCTTGTCTTTTGACAGAATTTATGGGTAAATACTGTGTTTCTATGCACAGTAAATCGTTAGTTTGAGCTATAATTTCTTCTATGAAAAATGGAGAGAAATAATGATCTGTGTTTAATATAATGGTTTGTTGTTTATTTTGCTATTTGTACTATCAAAAACCCATTGTAATCTCAGGTGTTTTAGAGAAAACTAATTAGAGTTGAGAGAGGAATTTTATACAATACACACATATGAAAGGTCTATGCTCTTTACATGTTTATGCGAGAAGTAATTTATTCTCTGTAGAGATCAGTGTTCTATCAGGGTACCCTCCAAAACAAATGTAATTAGGGGACTACCTTCTAGGAATCAGTGGACAGCTACAGTCACTAATCAGTGTTTTTGCTCCTTATCTGCTTCGAGTTCGATTGGGAAGACAGTGTTTTACACTTTGGATACCTCACAGTCTACATATACTTCAGGGCTTCATTGATCTAGCAGTACACAAGTGTAATAAATAAATAAATAAATAACCCATTTGGGCTTTTGCCGTGAAAAAATGTGAAGTCAGTTTTTGAATGTTGACTAAAATCTCATTACTTTGGTGGCAAATGAGCCATGAAACATATTGTCAAAAATATAGAGACCAAAATATAGTGGCACTAAATATTTTATCTTCTTGGAACGTACTACGAAAGGTTTGAACTCTAAATCAGTCAGTGCACTTAAGCACACAGCATCATTCATCAAATATGAAATCTTCATTGCAAAATTTGTCCATGATGGCAGCTTTAATGAACTTCCATAATTTCTCTCTAACCCAGAAAACTATTATTTCATGTGTATGAAGGCATAAATCTAGCACAATTACTTCAACCATGGCCTTGCATAAGGCTCTAGGCTATTGACTTTATGGTGAGAATTTCATTGTAATCATTCATCTTCTGTTCATTCTTCCCTAAATAATGTTAGATATATAATATCAGATAGCTGATCACAGACTCGGGTGATTGGAGGAAAGTTCTAATCCAGAATTAGAACTGAAAAGACTGTCTTGGTTATGTGAAGTATCTCAAAAAGGCTTTCAGAAATACTCCTGAAATATTTGCACATCTGTTCTTTTACATTTCCACAGCAGAACAAAATTATTTTACTCCATGGCTGAAATAACCTAATATGACAAGTTATATCAAGTAATTGTGGACTGTCATCTGGGAAACAAGTAGCCAGAGAATGAGATGGCTAACTGATCAATATAAACAATGGTGGAAGAGTCATCCTCCATGGATAGTACACTTTGAAGAATAAAACTTGATTTGTACAAAGCAGCCCTCACCTCTGTAGCTGAGCAATAAGGTTATTTTCAGTCATACATGCGTAGTGTTCAACATATGGCAGCCCACAGAATCTCTTAGCTTCTTGCATGCATAGCATGTTTCTTTTCACTCTCTTGAAATTAGGCATGCCATGACATGGGAAGCAGAAATCAGCGTAAAATATGTATGCTTTGGAGATGGGAAAAATGACATTCTGAACTTCCAGAATGATAATGAATGTACAACACATAAAGCTATTTTCCTGTCACGATAAGGAAATAATCTCTTTAACTGTCTTGAAATATATGTGCTGTGATTTCTCTGTGCTGTTTATAGTCTTCATACTGTATAGATACTAGTCTTCAAACATCATGTATTAAATTTTAAGGGGAAATAGTCTAGATGTCAGGCAAAGTGCTTGCAGCCAGCATACACTGAACTGATTTACTGGAAACAAAATTAACTCCAGATGAATGGAATAAGATTTCAATATAAAACGTTGCAACTTTGAAGATTGTTTCAGTGTAAAAATTGAAAAAATTGACAGCTGTGTACAGGGGTTAAGGGAACAGACTATTGTTCAGATTATTTTATTTTTTTAAGTCCAATTTATATGCTAAAGGACTGGCTTCATGTCCTGTAATTAAAGCAGTGCTTAATTAACATAAATCTGCGTCTGTTTGAAATAGAGACTGATCGTCAGACTGTAAAAATACTCAAAAAGTCATCATAAACTAAAAATAGTACTTGTATTAATCATGAAACAGTATACATTTGTAAGGCTCTTTATTTATTTATTTATTTATTTGTAAGAACAGATGTCATCAGACTTTTTCCATTTCTCCTTAACTGTATAAAGACTCTGGATCATCACTTAGCTATACTATATACATCTATACTTGTTTTACCAAACAATGATATATATTCAATGAGAATATGTATCATATGAGAATCTCATAGGAAGCAGTATTGTTTGGACTTATTATTTTGAGACCAGCAATCCAGGCTATATATTCCCTCTTTACTGCAAAATAAATGTTTACCTTTTCACACCTAAACATATAACTTCAAATACAATATAAACAGGCAAGGTGGAAAGGTCGTTCTTGAATCACAGACTGCTTCATTTATATGTTGTCCTAAAGTATTTTCAGTAAAGGTGTATACAGCTGTCTTGTTTAGTTTTAGAAAATTCAAATCTACATAGAAAATAAAAAGGAACAATAGAAGTGAAGGAAAAAAAAATCTCAGAAGTGATTTTCCTCATTCCCAACAGAGAGGACAAGTTGTTGCTTTTCTGGAAAGATAAATTAAACTTATACAATAAATTGCTGCTGAGATTTCTCATTAACTGCTGTAGAAAAGACAAGTCTGTACATGTTGTGGCCATTATTAGCTGAATGAAGAAGATAATTTATAATTTCTTTTCACTCTATTGATATCATACAGTGAAACATTATTGGTAAATAGAAAGAACTGACATCTCTGTTCACCACAGAAGGTTACAGGAGTACCAAAGTAATCCTAGTAGCCATTTCATAGAATTAAAAAAAAACACTGTGCATGAAGTGGAGTCTCCTTACTGGGCAATGTTTTCAGCTGGTCCCATTTTATATTTAGTTGTTGTTCTGCGCTTAGTTCAGGAATGATTTCTTCCAGGTAAAGCTGTTCCATATTATTAACATGTAAAGTCATGTAAATGTTAATGTATATCTGTCTTATAAATAAAGTTTTGAAAGATATTGTTTTAAAAGGATACCTGGAAATTTACCACGGAATTGCAGTTTTGTATTGCTGGAATTTGTGCTGTGGTAGAGAGTTGGTATCTTCCTGGAGGTGTGAGCATCCCTGAGAAATAGAAAGAATGAACTTTAAGACCCAGTTTTCTCCTTTTCTTGTTTTAAAACATACGTGTGAAAAATGGTATGAAAAATTTGGACAGGCACACCACAGAGTTGTTGACCCTTCTCTATCTAGTTCTTAATGCCTGCCATTATCTCTTAGAGCATAAAAGCCCAGAAGAAAATACCTTTTCTGACATGTGTAGTGTTCATACTTTGCATGTCCCCTTCTGCCGTTGTAGTCATTTATTGACTGACAGATGAAATCACTGTAAACAAGTTTGATGTTATTTCCTCTTTTTTTCCTACATCAGATTCTGAAAAAGTACTTAATGTCCTTCATCAGAAAATCAATTTTTTTGAACAATGATCAGTTAAATATGAATATTTGCAGGATGAAAGACCTCTGTGACATGAATAACCAGGTACAAGTCAGACATCAGCTTTTGACAAACCTTGTGAAGCCCTTAATATATCACTAGTTAAATTAAACATCTCATTAAATCACAGAATCATAGAATTGCAGGGGTTGGAAGGGACTTCTAGAGATCACTGAGTCCAAACCCCCTGCTAAAACAGATTCCCTACAATAGGTCACATAGGTAAATGTCTAGATGGGTCTTGAATATCTCCACAGAAGGAGACTCTGCAACCTCTCTGGGCAGCCTGTTCCAGTGCTCCTTCACACACAATTCTGCATATTTGTGTTCAAGTTTTTGGCCATTGTTTCTTGTCCTATTACTGCACACCCCTGAAAAGAGTCTAGCCTCATTCAACCGCCTCTCACTCTTTAGAAATTTAAATGTGTTCCATTTTCAAACAAATAATTTGTTGCTAGGTCTATTTTTCAGACTTAAACTTTGTGACAAATATACATTTTCCCTTCCAAGCAATGTAAAGTAACAGTGTAATACATGAATAAAAATATTGCATTTAATTACAAGCATAGGAAAGGATCTGTGTGAGATACAAACTTTTTTTTTTTAATTTGCTATTATCACTGCCTAATTAATATAGCAAAAATGTTGTTGCATAAATCAGTGTTTGACCTCAATGCAGTCTTGCTAATATCCCTATATCCAATATATCTTGTTCTGTAATTCCCCTGGAAGAAGTGGGGTATGTCAGATAAATTAAATGGAAAGAACAGATGTAGATTAAGAGTGATGTAAATTTCAAGCCCCCACTTTTAATTTCACTAAATATTATTTTCCATCTTCATGATCACATTACACTGAAATGTTGGAACTTCAATTTCCTCTACCATTTCATTTAATAAAACCTTTGTCTCATCTGAGTTCTTGAAGAGATGTTAGCTTTAAATCACATTGACTTCGCCCTATCCAATTTACATATGCTGAAGAAATAAAAGTCTTTTCAAGAGTTGCCATGGGGCTTTAGAAGCCTCAAAGGAGTATTAAGACCTTGAGTTTAATGTGAACTGCCTCCAACACAAAACACAAATCTTCCCAACAGAATACTAATGGTTTCGTGCAGTTACATTTTCCATGCAAGTTTGTAACATAAATAAACAGTCCACATATAGAGAAAAAATAACTAAATTAAGTCTGTGTGTTTGAATTTAGAAGTATGCCAGCTGGAAATAAAAAATGCTTTCTATAGGGCTGTATTACATAAGGAGTGCTATGTGGCTTGACAGATGTACAGAAAAGAATACAGGATAGATTAAAGGGGGAATTCAGAGCAGCTCCATTTTTTTCTCTAAGGGTTGTATACCTGCAGAATTGCATTAAGGTTTTCACAAAGCAACTGCAAATATGCATATAAGACATTTTGTCTTAAATCTATATAAACAAAAATCCTTCAACACTGGATTTAGTTTTACTTGCAAGAAAATGTTGTATTTATTTTGTTTTTTATAAATTGTAGTCTTTAAAATATAAACAAACTTCAGTGCATGCAATAACAAAGGGGGGGAAATGTTTTCCTAATATGACCTCAATCTCATCTCTATAATGGATTTCTTATTATAATAATTATATCCCATTAAAATGTCAGAACTGTTTTAAAAGATATGTAAGAAGACTTGTCTGTTTGAGCAAACTAGCAGGCAGAAACCTTGATGTTAATTTACTTGGCATCATTTAAGGGAAATGGAGAGTACAGTACATGAAATGAAAATACTTGTCTGACAGAAAATGCAAGCAGATTGACTATATATAGTATTAACTTAACACATAAATAATTGGTCAATCATAAGTAATTAGGGAGCATTTCCATTACATAAAGAGAAGGTTTATTTCAAGTGAAGAGCTGGGTGAGTGATTCAGGCTAAATAGTATCCATACAAATGTAGCCCAGTTTTCTGCTCAGGAATTATCAGCAAGAAGGCAGACATTTATTCATTTGCTTGGGTGAGATTGCAAACCCCTGTCTCTTACTGGAGTTCTGTTCCAGAAGTGGTGGTATTTCCAAGAGCAGTTGCTTGATGTGAATGGGAGTTACCCAGTCTCTTTGTGAAGAAAGTGTCTGAACTATTTTGGCCACAGTCGGACAGCCTCTTCACACAAAGAATCAGTTTCTACCAAAAATCATGTACTCTCTGTTGTTTCAGTTCAGCAAGCTCATCCTGGTCTCTTTATTGAGATATATTAATATCCGTTCCTTAGATGTTTGTGAACAAGCCATGTGACAGAGTTTCCCTCTCTTTGTTATCCATTATGTTTTGTGTGTTAGGCACAAGGATAGTGTTTTAGTTAATTGTGGTCACTTTTTGAAATTTCACTTTCCTTACCACTGCTGCTTAACTGTTCACTCAGGTATTCTCTGGTATAATGTCCTTCATGGATAGAAAACAATACATCAAAACTACTGTAATTACCAGAAAGTATCAGATTTGTGCACTTATTGATCTGTGAAAAGATTTATAATTCGTATCCTTATATGACCAGTTTTTAAATATAGTTCATAAGTGTTTGTGCATATGTTTTTAGTAAATTAATAAATAATGGTAGGATGAAAACAGATGAGAACAGTACAATTTCCTACCAATAAAATTCTGGATTTTTTTTTTTTAAGGCATCCTCGTTTAGAACATTGTTTTAGAATTTTCACAAAATACTAAAATACATACGTGCACTATGCAAGTAACTTCAGTTTTAAAATAAATTGCACACAAACTGACTTCCAAAGATTAATTGGTAACAGAGCCAGAACTCATACTTCTTATGCAGGCAAACCTACCACTGATTTAAAGGGCATTTCCCTGAATGAATGGCATGTTGAAACTCCTGGAAGGAAGCCATGCTACAAAGAATTGAATTGAATGGGGTCAGAAACAGTCCCAGAAAGCCCTATTAAGCTTGGAGAACACCCTACTGAATTTCTTGCCAAATGCAGTACTTGCTATCACATTATATAAAGAGTAGCTTGCTTTCCTACAGAACTGGCTTATTAGTGTTTGCCAGTTTGTAGGGTGCGGAGAGTACAAACAGCATTCCTGATCCATCCATCTCATACAGACAAATCGTGCCCAGGTTGTCCCAGTATCCTGGCCATGCTAGATGCTGTGGATGTGCACAACATGCTGTTTATTTGAACTGGATCACAGGCTTTTGGTCTTTGCTGCCAGTGTATTCATCTTGACATACATTAATTCTATGATGGCTTTGGAATTATACAGTGGAGAGTAATAGGATGGTAAATGTATTTACTGTGTGTATGTATTTCCCAATACTGGAAATCTTTTGCCTCCTTAGAATGTCAGATAAAGTTAATAGGACAAACCTCAGTAAACAAGACTAATTACCTTGGTAATTTAAATTAAGTCCTTGAAATGTATTGTCAGAAATTAGTTTATTTATGTTACCAGACTAAGGATACATTTCCCTGTCAGACGAGATGTTTCAATGCTGTGAAGTAATCTTTCTCCTAATAAGCACAAAGCCAGTCGCATTTGTTTCTCATTCCTCTGCATACAATTAAATGGACTTTTAAATTGCTCTCAATTAATGACTTGAATTTGAGATTTTTAACTTAATGTTTCTTATTAATTCTTCTGTTGTGCTTGCTAGGTTTTCTAATTAGCTTCAGTTCTGTACTCAAATGATTTGGTTGTTACATGTAAATGGATAACCAATAGGTGGTGACAGCAGTATACTTCTCGATTTAACCTAGTTATGCACAGCTGAGCAGCCTGGCCTTTCTTTTAATGGTATTATTTCTTAACAGTGTGACTCTTAGTGATAAAGCATATATTTACTTTTAAAATTTAGAGATACTAACACTAATATAAGACTGGAATATCTTAGAGTCAGTAGTAGGACACATAAGAAATTAGTATAGGAGAAACTGGAATAATGACCAAAGAATTTAAAGTCTCAATGTAATTATTAGAGAAAAACATCTAGAATATTTTTCCAGTGCAAGACTCCGTCTCTTCAGAACTTAAATCTGTAGCTATAATTTACCTATAGAAATAAGAGGATACATTTCAGAATTTTATTAGGAGATTATTTTGAATCAATATATTGAATTAATAAAAACTTAGATATCTAAATGTTTTGTCAAAATTAAAAATTAATTCTATGTTTAAGATGTAATCTAGATCTATGATACTTTACAGGCAGAATCTATACTATAGTATGCTTAGAACTGTTAACCCCATCTGCTAATTGCTTTGCCTGGAGTTAGAATCTCTGAATTTGAGATGTATAAACATTGGAATAATAAAATCAACAGTTTCTATTTAATGTAAAAATCTTCTCCTAGAGCTTTGTTAGTGAACAACAAAATTCTGTCCTTATATGAAGTTACTGGGAATTTTGCCATGTATTTTAATGGTGCACATTAGAAAATTCCTCATTATTTCACAATAGGTAATTTTTTATTAATGAAAATCTCTTTTTGTAAGACTATTTGCTAAGAAGCAGAGTACTTCTTTTAATCCATTTGTATTTTGTATTATCAAATTTTAGCTACTTCCATACTTAGGAAGCAGGGAATATTTTACTGAAGACTCAGTCTTGAACCCATTTTTTTTTACATTTTGAAATATAGATTTTAATGAATTATCATAATCCATTTATAGTGCTACATAAGTTACTTGAAAATATGAGGAAGTTTAGAGACTGGTGATGTCTCATTACTTTGCTGAACACATTTTCTGTGTTCTAGAATAGCACATCAAATATCACAACTAGTCAATGGCATACATTATGTCAGATGACAAACATCAGTCCAGGATTTCAGCAGATAAGAAGCAATATCTCAACTGCTTTCAAATGATTCACTGGGATTGGTGGTAAATTATGGATTTAAGAGGTGGCATATTACATTTGACTAAGAACTATACAGAAGAGTACAGATATGATGGTACAGCAAGAGCATCAAAACCTTCTCCATCAATGTATGGCACTGGATAGTCTCAGAATTATCATCCCACATGAAATGCAATTTTCATTTTCTGCCACTTAATATGTTTAGTTCCAACTTCAACTTTTTATATTATAGACAAACTGTTGCATTACAACAGGCCTAGTCAAGACGTTTATGCACAGTGGAAATGTGTTCCAAGAGGTGTACCTTAACCATAAGATAAAAGATTTCTTGCTCATGCAAGGATTTCTAAATGTCTCTCATCAGAAAAGATGCAATATCTGATGTTGTATACAACATATCTCCAAAAGTTCACCAGTATGATTTTGATAAATATTAAGTGCTTCCTGTTTATACACCACAAATGCAACCTCAATGTACTAATACTTTGTAGTTGTAAATTTCATTTGTACAGTTGTAGCAGCACTACAATTAATACCACAGTGCTTTAAGCACGGGTACTTGGCAGATGTTTCTTAATATATTACTGGAGTGTTATTCCTGCTGGCCAGTACATTGTTAATACATCATGTGAGCAATAATCCCACAAGCCATTACTATGTTAACACATCACTTTGTGTTATTCACTTGATTTATTAAAATAACATAATCTACCACTAACACATTAAAAATCTCCAAAGTCTGTATGTTTTATTCCAAACATCAGTCTGTTTCTTAAAATAATGATTTGGATAGAAAAGAAGAAAAAGAAAATCTAATAAATAGGACCAGATGTACAATGAACTTAATCCAATACCTGCTGAATAAATTGGACTCCTTTCATTGATATCAGTGGACTTGGGCATTGAACTACATGTACTAATTAACAGCCATGGCACAATATTACTTTTGTTAGCTTTTGGAAGCCAGGCTAAGTGCTGAAGACTTCTGTAAAGTGTGATTCTTTTATTTTTAATGTGATAGCAAGAAATTAAATCTAAAATAGCATGAAAAAAGTAAATCAGATGTTTCTCTATAAATGCATGGGTGTACAAATGCATTCAGATACACAGTTCCATCAGTTGCATGTGGATATTCATGTGAACAAAAGTTTGTACACAAAGCTGATAAGATTGTGTTCTAGTTCTGGCCAAGAACATAGTCCTGGATTAACTACTTTTGATTATAAACTACTGATTTTTTTATTTTTTTTTAATCAGTAGGCAACACTGACAAATGGAAAGCACACAGTTTAAGATAATACTGGTTTTTAAGATCAATAGCTTTTAACACATATCAGAGCAATTCTCTTGAGTATTCAAATGAATAGGAAGTAGATTATTACAAACAGATGTGGTAAATTATAATATGAAACTACATCACTTTTAGCAGTTCCAGGACTTCAAGAATGTTTTTAATTCTTGTTTGTTGGATTGCTTTTACACATACACTGTTTTCCAGTTACTTAGAAGAAGATTTTGGTCTCTTACTCATTTGTATTTGTAGATAATACTGTTCCAAAATCTTGTTTAGAAACTGCGATGCTGGAGGACAGAGAGCTGAAGTAAGTAGGAGCAAATATAGTCTCCTTTCCTAATGAATTAAAATCTCGTATAGTAACATACCAATGGGGTGTAAACTCAGTTAGGATTAAGAAAATAAGAGTCAACCAGTGCTTGCTAGCAACATTTAAAATAATATTTCTTTCAGGAAAACAAAAACAAAAACAAAACAACAACCAAAACAAACAAACAAACAAACAGTTGGATAAAGCTGTGAAGTCAAACTCTCGGAGAAGTATACAAACCTGCAAAGGTCAGATTGACTTTTACCAGACCAATATGTTTTATTGATAGCATCTTTTAGAGATATCTTAGGTATAAAATTGATTCAGTAACTTAATGTAGTAGCTTAGAGGAAACCTCCCTAGGAGGAACTGTGAAAAGGAAAGTAATGAGACTCTACCAGGGATTGCTATCTCATAAATCGTTATGTCTTAACCGTGTCTCAGGCAGTGCTTTCCTAACCTTTGAAAATTGTGATTGACTGAAGCAATAGTTAACGTTCCTGCTGTTGACTGAGCATTTAGGAAACTCATATGTAGTCTTAAGAGTGAGATTGCACTTTTTAAGACTGTTCTGTACTGTGCTCATCCCAAAGGAATTTCTGAGCAACACTGCTGTGTGGGCTCTGCTCAGACATTAGCATGAATATGGTCTTTGGAACCTTAGGTTTATACTTGGCACACTCTTTTTCTCTATTTGGAGGCTGATCCATAAGGGATATCTAAGCTGTCATTTGATCTCCTGCCACCTCTCACTTTCTGAAGAGTGAATTTTACCATCTGGTCAGGAGTGTGCTGGGACCTCATTTATGCAGAAGGAGAATGGATATAGGAAACAGAAGGTCTCTGTTCTCTTTCTGTTCCTGCACATGTATGTGTAGGCCAATAATAGTCTCTTCTTTAATGTCAATAACCCAGGTAACTGCAATTTTCCCCCTGCTCACACAGAGTTTTTTGTATGTAGGGAATGTAATTGTTGGATGAAAATACAAATAAAGAATGAAAGTGGTCTGCGCTCAGTCTGCAAGCATTCACCGGTAATCCTCAAACAGCAAGCAGCAGAATGTGTACAGTAATATACAGGCAAATTATGTATGCATTAATTCTGCAGGAAAGAAAACAAATGTGGAGTATATTAATAAGTGCTGGTAGGATATACTTTTTAAGATATGTTTTGTCTTCATGATATGTGCTAGAACTGCTCAGTATCTTTTCATATATTCTTGTGTATATATGAAACTGAATTTTCTCATGAAATAAAAAATGATGAGTTATATTTATTCCTTTCAGTCATTTTCATTTTGGGAAGCATATATTGCCTCACAAATATTAAAACCTAAGCCTGACAAATGGTCTTGCTGGACACAGTGTAATTTTCCCTGTCCCAGGGAAAAAAATTGGACCATGAAATCAACCTTTCTCCCAAAAGAGTGCTTAAAAGCCAGAAATACAATTAGAAATCCTCGAGATTGCATCAAGAATTAGGAAAATTAGGGGCATAGTCATTGCCAGTAGTTAATTCATCAAATAAATCAGGTAAGCAAATAGCTTAAAATGATGCCTGCTACTTACTGAACATATGCTTACAATTTACCCAGTCAGTGAAATGACTGGGCAAAATAATCTCCAATAATAATGAATTTCTGTGGGGAAGTAATTCTGAAATATAAATATGAAAATCTGACCAAGTCATTCTTTTGATATGTGAAGTATCTCTGATATTTTGATACAAATGTTTATATGTAATGAAGATAGTACAGTTACTGATCTAGTCATCTTGCCTTATCTCTTAAGAATCATGTAAGTTAACCTCTAAGAAATGCATTTCTCTGGTAGCCTTTTCTCTCTCAACTGGAAGCACAAGGCAAGTGTTACCTGAGATGAGCTGAGTCAAGCATATTGAGAAGCTGAACAAAAGTACCTATAACCCAGGAATCACTTGATTATAGTTTCTATGATTTCTAGGAGAATGTAGAAATGGTGACAAATCCACTGGCCTTTAGACGGGCTGGAGCAAATGTTTCACTTTTTGAATACAAAAAAAACAATTCTTTTGATCTCCAACTATCACTGTTGGTAGCACATGTCAATAAAGATGCTCTCCATGGTTAAAAAGTTGGCCAGATCATTTTTATCTACCTCATAACTTCAAAGAAACAAAAGCTGTACTAGAAGAAATTCCTGGAAGGCCAAGGGTGAACAGAGGGATTTAAAGAGTCTCTGCAGAAAGCTCTATGAAGTCCTTCTTAAGACTTCACTCTGTCTGTTAGTCTCACTGCTGCCCTTCTCCCTTTTGTTAGCAACACCAGCTGCCGATGATGGACTTTGGTTTTATGACAGCTAGTGGATGACTTCAGATCTGACCTCCTAATTTTGAGTCTAGCATGCAGTTGCTCAATAAATTTAAACAAATTTGTTACCCCTTGTCCCTCATGTGTATTATAATGTGTTGTTCCTCCTTTATAGGACTATATTGAGTGTATATATTTTATTTCAATCTAAAACCTTCCTGTGTAAATAAGACAGTATGAATAACAGTTGAAAATTATCTAGCCATCAGATGGTACATCTCCTGTACATTTTAGTCTTGATAATAAATTACTGCTAACATTTTTGCTGAACAGAAATGTGTGCCTTTAGGCCATTCAAGTGGATCTTGTTAGTATCCTTCTCTTTTTAAGAAAAAAAATAATATATATATGTGTATACATTTATAGTAATATATTCATCATACACATCTGAGAATGCATTCTAACAAGGCTGAATGCAAACACGTCTGATTCTACAAAGTCTTCTAATAAGTAAGCCCTCTCACTTCCCACTGCATAAATTATGTTTATTTGATCTATGAGCCTTTTCCCTGTTGGTAGCTTGCTGGATATTATGTACTTGCTCACTTGAAAATATGCATATATCACCTTTACTTCTACATAAATACACCTGTCCTTTTTTTGTTCTAGGATGACAGCAATCTTTTGAACCTTGTAAGATTGATTTCATCATTCACAAAAGACAAACTGATTATTCTTTTTCTCTTTAAAATCAGTAGCACTGCTTCTTTCAGCAAAGTCTCAATTTTAATTCTAATTCTTAAAACATGAAGTAAGATAGAAGTGTTACTTCCTGATCTTGTCCCTGTATAATGCAAATATAGGAAATCTTTGATAAAATAGTAGAAGTCAACAGTATACCATTATATATCTATTTTGGTCTGAACAGTAAGTTTATAACTAGAAATCCTTTTTACTTGCTTTTTTAATTAGCCATTTAACTTCTGGCTAAACAGACTTCAAGGATGCATAGTCTATGGTTAACAAGAATACGATGATTTCTTAAATGTAAGAAAATCTAATTGGCTGGTAATAAATCTTTAATTTCATACATGTTTATTTAATGTGGATTAATGGTTTATGTCTCATTGAGCTTCACAGCCTCTATTAAAATAAATTTAGCTCTAGAAAAATAAGAAATCTACACATTTCTCAATAAGCTACCATATAATTTAGAGTAATAGATTCAAGAATGTGTGTTTATGGGGTAAGAGAACTAAGTCAATGTGATTTTATAAATAGATTCTTATGCATTGATACATTGCAGTGCCTACTGAGACACTATACCATATATAGTGTAAAAAGTATGATGTCTACAGTATTTATATAGATTGCACAGTACTTTACAACTCAGTATGCCTGTATGGTAAGCTAAGAATACTGGCCTGTAAACCAGGGTAAATCATTTTTCTGATATTCAGTTTGTAATATCCAAAGGGACGTTCATGAATTAACATTTAAATGAACATACAAAATGGCTTAGCAAAAACACTATGGTAATTTATTACCAAACATAGACTGTACGTTTGATGAGCAGTCATAAGTGTAAATAATTCTGTGATTTCAATCACACGATGTTACTTAAACAGCAGGATTAAACAATAATGTTTGTTATGATTATGTTTTCATTAACCACCCACTGATAGCCCCAGATGGGTTTTTACAAAATCTGAATCATTACCATCTGCAGAGATCTGTTGACAAGTGACTAACCCTTTACATTAGGTACGCTGTAAGTATCCATGTTCCCCTGGCAACCATGACCTCCTCATTCTGATGATTTCTCAGTATTCCTAATACTCCAGCTTTACAGACTCCTGAATTTATATAGAGCTTCTATATAATGGAAAACCTGTACCGATTTACTTGGTGAGTAAATATTAGCCAGAACAGCACACAAACTAATGAACTTCTAGCTTCATGGTTGTTGGTACTGATTTTAAATCCATTCCATATCATAATAACAGAAAAAAGGCTTCTGTGGAACCCAGATTTGAAATTTGCGTACCAGCCATTTTAAATGCAGAAGAACTGTGAATTGAAAGGACTTTAGCACATGCTTTGCAGCATCACTGCCAAAACCCACATAACTGTGGATGTATGCTTTTGCAAATTTATGATTTGTGACTCCTTCCTCCGAAGGAAAGAAATCAGACTTTGTGATTTAAATTAGTTTTGTGTGCAGATGGGTCTCCATACACTTTTGGTACAATGTGAGTGTCACAGTTCACCCAACGTTCCCTCTAGTAGATTTTCATACTGAAATGCTATATCTGCTTCTGGGATACTTGGTTTTGAAAAACTCTTTTTCTCTAAGGTAATTTTCTCCTGAACTCTAGAAAAGGCAAATACTGATTTATTTTACTGTGAATTACATATGTAGAGTTTAACAGCTAATTATTCATTTTTCTAGGTGGAGAATAATGTGTAATTGGCTGAATAATTTTTACCAAATAATATGTTCATCTTAAAAAGCAATGTTGGGTTATTTTTTATTTAAGCAGTAATATATCTTGTGCATACTGCTCTACACAGTTGAAGGTCAGTCATTTTATTAACTCCAGATGACTTCATACTCTATTAAACATAAAGTATATCTTAATTATTAATTAATATTGCTATATTATAGTGTTTTCCATCCTCTTATGTTTTTCTAGTCTGTCATTCTTACTGCTTCTCATCCCACTGAGACACTTACAGTAGTTTACAAGCTCACATCCCAGTGAATAATTTACAAGTACTCAATTTGGTTTACTTTTAAAGAGCTGACAGTGAGGATGAATATACTGATAATGTGAATTTCTACATTTTTTTCTGACTTCAACATGGAATTACTGTGTGATTGACTGCCTTCTTTCCTTTAGTTCATCATCTGTACAGTACAGATGGTAACAGGCTGGTTTTTCAGAGTTGTTTCAATGGTCAATTAATTACAATCCTTTGATTATGAATTGTGCTGCCATTAGTCCCCAGATAAATATCTGTCATTTTCAGAAGTAGGTGATAGTGGCATCAAAATATTATCTATTAAGAATTATACTATTTTATCAATAGTCATGCCACTGAAGCTGTCCATAAATTCTTCCACTGAGGAAGATTACAGCATATCAGTCACTGATTCAATAAAACTGAAGTCTGCTACAACTGGTAGAAGATTCATCAAAAACAAATGAATCACTAAAAAGTTAAATTACAGAATTTGTAGTAAGTTTGGTAGCATTTAAGTAATCTTTATCAAAATGTGGAATGTATTCAGGTATCCTCCAGTGAAAGGAGAAGTAGTTATGCTAAGACCTTTTTCTACTGTGTGACTTTCATATTTTAATTCTCCATTTCATGCCTTATTGTCTGAAATCTATGGCTGATGAAATACTATGATAACGAAGTCTAGTAACTAGATACTACTGTTTTACACTTTTGTATTACATCTTTTTAACATGGTGAAATTGAGGCAGATAATATCTTTGGCAAAAGTTTTACTTTGATGCTGATTTTTTGAAAGTATTTTCTTTAGATGTGGTAACTGTTGACTCATGTTCTGTGGATTACTGATCTAGTTCATGAATAAGAAAAGTGGTTCATCATTCCTCTGCTGAATATTTCATGATAACAAAATATATTACCCAAAATACTATTTTTATGATTGTCAGTTGTTTGAACCTAGACCCTTTGTCAGACAGAACACTGATAGGAATTGCTCCTGTTGTATAACACGACCTTGACAAAAGTCCAGTATTTAAAACTGACCTTAGAATCCCAAGACAATACATTGCCTTAAAATATCTTGGGAAATTCTTGGTGAGAAAATAAAAGGTCAGAAAATAAACCTAGTTTTGTCCAATGTTGTTTTTCTTCACAAATAGTCTGGCTCATAGACTTGAGAGAAGACTGAATTACGAAAACTCCAAATAGCTTTTTCCATGTTTTGAGAAGTACCCCATGTTGCCTTGTCTTGGATTCAGACTGTATTTAACTTTTCTAGGAAAGAATATTTATGTCATTTTAACTGTGACCATGGGTGTTTCCTCTGTGAGGATCTATATATATGTTGTCCTACTATACAGCTTTTATCCTCATCCAATTGCTAGGCAAATGTCTTTAAACTGATGCACAGTCCTCTGTTCTTAACCCAGTCCACTCCAGTCATGGCTTTCAGATTTCTTTGTTAGTAAAGGCTTTGACCCAGAAATTATTTCCTAGGAGAAAATGATGTTCATGTGCACTTACACACTGGATATCAGCTGTAACAGATGAGATAGTAGAGTCTCACTAGTTCTGAGTGATTCTCTCCTTGGTGTAATGAAAGTATAGAACAACTGGTGGGAACTAATACAAGTATTATGATCTCCTGATAACTATATAATACATAAAAGTCCACGGAATGGACATTTGATAGAAGATAAGAGTCCAAATTTGTAAAATGCTTTTTGAGTTTATGTGTATGGGAGATTTATCACTAATTTTTTCCCCCTGAATTAGCTTCTTTATGATGAATCATTCATATGACAGTGTTTTAAATAGAACCAAATTTCAAAATGTAGAGAAGCTTTTGACTTGACAAAACATCTCTCTTCCATCCAGGGCTTTTAGTCATGATTAAGAACTGAAAAAATATCCAGTATCATCATACTGTACTATTCATTCCTGTGGTCCATAGTCCTTCTGCAAGTTGTACAATGTTGTGTTGATCAAAGATGCTTGTTCTTTAACAGCTACAAGAGGTGGCAGTTTTGTGTCAGACAGACAAGCTATTTGTTTGGTAGATGTGATCCAAGAAGCATTAAAAAGTACTCAAAAAAAAGCATGTCATTTTTGGCAGCTCAGTACTTCTTCTCAATACTACCTGTAACTTAGAAGGGTGAAAGAATTTAAATGAAAAGAATAGCATGATTATAGAGGAGCAGGATTTTGCTCTCTTCAGGTGATGGCCTTGGTTATTTAATAAAAATAGGGAAAGGAGAGCAACAGAAAAGTGATACGTAAGCAGATAATATTGCATATGTTGACTTTGAGATAAGGTGATTCAGTCCTGAGGTCTGACCTTTCAGTACATGTCAGTATCATAGCAGGGACTTTTATAATGTTTCCAGAGATCTCTAGACCTCTTTTCTTTCTTTTTGAATAAACGTTTTTTCATGAATATTCAGAAGCTTTTATATTACAAGACTAGCACATACACTTGATTAGTTTTTCAATCTCTTCAATCTAAATTCCAGTGATCTTAATAGAAGATGAAAGAAGTTTGTAGAAAACCTAGTATTCAATTTAAAAATAAATCAAAGTAGAAGAAAAAAGATAGAAAATGTTTTCTCATGGAAATTCAACATAAAAACCAACAAAATGATTATGGTAGATAGCAACAAAAATCCTTTTCCACTAGAAGCAGTCCCGTTATTACTTATACTAATCTATCTATATATATATTTTTTCCTGTTTTTTAATACAGTGCCCACCAAATATGGCCATTAATGACATTAATGACATCCATTTTCTTTTTGTATTTTTAATTCATTAATACAAATCTCCTCATAAAGATTTTAATTCTCTTTTACTTCCTAGATCAGAATTTCTACCAATGAGACAGATTTTACACTCAAGAAGAAGAGATTAGCCCTGAGCATATTAATTATAAGACCAGCTGTTCACAGTACACTTTGATTTTCCAACTGGATTGATCAGGTACTACTTGGAGTTGTGTCAATGAAGGATAGCCTTTGCTGAGAGATTGGAGTCTGTGTATCATGTTTTTCTAGTGGTTGTGTTGCATCTCTTGCATTGGCCTCGAAATAAGATGAAAATTGTGAAAACATAAATGATAAGTAAGTAAGAAAATGCAGTTGCATGTTAATTTTCAAAGTGAGATTTTATCATAGTCAAATACACAAACTATTACTGTTCTATATTTCAAAGCAGAAGTTTTCATAAAGATAGGCATTTCTGATCAAAAGTGAATTTTGAGATGTTAAAATGCCCAGAAAATCTGAAATACTGAATTTTAACTAATTAAGTTCTTAGGTTCCTTTCCCATATGCTATGAACAATTTTGTAGGTTGATGTGAGAAATGTGGTTATTTATTCTCCCTTTAACTTCTATTTGCAAGAGTCTTGTTTGTGACCCCATGATGTTTCACAGGATGAGATCAAGGCCTCTAAGCTTTAGGAAAAAAATAATAAAAAAAAAAGAATGAGATAGGTGAAAAAGACAAAAAATTCTATTAACATCTGAACAAATGAATTTTGAATGTTAATGTCATTTTTGAACATTAATGTCATACCACTTGCTAGCTCTGTGGGTGAAGTGAGTGGTACTGTTCTTACATTTTAGTTCTTGTAGCATGTGGATGATGACTCTACAAGTTCACAGTCATAGGAAATGTTTTCTAATGTGCATCCCTCTCGGTCCCCTGACCAACTTCTTGGACGAGTGACAGTCAGAGGAACATCACTGAGCTGGGTCAGACTGTTTTTGATGGTCTCAGCGTGCTTCCTGATGCATTAGCACCTACCTCCTCATGTGAGGGAAGAGTCACATTCCCCACATTTTGCTTCCTTGAATTGTCTCTGAAACGATTTAAATATAAGGTATTTCTCCATTTTTTTTCCCTTTTACTGAAAAGTATGGGAGACAGGGTGGACATAGCACTGTGAGTCAAGCAAAACTTCCCATAGTCTGCAGACTGATAGATGTGAATAAAGTACATGTTAAGATGCACCTCGATATGCATTTTGTGTTAACAATCTTTTCCTATGCGTCCCCCACCACCAAAAATATTAAATTTTGTAAGTGTTTTACTGAATCACTGTGAAAATATGTGAGCATTTGGCAAGTTTGAGGAAATCAAAGCATTTTAAAAGAGGTTTCTCACGTAGCTCTGTCTTAAATGTATTAATATCAAATCCTTTATCCTTGTGTTGTACACTGATATAGTCATAAACTACAAAAATCCACCTAGATACTGCCCCTTGACCTGCACATTTGCAACTTCTCCTAAATAAAGCTTTCCACTCTTTGGGTAAATTGCCAAAGAACCTAAATACATCCGTGTGAGAAGCTTTTTCCTTCTAGCTCTTTCACAGTTTGGTATAATACATACTGAACTATAACTGTTTATCAAAGAGCAAATGTGTCACGAGGTTGCATATTGATTGACAGACAGGAGCAAGGTTAATTTACTGTAACCTTCCTTAAAAAGTTTTGTTGGGTAAGTAAAAGTCATTATCACACAACTGACCTTTGCCAACAAAATATTAATCTTTCACCAACTCTGTTTTGTTAGTACATGTATATCAAACCAACTGTTCTCAGAAATGTCAGCAATCTAAAATAAGCATGCAACATGCTGTACATCAGAAACACTAGCAAGTGACAAGAAAAGTGTCTTACTGAAGATGAAAAAAAACCCAAAGACTGAAGAAACATCCATATGGAGGCAAATTTCACGGGCATCTATAGAGTTTCCCATCTGCATTTACCAGCTTATTAGTCCCACTTATCTGATTAATTAAACAGTTCTTACAAAAAATCAATAATTCATTACTACTAAGACAGATGAGGTATTTTGAGATTAATATGAGTCATAGAGGAGGCTGGATTTTCCAAGTTCCACAGTCCAGCTGCATAAATTGAAAGGGGAATTAAGATGTGTGTTTTGAGCAAAAACAGTGTAGCTGTGTAGGGTTTTTTGTTTGTTTGCTTGTTTGTTTGTGTATTTGTTTGTTTGTTTTGCTTTGTTTTGTTTGTCCTGTTTTTATCTTTTGAATTAAGTAATGAGTGAGATATTGAACAACTTGGTTCTGGGATACATTCGTTGCAATGTATTTCTTTAGCCTCTCTCTTTCTTTATAAGTCCTTGAGGTACCATGTTCAGTGGTGGAAGTTAAACAGGGTCATCTTAAATCACTGTAGTGAAAATGTCAAAGATAAATTGCTCATATTCCTCAACTGATAATTGTAGAAAAATTTAAAAAATCATGTTACCAAATAAAAACACAATGAGAAGGTTTGTGTGAACATTAGTACTGTGAACCTGAATTTTATTCTGAAAGTCTGATTTTAGTAAAGAAATATCATAATGTGCTTTAGTCGATGACGCTTTAGTCAAATACTCAATATATGTACTTATATTATCATGAAATCATGGAATCACTTAATGGCTTGGTTTGGAAGGGACCCTAAAGATCTTTGAGCTCCAACCCCCCAGCCTGGGTAGAATTACCAACCACTAGATAAGGCTACCCAGGATCCCATCCAACCTGGACTTGAGCACCTACAGGGATGTAGCATATCAATTCATATATGATCTCTTATGGTTCAATTCCTTAAACTTTCTGAAAAAGTCAGAGATAGTTTAATTGTTGTGTGGAATTTTCTGAGCTACAACTCTCTATGAAATTATGGTTACGTATTGAGAGCAAAATAACTGTGCCAATATTAATATTTTTCTTACTATTAAGAATTTTCTGATGAATTGTTGATAGTTTATTTAAACTTAAAAAAAAGGGTCTTTAATTCACAAACCAATTCATGTTTAAAGCTATTTTACAAATATTTGCTAATTATCTCTGCTGTGTATAGGCATATCTACTCACATTGTCTTTTCACATGGATGCTACGCACTGCTTTACATGGTTTAAATAGAAATATGGTTCTCTTTGTGTAGGTCATTATTAACCCTAAATTATTTACCTCTCTAAAAATATGTAAAAATAAATTAAAAAAAATACTTAAAAACTCTCTTGAAAACAAACTTAAGATGTTGATGCCAGACATGAGGAGTGATGTCTGAAGGAAAAAGGCTGTTAAAAAATCATGAAATGTGCAGCTTTTAGGAACATCTTGACATCAAGACCAGTAGAGATTTTTTTATCCAGGATCAGCAGACCAAATTTAAAACCACATTAAACTTTTATTTTAACATATCCATATTGAAATATATCAAATAGAATACTCCATGAGTCAGTTCATAAAAATCAGAATATTTGAAAATGTCATTACTTTCTGTTATTTCAAGTTTTCAAAAAGCTTTTCTGGAAGTACACCTGGGCTGAACATTCTTGTTGTTGGGAGATTTCACAGGGTTCTTTTGGTGTGTGTTTTATCTTTTATTTTTTCCCTCCATGATTTTATGACTTTTCTTTGGGAAAAATCAGGCGTAAGAGGGCGGGGATTGTTTCTTCTCTCCAGGAGCTCTTGAGCCTGCTTGCTGCAGCAAAGGCTGTACAGATCACACTATGGGGCTGGGACACTGACATGAGAAAACAGGGAGCGGCAGAGGAGGTGAAAAGATTTTCCAGGGGAGGGCAGGTGAAATTGCACAGTTTGCTTTTGTTCTTGGTCTTTCAGTGGAATAAAATGAAGACTGGAATTGAAAGCTTGCAAGCTCACAACAGATAGGGGAAATTGATGTATGAAACCCTCCCTTTTCTTCTTTTTGGCATCTCTGGTTGCTCTTGTTTTATTGTAGGAAAAAGCGAAAGAGTTTCTTTTTTAAGTTGAAGATTCAGAAAGTTAAGTTTCTTTGGTGTACAAATGCTTGAAGATCAAGATAGCTTCACCTCAAAACTGTGTCCCACTTGGGGTCTGTTCACAGTCAATAGTGCATACAAAGTCATGCTGTGCAGTGGCCACAAAGCAATTTTTTTCTGTAAAATAGATATTTGGAAAGTTAGGAGGAACAGTCTGAAAGATTACCCCTGAAAGTAGGTCTTCACTGAAAGATAAAACCAATCTTCTTATTAATGAGTAGGTATAGCCTATGTCTGGAGAAAGTGAAAATAGTTCCTGAGTACATTTCTCTAGCTGCATTTTTCATTCCAATGAGCCACTTCTCATTGTGATCTCTCTTCTTATACTTCTGAGACGATGGAGATTGAAACTAAAGAAGTCAAGTTACGTTTCAGGAGAAAGTTTTGTAAGTAGGTGTGAGTTAAAAAATCTTCAGTGGAATACAAAGCTGCTAAGCTTTATTTTAAAAACTATTGCATATCATTTTTCACTTGCAGTCTGGGTAGAACAAGAATGCCTAATGTGAAGGCCAGTCTTGGTTCTGGGTGGAAATGCATGGCCCAGAAAAATCTGTGAAACACAAAAACTGTAGACAATACTGCAGAAAGAGAATTGTGAATTTTCACAGGTACTTCCAGATCCCCAGTCCTTTCTTCTTATTCAAAGAAAACCAAATGAAATTATTAACAAAATGCTAAATTTGCCCCAGGATTCCAACACTGAATCGGCAGAGTATATGCATTCTTTTTATTTTCCTCTGTGTTTCTCTTGCTGTTAGAAAAGTGAATATACTGTGCTGATGAGAAGCTATGGTTAAACTTTGATTTTTACCTTAATGATACTTTAATATGTTCTAATTTGTTTTTGAAACAAAATAATATGCTTAAAAATATAAATGTACAGACAGCAATGGATAATGTTTATTTAGATTTAAATCAAATTAACTACGTAAGCACTATAGGGGAAATCATTGAAATCTTATGTTCCTCTCTTCAGAAAATCAGATGAACCTTTCTTTTCTGTAGTCCAACACTTTTGATAAAGAGAAAACTCTGGAAATCTTCCAAGCATCCCAGTGAAAGCTTTTCAGTGGCATGTTGCATGACTTGTTTGTCCTTCTTCTAGTCTTTTTTGTTTGTTTGTTTGTTTTGATTTGTTTGTTTGTTTGTTTTCCTTCAGAATACTCTGCATTTCCTCTTATTTATGTCATTCAATCCTCATACCTTCTATGAGGTTACTTTCACCTTCTCCCTCTTTGGTCTCTGTGAGAGGATTTGGGAATTGTCAAAAACACTTGGGGGACAAACACTTTAGGGAAAAAAGATATTGAGCAGCATTAAATAAATTTCTCATTTTGACAGCTAGTTTCTTACTTTAGTTGATCATCACAGTCACATTTCTCTTCTTAACTGAAGGGCATATAGGGACAAATCCAAGATGAGCTTAATTTCTTTGTATGTATTACAAGATGGAAAATGTTTCCATCACAGTCACATTTCTCTTCTTAACTGAAGGGCATATAGGGACAAATCCAAGATGAGCTTAATTTCTTTGTATGTATTACAAGATGGAAAATGTTTCAACTGTCTGTGTTAGTCTGTTAATGTAAAGATGGATTTATTTAATGAGTTAAATTCTTCTAAACTTTTTGTATCCAGTTTTTTACATAATTATGTTAATTTTTACATGTATTGAATATTAATCTGCATAGATCCTACGATTCTAATGACTGCTCTGCCAGTTTTTTATTAAACAGGAAATAAACATGCAAAATCCTGCTACAGCAGCTAATTAGTTTGGTATGCATATCAAAGACATTGTTTCCCTTTTTTATAATTAAACATATTTGCATTATTTGCCAAATTGCCTTGTCTTGAATAAAGCAGGTGACTGGTTAGGGAAAAGAGAGACTTCAGTCTTACTGGAAAGACTTGCATCTTTATTATATATTGTATTCATATGTAACAGTAATAATCACTGCATAATACGCCATTAATGTCTTGTTAATACTAGGAAATGTTCTGTTCAGAGTCTTTCTACTGAATTTGAATAATGTTCCTAAATCTTTCCTTGTTTCAGCTGATGGTTTTCTGATGAGTAAAGAAGTTCCTTAAGTAAAGAAGTTTTTTCAGAGACACTTTTTGCCCTTATCCACAACTTGCACCCTGCTATTGCCCTGAGATCACCTCGCAACCCATTTACAAACCTGTGAAAGCTTTAAGTTTTATTGCCTTTTAAGCCTTGATATCCTGCAGTTCAAAATCAATTTACCTTCACTAGATAGAGTTGATAAAATACTACATCTAGTTATTGATGCCATCTTATCATTACACTCAGTGAAATGAAAGACTGATTCATTGCCACATGTCAGATACTGCTCAAAATTTAAATGACTGACATACACCTTACCTGGATGTGAGATATTACCAAAAACTTATTTTTTATTTTTTATTTTTGTTATACAAAACAATGGCTGTAAATTTAAAAATACTTCAATGAATGATCAGAAACAACCACAGAGTACTCAAAGTAGTTTTGTTTGTTTGGTGAGCCTATGTTATTAGAAAAAAATAAATACCTCTATTAGATCCCAAAACAGAAGTTGCTGTCTGAAAATGTGCCTTTGTAAATATAAAGCTTCTCTGCCATCAGCCACCAGAAAATAATCCTCAAAGGAAGAGAAGTTCACTGAAGTTTTTTTCAAGTGGCTCTTTGCAGCTCATGGAGTTGGATGACAGAAGCTGTCCATTGGTTTAAAAAAAGAAAAAGAAACAAACAAACAAACAAACAGGATTATTATTCATTCTTTCTAAGAATGCTTCATATAAAATAATCATATTTGAAGCATGGTTATTCTTTTTCAGTAGACCATTTAAGGGTATCAAATATGATTAAATTAAGTGTAATATCGCATTGTCATAGAAATTAACTGACTGGGAAAGAGTATGCTTGTTGGGTTTAAAACCTTACTGGTGTTGTGCTCATGAAAATAACATGATAGTGATATAACAGAACACAAGTGCCCTATACCATAAAACTTCCCACTGTTAATTCTTCCCTTCCATTCATCACTAGTTCCCACTGGAGTCGTAGGCCAATTACTGGGAGCAATAAAATATATATGACTTTTTGACTATATTTGATGCTTCAAATTTAAAACAATAATAATGTGTGGCAGAAGTATACATAAAAGACTATGGGGCAATATTAGAGTAACCATATAGATTACATTCCATATTAAATGTACAGTGAACAAACCTAGCAACTCTAAAGGTCAATAGTTTCGTTATTTAGATGTGCCATCCTTCATGTTTGGATAGCACTGAGGAATTTCACAGCAGAGGTGTTGGAAATTTTTCCACTGATGTTTATAGGAGGTCAAGGGGGTCAATATTATTTAGTGTCAACTACTGAAATCTATTGCTTATCAAATGTAATATTTAGGAAGAATGTTTATGAACTGGCATTTTGCATGCATAAATAATCATGGAACAAACTACTACTCCTGGGGCAGAAACGCAATCATCAGCATTCCATACTCTTCTCTGTGTCTATACTCTAATGTGTGCATAAAGGATTGTGATTCTATTTCTCTTTCTTAACATATTCTAGCTGCAAAATAATTTCTTTTCTGATATTTTTGGTGACGCTCTATGGATTTACAGAGGCATGAATACTATTTGTTCACCTTGGCAATGTGAGAAAGCTTAGCTTAAAACATCTTCATTTTAGCACACATGCATAGATGTTCTTGAGCAGGATTGTGAGAGAACATCAGTTAAGTTAGAGGAAAAACAAGTTAGAATATTCTGTCGCACATCATAATTTACAGTATGCAGATGAAATGACTTAACGAGTATCCAGTGCTCTTCTCAATGTTTAGATTGTTTTCTCATTCCCTGCCCTTTCTACTAAATGCTGCACAGATTTGTACAGTTCCAAAGCTAAGTACCTCATAGAAAGATTTAACAGTTTTATTATAGCCTCATTATTTGTTTAAATAATTAACTAATGTTCTATGTAAATGTTTTTATTGTCGCTTTACACTTTGCAAATACATCTTGATTTTTCGTGCATGAAAACTGAGTTCAAGTACATATTCAGTCTCTTCAAATGCATGTGCAAGAGAACATAGACAATTTTAATGAGTGGTGCATACTGAAGTACTGAAGAGATTTTCATAGCTTAATGTAACTACTCCTCACTAACACAAATGCATATTTTTCTTCTTATGATTTAATTTGCCAAAATTGAGATTAAAGTGAATTATTTGTTCTAGGTTCAGATCTGTCCATGATCTGTAAACCAGATCCATATTGCACAGCTGCTGAAATCAGTAAAAGGTCGTTGAGATCCACCTGCTATTGCAACCAATTGCCAAATCTAAGGCTAAAAATAGAAAGTTATAAGAAGATTTAAGGTAGAGATCTCCTATAAGCTTGTTCATATTTACTTATGCCACAGCAGGGAGAAATTGCTTTTCTGTGTGTGACATGTTCAGATTAAATGAATTATGAGTGTCATCTTTCATATTTTACAACAATTTATTTTGTGAATGAACAGAATTTGCCCAGACTGTGAGCCAGTTTCATTAATTAGTTGTTCTAATAATATAGAAAAAAATAAATAAATTCTCCAACACTGAAAACTCTGAGAAAATGAGAGCAGAGAATAGTAATAAATTTATATTTACAATACGTGGTAGCTTTTTTTTTTTCATTTTAGGTCTTGATTGGCTTAACTTAGAATAACGTCATTATCCAAAATCTGTGAGGTTTATTTTTTTTTTCAACCTTATATTCACTCATAGATAAAATTCAATGTTGTTTTTGTTTTTTGTTTTTTTCACTTTTTTCTTGCTAAACATTAATATAAATGTTGAATCAACAATAACAATGATTGTGATCAATCTAGCTATCGCAGTAGATTGTTTAAAAAGAACTCATTAACGTAAGTAGAACTTGGCCCAAGACCCACTGCTATAAGAAATGCTTCTTATTTTAGTAAAGGCTGAGATACTCAACAAATTAGAGAAGTTTTTGGCATATATCTCAATATACATTCTAGAAAGAAAAATAAAAGGGAGGAGCGGAAAGGAAAAGAAGGGAAAGGAAGAGGGGAGGGGATAGAGAGGAAGAACGTATCTGGACTTACATTTTAACTGTCACCAGGGTGTGATTTTGGCACTCAGTTCTGCTGGTCCCAGTCTCATGTAATTCCAAATACTGAGCACTCTGATATTATCCACTGTGTCTAGTAAAGTTATATATTCAGCCTTAATAACTGAAGTGATCATAGGAACAGCCTTTTTGCTGAATTCATTGAATATGAGCATCACTTGACCATGTAAATATCACCTGGATAGTCAGGAGCTGAAAAAATACCCTTTGGGAAAGGATTTTCAATTGGAAGGAAGAACACAAAACAGATCTCTCAAACTGCACCCTCACTTGGAATAAATATTTGTCAATAACATTGTTAGGAAATGTGAGCAGACTGAGTTGGAACATCAGCATTCTTCATCTTTGTTTAAGATTAGCCTCTTAAATTTGCTATTCTGCAACATGCCAAATATAAAAAATTTTATTGTACTTCTATTGAAATTTCTGGATATCCTCATAAAAGTATAAATGTTAAAGGAACAATATTAATGAGTCATCATACTTTTTGCATTCATACGTATTTTTTGGCAGTAAAAGAATATTAAATATATACTAGCTGTGCAGAACAGAATTTTGATTCTTGTTCTGGGTCAGTTAAAATGTGTATATAACAGAATTTGAGTCTGGTATCTGATGCTTGAACTTAAGTCTTTTATGCTGTATATGTCTTAAGGTTTGGCTGGGCAGGTCAGGGTTTTTGTCTGTTTGAGTTTTTTAATCTATGACCCTGTTTCAGCAAACTTAGGAAGACTTTAAACAAACAGCTGGTCATTTGTTGCTTTCTTTCAGCTAAAGTGCTTGAAACAATACAGTAATAATCTATTCCAATGAAGTAATTTTATGCAAATAATGTTAATAATATAAAACTTGATTTCATTGTCCAGTTTCAAAGTATTATGTAACATTCCATCATCTTCAGCAGTAAACATTTTCAGTGTTATGCCGTTAGTTTTATATTATGATTCAAATCGTTATGCTCTTTTGAAACCACATGCAGAAATATTCTCCACATGTATCTATTTTGCATATTGTTCTCAGGTAGAGTTTGGATAGATCTGTGGGACTTTCTTTCCCTCTTTAGCTAGAACAGAATTGTGCTAGAATGTAGCTATAGCATAAAGCTTTGTTTATTGATACCAGTTGTTGGAAATACATCTATTTGTATGTATGTCTCTCCAAAAGTAATGCCTCTTACTTATTTCCATGGAAACCATCCCAAATACAAAAAGCACAACAAACCTATTTGATGGAGTAAACTCTCAGCTAGAAAACACTTTTGCAACATAGTCACCAGTGTTAGCAATGCATTTTTTGCCAGGGATGAACAAGCGCCTGCATGCTACACTCACAAATATCTGCAAGGCCATTCAGAATGTGGCTTGTCTTTCATGTTGCTGTCACCACTGCTTAAATGCTCCACTCACCACCTCATCATACTCACATCCTTCATTCAGCAAGTGTCAGTGAATTACTTGTGGGTTCCTTACAACTTGGGATATTCTACAATTGTATCATTCTATGTGCTTTACATCACTATTTTTATGAGTAATTTTAATACTACTTTATTATAAGAAGTTCTGAATGGAGTTTCTTTGATGTCATATGTAATTGATGTCATGATCATATGGATCATTTAGACACAGGAGAGTGTCTAAATTAGTATACCTGTACATTTTCCAGTACTACAACAAAAAGTCATTGTGGGTGCACCTCCTTCATGTAGCCTGCAAAATACTAATGTTCTTTCTGACATTTAAGCCCAGGAAGTTGTCAGGCATTCACACTTCTCTTGAACGTTCCTGTAACTGTCTCTTGCTGATGAAAGACTTGGTGGCTGCAGAACTGAACTAGTCACAGATCCTTATTATTTTTACTAAGGTGGTCCAGTGCCATAATGCCCAATGGACTCGGAGCCTGACTTACACAATGAGCTCACTACAGTTCAGAGCAGTGGAATACTGTTGCTATTGCTTCTTTGAGGGAAATGAATACATTACAGGATCAGGGAAAATAATCCACAACCAACTCTTTTCAAAGCTCTTTTAATAGCTGCAGTAACAAGACTGAGGAGTTTTAATTTTCCCCTCTGGCAGGCATTCAATGCTCTTCAATACACCTTATTAGGTGATTTAGCTGCTAGATTGCTGTTTTAAATCCCTTTTTACATTGTCTATGAAAGATCCAAAATAACTTTCATTCTGGAAATATAGTCTTCAAGATTTCAGGACTTTTTATTTTAGTAATTTGCTGTTTTCTATGCAAAACACCATTTGCCAGTATGTGATTAATTTGTAACATTTGTTAATTCAGAAGATATTATTGAATTGTGATACTTTGTAGGTATATATTTAAGTAATTGTAGCTTTAAACTAAGAGCTTATAAACAGAACATGCAGGTACACGTCTCAGATGAAGAATTTAACTTGTAGAGCATAACAGAAGTTTTGTTTTGAGAATTACAAGTGTTTTTCCAGATACATGCATACAGTTACTATAAAGTGTGCTTATTTCTAACAATGGATATATTAAGACAATTATTCTTTCAGTTGTCACCAATAGTGAGAGAATGCTGATCTACCTTGTTTCCTATACAGCGACAGTGCCTATTGTGGTGCTCATGGCTACAAACGCTAGTGAGGGAGGAGGAACCATAACAGTATCATTCTCACAGCACAGTGTCTGAAGAGCATGGAAAACATAGTGCAGAAATGGACATAAACATAGATAAAGGCCATGGCTGCTGATTTTCCTTCTCTTCAATACTGCTGAAGGTAAAATTTTCTGACATTTATTGTATCAGTAGACAGAAAGGGGGGCAGAATGGAAACAGAGACTGACTGATGGAAGAACAAAATCTTGGTCATCCCCAGAGAGTAGCAGCGACTCTTAAATGAGAGAAGTCCCTGCTTGGAATACACAGTATTTGCCCATTATAGAAGCCATAGAAAAAAAAGGCAAAATTAAATGCACCTCTAGAGACAGAAGCAGAAGCAGATAGAAGCTTATATTCTCTCTAGCATTCAAACAGGTTTTATTTTTTTTCCTGCGCTTCCTGGAACCAAGGAGAAAGTTGCCTGCTTCGGTGCTGTGTGAACATCAATAAAGATTACCAGATACACTGTAAGGTCCTTTCCAAATGGACATAATAACAGTGTGTGCAGTGGACAGCTGTACATAAATTTATTTTTGAAGGATGAAGGACTCTTTTTAGCATAGCCAGTACTTGGAATATTTATAATATGCAGCAGGAACATAGAGGTGTAAAAAGTTTTCCCTCAGTGTTTCCCTTCTCTCCCTATTTCTTATTATTTTTTAAGGGAGAGACTTGGTTTAGTAATCATTCAAAACTTATCGGGACCATAATGTGTTCATCTAAAGCATTGGAGAAATACACAGAAGTAGATTAAAATCAGTTGCCAAAATAGGCTGAAATTGGATGGCTAGGGTTGTTCCCAGCCTAACTGTCTGCCTTGCTCTGCAGATGAACAATCAATTTTCAACCTCACATAGGTGTGAGATCATTTCATGAACCAGCTCCTGAACTAGCATTAATTTTAGTCTTTCATATTTAAAAACAGTTAGTGGAAAGGAGTTTTTTTGGTTGTCAGTTTCATTATACCTTTTTTGTTTGGGATTTTTAAGTAAAAGAGAGGAGCTTGTTTAAAACTTCCATCCAGGATAGGCAAAACATAATAGAACATGGAAGGAACCCACATGAATCATAAGACAGGAGAAACAAACAGCTCTATGCTATCACAATTTCAGTATTTGTTATTTGAGGAGATAGAGGCCATATTTGCTCCCAGGTGGTGAATAATTAATAAGAAATCACACAGGTGTTCTTGGAACAGTAGTTCAGGAACAGAGGATCATTTCAATTCAGTCGGTAGGAGTCTGTGCTCTGTTTAGAGATATGATAAGAATGTTTGTAAAGTTGCTTATTTCATAGGAATGTTGTTTAGAGAACTTCGTTTCTTGTGTGCTGGAAAGATTAATCAGGTATAGCCCAGGAGTCCCTTTAGTATCCCATGCAGTGAGAGGTAAGATAAATTCACTTCTGTGGATGAGGAAAGAATGTGTGAGCTGTTCTCATTGTGTGCTGAATTGCTTCGTGGGTAGCTACTGTGTATCAGCTATGTAAAGATGTAGTACAGTTAGTGAACGATCATTCTGTTTGCTTGAGCATTTTCAGCTTTTGTCATAGCTTCAGTAACGATATAAAAGCTAGCAAAAAAATTGTATTATCAGTAACTTTTCATTTTTGTTTCATTCAAATATAGAGATAGCAAGTCAAAGATAGTTTGTGCTTGTAGGTAAATTGTAGTTAATTGTGTGTATATTTTTTAAGACTGTCGTTCATAACATTGTTAATTTCTGTATTATTTTATTTCAATAAGAAAGATCAACTAGCCTAAGGAAGAAAGCATTTTGTTTTCAACACGAATTTCTTGGTTTATTAACTAATAAGAGAAGAAAGTAATTTGCAATAAACTTTGAAATAGCTCAATTTTCCCTTGCAAGTAGTTGACACAATTTTATAGGAGTAAATACCTGTCATTGCTCAAGTAATGTTTGAGTAGAAGCAGAGATATTTATTCATGTGAGCATCTACTAGCAGGCTGAAGTGATTTGTTAAAGTCAAAGAAGAAAAAGATGCACCTGGAGGAGGACAGTAATAAGTTATGTGCAGAAAACAAATACAGTCTGGTTTTGGTCTCATACATAGTCCTGCATCTGTGCTTCTTTCTTTTATTGAGTACTCAAATGTATTTTCTGGATGAGTTATTGCCCCTCTAATTGACAGACCAGTTTGTTGACAATAATAACTAGTTGCTTCAGTCTGCTACTGTTCTATTTGTCCAGAGAACTCTATGGTTGTTCCAGGAGGACAAATGTGCTAGTCCTTTATTATTATTGTAGTTGTTTTTTTTTTTTTCTTTTTTTTTTTTTTGTCAAGGCATAAGCTTTAATGTGAGGAGACAGTGATAGCCTTCCTTGAGAAGATTAAAAAAGCTAAACTTTGGATTCCAGTTTCTTAAAAAAAAAAAAAAAAGTAGTACTGCCTCAGTATTGAATTTACATATCTTCCTTTGAAGGAGCGAAGGAGGCATGTATCAGGAACTGTTTTATTATTGTGCTGAAATACATTCTTATTTTTATCGTGGCTTCTTGTGTTATCTTTTTTTCTTGGTCTTTTTTCCGTGACTGTTTTCTTGCATTTGATATAGGCTTGTAAATTGCTTTAATCTTTCCTTCAAGAATAATTTAATCTTGGGGAATATGTTCTCCAATATATTTCATGACTTTTTAATGTTCTTGGTCAGCCCATGAAATAGCTCTGGCATTTAGAAGATCTTTAAGCTGTTAATTATTGTGTTTCCAGATCCTCCATGAATGTAATTTGTATAATATATCACATACTATAAAAAAGGCAGAAAACTTATTGTCAAATTAGAACTTTTAATATAGCAGTAAATTTTGATGACAATGCTGTAAGAAGAAAAACTTTCCTTTGTAATAACTTTTCATGTGTGTTACTTAGATGCTTATGGAATGGCTTAAAAAAAAAAAAAAAAGAAATACTGGTTTTATATCAGCTCTAAGTAATCTGGAGTACCTCCTAACAAAGGATCTTTCAACTGTGTCTTAACTGTTTGTCATCATGTTCTGTGCACAAAAAAGTAATAGATGTTCAAAATATTTATGATGATGTGCTGTGTTCCTAGATGTTCAAACAATATCACAATCTGAGTATGTTGATTGGTATTGGGTTTGTTGCTGTTGTTTGCAGTGTGTTGTTGTTGTTGTTTTGTTTCTAGTTAAGAAACATCTTTCTTCTTTTGTTATTATTATTGCTTTATAAATTTGTTTCTGACTAATTAATATTGTAAAAGATCCCAAATACTGTTAATACTTTTATGCCTGTCAAAAAAAAAACAAACTTTATGGAATATACAAATTTACAGATCTGCTCTTTTGTACAGCTATGAAATGCTTTAGTCTTCAAAGAAAGGCATCGAATCCATAGCAATTTGAATGCTGAAAACTGTTGATCTGAATGACAAGAAGACTTTGATTTTTGGAACTGGGATGATCTAATGCAACTGAAGATGTTCACAAAGTAGGTGTCATTTGAGAAATAGACATCATTTGAAATATTCCTTTATGCTGCCTTTAGAGCTGAAATGTTGGGAGTTGTGCAGTATGATTCGTCTTACTCTAAGATGCTCCAGGATTACATGATTCATGCTGTAGAAGTATTTGTTTCTTGGTTTTGATTTTAGAACAGTTGAGAAGAGTAGCTGAGCCATAGATGTGTATATCTTGACGGTTAAATCCCAGCTGTAGCGTTTTGGTAGTTTATAGTACTTAACTTTTCTATTTTACCTGCCTGTGAAACTGGCTTTCTGTGAAGGCTAAAATCTGTCAGAAATAAAGGTATATTGCTCTTCTAGTCCAAAGTTACTCTGGCCCTCTGGCAGCCTGACCTATCTGTGTTGCAATAGGAGCACAAGAAGAGTAGAACTGGGAATAGACAATTTCAGAAAGGAAGCTAGCTTGTGTGCAGTATTGATCAGAGTTGTAGAATATCAGCTCACTGCAGAAGCTTTGCAGGAATGAGAAGGCAAGGTATGAACTAAATTAATGGAGACCTGATCAACAGTCTCCAAGTATAATAGGCATAGATATCTAAATGAAAGAACTGATCACTGAACTTTTTATATATTGTAAGGTTAAAAAAATGAAAGGGCTAATGGCTGCTCGTGGTTTTACATCCTCAAAACACTCACTAGGTTCTTCTATGCCTGTCTAAAAATGATTGCAGTGGCTCTATTTCACAATCTTGGATTATCTGTGTAGCACCAAGGCACTGTAATTGCAACTCTTTAAATTTTCAGCACCATGATTTGTTTTAGTTAGGACTCTCTTCTGAGTACTTAAGGAATGCGTATACATTTTTAATTTCAATTGTTCCATTGAATTGTATTACATACCAACTAAAAATGCAATATAACAAACTATCACAGTTTTGAGCATCAGCTACAGATGCACAGAATATAATTACACATTAGCTAGTGCTCTTTTTTTTCTATTAAATTACTAAACTTGACGAAAATATTGCAAGCAGCAACTGAAATTTTATGGGGATTTATTTTAATTCTTTGGCCAGATTTTGTTTCTAATTAATGTAAGTTAATTGATATTACTTTATGATATTCTAACACTGTTTTAGCTTGGGATGAACATTAATTGATCCTTAAATTTAGGTCTGATATTTTTACTCAAAATAATAGCAAACAATTTTGATGCTTATCAGGAGAAACACTGAATGGGAGAGAGCTTAAAATTTGTACAGAGATCTGATGTCTGAAACATCTTCCAAAATATTTTCTCTAACATGCACCTCTAAGTTAAACAGGTAATTGGTATCACAGATGACCTTTAGAGGACTAATTACACTATGCTCACTCCATATACAGGATATGGTACACTTTTCCTTGGAACACCTGCTTTCATTTTGTCTTGTAATAATACTAGAACAAATGCAAAATAAGCTTGCTTCTGTATTGATTCTAAATAGCCAGACCCAGTGCATTTAATATAAAAAAGTGCAATGAGGTAAGTGATATGTGTCTGACATGCATGGGTAATGATGTATAGTTTCTGAATATTTATTCTAAATGCAGAGACATAACAGGTGCTTTAGATGTGGAACAGAGTCCAACGCCTACTATTTCTGCTTTGGCAATATCTGAATGAAAATCTTTTTCAGCATTTTAAACAGGCAATTTGCTTCAAAAAAAGATTTGGCTAGAAGTATGGTTACTGAGTATCAGGAACAAAATAGGATAGGTATATCTGTCTACTGTTTAAAAAAAAAAAAAAGGCGAAATAGTACAATGTAAACTTGTAGCTAGCAGCTCACCAACTTTATGATGTTAAATTGAGCTAGATATCTTTAGCATGTGTATTGGAAATGCTAAGTCATGGCCTGAAACAGTGATTGAGCACCTGGTGGGAAGGCAGGGCCAACCCAGGGGAGCACAGGTGCATGCAATGTACCTGATCAGTGACTGGAACAGGTGGAGTCAGCATCCACCCCTTCCCAGCCCTCATTTAAGGGTTGGCAGTGGAGGAGAGGGCGTCTTCTTGGAGATCCCTGTGTACTCGAGGTCTTCCAAGGGTAAGCAGATTCTTTCCTTCGAATCTTTGCCATAGCTGCTGCATTTGAGCATGTCCTCACTTGCTACAGAGTAGATCTTTGCTACTATACTGCTACCGCTGAGCTTCCTGTTCTTTTGCAACATATTAAAAGGAATATTCTTAAGTACACTGATCATCTCTCCTCTACTGATTAGAGTGTTTGTTCAGACTTAGTACCCTGCATATAATTGACTCAAATAAAACATGCTCTTCTTGACAGGTGAATAAAATTAAATCGTATTCTCTAATGAACAGAAAGAGTTAAGTTCTGCAACAGGCTGTACTTTTATGAAACAGAAATATCAGATAATATACTTGTGAAATTGACAAGTACCTTGCAGTCGTTCTATGTTCCAGAAAAATCTGAGTCTTCACTTTTTGGGCATCAAATACAATGAAATGGAAATTAAATCTGAATCTTAAAATATGGGTAAATTATTACTTTATAATTGCAGTTTGTTCATAGAAGCACTAAAGTAAAAGACTGTTCAAGTTATGCCTTTGATATATTCTGACAGATACTTGACATATTTTTATTCTTAAAATCAGGAATTCTGACCTGTTCTTGGATATAAGATTACAGGTCATTGTTGTTTTCATATGTGCAACAAACACTGCTGCATGAATACGAAGAGATGTAAAATCCATTTTAAATGTAGCCATATACAGTTTCAAGTAATTTTTTTTTCTCCCAGATCTTGTCAATAATAAATGAGTCTTAGAATTTAAATCAAGATACACTGGATTTCTCATGGTACATTATTGATAAAGTATGCTTACTGTAACAACATTTTCCAAGGGAAAATACATTATTTGTTGGTGATGTTAATAGAGCCTTATGCTAAAGTTTGCTTTATGCTTTTTCAAAATTATTTTTGTGCATTTTTAAGCTGCCTTTGAGATTATTACTTCATTTAATTGAATTAATATTATTCATAGAATAAATCTTCAAATTCAAAAATCAAAATGCTCAAAAATCTATGCAAATAATGTTTTACAGTATGCCAGTGAAATCTGAGAGAGCATTTTCTTTCTTTTCTAAGGTGTTATTGAAAATACTAGTTTTTCTAGCAGTTATTTTCTATATGGGGTTGTTTTTTGCCTTTTTTTTTTTAATCTCCTCAAGTTCCCCAACAACTGGTCATTCTGAGCTATTGTAATCAACTTTTTACGCACTGGTCAGCTCAATTTAATTTTCTTCTGATATCTTCTTTTACTGAAATTAAAAAATACTTTCAAAGCTCCCCTTCTAGAAAACTGAATTGGAACAGGTGTTGTTCTTGTGGGAATCCTGTATTGGTTTAACCTGCACCACTTCTGAAGTATTACAGCCCATCTGCTAACTTTGAGATCATTTCCACTTGCAGTTATTCCAAGGGAATGCAATACTATATAATTCATGAATGATGCAATAATCTTGATCTGTCTGTAAGGTTTGAGCTTTAACAAGAGTGATATGACTTTGAGTTTAAAGGTAGAATTGCAAGAAAATAGTGAAATTGTACCATCTAAGCAGGTGCTTGGTAGTGCACAAATACTTCCCTGGGTAATTTGGCCTTTTCATCTGTATGGGTTATATCTGTAATCGTTAGGTCACTGATGGAGCACCTGGTGAAGGGGCGTAGCCAGCTCTGAAAACACAGGTGGAAGCAATTCCTCCTAACCTCATATAATGGCTGGCAGCTGCAAGGGAAAAATGTCTACTTGGAGATTGTCTCCTTTGGAGTGCTTGGCAATCCTTGGTCCTTGGAATGAGGTAAGCAATTTCTTTTTTATTACTGATTGCTATCTTTCTTGGGTTTGAAGCAACTATATCAGCTGCCACTTATCCTTACATCATCTTAAAACATTTCTTGCTTAAAAAAATAAAAATAAAAAATACATAGTATATAGAAGTAAACTGACATTAATTCTGGGGTAGAAATATAGTTCAGTACCATAGTATTTTGCAAATAATAGTGTTCTGTCTGCTAATTTTTAACATAATGTTACTCTGTGGGTGGTTAAATCATTATTATTTTTTTATTATTTGTCCTGTCTTGAGGAAAAAATGCTCACAATTCAAGAGTACTGTTTGAAACTGGCAGTTCTGGTCTTGGGACAAGTCTGGGATCAAGACACAAATATACTAATTGAAGGTTGTTCAGTTGACTGAAAATGTCTGAAGGTTTATCAATTCTTTTTTTCAAATAAGACATAATTTGATTTCAAACAGCGAGGGAAACAAACAAGACAACTAGTATTTCACATGCAATGCAGAGTAAAAGGTTATTATGTAATGGATAGGCTATGGGAATTTGGATTCACAATTCTGATTTTGCATAAACTTATGTAAGTAGACCAAAGAACTAAAGAAAATAAGGCAAAACTGTACTTGTAGGTATTTAATTTAATAAGTCTTTATTTTCTGCTTTCGTGGAAAAGCATTTGATCTTTTAAGTACTGAGCTTGTTTTTTGTGCAACTTTCAGTGTAAGTTTTGTTTGTGATGACTGGCTTGGTTGTCTCCCTGTGCGTGCAGAGAGTTATAGAAGATCTTAAGGCTGATTGAGTTGAGGCCTCTGTTGAGGGCTCCAGTAGAGCTATCACATTTGATAATACTGGCATTGCCATCTAGATTTTTTGTTTAATAGATTTTATATATTGCTTTACTATACAACAAATATTAACATTAACAGAAATATAGTGTTCTGTTAATAAATCTTGTAATCTGTTACTGCATGGATGGGTGTAAAGAAAACTATAGGAAGTCACTGGCATTAGAGCTTTTAAATACTGACAATAATTTCATTGTGCTTGAAGATTTTCCTTGCCTCTTATTTTTAACTGGAGCTTTGTTTAACAACTTTTTTACATGGAGAGATGTTTTAATTATTTATGACTGCATATATGAAGGATTTTGCTAACAAGGAGAGGAAATGTTTTCAATATAAATAAACAAGTTCAGTATTGATTGAAATCACAACTGTTTTCAAATGTAATCTTTTTAAGTTAAGTAGTTGTATTTAAAGCAGACATGTCCACTGACTTCACTGATGCAAGTAACAGAAACATGTTTTGATCTAGCTGGTACTGCAGCAAGAGCTGCATTTCCAATCTATTTAGGTGAATCCATGGCTGTTAATATCAAATCATATGTAATTATATTTATGGGGATAATAGGACGTGGATGGATGGCTAGTGCAGCTTAAGAAGTGCATTAGATTTCAGTATTCTTGATGGTTGTGGTTAAAATGTTAATTAACTACATTAGAAAGGGAACTTCGCACTACTTGGGAAATCTTCTTGATGTGCAGAAAAAAGTTGCTTTCAGCCATGCCTCATTAATCAGATCTGCCTAGAGCTATGAAAGTGTCACCTGTTTTGTTTTCTGCTGTGTGTTGCTGATGAAGATACTGACATACAAAATAGAAGTAATTGGATTTGTGCTAGAAGGCAATAGCAAAAGTAAAAAGCAGTGAATTGGAATGTGCTTTATGACTGACCTTTGTAGAGAATGCCTTAGGCACCTCCATGTGGTGGCTGTCATTATTAATGGTGACTATAGATTCAAGTTTGTTTTAGCAGTCGTACACATGAATTACTTTTGCATGCATCTTATCTGCCGTAGATCATACACACTGCCATTGTATGATGGCAAGGAGCAATAGCCTTCAGATTTAAAGAATTATCCAAGGGGATCTTTGTCCTCTGTATTCATCATTGCTGTTGTACTTCCTGGAGTTGTAAAATAAAACAAATGTCTTAATGTGCTGTTCTGTTAAGAGGCAATGAGCTGATATTAAGGATGCCCATGTGAGGGAATGAAGTAGGCTTTTGCTGTTTTATTTGTGCACAGGGTTGTTCTGTAACTCTCCAAGGAGAAGCTGGCCTGGGAGACAGTCCATGGCCAACTCAGTCTGTACTGCTTTCATGATATTCTGTACAATAATTCAGTTTAAACAACAGTAGTTGAGATCTAAAACCCTAAGATCCTCTACCTGGAGTTCATGGTAAGCTCTTCTGTAACAAAAGGGTGGAAAAATATATCCATATCCATGCTACTGCAGTAACAGATAAAACTGGACAGGCATGCTATGATCTCATGTTAGACCTAAAGATTTTACTTAGAGAAGAAATGCTTTTCCTTGTTGTAGCTCATACAGTGAAACCTGTAAGAGTCCTTGGATTTAGTATTATCAGGCTGTTTCCAAATGTGCATGAGAATCCTAGATGGAGAGGGAGTTGTACATATACTTCTAATATTTCAGTGAATAAATTTAGTTGTTCTGCAGAGTAATCCTCTTAAGATAGCAGAATCATAACAAAAATTAACTGTTTTTGTCAGTGAAATATGAGGTCAATGTCTTACAAGTGTACAAAAAATTTCTAGAGGTGCAGCAATAACTTCAAGGAAATGTGCATCAAATATATCGACCACTTCAGTATAATTAGTCTTGACAAAAATCTTAATGACAATAAAACAATGGTGGCAGTCTGCAGTAGTTAGAATTTTTACAGTGAACATGATAGATAATGATTAAATGACTATCAGCAAGGATGCTTCTTGCCTGTTGATCAGATTAGAGGGGGGGGGGGGGGGGAAATAAGGGCAAAAAATGTCAATGAAACTTTTTGTAGTTATTTAAGTCCAATCAGCTGAGCATCATATTCGGAGAGCAATGGGAAATATGGGTGTAGAAGTGATTAAGATTATTTCTGCTGAAACACAAAAATATGGATGCATAAATGGCAAGACTTATTTCATATTTTCCAACATTAAGTAATATCTAATATATCTTTTCAAGTAAGACTTAAGAATTGCATAGGTTAGTACATTTGGATGTATAGAGTTATATTATGAACAGGAAATTATAACTCTTATTTAGGTATAAGAAGGGAAAAAATATATATGCACAGCCATGCTTGCAGCAAAATGCATCATTTTGCAGGGCTCTAACGACAAAGACCAACAGGAAGTTGTAGGCTCTCTTCCCTGAAAACTCCCCATGGTTGAAGATGTGCAATACTCTTCTAGTGTGTGTAATTGGCTAAACCTCAGTGGAATAAGAGGAAGTTTTTCAGGAATGAATGTTGCCGAGGTTGCTGTGGATATTAAAAGCAATGCCTATTGGTTTAAGTAAACAGTCAGAAGGACTGTTAATTACCAAGGAAATGAATGTAATTTAGGCTCTGAAAAAATGATAAATCAACTTAAATTGTTTCAAAAGAAAATCTGGTAACAGAATGTATGAGAAGTAGCTTAAATTGCTTGTTGCTCAGCTATGCAGAGTATACTTACACCCTTTCAGGGTGTATACAGAGTATACTTACACCCAGTCTTTCAGCCTTGATTCTTATTGTCTAGGCTTAGACTTAGCAAAACTTAAATAAAGAAAATTGGGTGGAAAAAGATCTTTGCCTAGTCAAATGTTTATATACTATGACAGGAAGGAGCTTGTGTTCTCATTCTATTTTCTTTGGATTGACTTAAGGAATACTTGTAAGCATGCCTTACTCCAAAGAACATATCCAAGGTAAAACATGTTTTATTTGATACCTTTTCTTTACCAAGTTTTATTTTTTTCTAACACATTTATCTCAAAAGATTCTCTGAGCTGGTCTCTCAGAGACATATCCTCCAGCACAGTAATAGGTAACTTCAAGGTTAAAACAATGAGGAAGTTTAAAATTTTAAACAAAATTTTAATATTCATGAGAGTGAAGAAGTAGTGATACTGAACATGGATATAATGCTGGTGGAAATTGTAAAGGCTTCCTTGCACGTATCCATTAATGGGCTTCTTTATGAAGGCAGAAGTTTGTCACAGAAACTGCCAGAGAAGCAAGAGTCTTCACTATCTTTTTATTCTTGCTTCACAGACAATGGTCCTTTATCACAAAAACTGCTACAGATGATCTTTTATTATAGGCTGGAGTGCATTAGAAGCCTTTGAAATATTAGAAAGATGCAAGATGTGTTTTTTATGCATCTATCTATTCATATTTGTCTGTTATTAAATTTGAGCAAGTGAGGGAGGGTGTACTCCAATAATTTTTGCATGAATAGCCATTTTAGGTAAACACTGTGTATGGAAGTGAAATATGGATTTCTGAGTTGTAATAAAGAGAGGGTAAGATCAGATTTCCTCGGCAGAAGCAAGCATATAATTTAAATAGAGATAGAAATATAGGGTCAACAAATGCTTAATCATATTAGCTCACATTTGTAATGTCAAATGTCAAATACATAAAAAAGGACTCTAAGGAGAGATCACAAATTATCTACAGAAATAGAACAGATGAAGAGAAAGGAAGCAAAGATTTACTTGATAATATCTTGGGTGCTTGTAGGTGCTGCTATATCAGAAAATAAAAGCAATATAATAATGAAAATTATGAAAAAGATACTCATGGTACTGAAATCATCTGAACTTGGTAGCTATGTATTTTTTCTGATCAATTTACTAAAGATGAGAGTTTTTAGAATTTTAAGAATCTTTATAGCTAACCACGATGAAAATGCTTCTGCAGTATGTGCATTTGTATACAGCTAGGAGCCAGTTAATGTTTTGTTTTGTTTTTTGCTCTACTCTCCTTCTGAAACGTGACTGCAGTACTGCTTATGTAAAAACAAAGAACAGTCTTAGCTCTTAGGTGAGATGAAGCAGGCAGTTTTTTGCTTGTCTGTTAGCACTGCATCAGTTAAAGTTTTATGAACTGGTCTGTGGAATTTGCCTAATATTGAACACTGTCTAGATAATAAGCATATTCACATGAAACCATAGGAAAACTAATTTTGACCAAACTCATGGTGCCGATGTTCTTTATGTTAAAGCTATTTAGAGAGAACATAATCTTTCAGCATCCTAAAACTTCCAGACTGGAAGCTTCTTCAAGACGTGTGTTACAGATATACTTGAATCTCCAAAGACAGAGAAGATTTCAAATAAAAACAGTAAACAATTGAACATCATTGAATTTAATTGTTGATCTGTACAAAACTCGTGTACTGGAGGATTGTTAAGGCGTCATGAATGAGTTTGAAGTGCCACCTAAAACAATGTGTTTGCAGACCTACAGTAAGATCTCAGAGAACATAAAAGACTTAAGTGTTGTTTTTTTTTTTTTAGGAGATATTTTTATTGAATTATATTTTATGTTATGAGCTAAAATTGTAAGGGAAACATTTCTGCAACCTTGCTTTTGATGTATTAAAATCTCTGATATCTATTTGTCTATATACGTGCCTACATATATTATTTTTATTTATATCACATGTATTGCTTGAAGGCAGATTCCCTCTAAGCACATTGTTTCTTGTTCTCATTATGATCTCTGTCAAAATAATAGGTTCATATTTTTATTTTGTTCTCATTGCAACCTTTAGTGAGATGATGAAATTTTAAAGCTGCATATATTCAAAGAATTAGGAGAACATACTAATATGTTGTGATCTTTTCAATAGTCTATGAATAGGTCGCTGAAAATTCTACTTTTTTGTTTACTGTTCTTCTCTTTTCTTCCTTGCTAATTTTGTGGGGAATGGTTGAGAAGAATGACCTTTTCATTGTTTCATGTTTTGATTGGCCAAAAGATAGCTCAAACTTTCATAATGCTGTAGGCTTAACAGTACAGTTTTATTATGTTCTTAAGTTGTATATTCTTTTTGCTGTCATATGAAACTGAATTTGTCAGAGTAATTCAGAATGGCATTTCATTTTGAAAATGCTCCCACAAAACGTGAAGATCTGTAACATGTAATTTTCAGAAGGTTCAGCTTTATGGTATTGTATGTATCTATAGGTGTTTTTGACTAAGCCACTATTTGTGTGGATAATACTTCTCTTTAGTAGTCCTCGTTGTAATCTCTTGTTTTTTGTTTCATTTTCATTTTAACATTAATAAGGTAACTATCCACAGTACATCTCTCTTACTTGACAAGGCAGTGTGGAGAGTAGAAAGGAACGAGGAATGTTTTAGTCTAAGTTTACACGAAGGGTGAAAATCTGAGCACACTTCATGAACTGCCAGTTCTGGTGAACTTAAATGATGCCATCACCTTTTATAGTCAGTAAACAGTGTAAAAAAAAATTACAGCCTTGCTTCTTGCAACTTTTTGTTGCCTCAGTTGTAGAGTGAGGTAGAGTCATGTTCTCAGAGCTCAAAGGAATGGCAACATGAAATGGCCCGTGGTCTTTCTGCCACCCATCCATACAGCGTGAACTTCCAGTCTGTTTTGGCCACCATTTAGGCATACTCAGGGCACCACTTGTGCCCTTTGTGTGTAAAACAATACATTGGATGTTTAGAATTGGCAGCGGTTCTGGGAATCCATCAAGATGAGAGGATCTGTAAGCTCTCCTACTGCCAATGCTGAAAATTGTATTTGAACTTTTGGAAGCTGTTCTCTTGAGCCAAAATTTAGCGCTTCCTTTTGTATAGAACTTTGACACGCTTATTTCCAAGAATCACCTGGGATACACACATATATTATGAAAAATTAAACAGATTCCACCTTTTACTACCTATTTTAAAAGACTTTAATTTCATGCACCTTCTTTGTGTTTTTTTTTTTAGGGCTTAATTGCTATGTCGTGGTAATGCTTATCAGAAAGCACTGGGAAAGCTTTAATTACTTTGTACTTTGGTTAGTTATGAATGCATGAAAATTTTAACTATTTCCCCAGAAGCAAATAAAGTCCAAGTTTATTATGTTACATAAAAGTTATGGAATGATTTAGAATAATTAAGCTAAAGGCTGACTTACTTGGGATTTAACTCATCTAAATGATGCATAAAATTAATCTTAGAAAATTATTTCACATTAAACTACTGCATGGAAAGGAAACATTAGGATCTTCTCAAGAAGTTTCACTGTAGGAAATGTTTCTTATTGCAGCAAAGTATGGGTATATTATATTAAGCAAAAGAATCGAAGTATGTACTATTTATCTAACAATTAAGTGAAACCATGAGTGAAAAGAGACAATATGTATAAGATGACAGAACTTTAAAAGCAGTATGCCAGATGAGGAGACAGTGAGAAAAATATTAGGAAATTTGAATAAACAGTGTGGAAAATGGACAGATGTAAGTAATGAGAAGAAAAGATGAGGAAAAATCAGGACGAAAACCAGTGTGTTCTCAGTGTTAGCTTTGTATTTAGAAAAAGAATTTCTTAACGGAATAGTGCTTAACGCCTATTGTCTATTAATACAAACTTGTGTGCCTTCTGACCTGCTTTAGTATTGTAATACTGACTGATGTGAGGTCAAAATCTGCCTACTTCTCCCAAGATAGTTGATTTATTACCATCAGTAGGAATTTCTCACATGAATGAAATGAGATCAGAGTAATTATTCTGCATGGCAAAACTGTGTTAAGAATTCCATATATATTTAAAGTAAAGCCACAATCTAACCACTATGCACATTTTTATGGATAAGAACATTAAATATGATGAATGAAGAATGCAGGGAATTAATTAAATAAAGGTAGATTCAGGACTATGTGGCATGAATGACTAGTAAATTTAGGTATGTTAGTGTCTCAATGATTCTTTGTATACTTGGACTTTTTAGATATTCAAATAATACAAAGTACAGTTAGGAAAGATAACTCACTACAGTGTTTTTTGAGTGGTTTGTTAAACTTGGGTGAGAATGAAAGGTGTACTGAAAGTTGTCTAAGTTGCTGTTTTTTCAGAGCCTCAGAGTTTTGACTGTGGCAAAGAATTGATAGATTCTCCTTTCATAAAGACTAAACAGATTTGTATTCCAAGTTTTTCCAAAGGAAGGCTTAGGTGAACAATTTCGAGGAACAACTTTCTCATGGGAACGCAACTTTCAGTCTAGAAGACAACTCAGAATCTTAAACCATTTGGGGAAGCTCTGCAAAAAATAATAATAAAAGGGAGGCATGAGGAAACAGAACAATTTCCTCTGTCTCACAAGCTATGCTATGCTTGTGAGAGTTGGTCTTTTTGACATTGACTGTTTCTTCAAGGATAGGAAAACAGTTCCTAAACTAATTTGAACACTCTTGTTTTAGTTAGCAGATAGAAGGAGCTTTACAATCCATGGAACAGCTTCCTATAAATCACAAATTTGTAAAGATTCAGAAATTCTGTCTAGCACATTCCTTGTCACTCTAATGCCAAGATAAGTCAATCAAGTTATAATTGGCTCTAATTAACTTGGCACTCCCACAAGCTACTTCATTCTTCACCTGAAGCTGGATTGCAGATTTCATTCTTGCCTTTGAAAATGCTAAAGAGAATTTGCTGGTAGTCCTAAAGGAAGAAAGATTGCCTGACAGTATAAAACAGAGGAAGCAATTGACTAAGTCAGAACAAATTTGCATATTTAAATGATCAAGACAGACTGGATGTAGGACTCGCTATGAAACAGAGAGAGACCAAGCTTTGTGATGTTTCATGAAGAAGCAGCTGGAGCTTTGATAAACTTCATAAAGCAGAAGGATCTTTACTACATGCAATTCCATGGTCACGAGAGCCTTTGCCATCCTCCTTGGCTAAGCATCTTCATTTGCTTATCTGTGTGTTGTACCTGCCATGATATAAAAGTGATTGAGAGTGCTCTTCTGTCTGTAAAATCTCTCTTTTACTTTCTCCATGCATTTTCCTTGTCCATGCAGGAAGAAAAGGTGTTATTTTGAGTAAAGTGTTTTATTTGTTTTAAGAAAGTAAGGATTAAAGTGCATTAGGAACACAGAAAAGGGGTCTTGGGGATCTAGGTAACAAGCTTTATATGAGTTTACTTTCTGCTGGAAAGTACTAAGTGAAATGTGGTACCTAATTATAATCTCTCCTTATATTTTGGAAAGAAAAGTATTCATATCTGTAATTCTTTCTTGGGATGAAAGAGGAAACCCTCCTATAGAAAGGATAAACTTAAAATCATTTATAACTAAGGGAAAATGATGCCTGCTATTCTAGTAACTAAGGAAGTTACAATCATTTTTAGATTCCACTCCCCTTTCTGTTAAAAGTGACACATCTCCACATTTGTTTAAATATCAGTGATAAATTTTTAAGCCTAGGCCCCATAAGTATGTCTTCCCTTGACAGAGAAGGGTTGGATTTAATAAATAAATAAATTTAAAAGCCACTTTCAAATCCAGAGTTGTGCTCGAAGGTAGCAACTTGCTTTCAGAAAAACTGGAATATATCCCATGCTAGCATGTTTTGAAGACTTGAGAAATCCTGAGATTTTACTTATAAGAGCTGGTACCTGATCACTCTGGAAACTTGTTTCATCATGTTGGTTTTTTTTTTTTTTAGGCTTGGTTTTATTGAATTCAGATAGCCTAATGAGGAAGTCTTTTATGCAATATGTATCCTTATTTCCTTTCCATGAGAGTGCTGTATGAAAAACAGGTAGATGTTAGCATTCTTAACCATTATCACTTTTACTTTTAAACCATTATCACTTTAACCATTATCACTTATCCTAAGTTAATTAATATTTACAAATAGGCAATATTGTATGTTAACATTATTTAGTTGAATAAATCTCCAGAAGAAAAATAAGCAATTCCTATTGTAACAGCAATGTACTGATAGTAAAGAAATCTCTGCTTTCTCAGCTGGATAGTAGTAATTAATATCTTGCTGTCTAATTAGAGTCTTTCCTTCTCATTTGGATGTTGATTTCTTAAGCAGATGTCCATGTTGCCAGCATGCTGTGTTTGTGTAGAGCAGAACATCTGGCTGCCCACCCTGAAATGTAATATAGGAAGACAGGAATTTCTAGGGAGATCTGTTGGGCTTATTATGAACAACAGAAACTCTACGAGATGCAAGCATTAAATAGATACGGTATATCGTTATCATCAAAATACAAAGATGTGAAAGTTGCTGTCTGAAATTTCTGTAGCCCTCAGAGGGCCAATGGCTTATTGTAACACTTTAAATTGTAATGTTGAACTTTTTCTGGGTAACATTAGAGCAAATTTCTATTTTGATCTGAGAAATAGAACTATAATTAAAACCAAATTAAAATTCTTACAACATTGCAGCAAGAAAAGTAGTGCTTTGCTGCAGTATGATTAGGTTTGAGAAGACAAATCTCTTAGGTGGCAGATGGTAACCCCAAGACTCTCTCAAATACCAAAGTTGCATACATTTGAGAAGAATGGAACTAGATTTCATATAAGTACTGTGATGCTTCAGTTACTGTTAGTTTAGGTTTTTCTTCTTGTACTTTCTGTTATCAAAGTAGTTGTGCACAGCAGAGCTCCCATGTACTTTGTCTTTAGACCATGCAGGAATGGAAACAGAAGAAAATAAATTGGCTTTTTGTCCTGAAACACCAACACTGGTAATCAGTTACACCAACTTTTTTTTCTCCTATTTCATATAGGTAGCAGAATGGATATTGTTGGAAGACAATGAGTTAATCTGTGGAAGTTATGCTTAACTGCAAGTTACATATATATGGGTACAATTGCTAGCTATCAAGGTTGTGTTTGTTCCTTTTTTTTTCCAGCAGAAAAAAGTATAGGTCCCCTAAAAAAAATCTGAAATTGATTGTGCTGTGATACCCAGGTGATCTTTTATATTCAGTCTGAGAGGTCTGTGAATGCAATCTTCAGTCTGATCTAAAAGTAGATTTTTCAGTATAAGGAAAAAAGAAAACCTTCATTCCTATCTCAAGAACTGATTTTACATGTAACTTGACAACATTTTTGATGATAATCTGCAGAATACAACAATGCAGACTACTAAAATTTATTAAAACTATATTTTTAGAGAAATTGCCAAGTTCACGAAATGCTGTTGTAAATATCACTTTACATAAGCACATTAATGATCAAATATTAGATTACCCTTTTGTGATATTTTCTCTGCTTTAATTTTTATTTAATTGAAACAATATTAGCAGTGCTGTAACATTTAGAAGAATGGCTGTTGTAAGGTCAGGTGCTGCTTATCCAAAAGTACATATTTGTCCAATAAGCTGATATTTTTGACACTGTAATGTTAGCTGTATTTGTATACACTTTCAGAGATTGTGCTAGAGAGGTTATAAATAAATATTTCTGAGACATAAATTAAGTAATTGAATTTGCACTGCCTTAACACTCTCTCATGTAATTTTATCAGCTTTCTACTTGGAAGACAAGTCCTGAATAGTATTTCATGAGAAGTTAGGGAGCTTTTATGTGAAATCCTGTGTATCGCTATTCTTTTCCTAATCAAATATGCATTTCATTTAAGCACCTGTTTTAAAATAAATACTTCAAAGATGTACAGACATGTATGTACAGGCAGTACACGCCATGAGTGTCATTGTTTTGGCGAAACTTATATGATCGAGTTGTGTTTTTCATTCTGTAGGGTAGAAACACATCCTTTCTTTGTTTAACTCCTTTAATTTGGGAGATTTTATGTATTTGTTAATCATGGTCCTAGTTAGTTATGTAAGATGAGGTTAGATGAGGTTTAGATGAGGTGCTAAAGGATTTAATTTAGTAGTTGGGTAGAGATAGTGATAGGAGGATGGTTGGACTAGATGATCTTATAGGTCCTTTCCAACCTTATGAACTTATAAGATCTCTAGATATTTATGTAAGGCCCTTTGTTGAGCTATGAGGAGATACTCTCTTTCCTGTCACATTGAAAAAATATTCTTAATGACATACTACTATTTTTTAACACTATTATCATAGTTAGAAAAGGATTTATTAGGTTATTTTGACATTATCCTGACAGTAGAAGATTATTTATCCAATTTATCATCTGGCATAGTGTATTAATCTTGTCATTTTACTAATCTTTTATTTTAATGTCAGGTTTTTCAAATCATGTTTATTTTTCTGATGCTCATAAACCACTTTCCTTAAACATTTATAAAAAGTATATTTGATTATATCAAGGGCAAAGCTATTTCTTACAAATGAATGTAGTGATATTCATGTAATCTGAAAGATGCTATCAGCATTCTTCCCGATGTTTGTAATATCAGGTGAACTGTGACCTTCTTCATCTTTCCTTTCTTCATCTGCTGCAGGAATGCTGAGCATCTTCTGTCCCACACAGTGTTTCAGAAATCAGTTTTTCATATAAACAGCTTGCAAATACTCCATCTGAAAATGGGGATGGTTCCCATTTTTCAGCCTTCTTGGTTAAAACTATCCAATGGAAGTTCTGCAGTAAATATCTTGGTGCTTCTTCCTGCCCATGAACTTTCCCCTTTCAGTGGAACAGTACCTGTCTCACATACACATTAATCTAGTGTGCATATCCTATCTTTTGCCTAAGACTCTGCAGGTAATCTTGGAAACTTCCAAATATTATTTTGCTGTAATAAAATAATTGAGTTCGATTTAATGATGCTTCTGTTTTGTAGTGGAACTTACTTTTCTTATTCAGTTCCTCTGTAATGTTCTCACATTTGTGCAATCTCATTTTCCTTTTCCTCCTTAACATCTTTTTTCTCTAGTCCACGTAACAATAGGAATTGATTGGCTAAACTTCCTTTAAATATGTATGCAGGAGAACATTATCTGTAGGTTTGTGCATTAAATTCCTTGTGTTGCAGTATGAAAAGACTGTTTCTTCCAAAAGTAACATCCTTGTAGAATGATATCAAATGGTTAAAACCTGGAATTTATCAGACTTCAAGCAGTCCTTTCAAAATACTTTTCATTTAGTCTTTTCGCTCATTCAGGAAACCTTGGAGATATGACTTAGCTAGAATTCCATTAGCAGTGAGGTATCTGCTCTTTGTCTCTCCTCCTTCTGGGATTCTTTCTGTGGGATTCCAATAGAGAATCTGTGATAAATGTAACTTTTAGAGGGACTGTCTTACACATATTTATCCTTAATTTAAATAATTCATTAAAAGCAAGATTAGTCTCCTGAGAGAAGTGTGCATACTTTTCCAGTATCAGATATTTCTGCTTTCCACTGAAATGAGCTGCTATATTTGCTTTTAACTACACTCAAATAATTTTAGTAGAAATAGCTCCTAAAGGCAGATTCTTAACATATCATAATAACGCTTTCCTAGCCTCTCAATTCATTTGTACAAAATTAGATGGAAGACTTTCACTCCTTTGCTCTGCCTTCAAGTTAATTTATTGCAATATATGTTTTTAAATACTGAGAGAAACTTGGAAACAACTGTTCATTTATCTTCTGAAATGATTAGTTTTTCTTTAAGATGGAGTGCTTTAATACTAAGCAATTACAGAGATTTATATGGAACTTTGATATTGTAATCAAAATTATTCTCTGAAAGCTGATTATGATGATAAACTTTCCAGATTGTAGTGATTCTTGTTAGAATAGGAATACCTTGAACTATGACATCTGTTTTTATGTTGAAAAGTATTCATTATAATTGTTGAAGACGTGTTTGTTGGTAGTGTTAAAAAGAAAAGAAAGAAAACTTTTTTTCTCCCCAAAGGAAATTCTTCATTTATTTTATCAACAAGAAGGAAGCACTGATACAGTAGTAACGAATAGATATAAACTTCACAAATGATCATATGAAACTTTGAGACTTGGACAATCTGATTATTTCCTTAAGTGTAGCACAGAAAAGATGTGGACCTTCAGAGGATACCTGGTAGGAATCAGTTTGATAGCCTCTACCCTGTGAAAAACTATATCTAACCTGAGAAGTTCATTAGTTGAAAATAGAGTTCACAGTAGTTCTAGGGCAAGGATGTCATGTTCTTCCTGTTCTTGTTCTATTTCCTAGGCCTCTTTGGGCATTGCCATAGAAATAGTTCCCTCATTCAGTGTTGGCTGTCAATGTGTGCACAATGGAAATTTTATACATTTGAAGAGAACGTTGTTTACTTCCAGACCTAGTAAATTGCAGGTGTGTCTTGTGTTGTCTTGTACTCTTTTTCAAAACTCTTCACTGGAAGAAGCCTCTTGAACAAATATGAAACTTCAGCAAATCATCTAAAATTTGAGGTTGAAAGATAATGTGACCTTGTGTTGAAATTCGCAATGACTGCAGCAATCTCCACTCCTGTCCTCAAGCTAATAGATATAAGAAAAATACTGTTTCATAACTGCATGCCTTCAAATGTGTGTTGTGATGTAGCAGTTAAGACTTTCAAAACTGCTGAAAACCATTGCAATACAAAAATAGCAGATTAGGATTATGGTTGACAACAAAGCAAGGGAGAGAAGGGATAATTTCTGAAAATTTAATAATAAAGAAGTGATTATGAATATTTTTCTGCTTAGTGAAGCTAAATTTGTCTGTTTTGTATACTTTGTTTCTGCCTTTGTAAATACATACCCAACCATGGTTGGGGATGACTCATTCTGGATTTGATGAGTTCTATGCTGCAGTAAAAATAATTTTTAAATTATAAACAAATATTTAATGTTAGTCATTTTCTTCTTTCAGCTTTCAAAATATGAAAGCTGACATCTGTGGAAAAAAGTATTTATATATGTAAATTCAAAAGTAATACCTCCTACTTATTTTCATGGAAATTAAAACAATGCAATAATAGAGTTTGATATAACAAATTCTCAGCTACAAAACACTGTTTTTCAATGTAGCTTAAGATTGTTGTTCTCATGACTTTTTGCTAGGATGCATTATTTTTCTTAGTGGAACTTCATGGTGTGTCTTGAATTTTGTTGAACATAATGGCAATAACCCACTGACGTTTTTAGTTTTTTGTGGAGCAGTGCTCACACAGAGTCAAAGGGGTTTTTTTGTTTTTTGTTTTTTTTAACTGATTATGCTGTCCTGTCAGTTAGGAAGCTGTTAGGAGACACAGCCAGCACAGCTGACCCTGACTGACCAAAGGGATGTCTCATAGCATATGCTCAACTATAGAATCTGGTGTACAGATGGAGAAAAAGAGGGACATTCAGAGTGATGGCATTTACCTTTCCAAGATATTGCTACACATAATAAGCCCTGCTTTCCTGAAAGTGGCTGAACATCTGTGTGTTGTTGGGAAACAACAACTGAATTCCTTCTTTTGCTTTGTTTGTTCTTTATCTAGTGAATTGTCTTTATTAACCCCCAAGTTCTTGCACTCTCACTTTTGTGTCTTTTCTACATCCCACATGGAGAATATAAAATATGGATTTGCATACTGTTTCTGTTTATTGGTAGGAAACCAGGAATAGATAGTACCCAGATAGAGATGGAAAAAAAAAAGTAAGAGTTTACCCCCAGTTTGAAGTTCTCATTCTCAGTCTGCTCTTTAAAACTTATGTTCAACTATTAAGGATAAATGCATACAATCTCCACTAAAGCTGAATAGCATTCATGCTCACTATTGGTAACTTTTAGTTCATTAATTTTACATTTCATGTAGTACTGGCGTTTTTGTTGTTAACTCCTTTTCTTTGTGTATGTATATAAAATATTCATAACCACAATTTTTGCCCTTTCTGGTAGGGGCTATCTCCATTTGCTTATACAAAGATATTAACTGTGAAACTACTACCCTGAAATTCTCTTAGGATGGCTTATGTATATAGGCAGGGGAAGATTTACAAGCAGATCTAATATTTAGCTGGTGCAGTTGGAAAAATATTAGAGCTATTGTTTTCAATTTCTGTTTGACTTGCAGTGCATTAATTTCTCTAACGACTCTAGGGGAGCTAATAATACATTGCATCTCTCAATGTATTTGTTTTGACTAGAAAGTGTTTCTGTATTAACAGCCAGACTGTACACTGTTCTCCTAAATCTGTTTTTGACCAGCCTTAATGTCTTTCCACCAAGATCAATGGACTTGCTCCCTAATTTATATTGGGAAGCAATGGGAAGAAGGTCAGATGTAGTCGTAATGCATAATGTGTGTTACTGTTTCGTTTAATGGCTTAATACGTAGTTCTTTTGTAGCATGTAATGTAGTAATTTATTATGTAATGTATAATGAAAAAGAATATGCTCATTTTCATTTAAGAAGAGTGTGGCTGAAAAGCAGGTGTGAAGGTAGCTTTGTCTTCAGAGGAAATCAGTCCTTTGTTTTCACCTTGCAATCACGTTGAAGTCTACCTTTTCCTCATTGGATCTAATAAGATTAAGAGAAAAGAATTCATCTTGCATGTAGCTGTGAAAGGTGCTGAGTTTATTTGACTTCTTAGAACACAGACCTAATTTCAGTGGGTGAGCTAGGGGGAGATTTCATTCCACATCTGCTGCTTGACAGTAGCTACTTGCTTTTCCCCTGTAGTCAGTGTTGAGTAATTTATGATAGTTTTATACCCTTGGTAAAGGCAAGTTAGCTCACCTCCTGTATTTACTACTCTTCTCACGTACCAGGAATATGTTTTCAAGACTGTGACAATTTGAGTTACTAGTGGAGCTGTAGAGAGTCCCTCTGTCTGCTTCTGGTTAGGTTTTTGATCCTTCAAATCACTGCTTCTTCCAGGCGCAGTGATATTTGCCTTTATCTTCCCCTCAGCTCCCTCTTGTGTTACACAAAACTCCTTTTGGTAATTACTGATCGTGTCATTTCCTCCAAGGTGGTATGCTTACAAAGCTGTAGGGAGAAAGACAGAGTACTCTGTGTTTAAGACATGAGAAGTTCTATTAGTTTATGATTTACTGTGAATACTTCATAATGCAGAGTACAGAATAAACATGTCCCTTAAGAGAATGTACACAAATTAGTTGTGTAGTTATAGTAAACCAGAGAGATTTGCTGGTTTTGTTTTACATATCACTGCTATTTATACTACAGAACATACGTATGTATTTCCTGCCTAAACATGAGTATATTTTGGAGTATGTGGAAGTAACTTCCTACAGTTTGAAGATGCACTGTAGAACTTGTGACTTTCTGTGATGTCTCACTATTTTGTCAAATAATTTAGTGACATTTATCTTTGGTAATTACTGTACTAGTTTCTAAGTGCTTCTTTCCCAAGGTGAAAGTTTGTGAATTAATGAAAGAAATTGAGCATTATTTTTATTTTTTTTAATCAAATAATAAATTCCTGTATGCAATGATAACCAATGCCTTATGGGCGGTTACAGTTCTTAAGAGAGAATATGCAAATCAGTTGCTCATTTTTGGCAGTGCAGCGAAAATAATCTTTGGTCATTACCTCTATTGATGCATTAGTCAGCTGCTAGCTGTATCTGTACACCTTCTTATACAAAAAAAATATTAAATTACTGAATATTTCTTAGAAAAGATATTTTTCACTAAACTGTGCTGTATGTGTTTGAAATACAATAAAGAAAAATTTTGTAGGAAGAAAAATATTACAAAACAGATTTGAATAACATATTTTAGCATGAAAACACATTGTATAATTTTATAAAAAGTATATCCTTTTAAAACCTGACTCTACACGTTATTGAGAAAAGTAACTTGAAGCTTATTAGCTTTAATGCTTTTAAACTATTTTCTTGAATTAGATGTTCCAGTTTTCTAAGGAGTCCAAACATGAAAAAAAAATCTTAAACTTTAATAAAGAAACAAGTTTGTAATATGATGTATTCTTGCATTACTTTATTACTAATAACACATTTGTGTTAGTATTGAGACTCTCATATGGACTTGGAGAGAAAATTTGTTTGTGTGATAAGAGCCCCAACAAGTTAATGTGTGGTAATCTCTCTCTTCCCCCTTGTGAATGTGCATCTTTAATTTCCTTCTCTTTCCTCTCTGCCTATCATTTTTTAATGAGCAGTGGTCATTGTATCTTGGCAGAATTCAATATGTCTGTGTGCATGAGACATAAAGTTGAATATGCTTATTGAATTTGGCATGTGAGATGGGTTCAAAGGAAATTCAAGAAATGTGTCAGAATTGCCATGGTCCTACTCTCTGTTTAGCCCTGTGATTCTTCTCTCTACTCTATACAAGTCTGTATGCTATCAACGCAGCTCAAGAAAGTGAAAAGCTAATAGTGCGGGTTTTTTGTTGTTGTTTTTGTTTTGCTTCTGTTTTTTTTGTTTGTTTGTTTGTTTGTTTTTAAGGGATCAGTTTCCCAAATCTACTCAGAAGCACTGTTATACCTTCAGTCTTGTTGAATTGACAGTAGAATTCAGTATGTGCAGATGCTGGGCACTTTGAATTCTTCCTAGAGAAATCTTGCACACTTGTGGCCTTGCAGATCTTCCTATATATTCACAAAGAACGTGAACCGCGTTGTTAAACTCAGAAACCTATCAGAATCTTTACACATATGAACCTAGGAAAGAGACATTTTAGTTGGAGATACACAACTTAAGCATTTTCAATCAATTTAAGCAGAAAACAGCAATATTACCATTCCTCATTTTGCTGAATGACAGATGAACTTTAGACTGATAGGGTTTTTCTCATCAAGTATCTATGTAGGGTATGCCATGAAGGCAAATTAGTGGAAAATGCCTACCAATGAAATATTGTTTGGATTTCCTAAGTGTTTATTTGGTTTTCTTCATTTACCGCAATTCCATGTTTTTTTTTCTGTTCTTCCTGAAAAGGCATTTCTTTTAGTATTAATGTTTTTAATAAAGATGGGAAACTCAATTCAGGAACATGTTGTTGGAGCTATATGGTTCACTTCTAGCTTCCCTCTGTAATTCAGCATTACTATTTTATTTTATATTTCCTTCACTCAAAACATATTACAAAGCATGCACTGTGCATATGCTTTTCAGGCGTTTTTCTGAATTATGTATATAGTATATATATTACTAGGGTGTTTTTTTTTTCTGCTAAAGCATTACTCTTACAAGTTTTAAACACTTAAGTTTTATGATGTTTCTCTATTCTGAATATCATCAGTGATGGCATGCACGATATGCTCTAGAAATCTACCATGGGATAGAGAATCAGGAGTAGGCTCTATGGAGAGATGACATTAGCATGGCGAGTTTCTTGTTTTTCACCCCAAGATGTGTGGCCTGAGTATGTAACTGATCCAAAGCAGTTTGATTATACTATTCTCATAAGTTCCTAATTGTTGCTTTTTACGGGTGAGTGTTCAAATTAAATGAGTATTTGTGTACCACCTCAGTTTTGCTGCCGTATAGCTGCAAGCAATGGAGTCTACGTAGCCTGGGAACTATAACAGATCCAGTAGCCTATAAGAGGAGATGTTAATAACAACAGTAATTGAATATAACCAGCTTATAGCTAGAGTAAACTGACCATTCCCATTCTTAAATGGACTGCTTTAGTTGGGGTTGTGTATACTTAAGCTCTCTTTTTATACGTAGAAATCTGACCATATCTTATCTTAAAGAAATTACACTGATGCTTGTCCGTCTTTCCCCCTCCTATTCAGAAACTCTTGTTTTCTCAGTTTTACTCAACCACAGGGTGACTGCACATTTAATAGCAGTTGGAAGTTTATTCTCTCTTGTGCACATACCCATGAAGATCTGTTGTTAAAATGGCTTATGTTTTCCAAAAGGAAAACCAGGTTCAACCAAGTTGATTCATCGACCTTGATAAATCCATCTCAGCAAGAATCTAAAACTTAAATAGAGTAGTAGTTCATAATGCTCTCAGAATTAAGCTAAGAAAATAGTGCTCATGGCACAAAAGTTCAGCAGACCTTTCATCTTTTCAAACAAGTTTTTCATAACCTTCTGCGTTCTGCTTAGCATTTTGAGCCCTACTGAAGTGAGCACTGAACTATTTTAGACGGTGCAAAGTTCCATCAACAAAAAAATGCCTTTGACTAGAATGTATAGTTATCCTTTTTTCTTTAGTCTTAGTATTCCATAGATTTTTTTAACAAAGAATAATTACTTTTAATCCACCCTGTATAGAGCTAACAGTCCTTTATCTGTAGTAAAATCTTACAGCATTTCTTTCGGTTCACCTTTTACTCTTCCTTCTGTGGCAGTAAATATTGATAATAACTGTGAAAGCTATATCCAGACAGTAAGAAATCATGCATATTCACATATGTTGTGCCCTGCTTCATACTTCAAAGAACATGCAGTAGCTCTAATGGAAGAGCTAGGCTTCATACTAACTCTATAAAATTCTAAATATACTGAGTCTCTGTAGCCTTGAAGATTAAGCAGTCTTTCACCTCCTGAATATTTATCTATTTTTTATTTTAAGCAGCTCTCAGTTTGTGACCTAGAGTGTCAAGTTTCAGCCTGAAGCAAAATTTTACATCTGAGTTAGAAACACAGAGATTCAACTGGAAACTTTTTATGTAATACAGTATGCACAAAACTGTCTTAATCATAAATGGCAAATTTTCTTTTAAGTTGAGCTTAAAGGCTGATTGACTTTTTATTTTTGTGCTGCAGTATTTTCCTACCTGAAGAGACAGGTGGTACAGTTAGGTGCATCACAGATCTATTTCCGTTTATCTCTTATGCTTTCTTTTCTATGAAAAGTTTGTTGTATCAGATTTTGGGGGTTTCTGCTAATATCAGGAGCTCTTTTCTATGTTTTTAGTTTAGGAAAAGTCTTGTAGTAATTACAGTATTTATGAGGAGTGTGAGGGATAAATGCTGATTGTGTATGAATGTTTTCAGTCTCTGGCTCATTCAGAAGAAATACTTAATTCTCCCAGTGTCATATTACCTTCAATTCATTGCACAACCTTATAGAAAGATAATTCATTACACTAGAATGATTTTCAGTGATTCAAAATCAACAAAGCACTTCTCCCATTACTAAGAGGAGGGGAATTTCCCCTTAGGAACCATTTTAATCTTTCTACTCATTCTAACTGCTGGGGAAGGGATTGACATGCACTGACTTTCCAGACAAAGTTGAATTAGAAGTTAAGCTACTTCTGAAAATATGCATGAATCTTATTGTCCTGAAAAGACTTAGCCTGAGATCAAATTGTTTCCTAATGTGTCAAAAGTGGATAATGGGCTCACCATGTAGGACCGTAATCATCTCTGAAGGATTCCATTGTGCCATTCATTGAACTAGTAGGCAAAACTCTACCAGGAGTAGATTCAAACCCGTAATTTCTGCCTACAATAAGCTTGTGTTGGCACTGGAGAGCCTTAACTGATTTCTGTGGCTTCAAAATGCTTATAGAAATTACTGCAGAAAATTATTATAGTAAATTTATTCTGTGCAGAATTTCTAATGAATGTCTGCTAATTGTAATCCATTATTTGATTAAAATCTGTGTATTTTGGTGGAAAAACAATTCTAATCAATTTATGCAACATTTGTTTAGGGGATAAATTTGCAATGTATTCACAAATTTGGAAATTCTGGAGGACTGGATAGTTTATGTGATTGGGAAAGAAAAAAGTTTGCTTCTGCCAGTGATGAAGTTGTGGGTTGAAAAAAATCTCTTACTGGTCCAAGAGTTCTCACTATTTTGTGATATTTCCTGATGGATTATCAGCGGTTTAAGGCAATAATCTCAATCCTTACTTTCTTCCTGAGTCACTGATTAAATCACAAATAGATGTAGCTGGCAGCACATGATGAAATCTGTTTCTTCACTTAGGGAAGAACTGAATTGTCCAAGCAAACAAAATGGCCTACATCTCCACTTTTCTGGTATGAAGGGTAAAGAACACCGTAGAAAGCTGGTAGTGCTCTCTTCCATTTTACATGTTTCCACATTACAGTGTCCTACGGGTTAAAAATTAAAGTTCTATAGCTCCTTCCACTTATTTCAGGACATTTCAGAGATGTGAATAAACTGTGCCTTTAAGTCTGCCACAGAGAAAGAGAAAATTGTGTTTATCTTAAAATTCAAAATATAAGGGGAAAAGCAGCGTGGTAGTTCAGGTTATCAAAACTGCTGAGTGCCTAACATTCATTCAATTAATTCAGTGTTAGGAAAATAAATATCACTGACTTGATCATAGTGAAGAAAATACTCCTGGTAGATTTATGAATGGTTTTCTCATAGTTTCTTTACAGCAATATGAACAACCATGAAGTCAGTACTTTTTGTAATTAACGGGAATAATTTAAAATAGCTTTGAACAGAAGTATTTTCAGTTAGATTTCGTAAAAATTAAGAAAATAAGGAAAATCTTCAGAAATGATAATACTGCATTCCTCCAATTAGTGTACATTTGCAATTAATAAGCTAAAATGTGGGAGTATTAACAATATTTAGCATGTTTCACTGCAAAGAATTGAGTGCAAAGAAAATATATGAGAAAATAGGAACAGCTTGTCTATCCCATTCAAAATCTAATTCAATTGGATATAGAAATTGATATTTATGCATGCTGAAAATGTCTACTGTAGCACTGATTGTTTCAATTATGTTTTGATATTTAATATTATTTCTCTGGAAACCTTAGCCATATTTGTTCAAAATATTTCTTGCAGAGGAAAATTGGCCTTTTAGCCTTCAGGACACAATGTGTCTTGTTTAGATGTATAGATTTAATCATTTATCTGTTCTGAGTGCACCTAAAATTTTAATTGACATGCCATCACAGCAACCTTTTTTTGTTTTCATTCACCACTTTGGTATTACACGTTCAGACTTTGTAAGTAGCTTTCAAGAACATAAACATCTTTAATACAGAAAGAGAGACAGACTGGAGGGGAAAATTGAATATTTAAGGCTATTGTTTTTTGGTTTTTTACCCATCCAATTTTGAAATAATGGTGTAAAATTTTTCTTTGCCTTCTTTTCTGCAGCTTGGTGAAGTAAAGGGGATCTTGCTATACTTCTTGACTTTTTGGCTTGTTAGAAGGAAGATTTAAGCTTACGACTAGAAGTTTTCTTATTCATTAATCTTCCCTTCGTATAACCTGCTTTCTTGTGAGAAGTCTTAGATTGTTTGCTGTATATTTTTATGAACTGCTTCTGTGCCTTTTGCCAAATACTTTGACGTTGATTAATGGTTTGAACTTAATCCATTATGCTCAAAACTTGCTGGAAGAAGATTGAATGAACAGTTTTACACAAATTAATCCCAGAATGATTATTGATTATAAATGTTCTTCACTATTTGCTTCATCATTTTTTGTGCATAAAAAGTTGGTTATTCTTGCTGTTTGACAAAAATAAATATTCATGTTCACAGTTTTGCTGAATGCAGTATAGAGTTTAACTGCCCTAAGACAATGTTTTCAAAGTCATTCCATTACCTATGTAAATTTTTCATAGGGAAAATTAATAACACTTGTTTACATTAGAAATATGAATCAGTAAGTTGATAATGTTTGATAACAAGAGCTACTCTAGATGATAATGATGTTTTTCTTACATAAGCAAATACAGAATACTATTAGGAATAGCCCTAGTATGCTTTTCATATGTTTCCTGTGCTTAATAGGAGGAATTTGTCCACAAAAAACAGACTTGTGTGCCATTGTAAAAAGTTATGGGCTTTGTTCTCTTAGTACATCTGATTTTAATTTTTTCAATTAATTGAAAGTATCATAAGAGCCACTTCTGAGAACTGTTTTTTACGCAAGCCCATTGTTAAAATCCTTAATGTTTGAGTATACATCATTGTCAGTAGTGAAAGTTTAATAAGCGAAATTTTGTTTACAGTTATGTAGATTCAAACCTATAGTTTCTGTTATGCACTTTTTGACTCACAAAAGCACTTCATTCCGTTTTGGGTTTGGTGTAGATGTTACTTTTTTTTTTCTCATACATTCTAATGATGGTGCACAAGCAAAATTGAAACTCAAATTCTCTCATTGGTGGCCTCGTGAATTCTACTACTCTGATATGGAATTCCTCTGAATCTCAAGTAGTCAGCTTGCTGCTCCTTGAAAATTCCAGAGTTCTATGTCCTTTACACTTTTCATCAGGATTAAATTGTCTTTTCAGTGTTCTCTTTTCTAAGAAGAATGGGAATTGTGCTAACTTCTGCAAATAAATTTTCTTAAAGATGCTCTGTTTCAATATATTTTACTATGACACATTTCCCATTCTTTTATTTTGGTAATATTTTCAATGATAATTTTGTTTAATAACAAAAGTTGTTTTGAATTTGTATTTGCAGAATATTTCAAGGAAGTAGTCGTTTACATTTCTTTAACTTTTTTAATGAGATTGTGAATGAATAAGCTCATTCAACCGTGTTGCTCTATCTACTCTACTGAAATATTTACTAGCAAGATCTCTCACTTTCTAGAGCGTTTTTAGTATTTGAAGCTTGGGGGGGGGGGAGAAGCAACAACTTGTACAGAATCATGTATGTTGTGGGCATAATCTCTAGTCATGCAGATAAGCATGTAAGTCGCCCCCAAGATGCTTTCTGAATGCACTAGTGAACAAAGTTTTATTTCTGAAGTTATTTTCCTCACTACTGAACTATTGACTTCAAACTTCGTCTAATTGAATGCACCAAGCTTGAGTGATATATAATTTTTTTAACCTGCTTCGATCCCTGCTTGTACCCAGTCTTTTTCTGGTGCTTTATTAGTTTTTCATATTAGTAGTTTTTGCTTCCCTCTCTGGGACGAGGAGTTGAGAAAACAAAAAACAGTCATAAACAAAAAAACATTATAGCTATCTGACTGCCTGATAAAAAGAGAATGGTATTCTTTTCTGATATATTAGTGCACGGTATCTTACCAGAAGCAAATAATAATTAAGGGTACTGTCATTAGCATCAGGTACGTGCTGGAGTAATTATAATCTCCTAACTGTTTTTCATAGTATTGCATCTCTGCATATAAAAGGAGCACCTTCACTCTCAGGACATGCAAACTCCAAAAATCATTTTACATTGCAGTACAATCATTCTTAACATGCATGTTTCTTGTCTATTAAAGAGCACAGAAAGGATATTGGCAGTGCTTGTCAGGCTTTCTGTAACAGCTTGGAATCTCAGCTTGCTCACTTGTGCATCTCTATGGGAATTGGCTGCTCCCCCTGGGATGAATGCAACCTTGTTGCCCATACATTCAAATTCCTTTGTTTCTGGGAAAAAAAAAAATAAACCTAAGGTTTTCTTCTTTTCTCTTTAAAGGCTGACAGGTATCTGAGTGGTAGTACTATGTTGTCCTGTTTTGGAAGAGCTTTATTTGGTGTGGATTTATTTTTTTTATGTTGTTGTTGTTTTTTCGTCTTGTATGTTCCTACCTTCACAAGATTACTAAATTGCTTTGCTGCAACTGCAGGGTGATCCTCTCACCCTATCCCAATGTCTCCTCTAACCAACTCTCCTTGCTACTCATTGGCCAAAATAAGTGTAGTTTCTGAAGGTCTAATGTCTTTGCCATCAGTATCTGTTTGAAATCTTCACATGCTTATGCTCTCCAAGAAAGTATGGCCATTTGGCCCTGATTATACACTTATCAATGAGTGGTATTAAGGCTGATCACTCATTCATTTATCTTTGTACTGAGTGCTAATTACAAAGAATGGAAAAATTAGCTGAATAAGATTTGTGATGCAACAGACAGGAAACTCCAGCATGCTACGCTCATGTGGCATTAGCTGTGGCAGTACATCATTACTGATTTTACATTGATGCAAGTAATTGTATCAATCCAAAGTAAAAGATATGTTAGCGTTGTAGTTTATTTTAACACAGTTACATTAAAAGGGAATTAAATGGGGAGTTTTTTGTGATAGCTCTGAGAGTACGTCGTGATCTGTAAAAAAAAAAAAAAAATAATAATAAAAAAATAAAAAAAAAGAATTCTGACCATGACTCTAGACCATTGCCCAGGAAGCTTTAGATTCAGGTTGAAGTGAAGTCACTGTCAATTTAGCATTTTAGTTACCCATATAAAAACCGATATTATAGACAACCTGTATTTTTTTTCCCCTCTCTCATCAAATACTGCAGCTGAAAATATAAAGATTGTGAAGGTTTTCTACTCCCCCCACCTTTCCATTAAGGAAGAAAAAAAAAAAAAGCAATGTTTAAATTTTCCAGTTGATGCTTTATACTGTGATATTTTATGTTAGGTTGTCTCAGCCATGTCAAATGATATAAAGTTGCATGATGTAATTATGTGACTTGCATTGAGTTATCTCAATATGACATTACCAGGCAGGCAATTTGATTTAAAGGACATCCTCAGAAATTGCAGATAATTTTTTGAGAGTGAAAAGCAGTTAGTAGTTGCTTCCCCTGGTAGTGTATCAGGTTTATGATGTTCTTTGGTGTGTTTATTATTGATTTGGTGACTTGGTTGGTGAATTTTGCTGATAACAGAAAATTATTTAGCTTAAAGAGAACTGTGGAGACGAGTAGCATTTCTGGACATATCAAGAAAAAAATGAACAAATGAATAACATGTCGATAACAATATTGATAAAATGTTGATAAACTGAAGTGTTTAACCATAACATTTTAACACAAGATTAATCTCCTCTATGGTGGCGTAACTTTTTAATACACTGGTAGGTGCAGAACCAGACAGTATTTCTGAGATCTCATGCTGAGATCCACACTTTTGTCTTCAACATCTATTGGAATGCAGACTTATTTCTTCTTAGGGAAATACTTTCCTCCAAGTATGTTCTTGTATATCATCCTGCTGAAGAAAGTATCCTCTCAAACAAAATTGTTGCTACAACTGATGAGGGTGATATTTTGTTTTCCTCTTTTATTAAAGAAAGTGCTGACTTAAGAAATTTCTTCTATGTGCTCTCAGAGAGAGAACAGAATAGACAAATAGGTGATGGTTTGTAGCACAGCTACAGTAGGCTGCATTAAAAAATCCCGAATACCATGGAAATGTTTATACCACTTTTATTCGTGAACTTGTTAATCTTTTTGGTCTCGCTCCTGGCCTTGATTTGATATTGATGATTCCTTTCAGCTAATTTTCTTTAATTCTTGTTTAGTTGCTTGTGCTGGTACAATGCCAGCCATTTCAGTCTCTCTACCTTCCAAGAGTCAGTGGAAGTCATTGTTTTCATACCAGTAAAAGAAAAAACTTAAAGCCTCTATCTTCTGCTGTGCTTCCCAATTTGTTTGGTAAAGACCTCTGAGGAATTGCAGTGTAAGTATGTAAAGAATGGACCCATGCTGAAGATGAACCCCGCTTTTATGGAACATAAAAATATGTATGCACAGAGATAGAGATTTTCAATGCAGAGAGCAAAATTACGAAAAATATCTGTAGTCATTTTAAAATTCTGTTTTCAAAATGCTTAATGAAAACTCATCCATGGTTTTTAAGTGGTCAATTGAGAGAATTATAAAGGATCTGGAAAGTGGTCTACCAGCTGTTTTGTGTAAACCAATAATTGACTTTCAGAATTTCTATTCATAGTCATTTATGTACCTACTTATGAATATCAGAGCTGTGCAAATCAAGTCTATCAATATGGCTTATTCTGTGCTTAGTTTTACCAACTCTTATGTTGATCTTTAAACAAATCTCTGCAGAGGAGTGAGGACTTATGTCACTTGCCTCCTTTGATTTAGAAATAAATTAGTCAAAAATAGTGCATCTCTATATTGTTAACAATGACGAGGGCATCACTAATGGCAAAATATTAAGTGTTTAATATTGAATACATTTGAATTACTGCTTATTGTAATCTTAAGTTTCTCATTTGAAGTGAAAGTAGATAAAAAGGAGAAGGATAACTGAATTTCATCTGATCTTATTTTAGTGGAAGATGAGAAAAATCAATGTGAGGAAGACATAGGAAATAGAAAGTGTTGAAAGATAAATGAAGGTATTTCATCTAGTAGTGAATATACTATGACAAATAATGATCCAATATAGATGAAAAATAATAAGTCAGAAAGAGGTATCTATAAGGTATAAAATAACTGGACCAAAGGATAGGTAGAAAGATTAAAGAATAAAGACAAATATGTATAAGAACATCCGATAAGAAATACAAAGATGGAGAAATATTTTTAAAAGAGTTGGAGGTTAGGATGAATAAAATACGTTTCAAGTGTCTAAAAGTACAAGATGATGCTGAAGGAGGCTATAAGTCACCGTATAAATAGTTCAGAGTTACTTTTTATGAAAAGCTTGTACAGTACAAAAAATAATAATTAAAAAAAACACAGAAAAAAACACATGCCTACTAATAATTTAAAAATCAAATCTGGGTTGAAACTGAACATGTGTAAATAGCAAAATATATATTTGGTTTTGTAAGCCTCTAAGTTATTCCAGGTGTTAAGGTGTCTGACGTGAGATCTGTTGAAATAAAATTTTACAGTGTTTTATTTTGCCTATTTGGGAGAATTACACCTCCAAGAAGAAAGAATTAGAACGCAGCAGGAATGATCAGAATGATGTGGTTGTCGAGTAATTTTATTTTATCATTTGTAATACGTGCACAGTATCAGATGTAGGAGGAAATAATTGCTGAATTGACAAAGGTATAATCAGATCCTTAGTTGTGGAACAAGTTTCAGTTGATAAAGGGGTTTCCAACTTTCATTTTGGATTTGATTTAAAGATCAAAGCTTTAAATATTTTGCAGTGAATAGTTCAGCTGTATGTGGGAAAATGCCTGTTCTGGAGAGTGTTTGGAGGAAGTGCAAATGATGTTATGTTAAATAATTTTTTGGCCATTATTTATATTTTCTATCCTTAAAGTGGGTTGGAAGAACATAGAAGTTGGTGAGGGCATTTCCTTATTTAAAAGTATTGCAAATAAATACATCTAGTAGACACTTCCAGATAACAATGGATAGGCAGTTGAAAAGACATGGCCTAAGCTTTGTGCATCCAGATAAGTTCATTTGACTATAGTGGTATTCTTCCCAATTCCCCAATTAGGTCATTGTTTAATCAACTTAGTGGAATTTTACTGCAAGTCTGTTTATAAAATTTTCTGGGAGTGGACAATTGCTTAAGCAATGCTGTCCATTGAAGGACATTTACAGGCTACTGAAATACAAGTTATAATACACCCAGATTATTCTCACATGCCAAATTTAATTAGGTGATTTGAACAAAACAATGAAATTACTACTTAAGAATACAACTAGATAAATCATAAATAACCATATCCTGTAGGGAATTGCCATAAATGGGATGAGAAATTGTTACTGAATACATTTATCTTTCTTTTCTACAGAGGTTAATGTTGTGTCTCAGTGAGAGTTAAATAAGAGATTAAATAATAACAGAACATCAAGTAAATAGGGAGATAATGTTTCTGATGTGAAGAATGACTAATTCCCTCCCAGCCTGAAATGATTGTTATTATACACTGTTGAACACTGAAAATTTAGTGATAAATAGTAAATCTTTGAAAAAGACCTTTCTAAATATATCTAAAGGTTGGAAGGCAACAAACAATTAGCAGGTGGATGAAATTTCTTGGTGAATTCAGTTTATTCTTTGTTGTTGTAATGTTTGTAGTGTAATATCCTAGCTATTTTCTATGCTTACAAATATGCAGGGGTTCAGAAAGCTTAAGTTTGCAAGAGTGACTTGAGTAATATGACGTTTCAACTCGAACCTGGAGACTTTGGAAAAATAAACAAGAATACCGTTCTATGTGGCCTAATCTTTATACAACTACTATAAGCTTTTGTATTTATTATTTCAGTTTCTGTATCTCATTAAAGAGGAACAGACAAAATCCCATGAGGTTTTTATACATATGTTAAATATTTTTAAAACTTCTATTTTTACGTATGAAAAGTGACCAGCTAACTTGCTTGTGCTGGTTGTGGCCAATGCTATTGTTAAAAAATATTTCTCATTTACTTCCAGTGCCTTCCTATTGCCTCTGAAAACAGCCAAGGTGGTTGTTCACCCTCAACCCCCAAAAGAGTGTTAGAACATTTTGAGGATAATAAATTTTGCCTTGACCAATGGACAAGTAACTTGAACTAATATGTTCTACAGAATGTCTTCAGATGATTTATAAGAAATTGATTATGTTGATCTCTGTGACTGGCTCAGAGGGATACTGAGGATGATTAGAAGTGCAAAGAGTTTATTTCTAAATCAATGTAGGTGCTTGTGATTGAATTTTTTTTTATTTGTAATTGAAATTGTGATGCATTGTGATTATGCATTTAGTAATTGGCCAAATTTCTTAGTTCAGCTAGTTTATAAATCATTTACAAATCAGTCCCTCACTGTTTATAGGTAGATATATGATAGAGAGAATTTCTTTCCAGGATAATTTTAAAACAGGAAGTTTCCTTAAGTTTCTGTCAGGGGAAGGGGAGTTGGCTATTTTCTCTCATTCAAACGTAAAAGCAGTAACCATCTTCACTGTTCTTTCTCATATCACAAGTCAGTGGATCCTTTCATGGAGGAAAGATGTTTAGTTTACAACTCATTCATCACTCTCTAGACTCCATATGTGATTTAGGGAAATAATATGAAAGAATATGGCTATTTTCTGTACTTTTTTGTTAGCACTGTCTCTGAAAAAAAAAGTGCTAAAAGGCAAAAATGATACTAAAGTGATAGGTTTTGTGAAAGATTTTCTGGAGATTAAATGGTTCTTTGTAGATAGCCTCAGAAGCATCCTGTGGTCTTTGCGAAGACAGTGTGCAGAGCAGTTCTAGCAAAGTTAATGATGGTAAACTTAACTACAATGAAGATGATTCTCTGTCTGATTTAAAGGGACAATATCCAATGTAGGATTAGATGAGGAATTGCACCTAGAAAGAAGAAAAAGAAAACATGGTGACTGAAAGTTTCTTCCTGATCTCAAATGTGAGGTATTCTACCCTTGTTCATCCTCCACTGACCAATTAAGCATGAAATATAAGCCTTCATATTGGATCTGTCTTTTCCTGTTTCTGATTATGTAAAAGTTAGTACCTACCTAAGTGGGAGTCAAGATGATGCTGCTTTTCTGGAACTGAATTGTTAATATGTAGTGTTAATCATCTTTTGACTCACACAGCAGATGTGATCTCCATTTATGCTGATGAAAGCTGAGTGATCTAGAAAAAGTCGCAAGCAGCACTTTGATTTCACTTAAGTACCAGAGCCTGGTAAAACTGCTGTGCTAATTAGTGGTCTATTACTTCATTGCCATGGCGGGTTAAAGAGGTGCCAGAACTGGAGTATTCCCTCTAGGAATGGCATTAATTGGGTAAATTGGACTTGGAAACAGGCTGTTGTGGCTAAATAAGGGATAAGTATTTTCTCCTACTTAGTCGAATGCATTAATGTGTAATTCAAGTTTATTAGTTCATGTTAGAAAATTGATAAATAGTTTTTTAGCTACCTTTATATGCCTGTAACTAAATAGGTGTAAAATTTTATGAAGACTAGACACAGTCGAATGTAACAATTTTTTAATAATTTCAGTGGAACTAAGATTTGCATCTCAAAGGCTTTGCCACTTTGCTGTATTTAATTAAACAGAATTGTTATGCAGTTGTATGCATTGTCCATAAAAGATGGACATAAATTAATGCCAGAGAGTTTCTGGCCCATGGGATATATTTTCACTTATTGAGGAATAGGTGAAAGGATTGTAGCTTTCCCACAGTGTGTGTTATACTACTTGAGTCTTAGAAGATGTCTAACTCAGACTCCATGGCTAAAGAAATAAAATGTCTTTTTTTATTATTTTATTTATATAGTATTTACTGTACATGAAGAAAAGTTATTTCTAAGTGTTGTAGCTAGCTACAGTCTCATGGCTCTGAACCTGAGTTTGAATGTGGCCTACACAGTGCTTCAGGACAGACTAATTTATAAGTATTTGCATAAAAACAGCTCTGAAATGAGGGATAGATGCTATAGCTATTTAGTCTTCCCAGAAAATAAACAAGCTCATTATTTTCCAGCCCAAGTTGCTCTATGATTCTATGACATGCGTATCACAGAATTGTAGGGGGTGGAAGGGACCTCTAGAGATCGAGTCCAACTCCCTTGCCAAAGCAGCTCCCTAGACCAAGCTGCACAGGTAGGTTTCCAAGCAGGTCTTGAGCATTTCCAGAGGAGACTTCATCACCTCTCTGGGTAGCCTGTGCCAGTGCTCCATCCACCCTTATTGTGAAGAAGTTCACACGCACAATTGTGTGGAGCTTCCTATGCCTCAGGTTTTGGCCATTTCCCTTTGTCCTATCACCACACACTGCTGAGAAGAGTGAATAATGAATAATTTTTCAGGAGTATTGAACTTTGAGACCACACCAGGAATGTTTTCTCTTCTTCTTTGTCATGTTCTTCTACATTATGTTGTTCTGCATCTTTTGACCTTTTTTTTTTTTTGATTAGGAAAAACGTGTTCTGTGGTTTTGGAGCATTTGTGGATTTTGAAGTGTAAGAGAGCAGTAACTTTCTGAGATTCTTTGTTGGCTAGTGTTTTTTATATAATTCTGGTGATAGCTGAGGATAAAGCCTAACGATTTTGTGCACTCTCATGATACTTAGACCTGTTTACTAGAGACCCCTATTCAAATATTCTTTTCTCCTTTTTTTCTGCATCCAAGGGTGCCAAGCTTGGTTGTTTTTTTTCCTTGCAGAAACCTTTCTAAAATGTGTCATGTCGCTTTATGAAGCAGCTGGCGTGCAGCCAGTATAACACTTTCTATAACACTTTCTTCATCATGACCATTCGCTTTAGTAGCCAGCTAAAGTTTCTGTGAAGAGAAGATCCATCTCTGGTTAGACCAATTTTGCAACTGAGGAAAAAGAAAATTTCCAAGGCTATAGAAACTGAAGGGAGACTTCCAACCACATATCATTACAGTTTTCTTACTTCTCTTTTTGTGCTAGTCCATTACAGTACTTACTAACATCTTTATCTATAGATTAAAATATGGGAAAAACAATGACTTGTGCAGCTACTGGTGCTGCAGGTGCATTATTGTCAGCAGTGAAAATCTTGATCTTTGTCAGTACAGGATAAACAAAGTAATCATTGTAATTCTGACTCAAAATGTGAACCTGGAAATTCCACTAGTTCTAAATTAATCCTAGGTTGAATTTTAAGCCCTTCATACAGCCACAGGGACAGCTTCTCTGTGCAGCTTCAAAATTACAAAAGGACTAACTGTGCTGTAAACAACCTTGATATTCTCTCTTCTCTCTCTCTATACAACCTTCTAATGACTGTCATTGCTTTAGCTTCAAGAGGTTGTGTGATCTAATTAGGACAAATTGAATAAGACTGCTTTTATGCTAAAGCGTGCGAAAGTTAATTGAAATCAATCCATGTTCAGTGAAAATGCTGGAGACATCACTGATAATTTAAAGCAATTAAAAGATGTTGTCCTGAAGCAAGGCAGAAACATTAAGTCTAAGAGGCTGTTGAAGGGAAAGTACCAAAAATGTTTAAATGATATTACTCAGCTAAGATGGACTAGAGATGAATAAAGCAATTAGAAATCATAAAGCATAAAACCAGTCATATGTAATATTCTTTGAGCTACCTCAAGTTATTTCTTTTTTGTGTAAATTAATAATCCATTTAAAAAAACACCTCATTTATGACACTTCATAAACAAAGGTGTAGTAATGATACAACATAGTATGCTTGCAAATCTCTGGTGGGCAAATCTATATTGATGTTAAATGCTGAAGGTATTGTGTTTGCTTCTGAGCAAAAAAATCAAAACAATCTTCTACATAATGATAATGTATTATCTCAGTATGTCTACTGTAGGTTGTACTATTGTCTATAGATTCTGTCTGCAATTAACATTTCATGTACAAAAAGAGATGTTTGTAGGTGAGAAAGTATTTGTTGTACAGGGTTAGCAGATGGCAGGAAAAAATAAATATTTTATCCTAAGGAATGTATTCATTTGTTTGGATCATTCAGGAATTATGAGTCATTGCTGAGACTAAGCATCTGATATTTGGTGACTGAATCATAAAATCTTTCTTCTCCTGCAAATATTTCTGGGGAAAAAAAAATAATAAAAAAAAACAACTCTATTCAGGAAGATAGTAGTTCTATACTTACACTCTTTTAAAATTCCTGTGTTTAAATTTCCACTTTCTAGTACCTTAAGGAACAAAATAAATCTGTTTCTAGATGTAATCTGAATTAATCTGAACATGGAAACTTAAGCATTTTTTTTAATAGTGTTTTGCTCTCTTCTGGAGACAATGTAATTTGAGCTTTGAACAGCATTCAGTTAAGTCTCAGTTTAGTTGAACTGCTTTTCCCCAATCCTTTCTTGTTGGTTATATATATCACCTCTAACAACTTTTATGCACTTGCACATTACACTACAAACTCACTTAGAAAATGCCATGCCTTATTTCCTCTGCAAGATGTTTAATCAAAAATGACCTGCAATTTCAAGCTTGAATGCCTAGCATCTTATTATTAACCACTACGTGGGACATTTTATAACATTCTAACCTCAGCTGGGATGTAGCTACAGAATGTAGGAGGCCACAACTGTTTTGTACCTTAGGCAACTTTTCAACTTTTCTTATCATTTGGTATAGAAGAATATGGTGAAAGATATACTCATCCAGAACTATGTATATCTTGTTCAATTGGACTAAGCTTATTTTTCATATACTGAGTAGATTTTTATAGAGATCGAGAATTTCACTGTTGATATGACCTTGATCTAAATTGAAAGCTCAAGAAATCAATCAAGAAGGGTTGACTTAATTTATTTCTCCTGCTTTTTGACTTCTGAAGGGTTTTTAAATAAGGATGCTTCTTTCCAGATACTTCATGAAATTCTCAAATGTCTTCTGTCATGGATCTTTCACTTCAATTAAAAGAGTAGCAAGGTCTGGGCAAAATGATATTATTAGTAATAAGATCTACTATTGTGGATCATAACTGAGTTATATGCAGCTAGAGATTATACCCAGATTACAAAATTGGTTTTGTCTTAGGGTGCTATTGCCTTTGACTAAATAACAGCAACTGATCTTATGGGGCAATCTGTTCATGTGTCTGAGAGAGTGAGGGCTTGTGCATGTTACAACACTTATCTAGCTCAGTAACACTGGTGGTAATTCTGAGACTTTTTCAGGGACAGTCGGACATGCTTTGGAAATAAAAACAGGGATGATAATTTCATTTCATGAATAGCATGAGGTAAATTGATAAAATAGTGGAAAAGAGTAATGAGATGGATTTTTAATTTTCTGCTGGATGAGGAAATGGGGAATTTTGCACATGTAATACATAAAGCCACTAAATGCAGGACCATTCCTGCCAGTCGCAAATGACTTACCATATTCTTTAGTACTGATGTTTTGTAATACTGCTGCTAGCTAATTTAAATTTCAGTGTACAGTATTCTGCCATCGTACTTGCTTAAAGATCATACTAATTTGTGGATTTTAGCTCCTTATTGTAAAAATCCAATAATAGAGTTTCAAGATAGTGATAGTTTAAAAAAATGTAATTCATGTATTGTGGAAATGCAGTTGTGAGGGAAAAAAGCATTTATTTTTCTATAGTGAACAGATAGCTTTTTAGAAGTTCATTTTTGTTTATTTTTCTGCAGAGACCCTCTTTTGTAGAAAAAGTGCAGTTAACTCTCTGAAACTTTGTTTCCTCTTTTATGAGTTGCAAAGGTAGTTTGATAATATGCAGCCTTTAATGCTTAAATTAAAAGGGAAAAAATGGAATCTTATGTGGCTATTAGTTGTAGTGCTCTTGCAACATTTTATTGCTACATTTAACACTTTATATTGCTTTGACATGAAAAGTAAAGGTACTTGAATGAAAGTCTGCTGAATCATAGCTGAAGTTCATTTCATATTTTTAACTGTTCTGGATATTCAAATCTGTGCAATTGCACTAAATGAACTACAGAAAAGTCTGGTTGCTGCTATCAGAATCTTCTTTCCCTTCTTTTTGTTCCATTAAAAATATTTTATGCATTTGTGCATTTTGCAATGCTTACTGCATTTTAAAATGTTCAGTTTGTCTTTCAATCATTGTCAGTTGAGTATAGATCATTTCATTACATTATTCCTGTTTAATATGTGTGGGTGGGTTTTTTGATCTTCTGGGTTATAGTGTTTAATAATAGTACTGAAATAAATGTTGCTGCACACAGCCCTTGATATTAAAACCAGCTCTACAGCCATCAACACAAATCCTGAGAGAACAGCCTTTCATACTTAGTGATCCAGCTACGATCTGTCCTGTGGGCACGCCTCAGGGAATTCTGAAGTCAGCTGTCTCTTAGAATGTGTACGTAGAAAATTGTATCTTAGGTACAGGTTAAGGGGTGATATTAAACAGAATGCCATTACCCTTTGTAATCTCATGTCATTATCTTTTAGAAGACAAACATTTTAATTCTCTTACGCTGAATATTTTTGTTGGTGTTAAAAATCAAATACTTTTTCCTCACATAAGATTTGAGATTTGTTAAAGACTTTTTAGCTTTGTTGAAGTCTTGTTGAAGTAGAAGAACAATATAGTGTTTTAGTATTTTAGTATCCAGACTGGACATGAGTTATCAGGTATTTGGGAATTTGGAATCATTTGGATTTGTTGTTTTTTTTTTTGTTTTTTTTTTAAATCATGTTAACTTTTTGTTCATTAAAGCTCTTTGCAAGAGAGCATGTGCACACACAGCTGAGAAAAATTGTTTATGTAGTACTGTGCTTAAAAGTTGCTTGAATTATGTTATATCAAAGATCTCCATACTTAAATAAGGTGACAAGATGCTGCTTAATTGTGTTAGATCACATGTAGGGAAAAAAACAATTTGAAAAATTGTTTTTGGGCTGATTTTAAAATTGTCTTTTTTCATTTGACATAAATTGCAGTTGACTTAAATGAGCTACTTTGCACGTCAGGCTGTGTGTAAGCGTTCTGAAGCATAGCTGATTGATTGATGCCTGTGTAGCTTTGGCATATCATGCACAGTCACTGAGTCCCTCTTGGACTGACACAATAATGCCACTTTAGATATACAATTAGCTTGCTCTTTTCTCCTGAGATCAAAGTGTTACAGTGCTTCTGAGCATTTTTATTTGTTTATACATTATAAAGTATCTCTCTTTCAATTGATCTTCACCTGTTGCCAGTTGTTTGATCATGGAGTATGACCTACACTTTATTAGAGTCATCTTCCCACAATTGTTAAATAGTCATATGGAAATGAAAATGATGTCCTGAATTTTCATGAAACTTTTTAAGAAAATTGGTTTTGTTATTTTCTTGTGGAATCTTGAAGTAACATAAGTTCAAATGTTACGTGCTGGTCAAAAGCCTGAAAGGAAGGTGGCTTCTTTGCCTTGAGGTTTTCCAGCAGCTGATTCTTGCTGCGTAATGGGGAAAAATCAGAAGTCCTCTCTCAAAAAGTAAAAGGCCTTTTGCTGTGTGTTTGCATTGTTTTAGAGTTTATTTCTAACAAGCTTTTGTCCTTGAAGTGTATAGACACTAGCTGTCAGAAACCATTTATATGCCTTGTGAATTTATTAAATCGTGTGCTGAAACTAATATAACATAATTGAAATTCTGTTTTAAGGAATTTAATGCACTAACTGCTTCCCACGTAAATACAGACACCTAAACTGTAAGATACGGGCACTATATTTTTAAGATTAAAAAAAAAAAAAAAGTAGTGATATCCTTGTACTTTAACTTATAGATTAATAGACCTTTAAATCTGAAACCGGCTAATCATCTTACTTTAAATGAAATAAGGCTATTTTAGACAGCTTGTAATAAAGGGTGTATCTTAAAGGTAGATAAATTCAGGATGGAGCAAAAGATGATTTCTGAACTTATATTCAGGGAGGAGCCAAGGTGTCCATCTCTAGGGTTCCCCATTCTACCTTCCTATTTGTCCTTTGGGCAGCAGTTTCTGTATAGATAGTCTGTAGCAATTCTGGTACTCTGTAATTTTGCCACCTTAAATTTGTGTTTCTATGAAGTCTTAATCTTGCCATAGGCAGCCTGAAGGAGTGTCAGGTGGTAGCTAAATGATGTTGGGGGAAAGAAACACCTTGCAGATAATACTGCGCCATTTCCTTATCACATTTGCTTTTTTGCTGTTGTTTTTGAGTTTCTCAGTTGCACTGTACAACTTGTATCATGACATAATTATCAAATTCAGTGACCTAAAGAGATGTCAGTTCATTTGTTCATGAACTGGTAGATATGAGTGGTTCTACTCAAGAGCCTTAATCATACATGCTGGAAATGCCAGAAGGGAATTCTGGTGAATTCTAAGACAAGAGGAAATTATGAATGACCTTCAAGCTCCTGTCAAATTTGGAACACTACCTCCAAAAGACTACAACGGTTAACAAGCATATGATCCTGAAAAAACAGAGATGAAACACATGAATAAGTTCTGTGAGGAAGTACTGACCAAATACTAACTACATGTCAATATCATAAATACTGACTAAATAACATCAAAAAAAGCTTGCAGGATGTTTTTTTCATGATGGTTTTCCAGCCATTTGTTGAAATAATTCTGGACTGCAAGGACTTAGCTAAGGAGAAATGAAAATATATCACTGAGATAGTGTGCAGCAACAAATGTTAACTTTCATGCTAGTATATGTCTTTTAAATGTCAAGAGTATCAGTAGAAAGAGAAGCTGAAATAAAAAAGAAATGCAAATGTGGGCAAGGGAAAGCTATCCTCTTCAAAGTGCAAGTAGCAATCAATAATGTCTTAACCAGGCAAAAGAGAGAAAAGAAATCTACGCATTGTACTGTCAGAGGCTAGAGGACCTAAGGCACTTTTGGAAAGTGAAAACAGTTGCAGACACAGTGTGGTGGAGACTTACTAATAATGAGGCTGGACATTTAAAACCTCTGCAATATAAATTTATGAAGAGGCAGAAAACAAGACTAAACACAGGAGCTGGAACTCAGAGATCACCTGCATCAGCCTTCATTTCTGACTGCCTGCAGTGCAAGGTCAGAATAACAGGCAGAACCTCTCAGTGTACTTGCAAATGTCTTAGACAAGAACCTTAAGGATAGTGCCCAGGATGGAGAATGAAACTATGCAGAGTAAGCCAAAAATGGAGTGCTGAGAAATAGCACAAAATAGCACTGCAGCCAGATTTCTCACTTGATGCTGGCTTTTAGTTTAGTTTTTTTCCTCAGCTCTTCCAAAATATATGAGGAGAAGAAATCAGATAACATGACCTGATGTCATGAATATTTAACAGATGTATTGCTATGCTTACACTTGGTTGTGTCTCTCATAGATAAAGAGCTTGATTGAAATGCAATCTTAGTAACATGTCAAATGATTAACTGTAAAATGGGAATAGACAGAACAGTTCATGAAAAAGGCTAGAACTAACTTGCACGGCCTTTCCATTGATTGAAGGCATCTATCCACACTTGTTTAGTTCAGTCCATAGCCTATTTTCCTATAGGAGTACTTCCATGTTCCTTGTTGCTTCCTGAATCCAGATGTTTGCATCTGTTGAATGCTTTCTAGTATACCTCGCCTTTGTAGACCTACTACTATCTCTGACTCTGCAGTACAGTGTTTGTATGTTAAATATTATTAGTAGAAAGATTTTTATTACTGACTTCTCACTGCCTACAAACAGTATGTGCTATTTTGACCTGTCTGAAAGTTTAGGGATTAACTGCTATCAAGTTTGCAATTCACCATATTTTCATCCAGTGTAGTGGTGCACTTTAAACAGCTGTAAGGCACATTTGTCTCAAAGACTGACCTTTTAAATATCTTCATCAAGACAAGGAATCACATCAGGATCCTAAGGACTGTTTTAAGTCTACTAGTTATTTTCTGCCTTTCTCTGGTTTATTTAGTCCAAATGTTCTGCAATATGTAAAAAAATGAAAGGATGAGATAATAAACAGTTTTCACATGCTGCTTGATATGCAGAAGACTGTCAGATGTGAAAGTGAGGAAATTGGTGTAAAAATGGTTTCAAATAGGGTAGTTCCATTTTCCCTTCTTTATGTTCCAGAGGTGCAATAAGAAAACAGGAAGGGAATGAATAATCAATATCCTTTCACAAGACAGGATCAACCTACTTCTGCAGAAAGCTGGAATAAGCTTGCAGATCAGCTGAGCCTTCAGTTTGTTGAAATGCATAGTTAAAATGTAGTACTGCCAATAGGCTTAGTAGATATTGAATCTCCAGTTCTCTTGAGTTCTCAGCTTGAAGCCTTTCAGTAAAACATTTGGAAAGCAACATAAAACAAGTAAACAAAATAAATTGATTTTTTTTATATTTGTAGTTGCACACAAATATGGAGTTTAAAATAAGTCTAGCTGTAATAGCCTCTGAGTATATTGTCTATAACTTAGCCTATCATCTTGATCTTTTATCTTCACCTGTGATGTATATTGTGTACAGTCATTTAATTTCAGAGGGGTTAGTTTTACATTTGCTGCTATTTTAGCTCTAAAATACTTTTTTTTTTATCCAGCTTTGTACTTGACTCACCTCAATAGTCATATAGATGTGAAAAGATGCTAAGTTTTTAAGATAACTTTGTTCAACTTCATGTTATGGACACTCATACTGAAATATGCATACTGCTAGTAGCTGGGAGAATTCCAACTGAATTCTTTATGAACTTTTCCTGACCTGCTATGTACTGTGTCAGCTTTTCCCTGTGGCTGACATTATGCATGGATGGATTTATTATCCACCACACATTATGATGTTATCTTTGCTTTCTAGTAGAGTGGTGACAGAATTGTTCCCATTGTTTTTTGACTTAGGAAGTTTATTTCCATATGCATGCAGTTTTCTGCCTGTTGCATAGAAAATGCAGCAGCTTTAATCAATGCTTTTTTTGTTTCTTTCACAAAGGTATTGTTAGGTAAAGTAGCCAGCTTTGAAGAATGAGGAATAAATTAGGAATGCCCCTCAGACAGTAAGATAGCCTAATTAAATCAATCTAAACATCACTTAATTAGACTTGTATCTCAAATGAAGTTAAGGGAGGTAATGATATGACTGATCTATTTTGTTCAGACTGTGATATTGTCACTGTAAGTTTGAGAATTCTAAAAGGTCATGCTTTCAAGTCTCTTGAAACATGGTCCTCTGTAAATAGGTTTTAATGTGGGAAGCATGAAAACCAGATGTACTGAGAAATTAAGAGAGCTGAGAACCAACAATTTTTTTACCAGATTTTAAAGAGGGCACAGTGCCAGCTTCTCTTAGTTCTTCTTAAACAATACCACTGAGCCTGGATGTCTTTCCTGTGTTTTGGTTAGGAAACTAAATGACAGTGTTCATTGTTCAAAATCTTACCCTAAGGAGAAAAAGAAAACAAAGTATACTCAAAAGCAATGTAAAAATATGGCATAAATTAAAAACCAGGAAACAGTGAATATTCTGTTAGAAAAATCTGACAGCACAATCCTCAAACATTTTGAATTTGCAGATTTATCTCTCTTAATCTGATTGCAGTGCCAGGTCAGTACTAATGTTACTCAAAATATTTCCTGGAAATTGTTTATTGTAGTTTTATCTCTAATATAAATCCAATTTAACAGCAACAAGATTGGAGAAGCTGTATACAGAACATTCCAATCTATGTTCAACCATAAAATACCAAAAATTTAGAAAAGCAGTAATGAAATATGCAGGATATTAACTGTTCTTAGGGAATTATTATAGCTATTTTATTTTATCAAGTTTTAATAGCTAGGCAAGTTATTATCTTGTGCAATTTCACATGTTGAAATTACATTCATAAGTGATTTTTGAGAGGTGATGTGGTATTGTGGGGAGTAATATAAAATACTGTTGTTTACCTTTTATTTACTTAAGTTACTCTGAAAGCAATACTTGTTACTTTTTTCTGTTGAAATTACAACAAAGAGCAATTACACTGATGGAGTGAGTTCTTTACTACAGAAGACCATTTTTTTTCAGCACAGTCAATGCCATTAGCTCTACATTTTTCACCAGAAGTGAACAAGAGCCTCCATGCTGTGCTTGTAACAATCTGTGCCAGCAGATGTGACCTCTGTCTCCACTACTGAAACTTACACCCACTGCTTCATAGTGCTCACATCCACCACTGAGCCTCCATAAACGTTCAGCAAGTGTCAAGGAATGTCGGTGCAATTTATTCCACGTGGAGGAATTTGATTCCACACCTTCACTGCATACATGCTTTCATGTCAAATACTATTGTGTCAGACTACCCTTCTGCTGCTGTCTGTCACATGGCAACAAAATGTAATGAAGTATTGATGAGAAGGTTCATCTTCTACTGCCATGCCACCAACATCTGCATCTGATGTTCTGGGCCAGCATAATAAGAGACATTACTTTCAGAGCAACTCCTGTAGATTTTCATACCAAACCTCCATGGATGTTGGTTTTAATAACTTGTTATAGCATGAAAGGGAGGCTATAAGCTAGAGAAGATTAGCTTGCTTCTAATTTCCCTTTTAAGATCTGATAGCCTTCTCAGAGCCAGGGGTGGTGTGGAACATTCTGGTGGATATCTTCCTTCAGCATGTCTCCAGTGCAAATAATGGCAGACAAATGTGGACACTTACCTAATTCCAGCACTCTTTTACAGGCAGAGTGGAACAAGATAATGTGTAATCCATCTTATAGGAAAATTCACTGATCCCAGGAGATATAAAGAATTCCTGTGTACTACGTAAACTGAGATAGTTTTAGACTAGGAACATTCTCATTTCTCTCACCGCACTGAAGCTGGTGACTGCTGATGATGTGCTTGTTTCCTATGCCTGCTTTCAGAGATTTTAGGAGAGATTGCTGCTTTACTTTTAACTTTCACTGTCAGTCTGCTGAGTAGGACTTATCAAGTCATCCTAGAAGACTGAGAAAGATAAATTAGATGCTTAATTTGTACATCAGAAACTGCAGTCAAACTAATTTAAAATGGACATTTTGATAAAGTAAAATAGTACTGTGCACATATTAGTAATTGCTGTTTTCCACAAAATTATTAATGACAGATGAGCTCTGGGTTTTGAACTTTTGCTTAAATTAATGATTGAAGGATATTGCGTGAAATATAGACAACAAAAGCTGCTAGGAACTGATCACAATTTTCAATATTAAAACATATTTTTTTATTTTTCTATATCTGTGATCTTTATGGCTTTATGTAAAAATTAATATGAAACTGTGTATGTGATAAAGGTAGTTGAATATTCTATCCAAAGTTAAAAGGAGATTTTAGACATCTGAAAACAGAATCCTATGTGTACTTGCAAAAGTCCTTCATGTATAAATGAATAGTTGGCAATGTGGGTCCCTCTTCCATAGGTTGCTGTTAGGACTCCAATGTCCATTTTTTTTATTTCATCTTATTCTTCCTGTATTAAATTCCTTCTGCCTGTACATTTGCACAGCTGTCCTGTACAGGACTTGGGTACATAGACATACATAACTCTGATAATATGGTATTGATAACCCAACTATAACCCAAACTCGTATTAAGGCCTAGATCAATCTTTTATGTGCAGTTAGTTGTTTATACCTGGTGATATGCATCTCCCTCTTGGTTTTCATCTTCCATCTGTACATTTGTCTTGTCAAATTATAGTCTAAACTTGAAAATGGAAGTTATTAATTCCAACTGGGCAGTGTTATGTTTTGACATATCCTGTGTAAACAGACTGTTGCACATGGGTTTTCTGTGATATCTTTAATGGCAGGACACATGTATTACATAATTTAACTACTTATTGCCCCCATCATCATGATCATCCCAGCTTCAGCACAAAATCTGAAAACTGATCTTCATTATTTCTCATCTTTGTCTGAATTCTTTCAGTCTGCTTTAAAGTTTCCCCATTTTTCCCCAGTTATGTTTAGGGAAAGATCTTTCATGTGATTTCTTGTTCTTGCGTCTGGTCTCCCTGACGAATGTAGGTGTTGTGCACATTCTTCTTCCTGTTTTGCAAACCATTTTATTGTACTGCATCTCATTTAGGCATTACTGAGAGAAACAACTTGTAAAAGAGTTAGCTGGGTAGCGTTCTTCAAGACATTTGCACCTTATGTGTCGGCATGAGTCAAATAAAACAAGTAAAAATTTAAGAAGAGTAATATGGAAGTAAGTGTTAAATGTTTTAATTTTCATTTCATAGCAAATAATCATCCACAATTAAATGATTCTACTTTATGTAGCAAACAGATACTTCTAGATTTGCACTAGATTTGAGGGGACAAACAAGAACAGCTAAGACTAAATCCAGACACTTATCCTGTAAAACCTCGCTTCTGTTATAATTTTTTTTGAACTGGCAAAAATTAACTAGATCATAAGATTACTCATCTTACATATTGCTAATCAACAACTACCAGGTATATGCATTTTTGCCAGTGTTTTGATCTTACAGATATCTTGTTTGTATAAATATCAACAGGTAAGTTGTGTCCTGGAACAGGGTATAAATTTGAATGTCTCTGGAGGAGCCAAGGTGGATAGGAAGGCCAGGGCCTGACAAAACTTATGTATTCACTATTATTACTCTCCTAATTCATATTAAAACAGGACCATTTGAATCCACTTTTGAATATCTGAGTGTGGCAAGCAAAATTGCTGGTTTTGAAACTGGGACATTGGCCTCTTGATGTCTGTCACCTTCTGATAGGAAAGCTTAAGTAATCTCAATTTAGTTATTTTTTCCTCTTGGTTTCTCCACTTGTCCTGTCCTATCTAAACTGTCTGCCAATGGCCCTTGATTAATACTGATACTCGGGGCCAAATTTGTTTCCTTCTTGGGCAGAAACAATATTCTATTTTACGGGAGTCAGTTATTGTCTGTTTGCATCTTCTGTAGATTTAAGGAGGTGCTGCAGATATTTCAGTACCCTAAGGACATTTTTATGTAATCATTGCTTTTGGGCTGAAGCAATTAAAAACCCCACTGCATACATGTGCTGCTTAGTATAATAAATTAGGGGAAATGCAAAAGAATTGCAGTAAATAAAGTAAACACAGGGGAGTTCTGGATTCAGAACATAATTAATAGAAAACCAGTTGCTGTAGTACATATTCATACTTATAGATGCTTAGTTCTGTGTTTTTTGGTACAAGTTCATCTTGGAATCTTCAGTCCTTAAATTGCAAATTGCTTTTTCTCACTTGGATTTGTGCTTTAATTAAATATGTACTTTTCTTTTAATAAAGCCTTTACTTGTATCTACTAAGAACAACAATAGGAATTTGTGTGAAAACATTTTTCCCAGACATGGTGAATGAACTGTCAAAATAAGGTTTGGAGTCTGTGGGAATTAAACCTCTCCGTCATATCCATTTTTAATAATTCTTTATATGATCGACTCCATCATTCTTTTCTTTTTTTCCTTCTACATTACACATTTAATGTTTAGCTCTCCATATTGCTTTTCACAAGTTTCTTGCTCTTTTAGTCTCTCCCTCTGGTAATCTTGGTTTAAGATAGTAAAGAGTCTTACAGTTGCATTTGGTTTATTCCTTCACAGGAGAGAAAGTACACGTGTGTTGCATGGATTCATTAAAGCTATTGTGTGATCTAGATATCTAATAACTGTTATCTCATACAGTTCCACAAATATAAACTATAAAATGAAGTTCCACAATTGATTTAACTTCACCTATGCTAGACTGTGTGAGGATAAGTTCTGTTTTCCTACTGAGACAGATTTTTCAATATCATTCAGCTGTTGTCTGAGTTCTACAGGAAATTTTTCATATTGTTTAGATAGAAAATAACACTTTTAAAAGTAAAAAAAAAAAAAAAAAAAAAAAAAAAAAAAAACCATGACCTAAACTGTAAAAGGAAGTAAGTATGTCATGTAGGAGACAGCACCTTACAGTTTTTCAGCAGTTTCTGCATTTTAGAACTTCTGAATTTACTCGTATACTCAGTTACACAGACATTCTTGAAACTTTTAAGGCAGTGCATTGTTTATGTATTTTTAGACGTGTCTTTGAGTAGATTAGATATTCCTTGTGACTACACCACTTCAGGTGAAAATACCAGCATTTACAGGTAGAGTTAATTCATTGTTGTTTTTTTTCTTTTAGGGGTTTAAGTTTGCAAAGAAAGAAATATTGAAGTTTTAAAACCGACTAATTATTCATTTAAGACTGATTCAATTTTTAATGTTGTATCTGATATTTAGCATAATAAGCTCTTTCTTCTGGTTCACTGCCCAGATGGGCAATGGGGAATTAGGGAGGGGATTTTGATAATTTTCCTTGGAGAAAAAAAAAATAAAACAAAAAGAAAAAAACAACTTTTTTCCTGACTGTAATAAATGAATATATCTGCTTCAGGAGCAATATCTGTGGATAATGGCAGTTGTTAAAGCAGTGGCTTAAGGCTATCATAACTTGTTTAAATTCTTTGCTTTTCTGATCATTGAGATCTTGGTGAAACTGCACATCTCTTGCATGAAAAAGAAAAAGAAAAAATCCTATTATTTGCTGATTTACCATTTTTTTCAGAAAGCCATGTCATTATTAAGTATGGCCTACTGGACAGGAGGATATACAGTGTATTCATTAAATATCCCGGTATTAATCAGTAACCATGAAGTTGCAGATCCTTTGTGTTCCATTTCTTCACTGCTGAACTAAATAATATGATTTTGTTATAGCTAATGTGCAATAGAAAATCCAGCCTTAACTAATCAGAGTTATATTTTCAAATGATACAGTGTTAAAATGGACAAAATACACGAGTGAACAGGAGCAATTTGGTGAATCTCAGGTCCAGTTTTTTTCCACTAACAATGATGGGAGTGTGCTTGTGCTAATTTTTTGGAGGGCATGGGAGAAGATTGACTACTTCTGCAACATCTTCTAGCCTTTATGAGATGGAAAACTTTCCTAGTTTTTTTTTTTAACAAAGCTACTATAGAAATGTCACTGTATGTCCATCTTCATAACAGAACACCATCACTGACAGTGATTTCAGGGTGATCCCAGTGCACCGTTCCCTAATTGGTCATGAATAGGAGGGTGGATAACTACCCAGTAGAAGGGAACTGCCAGTTATCAGCTTGCTTTGCAAGTGTTGCTTCTTACACGGGCTTATATCACTTTTAACCAATTGTTAACATTTTCTACTTCACTGGTCAGTTACTAAGATAATGTACTTGATAAGCAGGAAGCTGTCAGTTGTGTAAATTTTACAGGACCCTTCCCATTAAAAGCTACATCTAAAGCCCATTGAGCTTAATAAGGGAGCCTATTAGGTTTTCATCAGACCTTAAAGCAAAAAAAGATTTGGCCTTTTATAGAGGCAAATTAATTGGGAGAGGGAAGAGGATGCATAGCTTCAATGAGCCAAGCAACTTGCACTGTTTATCTGTTGAAGTCATTGGCATTGCATTTGTGCTGAACTTAGTTCCTGAATTTTAAGTGCAGGAGCATTGGAAAGGAGATGAAATAACATATTTTGACCTTTCATCTATGAAAGACAAAACATTTGTTTAGCATGTTTTTCCTGGGTTTTGTTGTGGCTGATCTGTGCAGCATCACTAATTAAGTGGCCTCAAGAGGCCCAAAATATGAGAGTTGTGTCTAGAAATGCAAAAGCAGTATATTGTTTCATACATCAGTTGCTGAGAATGTGGTGGTATCTGGGGAGAGGAAAGAAATATAGGGAGAGTGGACTGACTCAGTTATTCATTGATCTGTGGCTCCTATGTAGTTCCTTTTGGGGCCAACTTCCAATATCTGGCACAAGTAAAAGCCTATGCTGTCAGCGTGCTCTCTCTTTGAATAGGTGCAAAAATTCAGTAAAAGTAAGGTAAATGTTTAGCGTAAAATAAAACCTATAGAGAGAGTGAGGCAAAGAATATCATTTTGAATGTGGAAACTCAGAATATACCCCTAAGTCTCTGACTTAGATTTAAAAAAAAAAAAGACTTTCAGTTCAAAGCAGTGTTGTTTTTTTTTGTTTGTTTTGTATTATGTTTATTTAAATCATTAGCAACTGCTGTATGTGGCAGTTGTTAATACTGACTCACTGAGTGTGAAGTATACTTTTCTGTTCAGCTGACCTCTTTAAAAATAAAAGTAATAAAAGACGTTTATAATTTTATCAGATTATATAAGAGTTTGGTAACTAAACTTGCAAGCAGTTTTACCATGTCAGAAACAGCCAAACAACACATATCTGTGAGCACTGACGTCTGAGATATTCATGCTGTGAATACATTATGTATTAACATGCAGTGTGTTTACTCACTTGCTACCTCTCAAGCAAAATGAAATTGAGATGCTGTATCAGATTAGCTTTCTTATAGAAGTATTTTTTTTTTATGAACTGAATATTGATTATTCTCTCTGCATCCCCATTTGAGAGGTTAATTTAGTCAAACCACTTGAATCATGGCTACGGTCTTTCTATGGGTGAGATAATTAAGGAGTTTGAAAACTAGGATTAATAAATCATTATAGCAAGTTCCAATTAACATTATAAATATTGTTATTTTAGCAAGTAATTGACATCTCATTAACATATTGCAGGATATAGCTGTAGGTATTAAATTAAGTTTTATAGCTTGCTTACAAAAATACTGGAAAACATGTACATAACTTTATTTACATGGTAACTACCTTTATTTTTTTACAGGCATTTGCTCAGGGCGTCAAGGGTTCGCTCATGTGCAAGGGTTATTATATTAATTAACAGTGTTGTCAATATGACTAAAAAATGAATAGGGCAACATATCTGCCATTTTTTATAGGCACTGTCTGAATTTAAACATTAATGAGGTTGTTTTATCTTATAGCTCTGTGTGTGTTAGCTTGCTAGTTAAGTTTTATGTCTGAATCTGAGCACAACAGTAGCTTTATCTTGAAAAACAAATGAAACTAATTTGTCAGCAGCTTTACTTTGAAAAATGAATGAAACTCATTTGTAAGAAAAAAAAATTACAATGATGAGACTTTGATGAAAAGGTAATAAAAGTGTGATGCATCCAAGCGCAGTCTGTACTCAGATCCAGTTATTTTGTACTTGAACAGTCTAAATTAAATACTATAAATTCTGTCCATGAAATGTAAATACTGTGAGTTAAATCTAGCTGCATAAAAATACAAGTTAAAAAGGAAAAGGTCCCTTTCAGTTTCATCACCATACTCTCCTACATATGATATGAAATACCTCAATCAAGATTGTAAAAAAGATAAGCGTATAACAGAAGAAAATGTTGTTTCTTTCTTTGTTCTAATACAAATCAGAAGGAAAAATCTTGATGGCAAGGAAAATGAGCTCTTTATCTGTTATCTGACATGAAAATGAAGATATCTCTCTTTTCTTATGGAACCTGCACTCCTTGGACTCCTAGTCCAGCAGACTGAGAGTGTTACTAAGCACAAAGCACGACTTGCGAAAGGTGCAATACTCTGTTCCTGCTGAAGTAAGGGTTTTACTGTCAATAGTAAGGATTTCCAGTTATTTCTGAGGAAAATCTTCAGGCATCAGTGAGATAGGTGTTTGAATATGACCTCTTACTTTAGAGGTGTAATTTCAATATTTCCTGTCTTTAGTAGCATGATTGACATCCCACAAGTAGGCTGAGATTTGGCCTCCTTTGAGAAGGAGCAAGAGTTGCACTCAGGAGAACAATTCAAAGTGCTTTGGCAGCCCTTTGAAGACACTAAGAAGCCAAATGTCTACATCCAGTGAAGGCAGTGCATTGAAATTCTTTGGGAAGAACTTTAAATACGTTTAGGAGCCTCAAGAGTCTCAACAAGGGTCCAGGGAGATATGATTCACTGTAAAATGAGCACTGTTTTGATTCTGTTCTGTGCTGGTAATGCCAAATACTTTACTCATATATGAAATAATATGGTCCCCTAAAACTGACACAGGTCTCTGCACACCAAACCCTACAAAAACAAACAAACAAAAAAAAAAACATAGTGTACTATAAGCAAATCATTCAGCCCCCTTAAGGAAACTAGAGCACACCACAAGCTTTATTTCCTAAACTGGAAGCTGAAATCTGGCTGGATGAGGATCATTACTTTCCTCCCCCATCAAAGAAAACAGATTTGTCACGTTCGAAAGATTTACAGTGCAGTACTTTGCTCATATCTGCTTTTGTAAGCAGCATTGTAAAGCAAAACAGAAGAGCCTAGTAGAAGTTCAGTAGCTGAACAAATGTTTCATATTCATTCCTCTGCAGAAAATAAACAAAAATCATTTCAAAATTTGTATGGTACGGGAAATTGGGATTAACAAGGCAGTAAGTGAAAGCACACTACAGCCTCAAGCACATTTGTAATTAGGTAAGTTACAAACACTTCAATAATGAGAGGTATAATAGAAATTCTGACAGGTCCTGTGCTGTAGAGAGCTTCTGGACACCACTGTAATAAATGAACAGAGATCTATTTGATTTTTTGTTAAAAGTGATGAGTCCCAAGAGTTTTGTGTTACTTCATTTAGTACTTGGTGAGGCTGTTTATATGAGACTTTCCTCTACATTTTAAATCACTTATTGCTGCTTTGGCAGTGTCTGCTAGATTCCATTAGATTCATTAGCTCCTCTGAAGAGCATTGCTCTGTGGAAATAGCTGAAACAGCTGCCCTGTGTAATTTTGTTATTGCTTTAATTTACTCAGAATTCTGTTTTAACACTCCAACTGTCAAATAGAAAGTGGAAAAAACAATCAACATAAAAGCTTTTTCTACCTTAGTATTCTTACGTGTACAGTCTGTGGGATGTGTAAGAAAATAAGCAACTGTAGCTTTTTGTTGTCTCCTAAGTGATGGAGCTGCAGGGAATAGTGCTTCTCAAAATCCATTCTATGGATCCCTTCTCTGTGGGGTGAGTTCTCTGCCAAACTGCTTCTCTCACATGGTGAAACATCTGTCAGTCTCCAAGCAGAGTTGTATTCTGTCCAGCACCACTTGTTCACATTTAGCTTTTAGCCAAATAACGATCACGAGATACCTAGATACGTGTTGTGCTGTTGTCTGTCAAGCTTTCTTACTCAGGACTGTGAGATATAGTTTTATAGATTGCCTTGGTGTGACTGCAGGTATGATCCAGAAAATGCATCAACCCATTTCATAAAGTTCACTCCATAAGTCAGCAAGCTGCTTTGTGTGTGTTCTTGCTGCTTACAAGAATAGAAAATCAGTTACTATTTGTAGTTGTAACCAGACCAGCTAGAAAGAAAATGCAGGAAACATACTGTTGTTGATGAGTACTGATTAAAACTACAAAGCTACAGAACAGCGTAAGCTGAAGACAACAATTCTGGGAGTAATTCATGTTCAATATCTCCCATAGAAGCAATGTAAAACTGAATAATTGTGACCAAAATTTTGGGTACCTTTTATGATGAACCTAAAAATACTAGGTTCAAAAGGTCTAAATGCACGAAGGAATTACTAGGCTATTTTGTGAAGAAAGAAAAAAAAAAAGTAACTCTTCAGAACACATTTTTATCTCTAATTTTGATTCTGCTCCAATATCATCTCTACTGAAATGAGTCAGTCATCTAAAAGAGGACTGGTAGGATTCACGGGGAAAGTAAATCCAGATAATGTCTTCAGGCAATTAGAAAAGTCTGTGAGTAAGTTCTGGAGAGTTGAATGCATGCCTGCTCTTTTCATAAGATTACGGGATTATTTAATGTAAATTAAATATTGGAAACTAATCAGACATATGTTTCCCTTCAAAGGTATCTGGGAGAGGGAGTCAGACATAAAACTGACAAAGAGATTATCCTCTTTTATAAATGTTTTCTGTCCTGAGCTGGAGCATGGAATAAAAATCTTGATGCATAATCTAAATAAATTGAAGAATCTGTTCATATATTTTGAGATTATATTTTCTATAAAGAATATATGTGGTTCATTTTATTTTGAATTGAATGTTCTCTAGGAACTGATTCACTAAATTACTACATTGTTTAATTATACTGCTTAATTATATTCTATATATTTTCTTGCCTGCTATTTTTAAATAAACATTTCATCTTCTCCTCTCCTTTCCCATCAAACTTACTTCTGTAGAAGCAGTTTGCTTGAGATCTGTGCAGAGCTTAAAGTTAAATAACATCTGTCGCTGATGCCAACATTTGTTTGGTAGCCAAATGCTTTTCAGATGTATAAGGTGTCAACTTCAGAGAGGAGTGATTTGCAGGCAACTGTTAAAAATCAACATGCAACCTGCAAAGAAAGAGAGACCTATGGACACAGATGAATATATCCTTCAGTCAGATACCTCTAGGTTGTCTTGTAATATTGCGCTGCTGTCTGTCTAGCTGCTGAAAATGATAATTGACAGTTAATTGACTTGATCTTGGTGCATGGAGTGGCTGTATTTTAGAGACAAGTTCTGTACAAAAACTATTGCTTTACCATTACTGTTTTTTTTCCCCTCACTGTTCTCACTTCAGCTCTTCTTCCTTTTCCTTCCTTTTCGTGTATTCAGTGCTCATGTTCTGTTAAATGGATGTAAAGAAATACTTGATACAAAAGCATCTAACTTAATATTTCTTAGAATTTCCAATCATTTCATTTTAGAATATGAGGAATGTATTTATAGCACTGTTTTCCTGGTGAACTTTCAGGAATATTGAGACTTGCTTGATGTCTTTATCCCATAGACTTTGTCAAATAGCAAAGCACTACACAATTATCTTTTAGAGCATAAATACATATAGACAGGTTTGAAATGAACCATGCTGGAAAATAAGTATAATACATATATACACATGAAAGGGAACAGAACAATAGGTACAACTACGTCAAAAAAGAGCACCTAGAGCTTTGTAACTCAAGATTCATCAGTGGATTTTTTGGTTCGTATCAAAATTATGTATTAAAAGCTGCATCTGTATTTGCTTAGTGTATTTCACAATGGCATTTTTTCTGCCCCTGAGGCTGAGTGACAGTGAATACAGGTGGGCAGATACTGATCTATTCTTTGGTGTAGCACATCAGGGTACAGAATTTCCATTGCTTTTTTGTTTTCTTCTCCAGCAGGCAGACTACCAGTACTTTCTTGAAAACTTAACACTTCAAGCACAACCAGTCTGCTATGCTGAAAATTGTTGTACATTCATTAACTGAAAAGCCTGAAATGTCAATATAAAAAAGTAATGGAAAGCTCTTTTGCTAGTAAATACTATTTTTTTAAGGTCTTTACTTCCTATTATTTATTTATTATTATGCCTATTACCATTTTATATTTTTCTTCATTGCCTTTCAGAAATTCATGGCCTTTTCAGAAATATTTATGTAAGTTTTCATCCCTAGGCCAGTGAACTTGGAGTGCTACTGTTGAGCCTTCTTAAGAATACACAAATATTTTCCAAAGTACTAAGTTGATTAAGTTCTGAAATATTAAGTTGATTTTAAAAGCAGTGATGCAAGATACAGGATGCAAAGACAGACATTTCAGTTTTTAACATTAAGTCCTCAAATGTTAAACTTTGTATTTCTTCTGTCAGATGCAGATGTTTATTTACATCTTCCTCAACAGCTGTCATGTTAGTGTCACTCTTTCCTTCCTTTTTTCTTTAATTACCTTTCACCATATAGTCTTGAAGACTAAAGGCCACGTCCCTTCTTTCAAAGGTCAAACTAAACTGGCAGAGATGTTCATTACAATTTTCAGAAAGTCAAATCACTTGTCTTAGTGAATGAATATGTTGTCATAACATAAGTATAAAATACATTTGTGACTGGTATATTGTGTCATTTTCTGCCTTGCAATTTTCCAGTGTTATCTTTTAATATCACTTCATAGTCAGAAGATCCAATGTGATCAGAATTAAGGTTAAGCTTTAAATAATCCAGAAATTAATAAATTTTAATCAACTATATATGCATAGCTATAAAATTTCCTTTTCCTTTTCTTTTATTTTTTTTTTCTTTTCCCAACCCTGTTCATTTGCTTTTAAACAGACAAAAAACAAACGAGGCACTCAGCTTCTGGCTCCAGGTGAACCCTATATTAAGATTCTCTCTTTTGTTGGGAAATTAACATTTTTCCTCATCATGTTTTTTTTACTTGCTAATAGCTATATAAGCAGGCTAGGCTGCTAAAGAAAAAACACACCACTAAAAATTAACTGCAAATGCTATAACACTGCTATCAGAACAAATAATTGAATAATCATTTAAATAAATTGACTGGCACCCTAAACAGTGATCTGTTTTTCTCAGCATTGCTGTTGTTGATAATCTCAATATTCTTTGCATCAATAGTTTGTTAATCGCATCCTTTTGTTGTGATAAACTCCTCCAAGATTGTGAAGGGAAAAAGTGAGTAAAGAAATTTAGGATATTTATAACTGTGTAAGGCTTCACTGATCTGAATGAACTGGAGAATTTGGAGAGAGTTAATTAATGATTTATATTTGCTATAAGCTCATCTGTTCCTAGTTCTTTGGAATTCATGAACTGTTGATCAGCATTTTTTTCACCAGTAGACCAACTGTGGAAAAATAAAACCAAGGCAACCTGTATGTGATGAACAGTGATTGGCATTTAGGCAACTATTTTGGGTTTTCTTTTTTATATGCTGTATATGAATGCTACTTGTTTTTTCAGTATTCATATGATGCTGTATATTCTGCATTTCCAAGATACTCCATTCATACTTAATTATTGTGTTTTGTAGTGAGTTTGAGCTTCATCAAAAGGCAATAGTTTGGCATAGGAAACATGCCTCTCATAAAATTTTTGATAGATGTAAGTGAAGGGAAAAAAAACAGACAATTGATACTGACAGCTGGAGTTTTATTATATGTGACTGAGAAGGAGACTTAAAAGGTAAATATCAGCAACTTTTTGAATTCTACAAGTAAGATTGTAATTGTACCTGATTAATTATTCATCAGAGAAGCAACCTGAAAAAGAAAAAAAATTGAAGGAATGTATGTATAGTCTATAAAATGTCAAGAATAAAACAGGCATTCTGGAAGTTATTGGATAATTTCTGTACTACACAGTTTTTTATTCATTATCTTATTTTTCTTTTTCTATATGCTGTTCTTCAAAGAATTCTAATGTTTCTTCAGGTTACTTGTATGTATGTAAGACACTACCTAAAGCTGTTGAAATCCTTAAAATATATTTTTATTTATTTATTTATGTGTAAACATATATATATATTAAATAGCTGCTGGGTAGAACAGAGAGTAATTAAGTGATTGCTCAGCTTTTGTTATTCTGATATTAATACATCTGAGTGTAGATATTTACCACCAGCTTTTGGATCTTGTTTATCATAACATTCAGGGCTACAAGTGGAAGTTGTTCATTCAGTGGGTGAGGGAGCAGAATGTTGAGAAACCATTGCATAAAAATTTAATTCTCAGAGACTTGACAGTTGATGATTTATTTAATTTTAGATCAGATACTGTAATATTACTGTGTGACTAAGTCTTTCATAAAGCATGTGTCATGACACTATTTAATCAGTTCTAATCTGCAATTTTGTATGTTTCTTCTTGGATCTATTTTTCTGTGCTAATTTTCAATATTTTTTCAGTAATTATATAAAATGAGATTATGCAGATTCATTGACAAACATAGAAGTTAGGTCTGAGCTCTTCTTCTCAGTTTTTAGGACTTCAAATTGTAGATCATGGCTGACACACTTCTTGGTTACAACCTTCATGAGTTACTTTAGAACTTCTTTGTGCCTTTTTGGAAATCTCTGCTAAAAATAATTTTATATGTGCTTTAAAATCATATGCAAGAGAACAATATGTGTAGTAATGTAAATGATTGATTAGCTTAAGAAAGTTTAAAGAGGTAATACATTAGACATTGAGAAGTGAAATGGATTCTTTAGATAATGTTATTTTTATTGGCAGCAAATGCTACTGTCAGAGTCAAAGGGGAGAAATACAGACTACAAAATTTTGAGAGTGCTCAGATCCAACAAGGTAAATTAAAATTTCAAAAAGTGCTTCCTGCAATGATTGCTTTTATGGTTAAACTGGTATCTATAGTACACTGTGTGTTAACACACAGTTTCTTTTGTTGTACCATACAGAGCCATGAAAACCAATTTACTTTTTAAACTAGATCAATTTTAATTCCTAAATGAGCTGATGCAGGGTCATTCATCAGTAAACCTCTGTCAAACAATCTTTTTTTAGACTGTCCAGCTTTGCTTTTTAATGGCACCATTTTGAATTAGACCTTAATGTTATGTCACTTTAAATTAGTGGCTTTAGTTCAGGCAGGGCCATGAAGAATATTATCCAGCCAGGGTAAACAGCATTCTATCAAAACAAATCAGTCTACCTTAGTAATAGCAATGCCACTGACACTTTTATCTGCTTGGTTTTCACTATATTACTGGCTGGATCTTTTTCAACTAGACAAATGCAAATGTATGTCTTAACGGTACAAAACCTATTACTCTCTATTTAGCATGACATTGGCAAAACTGCAAAAATATTGACTTGTATTGCATAGCATAATTTGCTTTTTCTAATTTATCCCATCTATTTGGAGTTCTCATAAACCAGGTCCATGTTCTTGCCCTGTCATTAGTGGCTGTTAGATTGCTGTGCTCAGTAACCCCAACCCTTTTCATTCGCCCTTTTTTGCACCCATGTCATTCAATTCATTGAGTCCCCCTGTGTTCTGACAGGCAGATCAGTAATGCTATGCCAGATGCCATGTGAACATTGAGGCTTTCTTAATGTTGTTTAGTTGTTGAAAACCTGGTGACATATTTCTCTCGCCTAAATAGCATCTCTATTTATTTTTAGAGACAACCTTAGATTAATGTCTGTGTACACTCATAATCAGATATTGATTTCTGTGCAAAATGTTTGTAATTTACTTATGGGAGAAATAATTTAAAGCAGTTTTCCTGGGGATGGTTAATTCTAAGGGATGAGTTACTGTTTTTAGAGTTCTGTATCTTTATGTAGTGAAGTCCAACTGAGAATGGTAGTGGGTGAGTTATTTACCAGATAGCAGAATTTCTCAGCCTACTCAAAGTTGATTGTTTATGTGCACTTCCTACTACATACCGCAGGGAGAAAATTACATAGAACCTTCAGTTGACAGCAAATAGTCAAGGAAAAAAACAGCTGAATTGCATTTTTCCCTCTAAATAGTCCCTAGTAAAAGGAACAGAGCCTCTCTGAGCTGTCTGTTGGAAAAGTAAGGGTTACAATCAATAGAAATTAAATATGTAATTTTGGACTGGGCGTCTGTTCCTTAAAAAGGCAGTAATATATGGAATAGTGATGTAATTAAAAGTACGTGTAAGGCCTGATCCATCCTAAGAAAACAGAATTGATGTGTAAATCTGGTTTTTGACTTATTAATGAGCACTTACAGTACTGCCTTGCAGAAGAAGAATGGACAAGCTGTTACAGCATTGAGCTCTGTTAGCTCAGATCACTCTGTGCTTTATCACTGACTTCTGGATTGAGGACATCAGTGGCACAAATTGCAGATGAAGAGTTGAGCTTGTCAATTTTTAAGTTGAATTATTTTAATTTTTTCCTTCATTTACTTTTGAGCTTTTTTGGAGGATAAAATAGGAGTACAAGACAAAGTTTAGATGGAGAAAATAACTGTGTAACTTCAGATTTGGAGTAAGTTGTTTGTGGTAGGACCCTGAATCGTAAGCTTTGGGACGTTTATTATCTGACCTTCTGGCACAGTGTTCTCTTGAGAGGGACAAGAAGAAATTTAAAAACAAAATTAAAAAGAGAGACAGTGTAAAGTTTAATGATAGTATAGATTACCAAAATGTTGAAAAAAATAAGCATTTCTTTTACTCTCTGTATTTAATACTGAATGAATCATCTTAAGTACTACAATGATAATTGAAAATATAATATTGAATGCTTCCAGGTTAGAAAAGAGAGATGCATCAGTAAAATCTGGAAGACATTCCAGTGATACAGGAAGGATTCTACCTTGCTGTCACTGTTTCTAATTAACAACAACCAGTCACTGTTTCTAATTAACAGAAGAAAATATAGCACAAAAAGGTACAAATAGCAGATGGCTATAAAAAGGCATAAAGATAACAGGAGCAACATTAGATCTGATTTTTCTATAATTCTGTTTGCACTTATGACATTGGAAAGTAATACTTTGTTGGTAAAGCTGAAGTGACAAGTGATAAAATGACAAAAAGAAGAGTTAGCAAATTCTTTTCACCAGTGAGCATTGTGTGCATTATCTTAGTATTTTGGAGATCAGATGACTGACTATTAATGACTACGAAGGCTTATATAGGTAAAGTGTAAGATTAAAAAGCTCCCTGAGATATAATGTATTCATATAGCAATAGAGAGTGCTTCTGCAGTGTCTCTGCTGTCTGAAATTTCAAAATACTTTTAATGAAGACATTTGAGTTATCCCAAAACTTCTATCCATCAGAATGGAATAGATTTTATTATTCTTAGCATGTCTTTGCTTTAAAAACTATCACAATATTTTAACAGTTGAGGAAACCTGTATCAAGTGTTTTATGAGTTCGTTGGAGAAAACTACTAAGGTTTTATTGTCAGAGGAGTTCAATTTCTTTGCCTTCAGATGACTATTTTATGCTAAAGTAAAAGAAGAGACGCACTCGTTTCATTAATTTCAGAGGAAGCTGTATTCTGTTTCATATTTCATGCTCTGGATCTGCTCTAAGTCAAAGTTACCCGTTGCCTTTTATAAATGTTAATCTCAGAAAACCTGTCAATTTTTATTTCTGGAATTATCAACTGTAATCAGACAGTTTAGTTTCAATTTAAAACAAGCATGGCTGTTTTAGAGTGCCTGTTGTCAGGCACAATAGAATCTATCAGCAAGTAAACATGGTTAGATGTGAAAGCAACACAAATGGCTACGCTTCACTTCCCATATGGGATTATTACTTTTCCAGGATTTCTGTCCCATTCACTCTGTGAAGTATATGAATATGTGGAAAGATGTAGTGGTTACTGGTGTTATTAAGAGCAAATTACAGATTTGTAATAAAAAATAAAATGTATATTAGAGTTGAAGGAAAGCAACATGAATGCCAGAAGTAGATGTACTGATATTAATAAGAATGTTCTTTAAGGCAAACCAAACAATATGAGATCTTCATATTCCTTGTTTTCCTTTATTTTCATCATCTATTTTAAACATGAAAAAGATAATTAGGGCCACCTTAAGGAGAAAAGGAAACAGTGTAGTCAATTAAGAAACAGTCTAACTATCTCATCATTGGCAATGCCTACTGTAGAGCAAATCAGTTTTTTTAAAATGATGAAAGCAGCCTATGGGCATAATATTTATAATTCTCAAGAGTGCACTGGGCAGCAACATGAGGTAAGCAGTAGGGCAAATTTATGAGCAGTTTCTATGTAGGATGTACAATAATTAATATTTTAAAATGGTAGAATGTCAGAGTGTAAGGAAGTTAACCAATGATCTGGTTACCTGTGCTATTGCTATCTAGGGACAAGCATGTAAAAGATTATTTAATAACAAATACTAGGAATCTGATTATTACTGGATTCTTTTGGCAGATAGTTTGAAGAGCATTCATTTAGAACTGTGTGCATCATTAATATCATTTAAATCATTTAAATATTTTCTAAAATTTAAATATTTTCCAAACAAGCTATCATAAATACATAAATTTTACATCTCAATTAGGTCATAAATAGATTAAATTGCTTACTGTTGACATTTTCCATGAAGTATAGAAAGTTGCCCAAACTGGTAAACTTAATACTACCCATCAGGTATGGCTCACTCGCTGGATCCCTTTTCTACACATTCTAGATGTAGTGACATTTGATGGTTTGTACTTCTGCACAGTTATCTTCCTTTCTCTACGTGTCACTGGACCTGTATAGGGTGCAACTTGTTTAATGTGCAATATGTTGAGTAGGTGTTTTGCCAATGTATCAGCACATTAAACAATCAGCACAGTTCCATTTAAGGTAATTAGAATTAATTTTCTCTAGCTCTCATGAAAACAAAAGTTAAAATATTTGTCGGTACTTGTGCAGTGCCAGCTTAAGTATGATAGACGGAAGTCATAACTGGTAATTTAATTTAAACAAATATTAACCTTGCTTTGCTGACGTGGTAAGCGACTTTGTGTTGACTGCTTTGGTGAGTCCAAGTGAAAACATCTTTCTTCTCAGAGCTGTACACTTTTCAAAATGGATCATACATGTAGTAAGGGCATTTATCACTGTGAAAAGCATTGGTCTGAGAAATTTACTGATAACTTTTATGAGTCATATAAGCCAAATTCTGTCCCAAATAAAATAAGTTTTAAAAATGAATGCTGATAGTTTCAAACAAACTTAGATTATTTTTAAGCCTGAATGATTTTTAAGAGTTCCTTGTAAGCAAATAAATTGCTGAGTTTATAATTTAATAAAGTTCAGTTAAAATAAGTAGAATTATTCAAATAAGGCCTGGAAATTTTGATTCCTGATTAATGATGATGCATATCATTCATATATTATTTTTCTGAAGTGTGATACCTTTGGAGTAAAAAGGCTTTGGAAGCACTTAAGCTTAGTGTTAAAAAAAATAATTAGAATGTGTTTGGAGACATGAATGTTTGCATCAATGTTTTTAAACTTTAGAGGCTGCTTCCTTCCATGTCCTTTAACGTAAGAACAAAGGGCAAGGCTAAGAAGCTGTATTTTGTGGTCAGAGGAGCTGATTAAATGAATATTTATTTATTTTCTCAAGCAACAAGTAAAGAATCCATGATGTTTTCTGCTAAACTGATAAAAAAGCTTCCTAATCCCTTGCTCCCAATCTTGAAATTTGACTAATTTCACAGGGATAGCAGATATATTTTTTGTTTGTTTGTTTTTTAACACAATACTGCTATGTGTTGTTAAATTTGTGTCGTTAATCCATTATCTATTATTTTTTTCTGACTCTCGGTGTTTTGATTTTTTTTTTTTTTTTTTCTTTTTTGTCATAAACTATATCAAATAGCATCCTGTAAGCCTGATTTCATTTATTTTCTCATTCCTTCACAACATTAGGGTTGTGGGGACTGGTGACACTCCGTATGGCTGCGTTCCTGGAGAGCAGCCAGTGCTAGTAGCATTTGGTCCTCTTGCAGACTAAGTGTCCCCTTTCACTCCTACGATCTTGTCATTTCTCATTGCAGGAGCAAAAACAAATCTCCTGTCTGTCACCATTTACTAGTTTGGATCTTGGTAGTGGTTCTTTTTTGCTGCTCTTGTCTCCTTTCCTGCTGTCTCTCTTATCATTTCTCGCTCATTTCTATTCTGCCCTAACTTAATATGATGTTATGTCAGGAGATGTGAGACGGCTCTGCAAATACTAGTTCTACATGTATTTCTTCATGTTCAGATGAGATTTGATTTTTCCCAGAAAGGTTGAAATGCATTGTTACTCTGCTAACTCAGTATTCACTGGAGAGAATCTGCGGTGACTATGCAGAGAATTTTCTTTCAGCTTAATCTCTCTTTCTGGAATCAGTTCTTGGAGGAAGAATCAATTCTTACTGAGAATGAGGCTTTTATTGATGCAGAATGAGATTTTGGGGTGGAAAAGCGAGGCAGATATCAGATTTATTTATATTCTAGGCTTGATACATATTTGTAAATATATATATTTGCCTTGGCTGTCTGTTTGCCACCTGAGCTTGTGATACATATACTGCATGTATGCATCGAAAATGTGTCATTTCTGCTTGGTGGTCACAGGAACTGAGTCAAATGCACAAAATCCAGCAAACAACATTGCTCCTACGGAAGCAGAAGTTGCTGGGATAATGCTGTTAATTGTTCATCTGTGTTGCTTGAACCAGAACTGCTTACTCTGCACTCCTGACAAGGAAAGAGGTAGCATCAGCAATGCTATGTAACTACCACACTAAAATATACTTGGCAATTATAGGAGGTAATGTTAAAAATTCTTAGCACAAATAATCTTGTGCTCATTGTTTTTATGTTAACATACATTCATATTTGTCCCATGTGTTCATTACTGTTGATAAGATCTACACACTAAACGGATATTCAAAGGCTGAATGGACTGTTCTTGGCATAGCTAAATTTTGATAGGAAAGCAGAAAGGCAGGTGTGTAACTAGGGACAGGAGTATACTATGGTGACCTCCATCAAAATTAGAGGGCTATGGACCTTTCTGTTCCCACTGCTGATCCCTTCTGTTCAGCCTGCCCTGAGAAAGAAGCAAGCTGAGCATGCGAAAATGATGCTGTTCTCCAGATGTGCCTGCCTTCACACTCATCCTTTCCATCTCACATATATTGTTTGGACTCATCCACACTTTGTGAGTGTGGGTCTGAAATTGCACTTAGCTTTATATAACATGAGGAAGTAAATTTACTGTTTGATTTGAAGCAAGTTCTAGAGCATGTGAGGACCAGGGATGTGAATGGGTTGGTCATTTGCCATCTCATGTTTCCATATATTTATGCCCTTGCAGGATCTCCTCCCAAATGTTTCTGGTGCTTTGGAGGTAGGAGATGAAAATTACAGTGGAAAACTATTCTCAACTGTTATCTAGCATTTTTCTTTCCTTTTGGAGAATGGTACAAATACTGATAGCTGTAACCATGTATGTTCTATTTTATCTGACACTGAGCAAAAGAAGAAATCTTCTTTGGATCAAACTGACTATTGATCTTGGTATGTCTGTGCAACTGTTGTCACTATAATTTCAAACGTTTAATTATAAGAAAAAAATGCAGCCAGGCACTGTTATTGAAACTTGAAAACAGTAAAAAAGAGAAGAAATTATAGGTGAACGTATTTTTGCATCTTATTAAAAAAGGGTTAAACAGGAGACAGAGATGTTACTACAAAATAGAATCAGTATTGGAGTAGAATCAACCTGCCAATTTGTTGAAGTGAAAAATCTATGTATTGGGAGAGGATTTATAGTTCTGTTAAATGCGTGAGCCTCAAATGCACAGACATGAAATGGGAAAATGATTTGGAAATGAACAAAGGCTTGCATAAGGCCTAGATTCAGTTATTTTCTCCCAGCATCTGTTATGTATAGTGATAATGCTTTGTTAATAAGACAAATAGTATTTTAGCCCAGCTGTTTTCTTACTCTCTCTTTTTCTGAAAATAAACTCAGGCTTCTTGCTACCAGCTCTTCTCTTAAGAAGAAAAGATTGCCCCCCTTCCCCCCCACCCCGCACCCCCAAAATTCTCTTTCTTTTCATTTCAAACTGTAATGATCTCTCCTGGCTTCTGAATGGATAAAAGCTGGAACAGAATGTTTTTTAGTGTAACTCTGATTGACCTTAGTTTTCACCATGTTGACAGGTTTTAATTCTTCTTAGAACTACATTAACATTTGTTGAATGCATGTACAGCTACATTTGTTAGAAATTTTGTACACATAGAATGCTTTGTTATGGACTCTGGTCTTCAATAGAAATATAATGTTTCATGCCAGCCATGAGGGTTGAAAATCTCTGATTATGGGATTACATTTCCTGCAATCAGAGGTTTGTTTTTTTTTCTGGCAACATATTTTTAGTTTCCCTATTTGTTTTGTCTCTTTGCTCTTCATTTGTGAATTTGTTCCTTCTCTAAATTTCATTCTTCACTGCATTTTCCGCACAAAGAACTTATGAATGAGTGAGACATCCATTCACGTCTTTTAGCAGCATGTATTCAGTCTCTTCACATCCTTTTTAAGAAGAGATTCATTTTCTGCTATTGTGAAAACAGTTAATTCTTAGACTTTTTTTATAGCTTTTGTTGTTTGAGTGTTTAAATGCACACAACAGTTGTTGTGCAAACTGAGCACATCTGGCTGAATCTTTTTCTTTAGTCTCCCCTTAAAAGGGTTTCTTGTTCATAAAGCTAACTCTGTGTTGTTTAGAGACATAACAAAGAACTGGGCAGGATTTAATTTTCCAGCAACAGAAACTGTTGTCGTTTCAATCATCTTAGATTCTTACCCTGAGATTAAATGGGTAAAAAAAAGAAACAAGAAAAAAAATCCTGCACTCTGTGAAGACAGAAATAACTGTGCAGAAATTTGGAAAAGGATGCTAGATTTACCCATGGAATATCATATACTGAATACAGAATGTTTAGAACTCCTTCATTGGCTGTGATTCATAATTAAGTATACAGTTCCCTGACACAATCTCACGAAAGTCATGAAAGATGCAGAAAGAAATGCTGGGCACTTGGAATGCCTATGATGGTTAGTTGTGGGGCTTATGTTGCTTTTGTTTGCTTTGGAGATTGCTCACTTTTCCCAATAGGAAAATTAACATGAGTTTAGTGTTGAAAGGGATGGTTAGCAGCCTGTCAAATATTGTCAGTAGATGGACAATGGTTCATTATAATGACAGAAAATATGAGAAAGTAAAAACGTATTCACACCTTCTGGTTGCTAGGGGTCTTCTATGCCAGAAAAGCAAGGTAAAACAAGGACACAGCCTAGCCAGGAAGGCCTTGAATGTGAGAGATCTTTCTTCTGTAAACTGTCTCACAGAATGGTACATTATTAGAGAGCACCTGCATCTTTCTCTTCAGCTCCCAAAATCTGCTCACATGACACCTTTGGCTTCCAACATTGCAGCTGGCAGTAATTAGGAAACTTGCAGCTCTGACCTTTAACTGCTGATGTCTGTCCGTCTCAGGCAGGGAATTTGCTCAGTGGTCATAATCACTTCTGAAATTTTGTTTATGTTCTTTGAACTCTGAATCTTAATTCCAGCTTCAGACACATACAGATTCTGAAAATGTTCTTTTTAAGCAGAAGGTTTAGCTTTACTCCTAACTCCAGTCTTGGCTCACCTGGCACTTGGAAGTTGTTTATAGGTGCTCTTTTATCCTGACATCTCCAACTCTGTCTCCCCTTGATTTGTGTATATTTTTCTGGTGTGCTGGTGCTAAACTGGTTCTTTCTTGACCTGCCGTGCAGGAATTGTGGTTGCTGTGACTGCTCTCATTCACCTCTAGCTGATGGTTATGGCCACTGAGATAGCAGAGCGATACCCTGAACTGTCAGGTCACCTAATGAGTACCACAGAGATATTGAATGTACCTGAGGTTTTGATATGACCTGGTAACTTCTACCTTCTTCAGTTTCCATTTCTAAAAAATATATATATATTTACAACTTTTTCGTGGGTATTTGTGTTTAGTCTGCACCCAAGCATAAATGCTGGAAATAGAAACAGAAAAAAGAGGCAACTTTTGTTCCAGAAACCTGCTGTGGGAGCAGCAATGATAATGGCTCTTTAGAAAATACTTCATGCCAGTTATTTTAATGGCAGTCAAAATGATGTTAGATATTCTACAAGATCCAGACATCTTTGTTATTTCTCACTTTTTTTTTCTTTTTTTTTTTTTTCCTCATATGTCTATTATCTTTCTCATTCTTTATTAAGGACTTCTGAGACAGTAGCCAAGTATCCCAAGGGCTAGGCACTCTGCCTGATTTTTCTTTATTTTCTGTTGGGTTATGAATTAAGTGAGTATGCTAAGGTAATTTTTGTTACATGTGGGCAGCTCATCTCAGTGTCCTTATTGCTGGTTTTGTTAGAATAAATGTTGGGTCTTTTTTTTTGCTTGTTTCTTTTTGTAGAATCACAGCAAATTGATTATTTTAAATGATCTCCTTAACAGAAGTTTTGACTAAGACTCCCTGGACTTCTTATCTTTCTGAAGAAAACCCTTAGCTATATGTTTCAAGAACCACTGTTCAAATATGAGTACTTTATGTAGAGACAGAAAAAAATTAGAGGCAACAGATTTGAAAGATTCATAGCTGTAACAGTGACCTCTAGTGACTAGAAAACCTAGCAGATCTTCCAGAATGAGCTTCAGTTTTCTGTATACTGATTATTATTCAACTTACTATTTTATAAAAGTTTAGAATGCTGTTATATTACTTCTGAGAGGAATTTTTGCTTTTTGACTTTTTCTGGAATTCATGATTTGTAACTAAAACTGGTCTCTGGTTAAATGTTTGTTTCTTAATAATCCTTGAACATATTTTAATACCTTTAATTTACTGTGAAAGTAATTAAGACTTATTTGAAGCACATCTGAATTTCTTTGCTGTGTGTTTTCTGGCACATAGAACAGAAAATGAGAACACCCCAAAATGACTGCACACCTCATCTCAAGCTCTTTATAAGGATTTAATTTTGCAGAATGTTGTCTCCTGTGATCATCATCCCCAGGTAGCCTTTACTTTGTGCTTCTCACATAACGTTTTTATTATTCTTTTTTATTATTATTAGGATAATTTTTATAAAAGCACAGAATACTTTTTAATGTCATCATGAAATCACACTGCTAGAAATACATTGATTTTGAATGATGCTGCCTTGAGCATAGTGGACTTACTGCAATGGTTTCAGTTACTTAATAGATAGCTGTATATCTCTTTTATCTTCAGTAATATTTACTGAAATAATATAATTTTCTGTTCTTGTTAAATATACAACTGCTGATCTTGTTTATCAAACACTGAACATATAAACTCCATACAGAACAGTTATTCATTTTCTCTTTTGCATCTCCATCTTACAACATTCTTGTAAAATTTGATAAGTATTTTACAGTTTAACGTGGTAGTACTGGTAGCTGCAAACATTCAAATTCTAGAATTAGTTGTGAAGATAGTATTATTGGTTTAGAAAACACAAGAAAATCTGTCATTTAGAGTTAACTTCACTCAGAATCTGGGTACCTTTAACCATTAGCATATGTTCAACTTGCCTCCAAGGTCTTTTTGTTTCATGTATTTCGTGTTTGATTTGAGAAATGTGATTGTTTTCTTGTTGACAATGGGAGAGATGTCCTTGATGAGTTCTTTTCTGATTTTTCTTGTGCCTGTACCTTGGTGTTGAAAACTCCAGAGAAAGATTGATACTTGATGGTTTCGGTGCTTGGCAGGATAGAAATTTTGATTTATTTACTGTAAAATTCTGTATATTTATTGCTGAATTGAGGTCAGATTATTTGGCCAGTCATGCATGAGAAGAGATGGTTGCTTGATTTAATATATTGACCAAGAATTATTTTGCAGAGGCAGTTATTTTGATTACATAGTGAAGTGATTTAAATCACTTCACAATTTTAGGGATTTGATTTAGTAGTTGGGTAGGGATAGTGATAGGAGGATGGTTGGACTAGATGATCTTGTAGGTCCTTTCCAACCTTATGAACCTATGATCTTTGTTGTTATATAGCAGAATTTACTTTCATTGGTAAAGTCTTTAATTGAACAATTATAGTAAAAGTGAGATCATATTTTCTAAAGGATAAGTTTTTAACAAAGAATGCATTGCTGCTATGGAGAAAAGCTACAAAAATCAAACCTCTTTGAAATCCCTTGAATTTGAACACTTAATTTCAAAAGCTTAATTCTCATTTTGTGAATAGATTTTTTAATAGTGGCCAAAAGCACTTAAACATAATTGCTGCTAAAAAGCTTGAAAATTGATTCTTTGTTATGGTCTGTGGAACCCTGCTGCAAAATGCTATGCAAGTAGGTTGCTCTGAATGTAATGCCTCCTATTTCTTTCCATGGAAACTAACACTAAAACAAAACTATTTAAAAACACTAAAATAACACTATTTGATAGAGTAAATTCTCAGCTATAAAACACTACCTCCCATCATCACTGCTAGCTATGTGTTTTCTCTGGTGAAGAACGGGGGTTCTTCATTTTGTGCTTCGGTAGCTGTGAATGGCCATCCAAAATATGGCTTGTTTTTTATGCCACGGTCATCACTACTGAAACACACCACCAACCACCTCACTCTGACGTTGTCCACCATTTTCATAGGTTCATAGGTACATTAGGTTGGAAAGGACCTACAAGATCATCTAGTCCAACCATCCTCCTATCACCATCCCTAACTCACTGAACTACTAAATCAAATCCCTTAGCACCTCAACTAAACACTTCTTGAACAGCGCTAGGGATGGTGCCTCAACCACCTCCCTAGGCAGGCCATTCCAGTGCCTGACCACTCTTTTTGTCTCTTTTGCATTCAGCAAGGGTTGATGAATGTCAATGGGTGCCATTTTTTCCACATGGAAGAATTCAGTGGCACACCTTTTCTTGTTTTTAGCAGTCGCTGAAGTGTTTCCAGTTCCAATTATCTAAATTACAGAAACAAGCCTAGTGTAAATAATATGCTTCTGTGTGTGTGATTTCTTATACAAGCAGTAGCCAATGTCACTGTTGATACTAGCACTCCTCTTCCCTCTCCCTTTTTCCCCACTTCTTTCCTCTGATGAATCTCTTGAAATAGCAAAGCCTGAGGGGAGATACAGTTTGATGGATGTTTATCAGCTTTCAATACTGTTTACCCCTTTCATTATGAACTTAGTAATATAATTTAGAGGGTATGTTGTAGTTTGTGATGGAAAGCTTTCCCATTTATTCTGAGGTATGTGACTGCACAGTGTAAGGGAGAAGCAAATCATCTTTGGAGAGTTCAGGGGCACTTTTATTATGCAGAGAAGTAAAGAAAGAGTCTTCCGTGTTCTGCATGTTCTAAATGTGTGAGTAATTGATGTAGGCATGTCACTTACTGTTAGAACCTAAATAGGTTCTAGCTATTCTAGAGATCACAGCCTCACTAGATTGGAGTTGAAAAAATGCACCATGTTGCTTTCTATTATGTTTGAAAAATTCTTTCTCTTGGGTGACATATGGTGCTGCAAATACTTAGACTGGAATGACTAGACAGGATCTGGACTACTATAAAGATATTGTGCTATCATTATTTCAGACTTGGCTTTGCCTGTTTCCATTAGTTTTTTTTCTTTTTCTGCTGCATGTTAAAGGAAAGCTAGATCTGAAGGTTATATTCACTTAACCGAATGTCAAGTTCTGTGTGAACATCTCAGCTGACATTTTTCTCTATGCTTGGTAAAGAATGATCCAAATGTCTGACAGTAGTGCTATACCAGCTGTATCCCACTAGCCATGTTCAGACATGAAATCTTGATTTGGTCATTGTCTCTGAAAGTTGATAAAGACTTGAAATGGGGAAAATGTTAGTATAATAGCTTGACGTTTTCCCTTTTTTTTTTTTTTTTTTTCCCATTCAGTGTGGATTGGATGTAGTTTCATGGATTTAAACTAAGGGAAATGCATTGTTCCTGAAAGAATTAATAGACTAACCACTGCCACTTTAGTCTTTTCTAAAACACTCATCTTTTAGCACTATGTAAATACCTCTATTAGCAAGAATTAATGCTTCCAAAAAGTGACATGCGATCCTGTCTTTTTAATACTTAGAAATCTATGATGTCAGGTTTTGATGACAGGTTTCCAAAATGACATAGAGTCATTAGTAGCTATCAGCAGCCTATGAATTTTTACATCCAAACATGTAAACTTAAGGCTGGCCAGTTCTTAAAGCCTGTTATATCTGTGTTACTTCAATTATCTGGGGCACTGTTGAAAGAAAAACTTCTTGGTTGTGTGCACAATGTTCCAAATATTATATTGGGCAGACACCAATAAATATCTCCACATAATGGTATCAGTGGTCTGAAATATGTCAGCTGTCTAGGGAGGCAGCTTCTGCTCCTGGGAGATTAAGAGGATTTGTACTGAACTGGAATTATGTTCTGGATCTGAGACAGATCTGTGAGCATGTGTACCTGAAAAAATGGTACGTGGCGGTCTCTCTTGCTTCAACTGGAACAAATGGTGGGGAACACTGAGTGTCTTAGTGAATCACTGGCCCAGGACTGCTCTGTGACTGGCTGAGATAATGCACAAAAGAAGTGCAGAAGATAGGTAGAAAGCTCATTTTGCACGTGGTGCTTTAAAATAGCAACAGTATGTTTCTATCTATTGCAGTGTGTATGTCAGACCAGACCAGCCAATGTGTAATGTTCTGTATAGAGAGAAAAGGTTGTCTAGCTTAGGAGCCCTGGAGATAATGCTTCATTTTCTTCTTTCTGTATGATAATATGTGCCAGTTCTTGATCTAATAACAATATAAAAATATTTAAAATTCCTTAAGATTTCTTTTTTCACAATTTTTCCTTCTTTTTTTTTTTTTAATTCTTCTAGGTTTACTGTAGGGTTGTTGTTTTTTTTTTTTTTTTTTTTTTCTTTTCTTTTCTTTTTAAAGAATTTTTATCCAAAATATTGAAAATGTACATAATTATCCCAGGAAAAGAGATTAGTAAACAGGAAACAAGATCAAGCACTGTTTAGCCAAATTCCAATAGCAAACTAAGCACTGCCTGGGAGAGGTAGCACATCAGTGCTGCTCTCACGTTATTTCTCTCTGAGCTTTATTACTCTTTGACAGACCTTGAATGTGTTCAAGGTTTTGTGTGAGAATGCTTTCATATTAGAGGTTAAACTGGAAGCCAGTGACTTTCTCAGCCTGTCAGTCTCTTACAGACCGTGATGAAATATCACATCATCCCTGACATACAGTGATCCTATGAGATCTTCCCTCCCCTTCCTGACTGTGGAATAAGGAGCTGCCATTTGCATTTCCAACGGTGGCCATCTTACTCAGATAAACGAGCAGCTGGTACCAACTCAGATTTCTTAGAGATTTCTATTTCTTCTTAAGTGCTGTGTCAGCAAGAAAACATTAGAAATATTGTCAATTGTAAGCAATAAAAAGTCTTATTGAAGAAGAAAAGATTGTTAATATTACTTTGTGTGGAACTGCTCTGTGATCTGTGATGCTCTTGATGACTAGGATGGTAGATGACTGGATGAACTGGAGCTCAGGAACCAATTTATTTCAGAGCTCAGAAAAACAACTCTCTGTTTAGGGGAAAAGTCAGTGAGTACAGGTCTGCAGCAAAAAAAAAAAAAGAAGCAGTAGAAATCTTGTTTTTCTTCTTAACAACTAAAAATCATGTAAGCAAGAAATTCTGGGGACAGATCTTGATGCTGAATTGAAAGTATATAGGGAAATAATTTATCTTTTTGTCTACTAGAAATTTTTAAAGAAAAAATTTCCTAGCCTTTTTTCTCCATTTATGGGACTCACAAAGGAAACTCTCCTTGCCAAAAGAAGACATGTATTGCTTGGATATCAGTCAGAGGATATTCAAATCATGGCTTTGACAAAATCAGTAGTTAAGGAACCTTTTATTGACATGATCATATTTTACTGTTTAAAACCTGTTTGTACATAATTAGATACTCAGTTCATATGATTGACAATAGATACTTGCTTACCTTAAAAAATAAGCAAATAGTTTGACAAGACAAGAAAGGAATGAAACTAGTATTTTGTGTCACTACACATGAAAAATGAACTGTAAATAAATAAAGTGTTCAGACAGCTAACATCTATTTGATACATCAACTGAGACTTTCCATTGCAGGTACTATACTTCTCTGTTTCTATCCATAAGTTACATATATTTAAATATTCACTGAAGCAAATGGAAAGATATTGTAACCATGCTTTTAGATTTGAGAGGTTGTTTCTAATAGATGCTTTGATTTTTTCCATGTTTGGTATTTTTTTTTCTTTCTGTAATTTCTTGCTCATATTAGCTTCAAGAAATGGGATAAATTTCATAAAAGGCTCACGTAAGACCCTGAGAGATCAATGCTTGATCATAGGTGTATAGTGCCATGTTCCCCAATTTGAAACACCATCAAGGATCCACAAAATCCTTGTCAGTCGACAAAATATCCAATTACTGTTGCCTATTCTTTCCTTTCTGCAGATAATTTCACGTTTGAGTAAATCATGACATCATTTTTCTCCAGTGTCATTTGTGCAAGTGGATTTTGCCCTCTTTCTTTTATTTTGTGCACAGCTTTCAGCTTACAAACCCCTTGTTTGGGGCTTGAATGGCAGACATGACACAGCTGATTGAAATGCCCTGCTCAAAATACAAAGAGCACATGAGAGCACAAGTAGTTAATTAGACACTACTTCTCTGAGAAAAGTTCAAAGGATGAATAGCTAAAAGTTTTGTAGACATAAGCAATGAAGCAGCACACTTCCTATGACAGCTTTTTTTGTCTTTATGCTGCTTCAGCACTTTTTGATTAGCTGGCTTAATTTTGCTAACTAAAGCTTAACCCTCCAGCTTGTTCACTATAGCCACAGGCAGGATCTGATCCGAAACATTTTCTGTCTTTCACTCCACAATCAGACAGCTAGAACAATATTAGAATCTGGTGCCAAAGTCAGACTATGGAAATTGCCCTCTAAACCACATAATGTGTTAATATTCTCAATGAAGTTAGAACCAAATGCATTTTCAATGTTTTAGCAATAATATCAGTGATCCACATCAGGGGACAGGGTGAGTTAAAGTGGAAGAGCATCTCCATGAGAGCTCCTGAGTTTTCTCTATGCTGAGGTGTAGCACTTTTTGAAGGCTCCTCTCATTTCACAAGCATTAGGCTGTATATGCCATTGTAGGGAATATTTTCTATCAATTCTGAGTGTGCTAGAGTATTGCACTAGGGATTAAATTTCTTATTTTCTTTCCTAAAGGATGCAGGTAAATTGCATCATGAAAGTACTTTCTATGGGCTATAGTTTATTATTTATAACTTAGAAAGGATATTTAAAATAGAAGACTACTTAACAATCTAAAAAGAACAAGTTGTACTGTTTTTACCTTGCGTTATATTACAAGTATTTCAGTCTGGATTTTCTTGCATAGAAGTTCTTTCACAAAATGAGAAAAATTGTTCTCATTCACTGTGTACTGAATTAAATAAAATTTGAGTCTAAAATGCATGAACTAAATATTCCATAATGTGTGGGAAACCACAATACTTTTGAAACAACTGGATATCGTGTATCTGATTTTTCAGCCATCTGGTCCTACAGGCTTAGCTAATGTGATGGGCTGAACTTACCATAACGTCAACATTCAGCAGAAATTAGAGGAGGTAGCAGAGAGGATGAGTATAAGACAATTGTCTTAAAAAAATAATAATAATCAGATAATATATATAGCAAGAAATGTAATTGTATAATTAACTCTTCAGTTAAAATATTAATGTCTGCAGATATTAGTTTCATTCAGTATTTCAAAGAAGCAACTAAACTATTTTAATACGCTGATAGAATATTGATTAACATTTTAATCTATCTTTAGCTCTTTCCCCTTTTCAACTTTGCCACTGAAAACGTGCCAAAACCCTACCACTGCATCTCCACCTTTGCTTTTACCTAACTAACATGTTTCTGTTGCCTGGATACAACTGGAACATGTGAAAGAATGCTACAGAGCTGCTTTTATTACAATGATTCATAAATGGATTATCTGTGAAAATGGCTCAGCCTTTTATGCAGGAACCCTACAGAGGCAGGCATAATTCTAATTGACTGGTCTCAACGACAAGTCTTGCTTTCCTGTTTTTTTACAGGAGTAGGCAGATGCTTTACTGAAAATGACAGCAATCTAACCAGAAGGAATTAGCCAATTTCTAGTAGTGTTAACCTCCAAGTGTATTCATGCATTTTTCCTATCCTTTATCTCTGATTCCTGTGAGATACACTCAACCAAGAAACATGTTTTCATCAGAATTCCTCTTTAGCAATAGGAGGCAGTAAGGACCAAAAAAAATGCCAAGGAAAAAAGTTGTTGCAATAGAAAATCATGGACTTACTTTTTTTTTTTCTTTTGCCTTGTAAAACAAATACTGTATTGAAGTTCAAGTTCCAAAGGGTCAACATTTGTATTACAGGCAGTTGCTTGCCTCATAGAACATGTTGGCACAACTTTTCAATTATTAATTCCTTTTGGAATGCTCAGCTCTTACAATAAATGCAAGGAAATTAACCTAAAACTCTTTGCTCAAAATTATTTAAGTGACAGTATTTATTTTTTGGATTTCTCCTGTGAAAAGTTGGTGAGAAATGCAACCATTTATTGTCAGATAGTAGGATGGCCAGGTTATTTATGAAAAAGTATGTTTTTCAAATTTCTCTAGCTGAAAGGAATGGCACTTTTAATCAATGGCAGAGGAGTGTGACCATTCTTTCTTTCTAGCAGACTCACTGAATAAAAAGAAATAGGAAGGAACAAAAATATTTTTGTTTAAAAATGCAGATATTAGGCTTTTAGTATATGACATTTTCTACCACTAATTGAAATTTCTCAAAAGTAAAAGGGGCTGGTGCTTGCAAGTGGCAAAAAGCTTATGTTTTCTGGTTTTATTTTCACATTCACATTCCCTCTATGAATATAATGAAGTTATTTTCCTGCTTCCTTACAGAAAGTATGTATTTTACCAGTGTGGAGAAGTATGTCTGTGAATTGGAAAATGCACATTTATCTGGGTCTTATTGTAGTCTTTGCAAGGGTTTACAAAAACTGAAGTTATTACAGAACTTGATTTTCATGTAAAGAATAGATGTGGTAGAGCCTTGAGCTTCTTTTTTTCTCTGTCGTGATGTAGTACGGTTTAACAAATGGCATAAGTAGTAGAAAGTACCTGTTATACATTATTATTCTTTAAAAACTACCACTGAACAATGTAGAATGCAAGAACTCTGTTGTTAGTTTATGAAAAGTGATGTTTAAAATTCTTTAGACAGTGGAAGCCTATCACACAGTCAAAAAATATTCTATCAAAGCATGTTTAAAAGAAAAATAAAATAATAATACTTTCTTCTAATTCTCAAAGCAAAGAAAAACACATTTTTATATAATCACGCAGAAAGTATCTTAGCATTAGGAACTTTAATTATGCACAAGCTTTACTGAGGGATTTTGAATAAAAGATCTGTGCACATCATATTATAATGAGGAAGGTAAATATATTTCTTGCAGTTACTGAGGACTGAAGAATTTAATCAATAGGACACTTTAATCAATAGTATCTGCTCCAAGAACTATCAATGGCATTTTTTTATTTTTATTTTTTATCTCCTCGGATATGTTGGTGCCACAATTTTTAAAATCCTTTTAGCTCTGTGTTGGTTTTTGGTCTCCCACAAAGGTGATGCCATCTTCATCGTTGTGCCCAAGGAACCTTGAGAACAACAGGAATGCTGTGGCAGGTCAGCAGCTACATCTGCTTCATTCCAGTTCTCTGTCACTTGTACCCTAAGGTAATGCACCAGATGTTCAGTTCAGTCTGCTTACTCATATCTGTCAGCCGTTAAAGCAAAAAAGTGACAAAAGAATCTTTTGATCTCACCTTATCTGGAAAAGTTTCCTAAGTTAGAACCTCATATACATTGCACAGGAAAATTTTCTTTTACTCTTTATGGAAGTTCTGGAGGCCACACTGTATAGCCACTTGCTAAGGCAAGGGTTGCAATGCTGTCAGTGCTACTTACAAATGAGGTCACGAGTCTGACAAAAGTTGTAATGCTTAATTTAGATTTGGGATCACCACAGAAACATCACTGCATCTGAATGTAATCTAGAATCTGTCTATCCAAGGCATTGGAGACAACTGTAAACACCTCACAGTTTACATAGTATTCCTGTTTGGCTCCTCTCATTTGGAAACTTTGATAGAATTCACCTTGTGTGTGCTTTAATCCCAATTCAGGAAAGCATTTTCGCTTTTTTTGTTTCTGTACATGTACTTGTGAAATGTATTTGGCATTGTTCTGTTGAAGTATTTATTATCTGTGAAATCATCTCCTCATGAATTTGGAGAAAAGTGAGTTCAGCTATCTGCTAAATGATGTGAAGTGAAACATAGTCTTACATTTTGTATGTGCCCATTTGAAATTTAGTTCTATGTACGTGAGGAATAATTAATTCATAACTGTGTAATATTGTTAATAACTTGATGAGTTGGTTATCAACACTAGGTTTAAAATTTTAACATTTATATTTGAAAAAAGTTACAGTATATGCTTTGTAAAGGAACTATTATCAGATATTAAAATCAAACATTGGTTTCTACATTGTAATTTAATAAGCACTGACACTACTTGTAGAAATGACTTCCAGAGGGGGAGGATAGTACTGATCGAAAAATCCATTGATTTTACAGGAGGAGGAAATGGGTACATTGATTTCTTTGTATGTCATGATTATAGCCTAAGAGACTATTTTTGACATAACTATTCATTAAGTTGTTTCAATTTTGTCATTCAGGAGAAACAGTTCCAGTACTATAGTGTGTTCTTATCTTTGACAAAACAAAAAACAAAATAACAACAGCAACAAAACAGGAAAAAAAAAAACAGGCAAAAAATTAACAGTATTTTCATTTAAGTTATGGCTCATTGACACACAAAATAAATACATATATCCAACTTTATTTCTCTATATTGTCTTTGTTGCAAATCTGCATTTTACTGACTTTAAAAGTTATGAAAGAAAACATAGCTCTGGTCTAAATTTGAATGAAACCCCTAATTACAAAGAAACTCTATTTCTGCTAAATGTAGGTTAGCACTGAGTCTTATTACCAATCATAGCTACTTAGAGAAAAATATAAAATGCTGAGGTAATAGTAATCTCATAAAAATAAATCTGCTTCTAGTTAGGATCTTGACTATTTACGTAAACTCTATTCAAGGGAAGAATAGGGGTATTGTATTGTTTTGGGGGGTTTCTTTTTCAGTTACCTGGAGAACTTTGCAAAGAAACCGTGTATGTAGCATGACTGTGACTTTTTAACAATTAGTATGTTTTAATATGTGTAGAGATGAGTAATATTCCTTATCAATCAGCATTTTGACTTCTGTAAGCTGCTGCTAGTGAGCACAGTTACTGCAGAAAATTATGGGTTTTGTCAGTTGATTTTCAAAATTACTGTTTTTATTACCTTCATGGATTATAATTTATGGATTAAGTTAATTGTACATAATGGCTTGAATCTCAAGTATCTAATCATTGTACATCAACAACAATTAATATTGTAGTTCAAAGGTAAATACCTTTCCTTGAGAATACTATTTATTAACTTACAGATATGATTTTTTTTTCCTATGTCACGATAATGATATGATCATTTATGGGCCCTAGATGTTTAAAGGTACATGTATTTTGGGACAATTTGTAGAAGACTGTAGGTACAAGTGTTTATGATGTTTGCTACCCACCCCTCCTAAACAGTTAGATTGATTCTTAGTGGTTTGTATGTCACAGGTAAATATTTTTTCCTGGAAAACAAAGAAACAAATATTAGAATGTTCTTTGTCATCTGCTGACGGTATGGAAGATACGTGAGCTGATGGCTGTTTCTTCAGCCCTTGTGACATGAAGAGAGGCTTAGCTTACTTTTGGTATGCAAGAAATTACCCTAGACTTTCTTCTGGGATTGTAGATCGTTGTTCAGCCCATTCATAGTTCCTGTGTTTCTATATGCCATCACACAGTGCAGCTCTCACTTCTGAGGTAATTCTCATTCATGAATAATAAAAGTAGTTATGAAGAGAAGAATTAATAAGATGACATTAAAAAAATGCTTCCAAAAGAAACACAACTTGGTTCAAAGTTTTAACACCATAAATCTGCTTAACAAAAGATGTATCCCATTGTACTGTATTCCTAAACCACTTTAAATTGATGCAGAATCACATCAAAATCTAGTCATTGCAAAGTGGTTTTACAAGAAAGCCTTGAGGGAAAAAGTTTATCTCAGTAAAGTAATTAAATAGCCTTTTAGCACTGCAAAAAAGATCCAAATTTCATTTCTGAATTTTTTTTCTTTGTTTCAAAAGTTAGTTTCTTTTCCTCTGAAGAATATATTGTTTGTGCAATATATGCTAGCTACTGTTATAGTGGAATCCTTTTTCCTTGGTTACTTTCTCGGCATTTTATATTGGATGAGTTTGATAGATCAGAACAGAACAGCAATGTGCCAAACAAATCAAGTACTACATTTAATAAGATTAGTTTAAGGGGAAAAAAAAAAAAAACTGACTTTTTTTCTATGTCCACAAACCACAACTACATAGATCTGACTTTGAAGGCAGAACTAGGTAACCACTTTGACTTCATTCCTATCTTGTGTATCCTCCATGAGCTGTTAAATCTTTACCACCAGAATTCCTGTCTGCTTGGAACTAAGTATTTCTGGGACCCGTTTTGTTAGTTTTGAGAACTTTTTTTTCCCCTCTGGCTACAGTGGATCACAATGACGTGGTTTTCTTGGGAGGTGATCCTCCCCCTCTACTCTGCCCTGGTGAGGCCTCAGCTGGAGTACTGTGTCCATTTCTGGGCTCCCCAGTATAAAAAAGACAGGGATCTCTTGGAAAGAGGCCAGCGGAGGGCCACAAAGATGGTGAAGGGCCTGGAGGATCTCCCCTATGTAGAAAGGAAAAGTGAACTGGGTCTCTTCAGCCTTGAGAAAAGAAGACTGAGAGGGGACCTGATCCAGGTTTATAAATATCTGAGGTGTGGGGAACAAAGTGGTGAGGCCAGACTCTTTTCAGCAGTGTGTGGAGACAGGACAAGGGGGAACAGACAGAAACTGCAGCACAGGAGGTTCCGCAGGAACTTCTTTATGGTGCGGGTGATGGAGCACTGGCACAGCTGCACAGGGGAGTTGTGGAGTCTCCTTCTCTGGAGATATTCAAGACCCGCCTGGACGCATACCTGTGCGACCTGGTGTGGGGGGGTTGGACTTGATGATCTCTAGAGGTCCCTTCCAACCCCTATGATTCTGTGATTCTTCATCCCTTAGAGTCTTCCCTGCTGCTGCACTATGCAACTTCAAGCATTAACACTGCGTTGGACTCTTTCTGTCAGCATCAACAATTTCACCTCAGGAAAAAGTTTTCCGTTCTGTGGTAGGTTTGGCTTTTGCTTCTGTTCTTGGTAGATGTTTTGCCTTTGTAGATAGTTGATTTTCTATCTCACCTCAAAATTACAGCCCAGACACCTTTTTTGCAACAGCAGGATTAAAGTACAGTGACATTATCTGTAATATTTTCATCTCTTTTGGAATAAGCACGTTTCTGGTCTAGTGCTTTGTTTTTGTGTTTGTGATCTTACGTGTACTAGAAGGCTTTTAGAACTGTTTTGTCTCTTCCATTGCACATTCAGAAGAGTAAGAGAAATCTGGAACACTCTGTCACAACAGATGCATATAGCATCATTCCTTCTGTGGAATGTCTGTGCCTGCAATGGCATTACTTTACATAGACAAATGTGGCAAGAGTTTCTTTAAAATCCTTCTGTCACAAACAGAAATTGAGGTGTAACTGCCCTAACTCCATTTGTCTGTCCTCCAAAATGATACAGAAAGTCACTTCTTTACCTTGTCCTTAACTGAACTGAAAAAACATGTCCTGGAGCAGGCTGTATAGGAGCCATATGTATGGTTTGGCATATATTACTGTTTTCTTACTTTTTTGCTGCATGTTTGTGGGAGGTATGCACAGGAAACCATACAAAGAATTTTATTTCTATATGTAGAATTACTTTTTTGAAAGGGAAAGAGCATGTATGACCAGAATTTACCTCCACCCCTTTGTAAATGATGTAATATTAATATATGCTGTAGACATAAGAGGCATATGATCTCAGTCTCCAAAGGAGGACATGGGGGAATTACTGATTAGAGAAGCTTGTTTGTCTGGGTAGGGATCAAAGGGGCAAAACGTAGTCCACAGCACTCACCATTTTATAATTAAAAACTCCAATTAAGTGATGCAGAATAATCTTCAGGATTCCATCTGGCAGCTACGAGGAGAGAGCAAGAATAACAGTTAACAACATTAATCAAGGCTTGAAGTAGACAGGTTCAAGTACTACAGGCTTTATTTAAAAAAATGAGTTGGAGACAGGCTTAGACTCTGTGAATAGCATTCCATACCACTGCTTATAGCACAAGGGCATGCAACTTTAACCTTTTGAGCGCTGACATTTTCTAGATTAGGGCCAGGTTGCCAGCATAATGTTACTTATTTCTATCATACGCGGGGTTAATGCTGAAACTTGGGAAGGACATGTTGGAGCAACTGCTTAAAGTAAAACACTAGGGGCCATGGAAGAAAAAGTCCATTAATTATTTCCTCAAGTAACAGTGGTTTTAAAAATAGAAACATAACCTTATTTCTTTTAAATTTTTTTTATAAGTGATACTGAAAGCTACCATTGAGTTTTTATGTGTGATATTTTATATAGGAGACTACAATTTGTAACATTTTACTTTACATTTCTGCTCAAAGGAGAAATAGAAAAAATATACTATCAGTGAGAATATTCTTTATATATATATAAATGTATATATATGGTATGGTCATATATAAAGACAGAAATTTTTATGTATATGTAGTCAATAGGCATACTGACTAAAAGATTAATAATTGACATAATTACTGTTTTGTGCAAATCACTGTACAAGAAGGACTTTATGATGTCTTACGCTGTGGTCAGTTTCTACCAGTACATAGTAAATCCCTCTAATATTCCAACCTGGCACTATAGAATACTCTTAATAGTAGGATAAGTTTTCTGAAAGCATTTTTCTGAAGGTTACAGGTGGAGATAGGAAAGTCATTTCATGTTTTCTGAAAGCTGCATTATCCATGTATATTTTTTTATATAAGTCAATTTTACAATATTTTCTCAGTAAAAACTATCCAAAAAAATCCTGATACGATATGGAAAAAAAATCATAATTTTTTAATGAGCTTCATTTCAAACAGATTGAAAACTAAACAAACATAATAATTCAAAACAAAAAAAAACCAAAAACACATATTCTCCAATGATGTAGTTTAGTTTCCAGCCTACCATAGAAATAATGGAAAAATATCATTTTTGAATTAAAAACTTCTGAGAAAAATACATTTTCCCTGTTGCTTTCCAATGTTTGCCTAACCTCCTTGCAGTTTTCAGTACTAACGGTACTTTATTACAGATACATTTCTGAAAATACCTGTAAAACACAGTCCAAGAGTTGCAGATGTATTTTTTTAATCAAAATTCTATCCGTCTGTGAATGTGGTGGTTTAACTACAACACTATGCAGCTAACTTAAAATCAATCCCAGTGATTAGTAGTAAAGGTGGTTACATTATTCTCTTACACTCTATGAGAAGACAGTATGAAGAGTAGGTAATTGATAGTTTTTGCTATAATGGACAATAATGGGTATTTAAAAATCACAAAATATATATGAACTATTTACAGCATGTTATGGTGGATACTTCTGTGCTTTGTGGTGGCAGTTTTGTTAAAACAGGTACAAGTTATCTGCAGAAGACAGAAATCTTGTGACAAAAAAAAGTCTGACTACTATCTTACTGCGGCTTCTGAAATAAGACAATAGTTGGATTCATTTTAGCACTGTTGATGCAATGATATAGCTTTAGTGCTATATTTTTCAAGTTTCTGCAGTGCTAACTGAAGGAAAAAAAAGAGAAAATCATATTGACCCACAGAAGCTAACCATAACTGATCCTCGATTTCTATGAAAGATAGTAAGGGGAACAAGAGATCATTTGGACTTAGAGAAATCAATGCAACATTATCTGTTGATACTGAAGATTAAGGTCAATAGAGCATTACCTCAAACATCTGGATTGTTGTGAATTTTACGGGATACAAACAAATAATATTAAACCCCTGGGGGAATTCACAGGCAATTAAAAGGATAACTTGATGCCAGAAAAAATTGAGAGTTCAGCTAAGGGTGAAACATTTCTCTTAAACTCTTTTATTTCTTCTGACTTTTGGCCAGTAAAATATTTCATTATTTAAAACCTGAAGTGGGCAGAAACAATAACTCCAATATTATTGTCTTTGGTTAAATGTTTATTATACATATAGGTCTTGCATACATGCTTACATACAGGTTTTTGAGTCATTCTGGTTTTATGAATTTTAGGTAATTCTTATGACATAGCATAAAGTCAGGCTTTCATCTTTCTAATGAAACAGAATTGCTGAATTATTTCAAATTATCAATATGATTAAATTGTATACCAGTAAGTTTTCTTTCATTGTCCCTGTTTTTTGTTGACCACAGCTAGGTCGAGGTAATAAATTATGTCAGTGCTGAGAAATGATGTTTGGAGCCAATTTTTAAGTTGAAACTGGGGCAATTTAGAATCACAGAATGCCTTGGGTTGGAAGGGACCTCAAGCATCATCTAGTTCTAACTTTTCCTGTGGTCAGGATTGCCAACCACTAGATGAAACGCTATAAAAATGATGCATCATGCTGTACCCATTCAGAGAACCCCCTTCCGATGGTGGGCCCACCTGTAGGCTGTGTCAACAGCTGTATGGGCTTCTGCTTTAACACTTTCATTTCAGTTGCCATAACTGACAGATGTCTTAGAAACAGTCCTCTCTTTCAAGTAAATTTAAGTGCATGTAATCTCTTTCAAAAGATAAAACAGCCCATCGAGCAGGGGAGTGCAGCTTGTGAATGGACACACAGTACAGCTCTCATGTTATAGTGCTGTTGGATGACACTGGAAGATTTCAGCCCCCCTCAAATACCTGCTGTCACCTTGCATGAGAACTTAGTGCAATTTCAAATTAAATAATTTGGGAAGAAAAACAGCTCCATTTGGTTTTGAAGCTGACTGAAAAGAAAACTATGAGCTATGACTGGAAAAAATAATTTTGAAAGAAAATAGTACAGTGTCTCAGAAATGTTAAATAAGATTTAAATGTTATAAATATATGATGTGTAAATAATATATAAACCACATATATAAATAAGAGTTTTTCCACAGTCCATTTTAAAGGTTTTTGTAGAAACAGCTTCTCTAAAGATCACTAGTAAATCACTAATTGTCTCTACTTTAACTTGTGTGGATACACAGGCCAAACTGTATGAACTATCCACTCAGATGTAGCAGTTACCCATTAAACAAAATACTGAGGATTAGATGCATAAATCAACAGTGTGATTGAACTGAAGGAAGTCAGCTGCCCTGTCTTAGCATCCAAATTCTTAGTTTGATGCTTACACGGGGCTTTTCATTAAATTCATTAATCTTCAATAACGTCTCTGCAAAAGAGACAGATAATCCTTAATGAAAAGGTCTTTTCTTAGTATCAGTTAGTTTAAATGTATTGAGCTTTAACTAAAAGGAAGTATCTGTTTTGAATTACTGCTATCTTCTGAGAAGGCTGATTTGATTTCCTTTTTTTGTTTCCCAAGCTAAACATTACTTTTGCTTGCTCTTTACTCCAAATACGTTCAAGATATTTGTTAAGCTCCTTCTTCACATACAGTCTTAAACTCTCTGGTTTGCTGGAATACTGAGTTTACTGAGCAGAAGGGAAATATGTGGATGTGAATGAGTCCTTTTCCCACTTGTGAAATCATGCATAGGATGGTGGTATGTTTTAAATCTGCACTAGCATTTAAATAGAAGGATTTTAGAGCATTAGAAATAACTATAATTCTGTCCTGTTTTTCAGCGTATTCTACTGAATTAGTAGGCTAATATTCTAATTGTCAGTATCACTTTTATATTTCTTATCATCTGGAAGCTAAGTGCCCAGAATACTATCAAAACAAGTATTGTAATCAACAGGTATGGATGAGAAAATAGGAAACCCTTCTGTTGACCCAGTTGTGATAGTCTGGTGCTGGAAAAAGATGAAAACGCAGACAGTGAGTTATATAGATAAGTAGGCTGTTGTCACTTGAATTTTCTCCTTGCAGTGTATAATAACTAATATTGCAATCACTTGATGAAACAAAGACCAAGGAAATCAATTCCTGTCAGTAGAATTTCAGTCAATGTTTGCTATAGGACATCCATTAAAACTAGTCTAGATACTTAGAATTGAGCATGCAGTTCACAAAATTATAAAATTATTGGATATGATCCTGTTTTCACTCTAGGACATAATACTCTGAAGATTTCAGTAAGATAGAATTTATAAATTCAAGAACCGGATATATCGTTTGATTAGTTGTCACTATCTAAACCAGAGTTAAATAAAATGTCAGATGCAAAAATACATTAAATATGGGGGCATGACACTATAAAGTTACTGTAGCTCTGAGTGAGTGTAAACATAGTAATTTTCTCTTTTAATTTTGAAGAGTCATGAGTATTTGACTGAATACACAAATATTTATTCAGCAGAGGAATTTAAGAGCCATGTCTGTGATATTTTCTCTTATATATCTTTGAATGTATTTCTGATGGCGGAAAAGTCAATTCTTTATTTTACTGTAGTTAAAAATGAAGATTGGGATAGAGTATGGATACCTAATCTGAATTAATTTAAATTGATCTGTTAAAGCAAAGTTTCATGGAATAAAATACCAGATTATCTTTTTTCTTCAGTGTTAAAGCACAACAAACAAAAATGACAAATATTCACGTTTGTAGTTTCCATGAAAATAGGAGGCATTACTTTCAGAGGAACCTACATTCTTCTCTCTAGACTGGATGAAAGCTAAGATCTAAGGGAAATTATGGTTGCAATTTCCTTCCCTAACTTTAGCTTGCATTTATTAGCAGTTTAAATTATTGTTTTTGTTTATGATTTTTTTTTTTCAATGAAATGAAGGATGGCATTTGGGGGAAGAATGGTAGCACATAAGCAGCTTTTAAGAAGCAGAGCCTTTAGCCAAGAGGCAGTATTAATGATGAGAGCTCCTTCTCTGTTTCCATGCAAAGCCAAGTCAATGAGAAATAATCATATAGCCAAGTAATAGCTTTTAGAGGTAACATTTAGCAAGTAGGTATTAGACTGTAATACAATGCAAACCTGATCCCCTTTTACTAACTGGGCTGTTAAATAAGGATGAAACTCAGTACCCTCAATGCAGATAGACAGAAAATTTCACAGGATTAAAAGCATTTGTCATTACTATCCAAAGTCTTTTTTTTTTTAACTGTATGTTCATTTTAGAGATCATTAGATCATTCTAATTCTAAGTAGAACTGAGAAACTGCTCAACTGCCAATATTAAGAGTTTCCATAGAAAGACACCATCTTTAGCACTATGTCAGATAATGCATTAACTCAGTCCTATCATCTTAATTTCATAGACAGTGCATGTTTCTATTCGTCATTGTCTTTCTCTCCTCTCTAAATGTCACACTGGAGTTTAGTAGTGTTCACATTTTATAGACGCCTGCAACAGTTGCAGAATTAAATAAAATTCTTACTAAGCAGCAGCATCCTTGCCTGCTTAGATGATAGAACATTTCTTGGCAAATTGCTTTGTAGTCCGTGCCTAAATTTTGTCCTCAATATCCTATTATCTTAAAATTGCTCTTTACATTTAAATGAAGACTTGCAAGGCAGAAATACCTTACACTTTTCTGTTTGCCTGAACGAATAATATAGTGTAGCCTACTAAAAGCCAACATATTCACAAATGTTTCTGCTATTGAGCAATAAAACCACAATCTAAAATTAGAAATAAATGGAATTTTTAACTTCTGTTACATACAACATTTTGCCAACTTCTGAAAGAAATTTAGCAGAAATCCTTATGGATATCAAAAGAAAGAAATTTTAATACAAATTGATTCCAGGTAACTATTTGAGGAAATGATGCAGCTGACAAATCATGTGCTTCTTGGAATATAATTACATAAAATGCACCAGTTAAAGACTAAGGACAGCGTTAAGAAGTTTCATCCCAAATGTTCAAAATTTAGCAGCTAAGAGAAAAATTTAAATCCCTGTGTTTGGCTATCAGTTTTAGAGACTTCATACAAGGGTAGCAGTGGTATGAATTTGGCAGTAAATGCTCTTCTTTTTCAGCCTGAATGCTGTCTAACATTAGAGAATTGTCCAGCATTCAACCCTAATTTCTATGCAGGATTAAATGTAGGAACAGATGTGTAGAGTTTGCAAGTATGGATTTTGTCTACCTGGAAATGAACCTAGTACAATCCCTGTAAGCTGCCTCATTCACATTCTTTGTCACTCCATCTGCATAGCTTAGAGTCCAACTTGGCTGTGTGGGAACTGAACCTTTCTGAGCCAGTTGCACAAAGTACATCACTACTTGAATGTTTCCTAGCATTCTGTTCAATTTTTGGTTTAAATCTGACTTTTCACTTCTGGATTTACCTGAGATGTGCTATGGATGAGGTTATAAAGAGGTGAGAAATTTGGGTGAATTAAGAAGTAAAAGCGTGTGTCATAGATCAGGTATTGGCCAAGATCACATGTGCTTTTTATATGATATAGAAATAAGTCACACTTAGCCTTCTCAAAAAAAGCTGTTCATCATTTGTACATCTGAGTCGTAAGTAAATATGAAGCAACAGGAGGAAAGTTATTTTCTTTCAAAAGCTTGAAAAACTCTTCATGAAATCCTGAGTATACACCAGTCACAAAAAATATATGACTAAATTTTTTATTGAAGATCATCACATCAATGATTACAGTAATTTCTTTTCCTCTACCATAATTACTTTTCAAATTAAATGTTCCTATGAGATGATTAGGGTTGATCAAAAGCAATTCTTCCTATTTCAACTTTGGGGAATGAGAAGACCACCTGTAGTTTCTTGCTGTTTCATAAGAGCAGAAACACATGATGAATTTTTAGAGTTAATGTACCAAAGGCTATGGGCAGGCTCTTCCATGTACTTCATAATGATTCAGTAATGCACTCCATTATAGAAAGCCTGTTACTGCTTTTGTGTTTTTGTGCATTAAAAGTGTATCTGAAAGTGGAAGAAAAGTGAAGAACATGTCATTCGTAAACTTGAAGTTGAATGCCTGTCACTAAAACTCACGTGGATAGCCATTTATCTTACCTTTAAGCAGATATTTACCAATTATTGCAATCAAACCGAAAGTTAATGATTATTTTTTAATATCATGTCTTGCTCTTATCCTGCAATGGTTGTTACAATGTAACATCTGAACAAGCCAGTGAGGAGAGTGAAGTATATGAAAAAGAACAATGGAGAGTGATCAGAGAGAGACAAAAGTGAGTTCTCTGGGACTCAGTGACAGTAATCTATAAGAAGCAAATTACATACATCTGCAAAATGGGGTCACCACGAGCAGTGCTTGTACACAACATAATCTGACAGTTCTGACATAGGTTCAAATGGGATAGTGCCCTTAATATTTTTCCTAACTGTGGAAGAAAACCACTTAATTCTGGCTGTTATTTTGTCCTACAGTATTATTGCAGTTGACGTGAGAAAAACATACAAGGTATACGATAGGAATCATGCTATTTCGTATTTATAAATGAAGTTTTCTGTTGTCTGAGAATGCAGGTGAAGTGGGGATAAATACGCTCACCTCATTAAGAAATGGCTGGAGAAAAGGCAAAATACTTCAGTTGCCAGTTGTGAGTAAAGGCAGATGCACTGCCTGTTCCATGTCTACATCCTATCTTCCCATGAGACCCAGTCCATGTGCTAGAAAACAATCTCAATTTCAGTTAAATACCTAGGGAAGGGAAATATCAAAATGTATTGTATCAGCTGCACACACAAAGGTTACATTTAAGATGATTCTGTTATATGCGTGGACATAGAGATGAATCACATGGTGTTCATACATTGAGATCACTTTGTACGTATGTACTATACATCATGCAGAAAAGTCATTCCAAATATGTCCCTGAAAGTAATTGAGACAACGTCTAGTCCAACTGCACTGCAGTGAACAGGGAAACCAAAGATAGAACAGATTCTCCAAGACCTTATCCAGCCATGACTATAAAGTCTACAGGGACAGGGCATCAACCACAACACTAGGCAACCTGTTCTAGGTGTCCTTACCACTCTCAATGTAAAAGATTTTTCATATCCCTTTCTTTTTCTTAATTTGCTTAATTTTTTTAAGTGGAGGCATGGCATGAACGGAAGCTCTATAAATTTGGTTCTTCTAATGCTTTTAACTTTTCATAAGTTAATTTTCTTAATGCTTTTCTTAATCCTCTGTATCTCAGCTGGTCTTGAGCTAACCAAATATAAAAGTTATGCAATCACAGAAAAGCTTTAAAAATGTTTATATTAAGGTTATAAGCTGAAGCTTATTATAGTAGTAAGCAAAATAAAAATAGATTTTAAATATTAATTTGCATCACAATTGGAGCAGCAGCAAGGAGTAAGTGTAGATCATTTCAAAAGATTATTTATGTTTATTTGTAAGGTGTTATGTAATCTTCGAATGTAAAATCTTTAAAAAGTTGATAATAGTAAGCGGGAAGACTAAATCCAGTAGTTTTGCTTCACTATATGTGAAATAAACCAACAAAAGTAAACTGTTATCACACAGTGATAATAAGCACCACGTCCAGTGACTTCTAAAAATAGAAGAAAGGGTGGAAGGAGGGCCTGAGAAACTGCATAAATTTGAGCCTCACTTCTGTGCCTGGGGAAAATCCTTGAACAGATCGTTCTGGAAGGCATTTTAAGGCATATGAGGGATGAGCAGAAGATCTGAGACAGCCAGCATGGCTTCACCAAAGGAAGACTGTGCCTGACCAATCTGGTGGCCTTCTGTGATGGGTTGACAGCATTAGTGAACACAGGAAGGATGTGAAGCTTTTGGAGAGAGTTCAGATGAGGACCTCATTAAAGCCTTCCAATATTTGAAGGGTGATTAAAATAAGAGAGAAATCAACTTTTTCATGGGTAGATAGTTACAGGACAAGGGAAAATAATTTAAAGTAAAGGAGGGAAGGTTTGGATTAGATGTCAGGAGGATGGTTTTCACTGAGAGAGTGGTGAGGTGCTGGAACAGATTGCCCAGAGAGGTTGTGAATGTCCTATCCCTAGAGGCATTCAAAGTCAGGTTGGTTGAGGCACTGAGCAACTGGTCTAGTACTTGATCTAGTAGTTGTCAACCCTGCTTTTGGCCTGGGTGTGGAAACTTGATAATCCCTGAGGTCCCTTTCAACTTGACCAAGCCATTTGATAATATGATTAAACTCAGCTATAAAGGAGAAAAGTCTGCATAGAATAACAGTACCAAAATAAGCCATTTTGAGCTGGATGCATGTACAAAAGGCAGATACATCCCAACATTCATCATATTAAGCACATTTTTATATGTTGTTCACACTCTAAAGTAAAAATTTTTGAAACTTAGATCCACTTAAGCAGTACCTAGGAAGGAATCCTACATGTTCTGGTGAATTAAAAAATATCTTCAGAAAATGAGATTGAGTAATAGACAGCTTGTTTCACCCACTTTTACTCCTCTTTACCATTTGCTCTTTAGCATGTGAAGGAGTTCAGATTCTTATGAGCAGGGCACCCAGGCTCTTGTTCATCACTGGTGAAAGTCCAAACCTAATGGTAACGACTGTTGTAAAACAGTGTTTTGTAGCTGAGAATTTCCTCTGTTGGTTACTGTCATTGTTATTTCCACAAACAAAATAAAATAGGAGGCATTAGTTCTTGAGCAACCAACATATAATTTATTTGGGAGATTGTTCAGTCAATGAAAAAGTGTATGTGTCTAGGTATGCCTAGTTTTGTAACTTACAGCAAGAAGTTTACAAATAAGATCTAGGAAGTTAGTATAAGAATGATTAGCAAATTCAAGTAGTATTATAAATTATTCAGTGTTAGAAGTATTTTAACTAGCCCAAAGTACAACAGAAGAGTTCTACAGCTAGTTTAGAAAATTAGCATGAGTGAGAAAAGTCAATTCAATAAACAACATATGGTAGAGCATCTAAATTTGTTGCATTCAGTTGTAGAATAAGTAGAAAACCCAGACCTCTTACTATATATGAAAGATCAGTTCCAGGCTCACCATATTTTGTTTTTCATTTTTCTGCTAAAATCTAGTAGTAACTGAAAGGATTTTTATATTTTAACAATGTGAGGCAACTATAGTAATTTTCAATTATCTGGTTTTATTATTTATATGATTTATTTGAACTTTACTTGATCTTGTGCAAATGTAGTAGCAATAAGTAATGTTATTTTTACTATCATAGAATAAATTCTAAGTCATGAATCAAGGGCCTGTTTGTGCCAGATATGGGATATTAGCTCTCACATTAAAAATATCCCCACTTGCAGCTATGGTATTCATAGGAAAATATATCTTTTGTGTAAGACAAATCATTTTTACAAAAATAATCTATTTCTTTTCCTCAAAAGAACTAGAAATAACAAGACTAATTAATAGATGTCTGATGTTCTTGTTCAGAGGTTAGCTTTTTTCATATAGGAGTAAAAATGATCTTATTTGTTAATAAGTGCTTTTTCATGCTGTAGTTTTGTATTGTATGAAAAGGCACACATATGACTTTGCTGGCCAGCTGATGCCATCTGCTGGGGCCTGTTTAAAGAACTGAAATGACTGTTCATATTTTTTCCATGGAAGCTGCTCAGTCTTAATTGGTTTTAAACCTAATTCTAATCAAGATTACTTCTGTCTCACTCCCAGTTTCTAGGGCAGCAAGATCATGCAAGGAAATGTCTTTATCGTTCTTCTTAGTTGATAGGCTTTGTTTCTTTGGTGTTACGCTGTTGATTTAGTCAGTTTGGAGGTCTCTAAGTATTGTAGACATCAGCAGCAGGGGTCAAAGTCATTGAGTACATGTTCTAGGTACTGAGGTTATTAAAATACTTGGACTTTTTAAAGAATTAACTCATACATTTGTTTTTAAATGAGTGACACGTATTCGTTGTCATTTACAAATTGCATTCATAATATGTTAAACATTTGCTCAACTTGTATATAAATTATAAGTTGCTCCACTTTCAGTTTAAGTAGTTGCTTTAAAGCTTTTCTGTGTTGAACTCCAGGAAGTGCTTGGAGGCTCATGTTCTGGAAGAGAAAGATCTTCATTTTCTATGAAGTGAGAAATTGGGATGGGAAATCCTAAATGAAAACTCTCTTGAAAACTTCTCTGTCCCATGATTACTCTAGGGGAGTAGATAACACATGAAAATGTGGAGCATAGAGTGAATCAGAGACAGGAGTGTAAAAGTAATATTATATGAGGTTTCCCTAAGGACTACAGTTGAGAACTTCTGTAGAATGGGTGTGATGATTCTTTTTTCTTTCTTCAGTTGTTGTCTAAACTAATTTGTCCAATACTGGGGTAAACAGTATTTGATAATTTTGCGTAGAAAAACAGGAGACAAGAAAGTGACAAAGGATGCAAATTTTCCCTCACGACATCAAACTGTTTCAAAAGGAATAGGTACGCAGCTTTACTTTGAAGCATGTATGACAGAAACGCAAAGATAGAAAAAGGGCTTTAGTTTTGCTGGTGTTGCTACTTTTTCATGGTAACAACTTTTGTTAATCTCACCACTTAATAACTTAGCACTTTGATCTATCATTTATACGTAGATAGGAGAATAATTGTAAAAAATTCTTTTAAATATATTGACTTATTTATTTAATGAGCACGTGACAGCTAGACCTGGAATTACTACAGATGGAGCTTATTTATCATGGAGATCCAAGAGACAACACTAATAGTCCACAGCATGAACTGAAATATTTCAAATGTTGGCCTGTGGGCCTAAGGGCTGCAATCAGTGGTATCAGGAGGTCTGCACATTCAAGGTAGATAATAACAGTCCAATTCAGAGGTTTAACCTGTTGTTGTTTAAACAAGAATCTGATAATTTACAAAAAAAAAAAAAAAAAAAAAGTCTGCTTACATCTCTTTTTTTCAGATACTTGTCTTTAATAGACCCTGACTAAATCTGATGAGGCAATTGGAAACTCATGATCCTTTTCCCAACCCTGCCCTCTTGATAGCCTGCACTGCTTAAAATTACTTAGATTAGTGAAATTTGCTGAAACTCTACCAGGGTGAAATTCCTATAATGACTACAATGAGAGATGCTTGCATGTGCTATGTTGTAACCTTACGACTATTATTCAGTCTGTGAAGCCCATCATGTACATGAAATAACTGGACTGGCCTGAATTCTGCATAATGTAGAATAGCCGTGTACTTGAAATGACTTTAAGATGAAGAAGAAAAAGATGTGATTACTAATTCCTATTTTCAGATATATTAATTCTGTTGTCCTAAACCTTCTAAGCACAAACTAATTCATAGTTCCCATTCCATCTGACTCATTCATGAATTGCAATGAAATGACAAATGCCTCTTGTACTATAAAATAAGCATAATTTGTACAGTTGTATTTGCCACATTCAAAATCTGATATTGAAGCTTATTTCAAACTTTGAGGGCTGCTCTGAGTAATGTCTCCTATTATGTTTGCCCACTATGTAAGGGGTGGATGTTAGTGATGTGGTAGTATTTTAAACCTTCCTGCCAATAACACTATCTGATAGAGCAAACTCTAATCTACAGAACACTGCTTTTCAACACACTCATCAGCATTAGGTTTGCATTTTCACCAGCAATGAACAGGAGGCCACACCTGTAAAAATCTGCACTGGTGGACATGATGCTGTTTCACAGCACTGATAGTGTTGCTGCTGAAGTAAAGCAACCATCACTTACTGTGCTGACATCCACAATTTAGCCTCCATAAACGTTCAGCAAGTGTCAGTAAGTATCATTTTCTTTCTGCATGGAGGAATTCAATGACACCCCTCTGTTTCATCTGTACTTCCATGTCAGACACCATTCGGTCAGACTGCCCCCTCTGCTGCCATCTGTTGCACCACAACAAAATGTAACAGAATATTGGTGTAGGTTCAACCTCTGCTGCCAGACCATCAACACCCGCTTCTGATTTTGTGGACCAACATAATAAAATAGGAAGCATTACTTTTGGAACAGCCCTTGTGTTTGCTCTCCCTGAGAAACATGGTAAAATGTTGTTGGTAAATGAAGAGGATTTCGTTTTAATAATGGTACAGTTTGTGATCTGAGTTTGCATAAAATCACAGCTACTTAAAGTTCTTTATAAGAGATAAATCACATTTCTTCTGTTTCCAAGTAAAGGATAATTGGGTGGCATCAGTATGTAAGCACAGAGTAACCACCAACAATTTCATATGCTAACAAAGCAAAGTCAGTTTTTGGTTGTTTCTCAGTGTCTTGGTTAGGCAGCAGGAGAAGAGTAACCTCTGTTCAGCAATAAAAGAAGCAGCAGCTTTGCTTCTGTACACAAGTTCAATTTGAAAATAAATAAGTAAATAGAAGCAGTTAATTGCTGATGTGCGAGGCTGCAACAAGTTGCACAAGGTGTGCAACTCTGAAGTTTAAAGAATGAGAGAAAGCAGGTAGTCAAGAGGAAATCATAGACTGTGTGATGTGAGCAAAACAGATCTAGAATTTCCATCAATTAGAGATAAATCACTTGATGTCTCATTGGCCAGTTTCCTCATAGTAACTCATTTCTTACATATTTCACTGTTCTTATGGTCTTGGTATTAAACATTTAACATAGTTCTAAACATATCATAACAATTTTTAAAGAAATAACTATTTATTTTTTCATTTTTTTTCTTAATTTTTTTCTTTATTTTTTTTTTATTTTGAATGAAAAGCTATCCTATTGCTTTGTCCCTGAGAGAAATCTACAGTTTTGTCTATTACAACCAAATAATTGCACCACTGTAGATGAGATGACCTCTTCTGAACTGTGAGGTTAAGGAGAATTGGTAAAATTTGAAATGTATTAAGTCTTTCCTTCATTTAACTCCACTATTGCTTCCTGTGGTTATGATGTTGTCTTTATTTCATATTTGGATTTTGGTAGTAGTAGGGGCTCAATTCAGAGATGGAGACCTACTGTGATAAATACTTTGTGAACACAAAGCGTGAGAAGGCATGGTTTCTGTTCCAACCTGCAGGTCAGGGAGACCAAGGGCATAGGAAGGAGTAGTAGTGGTCCCATAGTATTGTTGTGCCATGCATGGTGAGGTAGGACTGGATTGGACAACATAATTTTTCTTCGCATTTTCTCTGTGCATTTCTGTGTATTGCTAAGTTATTTTCTACCTATGCATTTGTAGACCCTTGCTCTGCTTTAAATGGTCAGTTGAACTAAACATTGCTGTATGTTTTTCCCTCTTTAGAGCAGGGTATAAATATTTAGATAGGCCAAATCACCCCTGCATGATCTCAAGTTTATACATAAGTTTTTAGTTTACTACTGCACTTATAAACAGTTAGCTTACTTTGCTTCTTCAGTATTCAGAGAAGAAGGTTAGATACTCTCAAGGAGTCATTCACCTGGACATAGCACAGGATATCCAGTCTATCATTTCATGAGGTATATCTGGACCAATATTCAAATACGTTAGGTCCCACTTGGATAGCTATGTATCTAAGTAGCTTTTCTCCACAATAGCACTGTGTTCTATCTGTATTCTTAACTATATTAAATTCCAAAATGATACTTAATGTAATGATCATCATCATTATTCTGACCTTGATGTATCCTCTCCTTGTTCTGTAGGAACTGCTACAACTGTAAAGCAGCTGATGCAGAATAATAACGTATAGCCCTCGGTTAGGTTTAGCTACTGCACACCAGCCCAGCCCAGAACAGATTGCAATGTCCTCCCATTCATCTTGATCTCTTGGGGTTATACTGCATAGATTTCTAAATGTGCAGGAAACAACCTGAGGCTTTGAGGAAAGAAAAAAGCACAAACTGAGAGCCAGGGTGATGAATTTAAAACAGAACAACTGTTTTGCATAGCTGTTTAGTGAACTTGGCTGATCTTATTTGATAAAAGGTTACAGGTTAATAAGATGAAAACAAGCTATTCCAGGATATACCTTAAACTGCCTCATTTTTAATTTAAAGATTCACATGGTAAAATAAGCACTTAAAAGAGTAATATAATTTCGAATAAGTACAATGCTAAAGGGCATGTTTCTGCATGACTTCCTTTAATAACTACAGTCTACAGCCTAATTCAGCCTTTCAGATTATTGCAGTGTGAGCATTTTTATTTTTTATAGTCAGCATGCTGTTTTATTCTTGCTATAGTAAAAACATAATTTTTTGGTTGACTTTTTAAATAGTAATCACTTAATTGGAAACAGATGCTAATGTAAGAGGAAGAATGTTTTAATTGATATGAGTTGGTAAATATCAGATACCAGAAGAACTGATCTGAGTTTAAAACAAAGGGTGCCTTGTTGTCCATTTTTTAGAATAAGATCACTTAACTATAATGCACCAAATCAAAAGTTAATGAGGCCATTGGAAGGCTTGTGTAATTTAGCTTGTACCAAAAGTATCTAACACAGAATAGAATGGACAAGTGAAATATGCTTCGTTTTATGTTTTCTTCTAACCTGAAAGTACTGTTGTTTGCCTTATTTTCTCCTCAATAAAACCCTATTGTACCCCATGTATTTTTGAGGCACATCTTGCAGTTATCACAGACATATGTTATAATAGTATTTCAGTAAGTTTCCTTCAGAAAATTGAAGTGCACTTTTTCAGGAATCCGCAGGTGACCTACCCATGTGGGCTTCACCCAGGAGCACGTGCTCAAGAGGGGGTTTCTGGGAATCCTTGCTCTGAGGAGACTTTTGACCACATTGTGGTGAGCATCTGAAACAAAACAAGAGGGCTTTGCAAGCCATTGAAGTGAGATGCCTGTATGCAAATGAAGTGAAACTCACATAGAGTATCACATCCCTTATCAGTTTTTGTTTTGTTTTGTTTTTTCCTTTCTAGAAAATAATCAAATTGGTTTGAATCCACGAACTTTTATAAAGCTCATTCTTATCTGACAATTTTTTAATATTTTTTTCTTACTCTGAGCTTATAGAAATAAGAAAAATCTTTTAGTTTAATACCTGCAGTTAAATTCTGCCATTAGAGTACAGTGCACTTTCAAAGTAATAAATGAATGCTAGTCCAAAACTGCAGGAAATTTTCATGAAAACCTGAAGTTAAATGTAAATAAAGCAACAAGAAACACTTGCCCATTACCAGAAACCTTTTGCTGACATGAGCAAACCTCTGTTTAACTTTAGTTGAAATAATACATTGTGATTGACAACCTTTGATTAAAAGCAGCAACGCTAAAATTGAATGTCTATCATCTTCTTGCACCACAGGTCAACCTTCAAGGGTAATGTAATATCTGTAGCAAAATTTAGTGAAATCCATTACGTATGATGTACGTTTCAGTATATATTTGAAGCATTTCTAGTTACAATTTTTGCAGTTGTCAGCATCTCCAATGCATTGTGACTGACTCTCTTGTATTAGTGTCATGTTGGGAGAGCCTGAGTTCACCCAGGTCAGTTTTTGAGTGTGGGGATAATGGGCATGCTTCAGCTACTTGTGATTTATTGCAGGATGTAATCTCTAAATAGTATTACATTGCTCTAGATAAAAAAAAAAAAAAATGTGTTTATTAACAAAATGAACTAGCTATATGTTCATTCCCCTAACCTGGAAAGGCTGGAGAAAAACTGAATGAAGAATCTGATAGAGGATTGATGGTTGGGAATAAGTGGGCCTAGACAAAGCTACATGCCTTGGATTGCTTGCTCTGATGCTTTGTCCTCTACAGACAAAATAGGGAAAAGTTAGGTCTTTGCCCAAAAACTGTTAAATGAGTTTTGCATACTCATCTGGATTTGTCACATTTTCTGACATATGGCCCGAGTTTCATTTATTGGTTTGGGTATTTAAGCATATCTAAATTGTTTCAGTGTTGGCATTAATGTAATGTTCAGAAAAGCTAGAACTAAAAATACCTGCATCATTGGGGTTTTATTCTTCTGTCAGTCAGTCATCACAATAGAAAAGTTGAGGCTATTATGGCCTTACCAAGAAAAGTGATGGCTTCTTACCAGAACTTTCATCCTTGGCTAAGACAAGCATAAAATTTCATAATAATTAAAGTTGCTTCAAATATATTCAAATTTTTTGCCTAGCTTATTTCAAGTTTATATCCAGATAAAGTGTGAAGTCAGTTAGCATAGCATAAAGAATATTAAAATCAATTTAATGATGTCTGGGGCGCTTTCTTGTTTTTTATACAATTTTAAATAATACCTAAGCCACAAAAGACTATGGGCATAACTTGCTAGGAAATTGATGAAAATATTTTTTTTTATTAATGTGCTTTTGTTATTTGAACATCTACTGAAGATTTAAATAGCTTCCAAAATTTATAGCATGAGTTTAAAATGCAGCATATTCTCTGTTCCTTCTGTGGATAGCAGGCTGTACAAAATTACCTTTAATATATTTGTAGAGATTGCAGTGATTGTCTCTAAACAATTAGGAATAGAAGTATAAATTATATGTGGGGAAAAAAAAAGAGTGTTTTACATAAAAGAACAGACAGTGCACAAAAAAGACAAGTGCATAATTATGCTTTTTTTAAGAGAGTAATTCATAAGGACCCAGTAGGTCATAAATGAAATTAATTCATTATTTTGAAATTAATCCATTATTTTGTCCTCCTTGGGAAGAATTAAAAAGGGAAAAATTTGTCATTTCCATTTTCTATCCCAGTACAAAAGAATGATTTTTCCAAGAAATTCTAAACAGTTCATGATCTGAGAAAAAGAAAATATATTTTGATCTTTGGAATCAAATGGATAAATCTCAGCAAAATAACAGATGAGTCTGTAACTGCAGAACAGTTATTTCATCTATTTCCTGTCTCAGTGTCACTGAGGTATAAATTCACATTGTCGTGTGGACTGCAAGTAAGATGAGGAAGTAATATTTCAATTCTGTTTAGCATTAGTGAGCCCAGACTGAAGTAATATGTCCCATCTGGGGCACAGCACTTCAAGAAGGACATGTACTTGTGGGCTATTTGAAGAAAGCCCCTATGACAGCTTCAAAAGATATCAGAGTATATCTTTTGAATAAAAAATAAATGAATTAAGTTTGTTGAGCCTAAGGGAAAAAAGACAAAAACCAAGACAGTTTTAGTTTTATTATTCAAAAACTATTATTGTAGAAGAGAGGTTGCATATTCCTCTATTATGTCCATCACAGAGAGGATAAGTATAATGGTATTAACAAGTGAGGTTTAGGCTAGACATAATGAGAAAAAAATACTCTAATGACTGGGTAGGCTATCACTGGTATAGAATGCCCCAGGAGGGTATAGTCTCCAAATTTAGGAATAGTTAAGAATGGAGTTGACAAATAGCTACTGGGAATGACATAATTGTGGTTTATTTTGAGCGATAGAATAGGATTAGTGTATGTCTTGAGGTTCAATTCCAGCTGCCTTTTTCTTTTGAAATATGTGAATTCTGATTTTGTTCCCAGAATTGCACTTCTCCCTTGACTGCAGAACTCAAAATACCTTGTAAAGAAAGGAGGGGTGAGATGGGAACCCAGCTTTTTTTTTTTTATTATTTAAAGTTATATCCATGTTAGCTTCAATTTTTCATAATGATGATTGAGTTACTGTTGTTATCAAAGAAGTCTTTTTAAAAGAGGAAGGAAGCTATTATGCTGTCCAGTTACAGTCATAGCCTTTTAGGCTGGGTAGATCCATACTAACAAATAACTGATGGTATCCTTTAAATACTGCAATTTTCTAATTATGGGTTAGTCAGGTTTTTCATAAACATATTTTCATGTTTATATTTCATAATTTCTCACTCCATTTAGGAAAGTCTTACACAGAGTGAGGCAATGGAGAGACTGAAATACCACTGCAGCTGAGGTCATGTACAAATTCCTTCTTTGGGCAAGAAAGCATCTACTTGTTTGTGATGTAATGAAAGAAAAACATATTCTGTCATTCAAAACCCTAAACACAGTCCAGCTGAGAATTCTGGACAATTCTTCCTGTGATAAATTATTCTACATTTGTTTTCTGCAAGTATCTGCAACGTTAGCTGCATCATATGTAGTATCTGACAGAATGGAATCATGTTTTATTAACGTCAATCTAATAAGGTCTTCTCATAGAATTGATGTGTTCTAATACCACTGTTTATGGACTCAGGAAATAGCTATTTCATTTTTTACTATGGTGTATGGAAAGCTGTGGTGTGCAATTTTTCCAAGGGGAGGTGTCACACTGGCTCTTAGACATCTCGCATCCTACTCTTGTTAGTATTTACAATGCTTGAAAATGAATGTTTTACTCTAGTGACAGTAGGATTTGGCAAACTATCTCAGCTTACCTGAATCAAAATGTTGTAAGAACAGCCTTGGCAATTCTGTGAAGCTATCAAAAAAAGCCTAATGACAAGAATTGTTTTGGTTTATGCTCCAGTTCCTTATGCAGTAGATATTTGCATTTGAGCAATGTATTGAACACAAATATTCTTTTCATGCAAGAAATATGTGTTAAAGCCAGTGGGGGTACTTGAATGATGGGTTTTCAGTTACTCTCCTGTGGCCTGAACTAAGTGGGGAAAAGCCCACAAAATTTCTTGAATTTTACATCAGCTAGCACTGGGGATTCCTCGGTGATGCTCTTTATTGACACTTGAGTGCAGCATCCTCCAACATCCTGCCTTCATAGAGTGACTAGTGTCCCTACTGTTTAGCATGATAGATTATGATGTTTATGTTGTTTACTTGCATTTTTTTTTTACTAAGTACATACATTTTCCATTTAAAATTAATGTAGGTGCCTCAGAAGAGAGGTGTTATGGAAAATATGCTTAGTACAATTAATCTGTTTCACAGCTTGCAAAAGAAAGCAGAGAGAAAAAAGTGCAGCTATGTAGCTGTCAACCAGAGCAATAAAAAGACTTTGGGATAAAGCAGTGTAGATTCTATTGCTGTACCTGTGGCAAAATGAAAAGCGATGGAGTGGGTCATGAAATTTCTACTCATTTTAGATTTATGGCACACTTGACAATAAAAGATACAGGCTATAGTATTTATAGTTTTTAATGAGATAGTAGTCAGACCATGAAAGACTCTGTGTGACTTTTACTTTCTGTTCTGGAGCATTCACATGCGCAGTTTTGCTGCTCATGTGGGCAGAGAAATCACAGTAAATGACTGCTTAATTCGCTAATATTTTGAGATTACAGTCTGCCTTATTAAATTGGCATGTTGTTTTTCATCAATTTATTGGACAAGTTGTCATATTTAAATGTGTAATATATACGAAGTACAGTTTTAAATATTCAGCTAGGATTCTTATAGTAATTGTAGGTATTCAGATATCTAGTGTAAAAGGTCAGAGCTGTAAATAATTCACTGATATGGATTTTTTTTTTTTTAATTCAGAGAATTTTGAGGAGGAGGAATATTGCCATAGTATGAATTAATCCATTAGTTTCTAGCTATATCCACATCTTTATGAACGATCAAAACCTCCTACTCTTGTAATGCAGAGAAGAAAATATTTGAAGCTTAATATTACTTAGCAAGTATTGGATTTTAATTAATAACTATGTGGAACAGTTATTCAGATATTCAGAATACTACCTGAAGTAGTATTTATAGTGAAATAAATAAATGGAACTGCTTGTGTGAATAATCACAGAGACTTCCTCTGGGACTATGCAAAATAAATATTTCTTAAATAAGATCAACAGTTACAAGCAGAAGACAAGCATTATCAATCTGGAAGACTGTGAAGAGGAAGGATTGTGCTGATGTGAGAACTTAAAGCACAGTCCTACTGTAAGGAATGGCTCTGCGGCATTGTAGTTCGCTGCTGTTAATCCTGGAGAAGCCGAACAGATCTGGTAGGTGGAGAAGAAATTATCTTCTGACTTAGACTGTTAATGAAATACTAATGACATTCCACTTGCAGAACAGTGTTGTGCCCTCTCTTGTCCCAGTGGAAACCCTTATCAGTAGAACTGCAGTGACATGAGGCTGGGAATGTTTGTGAATGGCTGTGAAATTATTTTGGAATTAGCTCAAGGAGAATATAATAGAATATAGTAGAATATAGAAGATTATACCATGGAAACACCAAGATGTAGACTTATTTCTGAGTTAGACTTACAGGATTAGAAGGGTTTGGATGTAGATCTGAATCCTGGATTATAAACCTTTTTTTTTCCTTAGGTCTTTAGACAAAGAGTGAATATTATTTATTCTTAAACAATAATATCTGAAAGGAGAACTATTATTGAACAGAATTTGGGTGTAAAATCTGCTTTGTGGAGTCAGATTGGGTTTGTAATACTGCAATGACTCAGATCTTATTATGATGGGTTATATGTGTTATTTTTTTATCTTTTATATATATTTTTATTTTACTGTTTGTGATGTCTTAATATTACCAAATTAGAATTAAAATATGAACAGAACTACAGTGTATTTTTCTACTATTAGAGAAATTTTCTGCAAAATGTGCCTCTACCCCGGCAAAAAAAAAAAAAAAAAAAGATTTGAGTTTCTGTCATGACCTAGACGAGGGGATTGAGTGTACCCTCAGTAAGTTTGCAGATGACACCACGTTGGGAGGATGTGTCAATCTGCCTGAGGGTAGGGAGGTCCTTCAGAAGGATCTGGATAGGCTGAACAGCTGGGCTGAGCTCAATGGGATGAGGTTCAATAAGGCCAAGTGCCGGGTCCTGCACTTTGGCGACAATAACCCCATGCAATGCTATAGGCTTGGGGCAGAATGGCTTGAAGAATGTAGAGAGGAAAAGGACCTGGGGGTGTTGGTTGATGCTCGGCTTAACATGAGCTGGCAGTGTGCCCAGGTGGCCAAGAAGGCCAACAGCATCCTGGCCTGTATTAGAAATAGTGTAGCCAGCAGGAGCAGGGAGGTGATCATCCCCCTGTACTCAGCTCTGGTACGGCCGCACCTCGAGTACTGTGTTCAGTTTTGGGCCCCTCACTACAAGAAGGACATTGAGGCCCTGGAGCGTGTTCAGAGAAGGGCAACAAAACTGGTGAGGGGTCTGGAGCACAAGTCTTATGAGGAGCGGCTGAGGGAGCTGGGATTGTTCAGTCTGGAGAAAAGGAGACTCAGAGGAGACCTTATTGCACTCTACCACTTCCTGAAGGGGGGTTGTGGTGAGGAGGGGGTGGGCCTCTTCTCCCTGATAAATAACGACAGGACGAGAGGGAATGGCCACAAGTTACGCCGGGGAAGATTTAGATTAGACCGGAGGAAACATTTTTTCTCTGAAAGAGTGGTCAGGCACTGGAATGGCCTGCCTAGGGAGGTGGTTGAGGCACCATCCCTAGCGCTGTTCAAGAAGTGTTTAGATGAGGTGCTAAGGGATTTGATTTAGTAGTTTAGTGGGTAGGGATGGTGTTAGGAGGATGGTTGGACTAGATGATCTTGTAGGTCCTTTCCAACCTAATGTACCTATGAACCTGTGAACAAGTCACATTAGTTCCATCATTGTAGGACATTTTATTTAGACTTCATCTTTTGAAATGCTTTTGAAACATAGTGAAAATTAAGTAGTCTGAAATAAAAGATTTATTATTGTAAGAATGGAGACAAGAGTGGAAAAAGTGAAATTCCAGTGACCTTTTCCCAGATTCAGGCAATGTGTTTATTGCAGATTTTCTTAATGTGTAATAACTATAGTATTCCATGAAATTTTGTCTGTTGAAAATACTTAATTGTCTAGTATAAATTCATAGGACTAAGCAGGAAAATAAAGTGAGAAAGAAACAGAAGTGTAAATAAAAAAATAGCCACTGAACACCAATACATTACTTGTTAAGATAAGACTAAGTTAAAAACAGAGGAGGATCAAAATCTAAAGTAATTAAAAGTTTAAGTAGACTTATGTATAGAATTATTTTTTCCTGGGTTGGGGGAACAGAGTGACAGAATTGAAAATGGAAGAATTGATGTAAATGAAAATTTTACAAAGACCATGACAGAGTTTTCAAAGGTCAAGACCAAAATTTTTAGTTCTTCTATAATGTAATTAATGTTTGATCGTTTTAAATATCAAATTAGAATGATGTTTGGTTTAAATTAACAAAATGTGTCATAAGAGTTGCTAATTCTAACTAAAAACACATTTTAATGCATGCTGTATTGAATGGAAAAGAAATAGAGATATTTTTAGAAATAGGCACATATAAAGCAAGGTAGAAGTCTAGGAATTTTGCTTTTTTTGTGGTTGTTGTTAATTTGCATAGCTATCCACATACTTTGTTTACCTTGATGACAATTTCTCTGGAAGGGAAGGCAAGATGGAGGGTTTTTTTTGTCAAAGATTACATCTAGTTGATTCCCCTTTCTAAAAATTAAAAATAATTTAAAAAAATAGGAAGTTTTAGAGGCTAAAATGCTTCATTGAAATTCTGAAGAAATCTGCAAAAGTGTGGTGCTTTAAGCTTGTTATCGGGTATGCACGTATGGACATCCTGACGCTCCATATTTCTAATTAATTTCTTGTTCTATAAACATGATGTGCTATTGTTAGCACTGGGTGCCCACTGTGTTCTCTTGTTGCTCTGTAGGCCAGCTTAAACCACCTCAAATGAAATAGCCTACTTCTCCTACTGAGACCCTTGTGTTTGCTGCTGTTAGAAGGGGAGCATGGTTTTTAGTAATGCTTAGAAGTATGTAATGGATTTGCTAGGAAGTTTCCCTTCAATATCTTCCTTTTCTTTTCTGATTTTATAATATTTTTAATGTTCACTGTTAAGAATCCCATGTCATTGCTCACATTTTGTACATTAAATTTTAATTTAACCTTGTAATGTACTTGAAGTAATTAGTTTTCTCCCAGACTTCCCATTCTGCAGCAATAAGAGATGGCAGGAGTGTGATTCTTGACACCTCCTGAATTAAAAGGAAGTGTAAAGATGCTGTCCATTTGCTGTATTCAGGTGGATCAGTAGATAGGTCTAAACTGACATCTGGAAATTGGATTAAGGTTTTCTCCTGAAATGTAGACAGAATTGAACCTGAATTGAGGCACCGCTTTTTCCTTTCCTTACCTAATTGTTTCTGTCCCATTCTCTTTACCTAGAGAGGAAACACATTTTAATGCTGCAGCAACTTTTGAGGTTAAAGAAAACATTTGAGCCAGTTATGGCAAAAAGCATAGCAGAAGTCCTTCTGTGTAGTCTCTTCAGAAATATTGAGATCATAAAAATTTAAAGAAGTAACACAGAAATAAATGAAAGCCTTCCATACTGCAACATTAGATTTTCTTCAACTTTAACTCTGTCTGAGTCTGGCTGCCTCTAAATCTAAGACTATTTTACGGTTGGTTTGAAAAAAGAGTGGTTTGCAGAAATTGTAAAGAATACCCAACTTCCAACAAGATTTCTGCCATTCAATTTAGGCAGTGTATTACAAGATCAGCAGCTTTTTAACTTGCTTTTTTCCATTATTTGCAGCAGAAATATTATTAGATATGGCTTTGAGCAATGTAATTACCAGCAAGTGGTAATTTTGAAGTATTTGCATGAGAACTGCTTGAGGAATTATTGTGCTACTGAAATCAAACCATAATTTAGACTTAAACCTAATCTTACTGTGAGCTATCCTGAATATCATCAACTCCTACCCTTTGGAAAATAAATGGTGAAGAACAGTACGTAAAGCAATAATGTTATCGCTTTTGAAGTGTCCTGACAAGATAAAATAAGTGAATTAATTCTTTTATAATCAGAAATAATAATAATAATAAAAAGCTATGCTTTTTTAAGAAGTAGTATTGGGGAAAAATATATATATATATATAGATCAAATTTCCTGAGCTATTCTAGATGCAGTGGTCACATTTTAGTTAATATTCTGAGTAACATGTAACTGAGGATTTACTGTGGTGAATGTATATCAGTTTTGTATTTCTTTCATCCATTGTCTCTCAAGATGCAACATCCTGTTGCCTTCCAAGATGATTGATTGATAGGATGGTTTTAATTATTTTTCTATGGTAAACGTTTGAGTTCACTTTTGTTTGCAGTTCTGGTGATTTGTTCCATTTAACTGCACTCTCTAAGAGCTGATAAATGACATTTTATTTTGGGTTCAGTTGAGAAATTCACCCAAAAGTTGAGTGAGTTAATCTGAAAGAACAGAAAACCTCCAGCAAGGCAAACTCTGATGCACTCTGGGTCTTCCCCTGACAGGCAGCAGAATAGTGTTTCCAAATCACTGATCACTATGATCAGTGCTCGCTTCTTCTCTACTTTGTGCTTTGTGTCTTCCCCGGTTTATTACCTCAATTACTCATACAGTATCTGAAGCTGCCATACTCTCTCTCTTACTATCAGCATGAATTTGCATTGTTAAATCTTTTGTGAGATTTGTGGAATGTCCAGTTCACCTGGGTTTCTGCTTTTGCATCTTCTTGTTCTGGGCTTATATCTGAGACTGACCACCTCCTCCTTCCTGAATCCCTGAACATAGTGCAAAACTGATGTGTATTAGAGAATGCTGAAATTCAGTGTCCCTGACAGTCACTAATACTGGGATAAGGAGAGTAAGACTAAGATGCTGTGAAATTTGTATATTAGGTCTTCATTTCAGTCCCCAGGTGGAATAAATGTTACTTTTGCCTTCATTTATCCCTTTTGTCTCATCTGTAATTAGGCCAAGAGGTAACTCTCCAAGAGTCCATGGTGTTGTCTACTCCTCTTCCAGAAAAATTTGAAATTCAGCCTTATGAAAAGATGACCTTCTTCCTCAAAACTTCCTCAAGTTGCTGTTGCTCATTACTGCATTAGAATTAGTCACAAAAAGAAGCATTTTAGAAGAGGTCTGTAGTACTTTTTTTTTTTTTTTTACTTTTTTTTTTTCTACCGAAAGTCTTGTTGACTGAAGACTTTTTTTTGCTATATTTAATAGTGTAGTCAAACATGCAGTTGGAAACTTCCATAACATCTGGATCAACATAGATGTGTCTCAAATCAGTCATCTCAACATTTACTAGGTTTTATTTCAAGTATAGGAAAAATTGACAGAGACAAAATTTCTGCAGTCACTTCTTTCTCAACAGAAAATAGAAAACCTTTACATTTTTGTTGCTGCTTTTTATAAGAAAAAAAAAATCAAACAGCTTTTTCAGCTGACAGGCTTAGGAAGATAATGGCTTTGTGTTAATGTTTCAGGTTTCCTGTTAATATGCATGTATTTTAGGAGCATAGTGATAATTGCTTGGCAGGCTTGCTTCAGAATCACATCCGGAGAACGTGAACGTTACCTGGTGATAAATGTTAGATGATAACAAGAGCAGATAACTGAGTTTAAAATGTGCTATTGTTTCTTTTAACTATTTCATAGGATAGTCCATGAAATTATAAAGAGATTCATTTGCCAGTTTGGGATTTTATGTTTCTTTGTGTGTGTGGTTTTGTTTATTTTTTTTAAATTCTACAGCTTGAAAAGTATTTTCAAAAGAATATGATCTTGAGAATGTACTTCCTTTATCTAAGCCTTAACACTAGAACTGTTTACTTCAATGGTTTTGTCCTGACATGCAAAGCGATAAAGAGAAAAATCCTGATTTATGCTGTTCCACAAGGTTCTGTAAGTGGTTTAGGTGGGTTGGGTTTGTTGCTTTTGGTTTTTTTTTTTCCTTTTTTTGTTAAGTATAGTCCTCTCTACAGTGCTAGACTTCAGTTTGCCACTTGCTGGACTCTCCTGACAAATTTTAAAGGTCCCATAAAAAATAATATTAAAGCCAGGTGATGAAAAATGATTTGGACTTTCTAGGAGATGGGGACGGATGTGATATTTTTTTCTGTGATTCGTGAGCTGAGAACACTTGGGCTTGATTTTGGTTCCAAGGTAATCTGGGTGGAGCAGATTATTGCTAGCTGTCAAATGGGATGGAAAGAATTGCAGTTTAGGTGAAACTCTCAATGATTCTGTTGCAGTCTGTCAAGCTCTGAGTCATTCCTGGAACAAAAATATTCTGAAGTTGGTGTAGTCCTTGCATGGGTAGGTTGAGCAGGATGGTCTTTAAAATTGGAACCTTATCCTTCCTGGCCTTCAGCCTGTGCTCCACGTGTGGGGGTAGCAATGCTAATATCATGGGTGAGATCATTTAAAATTATAAAAATTGAAAATATGGCATGAAAAAAAGCTATTGAAGCATCAGCAGCAGAAGTGATGAAATTTCAGATGTTAAAATACTGAGGAATATGATCTGATGTATATCTGAAATGAGATGTGTGTTACTCCAAGCATGTAAATCCATATGGGAAGTACATGTTATGTAAAGCTGAAGGGGGGGGGAAGTATGATAGAAATCTGCTGTTAAATAACTAAAATTAATAAGAAATAGCACATTTTTAAATAGTAACAGCTCCTGTGTTATTTTGAGCATCCGTTTACTTCTATTGGCAGTCCAAGTCCTGGGGCTGAGCATTTAATTTAATGCTTTACATTAAAGAACTATTCTCATATAGTACATTTGCCTTCTAGCCTCTGCAAATAAATAACAAGTGTGCCATACATCATGGTCAAGTGAGTTCCACTGCCAAATGGATAAAACCGCCTCAACCATTTTTTGTAGTACCGGAATAGGAAACATTTATTACATCTATTATAGACAGCAAAGTGATTTAAGAGCCAAAGAGGTGTCATTTATATAATGTTACAATTCTTAACTCTCAGAAATAAAATAAGCAAGGATCCAAACAGGCTCTACATCTATACTGCTACCCACAAAACCAAACATTGCTGTAAACCTAGACAATCATCTGGAACTGGATTTTACAGCCAGCCATTTTTACACCATATATTTTTGCCTGACTTCAGTATCCCCAAACTTTATGCTGTTTGAAGCACAATTATAGATATAATTTCTTGTCCTATATGTTCCTTTCTTTAGAAATTAGGAAACCCATGGCAGTTACAGGAAACTTCACTGTTATCACTGCAAAATTGTTTTTTTCAGAAATGATAATATAGATGCCTGGGCATGAACATTCATTGTTGTATCACAGATGTATTGTTGCACCCTTGTTGATGCTAGAGAACATTCTCTCATTTATAACTGAAATGTATTAGCAATAATATTAATTTTTCTGTTGTCATGGCACCAGTGTGATTCGCTCTTTGTACTGTTCACTGTAGATAGAAAGCCACGAATCTTCATAGCAAAGGTAAGTGAAGGAAGTGAATGTTTCAAATGGTAGGGTATATTCTGATAAGCACTTGGCAGAGTAGTCTTAGAAGGAGACTGGAACAGAGGTTATACCAAAAAGAATACAAAATAATTGCTCAAGGCATTGGAGTATTTCTAATTGCACTCATACATCATCAAAGTTGTATGGAAATTGCCCAAGCTGTTTACCTCAAAGATATTTGGTAGAAATGACCAAGTGATGTGAGGGTGCCACATCTGTTCACAGCAAAGGATGGCCTGTAAAAGAACATTTTTTACTTGATTTCTCAAAGCTATTTGAAAAGATACCTGCTTCTCTGCAACAGGAACTACTTCATGTTTTTTAATGTTGTTCAGTTTTCACTTTGAATTTCACTGCAGCTTTGGAAAATTACATCCTATTCTTTGTGTGCTCGATACGGGGGCCTGTGAAATCCCTGAACACCAAAAACTCACTGAATTTCCCTGGGGCTGGTGGTCTTATTACTTGCTATTGCTTCAATTAATTCTCCTGGGAACCATTTAATTTTTTTAGCCCTTAAAACTTCAAGATTTGTACTATTATGAAAGGTTTAACTGAACTAAAGTTGTTAGGATAGGGCTTCATTTTGCAAACCCCTTCTTTACTGCCTCATGAGGCCACTGGTATTTGCCCTCTGATGCATAAAATCTGAGGATCTGAATCATATACCTGCCAAGACTCCACTGTTAAAAGTCTGTAGGAAAAAAAGGTAAAGCCTCAGTACGTAAATTGATGGGAATTCTGCATGCATCAGTAGCAGTGCCAAAGCATAAATCAGATTAAGACAACTGACACATTACACTAAATAGAGAATGAAAACTCAGGTTCTAAACAGAGTAGTGTTCATTGTTGGTTCATGTATGCAAAACTTTATCTCAGAATATACATATTCTCACACTAAACTGTAGCATAGAGCTATTTAGTGCATCTCTGTCAAAACAGAAGTCTGTTTCTAATAATGATTTGTAATGTAGATTGATAAAGTTATTGGTATAGCCTTGTCCAAATATGACATAATGCATGCTTACCCTTTCATTTCTACTGAAGCAGAAGTCTGTAACGTAATTCCAGGTCAGGGAAGCCGAAAAAACTTGGAGAAGTGAACCTGCTGAGTGCTGTACTTGCAATGCATTCATTCCTTTCAAGATAAAACTCAAGAACAACAAAAAAAAAAATGCCAAAAGAATAACTAAAAAGTGAATCCTTTTTATTAAAGTTTTCAGGGATGGCATTTATCCTGTAATTGTGATCTCTTATCATTCAATGGATTTGTCTGTCATACAAATGCTCTTGAATGTACTGCTTTAACTATAGCAGGTCTGATCAATATTCCCCATAAAGGTTGTGCTGGATCAGTTTAGTGTCTAGTAGAAATCATTTTTGATTTTTCAACATTACATAGGTATTTTGATATTTTGGTCCATGTGTGTAATGCTGCTGTTTTCCAGAAGATCTTAAGGGATCAAAGTGGCATGTGCTTGTTAGGTCATCTGCTTTCATGTTAGCTCTTCCCTGTCTTGTATGTCTGCTTGTGGTTTTTGTTTTTTTGGGGGCTTTTTGTTGTTGTTTTTTGTTTTGTTTTGTTTTGTTTTCAATCTAGTTCAAAATATGAAAAGCAATTCTTTCATAAAGATGGTTCACAGCTACATGCATGTTTTTGTTAGCATTAGATTATTTATATTAAAGTTAGTGTGACTCTAAGTAGAGTTTCCTGGGTTATCTAGACAGAAGTCACGGATTAACCATTGTTAATGAAGCAGAATTCATAGAGTCATCAGATGGCTTTGGTTGGAAGAGACCTTGAAAGAGCTCCAGCCCACTGCTGTGGACTGGGTTGCCACCCACTATATCAGTATGCTCAGGGCCCCACCAAGGCTGGTCTTGGACCACGTCCAAGGATTGGAGCTGCACTGGGATGCACCAGCACTCTTATCATACACATCAACTCATTGGGCTCTGCTCTCATCACCAGGAGCCCATTCAGATTTCAGCCCTCTGAAGCCTTTAATACACTGAGTTGAATTTTAGTGCTTAGCTGGTAGAATTAGGATTTTGTATTGTCATTGTATAAGTTTGTCATATCAAAACCCCAGATCTGTCTGCTCTGGTGTGTTGTTTTCAAATTAAAGCTCTTAAAGGTAGTATTGTGTTTGTTGGTATATTTTGGAAATCTGTAGAAAAAATGATAATTTTTCATTGGGAACACAGCATTGTACTGTTTTTTTGTGTATAATCAGATCATAAAATAAGCTCAAAGGATAAATATTAATTGCTGTGGCACTTTATTGTAAGCAAAATTGGTATCTTGCTTGCTTAACAGCGATTGTGTTCATCACTGTCTGGTTAGCGAGCAGTTATCCTGCACAGTGCACAAGTATCACTTTGACTATTTTGAGGGTTTTAAATTCTATCCAAGCAGAGTTTCTAGGTAGAAAACAAAACTCCAGACTTTTGGTAGCACTAAGTGAAAATAATTTGTTAAATCACAGCCAACATGAGAGGCACTTCTAGGGATCCGATGCTAAATCTGCCCATACTAAGCAGTCAGTAAGAGTTGTTGAGACTATGCAAAGCTAACTCTGGTCTTTATAAAGTTCTAAAGTGAAGTCTCAACCATTTTTAATCAATTGGCAAACCAGTATCATATTAGCTATTAATTCACCAAGAATTTTGGGAATTTAATCCATTAATCTTAAATCTCTGCTCAGGCAGAAGTCATTGAGATAATGAGTCACCTGAGGCAATAAGATTCAGTAGAAACCAGATGGTTAATTTTTGCCTGTGCCTGTGAATATTTCTTTTAGGAATCCTCTTTCTTTCTCACGAGAAATGTATTATTAGCACTTTCTGCACTCCTTTCATGCCAGAACGCTTGAGGAACCACATCTAGGTTTGAGAATATGCTCTTGCAGGCATTTGTATCCTTTTTTTGATGGTGAATAATTTGTGAAGGACATGTCCTAACCCAGACATGTCAAACTCTGGGTCTAAATTTTCACTATCTATTTTAACATTTACAGTCTGCAATGACCTGAAGTCTGTTTTTGTGTGTATTTGCCAAACATGGATTTGGAGCATATTTTAATACTTTGTTCCAAAGTAATTTTTTTACTCTACATATTTGATTGGTTGTGCTCCTGGGTTGTTGGTGTAGTTTTATGGACTTCTGTTGTTTAAGTCTTGTTGTTGTTGTTGTTAATCTACTTCTATTACTAGTTTCCCTACTTGTAATAACTGCTTTCTTCCATTATTTTTTTCAGTCCATTTTTCAAATAATTGCACCAAATGCAGCTTTTTTTCTCTTATCCTATTTTTTTTTTTTAATTTTAAAGAGCCTGCACAACAGCTTAGAATCAAATGAGTTGAAAATGATGTATCCAGAGTGTGGAGGGAGGGGAATATGGTGGAATTCAGGTATACCAGCAGGGAAAAATCAATGTTTATCATGATCTTTTCTCAGTGTGAAATGGACTGAGAAAGGATGTTATGTAGCATGAAATCACGTAGAATGACCTTGAAAGAATTTAGAAGGCAATCATGAGCGCTCTGTCTGAGCTTGCAGATTTATTATAGCACAAAGATGCTGTGAGTTCCCCTATTATACCACTAAGCAAACAGAGAATTCATAATGGACATCTGTGTGATTAAAAGCTCAATCCCTAGAGAGTGCTGAACACCTCGTAATTTACAAATAGAAAAACCTTGACTGGGATGTTAAAGACATTCCTCATGCTTGAAATTAATTACGTATTAGGGGAATTTAGAATGTGGTCTCTTTCTCAATAATGCAAGGAGTTTTTAAATCCTTGTTAAATCTTTTGTATGTTTTTATTTTTGTTTCCTGCTTCTAAGTGTATGTATCTGAGTATTTTGAAAGCTTTGCATGAAAAGGAGCTTAATAAGGAGCCCTGTCATTTTACAGCGGCTGTATAATGTTCGCTGTCCAAACACCACAGGATAATCACTCAGTTATCCTCATTCTGGTCATAATTCCCACATCACCTTAAACTCCATCCTATACTTCTGTGAATACTGTGTCTAAGATAACATTGCTTAAAGATTCAACAGGAAAATAAAGTTCATCACTGCTAAATAAACTCAGGCTGAATGTGCAGGACAATTTGAAAAATATTCTTTTAAGCTGTCTGTGCTCAGAGTTCAGAACAGTATGTGGAAATCCATTATTTTGTGGAAAATTTTCAGTGGCTTCAGAAAACTGCAGTTGACAGATGTTGTCTGATGGTTTTAAAATGTCTGAGCATTCTGCATACAATGTTCTTCCATATCTGAAAGAACTTGAAAATCTGTTCCCACTCTTTTCATTATTTTCAAAATAACTTGCCATAGAAGTACCTCCATTTCTCCAGGTTAATTTCCTTTTCACATGATCTTTAAAAGTATTTTTATTAATTTATGTCAGTCTAGATATTTTGAGCTGTGATCAAGTTTTGATCTGCTTCTATGGCCTGCTTTGGGAGTCTTGAAAGTTAATTTTTGATGTGATTCTTTGCATTCTCTATTAATCAAAATCATCTGCTAAATGGACAAATCACTGTAACAGCTAATGCATTGCTTTCCAACATTTTCATAGTGTTCATAAAAGGTAATTAACCCACAACAGTGTCAAGGAAGGCTTATACTGTCATGTAGCATTTTTATCTGTAACTTTATGACCAGCAAGTGCTGGAAAATACAATTCTCTCTCGACATTATTCACTATTGACTGTTTGATACCCCTAACTACTATCAGAGTTGAAACAGTTACGAAGCAGATAGATATCTCTTTTCAGCACAAGCTTGTTAGAAAAAAATGATGTATTTGGAAAACACTGATATCTATAAAACGCTCTTTCAAGGTGCACACTATAAATGGAAATAGTAAGATCTGTTTGCAGAAGTAAACCTTGATTGCATATGGATTCTTTCTGTCAACTGTAATAGTGCTGTACACGTGCATTAGGGAGTGCAGTATTTTCTACTGAATTGTATGAGTTATAGGATAGACTTCTCTTTTCTCTCATTAAAGAATATTTTTTAATTTTCTTATGAAATATTGTAGTACTAAGGGTATGGAGAACTGTATCTTTGAACTTCTTTTTTTTTCTCTCAGTAGGAGAATTTAAAATGATTTTATTTTTCAAGCTAAGTGCTTTACCTGCAAGTACATCATGAAAACACGGGAGAGTGAAATATCATTCCTTTCTCCTGTTGTATATGAATATTCTTTGGCTGCTCTACTTTGCAGTAGGAGGGAAAAAAAGTGGCTTACATTTATCTGTTGGATGACAGTCTTCTGAGATGTTTGTTTTGAAGTGGCCCAGGTTGAGTCATGCAGATCCTGTTATTTTCCCAGTCACCTACCTTGTACTGCTTCTAAAAAAATACTACAGTCAGTAGCCTGAAGTGGTTGGAACGAAAATGATTGGGCGTTTTGGAAACCTTGTGCTTAAATATCCACTGTGGTCTATAAGGATTATTAGCAGTATTATCTTATAAAGAGTATATAATGTGCAGATAACTGTGCACAGTCAGAGGAGAGTATGGAGCCCTCACCCACAAGAAGACTCTGAACATGAGTTATCTTCTCAAGCCATTGCTTTCCTTAAAGTTGTATTAACTATTGAACCATTACGTTTTAAGATTAAATGCAAATCTATCTTTTTTTTTTCTTTGGTGACATGCTGTAATTCACACCTGTATCTCTTTATTTTCTTCTTTTCATCCTAGTTGTTCAATGCAGGAGAATTATGATGTTTCCATTATATTACCTATCTTCCACAGACTTTTGATTTTAGTTTAAGCAATTTAATTTTATATGGCATAGAATACAGCACTGTGCAACATCTATGCAGATGTAATTTGCATTATCCATAAGCATCTCTAGTGCAAATTCATAATTTATACATTTCAATTTGTTTCTCATTCTCGACCATAGAATATAAAAACTTTAATATACTGAACTTCACTGGAATAGCCATCAAGTAATCCAACTTACAGCGCCATTGTATTTTTAAAAATTACCTGCCATCTACTGTGACACAATTCCCCCTGTGTGGCAGCATAGACATACAAATATCTTCTAAACTTCTGTAGATGAATATTGTTTTCTGTCATCACAATTGCACCATGAAATATGAAAGTTCAATTTCCTCTTCATTTCCTTTTAATAAAACTTCTGTTCATTTCATTTTTGAGGAGAGATTGGATCTAAATTACTTTGACTTCTTCTGGCCTAACTTTGGTGAATGTTACAAGAGAGAATCTGAAACCCTTTTAAAAACCAGCAAGGAGATTAAGGAGTGTATTCTGAGACTGGGGAGGGGGGTTGTTCTTACATTCTCATCTCTCTTTCAATACAAGTCTTTTGCATTTAGAAATGACAGTATTGATTCCAACACTTTGTTCCAAGAAGCATAAATACTGTGCCCACTGCTGTAGCTGCTCTTTAAAACTTAACATTTCCAAACAGCAATTTCTTGTTTGAACAGTAGGCAAGGGAGTTAGCTGCAGAAGTGAATTTGCCAGATTATTTTTCATCAAAAGCCATTGTACTTTATGGTATTAATGCAGCCTTTTCAAATTTCTGTAGATAGCATTCAGAGGGATGGAAAATGTGTGATGTTTATCTGTCAGTGGTCTATTAGTGATCGAGTTAATGGAATTAAACCAAGAGAAAAAATAAGTTGGCTAAGGCAAGTGCCAATTTCACAGGTTGGCTCTCTGTGCAAGTAGTATCTCTACTCTTCCTGTTTTCTTGGATATAACATGGAAACTTCACCTAAAATTGTAACAGTGACTGAGTACATTCAGTTTATGTATGAATAGCTTATGTTTGTGGGTCTTTCCACTGATGTTATAAGTTTCTGGGTTCAGCAACATCTTTTAATGCAACAGGTTAAAAGACTAGTGATTCTCATGACACTGTGTTTCTTATTGTTCACTTAAGATAAGTGCATGCTGAATCCTGTGGAATTGATAGAATTTCTGCTTAAACCTCTTTGACCAAAGTTTAGCATTTCTGAGGATTTTAGAAAATGTGTTGTGGTTGTTAGAAGTATAAATACTAGCAGTTGTTTCAGGATGCATAATCTTATGGGCATGTGAATCTCCACTGGTGGTGGAATAAATTAAGGGAAATTATTTTTTCACTGTTGTGAGACAAAAACTATGATGCAGTTACTGAATTGTCTTGCCATTCTATCAGTGGTCTTTAATCAGCTGAGATGGAACAGTGCAGTGGGCAATGCTTTGCTATTCAACATTGTTCTTTAGGCAAAACACAGTTTTCTAAATATTTGTGCTCTGTAAATCCAGGCAGAGGAAATGGTTTTGACTGTAAAGAGGTACAGTATATGCAGGGTCAGCTTTGATGTGTGCATCAAGGAGCTTGTTACTGGTGACCATAGATTCTTTTGAATTGTTTCAAAATGTGAAACTAAAACTGATATTTTGTAGATGAACCACCTCTGTGTGGCAATAAGACTGCAGCTGAGAATGATATTAAGAAAAAAAATTCCTGCAGTCAATCCATCTACATTTACAGTGGTGCTCTGCATAACATGTTTTGAATAAATATTCTAATGAAGAGATGTGACAGAAGATTTTGACAGAAGTTGTTTCCCATTTTCTTCATTAAATTGATAATGAACTTGAATTCTGGAGGAATCATTTAAGACAATATGTTGACTCCAAAACAATATAATTAAAGATGTTAAACTATTCAAACAATTCTCTCGTGCACATGAAATCAAACATGTTTGGAACAATGTTTCACATAACTTCCAATGTGTAATTGAGAACTGTGCTCTAAATTTTCTTATTTTGGAAAATACTACAAAAAAAAAAAAGCACTTTTATCAGGCAATCTTAGTTTGAGTGGGGGTGAAAAAAGAAAAGAGAAGGTGGGACCTGAGACCTCAATTCCACTTATTATAATAAATCAATTTCATATTCATTTGTGTTTAATCTACATTGAAAATTTACATTAACTGATCAGAACAGTGGAGATCAAGTGTCATGTAAAAATTCAACAGGAAATTCATGGAATGAATAAGTAAAAGTGCAACTCATATACGAGGATTTTAAACCCATCTAAATTCCAATAAAAAGTTCTAAATCTTATTTTAGAATGAACAAGAAGGAAGCTCAGGAACTGTAACATTCCTAAGAGGCCCCTCAAGGTGATAGCATACTAATATTTAATCATTTGTAGTCCTGTATGTGCAAATTAAGTAATGTAACTGAAGTGAGTATAGCTTTCATTTTATATGTTTTATTCTGAGAAGTAGTAGTTTATAGTGACAAAATTATTTCAACATAATCTTTTAATATTTATTTGATTGAAAATATTCTGCGTGTTGTAGGTGACATTTAACCTGTTGAAATAAAATTTCTGGTATATGTGACAGGAGAGGGGCTTATGTGAATTACAGTGGATCTAGACATTACTTCATGAAATCTGAGCATGTATATATGTCTCCTTTGAAAACCAATCAGGGAAGCATAAGGAGGGATGAAGAAGGAGAAGGAAAGCAGTCAAATGAAAGCAGAAAAAGCAAAAGCCATCTGAGTGGAAGAATTAATAAATTTGAAGGAATGAACTCTAAATTTTCAACTTTGAACTGAGAAAAATATGCGGACTAAAAGTGGATTGTTTCCTGTTCAGCAGTAGCCAAAAAAGAAAACAGCATTAAAAGCAATTAAATCCAATGGTTTTATAAAATGAAGAGTATATTAGGAATTGGGAAGTGGTGACATATCTATATTCCTTTTCACATGTTCTAGGGAACAATTGCTATGAAGTAATTCACTGTCTTATTGCTGCTCTTTTTTTTTTTTTTCTTTTTGACCCATTTGAAAGTTCAGAAGGTTTCTTGTGTGATGAAATAAGCCCCAAATAAGTCAGAAGCTTGTACTATTTGCTTAATGCTGGAAAAACTGGATTGAGAATGTAGCCTTTGAGACACCTGAAGCACTGTGTATGTGCCAGATTTACAGTCTTAGTTTGAGCTCAAAATAGCTCTCACTCTGTCAACCAATATCCATGTGGTCAGTATTCATAAAGCTGTTTAAAGTTCCAGTCTCTAGAAAAATGTAGAAAAATAATAATAATAAAAAAAAGTAAAATTATTTTAAAATAATTTGAATATAAAGTACATTATTTAGCATTACTATGAGGAGTTATGTCATGTGGCAACAAAATATAATGGAGTATTGGTGGGAAGGTTCAATCTCTACTGCCACACCACCAATATCTGCCTCTGAAGTTGTGGGCCAACATAGTAAAATAAGAGGCATTACTTTCGGAGTAACTCTCATAGATAGGAATTCTACTTTATGTGGATGATTTTGGAGCTAAACAGACAATTGCAAATTAACACTTCATTTGCTACTGTATTTGCTGGGGTTGGTTGGTTGGTTGGTTGGTTGGTTTTGTTTTTCCCTAACAAACTGAGCTGACAGATGGTAATAGCACAATACAGACTTATTTATGCTTATTTTTTTTAATTGTCAACAGAATGAATAGAATAAGGAGGATACAAGGAGTTAGTATAAACTACAGTTTGAAACAATTATAATACAGTTCCCTTTTTCTTATCTTGTGCTGTGAATGAAAGTCTGCCAATGGTGATAAGAAAATTTTGTTCATCTGAATCTGCTGATACACTGTTTTAAAAAAGTGAATCTACTGCATAAGAGTGGGGAATTTGGGTTCAGCAATTATTATGTTTCATACAAATAAAGAGTATGTAATGTAGTTCAAGCATTAATAAAATACTCATCTCTTAATGAAAATGCTTTTTAAGCCAGGTACAAAATATTGTTTGTACATGTAGATTTGTACTGGAAGAAAATGGAAAAAGCAGACCTTACTAAGAGTGAATGCTGGTGTAATGTATTTTCTACGCTTGTTGATTTTATAAGTCCTGTAATACGTTAGAACTTAATTTAATCATACTTCATAGTTACATACTCTTGAAGGGATAATACTCTAGATTCAGACACATCATACTTAAAATACAGTGAAGTTCTGTATGAGTGATCAGGTGCTGGAATGGGCTGCCCAGGGAGGAGCTGGGGTGACTGAACCTGGATGTGTCCAAGGAACGTTTAGACCTTCTGTTGATGGACCTGGTTCAGGGAGAACTATTGATGATAGATGGATGGTTGGACTGGGTGATCATGTAGGCCTTTTCCAACCTTGGTGATTCTATGGTTCTGTGATTGTGTAGACCAACAAAACTACACATTAGCTAGAAATTAATAGCCATAAGTCTGCCAGGCAATAAGAAATAGAGTAGATCCTTATGACCAAGAGTACATTTTTGTGAAACCTGAGAAATGTTGTTCGTTTCTGACAAAGATGTTCAATGGCAACTTCATTATTTATAGGAAATAAACTTTTTTATTTTTATCAGCACTGATATTAATTTGAGATAGACGTTTGGTTTTTTTTTCACGGTTAATAAGAGTAGTAAAATTAAGTTTTAAGTCTTGATGCTTCAAAGATGTATTTCTTGTCTGTCTGCTGTTTTTCTATTGTTTGCAGGAGCAAGGAGAAGGTTTCACCTGGAAGCAGGAGCTGGAGAGAACCTGGACGGCTGCTGGAACTGGAGTTGGAGGTACAATCACAGTAAGTTGCAGAAGAGATTTGTCAGGAAGTCTTCCTCATTCTATAAATGTCAGGGTAGCTAGGTAGCTACAGGGCATCTACATGTGCTTATACAGTAAATGTGAAGGTTTTAGGATGGCTTTCCAATATAAAATTGCCTAGGTTTTGCTGGCTCAGGAAAGAAGGAAAGCAATCAGCATATTAAAGCTTTCTTTTGCTTTGTTAATTCCCATACATTCCTGATAACAGCATTTGTCACAGAAATTGGCAGCATTTCAACATTGACTTTCCAGCTCTTGACAAACACATTCACATTCAAAGTGTTCATTCTATACAGTGGTGGAAGTGTTTTCTTTTTATTTGGGAATAAAGCAGGAAAGCATCCTGCCTTTTTTTTTTTTTTTTTTTTTTTTTTTTGGCTTGGGACCACAAAGATGCTGTAAAAGCTAATTCTGAAAGTTGTTCTCTTTTTCCATTACACATCAATGAGTATAATTGGAGAAAACAGGTTAAAGATAAATATAGCGTTCTCAAGGAAATGATTATGTTAAGCCTCTCTACAAAATGTATTACTTTGTTTGCTCTCATTTTAGGTGAATATAAGAGCATATTAAACACATTATTCACACAGTTTCTTAGTAAACGTGAAATTTATGTTTCTCCAGTATGTTGCATTTTGCTTCATTCTTTTTATCCCAAGAGTCTCTGCTATAAAGGTGCAGTTAATTTCTAACGTTGGTAATTTCAGCTGGTGTGATAATCTATTGCATTATATCATAAAGTTTCTATGATCTCTGATGCCTATTAAATATGAACCTGAGCAAATGAAGTACTGTTCTCAAATGGTGTCATTATCAAGATACATACCAGCTGTACTAATATAAAATGTAATGTAGTCTTTGTAAAACATGCCAAAGAAATGGCTGCCTACTGGAAAAAAATTTTACTATTTCTGATGATTGTAAAGAAATAGGGCCAAGTGTGGGACCAACACATATAGAGGCACAAAAATGTTAGAAGGATTGTAGTTGTTCACTGCCTATTTTCTATGTGGCATATTATATTACCAAGCCTGTATTAACTGGCTGCTTCTTGCAACCAATTAAATCCTGGTGCTTTAAATGATATAACAAATTAGCTGCTGAATGGTATTTTTAAAATGCAACGTCTTGCTTTTCTATTAAGTGTTCCTCTTCCTGAATCTGGAGAATTTTACAGATTAAACTACTTGAAAGACTTCTGTTCACCTTTAAAGTGTACTAAAACTATATGTTACTTACTCCAAGTGTTAAGAGTTATTTACATCTTCAGTAAAATTGTACTCTTACTTTTTGTTTAGGTGTGGGTGAACTTAAAGCGCTCAATCACTATTCTTTAGTTGTTCCTTGCATGATTTCCCTGTGTATGTAATTCCTGTACTACAATCAAATATTACAGGAAAACACGTATGAAGAAAATATGCATAAAGAAGAAATCAAGCAGAAAAAAAGACATTGGAAGTTGTTAAAAAGAGCAATGCAAAACAAGAAGATAGAAGAGCAATGTGATATTCATTGGCCTGGTATTTCAGCATAATATTATTTTTTGCCAGTCTAACTGCTGAATGCTTTTCCTAAACATTGCACCTTTTGCTTTTACCTCTTGTGTACTATTTTGTGGTATAACTGTACTTTCAAAAACATATATGAAGACTGTGAAGCCTCTTCCCTCTGAAACTTTTCAGATTAATATGAAAAAAAGAAAAAAAAAAAGACCCTTTTGGAAGTTGTCTCAAGAGAAGCTGATCAAAACTCCTCTTTTTCTGTCCATTGTTGTCAGAATACCACTTTAAACATAATTTCCTTAAGAATCCCTAGGTAATTCCAATGCAAATTTAAGAAAGCATTTCAGAAGTGCTGGAAAAAAAGAGAAAATCCTGAGAAAAAAAAATCATAAACATGTTTTGCTTTAATTTGTAATTCTGTTTCTATTGCAGAAGTATAAAATCTTTTCACAGCAAACACCAAGCCAACCCAGTTGCAAGTTTTTCAAATTAGTATAATCTGTTTAAGTATCCTTTCTACATAAAAATATGTTAAGTAAATTAAGTAAGTTTTTGCACAAGATGCCTATGAAGGTGGTGGGATCACCTTCCCTGAAGGTATTCAAGAAGAGGGTTGATGTGGTACAGAGGGACATGACTTAAGGGATGTCGTGATGGGTTGAGGATTGGAATAAATGATCTTAGTGGTCTTTTCCAACCTTTATGATTTTATGCTTTGGACACTTAGCATTTCAGCCGTTAGCAGTCTTGTTTCTACAAGTACTATACTTGTTCAGTTCCTGTGGTAGACGGAGATAGTCTCTTTCTTGTATATCATGCTACTTTTTATGTTGAAAATATTGCCTCTAGGAGTCTTATGTATGTTGATTATAGTTCAGCGTGACGTAGTTAACAGATATCTCTGCAATCACAACCCAGATCTTCACAGACACTGGGAACTACAAAGGGAAAATGCAAATGTGAGTGCAGTTGGCTTTTATCCACATTATCTGGGTATTTTTATCATCTCCTGGTAGCAGGCTCTTGCCATGTGAGGACTCTAGGCAGCAGACTTTGGTGTATGCAGACAAATTTTTGCCCTCCTAAGTGGTACCCGGCAAGGCAGGATGCTTAATTCAGGACACCATGGGCCTCTGTGATGTGCACCACTCCACCTGCAAACTGATACTCTTATAACTAACTCTGTTGTAGGCTTTGGATGAAGCAAAAGCTGATCAGCATAAGAATAACCCCTCTTTAAAACAGAAAAGAAGGATGAGGAAAATGTATCTTAAACACATGTGCGTGCTTATTTTTTGGAGTAGTTTTCTTTTGAGTTCATTCCAAGCATTTTGTTGTACGAATATTTTTGAACTGGATGTCATTCATGAAAAATATGTCCCCATTTTGTGGTGGTGCAGAGCCTGCATGTTTTCCAAACAGAAACATTCCCTGTTGATAGTGTAGTTCCCTCAGTGCTGCAACCAGTAACACATATTGGCTCAAGCAGAGATCACGGTGCTAGATGGTAGAGAATTTCTTAATTAAAAAAAAAAATCTCAAAAGATTTATGAACAAGATCCTTAGGACATATGTGCAGAGTCAGAAGGGTATGAAATCTTTTTCCAGACTTCACCTGCAGGAGTAGGAGCTGAACTCTGCCTCCTCTCCTCATGCTGGCCAGGCAGCCTCCAGCCTTCATGTTTCTCTTGGAGCAGCAGAGGAGAGAATTGTACACTTATATTAAGAGTCTGACCATGCAGGAGGTTGTGAGGTTGTTTTGTGGTGTTTGTGTTTTTTTGTTTGTTTGTTTGTTTGTTTTTGTTGGTTTTTATTTTTTTTCTTTTTTAATATCAGATTATAGACAGTAAAAATGTCAGGAAAAGGAATTTGTGGGAAGGGAATTAAAATAGCAGGAGATCAGAAATAGAAGATGTTGGACAAGTGAGATGCAGTGAAAGGAAATGAAAACAGGCCTGGAAAATATCTGTACAGTCAGCCCAGTTTCCAGTGTTCATGGGGGAATTAAGATTATAATGCTGAAAACCAAAACAGAATTTTCAGTTTATGATACAGAAAACCACAGACTGGAGCAATCAGACTGGAATGCATCCTTTGTAAGTTAAATTCAAGGCAGAACTCTAGAGCATTCCAGGATAGCCTGTAGATTTCTTTAACAGTAACAGATTTTTAATAGCTCTTTTGACAGTGCATGAGGGATTGGAGGAATAGGGTTGCAACCAAAACCTTTTTTAAAAGATTCTTAGCAAGACGAGAAAAGAGCCTTAGAAGGCTTAACTCCTTGGTAGTTCACAGGCTACAATTGCTTAATGAAGGGTGATATCACCAAGTACCTAGACATATAGAGCATATGCTAATAAAATCTATCATGAAATTCTGCCAAATGCAATTAGGGTGTGTTAGAAAGGCTACTGAAATTATAAGACAATGCCAAACCAAAGGGTTCATACCTGCCAAAGGCTGCATGTGGGAGGCATTCATCTCTGGTGCTCAATTGGACAAATGAAAGATTGTGGTCAAAAGCTGTCTAAAAATATTTCAATGTATATTACAAAGCACAATTCCGTATGTCTGAAGCACATACAAAATAACTAAAAGATATATGACAGCCTGTTGTTATAAATAACATAATACAGATGGTAAAAATCATCTTAAGACAAGAAGGATTTTTAATGTCTTTGTACTTGTATTTCAGACAATCTGTGAAAACCCTGAATTTCAAAGAACTAAAAAATCCTGGCAAAATCTTTCCAGATGTCTCAAAATTAGTCACACAGAAATTAGGGTATCAGAGCAATCGTGAAGTATGTGCATCCTTAAAACCCAGCTTGGTCAAACCCTAATGATTTCTTTCTAATGTCTCTTGTGTAAGATGACACAGAGACTGCTTGCCATGTCTCAGCATGAGGGAATGACGTTTACTTTTCTGTTGACATAATAGGGATTTGCTATATCTGTTCTCTCCAGGGATAAGACTAGTAGAGTTGCACTTTGGAGCCCTCACAGAGATAGTTCTTAAAATAAAGGCACATGATTCTTAAAATGAAGGAGGAAAATGGGTATTGTAAAAATCCAGGTTAGTGACTGTAGATATCTGGGGGGAAGAGTGAATACTGCACAAGCATTCCACTTCTATTTTCACATCAGGTATGTCCTGCATTGTGAATCCTTTTTTATTTATTTTTTCTCCTCAGTAAGGCTGTTTTCTAATGTTGACCAAGTAGATTCTTGTCTTTTCCTATGTATGAATTCAGTAGGGTCATAAATAAGATAAAATTAAGGTGCAGCTACTTGTTTATCCTTCTAATGCATTTAACGTATCCATGGTTTAGGGGCAAAATTTTCAAGTATGTACTGACAACACATTTGGGTTAATATATTCACATCTTAACTTGTAGTCAGATTGTCTGTTTAAAATGATTAAATATTAAATCAGATATTTACTCTTGGACTGTGCAAAAGTCAAAGGGAACAATTTGTCAGCTCATTCATATTTTTTTTTTCTGAAGCCAGTTAACTAATCAGTCTAATGAATAAGAAGTAAGATAAATGGAGGCCATTCTGTTATGTAGAAAAGTGTACATGAAGATAAATTTTTCACATTTTGCTTCATTTCATCTGCAGTTATCACTCTTGTAATTGCTTCTGAACACTCAAGGTGCTCTTCGTCTTACTTCTGTGATGTGAACGGTTTAAGCTATTTTGGTAGACTAGTAGCTTGCACCACTGACATTTTCTTTTTTCTTTTTTTTCTTTTTGTCTTGTAATTTAGTAAAAAAAAAATCCTCTGCATTTTTATAGCAAAATGAAATTCTGAACAAACAGTGAAGGGTCAAGAGTAGTGCGAACTACCAGCTTCTGCTATAAATGAGCTCGTATAAGAGATCCTGGGCAAATAATGTCTTGCTAATATAGTTCCCATTAGTTTGTATTTTAAAAGTTATAATCTAGGTTGCAGAAATTCTTTTCCTGCCATTGCATCTATTGATATAATGAGTAATAGGGTCATCCCCTTTGCCTCATCTAAAACTTATGAGAAAGGTTCCATCATTTCTAGGTCGTGGTAGTCATCAAGCGTTTCTCATTGCACCCAGTAGAGTAAATTGTGTTATAAAAAACTATAAGGCTACTGTTTTAAGAACATGTACCATTATTTTAAAATAGGAACAAAAACAAGTCAGTGCAAAATAGGATATTGACTATTTTTGTATTGCTGCATCATTGTACTTTTTTTAAACTGAGAATTCCTTAAAGCCTAAGGAAAATGTCTGGATTTAAGAGTCATCTCTGTTAACACATAATGGTTTTCTGACTGAATTAATTATTATGATGTTGTTTGCCACATGTGTAGAATTCTCGTCAGGGTTTGTAATCTGATTCTATGGAGTGTGATTTTATGATGGATAAGCATCTGAACCAATAAGGAGACCCAAGGTAGCTGTATTAAAATGGCTATAAAAGATATATTCATTATCTCAGCTAGATTTCTGCAGCAGCAGACAGAGAGATTTTTAAATATACGCGTTCATTTGGGCACCCTGTGCACTTTAAGAAGAGTCTGATTATAAAAAACAACTTCAGCTTTACACCAAAGAAGTACAGGAGTGGGACTGGATTTCTTTCTTTTACAGTTTGACAGAAATGTAATGTAGTTTTATTGCATTAAATTTTCAACTATTCCAGCTGCTGTAGAAAATATATCAAAGCAATAAACTAGGAAAGGTAAATGCACATATGACATTCTTAAAATACTGCTGCAAACTGGATTTAGTTCAGAATTTCCAAACCTGCATCATTTTAGGTTTTTTCTAAGGCCCTGTAGGCCTTTTTAAAAATCCCTAAGAGTTTAAAAGAATATATTCTGGTGGTAGTAGAATTCATGCTATTAGCCAAAAATGAGTCAGTCATCAAATACTTTTATAGCCACATAATGTATTTCATTAATCATTTATTTTAAACATAAGATTTTTTTCTTAAATAGAAAATTAAATTCAGTTACCAGGAGTTTCATTCTTTCATACAATGAATTTCTGCCTTCTCTCACATGTTATCTTTATCCAAGAAGTCAAATTCGGATTCTACCAACTTTTCTACTCATGAAGATATGATGTTTGGTCAAGTTATAAATGTATTCTTCTGATTAAATCACCATTGTAGGGAAAATAGTTTTCATGGAATATATTTTGTGGTTTATCATTGTTGATTATGGACATTCACATTCTCTGCTACTTTATTGTAAGTATCTCCACTTAAGTCTGATGTAAGATCATAATTTGAAATACTTGTGGATTCAGACTTAACTTTTCTTCCAGCTTTCCCCCATACTTTAGGCGCAACTTTTTTTTTTTACTTCATTATATTTTTTTTTAATAAATTTTCCTACCTAGATGTAGAAGGCTGGTTTTGTAGAGCTGACCACAGCCTGCCAGAGTGTTCCTACTTTTACTTGCCTTCATGACAAGCTAGAAAGAAATGCTTTTCTGATACTAATTTTGAAATGGATGGCTGCTTCTGCTGAAGATTTTTGGAAGATTGGAAAATAATGCATCCACAGTGGCAAGAATATCTGTAACTGATTTGACCCTATGAATTATATTAACCCCATCTTTTGTCTTGTACATATTAAATATTTATAGAAAACACATAGTATACTTTGAAAAGTAGTTTGCTTTCTGGACTGATCTCAGACTTGTGAAAAATGATCTCAGTATTCCAGAAGCACTCAGACTCATTTTCCCTTTTGGATATAGCTGGACCTCAAACTTCAGCAACTGGTCTAGATAAATGTCATTTATTTCCCAAGTTCGATAAAAGTGATAATGTATGTGCATGCACTGAAACTGAGCTAACTTTTCAAGTTTGCACTTCTTTTTCATGTAAATAACTACTACGTTAATTACAGTATATAATTATGTAATACTTCCAGGAATATTTTTTTTTTTTTTTAATAATGGAATTTGCTTTATCTTAAAGTAATGAGATGCAGGCAAATGTGGCCTGCTTTTCTTTTCCCAGGAAATATGTTCCTTTTCAAATAAGTTACATTTTTCTTTTGCGTCCTTTAGCCTACCCCAAGTGGCTTGCAGTATTTATCAACTTTAATCAACATGACTGACAGGAAACCTGATAATAGAGAATAGCTGTCTCCACTGGTGGGGCAAAATCTTTTGAAATGTCAGTAGTGAATACACTGTATTTACATTTCTTTGGGACTCTCACTCTTAAAAGATTTTCATCTTTACACTGGAGGGATAAAAGTAAAGGTTATTTAACTATACATCAGAAATTTTATCTGATGACAGTGTGACAAAGTATTCCTGCTTTCAGAAGTGCAGAATGTTTGCCTCTCCTCTCTGGTGCTGTTTCTTTGGTGTAGCAAGTTCATATCTACTATTCGTCCTCTAATATCACAAGCTGTTCATCATTCAATTACTGCCAGTCCTGGATCTTTCTTTTGAAATCTATTTGGTTTTGGCATATTAGTTCCTTCACAGTGATCTATAGTTTATTAAATTATATAAGCTGGTTTCACAATGATAGGTATCCTAATTTCTGAAGAAATTTCTTTTGATGACTCCATTACCTTATAGAGCTACCAACTTCCTTGCAGAAGTTGTTCTCATCTTTAAATGTAAATATAGCTGTTGTTCCTTTTGGCTACAATTTTTATGGATTATTGGTAAATGAAATTAATTTGAGAAAAAAATCTGTGAAAAGATTTTAAAAAACCTCATGAAAAATTGTGTGTTAATACTGAAAATGCCATTTTAGGAAAAAAAAAAAAAAGTGAGATATTTACCCAATATTTCTCAAGCAGAAAGTTCCCTTCTCTGGCTTGCTTTGAGTTACAAACTTTTCAACTCATGTTTTTAATCAAGAGAAATCACATTTAACAGAAGAATTGAGCTCCATAAAGGCAACCATGTTCATAGAAGCATGTTACAGCTAGAAATGCCACAGTGTACTTACAGCTCACCAATAATATTTTTATCTTTTCACTTTTTTCTCCTATCTCATCTGTTAGTTTCAGAAGGATTTCCTGTGCCCAGTGCTATGCCCAGAAGTGAAATTTCCAAGGCTGATGCATTTGGCTGTTGCCATTCTGCTCAGTACCTCAGAGGGGAGGCCCAGGAAAAAAGAAGCATCGTTTGGGCATTGCTGGGAATCTCCCATGGGACATGGGATCTGCATGGATGGATCCACGCTCATCTGGTGAGGGATGGCTGCTGCAAGAGCTCAGGCTGCAGGGGAGACCAAGGTAAGGAATCAGAATCATCAACGTTGGAAAAGACCACTAAGATCGTTTAGTCCAACCATCAACCTATCACCATTATGACCACTAAAGCCAAGTCGCTCAGTATCTCATCTACCCTTTCCTTGAACATATTCAGGAATAGTGACTCCATCACTTCCCTGGGCAGCTTGTGCCAATACCTCAGCACTCTTCCAAGGAAGAAACGTCTCTTAATATCCAACCTGAACCACCCCTGGTGCAACTTAAGGCCATTATCTCTTGTCCTGTCATTAGTTATCTGGAAATGCATTTGTACCAAGAGAATTTCTCTTGGTTCGTTGTGACAACTGCCTCTGTAACGTTTTAGTATTGTAAGTCCACATCTTACTTCTTTATATACCCTAATACCTTCTCTTTCTTTAAGGTAAACTCTATCTCACCTCCACCCCAGCTGGTGTGAAAGAAGCTCCCCCACCTCTGAGTTTCACTTGAAATTGATTGAGCTGCTTATGGAGAGAAACCAGACCCTTTAACATGAGGTAATGAGAGATGATTCATTAGGGAGGAGGAAAGAATGTTAATTTTAACTGCGACAAGAAAAGTCTGTGATCCCCCAGGCACTCTGCACAAAGCAACCTGGAGCCTTGTAGTGGAGAGTTGATCATTCACTTACTGAATGTTTATGGAAACCAGACAGTGGATGTAAGTACAATGCAACAGTGAGTGATGTGTCTCAGCAGTGGTGGCAGTGATAGTGGGTCATCTCCACTGGTGCAGATTTCTATGAGCACAGCATGCAGGCTCTTGTTCATCGCTGGTGAAAATGCAGAGCTAATGGTTGTGACCATGATGAAAAAGAGTTTTGTAACTGAAAATTTGCTCTACCAAACTGTATTATTGTGCTCTTCATCTCTGTTGTGGTTTCCATGGAAGTAAATAGGAGGCTTTACTTTTTGAAGAGATCTACACGTTATTATTAAGCAGGCTCTGTACTGACAGCATTTTAAAATGGAACATTCAAGTATGCTGGGAGCATTGCATTTTCACCTCTGACAGCTCCCACCACCTAGAAGTAACAGCACTCCAGAATAACATCTCCAGATGACCTCTGCACAACAAAAGGCAGAAGCAGGGTGTTGCTATAACAGAGAAAACTAGAAGCAAAGAGGCAGGCTCCTGCCAAGGTATAACCTCCAACAGCATATAACTTGTGCTGCTGCTGGATCATGTTTTACTGATAACCCAGGGATTAAACACATGAAAGTACAATAAATAGGGAACTCTGACAAGTTGCTGCAGTTAATTATCTCACTGGACAGTCAGACTGCTCCTGTTGGTAGCCCTGATAACTTCCTTTGATCTGGTATTCTGAATAAGCACATGCAGCATGGATTTATATGCAATAGCTTTTAAGATAACCATTACTGATTGTAATAGAGAAAATGAGACACCTGAAGTTACTTGAACAGTGAAAGAAACTGACCTATTGAGGACCCAGGTAGCAGGAGCCAAAGGAGCAGGATGCCTACCATGTAGTCAGCTGGGCAGCATCCATTTGGGCTTCTGTGCTGGGGTGGAGAGAAAGGAAAGAGAAAAGAAAGGAGGGACAGAAGTGCTGGCTGCACTTTCTGGTGCAGGCAGCATCCTCTTGCAGCACTGCCAGAACTTAGTGGGAATGCAGCTGGGTGTGCATCACCACACATCACACCCAGCTCCTCACTAGAAATAACAAATGAAGGTTTAGCAGATTCCCTTAAGACCAAACTTTGGTGGTAAGGATAATCCTCATTAGAGCACTCCTTCTGTCTTGCTTTTCTGGCATGCAGGTGCACAGGGAAACTCATAAATAAGCCAGTATGTGTTGGCTGATTTGAAGTTTCTGTGCTGAAAAAGCTGTGGTAGCCCGGTGCATGGTTTGTCCTTAAAAACAGACTATACAATTTACAGGGAATCACTAAGGCCAGGATGTTTTAGGTTATATGTAGTATGGGGATCTTTTGCAAGGAGTCTGACCTAATATATATATATATATATATATGGAAGAAAATTGACTGATGAGGTAATTGAGCATATGGGAAGACATCACACAGCAGCAGAGTGCTGCTAATTGTTGATTGTGACTCAGGTATTCAGCAGAGTATGCCAAATGGAGGAGGAAAGCTTAAAAATTCTTTCTGGAAAGTGCATATCTGATCCTTTACAGGTAGCAGCTCATGGAGAAAGGTGTGTAATTGCATTCAGTGCTAACTCCCATGAAGGCAGAATTGAGAACGTTGGTATAGAGAAGAGACCATTCGGTAAGGTGTAAGACAAAAAATGATGCTAGTTTAAAATGAGTGTTTTGATGTAATTTGAGAGGTGTGCTGGAAGTATATTTACATGACATAGTTTGCATTTTTGGAAGTACCAGAGAAAAATCACAGAGTTGGAACTGAGACCTGTTGCAGTGAGTCAAGTGAGAGCATTCTTTCCCTGACTCACTACAGATGTTTTATTTGAGGGGCAAACCTGGAGATTTTGATGACCAAAAAGTGAAAATGAATTGAGGAAGCAGGGGACCAAAAAAAAAAAAAAAAAAAGTTAACAAATGTATTTAAAGGATGAAGAAACAGAGACTGTGCTTCTGCATGATACGTGAACCATGTCTGCTTAGCAGAAATAATCCTTAAAATGTTGAACTCATCTCCCAGGAAGTGAAGTGATTAGTCCAAGACAAAAAGGGGTCCATGTTTGAGCCTGGCTTAGGGTGCTGCTTCTGTGACTGCCTTGTTCTGGCTGGCTCCTGGAGAATGGCTGTGTAAGCAGTGAAAGGGAGAGCAACCTGGTGCTTCTTCTAATGGAGATTTTGGAAGTATTTGGTGTGCAAATATACCAAGTGTTTCCTTTATAGTAAGGCATACTTAATCCCTAAGAACTACTTTTCTGGAAAAAGCAAATCTTATAAATACAATAGCAGTTCAGGAAGGAGTTAAAATGAATATCAGAAAGCAAAGCATTAGGGCCATTTTTGTTTACTTTATAATTTACTGACCTAAATTTGTGAGTGACATAGAATTGGTAAAGAAGGATAAAGTAAATACAGAGGAACAGAGCAAATAATTTCAAAACGATCTGGATAGATTCAGCTTAGAGGCTGGATAAGTAGCTTATTCAGCTCAGTTGTACAGAAGTGTGAAGTAATAAGATTAAGAACTAAAAATAATCAAAAGGGATAGAGCCATAGAGAATATACAGCAAACAGTGCAGTCCCAGAAGCAGGACAGAAGTTCTTTTCCCTGTTTCTGAGGAAGTAGACACACATGGGCTGTGGAGCCCACTCCCTATTTTGGTGCCTGGAGCATTGCAGTTGCTGTAGCCCCAACAAAAAGCTCATGAGTTTGCTGTTTCCTAAGCAGATTTGTTCTAGTTGTCCTTGCTTTGGGGAAAAAAACAAAGTTATTATTAAAACAGTCCTAGATACCCTTCCTTTAAATCACAAGTAATCCTCAACCAAATAATTATGGACACTGTTAGCAAACTTCTATTCAAAATCACTACTTTTTTTTAAGAGCTACTTCTTTTATGTTGGAGAAATTATACTGAGTATTCTCTGTGTAAAGTAGCTAAGCAACTCCATAATTGGATTTGTTCTGAGTAATGATAACAAGATTTAAAACACAGTTTCAACACAGGAAAACTTGGTATAAAAAGACTATTCTGTGTCTTCAGCTGTCAACTAAACGTATATTGAATTTTGCAGAGCAAATTCAAATAAAAGTGTGGAGATTAAAAGTGATAAAGCAGCAACAGTGAGATCAGAATCCCTCCAAAAATTAGATTAAATCCTCCTCAGGACCATAAAAACCTTATTATCTTGACACGACTAGATCAATCATTGCAAGACAATTATCTTAACAAGTTGCTCTGATACAGGAATTTCAGATTAAATTTTTTATTCTGCTTGGCTTAAAAATAGACTGAGTATGGTGCAGGCATTCCAGAGTTGAAGCTGAGACAGACACATCTCAGCTCTCCTGGTGACAAGTAAGCTGCAAATCTATCTGTAAACATCAATAAACCCCTTCTTTAAGCAACAAAAGCTTACATTATATTGAACTGTGAAACAGAACAACACTAAACTCTTGTCATTATATAGTTTATTGACTTTAGTATCAGTTTAACACTGTTTTTATCTACTCAGTTCTCTAACTCCAAGTTGTTCTTGTGGCAAAAGTACTGTGTTGCACTTATTCTGTACCTGTTATCAGAAAGTCCCTGTGCCTTAGCCTGGAAACTCATGCCCATACCTTGAATGATGATCAGTACTGGACACGGAACTGAAGAATGAAATCTACAGGTGAGCACTAAGTCAAAGAGGCTATTTCATTAGAATTACAGCATAGTGTAAATGAAGACCAGGTAGTTTTTAATGAAAATAAATTTCTTCTATCAAATATAATTTGGGATACTATAATATATTTTAGGATATTTTCATCTGAGAGAGTTCATAATAGGAAGTTATACATTCCTAAAAACTGGATTTTTGTACACTTGAAATACTTACCAGTGGTGGTATAAGAAGCAATTTTGAAATAAATGTCTTCACAGACCCATGAAGGACATCTGGTACCAGATAGCCTTACACAAATAATAAGTTTAACATTCCATACTGGCTTAAATCATATATAGTCTATCAAGTTTTATTAACCCAGACGACTCATAATAATTATGATAAACAGATATTGTCATCAAAAATCAGCCAAAATTTGATCAGATTAAGAACAGTGCACTACATCTTCCTTGCTCACAGTCTGCATTATAAATTACTTCTCATCCTCCGAATGAACCACTGTATAATTGAGCAAAACAGATCAATTTTTAAGGATGCTTATTTAAATGCAAAACAGACTTTTTGAGAATGGTAAACTTGATTAAAATCCCTCTTTAAGTTCATAATGTTAATCATAAACAACAATATCTAATACTCACAGGCCATAAAGCATCCTATTAATAATACAATTTATTTTTCAGATATAATTGTAAGGTCTTAACAACATAGCAACTGTAATCTACTTTAAAAACTAGAGACAGTGAACACCAGTCTTCTAATGTGGCTGAAATACAACAGCTGAGCAATTTTTTGCTGTTACTGACATCATAGAATTGTTTGAGTTGGAGGGGGTCATTAAAGGTCATCTAATCCAACAGCCCTGGAGTGAACAGGGACACCTTGAGCTCCATCACGTGCTCGTCAAGACCATTACAGACTGGAGAAGTGTAAACACATGTAATTGGATATTCATTAGAACTGAATTAAAAGATGAAAAGCGTCCACAGTCTGTTTTCCTTCATCACTGTATGAAACCCCATCAGACAAGTTTCTATTCTGAGGACTTTCCATCAGAATTCTTTGTGGTCTAACAACAGGCTGAAGGGATCATAGAATCATCAAGGTTGGAAAAGACCTCTAAGATCTTTGAGCAACCTGGTCTGCAGGGCAGTGTCCCTGCTTGTGGTAGGCAGTTTTGAAACAGATGATTTTAAAGGTCCCTTCCAATCCAAACCCTTAGTTCATCTAGTCCAACCAGCGGCCTACCATCAATATCACCTGTCCTTAAGTACCACATCTCTGTGGTTTTTGTACACCTCCAGAGAGAGTGACTCTACCACCTCTCCAAGCATCCTGTTCCAGTACCCAAGAGACACCCAAACTTTGAAATAACCTTAAATTTTGGTGATAAATAAGCATTCTAAGTAAAACTTTTCTTACTTGAATAATATCCATTACTGCAATACTAGTAACCCTTTTTATGATGAATAAACTACTTATTAGCAGTTCTATGAAAGAATAATCTTTGAGTTAAACATTTTCATGTAGCTTGCATTCCTGCACATGCAAAATCAGGTTTTTGAGTTGAGGAGCTTTCACTCCGAGTTCCCTTGGTCTTTTCTGAAAGTCATGAAAATAGCCATTCTCATTTATTCTACTCTTCACAACATGAAAATGGACTCTATGTTTTAAATGTTTCCATGGTGCTGGAGTTTCATTCACTGAAAAGGAATGGATTTCAGGAAATAGGACTGAAACACTGACAGTTTCCAGTCTGACCAGTCTGCTTAGTTTTTGCCTTGTGCTGCCTCAGGCTGTCTGCAGGCTGGAATGTCTCCACTCCTCTGTTGTGAAGGAGCCTGAGTCCAGCTCCAGCAGAAATAGAAATTCAGCTGCTGGCTATTGCAGAGAATGTGGACCAAGAAATTTAGCAAGCTAAGTTGACTGACAAATTCTGTTTTGCAGCTCTATTATGGGATTGCCTAGAGGATGGGACACCATGAGGAATTTAATATATAATTTAGCAAGTAACTATTTAACTTTATAGTTAAATGATTGTACGTCATTGCACTTTTCTTGTGTTCTGGATGAACAGCCTTCAATTCAAATCCCCTCTTCCTCACTGCATTTGACATCACGGCTTGCAATGTGTCCTGCTTTTTTATTCCATCTAAAAATGGTTAGCAATGATGATAGGAAGTCCTATTGCTAACCTAAGGTAACAAAGACACAAAATGTGAGTCAAAGTCTACTGAAGAAACAAGAGTCTAGATTTTAAAACGAGTCATTAGTCACTCTGTTTCATATTTTGCTTCTATAGTTTACTTATTACCGATAAGAAAGCTGATCACTGGAAAAAAAATTTGAGTAGCTTGGTAAATCAGTTCTACCCACATCGCAAAGGTCCTGCAGCACCAGGAATCCTGTTGAACATCTCCCTGAAAATGCATGTCACTGAAAAATTTTCTAAATAGCTTACTGATTCTTATCCTCCAGAAACGGGAATTGGAGACTGTTATCAAGCAGCAGCACTCCTCAGTAGCCTGTCATCTGAGGATGTCTCATTGTGCTGTTCTAAGTGTTAAGTGTCTGAGTTTGTGTGTGCACATACAATACTTACTGTTTTCTGGCATTATTATTATTATTTATTTATTTATTTATTTATTGTCAGCACTCTTGCTAATATGTGTTTACCTTGAAGGAGAGACCACCATTTGAAAATGCTCTGAAGAATCATTTTGCTGTAAGTGCTTGCTGAATCAATGAATCACGTTGTTTTACAGTAGCACCTAAAACATGTTTGGCAAGTTGCAATAAATCCTAATGTTTAAAGTCGGGAAATAAAAAGAAGAATAAAATGTCACCTATATTTCAGTGTTCTTATGTTACCTATACTGGAAAGGAACTCAGGGGAACAGAAAGTAACCAATTGCATGCAGCTGACTCACTGTACCAAGAAGTTATACAGAGTTTAAAAATAAAGATGGGAGCAGAAGTTTATAGCAGATCTGATATGGGAATTAGAAGAGGCATATAGCAATAGTAACAAGGTGCAAAATTACGAAAAGAACTGAGAAAAGAAGTCTAATTTTTGCTTGAATAATGTAAAAAGGAGATAGCCAGCATTTGGGGTGATTTGGGTCATATAATGGCAATTTAGCAACCATGTTTGACTTACAGAAGAAAGGTAAATGCAAGCAAATTGAAGATGCTAGAGAAAATATTGCATTCAATATATGACATCCCTAATGAAGGATTTTTTTGTTAATATTTCATTAAAAGTAATATTAATTTTGTGCAAATCGTAGGATTGCTTTCTAATTTATAAAGAAACAGTATTGCATACTGGAGTGTATAGCCCACTGCTCTGAGCCTGTAAGATGTTATTAAAAGAACAAGTAATTATAATAGTTAGATTAATGCCAGACAAGATTGGCAATAGGAAACTGAAGCTTGGACTAACTTTGACGGCTAAGTTATAGTTTATTAATCTTTTAGCAAATATGAGGATGCCTTCAGTTTCCAATATGATTGATCTCATATAAGGTTCAAGGTGTGAGGCAAAGTAATGTCATCACTCAGTAAACTAATAAACTGTGAGAGTTTGCAATGGGCCATGACAACACAGAGAAAAGCAAAGCAAGAGAAGTCTTTGTTACACATAGATTCCAAAAATAATGCATCTTATTTATTCTTAAAATACCAGAGGATAAATTAATATATTTGGACGTTCTTTACTGAAATATATTTTGAATGAAACACAACATCAACAGCTACTCGTAGGTAATATTTCTCATCAAACTCCTTCTTAAAACAGAGACATGATAATTCAAAATTAATGTTGAAAATTCATATAAAGAAAGAATGGGATGTAATATTTAATTTAGAGTTTTTTAGAGTATTCTTTGATTTACAGTGCCAATGTAATTGCTTGTATATGAATATATGAACTGTATATCATTCCTTTTGCAACCTTCCATTACGGTATATAATTAATTTGGTTACAAAATTCAATAAGGATAATGTATGTACATATTTATGATTGTTTGTTTACCAAGTTTTTATAGGTTTGAAAATTACAGTTTTAAATATATTTGCAGTGATACATAAATGTAACTCTAAAAAGTATTTGCCTAGTACACAGTATATTAAATAACAGGTTCTGTAAAGCAAATATGTAAGTTTACTAATTTGAAGCAGTGTGGTTGTGCTCCATATATTTTTATTCTGAAATTACTGCTAGGACTTGAAGGATTATGTACTCTATTCACACTGTGAAATCATTCATGAGTCATAGACAGGAGAAGGACATCCTTGCTGGATGTCACATCACCACTTACAAGACCTTTGTCTTTTGTCATAGTATAGACAACAGTGAGGCCTGCCATGGGTTATTATTTTTCTGAAAAAATGTAGCCTCATTAAGTGATATGGAACATATTAAAGATAATGAAAGACCAGTGACATGGAAATATGATATCCACAAAAAGTGCCTAATTACAAGCAGGTTAGCCAGAGAAATGGCCAAGCTAAACAACTGTGTAGATTGGTGGGGTTGCCTGGGAGCTATGCTGGCAGCAGCTGTGTTTGAAGCATTAGGTCTTTGTTAGCATCTTTCTACTCGTTAGATCAGCTATTTCACTGGTTTTGTCCATACTTTTCTATTTTTTTGTGGGGTTTTTTTGTGTTGTTTTTTTTTCTCTGATCAGAAGATAATCTATGCATATCCCTTTACATTTTATGTAGCAAGTTAGTTAGGTAAGCATTTTAGAGCTCCTGAAATGCTGAGCTTTATGGACGTTGATTTTCATTGGTGTTTGAAATGTGATATAGGAATCCAACCTTGTTCATCAGTATCTATTTCTGACGTACGTGCCATCTTCTCAGGAACAGTTGTGGGGAAGAAAGGCTTCTGAACTGATCCTTATGAAAATCTGAGTCCTGATTCAAAAGCACTTCAATTATTCACTGTCAAACTGTAGCTGACTGTCATCAGCTCCATACCAATGCCAGTGGATTTACTTCCAATTTATTTGGCAAAATAAATGAAAGTTTGACCATGTGTCTCTCTGCAGGTCCTCACAAGAAAGATGTCAGCATCACAACACAAGGAAAAGCAAATGCAGTGCATGCATCTGCATGGGAGGCCTCACACGGGGTTCCCCAGTGGCTAGAAGTCATTACAGCCCCCACTGCAGTAGACACTTTATTAATCTGTATTGGTTTTCCTGTGCTATATGCACAGATGGCACAAAAGTTGGGGAAAATGTAATTATTGGAATAAACCAACCAAATTCACTCTTGACTTAACTTCAGAGCTTCCTTATTTTTCTTTTAGCTTCTGGAATGTATGTATAATTTATCAGTAAGCTGTCCATAGAATCCCACTGTTTGCTTTCCACAAAACAGCAGTGTAGTAAACAGAGTACTGAAGATATTGTGGTATTATCATATGTCAGTCTGTTACAATCCTTGCAGTAAGGAAAATGTTCAGTCTTACTGTAATTATTCTAGAATATGCACCTATGCACACAATGATGCTATTGGTGGTGCTTGTATACATGATCTTAAATAATTAACATTGATGCCTTGTTTTCATAGAATAATAGGATTTGCAGCACAGCCTTGATCCCATTTCAGCTTAACTTGGTGTCTTCTGTTTTTCAAACATTGCTGGAAGTGTAAAAATACAATTCTTAGTTGTTAATTTAGCAAATAGACATTTAACTATTAGTCTTTATATTATCAGTGTCACAAATTATGAATTTGATGTGCAGTACTTTTCTATATAATAATTTTGCAAATTACATGACAATTGCTGTAAATTAAAAAGCAGATCTGTTAAGGTGCTACTAAGTCAGCCCCTTCTCCTTTGTTAGATGAAACCTCATTTAATGTATTCATGTTAGAAGTCTATTTGGAACTTATTTTTGTTTTAATCATCCTGCAGGCCATGAGCAAACCATTGCTTTTGCCCTCTCTGTTGATTTTTCCTGCACATTGCCCATATCTGTCTGTTTTGATGGAGTTGTGGGTATTTTTGATGGTGTCCTAAGGTCCCTTTGTTTATTTTAAAGGTCAGTGTTTATTTTCTTAAAAACTTGTTAGTAAGTTGTTCACTTGCATATCACATAATTCCTTTTAATTGCTTTTTTTGCTGTAGCTAGTGGCAAAAATATTCTATGTGAAGGAGACTGATAAGAACATTGGAACCATGTTTATTAATTATCATTTTAATTAGTAATTATTTACTTTTACAGGTTAGTTTTATATGCTGGGAAACATAGTAGCTAAAACTTTATAGTTATGGCCAACTCCAACCTATTAGCTATATCTTCTTCAAAACTTTGAAGGTCTTTATTTACATGTAGGCTTTAATTAGTTGGTAGGATTTTCATGAAAAAGTCTGCTGTTGCCAACCTCTTTATTTTTTAAACAAGCAATTGGTAGTAAATACTAGAAGCCCTATTATATATGAGATTTGTCTTCTATTAGATACACGGATACTCCAAGTATAGCAGAAGAAAAAAATAAAGAAAAAAAAAACCTGATTAATCATTCAAAAGAAAGAACCTTGATCTTTTATGCTTTTATCTTATCTGAATACTAGTGAGTATACCAAATCAGATTAAAGGAGGAATTTTGGTCTCTTATCCCTTAGACTGAAATCTGGGTTTATCTGCTGAGAGTCAGCTATATTTGTGCTTCAAAATCCAAACATCTGTTTTCAGGCGATGTTTTCCTTTTTTATTAACCTCCATCACAGCCTAGCATCTGTGCAGTAATTCTGTATCAGAATTCTAAAGATTTTAAACATACAACAAATGACAGAGATCAATCTAATCACAAGGTTATACAGTCACCTTTGAATATGAAGGGGAAAAGCAGATAAAGCAAAAGAGCATTGTGTGAAATTCAGTTCTGTTCCATTTTATTTCCCTGTAGGCACTTTCATTTCTGGTGGAGACATGTCCTTCTGACATCATCAGAAATCATGGATGCATCTTCATGGTGCCAAGGGCATTCCAGAACTTTTTGTTTAAAACAGTAAGTCATAGCAATTCAGGTGGATTAAATGACAGAGAGTCTTATACCAGAGTATGCCATGCAAACAAGTACTAACAGTGAAAACAAAATTAATACTTGTGACTATGTCATATGTACTTTTTGAAAGAGAAGGCAGAGATGTCAAAAAACTAAACCAAGGTAGACAATACAGTTTTCTTGAATTAACAGATGCTAAAGGCAGAGTAAACATTGTAATTTAATCTTATATGGCAATAACATACAGTACATGCTTGTTTTCTTTAACCATTTATTATTTTGCTCCAAAGTAATTCCTTATCTTTCTGCGGAGTAATTATCGGTACTTATTGATGATTATATTAAAATAAATATTTGTTCTACTTATTACAGTTCAGTTAGAATATTAAACATAAGAGGTCATAAAAACGAGCTCTTCTGTTTTAATATTAAAAAAGAAAAGCCATTGGCATATGCAGAGGTAGCTACTTTTAATTTCCTGTGGCGATCAGCAAGCTCTTTGTGTATTTTCCTCTACTTACAGTTTAGTTACTCTTTTGAAGCTGTAAAAATAGTATTTTTAAAGGCTTTGCAATATAATTCTTGTTTTCATTGTGGAGTTCCAGTTCACAGCAAAGGTTTTTTTTGTTTGTTTTTTTTTTCAAAATTTCAGATAATTCAATATTTCACTGCCCTTCAGTCAGATATGGATTTAAGCAGCAAGTATAAATGGTCTGTATGCTGAAATATTGATCTCAAGAAGTTCGTGTGGATTTAGATGTGGGACTTTAAGGTGCTAGGTATTACTCTTCCAGATTAATAACAATTTATTGTGTGTGGCACATCAGGTAGGGTAGACAGTGCTTGTCAAATATTATCAAATATCTAGTTATTAAAAAACAAACAAACAAAAAAAAGTGAATCATTTTGAGAACAAAATTAGACTGTATGCTTGTGCAGAAAAATATTCTACCCTCGCAAAGATCTTCTTTGACTACTCAATGCTTCTTGCCGTTATTGGCAATATTTTCATGACAAATTCCAGCTCAAAATATTATTCCTGGTTATTTCATTTATTGTCTGAGAACATGAGAAAATTATTATTATTATAATTTTATAATTTATATTTAATAATTTATTAATAAATGTATTATTTTATATTATTAATTATTAATAATATAATAATAACAACAACAACAACAAACAATTAAAGAGAGCAAGACCAGAAATCTTTAATTTAGCTGAGGGGAAAAAAAAAAAAATCTTGTGTGATATTTTTTCATTGATTATTACATGCCAGACCAGAAAAATCTCCAGCTGACGTCTCTTGCTGACTGGTAACAATTCATGTTATTGACTGTTATTGGTCAGTTCTCTTGTTTTGAAGTATTAAATCAAATCAGGACTGTGGGGCGTTTGTGTGCTTTTAATCGTGCATAAATTATGATACAAGATGTTTTATTCTGTGCACATATATTGTGATAACAAGCAGAATGCTATCCTTTATGCTGATGCATTGCAATTCTAGTATAAAACATATTGTATAAAAATCATACAGTAGCATTATAGGCTATAAAGATTTGAGCCCAGACTTGAGGTGGATCAGGGTGCTTTTCAGTTGTGTCACCTGTAAAGGATATGATTAAATTCTTAACTGCTTCAAAGGATCCCCCTTATCTCTAAAAACACGTGAACAATGCACACAGAAACTGCTGCTGTGATTCCTACAGCTCCAGGCTGCTTTCTGCTGCAATTTTTCAAAATTGGCTAAGTAGCAAGAGCTTCATTTCTAATGAACATCTCGTCAGACAATACACTGTCTCAATGAAGGTAATGTTTTGGTACAGAATCACATGATTTGGTGAACAGAGCAATTGTGACAAACATTTTGAAGAAATCTTTCTCTGCTCAGTCTCTCCTCTGCTCCAGGAGTTCAGGAAATCCCTCATTGATGTATTACAGATATTGTGTTTCCCTGCCTCATATAGCTCCCATCCAAACAAGTTGCCCCTGGTTCCTACAGGGAATGCAGGCTTTCTTATTGCTTCATTTGAGGAATGGATGTGCCAGTGTTGTCTCTGCTGCTATTGTGGATCCCCTTTGGAAGAGGATTTATTTTGGTTGTTTCTGTCAGTGGGCATGAAAACACTGCACTGTGATAATCTATATGGAAGATGTGTGGCCAACACTTGTGTGCTAGGTCTCCTCAGCTGTGGTCAGGGTGGGCTGAAGGGCTGCTGACTGTGTACAGCATGCTGTGTGACAGGGATTTTCTGGGAAGGAGGTTAAGGGAAGGAAAAGAGGAGAAAATAATATATATATATTTTTTATCTGCTTTTCATTATTTTGCTTCCATCCTACTGAGCAGGAATGAGATAATGAGACGTGCCAGTACACTCAGCATTTCAGTAGTAGCTTTTGATCCATGAATCACAGAGTTATTAAGGTTGAAAAAGACCTCTGAGATCATCTAGTCCAACTGACGACCACTGCCCACTAACCATATCCCAAAGAAACACATTTCTATGGTTCTTGTATACTGCCAGAGATGGTGACTCCACCACCTCCCTGGCAGACTGTTCCCATGCCCAGCCACTCTTTGGGAGGCGTTTTTCCTTATGTGTAACAATGGCAATGTCTGGAGCATCACTGGCACAGGTGTAATGTGCACCAGTACATGAAGTTCATGTGTACAATTCTGTGCTTAAACTTATTGATGAAAAATAGTCATCATTATAATACTGGCTTCTTTGGATGGCAATTTTTTACCTTTTCATCCATTCAATTGAATTAATATAAAGGTACTTTTTTTTTTTTTTACTTCTAAATTGCTGGCAATGCATTTATTTGAGTTGTACTAGAATAGAACTGTGTACTGTTCCTTTTCATGCCCTCTTATATCGATACTCAAAGAAAAGACAAGCATGTGAATTGACATATGCAGGTGGAAAGATTATGGAACGTTTTCACTTGTTTTAGATCATCAATGTGATTTCAGAAGTATTCCAGTAATCCAGTAATTTCTGTGGGCTTTAACTAGGACGCTCTGGCGTACTCATACTCAGTGTGTGCAGCACTTCAGCCTCCAGGCAGCAGAGGTGCTTAGCAGTGTTTTATGGGTAATTCCTACTCCTACCTGCTGTTATCAAAATGATCCACTGCTTTAAAGCTGAAGCCACATCAGATAGCATTGTGTTCACGTGCTGATGGCTGTGCTGTGCAGAAGCCCCTCAGCATGCCAGCCACACATTGCTAACACACGTGGAGCTGCACGCAGGCTGCCGGCCCTGCTGCCCGCAGGTGACTGTGAGCACAGCTTCTGCTGAGCTGGAGTGGGTGAGACAGTGACATTATGGCTTAGATTTGCTGCAGAAGTACTTTCTGACATTTTTTTGTGCCTTATGAGACCTGAAGTCGATGGAACAACTTGCACCATATATTAATTCTTGTTATATAAAGGGAGAAGAACATTAACCTGCAAGCGCTTCTTCCTATCATCAGAAACAGTAAGAACTGCACACTGTTCATGGAAGCAAAGTGGAAGGACTGAACCTACCTAAACCAGCAGCTGCTGAGCATCCTTGCATAGAGGTGAGCAGTGCACACTGTGTGGTTTGAAAGAACAGAGTGTACTCAGGGAGTGGTACAGAGACTGTAGCTTAAATACCAGCAGTCCATATGTATAAAACATTTTCTTCCTGTTTATTTAGGAAAAAATAATGTTACTTAGGATGTACCTGAATGGTTTGATAACATCGCTGGCAAACACCATTCATTTCCTTTGCTATCTCTGTCCCACCAAGTGGGCACATGGATTGCCACACATAGTTTTTTCAGCAAGAATTACATCATTCCAAACTGAAGTCAATCCTCTAATAGGTTTGGTGATAGCAAAATCTGTCTTCAGACTTCTCAACAGAAGTATGAAGAAGGAATATTCAAATCCAGCCTAAGCGTTGGCCAGTCTGTGCCTTGTTCTTTTGTTTTTTCTCTGTTCAAACAAATGTCATTATTTATGATAGAAAAGAGAGGCTTGCTCCTGACTTTAATCTACTGTATAAAATAAATGAAGTGGTAGAGAGAATTGGAAATGATAAAAAAAGTAATGAAAGAAAAAGGGATTTTTTTTTTTACATTTTAACATGAAAATCACAAGACATTTTTTTCTGCTGCATATTATCTACAGTAGCTTTCATTACTGCTATCCAGCATCCAATTTGTCATCTCTAATCAGGCATCTTTATTTCATATTTCTTGCATGCTCAAGAACCTTTCCAATTACTCTCACTAGATGAAGAATTTCATACTCTTTAAGACACTTTTCTGAAGTGAAGAAGAACAACATCTCAGGCAAGTTTTCCAAAATTGTGAAAGCCTCCTGATGGCAGTAATTTTAAAGACTGACAGTATAGGTGAAATAATCCTGTGTTTTTTCTTCTTTTTATTCATGTGTTACTTAATGCCTTTTTATTATATTCAAATCTTTCCTTTTGGAAACTATCTGCACATGAAATCCTACACTACTCAAGCTACTTTTACCATTTGGACTCAAAGTAAAGCAATTTTTACCGCATCTTTTCTCCTTTGTTATCTTGTCTTTCCGTCAGATTCACCATTAGCTCAGTTATAGCACTGATACAGTTTTTACTGCTACTATTATGGATGCACTATTAAATCATTTACTATTCTCCAAAACATATTTGTGTATAAAGGTCTAATGCTGAAAGGTTGAAAATTCATTTCAACATTATCACACTGGTAATCAAAGAAGTAATTGCACAAAATAATGTAGAATAAGATGCATGGTAATTCAGCTTTAGGGATGCAATCTATTTCTGGCTGTAAAAGATAATATTTGATTATATGGTTGGTTATTTTTCTTTCTGTGATTACCTTGAGGTTTTCAATGTGGAAATAAAGCAAACTCATAGCATTACATTAGATACCGCTGTAAAATTCACATCATATTGGACATAGTGTAATTTAATTGATGTTTTAATAAATCGCATCTTGGCCAAGTGATGAATGCTTGAGCTGCACACCAATGGAGTCTGTTGTGCAGTCTGCAGCATAGCAGCCAATGACTAACTGCTGCACATGTCTCCCTGGACAAAGCGAGCTGGGTCTGGTGCAGATCCTGCAGACTTCACTTTGCTCCCTGCTGCAGCGCTTGCCATTTGCAGATGGGTGCAAGGAATCAGTGGAGACTGGAATTTCCTCTGCTTAGCCTTTTCTCTTCCATCTGTTGCAATGCATAGGACTCGTAACCATAATGTTTACTGCTGAAATCTGTCAGGTGTTTCATGTTTTGCAAAAAGCTCAGTGCAAACAACTGAGTATGTCATTAGTGCACGAATATTAATTGCTCTGTTGTCAATAACTCTGTGTGTTGCATATTTTGGTTCTTCCAGTGAAAGACAAAAGTGGATAGAATTAACTGTTTGTAAGCAAGAAATCTCCAAATGGTATCAAAATATCTTAGAAAACTGAGAACCTATGAAAGATTAAGTCACACTGTTGCAGGGAGAGATTGATCACGTTGATACGCTGTAAGTGATGTTTTACATTTGCACCCTTCCAGCTTGCCTCATTTGTAATAGCATATTTGGTGAGGTACATGTAAACATAGTTTGTGTACTTAGAAAATCATAGTTGTTTCAGCTTTTTGTTACCTACTATTTAATCCACACTTCAAGGATGAAATTCTGTCCTTTTTGCCATTGATTTTGTTGGTCTTGTAGTTTCTCCAAAGATGAATAGTGTTGGAACAACCTGCTGATGTTAAACACTGAGGTGTCATCGTTAAGAGGGTTTGCTCATAAAGGTCAAATGAAAATATGTCAACTCTCTTTGACTGGTAGTCTATTCTGTTAGTAGGTATTGATTATATTTAAGAGCCTGTGGATAAGAAACAATTTAAATTATCCTCAAGCAACAGTACAAGAAATAAGTTCTTTACAAGGTAGATGCTAACAGGTACCGTTGTTGTGAAACTAGTTTGAGGGAGATGTCTAGAGGAGAGTTACCTGTTTATAACAGAGACTGAGTGGCAGCAGTGGTAGAAGAATCATGAACATAATCACTGCCAACCCTAAGCTTTTTTCTGCCTGTGGTACCAAATATGGCAGTGTGAATTTCCAAGAATAATTTCCTGGTTTAACTACATTTTAAACCAGTGTAGCCTCCAATTTTTGAAATCTGAATGAATAAATACTCTCTCTTCAATACTGCATAGGAAAAAAAATCCTATTGAACAAATCCCACACCACCCAATCAAATAATTTTTCAGAGTTGTTTGGGCAAATGTTCTGGAAACAAACAACCAAAAACAACATCAATAGTAAAAGGCCATTTATCAACCATTTATGTTTTAGTTGTGGTAATAAGTATTTATCATTTTGCTGTTAATGTACAGTAATGACTGGCAATCAGTGTATTTTGTGTCACTGTGTCTATTTCAAAGATAGGGGTTTCTTTGTATAAGATTTGAAGATATTTAGCAAATATTTCATAGCACAATTGAGCTGAAACACTGTGGGTCTTTGCTTACAGAAGGTGAAGCTGTGCTGTTAATCCATTGTGAAATATTGCCTCTCTATTCTCACAGCTTCTTTTTGTAATTCCTTACTATTAACTATATAAATTAGGGGAAAAGCTCTAACTGTCCAGATTGCAAAAGGTGAAAGTCTTACTTTTAACATTTACTTCTAGTTGCAAAGAATCATCTAAAGTAATCTGCTGATCTGTCAACGAAGAGAGAATTGAATTGCTGTTTCTAAATATGTGTAAAGTATGTGTAAGTTTACAATTGTTTTTTCAATGTCTATTTCTGTTGTGAATCAAATATTGAATGTGCCAAGACAACATTTGAAATTAAGTTGTGTATTACAGATTACTGGAAAGGTCTGCAGATCAGCTGTTGTGGGAGGTGGATAATCAACCCTGGGAATTCTCAACATACCTTTCAAATAAGCACTATTTATATTGGTATACTTGAAGACAAGAAAGCAGAGAACTGGCATAATATCTGAAACTTTTCAGATAGAGTGAGTATCAGATCTTAATTTTCCAGCTTTTACTCATAAAATTAGGAATGTCTGTTGGAAAGATGTTAAAAACAACCAAAGCTGTCTTGGAAAGAAGTATGTGAGGCTGTGGAAGGGGAAGAGTGGTCTGGGAATGTTGCATGCAGACAGACTATCTACAGACGTACATAGGAAGCTCTCCAAAAGTGTCTTTTTTTAAGCCCATACCACTTTTTCACATATGCCTGATACTATATGGTACCATTGTTTTTGACTATTAAGCAATTAAAAGGAGGATGTTATGACAGAAAAGTAATCCTTGTGGTCATAATCAGCTTATTTCATTACCTTCAGTTTACCCACTACAAGACAACAATTTGCATAAGCAGAAGTAAAAAGATTTTGTGTTTCTCTGAGTATAGAACTAAGGCTGGCTGGTACAGTTTGTTATCTTATTTTATAGATTACATCTGCTATTTTGGAGATATATATACTTCTGTGCATATGCTACTTCCCTAGTGTTTTAAGACACCAGATAGTATTTGGGATATTACTCTTTGCATCTTACTTCAATAATAAATTTTCTGCCTCACGTAGAGTTCTTCCATGACCAAAGTTGTGTCCCATAAATTGATTTCATAGCTGTACATTTATTGCAGAGAGCACTATGAAAGCCCCTCAGTGCTATATACTTTATTCTTTCACAGTAACAGTTGAATGGTGTTTTTTCAAATACTTCAACCAGTAACTGTTCACACACCAAAAGTCTTCTAATAATATTCAGGCAGTAGTTGAGTATGTTTTTGGATTTTTCTTGTTGTACGAATGAAATACTGATTTGACCATGTACAAGCTAAACAAATGAATATATACAGAACCTGGTTCCAGTGTTGCTGATTATTTTTTAAAATGACAATAGGGCATTATTTTTCAAACTAATGCCCTATTGGCACCTTTTGGGAAGTTTTCATGTTAACTGTGTAGAACTAATGCCAAAGTTTTGAAATACAATCGTATTTGTATGCCTTTATGAAAAATATAAACTCATAAACTATTTTGTGTTTAATAACCTAAATATTTCCCATATGCAGTTAAAAAGACAGTGTTTTACAGCCATAATATAAGATGTTCAATTTTTATTAATTAGTAGAAGTGTTTTGAGTATGTGTCTCATGAATTAAGCATTTTTTACTGATTCTGATTATTTGATCCAACTATCATTACTAACATACAATTTTCCCAGAAAAGAAAAAGACAAGATTGATAAACATTTAACATCAAGATCTATTTATTGTTATACATATTTTCAGCATAGAGATCATTAAATTGCTGACAAATTGCATATTTCATTGACATGTTGCTTTGAATTTCAGAAGATAACAAGTACTTAAAACAACAGTTTAATCCAGACTGTTTTGGCACACCAAAGTAAAATGAATCAAGCCTAAGTATTAATAATGTTTGTAATGTGTCAGTTCTGCTCTGTCTGCTGCTCCAGTAATTTAAGTTGGGGTAAGTTTAATTTTTTTATTATTTTTAAGTATTTGTTTTGAAGTAATGGATGACATCCACATGTACTGATACCTATTCACTTGATGTGATCAACGGTGATTCACCACACATCATATAATAAAGTCTTATAGTGATATTTACCTTAGAATACTTTAATAGAGAGCAGTATTTATTTATTTATTTGTTTATTTAGATTCATTAACAGGAAAGGCTACAAATCATAGATGTAGTATGAGACTTTAATGTAGGTTCTAAATCAGTATGGGTTGGTTTTTTTCGGGGTTTTTTTTTTTTTTTTTCCCTATGCTGTACTTCTGCTTGATTTATTTGCTGGTCAAGATATGATTGTGATTATTTTCAAGGCAAATGCAGTGAGTTCATAAAATACTATCCCATAATCACACTGCAAAAATATGTATAAATGTCAACAAAATTATGAATGCTCTGATTAATAGAAACCAGATGAATTCCACTGGGAAGAGTTGAAAACAGGCATTTGTTTTTGCTGTGCTTTTTGAAATGATCTTATTTTTCTTCCATATGAGTTATTTAAAAGAATAATTCAAGAGTTTCTCACCCTATTTAATGAACTGCCAAAAGCGTCAAAGAATATGAAAGATAATTAAACATTTCACGCAGTAACAATAATATTGAAAAACTTAGAATGCAGTAGGTGACAAAGCAACTGAATCACACAAGCAAGCTAGGTCACCATTTCTAGATGACTGACCTTGCCTAATTTTCCATCATGCCAGAAGATTTGTTGTTTCACCAGACTTTGAAGTACTGAAGTTCAGGAATGCATCAAAGTCAGTGAGTGGTGGTTGATTGCTTCTTTTTTCTTGAGGTATTTTCTAAACATGACTCTAGCTAGGCTTCAGAAACTTCCTCAGTTAAGTTATCTATTATCTACCTTCAGTGAAGCAACAAGGACAATCTGTGCATCGGAAAGTGACATAAACAAGAGGGAAATTGAATCGGAAATGAATGGATACTAAGGAACAAATAAGGGTTTGTTTAGCTTCTGTCCGGTGTAGTAGGTTAACTCAACATTTCAGCTTTCTGTGGATACTCTGTGGCTTATGATGGGAAACAATTTAGGAAGATGACAGTGAGGAAATATACTGAATTCCAAAGAAATGTGCATTTTTCTTATTTGGATTTTTCACTCATCCCATCAGTCAGTTGGGATCACGCTAGGATCATGCTCCAGGCTCAGTTTCTCCAAAGGAAGCAAAGCATTACTGCACAAGATTAGCAACCTTGACTACTAATGACACTGCACACATAGATGGTTTAAAGGCAACTATGTAATTATCTACTTTTCAGTCTTCAAGAGGAAAGATTCACTGAAGAAACAATTCTGATTTGTTCTCCAGAACTGAAGGTCCCCCAGCTCTCAGGAAGTTCCATGGGGCTTTGACAGACACTGGGTGGAAGTCAGAGCTGTTGCAGTTATCTCTTGTTAATAGCTGAATGTGTTTTAAAAGGAATCCTCATCATACCACAAAAGAGTCGAATTTGTTGATAAAAAATTTTACACCTCAAAGCACAAATGCAAAGATTCAACACCTAAGTAAGAATCGGATACCTTCTCATCTTCAAAACTTTGTTGATAGAAATGTGAAGAGATAACACTTCAGCCTGAGAAGGCTATTTCATGTTATTTGTTTTCTTAGCAGGATACATGCTATGAATTCTGTCTAAAGAGAGTACTTTCAGGAGAAGTATCCCATCTGCAGACAGATGTTTATATATCAGTCAGATGACTGTTGATGAAAGTATACTTAAAAGTTGTCTGTACTAGAATACTTGAATAACTATAAATTGTAACAGTAGATTGTAGAAGATTGTCATGTTTTTATGATTTTTAACACTGTTATTCCACATCATAACATCATGTAGTGTATTAAGAGTTAAAGAGTAGACAAGGAGCCCCTGGGCCAGTCACAAGACCTATTGTTATTCATTTCCAAACCTTCCTCCAAAATAATTTTTATTCTTTGCTGTTTTACACTGTTCTTCAGATAGTGTAGAAGTTTCACAATCTCTGAATTTGAATTCTGTCTCTTTCAGGTATCACCTTCTGAATCAAGTTCTTCTATTTATGCTGTGCACAAGGGTAATGGCAGCTTTGATGTTACGTCCTAAGCCTTCTTGTCTGAAGACAGTCTGCTAGCAGTGCTTAAGGATGATGGTGTTCCATTACACACTCTTTGAAGCAGCAGAGGTACTGCAGAATGGCTGTTATTGAAATTTTTCCTTGATTATTATTTTTACTGCCAGACTTTTAAACCATACAATATCAGCTTTCTTTCGACTTTGCTTCTTAGTTCCTTCTATGGTAAAGCTTAATACAGTGAACATATGGAGCAGCTGAAAGGCTGCCAAAGGTTTAAATGACAAGGTTATAAATACAGAGACAGCATGTTTTCTTTCCCCCCTGAATGTATAGTTCTGTTGGTTCGAGCCAAAGCAGACAATAAATCAGAATGTATAACTTGTTTTGCCATTAACTTTATAGATTTATAACACGTAGAGGGTACTTTGGTCTACTGGAATGAAACAGTCACACTAAGTTTATGATGCTGTGGAGGAATGTTCAACCAACTGCTGCAGAGAAGGCCTGCAGAATTTCCAGAAAAAGTCTGTTCTGTTTTAGAAAATGTTTCCAACAAAACTCACTACCTAGGGACCTTTCTTTTTCCCCCAGCCTTGATCTTCACCTTCAGGCTTCACTCGCTGACCTGCTCCTTTAGCTAGGGAGGAGATGCCTTTATCTTTTTTTCTGCTGGTGAGAAAAGTGCTCCTTGTTCATGAGAATATCCTGGCAGTGCCTGTATTTGCTTCCAAGCAGTCGATCCTTCCTTGCTCTCATCTGGTCTTCTCTTGAAGCAGTTTTCTCATAGCACAAAAGGAGCCAAAACTAATATCTGTTATGCTCCTTAGATGCTTGTGTGTCTTGTTTCGGTAGGAGTTGCATTGTTGTGTGTGAGTGCTAGGAAAGCAAGGCAGCACCAGGAACACTATGTGGGGAGGGGTAGGGATAATGCCAACGGAAATTGTATTTCTTATAGAAATACTTCCAGCATGAGATATGCAAAATTTAGAAAGCAAAAGCTTCTGCATAGTAAGATCTTGGTCTTGTACGTTTCACTTTCATCTTTGCTTGCTTAATGCACCATGTTTTTTGTCGTCCAGATGTTGTGGTTATATTTAGCTAGAAACGCGATGTAAAACTCTTGTATTTTATCAGTAGGATGCATTAGGAGTATATAAAGTATTGTGTTTCTGTTTTCTGCTAGCAGCTAATGCTTTTTCTCAGCCATCCACTAGCAGGGAGCCACCCTACACCAGAAATACAGCTATGTCAGAATCAGTGCTCCTAAAAATAATAGTTGGGATTATTTGCAAACAGATGGCTAGAAACACAAACACTTTATCTTACAATCATCACTTATCCCTTTGGCTGCCAGTACTCCACTGCACATGTCTTTGTTGCTAGATGCTAATAATACCAATTGAAAGCACTTGGAATGTCAGCCCCTACCTGCTGTACTGAGTACGCAGCATGCCAGCTGGGATATTTAGAGAAAAAAGAATAGCTTGTGGGTTAAAGCATTTGGTTCGGACTCTAGAGACTTGGGTTCAAACTATGGTTCTGCCATAGATTTCCTCTGTGACCTTCAACAAATAACACCCTCGTTGTCTCAGCTGTCCATCTGTTAACAGAAGAATGGTAGTTATGATGGAAATTAATTTTGCTTTGTAACAGTTCTTAAGGTTGTAGCCCTTTCATCAGAAGTGTAGCTCAAAACGAAGCCCTGAAGACAGATTCCATCTGAGAACTGGCAGCGGAGGATGAGGCTGTTTCTGTGGTGTGAACCTCCCCGTTAGGCTGATTGCAAAGCAGTGGTAGTAATACAGCAACCTGATGGCCAAGCTCCTTTTTCAGAATCCCCAAAAATGGGCACTTCTCCTCTGGCCGTAGCCTTTGTACCTCCTCCTGCAGAGCAAGCATGCTGTTACCCCCACTCTTTGCTCTGGCATTTCCTTGTTTTCTGGGTGTTTGTGAAAATAGCCTATTTATGTAGCAGCAGCAGTTTACTCCATACAATGATATTTTTTTCACCACTTAATGTGTCTCAGTACTTTTGTGCGATACACAGTGTTTGTTACAATAGCTGTTGTTTCATGGGATCAGGATGACCACAGGAGGGGAGCACAGCAAAGGACAGCAGGATTTTTTGCTGACATGTCAATGGTCTCTACAGATACACCAAAACAGTCTGTCAGCAGTCATCACACTAACATTTCACACAGTTATTTGTTAGTTTGCCTGAACCAAACAGTCCCTGGCCAGCTGTCCTCTTTGGTGTCAGACAGACTGATGGTCCTCTCCTCTTCCCAAGAGACTGTGCTGTGTAGTTTTAGTACTGTGCTATGTGCTAACTCTCATTAATGTCTGCAAGTACATATCTGGTGCATCCTCAGCTTATCAGGCTACAGGTAACTGGCAAGACGCAATGAAATCATCCTAATTTCATGTCATCTCTTTCCAGTTTTCTGTGACCCTAAGGAGGGTTTTGACATCATTTCCACATTTTGGGCTGGTATCTGTTGTATCATCATATATCATGGTTCTGACAATGAAGACCAGGAGGAAGATGGTCATTGCCACATCCCTTACTAAAAATTTCCTTAAACCTAGGTCATCTTAGAGATGTACAACAAAAGGTGGCCCACAGATGCCATCACAGCTTGTAAAGATACTTGAGGATGTTATGTGATGCCCTTTGTTGAGATTGTATGGAGCACAGACACTTTCTTGTTATCTAAATATGCTTTTGTGTGTTTGAATGCTGTTCTACCATTTTATCTTCCATTTATGCATCTAAGTGACTAAAGAACTGTTCTGAGCAAAGTGTTTGCCTGCAGGATTTTAAATAGACTGAAGTTCAATTGGGTTAGTTAGCACTTCGGGGGAAGCTGTCTGCATGCATTTGCATCTCCTGAGTTTTGCTTAGAGTTTCACATTCAAACAAAACTGAAAGCTCAAAGGAGAACCCAGCTTGAACTGCCAGCACCGTCTGACTTGGGCTTGGATCTATGCAAAATTTCTATATTTAGTTTGGTTTCAAATAGCTACCATAAATCCTCATGCAGATCCCAGGAGGCGCTTTAAAGTTCACTCACTACGTATCCCAAAAGTTCCTTTGAAATATTTGGCAAATTTGAAGTTTTGTATATTGTCTGCCAAGATTTTAGGTTTATAAGGAAACCTCATATAGACATTTATTTTTCCTCTTGCTTTTTTTTTTTCTTTTTCTCTCTCAATTATTGCATCCAAGCAATGCACAGTAAGTGAAGGATGAACAAGTTGAATTTTTCTTTTTAAGACAGATATGGAGTGAAACCCTGAGATGCTACTTCCCTGGTTTCTGCTCCCCCTCCTCTACCAGTTCTCATCGATTTCAGTAATATTTTCTTAAGTAATAACAGGCTCTGATCTTGGCACGTAGTCCTTTGGAAGCTTTTGTCTGGAGCTCTTTACAGAAAAGTATCACAAAACAGACTGTGATGTGAATAACCATGGAATGTTTTTCTTGAGCTAAGCTTACCACATACAGAGCTATAGAAGGGCACATGCATTACTAAAAATAATAGCTTAAAACTATGCCGGTGTCATTTGTTCATTATTAAGTCTATTACCTCTGAAATGAGGCCGCAGTGTTCAGTCCTTTTTTGTTCTATGCAGAGTCGTTTATTAATGGTGCCTTTGTTTAAGAGGGATGACACAGGGAGCTGAGCGGAAGACTTGAAGCTGTTCAGCAGCTATGAAGCAGCTACTAGGTACTGCTTAATATCCTAAATGACTCCATGCCCACAAATCAGCCAGCTGTAAATTATATTTAATGTTGAAAAATAAGCACTGACCAAACAGATCTTTAACCTGTAAATGTTAATTCTGTTTGTTAATACTTAGTGGCTCCAGCAGTGCTCAGAGGCTACACGAGTTATTATTCACCCTGGCTCCTCTCCAGCCCTTTTCAGAAAAGCCTCTCGGAGATCTTCCCAGGAGCGGGAGCTGCAGCAAGGCACCTACCTCTGAGCAGGGCTCCCTTCCTTCCCTGCTTCATTTAACAATTGTTTGTCCCTCCCCCTCTGCTTTGCACTGTCTTGCCATCTGAAAGGCTACTAACCCACAACATTTTCTTTATTTTTTGGCTCAGTGGGACGAGGGTAAAGTTTGTTTATATAAACAGCATGATTTTACTTGCTCCAGAGCGAAAGCAGGGGAGGATGCTAGCCTGCAAGGGTGGAGGAGGGTTGGAGGAGCAGAACATCCCTCTCCAAGAGTCATTCCTTACTGTCCTGTGGAAGTGCTGTGCAAATTGAAGCAAACCAAACCGTATTTATCTGATGCCACTTCAGATATTTAATTTTTACTGAAGGCTCTGAGAGTTGAAGATTCAAAAGCTTCAAACATGTGTTGTGAGGTGTCTATTTACCTTCACAACTTTACCACTAAAATCTTTATCCGTATTGCCCACAATATTCTTGGCTTCCATCTCTACATCTGACTAAAATTATTGATGGCTGTAAATCCTGGCTTTATTTGGTCTTTCTTGGCAATATAAAAATCAAATAGTGTATAATGAAAAATAATTTTGTACATCAGTGAGCTGGCTGGACATTAAATTTATTTTGCAGTTGACTGTATTTTATTGTTCTCACTAAGTGCAAGTGTTTGGAAAAGAAATTAGAATATGGTGAAAATCTGTTGAAACAGATAGCAAACTTTGGAATTCAATATTTTATCCACGTTTGAAAATTTAGAAAGATAATGGATAATTCTGCATATATGTGTATGTACACATGCACATATTCTTATGCTGGGATAGTATCACTTTTGGGGGGGAGTTAGACTTTTTCCTATTTCTCCATTGATTCTCTGCTGATAGCTCCAAACTATGAAGCAGAAGATTTTTATTTCTTCAAAAGCAAACTATCTTAGCTAAACACTCTATTAATTCAGTGTAATTTTATCTGAGGCAAAAATTACTCCTTCATATGAAGTAGAGATGCATTGTGTGATCATTGAAAGTTTTACATTAAATGAGAATTATAAATACAGTTACGTTTTGTTATGTAGTATAAAATAATATTGAGATGTAGGGTTGGAGCTCAACAAGTTTTAAGCTCCCTTCCAACAAAAGTTATTCTATGAAATCCTGGTCCTACTCCATCCAGCAACGAACATAGCACAGTTCAAAACATAGCGCAGACAAATGAATAATAAAGAAACTGGGCAGACAATAAAATATAAGTGGGAAACAGATGTTAACATTACTTATCAAGCTCTTACAAGCAAAAGAGAGCATGTAGAATGGTAATTAACACCCACTCATCTCATTCTTCTAGAAGATTAAAGAACAGGTCCTAGCCTCAGTACTTACCTCAGCAAATATAATCTCATCAATTAATCTAATTTGGAAGAGAATGAGTTTTTATTTTAGCTCACTTAGCCAGATTTTTTTCTCATCAGGCTGTTTTTTTCTTTTACCACATGAGAATCCATATCTCACTTAGAGGTGGAAATTCCTTGACCTTTAAATTCTCTCAGTTAAGTCTCTACAAGAATAGATGAGATATCACAGATGTAGGAATTATGAGAACAGGATGTATGATGCATGATAAAGCTAAATTTTAGCTCCTGCAAAAATGTGTTAGTTGCATATGAAAATCTAACCAGGGAACCAGAGCTTTCCATTTTGGCCCAGGGTGCACATATCTACATTGCTACCATTGCCAGCATAGACCAATAGCTATTTCCATGGAGAAATTATAGAAACCTGATCTTTTCTTCTAGAGCAAATGTCATGCAACATTGTTTTTAGTTCTAATTACTAAAAATGTGTATTTCGTTCATTTTTCAGAATGTTTATGTTATCTAGGAGCATGATTGCTTGCTCACCTAATTTATGAGACATTGCCTTCACAACTGGTAGTTAAGCATAGATAAAACTTTTGTCCATACATATAAGAAAGGATTTCCTCTAGACTTCAAGAATATTTTAAAAATAATTTAAAGAATATTCTTGATCAGTACAAAAAAAATCTTTTTTATTTTTGTTTTTCAAGCACATTTCATTAGCAGATTTTAGGCTTGGTGATTTGTGCTATGATCTGAGACTTTAAAAACATAACAGGTTTCATTAGCTGGAGAATCACATTCCATTAATATAGAGTCCATTTACATTCTGACAATTTCTATCCTTGCAACTGTCCTTTTGGTCACGAACATCTTCCTGGTTTTATCACGGAGGTATTTATGTACAGTATCTTGCTAAGAGTTTAGCAGATGCAGATATTGTGTTTTTCATTCTGTTTTCATTTTGAATATTTTATATATGGAGCTGAAATCTGATTTCTAGGGGAGTCTTGTAGTTAAATCATCTTAGTAAATCTACTTTGAACTGGAATTGCTGGTTCTTGGCCAGGAGGTATAAGCTGAGAATTGGTGGAAGCAGATGTAACAAGGCAATGAAGGTGATCATTAATGAAAATATATATATTTTCTGGAGTAAAAATGAAACTTTCTATTTCTATACCATTAGGAGCCTGAAGTATAAAAATGCATTTTGCCAGATAAATGATTGCTGCTCTCAAACACTTGAATAGCTTTAACAAATGATAATTGGACAAAATCCAGTGTTGGACTGTGGCTTCCAGAAAACAGTGATATTTAAATACATAAACACAGACATAAAAACAGATAGTGAAAACACAGTTAGTGAAAGCATTCTCTAAATCCCTTCCACAATCCCTGATATAATATATAAATAATTGAAAATGACCAGAAAAAAGAAAATGGAACTGATACCAAGATTCCCTAATCTCCCTGTTCTGGTGAATTTATAGTTGTGCTCATGTTGATTTATTATTTAAATTTTATTTTCCTAAAAGCAATTGTATCATGGATCTAGAATGGCACATGAAATGTAGACCAGGGTAAATTAAAAATACTTAAACTCAACAGTTATCATCTGATTATAACTAAGTGCATTAGACAGCTCAGTATCCTTGCAAACACTTCATATATTAAGATGATCAGTCTTCAGCACAGTTCACTTAATCTTGCTGCTATTATGAATCACTTTTATAAGAAAATGAGCTCTTCATTTCTAGGTACAGAGAGAAAAAAAAATAGAGCTGTCAGTGCCATTATAGCAAGGCACCTCTTGCTTGATTTCTCCACTGGATTGATGGCTGCTGCTACAAGGTGGAATAATGAAGCATTAACATGACCTCTGTGAGTATGAGTGTGCAATATAGATACCTGTAAATAATAATACAAATATGGGTAATCTCTAGTTTGAAAATTACGTACTGGGCAGCTGCATGAACCATAGATATCTTTCAGGACCTGTCAGGAAGAAAGAAAATCTGTTTCAAGACCAAATGGTAGGATAGCAGTATGTACCTAAAAAGGATAAAATCACCTGATGTATTTCCATAGGCTTTGTAACTCCACTCTGAATGAGAGTGTGGTACCAGAAGCTGATAGAGAGCCTCTTAGAAATGTCGCATTTCCTGCGCCTTTCCTTACTGTCCTTTAAAGACTGATGCTGCTGTTTGTTTCCCAAGCATCTGTGTCTAAGAAAACTACTAAGAGAAAACATTTTTATCATTATAGTAGTAAAATGCAGCTTCAGACACTATAGTTGGAACAGATCTCTGGTGTCACATATTTTTTTATATTCAGTGAATTTCTCAAAAGAGAGGAGAGATTGCTAGGCACTTGTGGTCTGCTGCTGAAATTGCAAGGTTTGTACCGTTATCTATATGGAAATGTATGTTCTAGAATATAAGAAAAAGTCAAAATACCAGGGCTCATTCCAACAGCTTAATTTTTAGCACCTTAAGGACAGACCTTCTTCTTAGTCTATATTAATATGATGAATGGCACATGCACCATAAATGTTTAAAATAATATTATAATTAATTGGAAATCGAAAAATTGAGAAATGGAGATTTGAAGGGCTTAAAATTGAGCCTTGCTTCTGAAAATATTTCATGTTGCAAGTCGTACAGTGTTGCAGCTATCTTGGAAGCAACAGAGCAATGAAGAAGAGGTCATTCAGCATATCAACAATGTTTTCAGTTTATTTCCTAAAGTGACAATTTTGAAAAAGAAAGAAATCTCCACTTCTCAGGAAATGTAAGTTAGTAGTGAAACGAGTTTAAGCGTTCTCTACCATGATGCTGTTTCTAATAAGATCTTGTTTGCATTGTCCTGTACCATGTCAGTGGCATTACTAGCCCAAAATTAGAGTGCACAGGGAAACACTGCCTGTGTAAAATGTGATGAACTCTGTTGATGACGCATTCCTTCAGGTGGAGCTCCAGCCTGAGCTGAACTTGGAGCTGGGAGCTGAGTCACTTGTGCATCGTAGCTTACAGCACATGTGTGGGTGAAATGAAAGCGTTCTTTGTTTGGATAATGATTATCTTCTGTGTTTTCTCAGGGGCTAAGTACAGTTTGGGACACTGGAAGAAAAAGTTCTCTGTTCTGTGCATAGCACACTTTTATAGAGTCACAGTAATTGACTGCATTGCTTTCGAGGTTGTTAAAGTGGTGCAGTACATACAGAATGACTGAGGCCCGCAATTTTGTCCACTATTAACCAGACAAGTTGTCCCATCTCTAATCATAAAATGCAAGACCATATTGAATTAGAGCCAAAATTAAGCCATACTCCACAAATGGGCATTAAGTTTTGGTGTTGGTTGTTCCTCATCAGACATAAATGATGTAATTACTTTGCATTAAAAATTAAGATGGTATCCTGCTATGGCTTATCCCAGAGGGAGAAAAACAAACAAATAAACAGAAACCCCCCAAAAACTCACCACCAATATCTTACTGGATGATCTCTAGAGGTCTCTTCCAGCCCTTATAATTCTATGATACAATTCTGTGATTCAAAATTTCCATCGTGGGACAGATACAAAGAGTATTCCTGGTAGTTGCTGTTTTATCTTGTACTTGAGTACTCTGGTACTTGTACTTTAGTACAAGGTGACATGTTTTTGAATTCATTATTTGCATTGTGGTTTACTTTAGATTTAAGTAATACTTTAGTTTTGTTGTTGTTCTCACTTTTTAAAATGAAGTCTAGTAGCAAATGTGTTTACTTTATTGATTTAGTAATTGTTTTAGACCATGGTCAGGAGTTTCTGGGTGTGAAGTAGAAAAGACTGTACTATGTGTCAAGAACAGAAGAATTTCAGTTTTGCACAACTTTTTATTGCATTATTAATTGCTAATCACAGATAAGCTTCACTGATCTGCATTCTGATGTCAGAAAAATATACGTTGCCTTTTCAGTGCTTCTGAGAAGACTCAATTACAGGCATCAGAAAACCTCAGAAAATAAGTCAGACTTGCAAGACAAAATTGTATTTATAAGTATGCTATCAATAATTTAAACTTCACTTGTCAAAACAGAAAAAAAAAAAAGATGTATAGTATATCTCATTATGCATTTTTCTTATGTTTTGCATTTACAAATTAACCACTGGTCTGCCAAATCAGGATGAATTAGAAGGTATTTCCATTTCTGAAGCAAAGTTTCTTTAAACTTTCAAGGTCCCAAGTTCTTTAGAAATTATGGATTTGTCAGTGTTAATTTATGTTAAATAGCAGACTAGTAGAGTAAAATGCTCATTGTTTTTCAGTGACTATGATGGAGTCTATTGTTTTTCTACTGACTTGGGAACACCTGGGAGCAGACAAGTGCTGAGTTTCTCTGATGTTGGAGAATGCTTTCAGAAAAAGCTTTTTGCAGGCTGCTGTTGAAAAAGCTTTTTGCAGGCTGCTGTAGAGCTCTACATCTCTTTTGAGTTAATGCCACTGAAAGTACCTTATTAAGAAAAGTTTGCAGTTTGGTACATAAAAATTATCTTCCATGAGTTAAAGTTGATTGATTTGTGTGTCAAATTGTTAGATGCAACACACACTATCAAGAAAACTTTGGTTCACACTGGGTAGCTCTGAACAGAAAGATGGGAGATGTAAATGGTGTGGGTTTTAACATTATTTTCCAGTATGTGAAGGACATTCCTGTTCCTAGATCTTTATTGATGCCTGATATAAAGGGACAGCACAGTTGGGAGTTTTTGCAGCTCTCTTCACCTGTCTGCTATACACAGTCCTATACTCATTAACCTATTTATTTTCTGAAGTTGAAAGTTGATTTTAATCTGCTATTTCCTTTATATTATTACAGGAGAACTGAGTCATTTTAGTAAATATTTCAGAAGATGTTACCCTCTTTTTACCAGTGAAGACTACAGAAAATGCGAATGACACGAGTGGGAACATGGTATATTATTATCTGCCCCTACTGCTCAGATCTGAGTATGGTGTAGTAGAGGGCAAAGAAGGAAGAAGCAGAGGACTCAACATTTCATCAACTGACTTTTAGGCACTTGATTCCATAATGGTTTGGCAGAAGGAGATTAGAATCACTAGAGAGCTGCAAGGTTGTCTCAGTTTCTTTCTGTCTCTGGCACTATAAGTATGCTCCAGGTATTGACAGGGTATGGAAACCATTCTGTTTTATCATCAAACAGAACAGCAACATTCTGCTAGCTCTCTGCTCTCTTTTATTTTTCCTCCCAAAGCTAGGCAGTGTGCATTTCTCTGACAAGGCTCCCAGGTAAACCATGGCTAGGATGTACAGTGGTTTCTCAGTGAGAAACAACCAACCTTTACTCCCTTGTCCCAGGGGCAGGAGAATAAAGGACTTGGGACCTGGAAGAGGCAGCATCAGCCCATCAATCATATTGTGAGGGCAGAGCAGCAAGCATGCCCTTTTCTCCCAGCCATGCCACTCTTCTTCCCAGGGAGCAGCTCTGTGTCCTGGTCAGGCAGCTCTCTTGTAATTTACACATCCCTTTGTCCTAGGTTTGACCCTTTCCTTGAATGGTTGCAAGATGAACATTAATTGCCCAAATGACTACAAGCTAAGAACATCAGATGAATTTAAGGAGTCAGCCAACCGACAAAGAGATTTTCATCAATATTCACAGTACTTAAGAGTGCAACAGAGCAGACATGCAAAGTGATACCAATCTTAATCTCATAGTCAAGCACATGCACTTTCAAGGAAGAACGGATTCTTCAGCTGTGTTTTCAGGCTCAGGGTAAGAATGTACATGTTGATATAAAGCTTAACCTTTGCAATAGTGCAAATAGTCATTAAATATAAATTTGAATGGAAAATGAAAAGTACATAATGCTGTTTGTTTACCTTTTTCTTAATTTTTTATATTTTGAAATTTCTTATGTGTTTGAATTGCTTTATGCTTTGACCTGCTGCAAGGCTGACACTACTTCTATTAAGAAAGAAAGAGTTCTCCAGATTGTTTCATGTTTCTTAGGTGGATTGCTCCAAGATGTAACATACTTATTGGTGTTCTCAAGTGAGCCTTCAGCAGATCTGAACCATTTAAGGGTTCACCCTCATCTAGTTAAAAATTAGTGTTTGAATATCTATCAGTATGCAAAACATTCATTTGCTACTAGTGTTAGAGCTCCTTATTATACCAGGAAGAATTCGAGTTTTAATTAGCATTTCCTCTGGTGTACTAAACCCAGTGAGATTACTACACTTAGTAAAATTTAATTAACTTGACTAAAGATCCTAATTGTTTTCATGCCACTTGTCCTTAGTGGGACTAAAAATAATACCCTTCAAATTAAGTGTCTACGACCAGCCTTCCTTTTGGTTGTCCTATATACGCAAAATTGGTTGGCCTACATATCATTATAGTTGGTAGAAAATCTTGCCAACCATGGAATCGAGGTTGTTCGCTTAAAGAATGTGTTATTTTATTGCTCTGGATAATGATAAAAGCTTATTAGTCAAAAGGCTCCAGCTAATGGTAATTGTTCCTATAATCTTGCTAAGTTTTGCAAATAGGAAGCTTATTGATTTACATAGGTGCACAGAATAATCAACAAGTTTAATTTATATCAATACAGCAAGATAATATTGGCAAGAGGAAAGAAAGATAAATGTATCAGCAGCATCACTGTGATAAACAAGATATATCAAGTGCAGTACAAGTAGGAAAAGTTTGCAATTAAAATGAAAATACTTGCTGTCCAAGACTCTTCTTGAAGCTTTACTTCTTTTTCAAACAGAGCTGCTCACCTGGTACCAAGGCATAATTCACTCTGAGACACTCCTCATGGAAAGGAATGTGAGTTTGGAAAGTATCAGAAAGCCATATGTTTGAATAGTATTATGGACAGATTTCAAGCCAGGAGATTTGTTAAGAAAGTTTATTTGTGGAGTACAAGAACTGGAGTCCAGAGAATCCTTTGACTCTGGGAGTCTAGAGAAGAGATTTTAAGGAAAATTGATCAGGGAAAAGTACATAATATATTCTGTCAAGGTAAGCATATCACCATATTCATCTTTGTATTATAGTCATTAGATATATTTGTCAATTATCTCCAGAAAGTAAGGAAATAATCAGTTTGTATGTCTAGAAAATCAAATTGATAGCTTTTTTCTCCTGTGCTGAGCTTTGTTGGGAATGAATATCCCTGATGTACTCAGAAATTACCAGTAATACAGACGTGGTTTGGGCACTGTATTCCATTCCTTGGGTATTCCTTCTTGAAGAAAGAATGTTTTTGATCAAGCTAAAACTCCATCCCTTCCTAAAAACAATGCAGTTCAGATTGAGATTTTACTGTGGAGAATGAAAGATAATATTAGCTGTATGCGTTAAGTCCCTATATTACTGGGAGGGGGAACAAAAACTGTAAATCTGTCTGCACCTAGAGCCTTCAACTTCTTTTTCAGCACAAACAACTGGCTTCTTTATAGTGCTGGAATACTAAGAAGATTGTGTTGGCTGATCATCCATCCAGATTGCTGTTAAACACCTCTTTTTTGGCTTTCCTTGTCAAGTTCCTCTTTTGTTTCCTTCTGCAAGGTTCTCTTACAGACCTCTGACTTGCCTCAAGTTTTGATGTCAGCTCATGACATCCATCTATTCCAAGTAAATTATTAAAATTTTGTGAGCATAAAAAAGGCAAAATATTTTTAATGAACACTAATAGGTTTATCGTCTAATAGGAAGAATCTTTGTGATAAGGCCTTTTACTCAAAAAAGAAAAGTGTGTGTTTTATAGAAGCATTGAATAACTTAGACAAGATCCTATTGACTTTTCTCCTCAGATGTAAATCTGGATACCAATCGCAAACTTAAATTTAGTACAAAGAAGTCAACAAAAGATAGGTATGTAGTGGTTGTAATGGGGATTACAGGAACAGGCCACAGAAGATTAATTACAGAAGGCTTAATGCATTTGAGAGAAATAATCTGGTGTTAATTATAATGCTATTCCTCAAAAAAAAATCTTTTTTGTTTTAGAATGCAGAGGACTGCCATTTGAAGGCTTTCATATGGTACTCAATTATATCAAAGGAATGCTAAGTTGAAAATTACTCAATGCAATTGTTCTAGTGATGTTATTACAGAGGATTCTGTTGGTTAAGGAAGGAATGTATTTGTGTGTATATATATATATATATATATATATATATATATATATATAAGGGGCTCTAAATTGCAGCTTGGAATACTCTAGTGTGCTCATCATCACTTATCAGAGTGCACTGACTTATGAAATAACTGTTTTCAGCACCTTTTCATGATCTCACCTACTGTTTACCTCAAGTATTTAGATGCATAATATCTGTAATGAAAAAGAGGGCATTTTATAGAACAATTAATTATGATACAGTTTTCTGATCCTGCATTTCACACACCTTTGGAATTTTACATTATATCACTACAATTTATGCACTTAGAAGATTAAAGTATAATTGAAAATTATAATGTGTAAGAGCAGTTCTGATTAACATAATATACAGGCATGTAATAGGAATATTAAAAACTCAAGAAAGAAAAGAAAGTATCTTAAGCCTCTGAAGTTTGAAGTGTATCTAGCTCGAGTACTAACCATCAGCAATCCAGTGTGGGAATGCTTAAGACTATAAAACTGTCTCATTATCTTCCACAAAGAGCACTGAAAACTTCATTTGTCTCTAGTTTTGCTCAATTCTAATAATCCTTCTTTTATTACACAGATACATTTCTTTTTTAAATTGTGTATTTTTATATAATATTTAATTTAAAAAAAATAATTGTAAATTTTGAAAGAAAAATATGTCATCAACTCTACTACTAGTAGAATTCAAATGGTCTTTATGAAAGAAATCCTTTACAAAGTGAATGCAGGCTTGGTTATATGTGAGTCTGAGTGTTCTGAAGTACAGTACAGTTTCTGTGTTTCTATGTCAAATTTAAGATTTGGCTGTGTCTGACATAAACCATCTTTATTTATTTATTTATTTGTTTTTAACTGTCAGTGCTTTTTGAAGCATGAGTCCCACTAAGTAAATGCAAAAGAGAACAGTGTTGAGGCTCTGTTTCAGATTTTAGAGAGGTAAACAGAAATACTGGTAGGATGAATCTCCAATATTTGTCCATGGAAGACTTTGTATAAGATATTCATAACCAGTTTTAAATGCCTTAATAATAAATATTTATCTCAGTGCTTTAAAAAAAGCGTTTTGAAGAAAATCCTACAGGGAGGACTGCCTTAGAAAGTGTTAGAGATATCTAAGGATCAGTTAACAAACGCCAATTTATATCACTTATAGTCTAAAACAACAGAAAAAATGTGTTTTTTGTAAGAAACCTCATGAACACTGTCTATAACTATCAATGACTTATCTTCTGGGCATCAGGTTGGAAGCCCATTGACAACGTGAGGGAGGAATAGATATTTCATTAAGTTCTACCAACCACAAGTGTTATCTAAAAGACAGAAAAGACAGATCATTATTTTGATAGAAAAAATCCTAAGCTAATGGGAAAACATCTGATCCATTTAAAAACCAATGGAAAATGTTAGTACAATAAAGAAGTAGTGCAATTAAGAGGGGAAATTGAAAATGATCATCAGCTTTGTACATCTATTGATGTGCTTTCCTCCATCAACAAAAATCAAAGTAATATTACAGTATATCTAAAGAAGTTATGTGCTTTTTTCAAACAGACCTACAAACATAACAAAAGTAACATTAAGTCATAGGAAACACAGCCGTACTTTCACTATTCTTTTCCTTTTGGGTTTCTAGGAAGTAGAAGAGACAAATTACATATTTATGGATAAAATCATGCACATTTTCTTTTCCAAGGAAGCACTCTCACATTCTCTGAACCCAAAAAAGTAATGATTTGCCTTAGATAGTAGAAATAACTATGAAGCAATGATATTTTCTGAATCATTTTTCCAGAATTTTAGGACTCTTCCGTAGTTTTCACAGTACAGTATATGCATATGCATATTCTGGTATTAGTTATAACGTGACATAGGACTAAAGAGAACTCATTCCAGTCTTGATATTACTTTGTACAACAGTAACTCCATGTGCCTCATGTAACAAAGATTACAAAGCTATAGTATAAAAATGAATCTAGGTAAAAATAGATCTGATTATTAACATGAGTTATCTATAATTTTATTGGAAATCACAGCTGACATCAAAGAGTGAAGGCTGTTCCAATTCATCTCCCTGCTCTCATTCAAAAGGAAAAGCTGTCTGAGAGGTTCGAAATTCTGAGGTCCTTCATATTCCACAATCTCCTAAGCAAAGCATTGTTCTTGCTTCCTGACACTGGTTCAAGCAGGACTTGAAAATCATCCATGGAGGTAAGTGAAATACACTTAACGTCGTCTCTACTTATGTTTTAAACATGAAGCATATAGCTATCTAGAATTTTCTAATAAGCATCATTAAAGGCTTCTATATGAATTTATAAATACAATTGTAAATGTCAAAATATTATGATAATATTATGTGAGAATAAAATAGTTTGTTTGCATATTCTAACCTGCAGGAAACATTTTAGATGATATTTTTCTAAACGAATGTGACATCATAGGTCCTATTCAAACATTTAATTTCACTATATAAGCATCCTAATTAACGTTTCTGGTTCAAAAAATTGCTTAGCTGACAATGTATTCTTTTATTTCTGAAACCTAATTGAATTACCACAAGTCAGAAAGTCTCTCATTTGTGTTCACGCATTTGCTTTGGTTTTGTTTCTGCACAAACATGGCTCCATGTCTCACACTGAGATCACCTATTTTCAAGAGAGGTTTCTCTGTAATTGTCACCTGCAACTAAAGGCTTTACATTTTTTGATGGGGTAAAGGAACACCTTAAAGGCACAAATTGCTTTCACAACAACTGAAGTGTAATTGGTGAGGAGAAAGGAAAAATTGCTTGTCTGTAGCATGAAGAAAAATCTTGTACCTGGAGAGGAAAATGTGTTTTCCCTCATGGTTTTAACGTGTTTCTATAGGGCTTGCTGTGCCACTGAGGTGTTTGTCAGCATTCTGGCTTCCGTATGTCAGTGCCTAGTATTAGATCTTTTCAAGACAGTTATCTTGTCCTGTTGTCATTCCACACATAGAATTGTCAGAAATTCCTGATAAACAAACTGGTCTTTTTCAATATTATTCTCTTCTACTCTGAGTTTCCAATTTTTTTTTTTTCACTTGTATTAAACTGATACATTAAAACTTTCAAAAACTTATCAACTGGAATATGCTGATCAGATGAAATAAACATTGATATAAAAGTGCTGAGATGTAAAATCCTTGGGATGTATGCTAGCATTACTGGATAGGCTGCAACATTACAGATATATGCAACTTGAATTAATTGTAATAGAGCTAGAGCAGTGGAGCAGGTTGGAGAAGCCCAAGTTTTCATCCTGTCCTTGTCACTTGAGGATGTATGATCTTCTGCACATTAGTTTGGACCTCAGCATTTCTAACGTTGCCAAAAGGGTTTCATTCCCTCTCACCTCAATTTCTCTCTGTTCTTACTAGATTCTTTGTTGATGTGATTGATCTCTCTAGCAGACACAAAAGGTGATGTTGGACTCCTAGCTCTGGGTTGGTGGCTCAGCAGCCTTCTCCATTCACCCAGCTCAGCCCATAAAGCAGTTGATGATTACTCAAACTACAGTTTTAATTTTTTTGCTGAAAAACTAAATATAACACCCATGTTCCCATGAAGATATAAATGTGCCTGCTCTCCTTGTTTTAACACTGCTATGTTTATCATGCTGTCTGTCTGTCTATATGAAAACCAGACTTCTCTGGTGGAATGCTGGAGTTAAAAATGAGCTCACCAAAGTTAGGAAAAATGCAGATAATGCTCCTCTTTACTTTATACCATTTAAGCTGATCCTACCATTTGCTATTCCTTAAAAGATACTGATCTCACAATGAGCTGTTGTTGATGCCAGATGGGCAGGTCTTTCTCTATAGATAAGCTTGTGCTGGGACTCCTACAAAAATAACGTCTGGAATGCTGGCAGAGGGGAGCCCCACAGTTACAGGGCATGAGACCAAGCAGGAGCTGCAGGGCTGCTGGAGCCAGAGAACTATTTCTTGGCTATGTGGAGAATCTATTTAAAGTATTTTACAAACAGCTCAAACATCGTGGACAGAAAAGTAATTTGAATAAAAATAAAGGTAGTGTGCTAAGTTCAAGTACATAGGGATGAGGTTTATTACGCAGTATTGGTTAGTAGTTGGACAGTTAGTCTATATGATCTTAGAGGTCTTTTCCAACCTTAATGATTCTATTATTTGATTCAAAGCAATGATGCTCCCAACTCAGGGAGTCATAGGTTATGATTTACTTTGCGTTATTATCAGAGATGCCAGAGAGCCATGGGGTGTTGTGATGCCTCAATTCAGACACTGGTGATTTAATTCTTGGAATCACTTTTTAACATTCAGAGACAGATCGGAAGTGTGGGTAAGAAAATTAACAGAATATATGGAAGTGACTAATTTATTCATTTGATATTTTATGTCTATGTTCATAATTCTGGGTGAAATTAGCTTCTCAGAACAGTTCCCTAGAATAGTTTTGTAGGGCACAGGCTTCTTGCTGACCTGCAGAGAAGAAAATTATTGTATTCAATAGTGTTTCTATGTTTGACTTATGTAGATCATGTAGCTAAATGCTTTGCATTTTAGCTGATGTGAAAAGATTTTCTCTGTACAATATGGGTTAGAAAAATCTATTCAGTCAAGAAAAAGGTTGTGATGACCCATTAAGGAAATATTCCTTAAACCCCAGCAGTTTCTTGTTTCTTCAGTCTGTTAATCCTAAACAAGCCTTGGACATTTTTGAACTATGCAACTAATCCTGAGAAAGCTCACTCATGCAAATTGTTGCTTAGAATGGAAATAAAAGATTATACTGTCAGGTTTTATATCCAGGACATGTAGAACTTCACTTTTTAGATTATAGAAATGTCACTACTCTTCTGCAGTAATGAAACATACTTTAACCTTGCATAAACACTGCTTTTCTATCATTAATGTAAATAGAATGAATAATAATAGTGTTATGTGGCCTGGATAGGAAGGCTGTATGCAGCAAAATGCAGTTCATAAAAGCTGAAATTGGCTTACTTGGTTAAAAACCCTTCAAGCATCGCAAATGGTCACGGGATGTTTTTTAAAGTATTTTTTTAAAAGGCAGCTTTCTCCAGAGTGTTTGATATTTGTGTAAGTAGAGAAGGCCTTCTGATGGAAGAGAACAAGTCTGATTTGCTAATAGAGGTTTCTCCATTTCATCTTTCTCTACATCTTTAGGTCTTCCATCCACAAACTATCACGCATGGGTGCTTAAATTCCTTATGGGAGGAGGAGAGTGAGGTCATAGACCTAGGTGATAGAGTTACAATAAATTATTCATTATTGTGATATATTGTGATAGCATCTGCCTTAAGTGGTACTTCAGCATTATGAAATATGACAGGTTGTTTTCTTGTTTCTAATAGCTAAATAGACAAAAACCCTGAGACATCTTTTTTTTTTATACTTACCCTTTTTATGGTCTGTTCTCCTTCCTTTTTTTGTTTTTAGCTTGATGAACGTATACTTTTTATGAAAGTACATGATGAAGCAATGAGTATAGCATTTTCAGCAGAACATTGCTTCCTTTCCAAAACGCTATGTAAAGCATCTTGCATGCATTGACATTACTCCTCTTGTATAGATTTAAAATATGTATTTAAAAACTTTCCTAGGATCCTGAATCATAAATATTTAATTGCCAGTATTACCATCAATCAGCTTAAATGATCTACAGAAGATATTGGTGGTAAAAGCCTCTTGTGCTGCTTGCTACATACATCCAAAAGCACTCCATGTTCATGGAGATCTTCCAAGGAACTGATGGCAGAGGGGGGCAGCTGATTAATAGCTCTGTGGGCCACTCTGACACCTCTGCTTGGATCAGAGCGATAAGGGACAGCTGGAGTCTGCCAGAGTGCAGTGCTTTATACAAGTGAGGCAAAGGTTAGCAGAACTGAGGGATTCCTGTAAGAAACATGAGATACACAGCTTCCTCTGGGCAAGATAATAGCCTACAAAGGGGAGGAAGAGAGTGAAGGATCATTCTATAGCACTCAAGCAAAGCAGGAGACAAGACAGATAATGTTAGGAGGGTTAGAAAAAAAGCAGGAATAAGTATGCACAGAGAAATGAGGCTTAAGGTATGGCAAGCTTTATTTATTTATTTTTAAAGTATAGTTTATCATCTTTAAGAGAGAGCTTTTGCCATGAGGGTTTTCTTTAGTCATTCTTTTATATCACAAACTGGCCATTCTAAACAATGTGTTCTTGTAGAGTTGTAGTAATACAAAGGTTCAAAGCATCTCTAAGATCATCTAGTGCAACCATCAGCCTAAGTCTACCCTAGACCATGTCCTGCCACATCTGTCTTTTTCTTCAACACCTCCAGGAGCAGTGACTGCGCCACTTCCCTGGGCAGCCTGTTCCAGAGCCTGATCACTCTTTCCAAGAAGGATTTTTTCCTAATATCCAATCCGAACCTCCCCTGGCATAACCTCTCATTCTGTCACTGTCAGCTGGGAGAAGAAGGCCAACCCCCAGCTCACTACAACTCCCTTTCAGGTAGTTGTAGAGAGAGAGCAATAAGGTAACTCCTGAGCCACCTCTTCTCCAGGCTGAACAATCCTACTTCTCCAGGGCAGAAGGAGTATACACATCCAGAAGTATTTTCCTTATTTATTTAAAATAATGCTCATGCTGTAGTAGTGCAAGAAAAACTCAGGTGAATTGGTCATGCTTTTGAAAGTGTCCAGAATCATATGCTTCACAAGCAAATGGAAAAAAAAATATTTTAGGTTAATTTTTTTCTTCAGACCATGCTTGGAATTCTTGGTGCAAAGTAAGTAAATACATAGCAAGTCCTCCTGTAATCAGTTACCACTTGAAGTCATTGGAATATTTTTCTTGAGTAAAATGTCATCACACAGATTGTATTTCTGACCAAGCAGAAAGCTTTGTTATTTACAGATCTAACTGTTGGTAAATGCCATGCATAGAAATAAAGGTGGCTTTAAACTTTGCAAATGTCGCTTGCAAAAAAGGGCATAAAACAGACTTGGGAGAATTCTGTAAACAGAGTTTGATCCAAAGAACCTGGGAGTCGTTGGAGGAGAAAAAATAATTTGGCTTTAATGAGCTTTGACTTAGTTTTCAAAGTAGAAAATTTTGACACGTTTGGGAGTAGTTTGCATTAGCACAAATGAGCCAAGAGCACAATTCTTTGGAAGGGGAATTATTTGAAAGTGATTGCAAGCTGACAGCACTGAGTGAGCTTCATTGCACTCTTTCCAGTGGCAAATGTGAGAGGTGAAGGTCCACCAGTGCATGACAACATAAACTTGTGCTCTAAAAAGGACAATGACCTCATTGCCTAGAGGTGGACAGGCACAACTGATAAGGCTTTACCAGAAGCTCCTGGTTTGGATGCTCTGTGTGCAAACCCATTGTGCTGCTGGTGGCCTTGGAGAGCTGAAGGTGGAAAAGAGTAGATGTCAGGACTATGCCACTTGGCATAGGGAGAAAAGTAAAGAGTAGCATTGTGAACTCATTAAAAAGAGTCATTAAGGAACTGTTATTGGAAGAGTCACTTATGGAGATATTTTGAGGCTGCAGGGATACAACTTTCAGCTATGCCAAGTACATTGTCCATGAGATCTCACGTAACTCACATGTGCGGCGCTCCATTTCAAAATGTAATGGGAGAGCAACAGGAAATTTGGTTAGAGAACTACAGAGTTTCATGTGGAGTTGGTCTTCTGATATAATGTCTATTTACAGAGACAAGTCTTTATTGCTTGAAGCAACAAAAATGAATATTGCACTCTTTCACTAACAAAAAATTTAACACCATTGTAACTAATATAAACAAAACCTGAGAGCATAAAATAAAAATATCAAACTGAATATTTAAAGGATAATCTAAGAGAAGCTCTATTCATGATATAATTGGTGCTACTCTTTCTTTGCTCCAATGACTTGGAGAAGGATCACTATAATCAACTTTTTCTAAAGCACAAGATTTAAAATATATATATTTAAGACATTTTTTTAAAGAAATGAATATCCAGTGGAAGTTTTCTGCCCATTAAAAAAATAACAATTAAACAAACAAATAAAGACACTAAATGCCGTACACTAGTGAAATAGCTTGTGAAATAATGCTTATAATTCCTTAAGTTTTGAGTTACAGATCTACAAGTTGTTGAACATCTCTTTCTTACAGACTTGTCTTTAATGTCAAGGTTGCTAGAAATAAAGATCTGTGCAGGGAGTTTTGCTAGTTTAAAAACCTTAAAAGCGCAGTCTCACCAGGGAGAGAGGTTTGGAAATAAAGGGATAAGCTAATTATTTATAATTAGGTCAGACTGGGTAGGCTGATTGCCATAATTAACTTTGCCTAATGGCTGTCCTCAGGGATTTCACTTGGATACTCCAGGTGAAATCTGGTAGCAGTGGATATTTCTGCTGTGCCAGTGCGAGAGCACTCAGCTCTGGCTGAAGGAATATGCATGGGAGGCTGCAGTGCGTGGGGAATGGGGTCAGTGTGCAGGCAGTAGGGGAGTGTGGGCTGAGGAGCTCCTGGGCTGGCAGGGAAGGAGCTGGGGGAAGCTCAGACATACTTAGAGCTCTGTGTATCAAAGCAAGCTGCAGCTTTGCTGATTGAAAAAAACATCTCTGGGAAACAGGAGTATTCATGTGGCTCAGATAGCTGGGGGGACTTCTTGCAGACTGAGTTAGCTGGAGTACACAGACTGTGCATGTAAATATTTCACAGAGCAGTAATGAGTCATGAACACTTCCCTGCCTATAGCTTCTTGCACAATTAGCTCAGGCATGGTCCTGTGGGATCCCATTCTGGGTCTGTGCCCAACTCACAGCATTCTGTGTAGCACGGTGTCCTCCAGTCTGCCCTTGGCTCCCTGTAGGGACATAATCTCCTTCAACCCGCTGCTCTCTGACCTGTCCTCACTGCCACAAACCATGAGTGCGTCATGGGAGATGGTGATGATGTATCAGAGACAGACAGTCATCCACTGGGGGCTGACTGGTGTTGTCCACTGTCTAATATAACATGTAGCTCAATAAAAATGGTCTTCAGGCTCTGCTGACCTCAGGTTCAAATGCATTTAAAATACATGTGATTTCTTTCATTGTATTCACTGGTAAGGTGAGGGCAAATAAATGGGTACAACTGCTTTTCTGTAATTTGAACAATATCACAGAATTGTAAGGATTGGAAGGGACCACTGGAGATCACTGAGTCCAACCCCTGCTGAAGCAGTTACCTACAGTAGGAAACACAGGAGTATGTATGGAACGTCCATGTGTTTCTGCCCATTGCCCATTACTCTATTGCTGCTCACCACTAGAAATATCATTGCTTCTCTGCTTTCTCTTTGGAAACCTGTCTGGAATTTTTCTTAGAGTTACAGTGGCTGTCTGAGGTAACAAAATGGCATGGTTGGAGGATCTTCAAGATTCACAACCAACACACACCCAAAAGGCAGCACTTGGTTAAAAATGCACTCGATATGCATTTTCAAAGCACATATTGCTTTCATTGAAATATTCATGCTTAAGTAAAGCTAGCACAAAACTTTATAAGAATCAAAACATTTAGTGTTGACAGCTTCTAAACACATTTCTGTTTTCCATTTGCATTAGTTTTCATTTGGAAGTTTCTCTTGAGTTTACGTAAACTTTCCCTCCAAACCCCACAGAAGCCTCCTTAAAGTACTGAAATCTTAAAGTGTTTCTATCAGATCAAAGTAAATGCTGAGTTTCCATATTAAGCTTCTAATCCATTCCTGCATCTCTCAAAAAAAAAAAAATATATTGTTTTGATAAATCTGACTTTCTTTATTCAATCCCAAAAGGAACCAGCCAACCTCTTAATTTTGAGGCAATTTGAGTAGTGATCAAATGCAGCCAGATGTCGTGGTGGTGTCATTATATATGAACTCTTAAGACAAGAACTTCTTAAAGTATTGTCCATACTGTTAAAGTTTGCAGTCAACAACTGTGGCTGGGTGCTGGGAATGAGTTTTCATCTCTCACCTCTCTGACAGTGACTCACCCCAGGTTACCCATATATTTTCAAAGCCATGTAGGACCTTTCTTAAGCATTCTGGATGGGCAACCTGTTCAAGCTGTAGATATCCCTGTTCACTGCAGAGGAGTTGAACTAGACAACCTTTAAAGGTCCCTTCCAACTCAAAAGATTCTATGATTCTTGTCTCTTATTCCCTCTTCAGTGAAGAACTGTTAGGAAGCTGAATTTTAATTACTGTGCTGGAGATGTCATTACCCGTGACCCAGCGTAAAACAATACAGCATTGTCCTAGAGCATGTAAAGAGAACCATTGTAACTGCAATTCACAGGTACGGCTGTCAGCCTGGAAATCCCACACTGATGCCAAGGGGTATGTGTCAGCCCCTGGAGAAACTGTGAAATAAATGAATGTGTTCCATTCAAACTGGTACTGAAAGAAAAGACTCACATGCTCTTCAACCAGCACAGGATTGTTCATTATAAATAAAAAAAAATACTGCCTCCACATTTTAAACTAATGATGACTTTTAGGCATGGTAGTAATTATAGTACCAGTGGGAACCCATATGTTACAGAACTCTCAAATGTAAAGGTTGTGCCTACAAAATGAAGCCATATATTCCCATTAATTGAAGCAGTTGATTTCCAGTTACACAATATTAGTTTTAATGGTGAGACTATTAGAAAGACTATGAATTTTTTGCCATTTATCTGTAGTGTTAAGGTGGCACATTTTAAACTGATCAGAGTTGGTGAGAGGGCGCCATTCATGCCAGCAAAGTTATAAATATGGTGACTCTTACAGTTGCCATCCATAAGTTAACATTAGAATAACCTTGGAGGAGTGCTGGTTTTGTGCTGTCAGCACAGTCTGGCCAGCTAGAGGATAAAGGATTAGCAAGAGAAATTTTGATGAGGGTATTTACTACTAATGACTGACTTCAAAATTGCCTTTTATCTACAGCTTTTCAAAGCACTCTCCGTTCATTAAGCCTCATAAAACCTTTGTAGAATTGGTAGAAGATATAGAAATGCAGATATCTTTGAGCCAAAACATGCAATAATACTTTGACAGAAAAGGGCATCAGTACACAACAAATGCTATTTAAAAGAATTGCACAGTTCTACACTTTGTTAATTAGAGTTTGACCGGTACTGGAGAACAGTTTGACTTGTAAGAAAAATGGTGTGGAAAAACCAGGAAATAGTGCTCAGGGTTTCTGCTTTATGTTTTAGACACATGTGATTTATGCAATGATATATATATAAAAAAATAACATGAATTATACCTGTTTTTTTTGTTGTTGTTGTAGGAAAATCTGCTCCCCTAGCTGTAATTCCCAAGAGATGAGAAGCAGTGAGTCAGGACTTCTGAAGTGATGAGCTGAAAACACTGAGAATTTAAGAATGTTGTGCCTTCTTTTTTGCCTTTAAAGTCAGATTTCCTTTCCTCTGCGCCCTTAAGGAGTACAAATTAAAAGGAAAAGAGATAGAGGAAGACAGAAAAGGATAAAGAAAAGGGAAAGAAAGAAAGAAACAAGGAGAAAGTGGGGGGAAAGAAAGAAAACACAAGGAGTATTCAAAAAGGTGATCATTCTAGTAGCAGACTGAGAAAGCAGGTATTGGATGACTCTCTTATGACAGAGTCATGATAAAGAAATTTTCTGGGTATTTTCTTTTTTCTTTTTCTTTTTTTTTAATTTATACTAGTTACTACTTTTTTAATAATCAACTCAGACTTTTTATGTTGCTGTTTAAATTTCTGGTCACTTGAAGTGCCTCTGAATTCAGCAGTTGCTATAGAAGCTATATTTAAAGGATATCACGACAATTAGTCAGTCCTATAAAAACAAGTAGTTTAATAGTGTATAACTGAAGGCTGCCAAAACATACAGTAATCTGTTGGAAATCTAAACTTATGTGCACGTGTCAGTGTGAGTCAATGATGCTTGCATTAAAAAATGTTGAAGCAGTTTTATTTGGAAATGCATAACAGAACAAATTTCACAGGACCTCTGGATATCTTTGAAAGGAAAGATGTAAAAGATAACAGACGGTGTCTCTTGCAGAACCAACCATGGACTGACGAAAGGAATATGGAATGCTTGTGCATCTGTGCATGAGAGCACCTCGCCACAGTGATCACAGGACTCGAAAAGATTGCCTGTCATCACAGTGAGTAAAACGCTGCATCCAATTTGGGTGGCTTTTGGAAAATGTTGTTATTTAGTTCACTTTCTTATTGCTTTATCATTTTAACTCATTACAATATCTAGAAATTAAGGAAATATTAAGTGATTAAATAGATAATTCAAAATCTACTAGTTAAATGGTATAGAAGGTTGGATGAGCACCAGAGATGATACAAGTGTAGAACTCTCACAGTGGTTTCGCCAGGAAGCCTATGGAAATTTCTGCTTTCATTTTAGGTGGGTATGAAAACCCTCAATAACCTGATGTAAAAGCTTAATCATATAAATAATGATTAATAGTAAGGTACAGCAAAAACAAATCTCTGCTGGATTGCTTGGCTTGTAAGTGTACACGAGGTCAGTGGATTTTGTTTTGCAAGTCTGTAAGCTGTACATTTGTTGGTTTGAGCAAGAGGGCGCATTCTTGCTCCTCAGCATAGTGCAGCAAGCTAGATTTCACTTTGCAGTTGTCATGCTGGTTAAAACATTCCCCTTCTGCAGTGTTAATCTATTCTTTAATAGCCTGGCTCTGGCCATTGAAATTCACTGTAGGATTTTTTTCCACCCAGTTTGACTCACAGCATTTTCAATTATTTAGATAGGAAACGAACAAACAGGCAAACAAAAAATTGCTTAGTTCCACAAGAAGAAGGAAACTTTCAGATAGGTTGATGGAGCACAGATCTTCTTACAAGGGGGATTTTGGGAAATGCTTTGAAAAAAAAGGGCAGTGCAGATTTAGTGTTCTTTTGAAGCCCGCACTAGGCACCAACACAACTTTGAAGTATCTAAAATGCTTCTTTTATATATTATTGGCACACAGCTCAGTTAAAACACTCAGCTAATTTTTAATCAGAGATATGAAAAGCATATAATAAACATGCGGGTTACTTTTATAGGGCTTGTTGGCCATGGAAGTGCTGCTGGAAAAGGCAGCTACGATTCCAGTGCTTGCTGTGACTGTAATAACTGCATGGTCACAAACTATGAGGTGCTGGGAGCTGGCCAATCTCCAGGGAACATTTGTTATGAGAATAACATATTTCCCAGACCTCCTCCCCAATAAGTAAGCATAAGAAGACAGCGTCACAAAGTAACTTCATTCCTTTATCCTGGCTTTTGAAATTGAGCAATGTACGTCCACAAAATGCCTGTGATTTCCCAAGTTGGGAAAACTTGTTTAAACTACTCTAAAATAAATAGAAATGTCACTGTGTTGAATTATACTGAGCCCATTCCCATCCTGCCTTACTCTCATCACAGAGCATTGTGCTCACCTTGCCTGTGGGGGCTGGTGCAGAGCCTGGGTAGGGCACGGTGTGGATGAGCACATTTGTTGCCAAATCTCTTTATGGAATTTAGCAGCCAAGTACTAACAGGTCTTTTCTGAGCAACTGCAAACTGAGATATTTTTTTCCCCTCCAAAGCTTGTATGTTTTCTACATTTTGGATAGGTTTTCTTAGAGAGCAATGTGTAAATCAGTGACGACGTGGTTATCCTCTTGCCAGTTTTCACATCCCTGCTCCATATCATAGCCATGCTGAAACTTCATATCAAAACTGTTGTCAGAATTCTTTAATCTCAGCTCTGAATTTTCCGTGAAACTTTTCATCAACTCTGCTTCTTCAAAAACTTAACTTTTAAAAAAAAGGAATCCAGGAAAAAAAGCAGTCTAAATAGTTCATGTTTGGCAATTTATGAATGCATGTGTTTCTTGAGAGTGGCTCTCCATTACTATGGAATTACGGTGCTGTCTGTGGTGTTATTTTGTTAGAACATTTCAATGAGATTTCCAAAGGTGTCATGTCAGTGCAAGTGTTTAAAGAGTTGAGCAGCTAAATCTGTCTTTAAAACTGCCTGTTCATTGTGTAAGCTTTCAACATATGGACTTAAATATCAGTATCAAAGTCATCTATTTCACCTGTCTCATTACAGAAGTATATGTGACAGTTATAAGAATATAAGGGTTATGTAAAATTGCATCCACTATTTATATATTATTGTATCCAACACATATGTCCTTTCCATATGGGATGTTCTGACTGCGTGGAACATGGTTGGTTCCAAGTATAACTCAACAGAAGCATTCAACCTTTGATTTTAAAACTGTTATCATCTACACTTCAACAACCCACGTTGAAAGGAAATTCCAGATTGTGGGGGGGAAATGGCTGCCAATCTGAATAAGGAGGAATATCGTCAGATGGCAGGGAAGTATTTGTACTAGTTGTATTAACAGAAGCAGTGACCTTTACACACTCCAAAACAAGCCATATGGGCCTTGGATCACAGCAACCGTTTGTCAAGCAAAACTCCGGAATCACTTCAAGCAGTGTTCAAACAGTCGTAAGAAGTCTGAACACAAAATGCTCTTCTAAAATGCATTTCTGAAAGAGGGGAGCTGCACCAGATTTTTTTAGGTAACTGCTATTTAAACCTTCAAATCCTAGGACAAATTTTTTGGCATAAATGCTGGCCCATCCATTGTTTGGGATGGAAAGCAGATGGGCTGCAGTTTACAGTTGCAGTAAGAATCCAAATTGAATTCTCTGGCTTGTTCTTAGGAGAGTTAATGAAAGTTGAATAATATGCATTGGCAGCCCCTAAAGCCTTCTGTGAGGGTTTTTGTTTTTTGGTTTTTGATTTTTTTTTTTTGTCAGGGTGAAACTATTCTGCATTAAATTTGTATATGCCCACCTTTTTCCCTAGTGTAACAAGTGATTCCTCGGGCCTTCCATTACTCACTATGATCCCTAAACTTTGCAGTCTTTGCCCTCATTCCTCAGGCAACCTCCTTGCTCTTGGTTCCTGCGTATGAACCAGGAGGACCTGCAGAAGTGAGCAATGATTTAGTATTTAGCCTGTTTGTTGATTAAACTTGTGAGAGTGATATTATGCTCTTCCATGTCAACAGTGATCTTTAATTAAAACAAATTTAACCTGTATCATAAATTTTCTTAATGGAGAGTAATACACTGAGTCCTTAATGTGGGTGGCAGAGGTATTAATGGAGTACACGGGGTGCCAAGCAGAATACATTTCAAATGCAATCTAGAAAAATTAAGAAAGAAAATAGTATATTTCAGGAAACAAACAAGCAAATACAAACAAACAAAAACAGAGACCAAATTGTACGTGTGACCTTTCCCCAGTGAGCAGCAGAAAGGGAGTGGGGATGATAGAAGCATGCAGAACTGTGCCTGGAGAACCTCAAAGAGGTGACGAGCTTATCTGTCAGAAATTCACATCTAATAAACCGACTCAGGCAATGAAGTTGTCTGAGTTTAAATTATGTTAGGACTCAAAATGACAGACAGTGGCTAATTCTGAACTTTTTGATAGAGGGAGAAATGAAAATTCTCTGGCAGATAGTTAACTCTGAATTTGGTCCATTAAGTCCAACAATCTTTTACCTGCTGGACACCCCACTTCACTGCTGTTCATCTGTGAATGCGGAAGCTTTCATGATCTAAGCACTAAAAGATTTATCATACTTTATATAAATGCTTTGCCCTGGCTGTGGCAACACAGACAGACTGAACCGATGGGCCCACCAGACCACAACACCATTGGAAAGGAGCCCAGCCAAGAGCCTGTGAACATTTTCTGTCTGTCTCTATTTTTAAAGATCAGTGGGGTGATGTGAGAAAGGGCTTTTAAGAGCTGCAAGGTTACATTTGAAGTCAGTGGTGGTCTAGAGACTTCAAAGTATTGCTCTGGTCATCCTGAATGGAGGTGTCACAGCTCCTGGACCCCAGCAGAGGCTGTTTCTTTTCTAGCATGGATGATGCAAAGCAAACCCCTTTCCCACATTGCCTTGTCTCCCATTGTTTTGCCTTGGTGTCAGGTTTCCATTGTAGCTAAGTGGTGGCTGGAGAACAGAAACTGAGGAGGACATTGAGAACAAAGTCTCTTTGATGCCTTCATAGGTGCTCAGTTTGCTTGTCTTGTAAACTTCTCTTCATGACTGTGTACCAATCAGACAGAGTTTGTTTTTTTCTGAATCTTTTGTCCCTCTCACTCCTCCCTAACAGAGCTTCTAAGACAAGAGAGTAAAATGCAGGGAGAAGAGGATGATTTAGGATGAGGCTTCCTCCCTTCACCTGCTGCCTTGTTTGAACACCTCTTCTTCTGGCTGTCCTTTACACACAGTCTGTCTTCCTAAAAATGCTTCTCAACTCCCTAGACAGGAAAGTTACTTTTTGTTGTTGCTGTAGGGTTTTTTGTTTTGTTTTGTTTTTGTTTTTCAGTGCAGTTGGTCCCAGTATATCACTGATATGGCAGATCCAGATGTGCTGCTTGTACAGCTACACCATGCCCAGTCAGTACTGCCTGAAGCCTCAACCCCACATGGTGCCTTGCCCCGGGTGCTGTGTGAAGAAGCCCTGAACTGGTTGTCTATCTGTGACTGTTGCAGTTAGTAACACTCAGAAATAGCTCATAAACTTTGCACTTAGGCTTTGCAGCCAGCACAGACTGATAGCAAAGAACGATAAAGCCTGAGGCTTATGAGGAGGTCACAAGAAAGGACATAGTTTGGGCTCTAGGAGACAGATTATTACAGTAACCTCCTCAATGCCAAATAAACAGAACAGCTGACTGTTACTGAAATTTGGCTCACCTCTGTATATGTGATGGGAAAGGAGCGTTTCTGCAATGAATTGCTGTCATGTTGTTCCATGCACTGTGCTGAGAGGGTTAGTTTAGGTTCTGAACTCTATAGGTGCACTGGGAGTCTAATGTTCTTTTATTAGTCCAACTCCATCTTGACTTCTATGCTAAAAAAAAAAGCAGGGACTTTTGCATTACCTCGTAACCCACCAAGGGCAAATAAACTTTCAGAAAATCTAGCCTTTCTTTTTCCCAAGTCTCATTAAAACTGAAGTCTCTATTATTACCATGCAGACATTTTGCCCTCTTTATTTTGAAACAGTGCTAATAGCAAAGATCGCTTGCAAAATTTCTGATTACCCGCTATGGCTGAGAGCAGTTTCCCAGCAATAGTCTCCTTGGAATATTCAGGGTTATGCACAGCTTTTAATTCTTTAAAGAGTTTGGTGATAAGTAGCGTGTTTATGCTGTGATCTCACTTGCAAAGCAGCCAGCAGATTTCTGACTGTGCTCAGCCGCTTCCACTGCAGAGCAGCTGGTCCAGCATCACAAACCTGAGTAGGTAATACAAAACCATGCCATGTATTTACTCTAGCTACTCACTAGGTAGTTTTACTACTTAATGCAGTCCCACCCTAAAAATGCCTCACATCTATTCTCTCAGTGCTGATGTGTTGTGTGTTCAGTAAATGGCTCCCGACCTTGCATCTTGGCACTTGGAGTGAGATCAATTCTGTGAATGTGAAGGGAAGGAGGGGGTGGGAGCAAGAAAGACATACACCTTCCATTTTGAGCTACATGTTGTAGTAGCTTGATAGTAGGTGCTGACCTGGCTGGCAGTTTATCGTGTCTCTCAATGCAATGAATTCCTTCTGCTTTCTTCCTACTTTCTCAAAAGCAAATCCCATGGCTTTATTTATTTTCCTCTTCCATCTTTTCCCCTTACTACAGTTGTGTATTGTTGCTTACATGAATGAAGCATGCAATCAGTTCTCTTTGAGTGGCTGTGATGAAAAAATATGCCATTTTATCCATTCATACTGAGATGCTTAGGTGATATTGGAGGAATTTTTCTCCATGAAAGGAATTTTACATGACATGGGGCGCTTCGGAGTCGGGTCTATAGTGCAGTAGCAGTATGTGTAAGCACATAAAGTGCTCATATTCTTTCATTTAATGATGTTCCAACGCAGTGCGAGATATTAGCTTCCAGTAGTGTGGAAGAGCTTAGATTACAGTAGTGTTACCTCATTATACTTACTATTATGACTGCTACCATTTATTCACAGTAGTAAACATTGTGCTAAATAGTAAGCATATATAGGATCCAGGCTTCAAAAAATAATACCGCAATTCCAAGCACTAATAATTTTGAGAAATTGTGTTTAGTAAAAAGAGTTTGCTGGGTCATTGTGTAAAGCCACTGAAATAGGTGGTATATAGTTGTCAGAAACCTTTCCCTTTGAAATGTATTTTTTTTCCATGTAGAATTGTGAAAGAAATTAAATGTTGGTTATTAAATATGATTCATTACTGACCAATTCTGCAGAACCTGAGGCAGTCAGCCATTCTGTCTTTGACCTCTTCTGTAACTGTTAGCAAGGGTGACTGATAGTTGGATGATGCTGGATTTTGAAGAGTAGTTTTATTCTAAATCAATGGACAAGACATGTAATTTTCAGCCATTTCCCCACATGTTGCCATGCTCTTTCATTTACTGTTGTGCTACACTAGAGCCATCAAAGAGGGAAAATTATGTTGTATGAGTTTTTATAGTTTAATGCATCCACATTTCCATTTTAGAAAGCAAAGAATATAAACAACAGTTTTGCTTATATGTCTGGATGATGTGCAACAGCTTCATAATCAATAATAGAAAATGTTACAGAAAGGCCCCATAGACCTCAAAGAGATAATGTGAACCAGCCATTAACAGTAAGTCATTATAGAACTTATTAAGTGAAGCCTTGGGGCTGTCATAGAGCCTAAAGGTTGACATAAATTTTTCATACACATTGAACTTTGCTAAATGTGCTTACATTTGATTAATGATGACTTTCTTCAGTACGCTAATAAGGAGGAAAATACAACTTGGGCTGTGTCAGGGTGAGCAGCCTCCTGGAAGGGACTTTCTGCAGTGGTAGGGGAACAATGGGGCTTCCTAAAGCCATCTTATCAAGCTCCAGGGAGTTTATTACTCCATGAAAAATTCTTCCTTACCACCCAGTGTCAGGGCACTCAGCAAGGCATGGGGACATGAAAGGCCAGTTTTGCAGTAGAAGAAATGAATATGTCATGACTCTAAAATCACCTCCACCACCCCCCTAGAACTTCTATATTTCTCAAAGAACACATCAGAAGCACTTTGTATTTAAAATCAGCTCTGTGAGATGAGTGGAAAGTCCACAAGATCTATTAGTGCTGGAGCTGAAAAAAGTTTGCATAAGCAGCCGAAGTAGTCATGGATTCAGGGAATTAGTGCTGTCCAGACCTTTTTTCAAGTAAATGTTATTGCTTTGGTCTTCTTTTCCAACCTATGTGGATTTGGTCAATTAAAATAGGCATGTTTTTCACTTGTTAATAGAGAAAACAAAATGGAGTAAAGAACGAAAGGAAGATCATTAAATTCACTCTAAAGCAGTCATGAAATCTAAAAGCTTTTTTCACCATTTAATCACAGGTTCATAGAATATACCAAAATGATAAGGACCCACCAGGATCATTGTGCTTCCATCACTCAGCAGCAACCAAGGTGTAGACGTGCTATTAATGCCATTTCAGCGGAAACCAGGACAGGTAAGGAGATGGTGTATATCTCATTACTATCAGTTATGATGTTGCCAAAGCAAATTTCACACAGGGTCATGGATTGCTTTGCCCACCAACTTGGAAGGTGTTAGGTGTGATGTTGCTGTTCTTGATGTGGTTATAAGTTACTGAAAATTAACTAAATGGAAGCTAAATATCTATATTGATCTCTATGTATTATGTATATGAATTTATATATAAAATACACAATTGTTGTTTGAACTTAGCTTTTAGATAACTCACAAGAGCATCAATGATAATTTCAGAATAAGGTTCAATTCCGTTTCCCAGTTAATATGTAATTATTTATACAACTTGAATTATCTTGAATAGAAAGTTTGAAAGGACACATTTCTGACCTGGAAAGAGGTGTTCCTCTGTGTTCTTTTTCTTTCCAAGGAGAAAAATGAAATGGTCCTTATTTGCTGTTGAAACCATTACTCAGCCCCTGGCGTGTATAACCTACTGCTTCTGCACTGGAGATGGATTTTGGACACTGGCGAAATCCACTGTGCAAATAACACAACTGTTATTTGAGCATGAAGTCATAGCTTTTGCACTTCCCATGATATGAAATGACAGATGTTAAGAGCTAACTTCAGAAGCAGGGTTTGAAGTTACTAAGGGAGTAAGTGAAAAAAATACAGGAGATGCCCAGGATTTTGTGCAGAACTACAAGGGACATGTTTCTTCAAATAACTATGAATTTCACTTGAGAGAAGACCCAAGTTGGTTCAAATTGTTGTTTTTGTGTCCATAGTCAGGCAAGCTAAACCAGGGAAGGATTTGAAAGTTTTCCCTAACAAATCCTGAGATAAATGACTGGCAGCATGCCACCTGCACAAGCTGAAAACATCACCTAAAACAGATGCAAAAGCCAAGCTGTTTTCCATGTTGGATTAAGGCACCAAGAAGTAAGTCCATCATATGTTACAATACTTGAGAAACCAGGAAATCCAGCAGATGTTATGAGGCTTTTAAGTGGGATTGGCATCACGAGCCTGGGCATATGTTGAAGACTGCAGAAAATCTGAAAATTTTATGGGCAGCCACATACCACATTTGACTGCGTTAGGTACAAAATATCCTTTACTCCACTCCCACCAAGTCCTAATTCTACTTGTTTCAGGTAATTTCTTCCTTGATTTGAAGCTGGATTCAATAGTTTTTTTTTTTTCTCAAAGTAGAACCAGGTCATAAGAGAGGAAAGACTCCAGAGTCCAGCATCTAACTAATACTACTGAGTGACTGATTGCCTTATACAAGCAATTTGTTATTCTTATTATTTTAATGCAGAATGTGATTCTGGTGCTGACTGTTCATCTCTGTCTACAGTACTCACCTCATCAAGGTGGAAACTTGCACAGATTTTTACTTACTGTAGTTTTCAATTAAAAAACACATAACAGAGAATTTTGCTGGGATAGGAAAGGCATGAAAGCATTACAGGCTTCTGGGTCCCAGGAAGCTAAGGTTGTCCCTTTGTGAGCCTGATTTCAAGTCTCATTCTTCACTGTTTCAGTAGACTTATCAGCAACACAGTAAAACTGAGCATTTTATTTTATCAGTCAACAGTATGGAGCCAAGAAAACATGTAAATTATTTAAAATATTTTCTCATCTGTGGTCATATCAGTTTCTGAGGCATGATCATGCACAATGTAAATGTTGCTGTCAAGCTTACAAGCTTGTACCCTTTGACATGGTATCAAAACCTGCTTGACATATTGGCAACAACATGACAGAGCAACTTAAAAAACCCTAACAAACCCTTCCCTCCCATGTCAGTGTAGGTTTTGAGTTCCCTTAGCAACCAACACTGAACCTGCATACCTAATCACTTTTTGCTAGTGATGAGAAATATTGTGTATGTTTACAGCGTGGATACATAAGAGAAAGGGGACGCAACAGACTTCCTCGGATGCAAGATTTCCAGGTGACAAGCAGCTAGACAAGGAGCTGAGTATTTTTGCCAACAAGGGCACGTACACATACTCCATTCACTGAAGGTATTTGGAAGAATTTTGTTGTCTCCCCTACTCTTCCATCCCTAAATGATGCTGCAAGCAGAATGTACAAGAATGAAAGAATGGCTGAAGCATCATCTGCACTTGCTAGGATCCTTTAACTTACCTGCTTCAGAGTTGTGCTGATCCTATTAATTATGGTTTGCCTTCAAACCTAGTGAGGTTATAACGAATCTTTTTGCTGCCTTCCAGGGATGTGAAACTCAATCACGGCGTGAGAGAAAATCCCCCAAAGCAGCTCCTGCAGGTAAAATCCCTTCCCAGGTTCCCTCAGGTGTTTGGAAGGGCTGGCACATGCATACTGCAACCCCAGCTCACATGCTCACATTCTTCTCCAATCTGTGTTGGGGCTAACCCAGTACTGCTGTGCTGGGCAGATTTTTACACTCACGTTATGAGACTGAGACTCCAGTGACCACTGCTGTGAAGTTTAACACAAATAAATGTTCTGTATCTCTGCCAAAGCACACCGTTCATCGGGGTGCTGCAGATGATACCTAATGAGTATAATTCCCAGCATTTCAGAGGTAGTGTTGGCTGAGATTAGCAGGACTAACTTAATAAAGCACTGTCATAATTGCATATTCACTGGGAAAGGGAAAAATAATCAAATGAAAAAGGACAAAACCAGCAGGGAAAGAAAATTTATTTCCAAGCATCTACGAGAGTGCTACAAACAATAAGAGACTAAAACTCAAAGCATTTTAAACTTAAAAAACGTCGTTGACAAATTCCTTCTTAAAAATCAAACATAAAAATGTAGAAAATGCAGTTATTAATTCTAAAACTTGCTCAATAGTGAAACAAAACCAGATAGATAGCATCAATGAGGATGGAGTCCTACAAATGACTTTTTTTTTTAACTTTATTTCCATTTGTTAATTTGTAAATTGGCATTTCATTTTTTTAATATTTATTTAAATTTATAATGGAGAAATGTGCAAATCTAGCAAAATATTCTTTGGATTATAAACAGAGAAAAATCAACAACCAAAGAAATTTGAACCAAGTTAATAATAAACTATAGAATTATATAGAATGCATACAGCTATAATAAAGAAGTGAAATATTACAATAAACAGTATAGAGCAAATCTGCTGATTTAGCAAACTCTGCCTTATAAAACATAGGGATATAATGGGACAAGTGAATATGTTGTGGTTATAGAGCTGAGATGTCATTCATAATTTTAATGGGTTAAATTTTAATCTAACTACATACATGGGGGTCTTCAGAAAAGCAATAGAGCAACAGATCAGATCTCATCTCAGATCAAGCAGTTTGGTAACTGACTGCAAGGACGGGGTCTGCAAAACGAACAGTAGAAAAATTGATATCGCTTCTATTTATTGCCTCTTCCCATATTGCAGCTGCTGATCTCTGACCCAAAACAGCAAACTACAGTAAATTTAGAAGAACTACAGCTGTACACAGATGCTGAAAATGTGGATGCACGGAACATATTCCAATCCCTCGCTCATTCATAACTAATATAAAAAAAGTTATAGATCATTTGTCGATTAAAAACATACATTACAAAGAACAACTCTGAAAGCACTCTGCATTTCTGTCATCACAAATTAAAACGCCTTCCTATCAGTGGATGATTCTATTCTACTGCAGTAAATGAAAAATAAAATAAAAGGAAGTGCCAGAATCTTAATTAATACTCAGGTAAGGTAATTGTCAGGTAGAACAGTCTTTAGGGAACTTACTTATATCTAAATGGGGTCAGATTTCAGTCTCTAAAACCCACAGCTTAGCACAGATAATCAGAAAATCACAAGCCTGGAGTATGCTGTAAGCACAGAGTACTCCTGTCCACTTATAAATCAGTTCTGAAACCTCTGGAATTTCTAAGATATAAGATAAATGCGTATTACATGGGACATATTTAAAAGTATTACACTTAAATTTAATCCAGAAAACACAGTAGTGTTATATGAAGATTATTACTGTGTTCTGGGAGCAGCCACAAGCTGTAGATAGAGGGTACAAAATGTTCACCAGACGTTACATTTTTTCTTTCAATCTAAAAAACATTTTTAAAAGGTACTTGATTTTTAAATAATCACTTAACAAGGCAACAAACCAACTACAAACACATAATAAATAAGGCTATTAAAAGGTCACAACTGTAGTAAATTAGTCAGAACTATAAATGGGACATTAGAAACACTATGTTTTGTTCTTATATGCTTAATAACCAGAACAAGAATTAAAAAAAAAAGGATCAGTTTATTTCAAAGTCTGCTTCTTATATTGAAGCACATATTAAAGCAACAGTACAATGTTCATAAAATATAAGTGTGATGCTGTAACATTTCTTACATGTCAGAATACTGATATTTGTATGTATACTAAAATAAGAATTTTAAAATTGTACAAATAGATACATTAAAAATGACATAGAAATAGGGCGCCTCCCACTGCAACAAGACAGAGTTTTTATATCTGGCACGTATTAGTTCAAGATGAAAGTATAAGCAAAAAGATTTACAAGAATCAGCTGTAACAAGTTTGATGCTCAAGAGACATAATAATTGTACATTGTACTGTACATACATCATATGGGTTTAAGCTGGCTGAATATTATATATTTCAAGTTTAAAAATGCACTACCATATAGAGTGTCCATAGTTTAAGGCGAAATTACAGCTCAGAACTGTTAACTTTTCTAATTTGTGGAAGCTTCTTTGACATAAAAGATTTAGATGTTCATAATACATAAAAGGTTTCCCTTGTTTGTAGGTTCACTTTTAGCATTTTCCTTCATTTAAATATTTTGTATCTCTTAAGTGGGTTTTTTCCTCTAGTGAAGTTGGCAGCCAACTTCTATGTTTGCCTTTTGTAGGAAAAGGTACTTCACAGTATTTACCACTTTTATGTCCTTTTTGTTTTATCAAAGGAATCCCTTCTGTCAAATGAGACTTTTCTTGATTTTTAAAAAAATACCTGCTTACATTTCTTCTGGATTCTTCAGAACATTGGACACAGTTCTTAAGGCCAAATATTAAACTTTATTGTTAAGAATCATCATCGAAAGTGTCTTTAGAGCCATACAAGTCTGCAAGTTTCTTAAATCGAGGTCCCCAGTTTTGTAGATAGTCGTAGTCCAAATCAGAATCTGTTGTCGCTGACTCTAATGAGCTAAGTGAACCAGCCACTGAGCCTCTTCCTTCATAGCCATAGATCTGAATAGAGTCATATGGAGGAGCAGTTGGATCGTTATCAGCCTCCTGTATTCTTGTGTTGATGAAATCATCAACATCCACGCTATTAGGTGCAGGTCGAAGCCCCGGTCTTGGCATGTACTGATACTCGGGTTTTATGTCTTTACGGGGAATAAATCCATTGATGCCATCAGGGTTCTGCAAAGTAGCTATGTCAAAAGCTTCAGTATCTTCTTCTCCTCCTCCTTCATCATCGTAAGTAATAATGTTCTCACGGACATCTTCTTCTTCAAAAACAATCAGAGGTTCTTTCTTCTGCCTTTTCAGTGTTACAAACAACACTACAATGACTGAAGGGTGCAAAAAAAAAAAAAGCAAGTTAGACTGCACTCTTGAACAGAAACTGCTTTATAAATAGATTACTGTGTTCACTGAAATCTTAGCTCTTATGTTCCAGTTCTGCATGTATTTTTGCTGCCATCTGCATTTTTAGCATACCCAGCTAAGTAAAAGCTATGAAGTTTGTACACAGAGTTGAACATAATGATTCAAAGGTTTCTCTTTGGGCTGAATGCCATTGCTCATACTAATTGTTCATTACTGCATAACTCTAATTCAGGACAAGGATTTGTGGGCCCCCAGTGCCATGCGATTGCTGCAGCAGTGCCTTTGAACAGTCCCATCGCATGTCTGCTTGCAGCAAAACAGGATCAATCTCTCTCTCCTGTATGCCCAAAGCTAAACTCCAGTTTCATGTTCTGGGCATTTCCAGGAAGCAACAGCTCAAAACACGTCTTTATTGGTGTGTTCTTTCTCAATGCAAATTTCTTTAAAATAACTTAAATGTGTAAGAAAGCAAACAAAGGCTGTTAAATAATAGGAGCAAATTAAAACATTTTATATGAATATTTTCAAATTATCAGGAAATGCTTTATAGTGCTTTCTTAGAAGCAAATCTTCCAAGTCCTTCATTTGTCTTCAACACAACAGAAGTTGGAGGGAAATAGCTGGCAGGAGCCATTAGTCCTGGCTGACCTCAATAAGGAACCTGTCATCCAGGGAAGATCACAAAACTTAAAACTGTATGTCATGACCTCCTTTAAACAGCATTCCTGATTAACTGATACTGGGCCACAAAAGGACATTCTCTGAGCACACCCAGACAAATTCACTGTGTTTGTATTGCAGTCATATATTGTGTTTCAGTCTGCCAAATGGGTACCACCTATAACAGATGCGAAGAGATCGAGATTGATTTATCCACCTTGGAACTAAAGGTAAGCTTAACTTTTAAATACAAATAATTGTAGCAGAATAAGTAAATAACTTCTTTTACCTAACAAAATCACAATGCAAGCAAGAATGGCGATTAAAGCTCCAGTGCTTAATCCAGCATTGAGGATGTAGGCTTCAGCATTACAGGATAGTAAGGAGCCATTGCTGTCACAGCCACAAACTCGGATGGTGAGGGTGTTGGTGCTGCTCATGGGGGGGAGTCCTCCATCACTTATTACAATAGGAAGAAGGTATAAGTCTTGCTTTTGACGACTAAATCCTTCACGTCTAACAAGAACACTTGCAGTGTTATCTGTTTAAAAAAGAGGGACAGTCATCGTTTTTTCCTCAAAGCCATCTATCCCCTTAGTAAATATGAAAAAGATAAATTTTATTGCAATGGCTCTGAATTTTTGGATGATTGGATGTAGAAACAGTGTATCATCTGCATAATGACCCAAAACCATTGCAGCCCTATGTTTCAATCACACAATACTACAATGCATTTTAATTATTTTAAGGTGATTAGGAACACAACATCTAAGTCTCTTAGTTAATACTGATTTGCATATATATTGTTCTCTTTTCAAAGAATCTTAGCAGCCTTCATATGTGAATTCACAAATTGCTAAAACACCATAAGGCAATATGGTCACAGTAAACAAAGCAATGATTTTACGACTCATAATGTTTATGATTATTATAAAACAGGCATCGTATAAACAGCTGAATATTAGACATACCAGCTAAGGCAATCTGATATGTTAACTATAAATACTAAAAAGTACATATGGTTTTGAAAGCATAGTCTACAAATCATTATCATAGATGATGAGAGCAGTATCTTTAGCACTTCACTAACTTTCTGGGAAAGTCACCATACTTTATCAACTGCTCGAATGATAGGCCTTGCTACTGCACTTTGTGCTAGTTCTAGGCTCTTTCCACAATTAAAGCCTCTAGTGGAAGGGAAGAAAGTATTAGCAGATTTGTTCATCTGTTTCATAGGACACACAGAAGTAAGCTATATTTTGGCAGAGCTAGTTTTTCACCCAAACTCCCCATAGCCAGAATTTAGACTACTTGCTCATATATACGTTTGGGGCACGTGATGACTTACTTATTTATATGCCCATGATACAGAGTTAAGGTAGCACTGTAACACTACTTCCATTTGTTCTCTCTGAGCAACTGCATGCCTTGGGCCTCCTAGTCCAGGGCATGGAAACCAAGCTGTTCTCTCAGCACAGAGGAGGCCACTTTGGATAGTCCTTCATCCTCCAAAGAACAAGAGCATTTGAAAGGGAAGTGTGTGAAATGAAACACTGGAATGAGACAGCCTGACCAGACAAAGGCAAGAAAACATGAACAGCATTTCTCTATTTGTATTTCTTGTTTTTCAGCTCTCAGATTGAACCAAAGTTTATAAATCTGTAAATGTCCTGAAGTGAAATGAAACAACCTTATGCATGGCTTTCAGACCTTCAAAAACTAGTTTATGACAAACACTGCACACAACCTTTTCTGTTCTCAGAATGGACTTTATTTTCCACTATCTAACAGAAAGAAAGAAGAGAGAAAAGAAAGGGCCTTTTATCTACTAATAGAGGGCTATTCACCTCCATTTTATTACTGCCTTGAGGTACTGCAGAAGATTAATCATTTTCCTGTTGAAGAGTCAGCAAAAATCAAGAATTTAATAATGCAAACCATAAAACCTCTTTTTAATGATCTAATCACTGTTTTTTTCCATGAAAATCTGTGAATAAATTATACTAAAAGTTAAGTATCCTTGCCTTATATTAACCACCTTTGCAGATAGTACCCTTGAAGCAGAAGGTCTGATGTAGTCCCCAGATTTGGTGGACACACAGAGATCAATTTATGGGATTTGAAGAATGCCAGTACTAGGGCCCTGCTTACTGGGACTCTCTCCAGAGGTCACACCAAAAAAAGGATGAATTTCTTTAGAACTGTCCCAGATACAGTCTGTTTGATATGTGTAGAATAAGTTAATCATCTCCTCATGTCGCTGCCTCTCCTTCCAGGCCCAGCACGAGTGACGCCCAGGCTGGTTATGTCTGCATCACAGAACATCTTTCTTTGAGACACTGAAGTACCACAGAAGGAGGTAGGAAAAAGCTTACTAACTTCTTTCTTTACTTGTTTGTCCTATTTACTGAGGATAGCGAAGCTGATAAAGACCTGATTACTTATCACTCACTTACTTATGGTTTTTTTGAGGTGCCCTTTTGTCTCTTTTCAGTCATTTGACTCTTCTAAACATTAGCCCAGGTACGTTTTGTTGCGCAATCCAACCAAATGTATCTATGAATCTATGACAATTATTTTAAGGACCTTACTGATAACAGTGTTTGTGTGATAGGCATCTTATTTTTGGACATTAAATTAATGGGCTTCTAACAATTTGATATAAACAGAAATGTAACATCTATTACATATTAACATATGAACTAATACTTAAACTAACGTATATTGATATAGAGTCAAACAATTCCAAAGGGTTGACTAAAATGTATTTAATTATGCATTTAATGGATACGAGAACAAAGATCTGCTCTACTGAATCAAAAAGAGTGCCACAGCACAGATGATTCTTGTCGCAAAATATATGAACATTAATTGAGGGCTGAGATATAACTGCCTAGGGGCTGCACTGGCAATCTGAAAGGAAGCACAGGCAATTCAGTATCAACCTGTTTGTAGTCTGTAGGTTACATGAATTTTGTTATATTTACTATATTGTATTTTTCCTGGATGTTGGCAGCTTAAATACTGTTCCTACTAGAAAAGGATGGCAAATTATTCAGTAATGAAATATGGCCAGATCTGCTGCAGTCGATTGCATTATACTTCTGTTGAATGTGATCCAGTGGGTGATTTCTTTTTCACAACAATTTTTTAAATTTAAAATCCAGTCAACATGCCTTTTTAAAGATTAAGAAGGATTACCACATTTTTTCTTTCTCTGTTCAGTTCCCACATTTAGGAGGGACATAATATCCACAAGAGAAAAAAAGAAAAAACAAAAAAACCAAACCTCTTTTACCTAGATAAAAGGTAACTTGTAATCCTAGCTAATATTCCCATCCTTGCTTTTTCATCATTTTCAGGTCTCAGGAGTATAACTATAATCCAGGTATAATGGCATTTTTAAAGCCAAGAAACAGAAGTTAAATGTCAATTCTGGCTTAGAACCATTACTTAACACATATGGGAGCTACCAGGCTGTCATTCTTAAAAGAACACAGAGACAAAAGCAAGAAAATATTCATCTTGATGCCATCCAGAAAAATACACATACTCTCACTTTGCAGCTGTTATTGCCTGGGATTTCCACTATCCAGAAATGTTTTAAGTGAAAACTATGCATACTCTCTATGAAATCTTTCCAATTAATAGTTAAAATTGCATTCCTTTATGAAGATCCTTACACTTGATTTTTCTGATTTTCGATTCTCCTTTTTCTATTTTTTTTTTTGTTTGGTTGTTTGATGGTTTCTTTTTTATTATTTCCAGTTTTTCTTCTACGTAAAGCTTAGCTCTTGGGGGCTTGTATACCCCAGTATTAAGTTAAGAGGTTTCTAGATGAAAGAAGCTGAGAGCATCGTGAATATTGTCACCCTTAGCAGAACGTGAGTGCTGACTCAGCAGGATGCCTAAACAATTCCAGGTGTCCAAGTGCCTAAAATCATTACCAGGTACTGGTAAGTGCTATAGAGAACCCATGGCATAGCCTTGTATTTTGCTGGTCATATGCTTCAAAATCTCTTGATTAAAAGGTTGAGTGCAAGAAAATGTTTTTATATTGAAAAAAAAAAAAGGATTTTAGTCACTGATTTTAGAAGACTTACTTAGAAACTTTATTTCCATCTTTATAAAGCTCTGTATGGCGTATTTGATAACATTGCTACAGTTGAATTGTGTGTGGTAGATGCATCCTTGTGCAGCATGTAATAGTGAGGTGGTTGCAGTACCTCCAGCCGTACTGGCTGTGCGCCTGACTCACACAAGGTGAGCCCAAGTAAAGGGCATTTCATTCTAGGACAGAGCAGGATTTAAAGCAGGAAATCCATCTGTTAAAAATCCATCTTTCTGTTGTGAAGTGTCACGAGCCTCTGCTGCTCTTTTGAAGCTCTGACTTCAATGGGAGTGAAAATGAACAGGGCCCAGGCTAACACAGTGCGGTTTATTTATGTGGTGTAATGTAAGTAAACAGTGCAGAAGTAATTCGGTGTTTTATCACAGCATGTGATAAGACATTATCTCATGTTTTCTATGGAAGATAGTCTCAGCTGAAAAACTTGGTAACACAGTAGGCTATTAATAGGATGTGGAACGTGATTACTTTTTCGGATTACTGCAATATGTGATTACTTTTAGGAGTTGGTAGAAAGAAACTCTATTAAATGATAATTATTGGACTGTATTCACTTTAAAGTTCTGTAATAGTCCCAAACATTGAAGTTTTCATTAACTGTTCTCCACAGTTAATAAAGCCATTTTTCTCTGAAACTAGCAATTTGCTCTGAAAGTGATGGCACCTATGTAGCTGCTCAGATTTACAAATGAAAAAAGAAACTTTAAGTGATCATGTAAATTATTTGACTTGCAAATAGTAACACACTCTCTCTGAAAAGTTCTTTATACAGAAGTACATAGAATTTAAATCCTATCATTCTTATTTTATGTTAAAAAAACAACAAAATACAGAATAGCTAAATTAACATGTCTGCAATTAGGATCACAGACATTGCAAATGGATGGATTGCTTCACACTATTTATTTCCTAGTTACAAAGTTATACAGGAAGATTCAGTCTTAAATATCATCTAGTTTAAATAACCTTTACCATGACTGTCAGCCTCTGCATTCAACATACATCACCATTTCCATTGCAAAACATCTGTATCTGGACTAACTTTGCCATTAAAATAATAATAATAAAATTAATTTGCTGCATATGGAAAGGAAGGATGAATGGAATTGTCTGAAGAGACCAAAATATCATTTGCCTGCAGCTGTATCTCAGCATCTCAATTCTGACCTACACATTCTCTCTGAGATTAAATACTCTAAAACACTTTCAGTTGTTTGTGATGACCATAAATTATCTCGTAAGGAGAAATTTGGCCTCGGGGTCTCGAGTAAATAATTCATTTTTATTTACTTCTCTAAAAATACATTCATCAATTCTTTTTTTAAATTTTGTTTTACCACATTGAAGATAATAAACATATCCTCTCCACTCGATCCTTTATGAATTGCGTATGTGTGTATAAGTGTCAAGCACAAGGCAAGAATATAATTTTGATCCCTCAAGAATTATGGAGCTTTTGTTCGGAACTCCGATGATAAGTACCCTCACTTCAGGTTTTTATAGAGGTGGAAAGCATGCCAGAATAAAACACTTGGAAGAAAAAAAGTTGCTGCTGCTGCTTTTGCCTTTTGTATTTCTGTCAATCTAGAATATATCCTTTTGATTCGTTATTTAAGCCAGTTCAGCTGAGTACTACATTTCAGAAAAGCCAAGTTTCCTTCAGACATTAACATTTGCTAATTAAAACCGATTTCTTAAAAACTGAAACTGTATTTTTTTCCTCATACAGGACAAAAGCAAGTGAACATAAATGCCATACTGATTACCATAAAGTAAATGTAATAAATATTCATAATGGCTGAATCTGTATTTTCCTGTTTTTGTTTTTTTTAATTATTATTTTATTTATTTTTTGTCTGTGGCTTTTTCTGCCTTTGGCAAGTTAGGTTCACTGATGTTATCGTGTTAGAACATCAAATAAATTCTGGCTTTCATCTCTGCCTTTTTTTCCTTCCCTGTACAAATTTCTTACCTCTTATCATACTCATTCTGAATGCACTACTTCATTAAAGAATACCTCATTAACAGAAAATTGGCAAAGGGATCATGATACCCTTGTACTGAGAGGTGACCACTCTGGATTTCCATTTCAAGGCAATAATGTCCTACATTAAGTTAGCATGATAGTGACTTTATTCCAGCCCACATTCTCTTGTGGCTCAAAAACTAGCAAGCAGAATTAGATGAACAAATAAACACAAGCAATGTATTGGAGGATTTATTCTTCCTCCAATAAATTTAGCTTACTCTAAGTAGTTTTGTTAGCATTTAGTCAACAATTTTGTAAGTACTTTTTACCCTTTTCCTGGGAGATGAAGACACTGTGGATTTACACGCTGGGCATTATTATGTAATTTAAGATATGTATTCAGGAAAATGAAAGTGAGTTAACAAACATTACATTGTTCCAAGCACATCCCCATATTTGAGCTGTATTTCTTCTTCCTTCTACTCTAAATCTCTAGAAGAAAGGCACTCTGTCAAAATTAATGAAAATGCTGTTGCATGACATTAAGTTGGCCATTAGTTTTCCTTTGGACATTATTATAAAGAAAACCTGTGTACAAACCTCTGTTGTCTCTGAGTGTAAAATTTGGATTGTGAATAATTTCTGGTGGTAAACTGAAGATAAATCTTGGTCCATTGGCCGAGTCATCTTTGTCATCAGCACTAATTGTAATAAATTGCTGTAAAACAAAAGTAGTCTGTAAGCAAACAGCTCCTTCTCTGGATGTACTACATACAGATAGCATTCTGAGAAATCATTTGAATACACAGAACTTTGAAAGTCAAATGATATAGCTGAAAACTCCAAAGTATCTCAACAAATGTATGTAATTATAAACATAGTACATACTTACTAAAAGCTAGAATGGGATCTTTATTTGGGATTACATTTAACCAACACAGGGTTATAGATGTAAAAGTATACACCTACCTACACATTCCTATATACAAATCTTTGCTGATGTTCACCTAGTAAGCTAAATAAAATTTTGCAGAAACGTAACTTAAGCAGCTCACATTGAGTTAGCACAACGTCTCTCCCAAACTGCACTAACTCATTCTTGAAGTGCAGATAGTGTGTAGAGCTGTATTTCCATCTGACAATGGAAATATTTTTCTTCAGGGGTGATTAACTCCTTAGGCTAACTCCCTTCAAGCACTTTACTGTGACCCCTATAAGATGCTTCGTATTTCTTAATATCTGAAACAAGCTCACAATTTGGGCCAGATGTTCCCAAGCAGTTTTGTTACAGGAGGACACCCACAGCCAACACCAGTCACATTCAAAATAAAAAAACACTCTATTGCTGTTAATATTCATTCAAAATGAAATAAAAACAAAGGAAATTCCCTTTCTGTTTGTTCTATATATTTTAGCCAAAATTTAAGAACATATGTTTAGTTAGTTAGTTATTATTAGTTGAACGAACAACACAAAACTGGGCTCAACCCTTCAAAGTAAGAAATTAATGTGCAGGGAAGGTGGCAAGCACAGGCATACCTGATTGCTTCGAGCATTCTCACAGACAAACGCTTCATAGGCTGCTGCAAATTTTGGAGCATTGTCATTGACATCAACAACCTTAATTGCAACTGGAACTTTGGCTTCCTGGTGTTGCTTGTCTATGGGAGTTAGCAAAATCAGAATGATATGGAAGGGGGAAAACCCCTTGAAACAAACAAAATCCCAGTAAAAATGGTATGAGCTGTATACAAGTAAAGAGGAAATGGGCTAAAGTATTTCTACTGCGATTTAATGCAGCATACCAAACTGAGACAAGTGGAAGACTGCAGAATATATTTATATCAATGATTATAAAAAAAAAACTCAGTGAAACACTTACGGACTTCAACAGCAAAGACAGAGATATTATGCCAAGCAATTTCTTCCCTATCCAAAGCTTTTATTGTCTTGATGTTGCCATCATCTGCATTAATAGTAAAATATCTTTCAAGGTCAGTGTGACGATCAATTGAATACCTAAAGAAGATTGAAAGGGAGTAATTAGACAACAGAAAGACCTAACAGGTTTATGAATTCAAATTTGTTTTATAATAGTATCATTTTTAAATAATTGTAAGCCCTGCACTCATCATCAATGTAATGATATATGGTTCTTTATTTTAAAAGGAGGTTCACCAGGTTCAACTCTAGGTTTAGAAAAAACAGATATATACACTAATAGAAGACTACCTAATAATATAACAACTGCAGAAAGTGCATGCATATACTTGTTAGTAGAAATCAATCCTTTACAATTAATCCAATGTAGTCTGTACTCTACTGCACAGAATTATATTTTCTGAGAAAAAGAAAAATGCTGTGATAATAGCAGAGGATATTTTACTAAAAAATGCAATATAGAATAGAGTCTAACTCAGATGTCCTTATGCATATTTTAGGTAAATATAGCAATGGTAAATATTTCTTTGTGCTACAGACTTTGAGAAGAATACCTGTGTGGTTGCATTTAGTTAATAACAGCCAGGGTAAATTTAGATTATTACTATCCTAGATTTATTATGCTATCCTAGTAATTTGCATAACAATTCTAAAAGCTTAAAGTGCTTAGAAAGAAACACCCTGCTCTACTGAAGCATACCGTATAGCACTGTTTGCAGCATCAGGGTCTTTGGCATGTACTTTTCCAACCACAGTTCCAGATGCTGCATTTTCTGGTACTTCAAAAATATAACTTGGTTTTAAAAATACAGGCGGCTCATCAGCATCTTCCACTGTAATCTTCACTGTTACTGTGTCCTTGAATGGCCCATTGCTGATGAACTTTGGATCAATATGTACATTGGCTGCCTCTACCTTCAGGCTGTAGGACTTTTTGGTTTCAAAATCCAAGACCTGTAAGTAAGTAACAAGATGATAACGCATTCACTGAACAGAGTTAGCAAAACTAGAGTGTAAAAGCAGTAAACAGTCCCCTAGTACTCAATAACATAAAACAAATATGAGCATATCTGTCAACAAGCTTGGACTGAAATGTATTTAAAAACAAAAAGACTCAAATAGAAGGAGCTACATTCTATGTATGGAGCAGCATATGAACGCTCTGAATATACCAAGACAGAATCATCGTCTTACTCTTAGCTTCCTGCATCTTTCAGGAAATCATCTTTACTGGGAAAAATAAACTTTTTCTTAATGCATAGCACAAAAGAGCGATGGATAGCACAGGATTGTCTACAGAATGTCAGGCTTGGTCTACCCCAAGCTGGCAGGCATTCCATTAAATATGGATATGCACAAAAGAGAAGTGAAATTGTTCGTTTGCTTTTCTTTCCTTTTGGTCTTTTTTCCATCCATAGATTTCATATCACTTTACAAAAAAGGAGGTGAAATAATACTCCACAAGTCCTTTAGAGAGCCTGATTCATGTCACAGCAAAGCTGTGCTGTCATCATTGTGAAATGGCTGCTGTGTTGCATTATTGGTAGCCTCAAAATGGTCATGCCTCTAAATATCTGAGAAACAGCTGCTGAGCACAATTCACGAAGCAGATTCAGAACATAGATGGAATGCAGGATGTGATAGTAAGTCAGTCCTCATTTTCAAATACACAAAACATACATTCCCATCTCTAGAACAAATACTGTAATTGAGGCACAGCATAATTCCTATTGGAGGAGACCTCTGGGTCTCTTTCTGAGAGACTGTCCCAATGCACAGAGCAGGGCTAACTTAGAGAAGTTGCCCAGGCCTCCTGCTGTGACTTTTGAATATCTCCAAGGGATATGAAGAGCTAAGAATACATCAAGGGCAAGATAATAATGCTTAAACAAGGAATAATATTTGTGATCTCTAAATGGTATTCCAGTGTTCATTTAATAACACTTTTAAAAAAATACTGATGTATGAAATCACCTCAGTGGTTTTGCTGCTTTTGGCATAGCCTGTGACTCCTTCAGAACAGTATTGTGGACAATGCATAGCTGAGGATTTTAAACTATAGGGCATGAGCTGTTCAGACTGAACATAAAGCAACAGTGAATGTCTGCTACTTATCAGCACTAGGCAAAACTTCATTAACAATGAAGCTGATGGCATTGTATTTTACCGTGACTTTTTATTATGAATTCATTTAGTTTGTGCAATTAATCCACTGTACAGTTTTTATGTAACTCTTCTTGGTTATTTTCTTCCATTCCAATTCAGCTAATGGGGAAATGGAATATTAAGAGTTAATCACAGCTTTAGACACAAGTTAATTGAAACTGCATTTACTGATATTTTAGCTTAGGTGTTAACCCATTACTACCACATTCTTGGTCAGAAACAAACACCACACTTTAGAGGGTTTGAAAGGACAGTTCTACTCACCTTCTTAAGCTTTACAACACCTTCCTGAGTCTCATAGTCCGTTGTAATTTCAAACATATCCATGCCATCTCCATCAATGATGCTGTAAGCTACTAAGCCATTTTCCCCAATGTCTGGATCTTTGGCCTTCACTCTTCCTACTTCCTCTCCAGGAACAGCTGCTTCTGACACAGACATCTGGTACACACCTGGCAGAAGGCAAAGAACAGGCATTTGCCTCAAGTATGCAGCTTGCTTTCCAGTTGTATGGTTACTCATTTAACTTATAAGTTCCAACTAAATAGTGTGATTTTTTTTTTATATTTTCAAATCCCCTGGAGTAATATTATGGTATAAATAGCTCTGAGAAATTAGTCATCTGTGAAATCTTAAAACACAATCTAATCTATGTAAAATTACCTCCTCAATGACGTTTTACATAATATCTGTCTGTCTTCCTATCTGTGCAGGAAGGGGTTAAAAGCACAACCAATCAGTCAGAGTGCAGAAATTATGGTAACATCAAGGTTATAATTCATATTAGAGATGTTATTACAAAAATGGCAGGAAAATTCTGTTTCATATGACTCAACAGTGTGACCTTCAATTCTATACTCGAGAAGTGTTCTGCCCATTTATTCAGGAGCCACAAATTACATAACAGGAATTGGATAGATCTCACTCCTGTACAGCCTAAAGAATAAATGTGTGCTTTTCTGTGGCTTTAATTTGGTGTATGAACAATTGTAATAGTTGCTATTATTAAAATAATTACCACAGAAGATTGCAAACATACACGCACACACACACACACACAGAAAGCTTTCCCTCATCAGACTCAAATAGGATAGCCATCCCCAAACATCTCATGATGCTCTACACATTTCTCCCTGTGTATTTAGGGACAATAGAAAATAATGATACTATTTCTGGTTAGATCTCTCACCAACAGTTTGCTCTTCAGGCACCACTGTTTCCTGGACCTTCCCCAAACATTCCAGATTTCAAATAACATAACATGATCCTAAACCTACTTCAAAGTTTTTTGCCACTTAATCAATATTTATGAATATTTTTTATTTATATTATTTATTTGTTTATTTATTATTATAATACAAGCAACAAAACTGCAGGAAAAATAAAATAACTTCCCTTCCCCTCCATAACCACTATTTGTTGCTACAGGAGCATCCAGAGACTTACACAAGGCAGGGACGTGGCTCATTACCCATATGTACAACTGAAATACACCATTAACTTCAGTCACAAAAAATAAAAAATCTAAACACATAATTCATTAAAGGTTTGAGGAATCACTTTAAAGAAATCAGTCTGATGTTTACCTAAACAAGTCAAATCCTGCTTTTGTTACTGAGCATTCCAAATGAAGATTTTAAGTAAGAAGCAAATGATTGAGTAACTGCTAGTTCACATTTCTGATCATTTAAATACTCTCTCAAGACAGAGATGTTTTTGCACTTACTTAGTAAAGTGGCTAGATTTTGCTGAGAAAAATACACGTTTTGATGGTTTACTGTGCAAAAATGGGTCCTAGATTATGAATGGACTGAAGAGGTATTTTCAAGAGAGATATAAGATCTGACTTTTAGGATGCAATACTTTCTGTTAGAATAATAAAGAATGCTGACAGATTTTTACATTTAGGGACTGGCTGGTCATTTAAGTTCTGGTAGGAGAGTTCAGGAACCTGCATGACCAGCAGAGATGCTGTTAAAGAGATGGTCACATCGAGGATGTAGCTGTGCTGTATGGATGCTCAGGGGAGAAACAGAGTGGAGGTGGGATGGTGCATATGCTACACTCCAAAACAAATCCCACGCAGGCATGAGATGTAGGGCAGCTATGTGGGTACACTGATGTATTTCCACCCAGCTGTGAAGAATGAATCTGTTAATGATGTCATCCCTGATGAATTTTGTACAAGGGAAAAAAAAAAAAAAAGCACAGCTATTGAAGCAGACTTTAGTTGACCGCTAGCAGTACACTTCAACCAATAATCTCAAGACGTAATTATACCAAATTAGGTTTGTATTGCCATGGCAAATACAAGGCATGTGGAGTACCCAGTTGTAACTTTTATCCTTACGTAATTCTCTGGGAGTGTTTACAGAAGTAAAGGATGAAGCATCAGCACTGAAAATGAAAGGCTATGTGAAATAGAAAATGAGTTCACTCATTTTAAGGTCTGTCAAAGACATGAAAGGGCATAATCAGGAGCTGCTAATAGATTATGCAACACTTCTACCAGGAATCAAAAAGGAAACAAAAAACAACAAAGCTTGAGTAGCTTGAGAAATGCAGCTCTAAGAACATAAAGTGGATTTCCTTTGTCCAACTTCATGGATTTGTTCTTTGAAAACAGCCATGAGCTGTGAGTGCTGAAAGACATGAGTTGAGGCCACTTGGAGACTTCTTTCAAACACTCACAGCTCACAGCAGAGCCTTCTTCTGCATACACCCTATGTGAATTTACATACTGGAACTCACCCACCAGAAAAGAAATCGTTCCCATACAAAACACTGTGGTATTTTGTTTTAACCTTCTACTTCCCCACAAAAACTTCTTGATCTTCCCTTGGCCTGAGCAGAGCTGTAAACACTATTTGCTTTTTTAAAACAAACTTTCAAATCCACACTTTAATTATGAAAATGGAAAAGGCAGCAAACCTGTAGCACCACAACAGGGGAGTGTACATTTTCTATTACAGATTTAACTGTATCATGAAATCTTTCTCCATTACCAGAGAAATCCAGACTGTGCCTTCATGGTCAGATTGCAGGGTTATTTCTACTACCATGGTTTTAGAAATGAAGTATAGGGCTGTCAATCTTTAAAATCAAATTTTGACCTTAACAAACAACACACTTTGCAACACAAAGGCAATCATTTAGACACTACAGCTCTATATGCTTTATATAGAATTGTTTAAATAATATTTATCTATTCACACATGTGTTAGGATATTCCATTAGTTACTGATTTAGGAAGCTTCGAGTATGTCTGATGCTGTACAAATATAGGTGGTAGTAGTAGTATCTGTGATTAAGGATTTTGTTACTTACTTTGTGGGAACTTTGGCGGGTTGTCATTGACATCCGTAAGTGTAATTGTCACTTTGGTTGTCCCTGAGAGGCCTCCCATGTGTCCTCCCATGTCTTTTGCCTGTATTACAACATGATACTCTTCCTTAGCTTCTCTGTCCATATTTGGAAGGGCAGTTCGGATAATTCCTGCAAATACAAAGAAAATATGTCACATAAATAGAAATTTTCACATGTTTACATGATGAATAATTGGACACTGTGTTTTTTAACATGCATTAAAATGCAGCAATATTTGCAGTAATGTTGCAGATTCTCTTTTCCCCATACTGTGCATCACGCTATTCAAATTAATCCAAATATTTTAAATAGTTGAGCATAAAACTACCCTGAAGAATTACAGTTCAGCACTGAAACTTTTTTCTATCATACTACATTACATTACAAAAGAAAGAATTTTTTGTCTAGTGCAGTGCACCCAGAAACTCTACCAATTGCCACAGGACCAACCTGTAAAACAGCTTAACTAACATCAAGAGAGAATGAAAGCTTTGCTCAGATACATCATTAGATGCAGCCAACTCTGCTACCTTGATCAATATATCTCATTCATTTTAATATACTCCAGTTATGAAGTCCTACTCAAATAAACTGGTCAATAATACCTGTTTGAGCTTCCACTGAGAAGTACGGCTGACCTTCAAGAATACTGTAAACCAATTTGGCACTGTTCCCATATGTAGGATCATCAGCATCTGAAGCTGTTACCTGAATAACAGATGTACCTAAAAAAATTGAAGGGAAAGACAGAAGAAATACAAACAGAAACAAATGTGTCTGTGAAAATCGTATAGTTACTTGCATGTCAATTTATACATGACAGAATATACTTCTACAATCTTTTTTTACCAACTATATTGCAGATTATTTTCTAAACAGTGAAGATATAAAAGTCAAAATCAGTGGTCACTCTGTACCATTGTGTTTCTTTTCCTCAGTAATTTATAGCACTGTATTCCTTTTTTCATTACATGGTCAAACAAAAGAGCTTTCTTTTTACATTTTCCCCAGTAAGTTTCTGAGAAATTATTCTGTAGAAATCTCTATGATAGACACATGCTCAAGTAGGAGACGAAAACTGAATAGATTGAGTGGCAATAACTCATTCAGTTTAGCAAAAGGAATGATCTTTATGTTTACCCCAGAGATTTCACACTCTATAAATTGTAGGGGACCATCACACAGGAGGAAACAGCTGTTTACTAGGAACAATCTAGAGACTTCAGCCATGATAGTATCTGTACAAAGTTTGATTTCGTCACCAAATTAGATAATTAATCACTAACTGAGTATGAAGTAAAATTTACCACGCAAATTTCTAGAACAATTTGATCGAGCCAAGAGGTACTGACAATGCAATATCCCCCATAAGACCAGGATCTTAGGTGCATTTATGAGTACTTACCCACATTTGATCTCTCTGGCACATTGGCATGGTAGTTTTCATGAAGAAATTCAGGGGGGTTGTCATTGATATCTTGGACTTTAACAATGAATTCAGAGGGTGGTTCCAAAGGTCTGTTAGTGTTTCTGTCTACAGCTTGTGCTGTGAGAGTGTACTGAGCTCTCTCCTCTCGGTCCAGTGTCTTTGTTGCATGGATGTTCCCTGATTTGTCATCAATAACAAAAATGATTCCTGCTCCTTCACCTGAGAGAATGTATTTAATGTTTCCATCTCCAGAGTCGATATCTGAATGAAGCTACAAAATGAGAAGCAGACAGGTAGAAATTAATAGGATGGCAAATATTTCACTAATATGTTTACAAAATAAAACAAAAAAGATCATAAAATTATTATAGTTTCATAGTTTTCAAAAATCTTGTCGTACATTAGGCAATAATCCATAAGCAAACCCATGCTGTGAGCACATCTGTGCTGTCTTCAGATGCTGCCTGCACAGTTGCATGATACTGCACAGAGGGTGCAACTGAGACCAAGCTTTGAGAGTTAAGGATGAAAATACACAAGAAGATAGTTAGAACAGGTTCTTGATTCAAACGAAGTTGGAAGGAAGAGCCATTTTTAGAAAAATCTTTTACATGTCATACCAATAATACTCTACAAAATAGAGCATTATACAGTGTAAAAACTGTGACAGATGGGACGTAACAAATGAGACAACCACTGATTGCCAACTATTTTTAATTGTGAGTTTTTTATTACAAACTAAATAAAAATAGCAGCAAATCCTCACTGAACTATATCACTTTCACAACAATTGCACATTTTAGTTTGATGAATGCGGGAAATATTGAGCCAAATTATGTATTTAATGATTTTACGTGTACATCTACAAATTGTACACTTGTAAAAAGTGTTTAAAATTGGAATAGCCAGAATGGTAATTTTATGTCTCTGATCCAATTCTCCACTCTTCGTGCTGATATTAAGTCAGCACAGTTTACCTGACTCGGAATAAACCATTAAATATGCAGATTTATTTACATATATATACATATAGTCTGTTGCTGTTAGCCAGTAACAGAATAAAAGATCTATCCAGAGTGTGTTTAATTACATAGGTGCACACAGATTTATATCTCCCTCTAAACATACCCTTCATATATTTAATTTTACTGATCACTTATTTTTCAAGACTTGAGAATGATACCAGATACTCCTAGCACATACCGTTGTTCAAGTGATTGCTGTGGTCTTAAGTGACAGCTATATGCCTTCATTCAGAGACTGCTGAGCTCAATGGAAAAACTTGCTTTCACTTAGGCAATTTCTGATTAGCTCCTTAATTGAATTACAATGCCGGGAATAATTTTAGGCAAATAAGTAGTTGCTGAAGAAGGAGATGCAACAGAAAAGCAATGGCAAGAAAGAAAAGCAACTCGCAAAATAAAGGTATTAGCAATAATTATTGATGAACGAAAAACAAATCCTTACCCTTCCCACTAGTACAGGATCTGGTCCTGTATACTCTTCTATAACAAAGAACTGATTCCACACCCAGCCTCTTTTTGAACGATGCAGAACTTGTCCTTCTTTCCCTTTTTCATGGTGACCGTGAAGTGATGGCCTTGCATGGTTTAGTTTTTCTGTAGTTATGGCATGGCTGTAATAGAGCATGCCCAGGCAGATAAGAGCGGCATGTAAACAATTGTCCTCCTTCATTTTTGGTTATTTTGTAGGCACAGGAGTATCGAAGAATATACCCCTTCCACCTTGGAAGTTAAAAAGTTTTGGGCCACTGAAAAGTTTCAGATAAAATGTTCTGCACATAGGTTGCCACCACACCTCGAATGCATCACTTTAATGCTCTGCAGCTTCCCAACTTAATTCCTGAAAGAAAGTAAAATGAAGAAAAATGTCAGTTCTTTTATGGCTTTGAGGTGTAATAACTTCTTTAATAAGGAAAAAAAAGAATTAGGAATCACTTGGAAGATCTCAAGATAACAAGATGAAAATATAATAACGATTATTAAATGTTAAGTAACCCCGTGTAGTTGGTGCTTTGGTACATGTAACTGCCAGCTTATAAAATGTCCTGAGTAGCTGGTTATGGCACTCATTTGGAAGTTGAAAGACAGAGAATCTTATTCTCTCATGATCTTTCCAAAAAGACTTAGCCCAAGATGCAAGATGACTGTACAAATACCTAATTTATACCTAAGCCTTCTTAGGAGCTTAGATATAAGCCTCAGATATAAGCCATTAAGCTGTAGGTTTAGATGTAAGACGGATATCAAGATACTTGCTTATCAGGAATGGAATATTCCTGCATGTGCCTAGAAAAAAGTCTTGCAATGACCAACAGACTCCCACACCAAAAATAATGACCTATGTGTTTCAAGACAGAATTTGGAGGACCTACATTTCGGATGTCCATAAAGCGGCCCTTCTGCTCCAGCTGAGGATCAAGTCACTAAAACTGAGAACAGCTCTGATTGCCAATTCTTCTGTCTTTGTTCTGGTAATGATAAATGCCTTTGATAATATAGCAACTGATGTGGTTATTTATTCCTGCTTTCCCTGTGATTTAAATTCCCAGAATTGCATTGGTTTTTTTACTTTCTAACAATTTTTAAAGCACAAAGTCAGAATTAATATTCTAAGCAAAAATTGCATAATACAGTGAAATCTCAACTGAGGTCTATACCTCCCATCAGCAACAATACATCTTAAAGGTCACTTTGACTTATCACTGGGGTTTCCAACATTTTCTTTCAATCCTTACACAGCAACCAATTTTTACTAGGTCACAGAATGTTTTGTTTCATCTTTCAGCATAAGTCACTTTATTCTGCTGCAAGATACTACAAAACAATGAATATCATATTCATACAGGCATATGTATAAATGCATGCTTCCATCTCCAAAACAGAATCATTTTTCATGAGAAATAAAAACAGGAGGCATTTGCAGCAAAGGAAACATGAATAGAGGGAAAAGCTTCAACCTGCATCACAACCTGTAACTCCAGCAACAGGTAAATACCTCACTAGTAAACAATCCACTCATCTTGGGAAGCATTTCAAATTCTGAGCAGTCATGTCCTCCCATACACATCTCCTGGTAAATATCCAACACTGGGAAATAGTTTTATAAATAAGGAATTAATGAGTAAGGAATTAAACAGTTGGTTTTTATTTCCTCTAAAAAGTTGCTTTTTATTTTACTTGAAACTAATATAATCTCAATTACAACACCAGTATAGCGAATTAAAAGAAAGTGACACATTTCAATGTGAATATAATCTGGCAACAAGGAAGGAATTTCTACAATTTTCTTTCTTAAGCATATTCATTAAGGAGAGCATTTGGTGTATGCATTTCATTTTTCACTATTGTTTCATGATACCACATAACAGACGACTCATAGCAGCATGAGAGAGATGAAAAAGAAAACAATCTGTATTATTTTGGTCAGAAACTTGATTTTAAAAACCATTTACTGTGATACAACGTGTCTGTGAACTGTGCAACATCAGGCAGGCTTGTATTTTTAGAGTTTATTTTATATCTCTGTTTTGTTAAGAGGGTAAAATAAGGTAGGACGTAAATGACTTGAAAGCTATTATTTAACCTGTTTTCTAAGTGGCTTGAGTATGAGAAGCCTTTCAACACTAATTATTATAGTATCTTTTTATGACAGTTAATTCTAAAAGGAAAGAACTTTTCTTTTTCCCCAGTTTTGCAAAGAAAAAAAATCAAATTGAAGTCCCATTATGTTGCTTCGAAAGGAGTTTGCTATGGAGTGCCCTTTCAGCCAAGCAGCCATCAATGCCACACCCAGCACACCTACCTGAATGGACAAGTATGCTTACTGTAGGGAGCTAGCATAATACTTGTAATAAAGTTATGATTGCTTGTGCTCCTTGGTTATTAAACAGGGCCTAGATGCTCCAAAGCAGAGGTAGGAAAGCACACCTAGACTGCTGTGCATTTTATAATTCACTGCTACAAAATGCTAAGTAAACTGCTCATTTTGATAGATTTTGGATGTCTTTGAAAATTAAACTCTCTGATAATTATTCTTCATTAACATTTCATCACGATCTCAACAATGAAAATAAGTAAACATATATGGCCATTATTCCCAAACTTTTCAACACCATTATGTAAATCAGTAAGCACTTTATAAAGACGCTTAACAATAATGGAAGAGCCAAGCTGACACATATCCTGCTTATTATCAGCTATTCAAGTATGAAGTACTGGAAACAAAACATTAATCACACATCCATGCTTAATTTACTAATGAGGATTTAAAACAAAGACTGCTTGCTACCTTTTGTTTTTATCCTCCACTTGTGCATACAGAAAAGGAGCAATAAGGTTAGGTGCCTTCACATTGTATCTGAACAGAATCTGGGCAAAAAACAAATAAACAAAAATCACTGTTTGTTTATGGCAATTGCTTCTGTTTGGAGTTACACTGGGAAAGGGCTCCATGCTAGAAATACCAGCTGAGCTCTAGGGAAGTGCTCTGCTGCTGAGAGGCTGCAATGACAGCACGAGCTGCAGGCTGGAAGGCCTTCTGGCTGCTCTCCTTCCCCCTGCCTGAAGTTGGTCTGTCTGTTCACTTATGCAGTGGTCATCACAGCAGTTAAGACCTGTGTCTCCTCCTAATTAGAGAAGTTAAGAAGATAAAGAAGCAGAGATCCACTGAAGTCTGTGGAACTATTTAATTCCAAACAGCCACAACCTGGCTTTCTGCAGAGTGCTTTCCTCCTAAAAGGTAAGGTGCACAAGATGCTCTTAAGCTATAGTTAAAATAAACTAAACTGCATTAAAAAGGAAGCAGTGTTATTGACAAGAAAGAAATTGTCATCTTCTCTTTTGTTTTTCAGCAGCTGAGTTACATTTTTTTAATGTAACTCAGCTGCTGAAAGCCAATAGCTTCCCATTTCTTCAAGCGGAAAATAAAGAAAAACAGCTAAACAATGTATAAACATTTCTTTTTCTCCCGTGGACATCACTGAGGGACAAATACCTCATCAGCAGCTAAGCATGGAACAGACCTGAGGCTGCAATGCTAATCTGCTCAGTGTCCGCACATTCACTGTGGGCAGTGCTTCTATTCAGACGCTGCACAACCTTAGACATACAGTGAGCTGTCAAAACGATTTGCTGTGAATCTTTCTTGTCTTTTTTGAAGTTATGATCTGAGAGAGATCCTCAGTGTTTTAGTTGTTTCTGCATACAGATTATATTCCTCAGCTACAGCAAGCTGAATCTCAGTAGGCATTTGACCAAATTGCAACATCATGATTTTTTTTCTCATTATTATTCAGAATTGCACAACATGTAGTTTTGAAAGCCTTCCTTAGAAATCTGTAAAAATCCAATCCTGCTTCCCACTTCCTTAGAAGGAAGAACGGATACCACATTTGAACTGATGCAGTTTTTCACAACAGGTAGAATTCCATTAGCAGATTTTAGATACATACAAATCAGTTTTGCAATTTCGGTACTGAAAATTATGAAGGATGAAGGGAAACTAGCCAGCACACATGATCAAAGCACATCAGACCCACACATGAGCACAGTGGGACTTAAAAATACGACAGTGTATCTTAATCAGTCAAGGTATGCAGGACAGAGAAATAAAGCAATATCTAGTCCATGCCCTGAAGAACATCATGCATAGTGTTTGTACAGAAATATTTCTCCCTAAACAGTTGTTAGAAGAAGCACTTTTAGCTATGAGGATAACGATAAAGTCTATTTTTTATTTATAGTTGTGAATTAGTTTTGGAAATGTAAAGTTAATAAGTGTCAATTTTATTGTAAGAGGGGAGATTTAGATTTCATATAAGGAAGAAATTATTTGCATAAGGGCGGTGAGGCATAGGCATAGGTTGCCAGAGATGTGGTGGAAGCCTCGTCCTTGGAGACACTCAAGGTCAGGCTGGACAGGCTCTGAGCACCTGATGGAGCCGTAGGTGTCCCTGATCATTGCAGGGGTGTTGGACCAGATTACTTTTAAAGGCTTCTTCCAACTCAAATGGTTCAGTTATTCTTTGTAAGAGAAGTCTATTTTTCTAACACTAGAAAATACAATCCATCATTACTCTGAGTGGAAATGTGCTATTCAAGTAATTAAGTACTCATCCATCATAAAACTGAAAAATAATACAACAATACCCACAGACTATGGTGCAGAGGAGATCCAGAGTATTGCCTGCTCCTCCCTCCAGGCATCAACTCTACCATCCTTCTGCATCCTCACACTGAGAGCACAGAATGCAGGGATTCAAATGCAGCATGGCACAGTGGAGAAGTAGTGGTAGCAATAAGGTTGATCCAAAAGGTCGGTCTGCCCTACAAAACTTCACACACAAATTCAAATGACTGTTTATAGATGACTTAATAGACAAAAAAAGAGAGCCAGCAATGACTAGTTTAATGACAAGATCAGTTGCGGATGTGAAGTCTAGCCATTTTTTTTTTTTCTTTATAGCTAAAATAATCCCAAACATTCATGCTGACTTCCTGTGTGCTATTAAGTGACCATATGCCAAATTATAATAGACTAAACATTTTTTTTATTTGTCTAGGCTGTAACTTCTGGATGATACATTAAAATATCAATTGTTCTCAGAACTACACTTGGCAGAAAGCAGTCAAGAGCACAGTGAAGCGATATAATAACAGATGATTATGTTCTGAAATGTTTTGCAAGAATTTCAAGTAAATAGAGCAAACTCCCAGTCCAGAGGAGATTTTTACTGTAATTAGAATTAGCTGAAAAAGATGAATGATTCATTTTAAAATAATTTTATCGTCCGGTGAATAAATTAATAGTTTTGTAATGACTGAATAAATACTGGATCCTATTAGTTCTGCAGTTCTCAGAATGCCTGAGATCTGGACAGAAGGACAGAGCACAGCTGGCTGAGCCCCTGCTTCCCCACAGCAGGGAAGGACCTCCTGCAGCGGGCAGTGTCCCAGCTGCATGAGGCTCTCTCCTCCATGTAGCCAGGTATAGCAAAGCCAGCAAGAACCTGGACATTTCTCTCTGGTTGAGACAGAGCTTTCTGAGAAGGCTTGGGACTCAAGGTTAGCTCTTTCTTCCATGAATGTGAGAATCAGAGTCATGAAAAAGGAACAGTTCCCGTGGAAAGAAGGTGGGAAGAAGATTTCCAGATCTAATAATCAGTTGAATCCCATGGAGCCCATACTAGTTAATCTTTAGGGCATAGCATGATTTAACCACTTTAGGAGTTTTTAACAAAACACACGAATTGAGGGATGTGGACTAGTTCTGTTTGCCAGCATGTATCTGTCTCATATTCACACGCACTGCTGAATTTACACTGGTATGTGCAGCACAGTGAATATATGAATACAGAATTTCAACATGCCATGTATTTTTATCCCCTTGTAGACTGCTATATTCCAATACCTGATCCTAAGTATTTTCAAGAAATTCACAGTTAATATAATAATATTTTTGAGTGAAGCCAATTTGTGCTGCAGAAAGCTATCTATCAGGTCTCATACATCTTGATAGCCTAAAATTTGACTTCAATTTATTTTTTTCCTATTTAAAAATTAATTACAACTTTGTTTTCCTCTTTGCCTCCTTTCAAGAAAATGGTACACAGAGGTATAAAATAAGTCTGGTCTCTTTTGAATATGAAACAAGATAAAATACTGAGAAACAGTAATCTCCACATTTAACTTAATCCTATGCATTACTTTTTGATTTTAAGCTGTAACATATTATCAGACCAACTTCTGAATATTTCTTTTAGCTTAGATAGACTCACTGTAAAAAAATGTGGCAGAAAGAAGGCATCATTTTATTTACTTGAAAAAAATATGACACAGAAACATCTTCAACACAGCACATTTAGTCTGCATGACACATATGGAAAAGCCATTTAGGAAAGCAAGTCTTTCAGTCATGAAATATGCCAATCTCCTTCTAAGAGATCCTTGATACCCTACATCTGAACAAGATTAGAATCAGGGTTACTGCATTTTCTACCAGAACCAGAGTACACCTGGTCTCTCCTTCCCAGAGCTACCTATATGATAAGCAGAAAACTGCAACACAAGCATATCATCACTTGCAAGGTCTACTTTAAATGTAATGAGCTGATCCATAGGACAAGACAGTATTGGCATTTTTTAAATTTTAGCTGCACTACAGTAATAGGATGGCTCTGAGCACATCATTCCAGTCCAGAAATCATCCCATCAGGAGATGGATATTTGCTTCCTCCTGTAAACCCCTTCTCCCATTGCAGCAAGGAGACATAGAGCTCTATTCATATATCACGAGTTCCTCTTCTGAGCACTAGAATCATTTTCCTTACTTATCACATACAAAATAGGAAAATGAAAAATTAAGGGCCTCCTAACCCAGCAATCTGACTTCATGAATATGACTAACCCCATGAGATTAGTCATATATATAATTATCAATTAGGAGTCAAGCATTCAAAGCCAGTATCCAGTAGTCTAATGTAAAACGTTTTGTTTAAGAGACAAAAGCTCTGATCTCTGATACAGGAAAAGATTTTCATGCTATGTATGCAAGTGGTAAATCTCATTTCTCCCAGTGTGATATTCTAAAGCAGACCGCCAGCAACTAACTCCCTGTGAGCCCTTCTGAGGGACTGAATCTCTCTTTGTGTTGTAGTGTATTTCAGGTCTCACTGGAGCAAACAGCAAATAACCCTCATCTGAATGCAAATTGATATAAAGTCTTCTGTGTCATTCATGAAACAGAACTAGTCTTATGAGGCAAAATTAGTCCAAAAAGGGAAAGTTTTCATCTTTAAAGACATTTTGGAAAAAAAATCTGCTAGTATTCTCATCGAATAATGGGAACCCCCACACCTGCCTTGTTCATATTCCACTGTCTTGCTAGGAGCATGATGCAGTTGTAAACAATTACAACCCACGCTTGCAGTTTATGTATATATATATATCTATATATACGTATGTATATATGTGTGTGTGTATATTGCATAATATGCAATACACACACACACACACATACATATAAATAGATATATGTATGTATGTATATATGTAAGTATAATTTTCTATATGGTGTGCAACAGCCAAAATTCCTCTATAGTAAGATTTGCATGTTCTAAATATATTAATAAAATCTGAACAGACCTGGAGATTTTCATCTTCAGCAATAAAAGGTACCTTAAAAATGCTAAGTAAGCTTTGCAGAATCCTATTCTGAGTTCTGTAGAATCCTATGCAAGGGAATCTTAATCCTTTGCAATTTTAAATTATGTTTTATAACACCGTATTGGATTACTAAAATATTTAAAGCCAATAATCCCCAGCTGCTCTGAAGAATAGTTTCTGAAATGTAGCCATATTTTTCTATAGCAGCTTTGAGATTCAGTATTAGGAAACCACAGACAAAGCCCCACAAAAGATGGTTCTTTGAAAACAGAAATCATTTTGCAGGAAGGAGGAAGAAAAATAGCTTCCTGATGATATGATATATCCTTCAGTATCTACCTTTGAAATCATCATGGAAGGAAAGTATTTTCACCAGACTTGATTTAATTTGTACTCATTCAAGAACAAGGAAATTGCCATTTGGTGTTCCTCATACAATGCAGAAGAAAGTAGGAAGACAACTTAGTACATTACGAAGTGAATGACATAGAAATAAGCCTGAGAGAGCGATATTAAAAGGTTTGGGAAATGAAAAATGGCTGTAAACAGAGTTTTACATTTACTTGCTGCCCTGGGGAGATCAACTTAAGATAAATGTGACAGAGACTGTCTGCTTTTAAGCATAAACTCTACAGGAAAACAACCAGCATAAGAAAGGTGGTTATATTAAAGAACATGGTGATTGATAGAGTCATTTGAAATAATGACTGAGCTCTTGGTAGAGTTTATTTTAAATAGTAATTACATTCTTGTGCATCTCAGTCAAAATTGGAATTATCTTAACTTCCTGTAGACTCAGTGACCGGTATAGCTGCAGCCTGTGTCCACAGTAGTTACAATATAGTTTTCCTATTTATGTAAGTGGTTATGAACAACACCTCAAGGAAGAAATAAATGACATCTAAAATCAACTTAGCTCCAACTACTAATACTGTGCTCACATGGTAAGCCAACCCTCAATATTTATTTTTCTCTAAGAACTTATAAATAACACTTGTGTTGTGACTGAGCATTTTTGGTTTATAACAAAAATAAGACAGAAACTCAAGATTAAACAATGATAACTGAGAACCTAGCAAAAACTAATGACTACAGGCAGGCCTGTCCACCAACCAAACCAAGCCAAAACAAATTCCAACAAATGATTAATTTCTGCTCTGTTCTACAACCACTTGCTGAAGGGCTAACAATCTCCACACAATCAGAAATCTAAACTGAATCTGTAGTGTTGTACTTACAGCTTTACTTTGAGGCAACTTTAGCAGTGCTGTTGAAATGCTGGACTATTATAGTATGTTCTGTGGTCTTTATATATAAAAAAGTCAATACTAAGGAACATGAAAGCTGCAGAACAGCTTTCTCTACAATACATTTCATAGTGCCAAAGTGTTTTGATTATTTGATAGAAGTCCCGCTAAGTGGTGAAGCCAGCTAACGGAAGTGGGCATTACAGTTTCTGCACACCCCATATACACGTGGAAGCATGTGTGGTTGGTAAACCCACATACAGAAATAACTTAGAATTAAGTTTCCCATAGAATTTTATTTCTCTGGAATAACAAAATATTCTAAAAATTATTTCTCTTCAAAGAAAAGTACTCTAGCTTGTGATGGAAGTAATTATTTCTGCAAAATGTCTGAATGGGGAATACATTATTCTGCTGAATCTTTAATCAGTTTGTTCACTGCAAAAAGCTTTTTTTCTGTAGAATGTTTTGCCACTTTGAATATAATTCTACAAGACTACTTGATCCCCCTGCTTCCCTTCAATTTGACCTCCCCTCAAGTAGGGAAGCTTCTGAGAAAAGATCACCACTTCAGAAACACATGTAAACCACCTTGAAAAGACAGCAGTTTGCTTATGCCTAGCAAGCAGAGTGACTCTCATTTAGAGAGGCACAAGTAATTAGATTCTCTGGAACTCTTATCTTTATAAAACTTGACAAGTTAGCGAATTACCTAGAGTCTCTTTCATTTTCAAATATATATGATAAAGAAAGAAATGTGAGAGCTAAATTTGTAGTCAAATTCTCTTTCTCAGCTTACCTGGATGTGCAGAGAGAAGGGTTCGCATTTTTTCAGCCAGGCACACAGGTAAGGTTCTCTCTGATGGTTTGCTTAACTGCGCCAGTTTAGAGAAAATTTCTTTCCATAAAGAGCCACTTTGAGATATTTTGAATGAACAACTGAATCAATAATTAATTTTTTCATAGACAGGGACTGTGAAGAGACTATTCTGGCTCAACAGCATGGGGCAGTAACAACAGAATATTCAAACCCATTCTTAATGCCGTGTCAATAGCTCTAATAAAGGAGACTATTACTGTTTAGGTAACAAATGAAACACTAAAGCAGAAAGAATGAAAACTGAACATTTAGCTATTTTAAATCCATTAAATCACAAGATTATAATTCAAACAACATATTTTCATTAGTATTTTCTGAGTTGCCTTGTTGTAAGCAGTCAGCATAGAGTATTTCCACTCTAAAAAAGCACACACACAGAAACAAAATAATACCTGCATTAGATACAACTTTCCCTTTGGCTCCCTGTGCATCATGATCTGCTCTCAGCATAAATCAGAGGAACCATTATTATTTTCAGTGCTCCAAGTGATGCAATCCAGAGCTGTAAGGCCTAAAACATAATTCCCGGTATTATTAGGGAAAAAAAAAATAGACAATGAGGTGCTAAAGTACTACATGTTAGAAGCTAAATGTGCAAATAACTCAGAGTAAGACAGGCTTGCCAGCTTACTATTAAAATTTGTTTCTCTTGCAAGTGATATTTTTGCAAAAAATATAAAAATAAAAAAGGGGCAAATGATTCAGTATATTTGTCATTAACACATTTTTTTTCTATGTCAAATTATACGTTTCTAACTCATCGCATAAAACAGTAATATATCCCAGAAACTGGATTGGAATTATTTGTAACCTGTAATTACAGATGATTGTGACAAAACATTTCTATGCATTTGATAAATACCACTAACAAGAGCTGTGAAACAGCAGCTTACTGTAGTTGGAGCCTGTGATATAATGCAGAAGAGGCATACGTCAAATATCTCAAACATACAGTTGAACTCTCTTGCAATGAAAACCCTAGTTTCAGAAACTGATTTTCCACAGAAAGCTGGTCATGGGAAACTGGCAGAAATGGGTAGCTTTTTCATTAGAACTGTGTTATTCATAGCCGAGGCAATGAATCAGCTATGATTAGATATATTCCAGAAGTGATTTACAAGCTTTGGTAACAGGATGTTGAGGGTAAATTTTGATTTTAACAGAGCAATAATCAGGATTTGAGGCGTGTATCTACATCTTAGATTACCAGTGTCCTTATAAAGTAAGACAGTAGGAAAGCATTTATGTGCGTGGCTAGTCAGGTAAAGCTTTAGACTCTACATTGATAAAATGGCTTTCTCTCTATTGGAGACTAGTGAAGTGTTACTTACAAATGAGCTCATGAAAAAGAAAGGAGAAAATAACCTGACACTTGCTAGAATTGCTGGATTGAAAACAATATAATTTTTGGATGGAATGACTTCAATATTTAGCAGATAAAAGAAAAATAATTTATATTCATTGAAGAAAAAAGAAGCCAATTACAATAATAAGAATTAACATACATGTATACATAAAAATGTCTAAAGGCTTCAGTCAAAAGAGTGGAATAATAATATATATATATATTATTTTTTCCCTCATTAAACAAACTCTAACATTCAGCATATTTTGTACAAAAATGTTATCTTCAAAAAGTTGCCAGGGTGATATCACTATTTCACTTCAACCAATTTCCTTTGAAGTCTCCTATAATGGTAATTAAATAAATTGCTCTTGGAGTTCTTAATGCTTTTTTTCTGGAAAAGGAACTGTTAGGGTAAAGAGAGACGAGAGTTTCTGTCACTAAACATAATCTTTCTAAATACATTTGTACTTGTTTCATTTATTGGAAAAATGATAGAATACTTACAAACTCTCGACCTTTTTCATTTTTTAGAAGGAAATTTCTACTTGACAGTTGAAATAAGGAACAAACTAAAATGACTGCTGACAGTCCTGGGAGTGTAAAGAGAAAACCAAAAAAAAAAAAAAAGAAAAAAAGAAAGGAAGTTATGAGTCAGTAGAAAGCTTTTAGAGACCATATGTGTTAAGCCCAAGAGAGACAGTGTGAAGCAGAAGCCCAAATTACTGTCTTAGAAGAGAGTAGATGGTGGACAATATGAAGGTGACTGAAAGCCTAAGACTAGCACATAAGTGTCTGGTATAAAATGGCATTCTCCACGTAAGCAGAAATACATCATGTTTTTTAGAGCATGAAGAAGAAAGTTCTCTGCATAGTAAGTCAGTAGTTCAACTACCTCTAACCTCTGTATATCCAATCAGACAAGGAAAAATGGGCCTTTTACAGTTCCAATCAATTTTCAAATATGTAGCCGTGGTTTCATGTTTTTCTCTTGCTCAGCAAGACAAGATAAAATTATTAGTTACGCTGTGTTGAGTGTACCACAAGTTGAGGGTTTTTTTTCTGTTTTTCTTCAAATAAATTCCTTAAACTTTGCTAAAGATTCTCCAAAGTGGAAACTGGACGAGCCAAGCAACCTGTGGCATCCACCGATTTAATAATCAAAACCGACTGCTAGAACCTTGGCCTTGTTCGTGGCCTGGTACCTCAGAGTCCAGAGAATTTGAATGCACTACTTGCTGGTTTTGCTGACATTAAAGAAAATCTGGAGTTTTTCCCATAAAAGCATATGTAAACCTTCAGGGGTACTGTTTTCCTTAATGAATAACAGTGAACTATCTTCTATTTCCTTCAAATCTTTATAGTAAACAATGTAAAGTTGAATAAGACAAACCCACATGGTTCGGTATTTGAATATTCCTTCCGTTTTACAATATCACATCCAGGGACAGAGATGTACTGTTTTTCTACAATGCTAACCCTCTGTTTTCCTGCCACTTTGAAGAACAAAAAAATTATTTTGAACATAAAAACTCACAAGAGAGAGCAAAAAGGAAAATGAAAGATTTGGTACCATTTGTCCTTCACTTACAACCAAAAATAGCTTCCTGGAAATCCAGTGGTCAGAGCACTAGACAGGCACCAGCTGGAGAAACGGGATCTGGGGATCCATCCAAGAGTTGGGAACATCTTTCTGAACAGACAGTCATATTCCTTGTTCAAATGCCATGTCTGTTAGGTTAAACATTGCCTTAAAAAATGTACTGTGATTATTTAAAGCTATTTGTGCAATTTTTGTGGTCCCGTTTTAGGTTAAGCTTCAGTAGGTGAGCTCAGATATAGACCCAAAGAATGATAAATATATGTTAGAAGTAAGTAGGACTTATGAAGATCATATGCAGGTAGTTGTATCATGCTACATTATTTGTAAACACAGCTATAGCTAAGGCTAACTATAATATGCATGACTACGTAAAAATCAAAATGGTAGTAAAAATATTTTCTAAATGTCTATTTAATAGTGGAAGCACAGAGTCATGAAGAAAGAGAAAGGTGAGATATTCCTGGCTTTGCATGTAAGTTTTCTTCCTTCAGCCTGGATGGGCTGCACACACAGCAGCAGATAAAGAAACTGATAAAGAAATCAAGCTACTAGTCTGTAACCTGGGCACAGCACAGAAGTAACAGCTCATAGGCAAAGTGGTTCACCTGGACAAAGGACCAAAGAACTGAACTAAAGAAAACTGAGTCCATGCTGAAAGGAATTATCATGGTGCAGAAAGCAGAAATTTAAGCCAGATAATGCTTGGGCCAGCAGTACACCAACCCCTGTTCAGGAGAACTGGTTTTGGCAGTTTTCCAAAAAGCCATTATCATTCTATTCCTTGCTAAGAAGTTTTCCTACTAAAATACTTGATTTATTATTATATTTGTTAAGGAAAAGCACTTTTTAAGCAAATTAAATTGCTGTAGGTCTACAAGGAGAAAAAAGGTAATGCCATTTTATGCAAGGTTCCTTGAAAACACAACTATTGGACAATACTGTTTATCCTGCAAGCTGCAGAGTAGTAGTAGCCACTTGGGCACTGGCTTCATTCACTCTGAAGCAGCACAACACAGTCTTTGTTGAACTCGCTTTGGGGTGAGTAGTGATTCACTGAAAAACTGCTCCACGTGATGGGTTTGTTCTTTCCTGTGCCTTATGTTTAGCAGAGAGAGAGAGAAGACAAAAGCAGCACCTTTGGACATGTAAAAAGAAAACAGTAATGAAATTTGCTTTGAGTATTCAATCTTGAAATAAACAGCTCATTAATGAGTGATAAGTGTTCACACAAACACAGTGCCTTTAAAAACCAAGAGCAATATGTCTCCAACATACTGCTGCTCATGCATGCAGTGCCTGCTTTGAAAGTATGAAAACCGCTCAGGATTTCCAGGGAGTCTTCTGGTTGGTTGGATATTCTTGCTTCACTGCAGCCTTGGATCCCAAAATATAGCTTATAGAATGAAACTTAGCCAAGATAGCCAGGAGGCCTATGACCAGCGACCAGACATATGAGGTTACATAATCTGTTTTTCTATTCTGGGAGGAAGGGAAGGAGGATGGGAGGCCAAATAACCAAGTTTCCCTCATAATAATAAGTATAAGCTTGTAAAAGCACAATGAGATCAGATTCCAGAACCATCACTATTCAGCATTTTAGGCTGTTTGCAAAAGGAGGTCACATTCATACACAGAACCGCAGAATACCTTAGAGGATCAGTCCTGAATTGGATTCCAAACTTTATATTGAGTGAGACTTCTCATTTTCTGGCCTCTATGTTATCCTGTTGAATTCATTAGAAGGTCGTGGCTACTAGCCAAAAGTAATAGTTAATGTATCCCAGAGCCTATATTGTTTGAAATATCTTCTGAGACAGGAATTTATAGCATTGCTATAGTAAAACTCATATTTCAGTGATAAAATACCAGTCTGTGTGCTTGCCATGCATACCAGAATTATGCAGAAAATCCAGCCATGAAACTCAGAGGAAATTAGGAAAATATGTAGCAACTTCTATAAATAATCCATTAAGACTTTGTTATACCTTGAAGAACAACCTTAAGCAAGAGATATATCGCAAATGATGGTACACATGTGGCTGCAACAGACCTAAAAGAAATGCCATTGAATTACAAATCTGAGGGTTTTACCATGGAGGGAGATAGCAATTTAAGACTAGTCTGGAGCACCTACTACCTTAGACAAGAAAAGATGGGAAAAAGTCACTATTCTGCCTTCATTTTGTCCTTCCATGCCTCTGCCCAGCTCTGAGTTTTGTTTTTTCCTTTGTTGTGTTCTAGTGTAGTCTCTTTCATATAATGTAAATTATTATGCATTCAAAGAATAATGAAATATGTACTTTCCATGTCAAAAGAGTGCATAGTAATATTCAGCAGGAATTACAAAGTATTGCTTTTACATACAAGAAACGGTATTGCTTTTTTCCTGTAAAGGAATGGAAGTATAGATTTAGCCTAAAACCTTGGAACAAACCTTCATTTATGAGACAGGGGAATCATTTTTATTCCACTGCATGAATTCAGTAGGCTGCCACAGGCCAGTCATAATCTGTTATTGTTTCCCTGCAACCTTGTACTATTAATTTTTCTTTTTAATGAACTGTCCAGTCTAGTTTAGCTATGGGAACTATGATGGAACTGCAATATAAATGGTTTATGTCATACCTTTGTCAAAAGGCTTTCCCCTACAGCACTAGAATATAATTGAAAAGCCATTTTAAAGTAAAGTAACTGAATGGTTGCAAATGCAGGTTGTCAGGAATGAAGTGGGAAAATCCTAAGCATTATATTAGATTTTACCCATTGCAACTTGTGTGACTTTATTAGTGTTTATTCAAATTAGTAAAGCCACAGAAACTGCGTATGTTTGCATGGCTATATTAGCAAGTACTCCTGACAGATACTGAAGCTATTTTCAGGAAGTTTTTCTTCAACTGTAATTAAAACTGCAGCCATAGGTTTGGTTAACCATTTCAAAATAACTGAATATACTACATTTCATCTTGGTTTATGCCATGAAGAATACATCCATGTTTCAGACAGCAAATGATCTAAGTAGAACTGAAGACAGCTTTTGTAGCATGTGAAATCTTGAACAGCTAAGTACAAAGTAGTCTTCCTATATATAAAATGTGTGCAAGACATAATTTAGTTCTTCCTTTTGTTTAGACTTTCTAGTCCTCCATTATTACTGTTATTACTCTTATGAAATCCATGGGAGGAAGTGTAAAGAGCATTATTAGTAACAACTGACATCAGTTATCTCAGTAAACATATAATGAATTCATTACAAAAGCAATTTGAAGATTTCTATCAATATTTTTCCTGAGAAACGTTGATTTAGTTGTTGGTTCGCACTTCCTATGTTTAAAATAACTACTGAAATTTTGTCAGAAATTAATTTTACTGAAGCACATACTGCACAACTAATACTAGATTACTTTCAAATTGTTTTGACTCACCAAATCTTAGACTTTCAGTGAGTTTTTTAGCCAAGGCACGAGCCTTTCCATGCCTTTTTCTTCTCTTACAGCCAGTCTGCAATTTGTGTAGTGCAGTCACTCCTTAGAAAAAATGTCTTGCCTCATGGGAGCCTCCAGTTTCCTGCAACACGGCTCAGCAAAAGTGTTCCAGTGCACAGGGCAGAGCACGCTGTAGCCCAAATAAGGCTGGGATTTCCCAGAAGGCTGGGAAAAGGCAGAGATGAGTGTTTGACAATGCATTATTTTCAGCATTTGAACAAAAACAATTTTTTTGTTAGTAAGACCTGAGTTTCAGTTCTTTTCGAAGGCATAGTGATTTGTAACAAAATAATGATTCCTCTGGTACGTTTCACCAGGATATACACCTTACAGCATTCTAACAATATTTCCTAAGGTGCTTGGAAATAACCTTAAGCAAGCCTTCGAAAGCATCAACAAAGCAGAGGTAACAAATTCAGAGTCTAGCTCATTACACCAAATGCATGCAACGAGACTGACACAAACAAATTGTTCTTGACATTTGACTCTCAGGCCATACTTTAAGAAAAACCTTTGGATTTGATGTACTTTGGAGCATCATCCCACTAAAATCCAAGCTTTTGTACTCATATATGAGCCTATTTCATTCAGACCTGTAATACCTAAAATATATGCACTGTGAATCCTGCAGATACCCTAAGTGTTTGTTCTGTGTTGTAGTTTTGTGGGTCAAGATTTCAAAAATTCAAGTCTTAAAACTTACAGAGAAATGGATACTTGCATAGAAATGAAGTGAGATCTAATACAGGTTAAAGCAGGCAATTGGAGATGTAGTCTTTTCTGGTATGGAGGCCTCATTAAACACACTAGCACTGTAATAAGACAGGGCAATTCTACACAACTGAAAATTATTCTCATTTCCTTAAGGCATTTGTTCAGAAACAAAGCAAGAGTGCAATATTCTTCCAAGATCTACCGTGTACACAAGAAATGCTGTATTTTTCCTATTACAATCTAGGATTACTATGAGAAAATTAGAAACTAATAATAAGAAGGATGTTTTATCTGAAAAAGGCAATTTAAAAACAGTACAACACTGAATTTATAAATCCAGCAAGTTAACTTCAGTTTTTCATTCTATACTGAAGATTTTTACTTATGGCAGTATTCCTTTTTGAGAGTATAAATTAACTTCTTAGGGATCATGGACTGACCCCATGGACTGACCATTCAGATAAAATTCCTATCAAAGACACATAATTGAGAAGCTCGTCAGTCATTCCTACTCTTGATCTCATTAGAACTTCAGTATGTACATCCCATGCATCACAGGAAGGAAATCTGTTGTCAGGATATTCCCACTTAGGGAACTGCTGGGCATCTATTGTGTGACTGAGAAGCCAAGTCTATGTCACAGCTCCAGAGGAGCTCAGAAATGTATTTTCCTCTGGGCTGTCACTCTTTGTTCCATTAACAATGGTTAGACATGAATATTTAGCTTGTAAACCATTTGATTATCTGGATACTGTAACAGGAAATTTGCATTCCTGAACAGGCACAGCTGGAAACAATTTAAGAAAGAGAGATTCTTCAAAGGAAGAGAAGAGAATTTAAGAAGCATATGGATGCCCAGGTTTACATGATAATCAACAAAAGCTGCTTGTTCCTCCTCTTTTGTAAGGAGCCACTTCACACTCCAACCAGAGGGAACATCCTACAGTCACTCTGCAGGAAGCTTGCTTTCAGAAATGATTTGCTCTGAAATGTAAAAATGTCTACGAAAATAGACACAACATTTTGTCAGATAAGACAGGGAAAAAAGCCCCACGACCTCAACTGGAGACTCAGTTTATTAAATTCAGTTATTTCATATACTAATTTCCTTTAAGGTTTTTCTTCACAGTCCTTTAATTTGTTAAATATGCTTGGAAGTGTAGCTCTGAAGTCAAGAAAAAGAAGAGTATAACAAGACCTAAACCAAATCATAAGAAAGTGACAGAAGGGATGAACTGAAGGAACAGGAATGAGGAAACGCATGAAGCTGTGCATGGAGTGGAAACTCATTGAAACTTAAAGCACAACCAATTTTAGATATTTTTACTGTGTCTTTTCAATGCTCATGTATGAATCTGAAGCCTAGTTTGAAAGCCTTTGGTTAAACCAAATCATCTTTAATTTTGTTCAATTGAAAAGCTGCATCTGAAAAAGAACAGAGCACCGCATGCAAAAATTTGGACCTTGAGCTCAGTGAAGGACAGGACATCAATCCCACATTCCTAATGAAGAAGCAAAGTTGCTCACACATTTCCCAGCTAAAGTACATTGAATGATGCTTGTATCACTGTCAAATACATCCTGATACCTTAACAAGTTGGTGGAGAACATTTACACATATCCTATATAGCCGTTCATAAGGACGATGAACTATACAGCGGATTTGCCAGAAATGAAATTATCACCACTGAAGGACATTTCTACTGAAATGAAGCTTCTGTCAAGCAGAACTTGAGTGCATTGAACGTAAAAACTGTGAATGAGTCAGCTAGACACACAGCTTTCATATCCTGCCTTTGTAATCTTTATCCAAGACAATTCTGATGGGATTGTGCATTTGACTGTAAAAATGGTAGCATTTATGTATTTGTTACCTATTACGTTTACTCAATTTCTCAATTAAAAAATATATTAAAAAAAAAGGGATATTTCTATAGGTGGACAGTTCTCACTTCTGAAGAATCTCTGGTTTCAGCAATAGCAAAACCGGAAGTCACAGAGAGTATGGAAAATTTAAGGCAGTAAGGGCAATAAATAAAGTACTTTAAGGTTTGGGGTTTCCAGTACTGCCTCATTTCCACACTTTCTGCAGTGGCCTTCTCCGAAGCCTAAGTCACCACCAAACTCTTCTTCTAACCCATGTTTGAACAGTTCTATTAAGCTGAGAGCTATTGTGCAAAATATCAGAGAAATAAACCAAGTATGGAATTAATCACTCACTCACTGAGGCCCAGAATAAGAAAAGCATTAATCTTTTTCACTGATGAAATTAAGCCTGCATATTAGAAAATGTATTATGTTTCTGTCCTTCATTACTACATTGCTGTGAGTTTTCAAGAGGTTCACTGATGTTCCAAACAAGACATTAAATGCATGATTCAAAAAATGCATGTTATAATGTCATGCCTTAAAGGCACAGCAGCACCCTCCATGTCCTACAGCATCAGCTGTCCTGAGCTCAAGACCAATGATTAAACTCCATGAAACTGCATGAGATACAGTAGCTGACAGCTCACAACAAGCAAGAGATTAGTCACAGCAGAAATTCTCCCTGTATTGCACAAGTACTGTAGGCTGTAGAGAAGAGAGGAGATAAGCATATCCGACTTGTTATTCAGAAGATCACACAATTGGATGTGCTACTTACTTTCACCCACTGGAATCATGTTGCCAATTTATGTAGCATATTCCACACATTTGAAACGCCACTTAATGATACGCTGAAGACAATGCAGATGAAAGCTTTCTGCTGCCACTTATCCGGTACTTCAGCTCTGGCTGCAAAGAATGAAAAACTTCATTTGAAATCCAAGGCACTGACAGTACCATAATAATAAAATTTAAGCCCAACCTACAGACTATCCCAGTAGCCCAAAGAGAGCTTAAAGAACAGTAATTCAATAATCTTTGAACATAAAGATCAGAATTAATGAATAGCTTTTATCTTATCAGACTATTGCAAGAATGCTCCCAGCACAAAAATTCTGGAGGCCATCTCAATATGCCTTCACATCTACTTCGTTATCTCCAAGGAAAAGAATTATATATATATAATTATATCTATATATATCTATATCTATATATATATATATATATCTATATATATCTATATATATTTATTTATTTATTTATATGGAAAAATCCGTTTTGGAACATTATCCAATATAAGGCACACTGCAGGGAAAACAAACAAGAACAGCTGCAGATACCAATAGCCAATATGATGTGCTCTGAACACTTGTAAGTGCTCAAAAGGCATATTAGAAAATTAGTATTTTTACCATTATGAGAGAGAAGGGAGTAGACTGTTTTAGTGAGTGGAACTGGCACTATAGGGGTAATAGTATAAGACATTTGAATAAGAAGTTGATTAAGAAGTGCCTCTGTAAGAAGTCCATCAGTTTCAGTCAACATTCTTTCCTAAATGGGATAGTGCACTGAAAAATTTAGTACAAAAGGCACAGGAAGAAAGATAAACTGGCTACATCACTTCTTATGAGGCAAAGTGTATCTTCTGCATTTAAAGAAGTTCAGAATGTTCACAGGACCAGAGGAACAGACAGCCATCATTCTGCACGTTTACAACAATATGTTCCCATACAGGAAAAAATAGAGTTAAAATGACTAAATGCCAGAGAAATACACTGTATGATCTACTGTTATGTACCAGTGTAAATACTGCATTTCTGATTCTCACTTGATACCTTGATAGTACTAAAGAGTACTATATTAATCCTTTAGCTAAGATTCATTTTAGCCAAGGAATTCAGGCTAGGTTACACAAGGCCTTCAGACTTCATCAGTGAGAAATTTTAGGAGGAATTACAGCAAAATAACCTCTGCAATTTGGGTTTTTACCATTTCAAAATATTTTTTACGTGCATCCAAGTCCATTCTTTTCTGCAGCATTAAACTGCTAATGCTACCTCTTCTATATCAGTCCTCAGTTTTTCACTCCCTTTCACCCCCATTAAAGCAATCGGGTTTTACTGGTGACAAATAGTTCAGCAGCAGAGTTGGTAAATTTCAAAGTTGTTAGCAAAAGCATTCAGAAGTTAAAAGGCATTTTCTGAATACTGGATATTAAATACTGCAATGTTATGCTTAATCATACTTCACACTTAATCCACCAAAGGGAGACATAAAGCCATGTGGCTTCTATTGTCAGTTGTGACTGCAGATATGTTGACTCACTGTCCTAAAAATTTGTGATATATGTTCAAGCAAAAACATTCCAAGATAGTGAAGTCTCCTGATAAGCTCCAAGAAATAAGGAATGTTTTCTGTGATGACAGCTGCCAATATACAAAGCACGTGCTTTATTAAAATACTTGACACACATAACATTTATGCAATTCCCTATGAAGTGCATATGGCATTTTAAATATGTTAATTCTGGAACCATTTTTTTTTTTCATGAAGGACCTTTTGAACCGATTCGCAATTCATCTGTGTGAAAGACTGCAACTGAATAAACTTTCTTATTTTGATAATTTGCTCCTTATCTTTACAGATGACATCTTTGCAAATGGCTTTGCAGTTCAAGGCTTGCTCTTGCTGAAGATAATTGAAGTTACTTAGATATGTATTTCTCAGACCCTTTTACATATCTCCACAGTTTAATTTGTTTCCCAAGATCTGCTTTTCCTTTTAAAAGCAGTAAACGTAGTTGGCAAAAGATACGGCCACTCTTCAGTCTGACCTGCTGTATCACGCTTTTTCCTGTATGTATACCCAGGCATGAGACAGTGAAGTGCCTACATATGTAATAACAGAACTGTCAAATAAAGGCTCTGTTTTCAAGTTATGCTGAATTTAAATAGATGTGGGAGGTTAGAAATCAATATTTCCTTTCTAGTACTGATCATTATCTGAAGCAAATAAATTTTCATATTAACATCAAGCAAAGAGAGAGAAACATGAGAGATGGGATTTAAGATTGCTGAATAATTTCCATTGTTAATATAGCACAAGAAATAGTTTAGCTGATTAATTTTAAACACAAGCATCAGATATTACACCCTTTTCTGTATGCTATTTTTCTTATTTTCTACTATATTAACATGACTTCAGTAATAGAGACTGCATAACCTTTAAAAAAAGGAGAAAAGTCAAAAGGAAAAAAAAATTGCTGTATTTACAGAAGACTGTTTCAAAGTGTTGTCATAATTATATATATATTAAAAAAAAAAAAAAGAAAAAGAAAAAGAAAAACAGCCATTAAACAGTTCTAATGCTCCAAATAGATTTGACACAGTGGCATTTTAAACCGAATCTTCTAACACGATTTTTTTTGTAAAATAAGCCATGTTTTCAGAGTCGTTTTATACAAAGTGACAACTCGAACAATTTCTGAAACGTTGCTAGTTAGGGAGAGTAAAAAAAAAAAGCCAAACCCATTGTCACTATGGTAATTATTTCACAATGCATGATGTTAAATGGGCAGTCCTGTGGCCTAAGAGGCAGCTGAATCCTGCATTGTCCTTGCATGATAAAAAGATTGGAGAGTCTGAAAAGCAGAGGAACGGAATCTCACAGCTTCTTAGACTTTGCAGTGAAAGGGCCATTGTAACATCATCATAAATCCTGGGCTCCCCAGGCACTTGACAACTAAAGCAGTGGACAATAGAATTCTTGTGTTGAACAAAACACTCCTTGTCTGCCAAAGGGCTTATCTGGTTCATTTACAAATGTCTTTCATTGTACCAAAATAATTCCCTATTAGAAAAACTATTAGGAACAGAACTAAATAAATATTCACAGCTTTGTGGTCTGTTTGGCAAAAAGAATGAACTAATACAATCAAGAACCATGCAAAATATGAGATTTAAATCAAGGAAACCCTAAACAACCCTACCAGACCTCTCATTTTCCCTTTTCCTGATTGCATGGAATTGCACCGAACACACATTAGTCACTGAAAAAGGGCCTGAGGGACGTAACTCTCTCTAACAGGAAAGTTTTAGATCAGGTTGAAGCAAAATCCTGTCCAGTGTGCTTTTAAAGTTCCGTACTTCCAGATGAGCAATTAAAGAAATAAACGTGGGGACATATCTGAGAGTTGGCTGAAATGGAGACAGAAAACTTATAAGAAGAAAAAAAGAAAACAGTGGGTTTATAACCACAGATGTTTCAGTGCTTGTTACTAAGGAAGACAAAGGGAACCATTTCTGAAATGAAATTGTGGCCACATTACTGCATCCTTTTTTTTTTTTTTTTTCCAACAAGTTCAATGACAATTCTGGCAGCTCTCATGGAAGTGAATGAGAGACAATAAAACATTCCAGAAAGGCAAATTTGCAACTTAAAAAAGCATTTCTGACATGCTCAGAATTCCATTGCAGCAGATATTCACATAAAGTTATTTGATTACAATTCACTAGGAAAGTGCTGATGGAAAAACGTTTTCCACCACGCGTAGTTATGAGGAAAAAAACTATCAGTCTAAAGCATTGATTTTCATCCATTCAGTGCTGACTATATCCAAAGTGCTGCAGTAATCTGAATGGCTGACTCGGAACACGGAGCAGCTGAAACTTCCTGACTGAAATATTGATCATAAATTATTTACTCAAAACCAATATGGAAACAATAACTTACCCAGACCAGGAAGTGGGCTGAGTGGTTGAAGAGGGTTTTTTTTTAGGTGGGTTTGTTTGTTTTGTCTACTGTGTCTAATTATTACTTGCCTAAAAACATACAGGTACTTCCAACTTGAACATTAAACAGACATTCAAGTAGGAAAAATGAAATATTCAGAACGTCCACCAAAAAACATCAATACTGTTAAAATACAACAAAGATTTTAACAGCACTTAACAGAAACAACACAGTTTTAAGCTTAACCAGAAGATGACAGAACACAAGATTTAGGAAGATGCAAGGCTTCCTGTGGTTGTTGCATGAATTTGCAGTGTGACCCTACCCCATGCCACTTAACCTTTGAGCCACTTCTAGAAGTGAACAAAAGTGCACCATAAAACATTTCACCTATAAAAATGCAGTAATCAGTACAAAAATCAGAGGAAGGAGGACTGAATTCAGACCTCCCACGTTCCAGCTGAGGATCTCTGTTTGGGTGCAAAGCTTTGCCATTTATTTCTCACCCTCTCTCCTCAGTGAATAATTATGCCTATATATTTAGAACAGTTAAGATCTGATTTAACATAGAACTTACACCCAACCTCATTTGCCATTCTTTCAGGCTTGCAGTTCTAAGCTATGCAACACCAAATCTCCCCTCCCTCTAGAACATGCATATCTGTAGGAATATGTTTTGCATTCAGGTTTTCTAATTACTGACTAATCCACGATTCAGAAATAAGTCTTTTCATTTAACTTTTAAACAAAAAACTGTTTCCAGCTTCATTGTACTTTCGCCTACATGCCACACAACCACACTTCATTTTGATATAGCCAGCAGCCTCTGTTAAGTCTCTTAGTGCCAAACCAGCATTTAACCCTGTTAAAGAATATATATATGGGTACCTTGACTAGGAGGGTAGTGTCCTTGGCTATGTATAAATTGCTCCTGTAAGCTATTATTTTAGCATCTAAATAGGCTTATGCTCTGAACCACCTTTCCAGAGAATCTATCTTTTTCCATTTACTGCAGGCAGCTAAGCTCAGTAATGTGAATCCCCATATGCCGCAGCCAATATAGCATCCTTGAGTACTTAGGTGGGAAGGGACCTCTGGAGGTCATCTGGTCCAACTCCACCACTGAAAGCAGCACCAACTTCAAAGTAGCATTAGATAATTAAAGCTGTCACTTCATCAATGTTAATAGTTGACATTTGCAGCACAACCAAGTGCTCTCTGCGTGGACATGAATGCTGCAAGGGCTTACTATGTTATGCTGAAAGACAGACAAATAAATGAGTCAGAAAATGAAACAAAGGGCAAGCATTGCATCGGGAAGAATACAAGACAACCTCACATAGTCTGCCTTATAAATACATACGCATGCAGTTACATGGTCTGCTGGCAGGTGATTGCCAATGACTTTGATGATTGACCAACTTCAGGGACTGGGCATATTTGTGCAGCTGTGTGCATGTATCCTGAGCACCCAGACTCAATGTTGAGGAGCAGCAATGGAGAAGCATATACTGCCTCTCTTACTAACTTCCATCACCACAATACTTGAACACTTCAGAGATCTAGTTCCGAGGAAGGAAAGTGTTAAAATTTGTATTTTACAGCACAGAATTGGCTCCAGAGGAGCTAAGTATGATTTGCATAAGAGGTCTGTCATAAAATGAGGCTTGAGAACATATTTTGTACACACAAACAAAATAACTGCCCCAGGCTCTACCTCCATCCAGAAGGAAACAAGGAACTTGTCACCCATCAAAGACACCCTGCAGTAATGCATGACTTGCAAGCAAAGGACAAAACCCAAGAGCTGCAGAGAAGGTCCCACGAAAACAAGGTTCAGTTCAAAGCAGGTAAGTAGTTGTTATGGTTCCCCAAACTGCTGAGTTCTGGCTGACATCCAGCAGGTCGCAGTGCATAAGCAGGGAACTGCAAGCCCAGCTGCCCACCGACATGGCCTGAAAAGTAGCTGGCTATCCTGGGTCCTGTGAGATGGGGAAGCCATGAATGATGCCTGAAAATTAGCAAACTAGAAAGTGAAATACCTATATGTTCTCATAAGAGACAAAAGCATGTATTAATGCTCTTTAGAATGCTGACAGGCTGCACACTAAAGTCCAAATCTCAGGAGTCCAAAACCAATTTACATAGCAGAGAAACAGTCTGTGTAAGCTTCCAATGAACAAATCAGTCCCCTAATCTAAAAAGCTCTTTACAGACCCCATGAACATCCAGGTCTTGTGTTCAACCAATGCAACATGACTTCAGCAGTTCCTCCCTTGCTTTTGGGTCACAAGTGCCTGAAGGCAGATCAGAGGCCCTTGAGGATAAAGTCTGTATCAATTAGCTTCATGCTGCTCCAGTCCCATCGTATCCAGGTACTAAGAATGCAAGTGGATTGGGAGGCCTGAAGGCAGGTATGTTCTGTCATTTTAAATATCATAAATCAAGTCCTCCTTTTCCATGTTTCCAACTTCTCTGAGTTTCTTCTGAAAACTGAATTTGGAAGAAGAGGATCCACAACAAGGAGATACATAATTTTATACATACATATCTCTATAGACATACATGTATAAAACTATTTTATTAAGTTTTATTTACATCTTCCTAATGTACATTTGTATGTATAGATTAAGTATAGGTTCTTAAACCACAACAACTAAAATGCTCAGATCTATTCCCTCGTGGATAAATATATTACAGATGCAAAGCAGACACTGTTAGTTGGTACCACTAAATAAATAAATTTATAAATAAATAAATGCAGAATCGCTTCAAAGCCTTCTAGGTTATTCTGGAACAGCTTCTACCTAACGCAGATGTCAGAGACTACTGGAGTGGGATTTTGTCATCACTGAAATATTATAACAGCACATTTTCACTACAGAATTTTTTATTCCTTATTTGTTTCCTCTCTCTGTCACTACATTCATATTCACTGGTGTTCTTCTTCCACAATATATAAATGACCAGAACCTTCTGTTGTGATCAATAGCAAAGTTAGAGCAAAGGGCATCTTTACTAGCATTTGGTACTCTCTTTATCTTATCTTTATCTGCTGCCATTTTCAGCAGGCTGTTTTCTATTTCTTTCCTCTGGCTTTCTTCTGCTCTCTTTTATCAACCTCTTCTAGTGACCTGAAAAGAAAATCTAAAATTGAGAGCCACTGAAGTATATGCTGAATGCCCCCATTAGCTAAGCTGTAGGGGACACTCAGCACAGAAAAAAAAATCAACTAACCTTTCAAAAAATCTTTATATAAATGTTCAACAAATGTTCCTGCTGGTTCCAGGTCCACTGGAGACACCCAAGAAAGAATAATTCTGGGACATCAGAAATACCATAAAGGAGAATAGCTCAGAATTTGTCCAAGAGACTTGAGAAAGAGGTCTTTGGTCTTAGGAACGTTTTTTTCCAACTTTTTTCTTTTAATAAGAAATAAAGAAAAGAAGTTATTTAAAGTCACCACAGAGATCTGACATTTTTGAATATCTGTGTGCCTTATTCAACTCTCTGAATATCTCTGTCATCACAGAATGATACATGATTCATTCTGGAAAGCTTATTGCAAACCCAACAATGACTCTTCAAACGTTTGTAAAGATTTTTTTTTTTTAATTTAATCTGGTCTTATTTCTGAACTGAATGTACTTCTTTCCCTATCCTCCCCCCATACTCTCACTCATCATAGCTTGTCTAGAAGCAGACAAGATGGAATGAGCGAAAAAATGGATAGTAAACTTATTTTAGGTCAACCAAAAGGCATTCACTCTCTGTCTTTCCTAGTCTTCATTTCCTCATTTCCTTTTGTGTTTTCTCCAAGGACATTACACAGTTGGCTTCTCAGTCAGGACAAGCCAATGTCAAATACATTAATTTGTCCATGAAGCAGCCTTTAAACGTTGACAAAAGAAAGCTTAAATAACGAAGAAAGATGAGTTAAACTTATTGATTCTGAATACAAGTGCCTTTAAATGGTACATTTCTGCTTTCAGGACTGAACAATACTTAAAAACTGGTGTTTACATGCTATTCCCAACAGCATATCATTTTCAAGAAATGCTAATTAAACACAAAGGAAAGTATCAACGGGTAACTCTAAAATTTGGAATATACCTAAGCACTAAACAAGCACTAAGAAGGTTCCATGATGCCTGCTGTACAATTTTTACTCACATCTAATGCAGATTTCCAGAACTGAAGTGATTTTTATGGCAAAGATTATATGATTTTCTACCTTCTATTATTTGAGGATATTGCACTCTAGAAGTTATGGAATTCTTCTATTTATTTATTTTTTAAACTGGAGTTACTTTGATGGTTTTTGGCAATATGCTACAATCTATGCTTGAAAGTTGAAACACTAATGCAAATCCATATTTCAGCTGCATCAGGTAAGGAAGTGCTTGTAACACTGAAGTTCTCAGTCAAAATTAACAAGAGTGTTCAACATTATTAATATTTAACATTTGTCTGCTATTCATTATGCCTCCAAAATACCACAGAGACTTTAGTTTTCTGTAGTGTAATTATTAAGAGCAATGAGCAAGTGCATTATGAGGTTTCTTCAAAACAATGATTGTGAAATAGAAATATGCATAACCAAATAATAACAGAGTAAGTGCTTTTCATATTCAGGAGAAACCTGAAGAATTGTACTGATGTCAATGGGAGTTTTGCCTGACAGATATAGTCCTAGGTACTTGTAAAGGCATTTGCATTGAATAACAATAAACGAATTCCAGAGTACTGTTCAACCTCAAACTCAGCAAAATGAGAAGATATATTTGTGAAATTAAGAGGGTTGAAAAAAATTAAAAATGAAATCAAACAGCTGGCTAAAGGCTATATCCACTACTTTAAATAGCGAGATGCGCTGGTCTCTGCTACCTGCAAACTGAGGATAGCACTGTGTCAGGGGAGGGCCAGATACTGGGAAAAAACTGTTTATTGCACAGGGTTCTTAGTGAGGTTGTTAATACCCAAAGCCTATTAGCGTTCAAGGAGCATTGGGACACTGCTCTCAATAACATTCTTTTAACAACTTATTAGCCCTGAAGTAGTCAGTTGGACTCAGTATTTGAAAGTCCCTTTCACCTGAAGTAGTCTATTCTATTCATGTCTCAAAATTGCAGCTACTCTCTAAGTTTCAATAGTTTTCTTCTGTGACTCAGCCAGGAATGCTCAATGTTAACATATCCAGACAAAATGGCAGACTGGAAACATCCTAATGCCTAATAAATTAAACCATAACTTTACAATAATGAAACAAGTCTGTTTGTTAACTGTGCAGAAATGTGGCTCGCCAGAAAATGAATGGAAGTGTCTCTTTGCCAAAACATTATCTAAAAAAAAAAAATCTAAGTGGAATATTTTTTGGAATAATTTTCATACAGCAGTAACTTTTCAGCTGAATTGGACAGGGATGGAAGAATATTCCAGGCCCTAACTTAAACCTCCTGGGTGGCCTTGGGCAGATTTTCTGGGATTATCTACGCAGTATATTGCTGGCAGATGTGAGCTCTTTCTGCCCAAGTTCCAAGTTGAGCTGAAGCTGAACAAATGTGGTCAGCACAGCACTGAATCCAACCCACCAAGTCCTACTGTGAGGTGAGGCATATGAGCTTCTGTTCCAACCTGCTAATTCAGATTTGGCACCATGATAAACACATTTGTGTAGCTCCGGTGGGCTGAGATTCCATCTGCCAACAATAGACTTTGTCAACATGCCCTCTGCTCCTCAGCTCCAGCACTAAACTGGAGATAATAATTAATGCCTGAATCTGAAAATGATTATTGTGAAGGTAAGTTAATTTACTCTCACAAACCTCTAAAAGTAGAATCATGTAGCTGCATAGTAATTACTTGAGGTACTAAACCTTTATTGCCCAGTACACTACAGAACTGAGCTAAATAAAGCTATATATGTACTTTATGTTCAATTTAGTGAGCTCTTAAGTTGGAAAATATGAAGATACTCATGTCCATTGTTTTCATATTACTGTAACTGTAGTGCACAGAAAAAGAGAGAGGATGAGGAGTGAACCACAGAAATTCCATAATTGTTAGATTTTTCCTTTTAGATTTGTGCTCTTTTTATATTTTATTTTTCTGTGCACAGGAACCCCAGCAACCACATTTGAGAAAATAGACCTCAACAACTCCCCACATCAAGACAGAGACTTTATGAGTGGTCACATAAAATACCTCCCAAAATATTTTGTGAAGAAATATCTTGTAGTATTGAGAAATACACAATGCCGTGACTCAAAAGGTCATGCAACCATGACAATAGACCAAACAAAAATGACCAGAAGACTTTCAGAAAAAAAAATCCTGTGCAGTGTTGAACATATAAATTTAGATGACAGCAGGGAAACCCACACATCTGCTCAGCACCAGAGCAAAACACCCCTTCATATCACCCAGTAAGGGCCCCAGACACATGCTCATACTGCAGCACAGACATAAGCTGCTGTCCTCCTCTCTATGTATGCAATAATCTGTACATTTACCCAAGTCTGTTGCAAACGTGGTCTTTATAGCCTCTGGAACCACATAAACCTGAGAAGCTTTACTTTATGCTATACAGATGTTATTAAGTGCCTTTGGAACAGGAAGCCAAATTGTATATTAACAGAAATATGAAACACTGAGAGTTGGAAGGGAAATGGAGTTGCTGAGCTGCACTTTTTCCCTATGGATTTCTTTGTACTCTAAGTTTCCAATAATAAAGCTACCTCATTCCAGCACAGAAATATCTGAATGAATTAAAAAAAAATGATTGCAGGAAATTTTATTTACAAGGAAGAAAATAATTCCAAATTTTCCAAGCAACTTAGGAGCATAATTTCTTTTGAAAGTCTCAATTTAATATATCATTATATCACATTGAATTTAAAAGAAGGCTTGAGAACCTAGGCATTTGAAGAATTTCTGCCACAACATCAAACTTGAATCTCTGAGTTAAATGCAATAAAGCAATGTGTACAATGAAAATTTAGTGTAGCTGTCCAGTGCCTTGCAGCCAATGTTACTTCATTTCCAAAATCAGAGCCAGCACTTGGTCTGTGCTGTAAAGAGCATATTTTCTCAGAATCTATCCAGGTAGGGGAGAGATTGCTATCTGAGCTCTTGCACATAGCAAACGACTGCCTACAGGTACTTAAGGGATAAGCAAAACTCAGGAGCAATTACTGCCCCACATTGTCCCATACCTGCACTGCCCAGTCTGCCATCTCCAGGAACAGACATGCCCTCTCTCCCATTGCACCTTTGGAGCATACAGGACCCCAGGCTCGCTACACCCAGCTCCGAGCAGAACAGAGTAACTCATGAAATAGGAAGATAAGTTTCGCTGTCTTGGGGAAAAAAGAAAAAAAAAAAGAAAAAACAAAAGAAAAAAGGAGTCTTAAGAATGAAGCCAGCAAGTTTTGAAGAGCCAGCAGGCTCCCATGTTAGCCATATGCCTTCATATGTCTGTTCTGTGGGAGTGTTACAGCTCCTGCTGTTCTATTCTTCACTTTTTAAAGAAAATGTTACAAGGCCACAAGGACTCACAAACATTTGTTGACATTTCTTCTGGGTCAGCCTTAGGAGGCCTGCAAGAATTTAAACATATGGCAGTATTTATTTGCATGAGGGAATGAGTTGTTTCAGAGAAAAGCAATCTTTAGTTGCAAAACAGTTTAAGCACCATAAAGTTGGGTTGCTTTTCTTTTTGGCCAAAATCCAAACTTTTCTCATTATATTTTCCACATTATATTTTTAAAGCAACAGCAGCTTTTCAGTTGAGCTGGTATAGCAAAACGTTTCACAATACTTTCTACTGTTCTCCACACAAGTAATTTCTTGATAAGGGATTCCAGATCAAGCAGATTTAATGTGTGGTTACACTTGGAAAGAGGATAAAAAGATAGGACCAGCTAACCTCTGAAATGAAGGTTATTGACCTAGCTTGTCAAGGGACAAAGCCATGACCATTTGGAACCAGAAGATTATTTGAATTGGGTTCTTAACATGGTTCAGCAGCAGTATGTATGCATTTCCAAGCAGAAAAATGGATTTACAAGGCTTTATCTTGTTATTCAGATGACATTGTTCTAAGTCAGTTGAGAGTAAATGTGCAATAGCTCACTTGCTGGCATTCTTTATATACTGCTGTTAAAAAAATACCTTGCACACAGAGACGTGTGCTGAGGTTGTCTCTAGCCATGAGGAAAGGGCAGCACAATGTTAGGCCTGCCCAGCAGCAGAGTGGGAACACAACTGGTGCAGCCCCACTGACAGAGCTGTGCCACAGCAACCCGCCTCACAATAAAGGAGAGGTCTGGGCAGACTGGTTTTCTTTCAGTGCTTTTTTTCCTTCAACATTGCAGCACACTAATGAAGGAGCTCCTGCCGCTCTTTTCATTTGCATGATATTAAATAGGCTGCAGTTGTGCTTATTAGTTGTACAGCACAGTGTTTAAAATGAGTAATTTAAGCAGTTGAAATGAAAGGTCTTGCATGGAAAATGAGGATGCGAGAGCCATTCTGTTTTCCAAAGCATATGACAGGCATGTTTTTAAAACATAGACTTGACTAAGGAGTTAGGCTTATCAAGAAATGTTAACTGACAGGTTATCTACCACATTTTCTAAAATGCTGTGCTCTTTGCAGTCTTTAAGAAACTGAACACATTATATCTTATAAAATCTTACAAAAAGTATTTTATAATTTTGGTAAAATTAAGGTGGTGCTTCCTGACAGGCACCCACTGTATTAAACCTTCACCCCAAATTACCTGTTCTTCTAAACAGTACCATGATAAGCTGTGTGAAACGTTCTGATATTAAGGGAAGGAAGAAAATGAATTTTAGAATACAGTTTCCCAGTTGATCTAAAGCAGGAAAACAAAGACTGCAGCACGTAAGAACTAGTAACTTCAGAGGAAACAGTATATCAAACAAATAACGATTATTAGTCACCACACAACAAATCTGAAGACTTAGGGATAGGATAGGCAGGTCTTGCTGACTTGTGCTCAACAGCAGAACATGTCTATGAATGAAGGACCTGGAGGAAAGTTGTGCCCTCACAGGAAATCAGCTGCAAAAATTGTATTCAAACTCCAATTAGATACAGTACACTACAAATTGTAGTTGAAAGCAGTCTAACACAACAGACACCAACCTGGAAGCTGAATTCAAAGCTTAAGAACACGTAAGCCAGAGGGATCAAAAGTTACATCAGAAGCACAAGGAAAATAAAACAATGAATAGAAGGGACTGTGTAACTCACTGAAATGTCAGTAAGAAAACAGCATCAGGAAGCTGAAGCCATCTGCTTGTAACAATAAGTAAGAGGTTAAAAATAAGTTTTATGTATTCAAACAGTGGCAGGAAGATTTTACAGGAAACTTTTCATTGCTTTCAATGGCAGGGCGGTAAAGCAATTTAAATTGGGAACTGTAATGAAATTTCTGCACAAGCACTTGGCATTAAAGTCCCCTTCCTGCCAACATTATGACAGAAGACAAGACACATAAGTCCATTTTTAACTTTGTGTAAGACAAACAATGAATCCATAATCAAAGTACCACAGCCTGAGATAAAAAGGCATGAAGGATTCTTGAGTCTACAGAGCAATGTCAGTTCTAAATAGAAAAGAAGGACTGAGTCCTGCTTCTGTATAGAATATAAACAAAAATAACGGTATTCAGTATGAAACACACTCATTCTGGGTATGACGAATCCTTCAGGAGTGACAAATTCTTGTAGGATCTCAGTGGTATATGAAAGGTTTTCTCATGAGTTTATGCTCAGAGCAGCGTGGCATGCAATGCCTAGGTGGGCAGGCTGCTACAGGAAGCCAGGGAAGCTGTTCTGCACCTGCACAGCTCTGTGCCTTGTGTTATACTTCAGAATCAGCACTATTTATCATGGGTTTCACTACTGCAAGCCTTTCTGTGCCTCACATTCTCTTGTTCTAGCTATGAGCTGTACTGAAGAAAACGTAACTCCAGCAATCTAAAATCAGAAGAGTTTGCGTCTGTATTTAGCTACTTTACTTACTCTTCTTTTACATGATAAGAAATCGAAGATATGCTGATACACCCATGAGCAATTATTAATGCTATGCAAATATTGCTGGCATATCTATAAATATTCATTCAATATTAAGTCTTTTTGATCGGATTCACACATTTTCAGATTCAGTTCCTTCAAATATTTCCCTGAATTTAGGTTATCAAGTATGTTTGCTGAAACAGCGTATTTTAAGCAACTATTCACAGCAGACTCATTCAAAGAGCTGCACTTATCCATTTAGAGAACTGAAGTTTATCACACAGCAAGTACATCCCAGCCACGCAGCTTAAAATGCATCAAATGGGTCACAGCAATTATCAGAATGAAGTACCATCCTGTAACAATATATGTTAGTGACTTTGTGCAAGCAGTGAACTGCGATGAGGAAAGCTGGTAACCCCATAAATGATCAGCCACCCTCATGGTGCCTCATTATGAGAGATAATTCTAGAATAAGCAGATGAAAATTAAGTTGATGTGGTTTAATATTATTTATTTTTAGTCCTGATGCACCTCCAAGCTGAAGTCAAAGTAAGCCAGTAAAATAAACACCATTGGCAGCTACTTGTTGGTGCCTGAGCATATTATCCATTCTTATAACAAAATCAATATTTATTTGTGATTTTTAATTTGCAAAATACCACAACTGTTTATGAAGATTGCTAAAAGTAAAGACTTCTGCACAAGCACAAAGACAAAACAAACTTGAAAATCAATTTAAACTTATAACACATCAAAACACTTTCAATACATACACTTATTCTTTGGTCACTACTCCTCTGTCTGTTCAGCACAACAGTGTGCTTCAGCTACTTGTAGCTAACTCTCATCCACCAAACCTACCTCTTCAGCAGGATTTGCTCTTGTTACTTCATTTTCTTAATATACACCTTTTAGATGAACATGCTCCCATACTCCAACACTATCATCAAGTCCATGAACAATCCAAGATCTCAAAAAGTTGCACTACATCTCTTCATATTTTTCACTGATATTAAGTGTTATGAAATATGAAAAGGAAAAGTATTAGATTGTTGTAAAGCTTCTGGATGTCAATTTTTCATTTCAACTATTCAAAATAAACTTATTTCTTTTTTTCTTCTTTTTTTAATGAAGACTCAGTGGCACAGCATGGGCTTACTTCAGTATCAGCCATGGTACAGAAGGCTGAAACATGTTGAGTCAGATAGCATGGAGATCCATAACTGCTTAGGAGTATCATAATGAAAAACACAAAGCTCAAATACATATGAGATTGTTACATTCATCTGTTCAATTTAACTAGAAATTATGAGGAAAGGACAATCAATCATGGTAACATGACTTGATGGCGAATTAGGAGCATCTATTTGAATACCCTTTCCTGAGGGAAAGATAGGATAGATATAGTACTTAGAGACATGGTTTAATGGGCAATATTGGCGGTACGTGGACAGTCAGACTAGATGATCTTAGAGGTCTTTTCCAACCTCAATGATTCTCTGATAACTGTTAAAACCACAGTCAGAATTTCATATTATCTGTGTTCAGATGAATGCCCAACAATTCTGGATGTTGTCAAACCTAAAACAAACTGCAACCCAAATTTCAGTGATAATTAGCTACAGTTAACAATTTGATGACTGTCTCAATCAAAAACTTCTCATGTAAGGCTTGGTGATTCCCATCATTTGGGCTGAAATACAGACTTGATCAAGTTAATTTTCCACTGATAAAATACTTCAAGTACCTATTATTAATCAACAGTATAAATGGCTTTGTTTCATTCAAACAAAAAACATGATGGAATCTACTTCCATGAGATCTGCTTTCTTTTCAGTGCTCAGCCTCATTAAATTAGGAAAAAGTAGGTAAACCAAGTACAAGTTCAACTCACTACTCCTCAAAGATCAGGCCTTCTGGACATAGTACTAGTACTGCTGTGTGAGCCTGGCAAGACACTACCAGATCATTTTCACGCCTGTATTCTTGTTACAAACACTTCGTCCTCCTTTATGACCATTTAGTAGAATCCCAAATTAATTGCATACAATTCAAAAGTAAATTCTTGCTCTCATGAGGGAGAAAGCATCCAATTCAGTAAGTAAGTATTAACCCTTTCTACTGTCATGCATAAAGTGCTAGCATCTGTCCAGTAATTCTTCCAGTTCAGACTGTCCTTGGGTTTTTGGCTGGTGATAAAACACTGTCTAAACTTTGTATTTAACCAGACATAAGGATTAACCAGACTCAGTGAAAAGGAAGAAAGGATGAGGATGACTATATCTCTGAAAGGAGTACAACATTTTTTAGATAGCCCAAATGCCATTACTATAGCATCTTCAGTTCAGTTACTGTCCTACTAATGCCATCCTCTTTTAATTCCAAGCTGAGATAACTTTATTTGCTTATTCTTTTTATTTCTCTTTTTTAAAACTTCAGATGATAGAAAGATGTATGAATTGTTCATGCTTTTCCTGTTGTGCCTTAACTCACTCCTTATTCTTAAATCCCCAAAACATGTTTTTCCTTTTTATAGGACTTTTTGTGGATAAAATTGTGGCTAAATAAATGTTTGTGTGTGTATATATATATGGAATGCGTGTAATAATTCAGGCAGAACTGCGTCACACATGCAAAGAGGAAAACAACTCTACACTCCAATTGCATTAAAAGTGATTTTTGATGAAAGACTAGCAAAAGAACACACAGAGAACATCATGCTGAGGGATAATACCAATGGAAAGAATTTCTTTTGTTTGTGAAGCTCATTCCTCAACCTACAGACGAAGGAAAAATTAAGCATCAGCTGATTCTGACCCTCTGTATTTCATTCTTATCTGTACAGTGCTAAATCCCCATAATATAAACTCACAGATGCACTGCATATAAACAAATAAAGGCAAGGATGAAATAAACCTATAATGGTTTCCAGAGAAAAGAATGCAACTGATATTTGTATTGTGTCATTTTCATATTTTCTCTACTTCAGCATCTGCCTCAGCATCTCACTGCTGCTTAGCAGCTCTAGCACATCTTAAGATAACTGTTACCTGGGATGGCTCTGGCCTAGCAAAACACCAGGCAACTGATCTGGAAAAAACAAAAACTTAGCAGTGAGAATTCCTTAGTTATTAAGAATAATGCTTTTTGCAGAGCAGAAAAATGCTAGAATGCTGTGAATTGCTGTGGTAATTTTATATTTCTTGGTGGGCAAGAAACAACAAATCTGTACCAGTTTAATAGTTTTCTACCTGTGTAACTACTACTGACATATCCAAACATCTGTAGAAAAGAAGTTTGTGAGCTTTTTCCGTTCTTTCTCTGTCCCATCTCTCCCTAAACAATCAGACCTTCAGAAACAGACTATGAGAGAGAAAACAAAACAAAACACTCCAGGTCTGAGTTTTTTGTACTAAAAAAGTTTTACAGATAAGACTGCAAAAGATTGCTTAACCACAAGCAAGTACAACTGAATGCAACTGCATATAAATAACATGCCTCTTCCATCAGCAACCTACCAGTGACACTGACAATTCCCAGTTAAGAAGTGATCAATTTTGCTAATTTAATGTTAAATGTGCGTACAGTAACAGTACTTCCTCACACACATTTTGAACTTCAGGCCACTGGTGGCCACGTTCTGACCTTTTCAGGCTGTTACATCCAAAGGTTTTGCATGTAGCATCCCCTACTGAAGTTTTTATGTAATGTATAGGAAAACTCTTCAGACACTTTGAATTACTTAGACAACAAATTATTCCTAGATTGCCAGTAGGACCTTTACTCAAAAAGGCTCTTGTTTTCTAAAATAAAAGTATTATAAGAAATGGGTACAGCTATCTGAGGATATGTAAAGAGATGAATGACCCGGATAAAGGTGACAAAACAAGCCATTAAAACAATCTGCAATAGTAGAACTCACATCTTAGTAAGAATCCTCTAGATTAGAAAATGTAATATTAACTCATATGTTCTATCTTTTTTTCTTTTTCTAAACAGGATCTAAAATCCCTTCTAACTGATACCTTTACAAGTTGGTGATATAAGCATCTCTTTAAAAAAATATGACATTCAAAATACTTTTTTAAAATAACAGATGTCCAAATTAATAAAGTTGCAATTTCCCTGGCACCCTTGAAAATGCGTGCCCAGTCTACATCAGCCAGAAATGGAGGGTTTCAGCCCCTCCCCACTTACACTGGTGTAAGACAAAACCTGAGAATAAATATTTCAGCTGGCAAAGAGGAGTCATTTCTGCTATATGAGTTTTATTCATGAGCTGATAAAAGCACTGCTTTGCCAACACATGCTGTGCTTGAACGAAGGATTGTTATTGATATAGATGTCCTGGTATAACTATATTAGCAAACACTTTCTGCTGCAGAACAAGTCCAAAACCATACCTCCTTCAGAAAGATTTTTTATTTTCTTTAAATTTCTGAAGTGAGAAATGATTTAATTTTGGAGCAAAAGACTGTATTAGATAGTTAACATAGGAAATTAATAAATGTAGTGTCTTTTCAGGCAATTTCTGTTTTTTGCTTTTGTCCCAACCTAAAACTAATTAGACATACTAATAAGAGATAATTTTAGAACTCTGACCCATAAAGTCCATTTCTGCTCCATCAGTCAAACCTGGAAGATTTCTCCTGTACTCAGCATGCTAAACTGAGACTGCTCCTACCAGGTTAAATGAAACAGAAGACTCTCCACTGACTACACCTACAGTTCCATGCCCTCCTGAGTAACTGAGGAAAGCCATACAAGCACTGACAACGCATTTTGCATCAGAGAACAGATAGAACCTGCAGTGTAAAACTGAGCATGATGGGTGATTCTCTGTATACAACACATCTGATGAATCAAACCATTATTTCCACTAGGGTTATAACTAAAACTGTAACACGTTTAATATATATATGTATGCATACATGCGTATGATTGTATGCAGCTGTAAATCCCATTCCAAAACCAGGATTTAGGCAATATTGCACTTCTCAAAAATATCAAGAGGAAAATGTGTGCCTGCAAACATATCCATATATTCTGTCCTAAACGGAAATAAGAGGCAGAAAAACCCAAATGTGGAAACTAATTTCAGAGGAATTTTACTGACATGATAGGGGAGCTGCAATCCCTCTTAAGTTTGATCTTCCATCTTATCAAAGGGAAAATTTGCCTTTGACAACTCTTACATGAGTCATTTACTAACAATACTAAGGGAAGGAATTAATTTTCCTCTGAATTAAAAATTCTCTCCTGGAAGAAGAAACCTAGAAGTATTTAAAAATCACAGCAAGTGTGTTGCATTATGATTTTGCCTATTTTAGAATCTGAGAAGCAATTACTTCCAAGTAGTAAATGTCCCTTCTTTTCTGCACAAAGAAATACCACTACCAGATCAATGAGTGAAATAGACGCTTTGTAACATTATGAAAGAAAAGAGATAATAATGTCAGTTCAAGAACATGAAAAAAAAAGAAATCTACTGAAATTCCATACAATAATACTTAGAGAAAATATTTTGAAGAAATTTCTAGACTATATTGATTTATTATTTTTTCTTTTGAAAGAAGTTCCTTGGGAAACTATTACAGTCATAATTATCTGAATTTTGTTTCATTCAGTGGTATCCTCATCATCTTGAGAAACAGTTTACCACAGAAATAAAATATTTACATTTCCTCCACTTCAAATGCCAGGGAAAAATAATAAAAAAGAATCAGTAGGCTTTTTTTTTTTTTTTTTTTTTTTGTGTGTGTGTGTGTGTGTGTGTGTGTGTGTGTGTGGTTTTGGTTTAGTTTTGGTTTTTTTCAATTGGAAACCTGCAAGTGATCTAATAGACCTTAAAGAGTTTTCACATCTCAATGGTAAGGCAAAGGTTAAGGATTTACATACAAGACAATTAATCAAAAATACACCCCTTGGCTTTCTCGGGCTCAGTGAGACTGTAGGTAGATATGCAATATCTAATTTGAAAGAGCATGAGAGTCATTTTACATGGAAAAAATAGAGCTTCTTTTCAATGAGCTGAAGAATGTCAATCCTGAAAAACTGTGACAATTTAAATTCCACTCCCTATTTCTTTATTATCAGAATATTTTAAGGTCAGCTTTGGCATTCCCCAACGGGAAAATCTCTACTTCAATAGTTTTTCTTCCTAGCTGACTTCAGAAGAAACAGCTTACATTAGGATGCTGTTATTTAATGCCTGCAGTTCGGAAGAACCAGACTGATTTACAGGGTGCAGTCCAGGTTTAGGTAATTAAAGCCTGTACAGCTGAAGGAGTTGGAAGGGCTTTAGTAGCTTTATCTTGATCATTCAACAGAAGAAACTCTTCTGACAACCACTTAGGCTCAGTGCCATGTAAATAGTCTGGCATAAGTAATTCAATCCTCTTCACTCAGCTTCCTCGTAGTAATCTGTGGCCTCTTCAAAAGGCTTCTAATACTATTTGCTTCTGAGGATAAGATGCATATTATCTAACTGGTCTAGTGCTCTGCAGATCATATAATACCCAAAAATTTGAAGTATATAATCAGGGTCAGAGTAAAAATAATAATAATAAAAATAAAAGAGGATATTCCCTACAGTAAATGTGTTTTAAGTTTGAACTGAGTTTTGGTAATCTACTGTACACAGCAGTCTGAACACTTAGATCTGACCCATTAAAATTCAACAGTAAAAATCCCATTGAGTTCAAGGAGTTCAATAATGTGGAAAGGGAATCCATGGTATGAGTATTTAAAAATGGGCAATAGAGACAAAAGCTAAAAGAAAGGTCCAGGCACTGAAAAGATGAAAGGCAAAGCAATATGGGGGTGAAAAGTCAAGAATAAGAATCCATTTTCTCTCTGTCTTCTTTAATGTAAGAGGAATAAAAAGAAATTTTATTTGATAGAGTGCACATGGAACAAAGAAGATCCATGTTCTTCCTAGCTCTGGCAGCGCTTACTCTACCTTTTATTTCGGTTCTCATGACAGAGCCCATAAACATAGTTCGCTGCAGAATTAAACTTAACATGAAACAGAAATTTTAAGCACATCACCTCCACAAACTTTCCTTTTACCTATATTTAAACATATTAATATATCCTGAAAATTATTGACCCCTTCCTCATAAATATGTAATGAAATTCCTTTGATATCAGCTTCAATCAAGATGACATAAAATTGCTTATAATCCCCTATCACAACATTATACCCTGCTAGAAATCACTGCTAACGCTTCAGAAAGGAAAAATCGAGACAGTGATGTCAGTAATACATCAGTTTCAGTCAGTAATGTTTGTTAGTCACACTTGGAGTCAAGGTTCCCTTTCTCCAAGAACACTCAGAAATCATAGCTTCCCCAATAAATCCTTGGATATTTCTCGAAGGAGCAATGATGCATGTCCTGTATTCAGTGACATAAAGCAAAGCTGAGAGATAATTATCCTTTGAGCACAGAGTCAGCACAGTGTAAAAAAGGTGCCAAAAATCCCAGCGCTGTCATTAACTGCTGCTGGCTGCTTGTCATCTGAGAGCAGAGGACAGCCCATCATCCTGTGCTGGTAGAAGGGGAGATGAGAACATACCTGTACACAGTAGGATATTTATAAAATCTAATCATGATCGAAAAAAATACAGAAATTGCCTCACAAAGAGTTGTAGCACTTATTTCAGTTACATGACATTTCATTTTTCCTCTGGAGCCAGCAATGTCATATTGCTGATCTTTTCCTGATTTAAAGCTAACTTTCCAAAAACCTATTAAATACTGAATTTTGTATAGCACCTGAATTGAAACAGGATCAAGAAATGAAAGAATCACTAAATTTGTAGAATATTTTTTTCTATTTGTAGCTATTTCCTTTGAAAGCTGCCAACATCAGTATTGTTAACTTTCTTAAAAGCAAGTTTTTAAAAGGAAAGAAATTGTCTCAATGCAAAGTGGGTTTGAATGGTAACTAACATAGAGGAGGAGTACACATTCAGACCTTGGTCACTGTCCCCGGCCACTCAGGCAGCTATGGCACAGCTACTTCAAAAATGTGCATGCACTCAAAGCACAGTCACACAGAACGCAGCAGATAAGTTTCAATGCATATAGACAGCAAACAAGACATGCAATAAGAGACCAACATTTTCAAGCTTAATGTGGCACAAAAGGAGAGCCTGAGAAATCAGCTTGCACCACTACTGCACATACTGGAAGAACATGCTTGTTACATAACACCTTCAGATGATACTATAAAATCCTATCCCCTGTTACAGAAACAGTACAAACCCAAAACCAAGCTCAGTGAGCCTGACCTGATTCTGCCTGCGTCCTGCCCAAATCTCAGCATCTCACAGAAAGACGACCCATTCCCTTGCTCCCCTGTCCACTTGCCCCCCAGGAGTTTGGAAAGGAAATGCCTTCTTCCGACTATTGGTCTTTCAATTCCAGCAATCTTGGGCAGCTCTCTAACTGGAGTACCTGTAATCTTTTCAAACAAGTTTGAGTACTGAGTTGATAGGAAACCTGCATTTCTGTGTGCAGAAAAAAAGTTTTCTGTTTATTTGTAGCATCACACTATTTATCTTAAATTATCTCAACTGATGAATGTTTTTTTTTTTTTTTTATTTTACTGGCTATCCAAGATTTCTACCAAATTCAAGAAAGAACTTGTTAAACTCAGAAAGTATTTTATCTGATTTATTTTTTATCTCTCATTTCAAGTTGTGAAATACATTGCTCTTAGTAAAAAAAACATCACAAACAGATTTTAACTGAAGACTGAAGACCTGACTACTGAAGGCATGGTCAAGTTAAAACTTTATATCAAATCAAATGAAACACGATATAAACAATAGCATCCTCAGCAGTTAGTGCATTGCTGAAGTGGTTTAGATAAACCACCTTGCCTACTGTATTTTATTCTCATGAGTAGGAGCAGATCAAATACATTTCACTTACACTTTAGCAGAGGTCTGTTCTCCTAGAAAGCTCACAGCAGCAGGACTAAGCCAACTCTGAGGTGTCATTACATGAACTGAAATTTCCCCAACTGAACTTAGTTTAATTCACCCGTATCTGCTGTAAACACAAAGCTTTGTTGACTCGATTAGCCTCCAGGTGCAGTTCCCCAAAGGGCACATCCTCATCTGCTATGAGCTATCATTCCACACATCTCTTTGCATATTTCCACCTTTCCCCTTTACTTCAGCTTTTGAGAATATCCATTCTCACTCAGGCTGAAAGGCAGGCTCCCTGCAGATGGGTGGGAGGAGCTCAGTTGCTGGACAGGAACAAAGAAAAGCTTTGGTGACATTTCCTACTGGCATTTTTTCAGCTGATGCTTAATCAACAGCAAGATTTGCTGATGCTTGGAAACATCAGTGGCCAAAACCAGGTGCAGTTCAATCAAGATTTTGATTCGACTAATATTCTGCAAAGCTCAGCTCCTATGCACTGAGCCTAGAAAGAAAGTCATCTAAGAACTGCTGCACTGTCCCTTACCCCCTACTCTGCAGCCCATGTAACCAGAATGGGTCCACTCTGTGAATATGAATAGCACATACACTGTTCTGAGAATATGACTGGGCAAACAGACAACCGTTCTTACACTGTGGCCCTTGCAACATGCCTCTAGCTATAAAACATCCTCTTCAATAGCTCCTTGCAGAATTTTTAAGAGAACATTCAGTGGGCATGGAGACATGGTAGGAAAATACACAAGGAAGAAAAAAGATGGAAAGATGACAAAAGGAACTTGAAAGCAGATTCAGGTGGTAACTATGAAGGACTGTGTATCACATGCTCTAACTTCTGTGAATACTAAAAAAAAAAAAAAAAAAAAAAAAAAAAGCCAGCATTGCAATGCTGCAGCTTCATAATAATTTTACTTGGCCCTTTTATTCATTAAGTTGCACACCTTCCCCTTCCTTGGATTTTCTTCCTCTCTCAAACAATAACTGATTTTACTTATGCCTACACAATATGAAAATACAATATCACTCATGCAATTCCACTACATGCACTTAGCTTGTCCTAGCATAGACTACAATACAATTCAAATACACTACACTATATAATCTCTGAACATCAGATTAGAAATGTAATTGTCTTTAAATAAAATTCTTTTTGTGAATGTTCTGGTAAAGGACTAACTGTCCATATAGCCTCTTACAGGCATGAGTGTCAATAACTAAGTATTTTTTGTACTTCTCCTTAAGGGGTCTTACAAAGATTTCGTTTGATCAAACAAACTTTTTTACATGCTAGAACATGGAACGTATTTGTTTATATCTTTGCATTATAAGATAGTATGGTATAGCTAAAAAAAAGAAGAAAAATCTTTTATTTTAGTATTGAACATCCTTACCTGGGTAGTAAAAGGGAGAAGGGAGCTTCCTGACATATGCCATTTAAAAAATCTCTGCTAGTTCAAGCCTTAAATGACAAATCTTACATGATGCATGCACTTGTGACATGTCTTAGAGGATCTGTGTATCCAAAGCAACAATCCTCTAGTTCCTAAAACACAGTCATTCCATCCAAAATATCCTGTTGATCATTTTTATTTCAATAAACAGAGGTTGTCCTTAGCAGGCAACAGTCAACAATAGAGATTTCTGTTTACTGCATCTTATTTTCTTAATTGCTCTTTTAGTCCCTAACATAGTTCTGAATTTTTTTAAATAAACTTTATATATAAACAGTCAATAAAGGTCTCTTCCCATTCTGTGTAAGAATGTTTACCTTCAGTACATATCAGGAGCACAAACAGTAGTGGGTTTACACGTTCTCTTTTGCTGGCAGAGAACACAGTCCAGTTTTCATCTTGCTTTGGCAATTCAGTATGACTTTTTACCTACTTATTCATCTTTCTAAGGATACTTCTCTGTAATAAATGTTCTCTAAAACTCAAAGGCTTGTGTAATTGAATTAACAGGTTTATAGAAAATAAGTTATAACCAAAATTGCAAAGGTGGGGGTGGGGAAAGAAGGAATATTTCAGCAAGATGCAGCCTGTTATGTAAATTTATCACCGCATGCCATACATAATGAATAAACCTTGTGCTCTTAACACTTTGATTATAGACTATACAGACAATGCAAATTAAAATTCCTGCTGCTCTATAAATGCAATGAGAGGAAATTATGTAAATTTTAACACATTAGATTGATTTGGTTGAAATGAAACCTGTTCCACTTGATGTTTTAGAGGAAGAGCCACAATTACAATGATTGAGAAAGTGCAGTGTTAATGAAGTGTGTTATTGCTAATCAATTCCTCCTCCTCTGGTAATGGCGCAGGCATGTGCACAGTCACTACATCATTCACAGGCAAGCATAACCTCTCACACCAGCACACAGTTTACATGGCAGAAATTAAAGCTTCCATAAAGTCACACATATATAAGTCGTAATTAATAGAAAAGATTCCTCAGTAAAACTGTGACAGATATTCAAGAAAGGTGTACAAATACACACGCATATGTATGCCTACACACCTATATACAGGTAGAATTTTGGCAATACTGCCTGGCTGACTACTACTGTACTGTCTTGAAAGCTCCTGTAGCTTTGATGTGATACCAACCAAGTACCTTTGAGCTCAATAATCACCTTTCTATTGGCTGATCTCTTGGAAAATATGAAATGAGACTATCATATGGTAATGATCTGAACAACTTAGTTAACTAAAATGAAAAGCAAGGTTTGTCAAGCTTATAAGGAAGTCTCCACTCAAACTGAAGAAATTCAAAAGATTAGAATTAATCTACTTTCACACTAATCTAAGAAGCATGTCACTCCAAGCACCGTGGCACTGGTTTAAACAAAATATTTTGGGGAGCTCTACATCAGCACGGCAATAACATGCAGGATACTGCATAACTTATCTTAATTATACATGAGATAATGTATTAGAATATTTAAAATAATTTTGCATTTTGCCTTCCTTAGTTCTGCAAAACTTTCCATGGCAATTTGAAAAAGACATATTTCCATTTGCAAAAGGATTCACGATATCAGGAATCTGTGGCATTTATTATTTCACAGGTAAATATGAGAAGGTGGGATGTGCTAACTCATTTTATTTTCTTTATATAACTCTCATATCATTCTTAGAAACATTTGTCACCACACGTAGTGATTGCACTTGTTTCCTGTCTCTACTGACTTGTCTCCCACTACTTTATTTCTGTTCCCTGCTAAGATATAAGGACCTGTTCTGCACAAAGACATCTCACTGTCTTCAATAGCAGTTTGACATACAGCATGGTTGCAGGTCATGAATATACACATACAAAATTAGGAAAACACAGGCAATGAGAGAGCAGTTAACAGAGAAATGACACGACAAATAAACATGCAGCTCCCACACCGAGACTGGCACTTACCACAGGAAATTTAAGTATGTTATGTTTTGTTCATGAATGTGGGAAAAAGAGAGGTTTGGCCTCGGCTGTGAAAGGACATCTGGGCAAGCAAAAGAGAGTGCAAAAGTACAGATAAAAGGGAAGGATATAACAGAATCTTTCCTAGAAATAAAGTGACATTTGCTTCCGCAAGCAAATTCTCTTCTTCTAACAGTGTGCACATCTCTGCTATGTTTAGCGTTTTAAAAATGCCAAGCAGTTTTTGCCTCATTAATCCTGAACTAAGATGACTGCCACTGATGGGGAGAAGCACAGGGAGCACTTGGGACTGAGCCCTGCTCCTTCAAACCAGACGTGTCTATCACCATCCTAAATTCCTTCTGACTTCGGGCTGGGAGTGCTGGAGAACACAGCTAGGATCTCTCCCCTCAGTGTTAAGAGTGCACAGTTTGCAACACTGCACCAATCGGAATCTCAAAGCATGATGTGGTCAAGGAGCCACTTAGAGCTCAGCAAACAGAGGTTTGCAAAGCAAAACATGACAAGTGTCCTAAAATTGAGAGAGACGACATAAGAATGTCAACTAAACCAGCTTACAGAAATAAGAGCTAAGCATTTCCATTTGTAAGATTCAGTGAAGGTATTCAGTTATATAAAATAAACACAAAGAATCACGGTCGTAAATATCACACCCCACAGAAATCAGCTTACTTTCTAGCTCACAAAGATCCTAGAAAACAGAATCTCTCCACACTAGGATTGGGCTTGAATTCTTTGATTTCACACTGCTTTGTTTATAGGAAAAAACTGTCTTTGATGTTGGAGTATTAGAAGGAGTGAAGAAACAATAAATTTCCAATATTCTAATATCCAGACACACTAAGCTTGTTCAAGAACCCCTTGATTCATGAAGGCAAATAATTAAATTACCTGAGCTTTGATCAAGGAGTTGCTGCAGTCCTTTTTTGATGTAGAATGTTGCTGTTTGAAGCTCCAGACAGATAACTAGACCATATGTTCTTTAACCCTTTTGCCACTAGCAGCAGTGTTATGCAATGTTTTGGCATTTCACAGTGATCACCACAGTATCATTTGGGACTGCTTTCCCAGTAGGAAATACAGTAAGAGGAGTCCAATAGGATCTTTATACTAGAGACCTCATGGAACATTTACAGAAAGGCTCAAATTGCCCCTTTGAGCCAAGCAGAATTCACTTTTCAGCCAAGTTAACTTGCCTTACTGTTAGGTTTTGGAAGCTGCTCTTCAGGTGACATACATCTAGTAAAGTAAAGGCATTCACCTAGTAAAGTAAAAGAACTCTCTTAAAATAAGAAAACCAAATAGATATAAGTCTTTCATTCTTTCCCCCCTCATATGCAAGCACTTGGATGAAGTCACCTTTGCCATAAACAAGCAGAAGTCTTAGCCAAGCTGCCTGCAAAACTGAACAGAAACTAGAAGCAAGTCCAGATGCTGTCCTCTAAGCTAATTTGTAATCTTGAACGTGATTACTGTGCTAGAAAGAATTTCTCTCCATAAATGAGGAATTATGCTCCTTTTCATTCATTCCAGGATCCTTTAGGGACATGGGGAGGATACTAAAAGGGTATCATTAGAAAGCATAATTAATATATGGAGATCTCTTACTCAGTTCCCTATACAGCTTCAGCAACATAGCCATGGATTTTATGGAAATATCACCAGACTAACAAGAACTAGGAAAAACACTTCTTTGCAGTAAGACTTTTTCAGGTATTATTCTTGGCTGAAAGGTGCCTGTCCTTCAAGGTACAGCAGGTAAAAGCATTCATGACAACTGACAGCTCAATTCATAAGGCTAAAGCCTTAAGAAGGCATAATGAATATGCCTGGCTTACTAAAGGCAGCAGAAAAATTATTTGGGGGCATGAGTATGCGAATAGAAAGTTGTGTCTTTATATTCAAGACACTTGATATGTTATTAAAAATGTGGCATGTTTCTAATATTTAGGAAAGTAAAGCTTGTTCCTGTTATAAAGCCCAAAGGGAAAATATGTATAATCAATTGGTATGAATAAGAAAGAAATTTAATATGTTTGTTTGTTTGTTTTCCATTAACTCACTGAAGCTGCATAAAAAACTAGGAAATAGAAACCCTTCATATCTGACTAAAAATACTCCCCAGTAACACTACGGAAAATCTGAAATTCAAGAAACAATTAGCATTCCTAAAGTAATAAAGTACCGGAGGCATTTATAGGTTAAAGATAGCCCGCTTTAAAGAACATAGAAACAGTTAAAACACAAGCTTTTCTGCTGTTTACTTTGAATGATTTCATCTCTATTAAAAATGGATTTAACTTCCAGATGGGGTATACCTTTGGGCAACAAAATTTGTCTTCTCTCTTCCAGTAGGCAACATGATTCAACACTACCAGAACATTATTCTTTTCATTTACATTACCTGTTTTTCATAATAAAGTGTACAGTATCAGTGGCCTTCTGAAACTGCTTTGCAAAAAATAAACAAGTCATATTTTTTTAAGGTTTCCTATTTTGTCAAAGTTTTCGAGACATAACTTGACAGTCATTCATTTCTGAAGGGAAATAACATAGAGCCTAAGTTGGTCTACAGATTATGGATGGTGATGTTCAGAAACAGGATTTAATGGCTGTGAGAACAAAATACGGATTTACACCCAGGTCATCAGAAATCCAACACATGTAGGCAATTTGGTCTATGTCTGCTGCAAGAGGATGGCCTACAGAGCCTTCTGAAGGCAGCAATTACAGCTGGCATACTTTCTGACCTCCTGCTAAACATGAAAGAATCCAAGGTCATGACAACAAGCAACTGTCAAATCCTGGGAAGTATCAGAGCCTGACTTGAGTATTTCAGCCAAACTCATTCCTTGTTCAATCTGATTGGATAATTAAACCAATACTAGTGCAATTTCTGACATATGGTATAGTATAGATTGCATTTCTAACCCAAGTATGATTAAAAACTGCCTTAGCCATGAAATTCACGCCTCCCTGTATGTTCTGTTTAAAAACTGTTAACGTAATAATCAAAACCAGCTTAAATTTACATAGTAAGGTTCAATAATACCAATGTCAACTGAATAACTTTATAGACTCACACAGTTTTTCTCTTCTTTATTTCAGAATGACCAGACAGAATCTTAACCAGCAAGTATAGGTGACAAATATATAGTTAAAACACATCTGGTCATAGAAATCATTCTTAAAACTCTGTTAACAATAAAAACAAAAGTCTGAGCATATATTAAATAAAGTGTCAATGTCAATGCCATTTAAAATAATTAAAAGAACAGAACTTTGTACTTCTACTTGTGATTTTCAGTGAGCGTGCTTTGATTTCTCTTTTTAAAAAATAGGCCAGCAGCCGCTGACTAATTTGTGGGGCTGCAGAATCACAGCACATCACTGCAGCATGGAGTACATCTTGGTGTTTCCTTTTTCAGTTGAGTTTATCATGTCATAGTTATAACATCTGCATTTTGTGTATAAAAGCTCTATTAAGGCAGAATTGCTGGTTGCCATTTCACTTTTCATGAGATTGCTTTAATACTACCCAGACTGCATCATTACCACCTTGTTCGACTGTGGAGCTTGGCTGGAAGTCAAGTAAACATACAGGGAGCCACTGAAGATATTGAGTTAGTTTTTATCATATCTACCTGTTCCCACTAGCTTGGAATTTATCTGCATAAGAATTAAAACAAAACAAAACAAAACAACTCTAAGTAATGCAGAAATAAACCAGATAATAATAACTACAAGACTACAGTGAGGGGTTTTATTACATTGGAGACTAAGAATGGGAGGTCTTCATTTAATTCAGGTAGAATTAAGAGCCAACGGAGAAATTAAGTGTTGGATTAGCCTAACCTCAGTCAGAGAAGGATTTATTCACATTTGGTTTGAGGACAAGTGGAGTTGGTTTAGCAAAGGAGCAAAATGCAGAAAAAAACAACAATGCTAGAAAAGCAGAGTCCAATGTTTCCAATAAAAGTGAAGTGACGGGAAAGCAGGGCAAAGTGGGAACGCTTGAAGGTTAGAAGTTCACTGAGTATTTGATTTCATGCTGTAAAGAGGGAGCGGAAGCTAATAAAGTGAGGCACAAGAAATATCATCTAAACATAAGCAAGATCAATAAACTCAAGGAGATGATGCTGGTTTCTCAGGAGCTATACACTGCCTAGGAGCACAGTCTCAATCTCACCAAGGTCATACCGACAGTAACCCTAAATAGCAGGCATATTCCGTTTTAACCCAGATTGTGCAGAGGCCTCAATTAGCTGTGCAGTCTTTAAATCATTTTTGCACAGGTTAGAGGACTGTGAATTGGGAACATAACTGAGGAAGGATTCATCTCAAATTGGCTTCACTACAAGGATATAGGCAAAGATGGCTCCATGGAAAACCACACGCTAGAGATCTGTAAAGAGGATTGTTAAATTTAATACTCAGAATTTGTCTAGATACTTACAACTTTTAAACCAATGTTGTGAAATCACAATTTTAAGGACAGAAAGAACTAGAATGGCCATCCTAAATCGGAACTCCAGTCACTTGTCCCGTTACCTAATCAGCCCTTTTGTATGTAAATGATAAATTGTTTGTATCTAAATGCCAATGTCTGCTATGTTTCATTCCTGCTTTAGAAAAAGAAATGCTATGTAAATTGCCACCGTGCTAAAAAGAATTGAAATGCATACTAATCAGACATACTCTCTGAGCTATACCAGCTATAACTGGAACGAATAAAAAGGCAACAATCAGCAATGGACAAAGTTTTCTATTTGAATCAGGGCCCCAAACAGAATTATCATTCAACAGCTTTTCAAAATTTTGGAGCCTCTTACGTCTGGAAGAAATTGGGTTTGAAAAGCTGAATGAACAGTAACATTCACTATCGCTATTGAAGATCTTCACTGAATTGTCAGTCGCAAGCAAACATGCTGAAAGAGAATGGTGAGGAAAAGCTATCTTTAAAAGTATCTGCTCACTGTTTGCATTGGATAAAAGTTTGAGTAGTTTTTCAGTAACATCAGAGTGGTCATCTCGACAGTTAACAGTGATGGCTGCAGCATGAGACGGGAAGCTTTGATCACTGTACTGCGCGTATTCTATCAACCAAGAAGCACTTGGCTGTTTTAGTATCGGTCATTCCTCAGAGAAAGCTGACAAACGTATCTGCTCTGACTAGAAACTATCCTGTAGCAAAGATATACCTTAAAATCTTGTTTTGACTGGTGAACTAAGATGACCTGAACAATACTTAGGAACACCTAACTACAGTCAATATTCGGTCAATTCTTCCAAAACTGAAGACTGCCCCTTGGAATCAGGGCTCTCAAGAAAAGGACAGTATCTAATCCTAAAAGTTCGAGCGTGTTTTCTAATGCTAATGAGACCAGTAGTTCTTTTCATTTGTTAAATGCCATTTGAAATATTTACTTTAAGATCTATCTCTGATTAGATTATAACTCCAAAATTTAGGGATAAACTTGTTGAATGTCACTGTTCACAAACAATTTAAAGGCTCCATTTTTTTTAACCTATTGCTTCAATTAAAGTTCGCCAGTAAAACACAAGAATAAATAAATAAATAAATAAATGTGAAATGAAAATGTATGCATAAAGTGCACACAGGTTGTATGTATGTACGCAAGGGTATGAGACTAAACAGATTAGAAGATCCAAGGATGCTTGTATAAAGGCGGGTACAGTTAAAGGCATTCTGGTCTATACTTGAGAGTTTTGTTTCCAATATTTCATTATTAAATGCTATCCAACTTTGCATAAACTCTTTGCATGACAGTATCTACATTCAAAAGAAAATATGGTTAGTTGATAAAAGATGAAAGTAACACAGTTACAGTTATTCATTCAGCGGCCAAGATCTTTGAGATAATTACTTTAAATCAAGAAGGGACAGACCATTTAAATTTATGATTCAATGCTGACACATGCATGTATTAATAAAACAGTTAGCATTAATGGAAATAGGGTGTAGTCTCCTGATTCAAATAGAGCTATCATTTCTGGTTTATATTGAACTAATGACTTATCCTTGGCAGAATGATATGTGTGCATGTATTTAACTATTTAACTTAACCACTGAGACCAATTAATACGTTTCTGAAATTTTATTTTATTTTAAAATATATATCAGCAGCCTCACTGGGATAAAATTTATGTTGAACCAGAGTTTCTATGCCATCAGTTTAACCTTAAATGTAAAACTTTCTAATGGAATATCTGATGATAACTCTGCATAAAATGAAGCCTACTGAAATTCAGTGCAGAAGAAACAGCTCTTCAGTATGACCGACATAAGGAACTTTTTTGCCTACCAAGCTAGCTCATGAGGAAAGGAACAGGAGCTGCCAAATGTACCCCATAACTTGAATTTCTATCCTACTTGTTTGTGTGAGGATAGAAGCGAGGAACCAAATTGAGCACAACCATCCAAGCTGGGCTGCTTTCAAACTATGGAGTAGTAGTGATGCATGCTGGTAAAGCAGGGAAACTTGCACTAATAGCACTACACAAAGCTGGAATAGAAGGGACCTGACTCCCAGGACCATCAAGCTTACAGGTATGAAAAATCTGTGATCTGTGTTTTAAAGGGTTATTGAATGTAATTCTTCCTGTGCATCACTCTGGTCTGTGTATGTGGGCTTGTGTCTCCATATAATCACTGGGAGTTCAGCAGAACTGTGTAAGGCCGTACCAATACACATAAGTGAAAGATAGGTACTTCCTACTGCTTACATTCATGCTTCGAAGTCCTGTTCAATTTTGTCTGCTTTATAAGACTTTGTGATTCATGATTGTATTTTACGTCAGTTTGTCTAGAATGTGGCTACTGTTTATTTTTTTATGAACTATTAGAACATCATTATAATAGTAAATTCTACTTGGAAGCTTATTACAGCTCTGTTCACCAATCACTCTGGAAAAAACTGGCTCTTCTTTTATAGTCAGTTACTGGGTCCTTTTCTTTTAATCCATTTACATTGATTTCTGCTACTCCAACTCTGCCTGCCATTGCATTACAATTAAGAATTCTGATGAACCCTCACTGATTCAGAAGGAAAAGGGCTCTTACTCTGCCAAACTTCGGGAAAAAAAAAAAACGCCCAAAAACCACAAAAAAAAAAAAAACAAAACCCCACAAAAACAACAAAACACAAAAGCCCCTCGGAATTTGCTTAAGCTAGCACTTTAAAGAAGAACTAAATTATGGCTCCTGAAGCCAGCAGAGCTCAGTGGTGCTGAGATGCCTGAAAGCCACCGCACCACCCAAGCAGTTATGGAAGGCCTTACGCCTTTGTCAGGCAAAATTAGCCATAATGTCTGCCTCCCCAAAGGCACTCTCAGCAGCAGGCTGGCTGCTCTAGATACTTGTCTCCGAACTCCTGCTGGCTTGTGAGGCACTGCTACAGTCCCAGACGTGCGTAATGTACTCTGGAGGGCAGCTTTAACTTTTCCACCACCTTGAGTGCATCTAACAGTTGAAAGGGTGCTCCCTGCCTTGGAGCTCAGCTCAGAGGATGGGCTTTTAACAAGTCACAGGCCGCTCTTTGCAACACCAGGCTCCTCAGCAAAGCAGTACTCATCTTCAGCACAGCAGTTATAAACACTCTCAACAAGAATTACCACTATAAGATAATTCTTAACTAGTATCCTAAATCAGGTGCTTGACAGAGAACAGTACAATTCTTATCAAATCAAGTTCCCCATTTTTAGCATCAAAGTCACGCATAACCATTTCTACTAGACACATTCACTTCTCTGGTTGTGTATCTGCCCAAATGGACATGATATAATGATATAAAATTCTGCACTACGATACGTGCAGGTGGTCTTTCTTATACACAGGAATTCGATCAGTCTGAGTCAAAACAAAGCCCTGTGTAGCCCACATCCAGGGTGGGTTTCTATGGAGGAACATGAGAACAGGACAGCTGGAAACGAGACTCCTTTAAACTCTGCAATCACTTAAGATCTATACCATTGCATACGGTGTTTTCAGTCAGGATTTGAGATGACGGGCTGTAACATCTTCTTTTCTGCTTCAAGGGGCTAGGGGATTTTGGGAAATGATCTGAACAACCTCCTGTTCTCTGTTTTTCCGTTGTAAGCTCCACTGACCTAGATGAGCACGGGTAAAACGAGATCAATTCAGCCTGCTATGCCTTTCTCCTCTCCAAGACGTCATCATAGGATATCCCGAGCTCTGAAAATATTTCTGAAATATATCTTTGGTTTCGACGCATCATTTTTTCTACCTTTATACCCTTGCCCTTAGCATAGCAGGAACTGACATCGTCTTTGACAGAGGGAGGAAGAGAGATGAAATCCCTCACAAACCGCTGCGCTGGGAGGACCGCCGTTGTTTGTGTCAGACCCAGACTCCAGCTGCGGCGCTCCTCTGACAATCTCAACTTACACCATCTCTAAACTTTGTAGTGAGCGCCAAGGTGGTAACACGACGCCGAAGGTAACGCGATCCAGCGACTAGAAACATGTTAATCCTGACAAACTGCCTGAGCATTAGCCCGAACCGCGGCGAGATTGAATCCCGGCTCCCCCGGGGGATCCGCCGCTGCCGGCGGTAACAAAACGCCTTTCAGGCGCCCGGAGCGCGGCGGCGGCGGAGCGAACGCGGAGCGACAGCGCCCTCTGGTGCCCGCCCGGCCCCGCTCCGGGCACCGCGCAGCGCTGCGGCATCCGCCGGCCGCGGTCAGATGGATTGAAGTCCTTTCTTGAGCGGGGAAGGAAAACGAAAGGATTGGGAATTCGGCATCCTTACAAGAGTCGGTAATTTCACAGGCTGCGAGAGAGTTTCGTAATCAAACACAAGGCTATGTTTTGACCTAACGTAGCGTTGAAGAGTATTAGAACTGCCATGACTACAACGTTCCCTAACTGAGGAGTGGTGAAATAAAAAATAAATTACGCCTCACAAACTCCGAGACTTAAGTGCAAAGTCAGCCCTCTTAAGACCAAGATTCAAGCTGTCCCGATGGACTTTTCCCTCTATTTCCTTAATCTTTGGGTTGGACTCAACAAAGGGTCCATGAAAAAATGGGCCATTTGAAATGGGCACAGCACAGGAAGCTATATTTAAATACTAACAGAAAAACTCAGACATAAAACGTCTAGAAAGTATGCTGCTAAACGGTTCGAAATTAATTGATTCCAGATGAGACCTCTGTTTCTCACACACTGAATATATTTCGCAAAACATCCAGCTCACAAAATGGATTCAAAGTCATCTGAAGGGGTTCACCCAGGAGGAGCAGACATCAGCAGTAAGTCTGAAGTTGCTTCAGATTTCCATGGTGTCTGTGCCGGAAATAACTTCTGGGATTATTGTGCAAATCTGTTACCTAATGCATGCCATGCTGCAGCATCTCAGAAAAGAGAAATTTTAGTGGAATTCTGAACTTCCTGGAATTCTGAACTTCACCCAAACTAAAATATGTCAAATGTTGTCAAAATGGTATATAAATTGAAGCTGGAATCATGTGATATATTATAAAGCATTTTATCTGAGAGATCAAAAAATTGTTCTAATTTTTGTAGTTTCTCCACATTGTTATGCAAAAGAAGATTCAGTTTGGCTGTTCTGTCCCTCAGTCATCCATTCCCATACGTATTTCCTTCTGAAACTACTGACGACAAATTGGAATGACTTATCTCTTGATATGCTCTATCGTAGCAGCTTTTCTGGTAATGAATTAATCTAGTTCTTGGTCATTTCTTATGGACAGACAACACTTAAAATGTTAGCACAGTTGAAGCTGATGCAGAGAAGTCTATAAATAACATCATGCTAATTCCCTGATGTTCTAGTGCAAGGCTGGGGAAAATAAATAAATAAACGAATAAATAAATACATGAAAGAACTTCATTCCAGGGCCTAAGAACAAGAGTCTGTGGGAGAAAGCTGCCTTTTAGGTAATTTTCCTAAAGAATGTCCAGTTCTTTTAACTGGAGATATAGCTCTTTGTTCTGTAACTTTATTTTGCCATTCTCCCTCAAGAGGAAGGAGAAGTGCTTTAGAAGTACAGTCAGAAACTTCTGTTTTTGTAGTATGGTAGACAAAGACATACGCTATAAAACGTTGTGTGTTAAAGTCTGAAGCCCCAAACTAGACCTTCTTCTCTCCGTTCTCAACAACATCTCCCAGCAACACGATTTGCACTGCTCTGCTATGAAAATGCTGTTCCATAATCAAGCATCTGCAATTCCATTGCCATGTACTTGTGCATACCTCTCCTTATAAAATCATCCAAAGGACTGCGTAGAGCCATCGATTTGTGTTTCAAACCTCAGTGGACAGAACTGAGGCAGATGCCAGATTAAATATTGCAGAACTTCCATACTGAAAGTAAATTTATATATTGATATAGGGCAGCCGGTGTGGAAAAAGAGAACAAAGTCCCTACCTGGAGAAATCACACAGACTTTGGAAACGCTGAAGCAAGCAAGGGAAGGGGAAAAGAGGCAGACAGACATTCAGTAACATCTGAGTGGTTGCTTCCCTCCTTCTGGATCTGTTAGTGCTTTTCTCATTCAACAGTTTCATTATTAAAGAATTAAAAATATTTAATTTCTTAGTAGAGGCTGCACAGTCTGTATCGCCATCACAAAGCAACAGGAAGAAAGTCTTTCCCAGGGAGTTACTACTCACTGGAATGCGAAAAAGAAATGAGCATTCTCCTTTACAAAAGGCCAATTTCTGAATTAGTGACCTCATTTGCTAAAGAGGTTCCTTTGTCACAGATATCTTAGTAGGTAAATACTGTGTTACACAGCCACTCTGTCCTTTGTAGCAACACTAGAAAGATCCCCTTGCATATACCGGTCCTCTTCTCAGCAGATGAATATTTAAAAGAGTAGACAATAAAGGGGGGGGGCTTCTATAGGAGGTAAAGGCATTTGTATCATGATGTCAGATTGCTATATGTGCTCCCCAAGGACTGCACAGGAAGCACTTTTATTCTGAAACTTAATGGTATTTATGGGGACCCACAGCCCGATCTATTTTGCCTTTCTGTGGGATGTGCTCACGCACATCTCACCCAGGAGTCTGATGCTTTCTGCACCAGCCCGTGTTTTGAGACAGATACCATTTTGGCACCTTGTGAATAGTAATGCATTTGAAAGCCAGCAAGCAAATTAAAAAGACAATAAAAGGAGAAAGATATAAATCAAAGCCTTTCCCTCGTTCATTCTGGATAGAATATCCCTTCATTTCACGCACTCCTAATTTCTGCATATCCATTTCATGCCTGGGAGCTACAGCACAAGTAAAAGATTCGCAGTTCGGAGCTTTCCGTATCCGCTTATCCGGAGGAACACTGTAACACGGACAAATGCCCGTCCTTCCCCTTCCAGCCCCCTCGCTCCCCCGGGCAAGATGCAGAAATAACAGTAAAACAACAGCAAAATAATAAGAAAGGAACCGCCGCTCAAGAACCCAACGGCGGCCGCTGCTCGCTCGCCCTCTCCCCGCCGCTGCTGCGGAACCCTCGGGCCCCTCCGGCAGCTCCGCGCACCGCCCGGCCCGGCGCGCTCCCCGCGCACACCTGCCCGCCCGGCCCCGCGCTGCCGCCGCTAAGTTTGCCGCGCACCCACGCGCGGACACGCGCGCATCCTCCCTCCCGCTGCCGCTGCTGCCGTTGAGGGCTACGGGAGAGCAGCGCTCACGCGGCCGCCCCTTCGCTCCGCCGAGCGCGCACGGCTCCGCGCTGCTCCCGCGGCTCCGGGCAGTGCCTACCTGCGCGTCCAGCGGGGCTGGAGGCTTCCCGGGGCCACCTCCGAAGGAGGGAGAGGAAGCGAGTCCCATTCACAACTAGACGCCGAGCAGACGCGGCAGCATCTTCAGCCTATTACACTCCACCGGCAGCGGCTGCTGAATGAGGCTCCGAGCTAGTGGCAGGAATTAGAAAGAGGGAGGGAGGGGAAAGGGGAGAGGGAGGGAGAGAGAGGGAGCAAGGGGGAGCGAAGCGAGATGAGAGGAAGGGAGAAGCTGGAGGCTGTTGCTTCTCCTCTATTTCCTTCTCCCTTCCCCCCAGCCCAGAGGGAAGTGAACCCCCGAGCCCGCCCAGGGGCCGCGCCCCGAGTGTCCGCGCAGGGAGAAGCGGTGCTGGGGGTGAGGGGCTGCGGAGCCCACCCACGCACACGCGGCTCTGCTCCGCTGCTCTCGGCCGCGCAGTCACCCACGCGCGTCCGCGAGGGGACGGGGCCGCCCACCCCGCTGCGCCGACGGGATGTGCCCCGTCCCTGCCCTGCAGCGGCTCCTCTGAGGACGGCCCGGGACCACCCCACGGCAGCGTCTCCGCGGGTGGGCCCGAGCCCACGCAAAGCCCTGGGCACGGTCAACACCGTGGGGCTCTGCTGCCCGGACACACCTTGACACGGACAGAAAGCAGCTCGGGTGGGCGAGCAGATGGGGAGCGTTGTGCTAAACGCAGTCACGTTTCCTCACATAATTACATATTTCTCGAGGAAAGATAAAAGTTTCCCATGCCTTTCTGCGCACGGAAGATCTCAGCCTGTGCTGCTCAGAACCCTCGAGATGCAGGGGTGAGCCCTCCCCTCCTCACACAAAGGTAAAACTTGGGGCACAGTGCCCAGGTGGGGCAGAGCTGCTCTGCACCTCGGTGGCAGATGCACTGTGCCAACCCCAGCGGCAGCACAGCCTGTCCCCTGCCCCACCACCACGCAAGCCTACCCCGGCCTGCGAGACGTGCTCAGCCCTCAGCTCCCCCGCAGCACCGAGGTCCACTCACTCGGAGGCTCAGCACAGTGCAGGGAGGGATGCGATGCACAGCCCCTCAAGAATCAGTCTGGAAAAGGTTGGTGTACACCTCTGCAAAAGGAATCTGCCCGTCCTCAGGCAGCCCACCCTCCCGCTCATCCCCCATGCCACCAGGCAGCACTGCTCAGCGATCGCACCGCTCAGCCCCGAAGAACAAGGCTTTTATATGCTGTGGTTAATTAGCTCTGCCAATAACTCCAGGCAAAGAAAAAAAAAAATACTGGCACAAAAAGCTCCCACTGTACAAACAAAGAATTTGGAAGGAGGGAAGCTGATAAACAATACGTCCCAGGGAGGCCAGCAGGCACTGAACTCAGCCCAGCAAGCAGCTAGCCCTGGGCCTGGTGTCAGCCCTGGGGAAGGAGCAGCAACTTCCTCCTGACTGCAGGGCTGGGGATTGAGAATTAAAGCTACCATTTGCTTCAGAGAGATGCTGAGAGTTCCCAGTTCATCCACAGAGGAAGCAGAGCCTGCCTGCATCACAAGGCAGCCTGGGGTGCCCTGACATCCAGCCCCCGAGCGTGGTGCCCACCAGCCACAGGGACAGCAGCTGCTGCAGAGAGCTCAGAGCTTGGGGCAGGCACTGGAAACACCAGAAATACCCTGGGTTGAGCTGAGAGCCTGAAGTAACCAGACAGCTAATTAACTGATCCTGAAGTACTAAAGGCTTTATTTGGATAGGAAAAGGGCCATGGTGGTAAGAGAACTAGCTTCAGGGAAGAAGTGGTTTTTGATAGGAAATGTGAAGAGTAATAAATTACTATCAAGAAATAAAGCATGAAAAGAATAGCATTTGAGGAAGTTTTTGAGGGGAAGTAGCTAAGAAAGAAAGGTGATGCACATTAATTTAGAACAGTTTTGTCAAGAAATTGGTTTTGGAGAGAAAACATGAGAGGAAGGGAAACGTCTCAGAATAGTTTCATACAATTCCAGCCCAAACCTATTGACTTCAGTGTGTCATCAGTCTCCTGTGACAATAATATGAGAATTACCATTTGTTTTCTTTATGGGCACAATGCAGCAGTTCTACTTAGCACAGCTCTGCTGCTGGGGCTGCCAAAATCACCACTTCACTAAAGCCTAGGGCTGGGCAGTTGGCTGAAGAATTTTCCCTTTTTCCCTTCTCCTGCTGGCTTCAGCAGCACAGTGGAGGGGATGACTTTTGTAATTCCCTTTTTCAAACTGCTGAGATCAGGGTTTTTTTGGATATAAAGGAAATGTGAAAGCAATTTCAATCTAATTAAGCATATACAATAGGTACCCATAATATTCTCTAGTCAAAGAGCGTATTGATCTATAATGGAAGGTTTCATTAATTCCATTTGAGGAGGCATGTTAACAAATGAGGGCAGTAACATCTGATCTGGTGAATGCCTTCAGTTTCCTCTCTTCTTTCTGCACTAAAATATCAGAGTTAAGCTAACCAGATCAAATACTATTTTTCTTTTATTTGTCCATCTTCTGATAAGACCTATAGATGGAAGGTCCTATCTGCACAATTCACAGATAACTCCTACTGTATGTTTGCATCACTCTGCTGAGTCTCAATTCTGACCACATTAATAATTAAATTTGTATGTTATGTCAGTAAAAAGTAGTCTCTCTAACCAGGTTGGGCCACTAGCTGGAGATAACACTTCTCTATGCGCTGAAAGTTTTCGACCACTAGCTTATACTGGAAACCTACCTTACAACCATCTGAAGTTGATGAGATGATTTCTGTTTTTTATGTTAGATACGGAAAAAAAACACAGTTATGTGGTACCGATAGATGAGGACTTTCATCATATTCCCTTTTTTATATACTATATTCAGACAACAATCCTGTCATAATTTCAGGAAAACTACTGCAGAGTCCTTGCACAAGACACGACAGTGATTTGCATAAAGAGAAACATGCAGGGAGGAAGGGTACCCCAGAACATCTGCAGAACTACACAGCTGAACTTCTGGTGGCTCAGTGCTCATGTGTGCACTCACAGCATGTTGGACAGATAACTCCACAGACACCCAAGTCATGCCTTGTGATTCCTACCACACATAAAGGTGAGGAAATGAGGATAAACTATCGCAAAGTTCTGTGTTTGCAGGCTATTTCTCCTGATGACTTCTCACCTGTAAAGCCTTAGGCAAGATACTACCTTTAGGAAGGTCATGTTGTAGCCAATATAAATTCAACGTGGACAGTATCAGAATAAACCCAGCTTAAAATGAGAAATCTTTCCAAATACAATCCCCACCCATCTTTACAACATGCTACACATGAAACTAAAAGCAGGCCTCAGCTATCCTGCTGCCATGGAAGTCGTGGCAGAGCAGCAGGGGTGTACAGGAAGGTCTGTACTTACAGCTGCTTGAAACCTGGTGGCAAAATGCAATCAGTGTTAGACATAAATAAAGGAAGTTTATACATATTTTAAACAGTATCTATTTTTGAATATCCATATATTTAGGTTAAGAACATCTGTGATAACAAATCTGCGAAACCTAAAAAAAGATTTCTTTACCTATTGTGGGCTTACAGAGTCTGAAGTTAAAATCTTGCTCATTGCTTGTTAAGTTAACTCATTTATCATTTCAAAATAAGCTAGCCAGTTTGCTTCCTCACTCTCTGAAGGGGTACATGCACTTCTGCTAATTGAATCATTGTTCTCGGAAATACTGCAACTGAGTTCATGAAATACACATACACAGGTGTATCATAACTTTAAGCTGCGCATTTTTATTAGTGTTTGTATAGAAAACCTTGAACTGTGAACTTCAGAAATGGAACACCAATAAGCCTTCCACAGCTGAAAAGATTTCATCAGTGTCTCATTTACTGAATACCTTAGGCACACCGATGCAATAAATGTGAAAGAAAACTCTTCTTTCCACGTTTTGACCCTCTTTTCCAAGCCCTACAGGCTGTTTTCCCATGCAACTTCAGCTACCTCTAAAAGACCTGTAATTTCCTTCACTTTTATTCTTGCTTGGAAAGTATTCAAAATTTTAAAGGGCATATTGCTAGCAGCAGGAGCTGGGAGTTCAGGAAGAAAAGAGACTGTGAAAAAGAAGGATAGAAGAGAGTCATAGTAAAAGATATTCCATAGACTAAACAAAGTGTTTGTTCCAAATGTCCTTCAAATTCAGAAACAAAGAAAAAATTGCTTCCTATGTGAATATGTATAAAGCATGCAGGACTGAAGGAGAGATGAAGAAAGTTTTTCCTAATGACCCTAAAAGAAGGAAAACTAATGAAAGCCACAGTACTAGCACACTGAGAAAAAGTATGCAAGATGAAAGTAACTTAACAAAAGTGTGCATCTTGTAGAATGTACAGTTCAAAGCAACCATTATCCAAAGCTGTTTTTGTTGTTGTTCGTTTTGTTTGTTTTAATGAAAAACTTTTCCTTGTGGAAATGGAAGAATATTGTTGTTGTTATAACAACAAAGTGTAGTTATGTTTTGATATCCTTGGGAAAGGTTAAAACAAAGGCAAAAACACCAAAAAAAGAGTGCAAAACAACAGATACAGAAGCTATCTCCACAAAGTTAACAATATACCAGCATATTCCTTGAAGGACTGAAACCTGGAAAGAAAAGGGAATTTTGAAGTAGAAAGAACCAGTGAACTGTGGAAATACAAATGGGTGCTCCACAGTTTTGTTCTGTTTTCATTCCAGATGTGCACATGGACCTCCCTATCAATGCACCAGCTACACAGAGAAATAATCAGCTTCAATAACCCATTCCAAGTGGTACACAGGACAGCACTCTCAAAACCAGGATTCATGTGCCTGGCATATCAAGGAGACATCCAGATCTGAGGTTTGGTTATCTCCTTTCTCTGACCCCTGCAAGAAAAGTCCTCATTCCTATACCAGAGCAAAAGAAAGCTCTTCCCTTTAAACTGCTGATGGAGTCTGGTCTGATGGCATTCCACATTTTAATTCATCTTCATAATGAAGATAAAATTCCTCATTTTCAGTCTAACTCAAGTGGCCAGACATGGGCCCCAGGATAAGAACCTGCCTACCCATCAAAGACAGCAAAACCAAATCCAAAATAGCTCAAGCTGCAGTAGAAGAAAAGTCCATTTTTCTCCAGTTTTCAGAGAGCTTTTAAAGATAGCTCTGGTTTTATTAAGACTTTGATGTGGCGAGCTACATTGTTTTACAAAATCTAAGGAAGTGGTTTGACAGGTACTGAGCATACACAATTAAACATTTCAGTCATTCTCTGAACTTTGAGACCATCTTACCCTGATACAGCCTTGAGGATATTTTGGGACTATTTTACTCAGTTTTAGAAACTGCCTCAGCACCCTGGCCATTGTCCCACTCCCTCAGCTCTGCTGCAGTATATGGAAGACAAGGCAGGACTGGATTCTTTACCTGTTGTGTTGTGAAGGGGTCTCTCAAGCTCAGGAAAATTCCAATGGCATCCAAGACATCCTTTTAGTTTCCTTGGGTTACAGAACAGGTTCAACCTAGGATCAAGCTCCCCATGGATTGTTTGTACAACACTGAAAAACATTATCAAAGAATAGTATTAATAAGGGCATTCAATTTTAAAAAACTACAAGAGTCTGCTTGACCAATGTAGATTTGCTACTATAGAATATTTACAGTTACAACCTAACACCCAAATTACAGCATAGAAACACTCAGAGAAGGGAAAAAGGGCTCAAATGGTAAGTTGGACAAACTTCATAAACATTGATACATCACAGTGTTTATGAAGTTTGTCCAACTTACCATTTGAGCCCAAGAAAGATGCCTTTCACTAATGGGTTTTTAGAAACAGAGATCAGAGAATTAAATTTCTCACTTAGACAAGGTATTATTTAGTTAGGAACTTCAGACTCATTTATTTCTGACACTGCACATTAAATAAAGAATTGCATTTCTTTATATGTGTGTAGCTACACACATCTGTGCATATGTCATTGTCTGAATGGGCTGTCAAGAAGGATGAGTACTTCAAATACATTCCTCTATTCAACTTCTTTTTTTAATGGAGAAGACAGGGTATACAATTTATTTTATTAGAAAACAAGTTGGAAAAAAAAATCACTACATCTTCTAGGGAGTATGGACAGCTTCAACATGTATCACTTGATAGCAGAATATAACATAGCTAAATAATTGGTTGTAATTAAGTCTTTTAATTCCATTTCTGAGTATCGCTGGTTTTTTTGTTTGTTTTTTGTTTTTGCAAATAATGCAGGATCAATGAAGATAGTTCTCCCAAAACATAAGAAAAAAATTCGTCTACATAATTCTGCATTTTTTCCCACTCTCCAGTGTTTTGCCCAAACAATACACATTTCTAGAATATATTTCTGCTCTGCTATGAATAATTTCTCATGTATATTGGATATATCTAACATCAGTTTGCAAATAGTCCAAACTGTGTCCAAGAAGATTTAAGAGAGAATGATGTTCCTGTAATCTCAGCTGCTAACCCTTCTGTACTGACAAACACCAGGCAGTCATGCTTATCTACCACAAAGATCTTTCTTCATTTAATGCCCGCAGCTTGAGATAGTCAATCTCGCCCAGCATGTACCTCACGTATTTCAGATTTTTATTTGTGATTTTTGTGTATATCCCCACGCTCTTCCAGGTACTATGAGTCAGTAGCTACTTATCTGTCCATACAAGGCCATAATCAAAGGCATATTTACACCAGAATATGAATGGCCATGTAGCACAGATCCAGGAGATCAATCACTATCACGATTGCAAGAGTTCAGTAAACAATTATAAATTGAGCTGTTGCATATAGGGTAGAAAAATAATAACAAAATGATAAACCTCTAGCCATAAATTCTAGTTTATGCCATATAGAACACTAAACCAAGTGATATGCTATCACTGCATTAACATCTATCTGTTACTGAAAAATACTGTCATTTCTCTCAAATGAGCTGAAGTGAATAAAAATGTTATAAGAAGAAATATAGATTTGCTTGACTATTTAAAGTCCACAAGATTATAATTTCTTAATATTGCTTTTATCAGAAGATAAAAATATAACTAGACTTTACAGTTTGTCAGATGAGTCATAACTAAAAACATTAGATGATTCACACAATAATCAATCACAAAACAGGAAAACAATCTCACTTATTAAACTTGTTGAAAAATGAAATGTCACTGCTTTACTATAAACCTGCCATGTGGTTTAAAATTTCATTGATTGTTAAATAAAAGAGCATATTTTTTTTTTTAAAATCCAATGCATAATAAGCATTGTTTTGCTTGAATTCAGATAACTATTTGAAGAGCCTGTAATATTTTTTCCTAAATTTCCTGATAACATAAAAAAATATTGCACTTCATTTTCTGTTTTATATACAAGTAGATCAAGGGTTATAAATTACATACTAAGAAGTGATAAAAGCCATATTGAAAAATGATAGGTTCTCCTTCAGGAATCTCAGATATACATTTATCTTTAATTGATGTCTAGATAGGTACCCTTCCAGATTTCTAAGAAAAAAATTGTGTCCTGTTAGACATGTCTATCTGTTAGAAATCCATGCAAACATTCAGGTTAAAAATGTGGAGGAATTTGAGAAGAGAGATCTTGATATGGCACGTCCAATGACTACAAGAGTTGTGAAAGGCTTTGCCTTGACCTCAGCAAGCTCTGGATCAGGCCCAGCAGCTTTGCAGCATTCACACATGGGATAGGACTGAACAAGCTGTTTTTATGCAGTGGGCAACCAGCACATACTGATGAGAAGACATGTTGGCTCATCTTCAGCACTCCTATCAACTCATCACATAGATTCATTGAGCATCCACATGGTCAAACAGCCACTACAAATATACTACCACTATTATGGGATGAGATCACTTCAAATGTCATGTAAACTAATGTAAAAAATCCTTATGCAACTTATATTTTGGATATCAGTTTAATTTATTATGTTTCCATATTTAAAATTCAAGATTTTTATCCCAGGTGTATTCCATAAAGACACCAATGAGAAATACAACTTTATAAAATAAATGTTAGCTGACTCATCATTTGATCCTATTGGTTTATTTGTTTTTCAAGTTTGTTAACTTTTTTCTACTTTTAAGAGAAAAAATAACACAAATCTTTTCTTGATTCAATATCTGAGATGTCTTACTGTTTACCTTCAATTTTTCAAAATCAGAAGGCAAATTAACACAGATGCTTAAAACATCAAACAATGTCAGGTTTTCCCATGAATTACTGTGGTTGTTAATGTATTGTGGAAAACATGCTCAAACTATACTGACACACTGTCGAATACAACTAGAAGTAAAATATGTAACATCTGAAAATTCAATACACCAATGTAATTCAACAAAGGAAGAAAAACTGCCTAATTAATTACGAAACTAATGCAAATTTCCATGTGAACTAGGCCTCTTCAGCCTGCGTTCAGATTATAGAATACAAAGAAATGCTTCACATAAGCATTTCATACCATTTAACACATCTCAGGGGCTCATTCCTAGAAGTATCAGAGAAAATTACAGATGTTCTGGATCTGCAGAGCCCTTAATCCATGGAAAATGATTTCATTTCCATGATACATACACAGAGAAAGTCTCATCTTTCTCCATTTTCCGCTGCTGTGGTCTAAGAATGCACAAGTAGCCCTCACTGTTTAGCATCTAGATGAACTCATTTCCATGGAAAGCAGTACCTGCAAGCCTCTCCAGTGCAGTAACCTGCTCAAGGTTCTCTGTAGCTGCTTTCTGCTTTTAGAGATTCAGCTATTATACTGACTCTCCTTGTATTTTCTAAGCATTTTTTGGACAGTGGATGCCTTCTGAAGCATTTCAGAAAGAAGTCAATGTTATCTCCCATTGCTGCCCATCATGTTTTCCAACATCTGGCACCCTGTTGGACCAAGATTGGTATAAAATTGAAAGAGCATATGCACAAGAAAGTAAAATGACCATTTAGACTCCTCAGATATTAGTATTCACTTATCTCAGTGGAGTCTCCCTATCCCCTTCTGTGAACGGAGTCCTGGCTATACAACTCAATTTTTATGTCATACAGAAACTATATGGTAGCATATTAGCTGTCCAGACAAAGTTAACAGACAAGTTCTCTATAGGAGAATTGCAAAGTAAAGAATTACAAACAGATGAAATAAAGAAGCTGGAGAATATAACCAATTAATTATAAATGTAATTATTCTTCATACCAAGCTCAAAAAAATCAAACATTTTTGGCTAGTAAAGATGAAGAAGCAAGACTACACATTTCACACATTTTCCACTGTTTATGTCCATGAGATAAAACATAAAGATGCTATTCCAGATTCTGCTCTCATGCCATAATTCCAAAGAAACAGCGTTGGTTTTCTTAGGTTTTACACTGACTTCAGGAGAGCTGAATTTACATCACTGTGAGATCAGGATCAAACTGCTGAGGGGATATTAAAAGGAGATTAAACATGATCTTAAACAGCGATATCCCAGGAGATCCAAGGATTTTCAATTTGCAAGATTTTACCACTGTCTGAGCGCTGGATAAATTTCAAATGCAGTTGCTGATAAGAGCATTTGCAGCTGCCAAAAGAACCTGTTTTAAGGACCTGAAAGTTGGCAGTGAAACCAAGTATCATGGCAGAGCGTAACAGAACACGTATGTCTGCAAGCAAGAGGAAGGGAACTCCATGGGTATCTGTGAGACTATGTCTATGTAGCTGGATTCATTCCATTACAGTTATTGGAGAGGTTTACATTATTCTTTTAGCTATTCAGTAAAACCTTGTGCAGAGGCTCTGAGCACGGGTATATATATTTCAACATCCCTGAAAATGTCAAATATTTAATTCTTGTTCATATGATTGAAATCAGCTCAGAAGACAGATCTGAGTTATTTTGCTTCTTGCTGGACACAAGACTGAATTCAGCACTTTCACATCTGAATATTAATTCATACGATATAAAGAAAGTACTTCATCCTCCTTTCTTTCGTAATTCATAACATCATATTCCTATAGAATTTAATTGAAAATGTATTTTTTCTTGCAGGTCTGTGATGTTATACTGCCATTTGCAGCATATTTTTAAGAGCATCAGAGAGATGAGTGCAACAATCTAACTTGTAAGTCTTGAGGAAGAAGTTGATTTTCATTTCACCCAAATTAATTTCTCATCTGGCATTAAGAAGACACAATATCCATCTTCTCCTCTGAAAGTCATAGGCTCATCTGATAACTTCTCCTCAATAAATGAGAATCTCAAAGAATTGATTAACAAACAGTGAATTCTGTTCTGGTGTTGATCTACAGATAACAGATTTTTTGATAAGAGGTTAATGCCACATTCCCAAACCACACCTGCAATTTTTAGTATTGTGTCCATTCAGTATATCTATGCACGCATGTACAAAATGAATAACCATGAAGTTGGGCAAAGGCACATATGGTTTCTGAGTAAAACTATGATGGTTATGTGTACAGAAGTATTGAATAACATCCACACAGAGAAGACAAACACATTTTTTTGCATTTTTCACCTTGAAAATCAAGCACCGTAAATCATCCTCTTCAGGGAGCTACTGCACTAACTGAAATGCTAAGATTTTAAAGATACCAAGTTCTAAATAATCTAAACTACATACAGACATCCTACATTAAGTATGCAGCAATACACAGTGGCGTAATATGAAGATGTCTCCAAAATTTATTACCCTTAAATTTGGATTAGAAAAAAAGTCTTAAAGAAAGCATCTTCTGTAATTGAGAAGTGAAGTGATTTCTCAGTATTTGGACAGTAAAGGCAACAATGCTCTAATTCACACTTCATACAATTATGTCACAGCTTTTCTGAAATAAAATGCACATACAGAGTAAAATAGCTTATTTTCTATTGCCTAGAGAAATTACACCCTGAAATCAGGCATTGAGGCTGGGGAGCCTGCTATAAAAGACTACATAAAGTATTCAAATGTCAACACAACTTTGTTCTCTGGGAGCAAAGTTGTCACTAGGAAATAAAATACTCTTATTTTTTATTCACTATTTAAATAAAAATTATATACCATGTACACAAACACATCCCACATGACACTTCTGAATAGTGTCCATTAAATACAAATTATTTTTACAATATAGTCTGTGTAGCCTGGAGTTATATACATAGTCTATATGCATTTCACCTCATTGTCCAAAAGCAAATAGCACTCTTGACACTCCATCTTTGCAATTCGAAGTCACCTTTCGGAGCACTTGGCACTTCAGCTTTTGCAAAAATCCAACTATACAACCAATTAATAAAAATAATATTTCTTTTCAGCACAAAATTTTCAGTTCTGTGTCTAATTTGGCATTAATTCACATGTCCTTTTTTGTTCACTTGTTTCAATTATCTATGGTTTAGAATGTTTATTTCTATAATAGATTCACTTGAAGTTTAATTCTTTTTATTAGTCAAAATACTAAATTAAAATTTTAACAACAAATCATAGGTAAACTGCCATTAAATCCAGAGTGCACGCTTGAATGAGAGGAAATGGGGAAGGAAAGCATTTTAGAAAAGAAAATATATTGCTTTCATGTATTTTACACAAGATGTGTGAAAATGCTATTTCTAACTGAAGAACAAAATGAAATGTAGCTAAAATCATTTTTAAAATCTACATGGTTAAAATCTAGCTGCAATGACCTCTGAGCAGAATACAGCACTTAGTTCTGTTGTATAAATAATTTGCGAGTTTCATTTCACCAAGAAAAAATAGCTGTTTGAACTGTTTCCTGCAGCCTGCAGAATGGAAAAATTAGTTTACTACTCAGTATAAGTTTTATGAGAACACCTAAGAGTGGTTCCATCAATTAGTGAGATAACGATGTGCACAGAAATATTCCACTGAACTTTCAAATCATGAAGTTCACTGGTTTCATAATATTTTCATGAGTTTGTTCTTCAGGAATTTATGGATGGGTTCTCATGATAATACATATCCAGAGTGAATATATTTTCATTATGTACATATTCCAGAAAAAAAAAAAGCCAGCATATTTTTATCAATCTTCATACATATTAGATATGTAAAAACCAATGACACTTGAAAAGGCAGCAGTTTAAATGTGTAAAAACAAACATTTATAATGACACAAATGAAGTTTGAGCACAAATTTCTATCTATTCATGGTGCAGTTTATATGACATCTGATGATTGATGGAGATGGTTAAGTGGAGTTCTATTAATAGCAGCATGATGTTAAAAATAACAGTGTCATCACACCATTATCCATTTTCTGGATAGAATAACAGCTAAGCCTCATCAGTCATCAGAATATTGTATTGTAATCAAAGTCCTTGAAGGCACATATTTGAAAACCTAAGTATCTAAACAATGAAGACCAAGTTAGATTTTTTTTTAATTGTTAAGTAAGTAGAAAATTACTGAAATAGTTAAAAATAAACAGAAAAATGTATAATGTTGGTCATCATAACATAACATATATTTAGTGGAAAACAAAAATATGTTATTGTTTTGCAGTCTTCATAAGGCAGTGCCAGAAAAAAACAAATAGATTTGATCTATGTCCCAAAAACACATACACAAACAGGCTTACCTCAATTAATGAAATAGTTATGCAAAACAGAGGAAAGCCATTGAGGAGGCTGGTGGGTGTTTAGGGCATTAATACAAACAACAACAAAAACAACAAAAATAGAAGTCTCTGGTGATGGCTAAGTTTTGAAAAATAAAAATAAAAATAAAAAAAATCAACAACCAAAAAAAACCCAACCAACTTAATTTTAGTGTATAGAGGGGTGAGTTATATGTGGCTTCTAAAGGTGAAAAACTTGTGACCAAGGTAAGGAGATAGTGCATTTTTTAGAAACACTTTAAAATACTATGAAGTGGCAAGTCAAAAAGAACAAGAAGCAAACTTAATCGTGTTCTTAACCATACTAATCTACGGAATGATGATCCATATCACAGAAAAAGGAAAAAATACCTTGTAATCTAAATGAAAATGAAACACTGTCTAAAGAATCAATGGACTTGCCAATGTACTAAAAACTTACATACTGCCTTCTCAACAAGCAAAGTACCGTAACTCCATTAAATATAAATTCTAAAAATCTGTCTCCATAACAAAGCAATTATAATGAGACTTGTCATTCATCTCCTTTACAAGGGTGTCGTGAGGCATGATTCATTACATTCGTGAAGCGCTTTGAAATCCTGAGATGAAAGATGCCAAGGAAATGCAAAGTATTATCACCATAATACAAAGTTGTATTATCATTGTCATCAAACAAAGTGCCTTAGGAAAGGGCACTTTTACACATGAATTAATTTGTGATTCTAACAGCTCACTTATTCCAAAGCAAAGCTTCTGTTGCTATTAGATCCAAATCTGGATTTAGGGAGTGAAACTATCAAGACTATATCCTTTCATTGCCAGCCCCAAGACATCATTACTATAGAGAGCTGTATCTAAATTACAGCTTTGCACAGTGCAGTCACATTTGGTCTATGTCTGTCAATTCAGCACCTACCCTGGTGAGCAGCAGCTGTGGCTCAGGAGCACCTCTCCTCTAGGACATTGTGCTTATCAACTGTCTCCTACCCTTATGCAGATGCTGCTGTAGAGAACAATGCACAGGGAGGGTGCCAAAGTAAAAAAATATATATGCAGATGCATTAAAAAATAATGTGTATTTTTTTCAAAATACTGACTTTTTCCATCCACATTTTGCCATATATTACCCTGATTCCATCATCTGCACACACAGGGAGATTTGTGGGGAGCACTGCAGATGCTGCTCACCAGTAACAAAACTTTGGGGAACCCCTTCTCCAGGCAGACTTGTGGCTGAGTTATGGTTTTCTCCACTGGCATTTCCTACTGACAAAGTATTAGTGATAGTGATTCTTCACAGCGTCAGCTATACCATGTTGGTATTCTGTCACTTTCATTCACTTATCTAAAAGCAAGCAAATGACATGAAGGTTTAAAAGGTTAAATTTTTTATTGATCTGAAAACCGTGATTTGACAGTTGTATATTTTTTTTCCATAGGCTGCATTTTTTGCAATATTTCTCAGTTGAAAAGCATTAAAATTAAATTCCTGCTTTGGTTCATTAGAATATTCAGCAAGTTAATACATTTATAAATCATAATTAACTACTTCTTTCCATTTTGCTTCTCTCCTGAATTTCTTTGAAACTTTTTTGTCACTATTGAGGGGCAGACAGAAAGTATATTAATCGTATATTAAAAATTTTGCAGCACCCTTGGATGGAAGTAACTTTATTGAGGCTGAAATCCTTGGTTCCTGCTTTGGAAGGATCAAACTCCCATTGTTTTTTTTATCAATTTAAAGCTAAACAAAGCTATTAACACCAACATGTCCAGTCTTCACATACGAGGCCTGCTGAGACTTAAATCTACAGCTGTTGGATTTTGGCATTAATTCATAAAACTGCACTGAAGTCAATGGAATTGTGCCAGTTTTCCTGTGCAGAATACTCTGCCCATTATTCTGACATCATACAATTACAGAAATGCTCCGCCAGACTCCTTGTTTTTATCAAGAACCAGTTTATTTAAATCAAGTGTGTTGTATTGTACAACAGTCTTGAAAAAGCTTAAAAAGCCAAGGGAGTATAAAGAGTAGATTACTGTATTACTTACAACATGGGGGTGGAATAGCTTCATTTTTATGTAAATTCCTCTAAGGAACGATGGGTTCATTTTGCCTTGATAATGTTCAAGGTAATGTTAATTCTCAGCGGAAATATCATATCAGATATTTGGAAAAGGTTTCCATTAGAGTTCACTGAAAATTAACATATTTGCTACCTTTAATAGAATAATAAATAGACTAGTTTGGGAACAGTATCTTTTCTTTTATCTCTTTCTGTTGGCTTGGAAAACAATTATCAGCACTCTCAGCTCTTAGCACAGAATGCTTTAGGGGTAATTAATGGCCACACATGCCATGTACACAGGGTGCAAAACAGATAACATGGCTATTCGTCCTGAGCCTGATCAGACATCAGAGCAAACCAGACATACACATCATCATTCAGAGGAATTATTAGAACAGTGCTAATCCTAGCGGCTAAATGGTGACATAGCACTAATCCTATATACCGAGAAGTATTTTGCGGATAGTTCAGTATAATATCTCCACATCAGAGATAGACATCCCTCTACCACAGTATTTACTGATGTTGGTCAAAAGATGAAACTACTGAAGGTGTCAGATAGGGAATAGAATAGTTTGGCAGTGCAGAACCAACATTGCGCTAGTTCTTGGATTACAGATTAACAACTCTTTACAGAAAGGCCACAGACAGAAGTTTATGCTGCTTAAACTACCATTTGCTCTCCACAACTTATTTGTAATGCTTTTTTGATTCAAGAAACATTTTCTTTTGGTATACTATTTTTTTCCCCCAAATCACTGCTACACCCGTTCACATTTATGCCATTGGCAAAGAGAAATACCATGTTTCTTCAGGTATATGGTAATCCTAGCCCCTCTACAGCTCACAACATGATTATAAAAAATGAAGTGCTGATCCTCCAAGAAAACTTAAAGACATGAAAAGCTGTCTGGGAAGCCCAATAAAGCAATATAAAATGAAGGAAATGAAACTAAAGGTACAGAATGAAACTACAAATTGCTGCTTCTGTTCAAAGCACAGATTGCCTAAAAGAATGAAGTATGAATGTAACATTGAAGTGACCTACAGAAATCACAAACACCTGATGTCTGAGTTGCAAGGCAGAAAAGACCTAGGTAAGACATCAAATGCAATATTAAACAGTGAGGATTATAGCTTCAAGGCAACATACAAAGGTAAAAGAAAAGAAATATTATAGAAGTCCAAAAATAAAAAGGTGCTAATCACCATTCAGCTTAAAAATATGAATTTTCCAAAGCACCATAACTAGCCATACTATTCTTGTTAGTATGGAAAAAAGTGTTTCAGATGGATTCCTTCAAATACAAAGCCAAATAAAATAAAAATCGAATAAGAACCTCCTCTTCCCCCATAACAGCCACGCTCTGAACATTCTAAATAAATTGTACTAAAGGCCATTGAATTTGGAAAAAAATAAAATAAAAATCAGAAAGTGCACTGTCTTTAATCATTACATCATTTTTTGGTAAGTAATGTCTTACTGAGTAAGTTAAGATGATTATTTGTATCATTTAGCATGACCATCTGGATAAGGAGTCCCCAGGCTTGTTCCTTTATAAAGCTTGTCATAGTTTAGCTTAAACTATCACTTTAAGAAAGAAAATGTTTTCTTTTTAACTAACTGTTATATTTACTGTTAAAACAAACACATAAGAATTGATTTTCTTCTTGAATTTTAGGTATCATGTTTCCTTATTCAACAGAAATTCGTAGAAGAATACACCCTCAGCAGTACAGTTTACAGCCAAGGAAATAAGGAGCATATGGAAGCTTTGGAGTTCTTCCCATACACTTACAGCCCTAATTCAGTGACTGAAATCACTTCTCAGTCTCAGAAAACACTGGATAAAATTTCCTCTTAGTAGCTCCTCAGGGAACTGTTCTGGGAACAATCCCATCACTATGGAGTAGAAGTACCTATATCCAACCAAACTTTTTGGAAGAGTTCATATATTTTGGAAGTCTTCTGACAGGAGAAGTAACTCTGTTTTCCTCCACTGATTCTTCAAATGTGATGAGATGTCCATTAAGATAATGTTTAAAGCAAAACATTTCAAAAGATCAAGAACAGTAGAAATCATGTTTTACAATAGTAAATACAAAATTGTAGGCAGATGCTGTTTTCTCAAATTAGATTAAAAACAATATGGTGTGTATAGCAGTAATAAACATGATGTCCTCTATCATTATTTCTCAGCAGTATTTGAAAGATAAAGTTCTAAGAAAAAAAAATTACTGTTCCGAATTCTCTAGCAGGCATCATTTATTTTGTTTTTAACCTTTGCATAAAAGTTGTTGTACAACTGATTCTGTTCTGCCATTCATGACTCTATCTACAAGAAATCTCCCCTATTTCACAGATACTGCACAAACTTGTGCTCATCTCGAAACGTTCATCTCATTTCAGCTGAAATAATTATTTCAATTTTAGTCATTGATCTATAGTTAAAAAATTTCTCTTCGATTTTCCTCAGTCCTGCTGGAACAGGTCACAAAACTTATGGCAAGTAGAAAAGCTGCACTGTAGTCAACTTCCTCCTCTGAATTTTCTTGTGTAAAATGACTCATTTATTAGTATGAGAATAAATAGCACATGCTCCACAATTCATGATTCAAATCTTCTATATCATCTTGAGAATATGTAATCTTAAAAGTCCTAGCATTTGCAGATTCCTCAGGGGAAGCCAAAGAAAATCTCAAACTATAGCAGCTCTCAGGAATTTATATGGACTAAAATACCCATCAGAACATACTGAAACATCCAGTGAAGAAATGTTTTGTTTAGACATTCTTATTAAAATCTCCCATTAGACTAATGCCATCTGTGACCCATTGATATTGACTTGCTCACTACAACACAGCAGTATCAATTCAGAAAGTCAAAAACATCTAGATGTTGCACATCTTATACTACCATTATAGTGAACAATGTTCGCACCTGGTAAAATTCACTGGGGAAAATAGTAATGGAAATTTTATGAAAAAAAAAAAAGCAACACTGTCTCTATTTGAAAAGCATTTTGTTATTCCTTGAATGAAGAATACAACATAAAAATAAATTGGATGCAGCACTGTAGATGCAGAACTGTCTGGCTGCTGGAAGAGGGAAACAGCTATTGAGGTAGCAGGAGATAATTATGGATGATGATGGGGCACCTCGTAAAGTCTCACAGAGAAAAAATAATTGATCCACCCTAATGATAAAATTCCACTCTATCTTTCTGTTTCTTCCTCTGCTACTTCTTCTTTCTTTACTACTACTCTTACTTAACCTTAAGCTAACCATTTAAGTAACCACTGAACAGCAGTAATAATTACATTAAATCAATACGGTGGTATATAATCTTGCTTTTTGCATTAACATCAGGAGGTTTTCTTCTTTTTAATGCAACATTTTTAATGTTCCCAGTATGATGAAAATGTATTTTCCATTCTTTGCAGTGCTTTCAATTGTTACTGTAATTATTTTTCAAATTTTGATAAATGCCTCCCTGGTACAAACTAAGATCTTGGCTTAATTTACTCTTCCTGCCAGTGACTTATTTTTGATCTGGGTGTAACTTTACGTCTGTCCATATGGCAACAACTGTTTAATTATTGCATCAGTCAATATTTAAATCAGAATTATTTAAAAGTTCTCAGAATTCTCATTGACAAAGTGACAGTAAAGTGCTCTAATACTGAAGCTGATGGAGCCCTACCAATAAGAGCAAGAAGTGCAAGAGGAAGAAAAAAGTAACATACTTTTCAGATTTGTTGCAATTCTGGCTATCCTATTGTTTTACCCATTACCAGTGGCTTTTATGAATTAGTCCTGCAAAGTATAAATGTCTTAACAGATTTAATAAGTATTTCAGTTACTAAGAGAGTACTAGTTGTAAAGTTGTCAAGTATTAAAATATTAGCAGTAGCATTTAAAATAAACAGTGCACACAAACGAAACTCCGAAATTAAATAGCATATTTCTACTGGCTCTGCACTTTAAGGAAATATTTGAGTTTCACTCTCAGAAACATTAGGAAGTTCATTTAACGTGATTACGCCCACTGGAAATGGTTTGGAATGCAGATGAGACAGAACAAAGAGTAGATTTCAAATCATTTTAACCAGACCCTCTGCAAAAACAAAACAAAACAAAACACAAAAACAACAATAACAACAAAAAACCATACTAATGTTTAACAATTTGTTTGGTAGCTAGAACTGCACCAACATACTACTTTGTCTCAGTAATGTCACTGTGAAAACAGGAACTTGCAGTGACAAATGAAAAGACTGAATTTGATTTTTACAGAAGAATATTAATTTTTGACGAGTACAGTTAACATAATAAACAGCAAATTTATATGGGGGAAATCCTAAATGTATCTGGCACAAAATGTGTTGAAATTGGACAAATCCAAACTGGGTATTTATTTATAATAGATAACTGACTAGTAATAAATAAGGAGGACAATGTCTTCATTTTTTCCCATCTAGATATTTTTCTTATTAAAATGATATTGCTTCATTAATATGATGGGGCACAGTACAGTGAAGTAAAAGGGCAAGATTTATTACATCTAAAAGGTCAAACTATATAATCTAATGGTTCCATCCAATCCTGAAATTAAAAACCCTTTTTGATTACTTGGTCTCTAAGCTCCACACACATGCATTTATAAATGCCTGCACTGCACTACACATGGAATTTCTTCCATACTGCTTCTTCACTTGTAATTGCTATTGTTCTGCACATTGATTTTTTTATTATTATTTTTTTTAGTACAGAAAAAAGGCTAGCAGGGGAGTTTTACTATCTTTTATTCATTTATGTCTACGTATGTATTAAATGCCAGTTACAGAACTTGCCCCATTATTGCTGATAATTTCAACACCAATATTCCTTGTCAGCGTAGCAAAGACTGTTTATATTGAAGTAAAAAATGTTCAAATGAAAATTTTATATTACATTTTCTTATGGTTATGAAACATACAATTTTGACTATTTATAGAGACATGCTCGTAGAATGAATAAAATTAGTATTTTCTGCTGCCTACAGAAATAGCCATAAAGTTGAGTTGCCAAGACTAGTTAACATGGCAGAAATGTAAATTGAAAAAATTATTAGATAGTTTTGAAAAAGCAAATCTAGTTTTGAAATATCTAGTGAAATCTATACTGATAAATACGTACATCAAATAATTTACAGTCCATTCCATCTCCATTTTTATGATGGAAAAGCCTCCTGAAATCAGTATGTATAGGGCACTATTACCTGCGTAATTATATAGGATAGATAAACACCAACACTATTCTTCTGTAATAAAAATTTGCACTTTTACAATGTACTGCAGAATTTTCATAGAGGTAAATCTCTGTCCAAGCATGTTGAAACTAAAAATGTCAATTTGAGGGAAATGAAAAATGTGCTTTGGATTAAACTTGCACATAATGAAGAAAGAATTCTATCCAAAATAAAGCAAACCCCACATTACTTTCTTGAGCTGAAGAATCAGAATATATTGTTTCCATTTTTTTTTTTAATTATGAATTTGAAAAATGTTTCCTCGTTAGGATATAATCAGCAACATGTGTGAGAAAGATCTAAACTGATGATACTCTCACAAAGCAATGAAAGAAACAGATTTTCAGAGATTAAATTCTGATTTCATAGAGTATATACATAATTGTAACTACAAAGGAGAAAGCATCAATTGCTAAAAACACCTGTGATCAATTCACTTTAAAAAGTAAATAGAACTGTTCTAAAATTCCATAGTTAGCTCCCCAGAATATCCCAGTACCTAAAGATCATTTTCTTTTTGTAAATCTCTGTGACTTAAAAAAAAAAAAAATCGCACACACTACATATACATTGAATGTTATTTGACAAAATCATAATTTGAGAACCTTATAACACTTCCATTTTAAACTTTCATTTGCATAGTTTGTTTTCTCATTCAAAAGACAATAATGAGAATTGTTGCAGAGCACAGACTCATTCTTTCTGTTGAATAAAATACCCAAATATCTGATATTTTAAGTGTGATTTACTGCAAGTTTCCAAACAGAACAGAGACTAAAAGATCTCATCTTGTTGCCATTCATATCCATTTACCAAATAAGTCCACGTTTTATGGCCAAATATCGACTTGTGGGGAAATGAGTCTCAGAGCACAAAGATCACTCAGAGCACACGTACACTTGTTATAGCATAGTGATTCCTCAACATTTTCCTTCATGTTCTTGTCATTAACCTAAAGAAAGTTAAATACTGACAGACCTTCTCCTCCTTTCAGGCATTTAATGAATATCAGAATGATAATTTTAGTCTCCCTTCTTCTCTTCATTCTTTCAGAGCAAACAAGGGCTTTTTAACAACAAAATCAGATGTGTTGAATATGTGGATACTGGGAAGCATACAACAAACAACACTGAGGACGGGACAGAATCTTCCCCCCTTCAGTTCTGTAGAGGGGTACATATGAGAGATAGCACAAAACCAAGATCATACTTTGGGTGAGACTTCAGAAGACTGCCTTCAACACAGTTGATGTTAAGATTAATGATACACTGTATGTCCCTTTGGTCCAAATATTGCTGGAAATTTTCTGAATGGATAAGATTTCATGATGGTGCAATTGGAAGTCAACAAATCTGAGCTAGCTTACTCCTGCAGAAGATGTGCCCTTATAAGACAAGCTTCAAAAATCATATAAAAATGAACACAGTATGAGGATGAACACAATTCCAAATCTAACTTTACTGATTTAAAAACAAACAATAGCTCTGTTAGAAACTGGCAGCGTTCCCTATAATAATATTTAAACAAGGAAAGACAGAATACAATATGCACAGGCATACTCCAACTATTTTAAAATGACATATTACTGTATACTTTATGAGAAAAGCTCAACTAGATTTGTCAAATAACTTGAGGTCCTGCAATTCAAATATTCACTGCATATGAAAACTGTTTGTTCTTTCAAGAGTTCATGCTGTATCATTATCAAAAAAGAAACTTCCATGTGAGGGCGGCCATCTTGTATACCAGCAGGAATATCACTCACTTTCTCTTACACTGTTTTTTGAGATAAAGGCTTTAAAATGATGGATGTTACGTTGTGAGTTGTGGACAAGCTGATCCCTGTCTGCCCATTCAGATGTTACGCTCCTCCAGGAGCAAATTTTGCTTTCCCTAGGACAAAATATCCGCTTTTGTAAGAAGTCTCTGCAACGCTTCTTAAGGACCTTAAAACATCCCAAGAGCTGCTAAAGACTCAGAGCAGTCTGTCCCAGCAAATACTTTTCCAGTGCCAAATTTAATTGCTTGACACTGTTTGAGCCCAAACACACATTTGCAGGGTCTGTCTGATGCTTCAAAATGTACAAGAGCTATGGCTCCACACTGGGCTTTTCACAGATTTCTTTATCATCGAATAACAAACTGAAACCCATCAGTACAGACTCTTCGATGAGATTAGGTATGTTTTTAGGTCGCAATCTAAAGGCTTGCTAATGCTCACAGGCATTCCTTGTCTAGGAATGTTTGTTAATTTGAACTCCCCTCCCTTGCTGTGTTTCTTTAATCTCCCAACCAGCTGTCTCCCATAAAAAGATATTTCTGTTTTTAGTTACAAATCTGTTTAGAGATAAAACTTGCCCATAAATACACAACTGCATCCATGATCTTTTTCTTTTTTTTCTTGATGACAGTAGAAAACCAACTCCAGATGAAAAACATTAAACTTTGTTTAGGAATAGAAAATGCATTCTACTTTTGCAAAGAATGGCACATGTGTTACAGATATTCTCGATTTTAGGTCTAGTATGATGTGAAAGAGCTCACTGAAACTACCATTTTTTGTCAATTTTTCAGATTTAGACATAAGAATGGGATAAATTGAAGCTCTCTCAGCTCGTGGTAGTATTCTTACCTACAGAACTCCTTAACAAAAGGAAAAGATTCAGTGATAACAACAAAAAACTCCCTCATGTCCCACACCTTTTCTAATAACAGTAAAACAGCAGGTTGTTTCTTTTTTTTTTTTTTTTTTTGGCCTTCCATTGATTTCTAGATTTTATCTAGATAATTTACATCTATTTCCTCATTGTATATTACTAAATATACAATAGTTATATAATATAATATAGTTCCTTCAATACAGAATTCAGCATTACTGGGGACAACAGTTTCAAGTATCAAAAAAGACTGCAAGCCAAAACCTCTAGCTCAAATACAGAAACATTTAGATTTTTTTTAAGCGTTTTCACTAGAAAGGTGTTAAGAGTTAATTTCCCTCTGCCCAGATAAAAGTTCTCTTTTAAAGCAGCCTCTATCTTCAGAGCAGTTCCACTTTCCACTAAAGTGGCTGGATATTTGATCAGAGATCAATGAAACTATTTCTCTCTGTAAATCCAAGCTAAGTGTAAAAGAGCAATAGATTTAAGAAGCTGAATTTTATTGCTGCAGAAATCAGCATTTCAGTGATATCCAGTCAAACCACTGAATGGTTCTAGCCATCATGCCTACAGGAAACATATTCTGCCCCAGGACTATCATTCCTGCACTTATCAACTACCAATTGAGGTTCTGGAAACTTGACTCACAGTAATACTTCAGAATTTAGCCAAGCATATTTTTATATACAAACATACAATTACCCTGGTATTACCCAGTACTTCTTCATTAGTAAACAATTATTTCCAATATGCTTTCATTAATATTTACTTTACTCCTGCTACAGTTCTGCACAGAATTCTGTGTGAAACTGATTAAAAATATAGATGCATAATCTACATGAAAATTAAATCCTACCAGCCTCAAAATACTACAATTTTATATAGACAGTGTAACAAAACTGTGTTCTAACGTAAAGCACAATTACATACAAATGAGTTTATATATTTGTAGTTCAGCACTGTGGGATATATTCACTCTCCCAAGAAAAGTCACATCCAAAGATATTCTGCAGTCTGTCAGTTAGTTTTTTCCATGTAGTTATTTTATCTCAACTCCCTTCCCTGGGAGGCCAATGCCATTTAGATCCTGAAGTGATAGGTGCCTTATAAATACCTGGGATAGATAAAGGTGACTGACAGGAGCTATAAGGAAGCAGCAAGCTGCTTCACAATGAAGAAATACTTATTTGAGCTTTACCTCAAAAAGACATATTTCAGACAAAGAAACTGCCCTTTGCTTCTGCCCATGCCCATTCACCCTGTATATCAGATTTTCTAATACAGTCGTGTTTCCTCATTTGCTTCTGTGTGATGGGAACTTTGACTCTGAAGTGGACCTACAATTAACTCAACATGGAAAGTCTGGGGAAAACCTATAGCCATCTTCCCTCAGCCCAGATTCAGACTGGCAATGTGATACCCCCATGACTCCTTCCTCCTGAGAAGTCTTGAAAAGTACCTGGAGATCTATGGGAAGCTAGGCAGAAATTCAGCAGTAACAGGAGACATTATACTGCCCAGTTGTGCTCATCCTTACACCAGAACACAACCATATAGCTCTCAGTTAATTCATGACAATAGCAAGGTTACCCTGCGTAGAATACATTCTTAATGATAATAACAATAATAATAATAAACAACTGACAAAATGAAGACTTATCCCAAACCTATCTAAATGCAATGGTAATAATAGCAGTTAACAAAATGGAGCTCCTAAGTGCCCTATTGATAAATTAATTAAAGAACTTGTTACAGGCAGAATAAATATCACACACAGGCCTGTGTGGCACAGTTGAAAAATGATCTGACAAACATGATGCCTCTAGAGAAATGAGCTAGCAGTTAAACAAGACAGGTTAATACCCTGCTTACATCCACAAGACATTCACAATGTTCCCTTGCAACTGCTGTGACTTGAGACTAAAAGCTTTAACCAATAAAAACTATTAAACCTTGGCAATAAAACAATGCCAACCGCAACAGACCACATGGCTATGGATCAATGGCTGGTATTTCCTTTAGAAATCATGTCACAGGGTTTTCAGTCTGAAAATATTTTTTTCTTGCTTTAAAACAGCAGAGAAAAGGAAAACTTGGTCAGGTCTAGGAGTAAGGACTAAGCAGAAATAGTAGAGATTCACAGTATAATCACTCCCAAAAGGATAAAAATGAAACAGGTAACTCAGCATTTCTCTCCATGGGTATGCCTCTGTACGGTCAATGTACCCACATGTACTTATCCACAGCTACATTTAGTCTCCAGGAGGAAATATATATTTTAAATAGCCACCCACCAAATATCTATGGTATGTTAGCATCACTAATATTGGTGAGAGCTTGTTTCAAGTAATCAAAGTCTAAAATTCAAGCATTATACAGAAAGAAACACTAGGCCAGTACTGTGCTACCTAGGAAGGCTAAACTCTCAAAATTATTCAAGATTCTCCATAGGAATCATGGCTTTCAACTTTAAATGACTGTGCACCCAGCACAAGTCAGTGGAACCAAACAGAGCTATCTCAGAATAGGAAACGCCTCTTCCTAAAACCCCTTCATCTTTTATCCTTCACCAGATCTTCATGACTGAGCTTTTACTTGCATATTTTTCAATACATTATTTAATATATTTGTAATGGATTATTTAAATGTACCTACTTCATAATACCAGGTAATAAACTGCAACAAAGGAAAGAGTGCTCTAAGCATTGGTGAAAGAATATGCATGAAAGGTTAAATTAAGATTTAATCCTTACAAATTTTCCATCAGAATCCCTTCCTCTTCTTCACCCTCTTGCAGTATCTCATCTTTGACAAGAGCAAAGACGCCTAGTTTGACACTAAATTCAAGGAAAACTGAGGCTGAATTTGCCAGCCTCTGGAGGGCTTTCCAACTCTGCCAGGCTTTTTCTATGTCTTCAGGTAAAACCTACACACTGCTTTTAGTTCTTGAGTTTCTGTCTTTCTCTTTTCTCCTCTCTAAAATACAACAAAACAAAACAAACTAAAAACTTCATTTTTGAAGTCTGACAGAGATGAGAAGATAACCCAGATCCCTGGACAGTCCAGACCTGCGATTTTCCAGTCCTACAATCCTTCCTGTCCATGTTATTGCTAAAGGCATGGGGTGTTATATCTACACAGTCAGTACATTTATCTTAACCAAACACTTGAGCCCAGCTAGGCAGCACTACATATTGTTTCTTTATGAAAAAGAAAAGAAAATGATATAAAACAAAAATGAAACCTTAATTCTTAACAGAATGATCTGTTTGACATCGAAGTACTCTGGAATTTCTATTCTTTCTGCCTTAATGGGGTAGCAGCTTTATCTCTCCCAATGCTAAAGGCCTTAGGAAGTTAGATCTGCAATCAAAGTAATAGAAAAAGCAATACAGGACATATATAAACTGAGCCGAATATCCTCAAATGTTTTCTCAGCGTGTTGGCTGTTAGAAGATCAGACACCTGGATAGTAAATTACTGGAGTTTGATTTGTGTAACAGGCATTTTGTGTGTGGTTAGCAAATGAGCAGAAACAATCCAAAAATTCCCCATAGTTACAGGCATCCATGTTCTGTTTCTGAAATGTCATTGCAAATTTACTTGGGAAGGAGCTTTGAAGGGCAGTTTTCCAGAAACGAATATATTTTCATGGGTCAGTTTCTGAAGAATATTATTGTTTCTATTCTGAATTGTTTGACCTTCATGTTATTAAAATCAAAGTCATGCAAAGCCTTCTTTATATAAACTGAAATTAGGAAAATGTCACTTACATTGGTAAGAAAGGCTCAGAAGCATGCACACATGCATATACACACTCTGCATTTCAACTCCTAGCCAATGTTCTATCTCAGTAAATAAAGGAAAAGGAAAGATTTATGGAAGGAATAGTTTCCATTTCTTTGTTCATGATTTGATTTTTCTCCCTGTTATCCACATATCAGTGAGAAATGTATCCATGTAGAGTAACCACAGGAAGAAAGTTGAAATTTTAACAGATGCAGGAACAAATCTTTTGGACCACCTTCCTGTTTTTTGTTGTTTTTTTTCTTTGTAGACAGTGTATGATTTGTTTGGTTATTGCAGCACTCATTTTGGGCTAGGAGGTGGAAGTGTGGTGAAGAATTTCTGCTTCTGAGAGAAAGCATTAGGTCAGAAAGACAACAAATCTAGGGAGGAAAATTCCTCCTCCATGCTACCTTATCTTCTTTAAAGTCTCAAAGATTTTCTTCTTCCATGATTCAAAGTCAATAGATGCAAAGACATAATGACCAATTGACCTTAATGAGTAATAAAAGACTTGCACTGCTTCCTCCTGCCACTAATAAGTACCACTAACTCCTTGTGCTTTAGCATCCTTTCACTCCCTCTCCCTCTGCTTATCTTGCAGTATAACTAAAGGTCATCTTTTTTAAAGACTGTTTCTGCCCATTACTAGTTTGAAAATCAGAAGTCAGACAACATATTAAAACAATGCTAGTGCTACTGGTTGATCTAGAACTGTAATCATGGATAGGTCAAACAAAATGGCACGGAAAGAGAGGCAGAAACCAGAAATAATACGGCAGAAGCCAAAGGTGAAGAGAGAAAGATATTTCTTAATGGCACAAGCACTTCATAATGGATATTTTCCTCAAAAAGCTTAATTTTACATATATGACTTCTTATCGTTACTACAAGCTGAATTATAAATCATTTCACCTCAGCATTTTTTTCTACAAGACTTTTAAAATATTTTTTGATTGTTCAAGCCACCATGACTCCCAACTGTACAGAGCTTGGCACGAGTGGGAAGCAGGAGGTGTATGTAATACCTGTAGAAAAATACCCCAGTAGCTGAAATGAGCATTACATGTTAAATACCCTGCAATGACTTAAGCAACACACTCACACTTACAACTTCTGATCACTGTCAGGGCATAACAGGAAACTCCCCAATCCAGAAACACAGAGTTCAGACGCTGAGAGTTTAGAGGGAAGAGCAGTTGACAGAGGTGGAGAGAAGGAACAGAATACTGTAGTAGAGAAGAGAAACAATAAAGGATGAAGAAATGCTACTTTTCTATGGGAAGTTTTTGTTGGCTGGATTAATAGTTGAAGCTCAGATAAGGGAAAATAGAAGCACTCAAAATGCACGCGCACACACACACGTGTTTTCCAGTGAGGAGCAAGAAATGTCAAACATTCCAAACAAGTGCTGGTAAGACTTCAGTCTCCTAATCATCTTATATATTCTGTCACAGAAGTATTTATTATTGAAAGATTAAAAGGAGTTCTAAAACAGATTACTGGCATTATTTCTGGACCCAATGTCCATAAACCCAAGTTCTAAAGTGAGTGTCAAGACTCAGGGCACAGAGGGAGAGAAAAATAAGAATTAATGAATTCAGCTTTGCTTTTGTAAGGCACTCCCTCCCAATCTCATGCTGATAAAACCTTTATGCCACTCCATCATATATTCTCTCTCTCTCCCTCAATTTTAATTTGAGTTTTCCCACATCATATGTAACATATGCAGAATACATGATGGTGCTCGGTATAAAGGTTTCATTAGCACTCATTTGGGATGCAGCATAACTCCCTTATGATTTCAAAACATGGAAGTGAGGGAACCAATCCAAGTACCTCCTGCTGAAACATTTATAATGCAACAAACTATCACCCACTTTCTCTTTCACTCTACATCCACCCTCCACCCACACATGCTGCCTACCCCTTTACAAGCTCATTTTTGTTTAGTTTCTAAGACCTGAATAAACAGACTGCAGTTGTATACACTTGCACCTAGTTCTCATATACTGTACGTTAGTTTCATTTAAAATATTCTACTCCTGTGTTATTACTGGTGATAGATTGAGTTAAAATACAATGACGTAACTTCAAAATTGAATTAAATAAAATAAATAAAATTCCCATCCCTACCTACATGCCTTCTCAATTATTTTTTTTCCAAACAAATGCTGCTAAAAGCTATTGCCAGAATTCAATTACCATTGTATCTTATACAAGATACTTTCAAATGATTGATCATGGTAGAAAGTTACAGAAGAGCTAAAAAACTTAACGTTTTAGCAAGATGCAATTGTGTATCTTTATTTCGCCAGTCGACAAAATAAGATGGAAATGTGTATTTATTTTAAGTAATCAATAACTAAAAGTCCAAGTGTCTTTGAATGTACCTGTCATTATAAGGTTAGATACTATACATAGTCTCTAATTGTACTGGGAAAAACTATGTTAGAATGAAAAGCTATTAGATAGAGTAAGAAACTTTTGGGTGCAATGCAGTGTTAATGAGAGCTCATTACTTTACTGCCAATTTTGACATACTGCATGTTTTTCTTACAGCCCAGTTCCCCAAGCAAAGGAAGTTTTATTTCTCTAAAAAAGGTAAGGTAAAAATATGCTTTCCCTCTGCCTTCAACATAAAAAAAAAAAAAAAGGGAGAATAAAAGAATAAACAAGTTAGACTCCCATTACTTGAAACTACCCTAATTATGTAAGTTAAGCAATGTACAACTTTCAAAGTACATTAGTGACTTAATGAATATTTGCTATCAGAAAATGGCAGACAAGTGCCTGTCAAGGGTGAAGGACCTGCCATCCCTGGCACCAGGCTGTAGCGATCCAGGCATAGCATTGCCACCTGAAGCCACACAACTCATTGGCACAGTATTTGCTTTTCAGCTTCATGTACTGCGATAAACACCAGGCCGTTGCTTCTCATTTCAAAAGTAACAGTGATGTAAGAATAGTGTATGTTTTTATTAGTTTGAGATGGCTTCTTAATGATGTATAGATGTTCTTTTCAAATGCTTGAAAGATGCATACAGACACCTATATGCTCTCAATCGCAAATATTTAGGTATGCTTTGTAAGAAGATGGGCTTTTCATACAGATTCAGTTTTAAGCTAAAGCAGTTAGAATAAAATGGGGCTGTATTCTTTATTCTTCTTAAGTTTTCAAATATTTAAAAAAGTGGTAAAATTGTGAATAGAACATATTATACCAATAAAAAACTTTCTGACCTTTGTAACGTCCATTCTCAAACAAATCTATAGATCAGACTGTGGTTCTTTCTTGGCTTTCCCATGCTGACTGCATGAGGAATGCTGCATTCCCACAAATTACAAAGAATTATGTTAGACTCTTTCTAGAAGGGCATGCATCCTTTCTGTTTCTGCCAGATGACTAAAGGAAATGATCTCATTGTTATAGCTGTAGCATCAGAGCGGCACTGGCAAGGCTGTATAAATCTGCTAAAACTTCAATTCTTTCTTGTTTCAGATCAGGATAAGACATGAGACCCAATCTGAACCTCACCTTACAAAGGTATTTCTCTGTCTTTTCGCATTCCTGACCATATTTTACAGCTTTCTTTTTTTCAGATAATTAAAAGTGATACTGTCCATTCTTTTCTCTTTCATTGCTCAATTTAATGCATCCTTATGTGAATAACTCCAGCATAAGTTAGTTCTGAAAAGTTGAAAACATCACTCTGTACATAAACCTAGCCTAATTACTGTTGTTATCTGTTGATAATGTACCAAGAAACTTCAGAGCAGCTACACATGTACTTTTCTACCATACAGATGTGAATACAACAGCAGAACTCAGCACTCCGTCACTTAGTCATGTGCATTGTAAAGGAGGACACACATTTCTTACATCTCAGTGTTGCTCAGTATTGAGCCTCTCTATCACACATTCATTTATCTAAGGGATATACAGCTGAGAAAAAGCTGTATAATTTGTTCTGGTTTATATAAAATCTAATACAAGATGTGTCTAATTTTAATTGGTCTTTTTGAACTCTATCTAAACCAGATGAAAAATGGTAATGATAGCAAAACATACTTGTTCCCATCAGATTTTCTTCCTATTATTTTATTCTTGCGCTCTTCACTAAGTCTATCAAAATGTATTTTGTTAGTAAATCAAAGGCTTAGTTGCTACTGCTGGCCTTTAGGAGGGATGCTCTGGTAGACATTTCCTAGAAAATTCCTTCATCTTATAGGACTCGTGTGATGCTTCAACACAGAGTCACTTCTAGTTACTAAGGTTTTCAATTTAGCCCTAGGAACTACTAATGCGACTATGAAAAAGAATCTCCGGATCAAAACAAAGAGAACACTCCATGAGATAAATGAATGATTGAATACATGATTTTTCAAAATATTTAACCAGAATTATCTTGTTAAGCACTGTACAACTTCGAGACACACTTTAAAGTGATCAGAGTGGGTCTGCACTGTGGTGTTCCCCTCAGTGACTCCTGCAGGCCCAAAAGGGCATCGCAGATTTTACCACCTGTGCTCCAAATTCAAGGCACATTCTTGTCCAATATAAACACAGACAGTTTGTATATAAAACAAATCAAATGACAAACCCTACCAAAACAAAATGCTTCGCTGCACACACAATTCTCCCTTAGGGAGAGAATCAGAGAACAAAACACGAGACAGATGTAAGTCATGTTGCTTAATGCACTCCTGGAAGGCACTCGTAAAAAGCCTGTTTTAAAAACAGAATAATTTCCTGTTCCTACTCCTTTTCTTCTACGCCACAATTCATTTTGAAATTGGGAATAAAGTTTTGCATGATTACAGTAGGATCAGCCCATCTCAGGAAAATCAGAACTCAGCATATCCTAAACAGTCTGAAAGAAATTCAGCTCAAGGAAACCCATGAAAAGCCACATGGATAACCAAAGCCTAGGGCTACCAGGTCTCACACATTATATTTTGTTAAAACAAAGAGAAAATAATTTGATGGAAATGTTTTCATTATATTCCTTCATAAACAGAGCTATGTCCTTGCCTGCAGACCCTTAAGTGTACTCTAGCACAGTGAGGTGAACATTAAATATTTGTAGATCAAATCTGTTTCTTTAATTTCTATTTTTTATCAGGGAACACAAATGATAAAAACGAATGACAAATTTGACTTCAAGACTATTGGCTCTAATGATAAAATACAGTGGTGTTTGTACTAGCAATATTCTGACCCCAGGCTGAAGAGATTTTGAAGTATCTTACATTCATGTAGGTTGCTCCAAAAGTACTGGCTCCTAATTATTTCTATGGAGAAATTCAATTCCATCTTTGCTTCATACACTCTTCCACATCACACAAGACTATGTCAGACTGCCCCTCTGCTGCCATCTGCCCACAAAATGTAATGGAATATTGGTGTGAAAGTTCAACCTCTGCTGCCTTACCACCAACACCCACCTCTAATGTCATGGGCCATTATAATAAAATAAGAGATACTGCTTTCAGAGCAGCCCTCATAACTTGCACAACAATGAAACCATTCACTACCACTTCTACATATTTATTCACAAATCAATTTGATTTTGGAAACAACATAGTAAATCTAAAATTCTTGGCCTTTTTTAGACTTATGGAGGACCTAGCATCAGCTAAGGGCTGAAACTCCTTTCTGCCCCTCTGTAACACGTTTGTCTAGAAGTTTTCAACATGTCTACCTAGCATGGGATGAAAATTCACTTGTGGACTGCCATATTGAATGACTGTAGTACATCAGCAATATTCTGCCCTCATTTTTGGCACAATTTACCCTGCATTTAGCTCCCAGTCTCTGCATTAATAATTGAGTCTTCCCATTAAGGGGAGTTTTTAGTGCAACTCCTACATACTGATGCATGTTATAGATTCTTAGCCTAAAAAGGGAAAGCATGGAAAGAAAAAAAACACCCTAGAATAAATATATATATAAATCAGTAAAGTTTCTGTTGCTAATTTAACTGGCATTATACATTACTGTATGCCAAGTCTCAAAATATTGCCTGCAAACATATGCGATTATTGAAAATATTGAAAATATTGAAAGCGTGGACCCCAGCTCTGGCACAGCTCCAGAAACCTGCACTTGGGTCAGTATGTTTGGGGTGAGGGAATTATAAGAAAAAACAATCCATGAAGACCCCATGCATTTCAGCAGCACAATTAGCATGAACTATACCTCTAGGGAATGGCTTTCACAATCACCGATTCTGATCCAGAAGACTGCATTTATTTGAGCTGCGTTAGTCAACACCAGCTACAGTGCACATTAACATGCAGTGTAATATGCAAAGTAAATGATGAGTTCCACCAGCACAGACAGTGTTATTACGCTTTGTACAAGAAGTTTAAAACAGAATCTTACCTAATTTGTATGGCATGCAGGCGTGGCTTTGTGCTTGGCTCAGAAATTAAAAGTAATTTGGACAGGAATGTGGAAATTTCTCCTGCAAAACACGATGTTTGTCTAAATACATTAAAGACTTTCACATCTTTCAAAGGAGGCCACCAAAATGGGTATAGAATGTTGACATGTTTCTAAAAGTATAAATTGACCAATCTCTGTACAAGGAGTGCTATTAAAATGCAGGACTTATGTGCTGGTATTGTTTGGGCTCTGTCTTAAGCATGTTTTTGTGCTTTCTCTGGACAGCCTCAGGATAAATGCATCAAAAGTAAACTTCCATGTCACATGGTATTCATTAAATAAGTTAATCATACTGGAACTGTGGATTTGTAATTAAATCAGCTAAAGACCATTCATTTTCCACTGGAACGTGTAGTCTGAGGATATAGGGTGATGAGGAATAAAAATATTCTACTTCTAAAGTATCTGTGGAGTGCTTATTAATGTAGTATTCTTCATCCCATTCTCCTCAGGTGCTCAACATGATTGGATTTTTTTATATTTCTAGGGTGGAGCATCTCAGGACATGGAAATGAAACCAGCTCCAGCAGGCCCCAAAACAAGCTTTCAGTGTAAAACAGTCCTGAAAATCCAATTTTCTGAGTAGAAAACAGTTTCAAAAAATAAAAAAAAAACAACCTTTGAACATTTTCAAAAAGACCCCAGTTTAATTTCATAGGCACTGGGAGTGTTAGTGACACAGTGATTGCTTTGGAGAAGGCCTTTGCAATGAGACCTCATTAAAATGGGCAGACAGAGGCAATTGTCTGTCATTACTATCAGTGATCATGTCACAGCTGAAAGTGTTAGTTACAGCACTATCAAAAAGGTAAAGACGTCCTTAATCTGTCAATTACAATAAAGAAAATCTCTGGCTGCAATTCTCAAAAACTTGCCAGTCTGTCTTCCACCTGACGCGTTTCAGATCACATTCACTATCTACCTAACACACAGACTCTATTAAATAAAGTGGAGTCCTGTCCCCAATTACGGCAGACCTTTGCAGTTTGCATCCAGTGCAGCAACTGACAGACACCTCAGTCCCACTCAGGCTCCAGGAGAGCCCACAGTGCTCGCCCCCGCTCCGAGGAAGGCATTGTCACTCGATGGCTCAGTGAGGAGCAGCTGGGCAATGAGCACACCTTACCAACACTATTTTAAGCTCACAAAACTCAACTGCCTGCGCAAGCTCTGCCTCTGGGTAATTCAAACCGTTTTACCAGGCTGAGGTTTTCATATTGGTTTTGTAAATGTCTTAAGGGATAGAAAAAAATATCTTCCACTATGTAGAGATTCACTGAATATGCTAGGATGGTATATAGCACACTTAGGCCCAGCCTAAAATAAACAGGCTATAATTGGTCTCTTGTCCACATCTAAGGCAAAATAAGTGGCAAGGTTTTAAATACTGCTGAGCTCAATCCACTCACAGTGAATTTAGAAAGTGCTGAACAGTTTCAGAAATGAGGACAAACATTCCTGCAGCCTAAATATGAATAAGAATCTAACCCGAGGCTGTATTTCTCCAAAAATCCTACTGCCCTACATTTGTTTTTCACTTCTCTTCTGTTTTTCACACACATACAGAAGAAAAAGAGTACTCTCCTTTTGGACTCCATCCTACTCCTTTCCTTTTACTCCACAGGGGAAACTCAATATAAATGAGTCATTTCCAAAGTCATGAAGTTCAGTAAAGTTTCCATCTATACAAATTAAGTTCCCCTTTTCCTACCTAAAATGCACACACAATGATTTTGAAGGGAAAAAAAAGAGAGAGAGAGAGAGAGAGGTAATAAAAGCATGGTCCACGTATGAAATATCTCCATCCAACACCTGTAGCTCAAAATTTAATTACTTAATTCTCCACTGGGAAGCACATCCTATTCTCCCTTATCCCCTCGTCCTCTATGTTTGCTATTTACTGCTAAAAGAAAGATTAATATCTGCAATAAAGAATCAATAACGTTACAGCCATTACATGTTTTCATTCTGTATTTAAAGCAGCACCATTCACCAAGGAGTCTGAACGGCTGCTTCGAGTCTTCTGAGATGGGAGTTCCAGAAACTTACATTTTCAATTAGTGATTTCAGCTGAACAGGCACAATAAGTGAGAACTCTACCACTTTTTAAGCTTGCCTGACTAAAATTACTTTATAATTGTTAGAAATAAAGATTCATCTACGTGGCAGATGAATCTACAACGTTCCTGCTTTTCAGAATCTGTCAATGTCTTCTACGTAGCCTCCTAAGGACCTCTAAATGCTCAGCTTTGGGGAACAACACAGCTCTCCAAGCTGCCTGTGTACACAGTAGATTCATCTCAGCTTTCCAACAAAAGATGAAAAGCAAACCAGAAACTTCACTTTTCAGAGCATAAATCTTTCTCTTCCAGTATTTATCAGAGATGTCCTTAGTTATCAATTTCTGCAGATTTTTTCTGCAGACAAAAGAACAGTTATTCCCTTACATTCTCTTAGACAGAACATCATGAACAAATGATAATTACACCACATTACTGTCATCAGCGCACGGCATAGAAGCATTTGGCAATAGGCATGACCTTATCCTTCTAATATTGGTTAGATGAGGCACGTTTCTTCACACTAAATCTTGAATTTGCAATGTTATATAACCCAATTCCTTTTATATTTTCTTCAACATCTGATGTGGCATCTTAAAAGGCCAGCTTTTTATGTTCGCTTACATAAACTTCATGTTCCTATTTAAGTTGCATTAAGGATGCAAGAGATTACATATGCACCTTGCTGCTTAGAAATACAAAGTTCTGCTTCTTTGATAACAGTTTCCTTTCCAGTGCTGAGTAAAGTATCCAGGAATTCAATAGGGATTGGAAATGACATTGGGCAGAAATGAAAGGGCAGTTAAAACGACAGAATAATTAAACTGAACTATTTCATATCTGAAAATGTAGCAATTTAACATTAGAATTTAGAAGCTTCATCCCATAGAAAGCAACTATTTTTTCAATCCCTCCCAATGCAGAATAAGGAAGTTAATGGTCAAGCAATTAGCGAATCAAATATTAATAATGAAATGCCAAATCTATGATGGAAACAGATGTTCTAAAAGTCACTAATTGAAGGGGCACTCTGTCGAACTCCAGGGGCCCACATTGGGCCCCAGTTGCAGATCTCTGAATGCCTTTTTTCCAGCCAGACATCTGCATCACCAATGGTCACTGGAAGCAAATTCAGCTCAGCACATCATGCGGGTGTCACAGGCAATTATAAATCTTGAATTGTGAAGAACTGGTAAAGAAAACAAATGTTGCAGAGCCCTTAAGCAAGCTTGTATGCTCTTTTCATTACAGCTCAAGATACGTGTAATCACCTTCAGATATTTCAAAAATGAAGTGATAATCATTGCCAAATACAGATTAGTAAGCAAGAGTTACTCCTTCAAAAAATAAAAATAAAAACCTACCATTATAATGAATTGCCCTAAATATAATAACATTATAGATACCACACATTGGGAAATAAGAAGGTAATACATCAGTTCCAATGATACCGAATATTTGAGGGTTGAAATTACGTGTCTCAAGTTCTGGAGATAAAGCTATTTAAAACTCTCACCAGGGTATCTACAAAGCACTGACTCCTTGTACATCGTGCTGCTTAATATAGTTGTCAATCTCTCCCAGGTCCCATAGATTACAATTAAAAAACAGTGATCTAAAAAATACTGTACTGCAGCCAACAACAGGTAAGTTGGATTTAGGTTTAAAATGCCAGGTAGGATTCTGGGGCATTTAAAGGGGAAGAAAGAAGGAAAATTCTATAATAATGGCTGATAAAACAATATTAAAGCTGGAGACAAGTGAACTTCACCAAGCTCAGAGTCTGAGTTCAGCTCTGATAAGCATTCAGAAGTCCAGGGCTTATCTTGGCTTATCAGAAATAGCCAGATCCTCTGGGTCTGTAAAACTGAGCTATACATATTGCAAGAGATATCAGTTTTTTTTGTTGGAAATACTTTACAGGCAGAATATTTTATTGCATTTTAGCATTTTAATTATCACTGATTGGGGCTCAGAAGGCATATGAAAAGAAAAGGAAAATGAAGATGTCATTTTCAGAGTTTCCATGAAGATTTCTCATGGTTGAAGTTTTCTAAACAAACAAACAATGAAAGAAAAAAATAACCCCACAGAACTCAATTATGGAATTGGCTCTGAGATGGAATGCAGGCTTTGTTTCCTTGTTTGTTTTTGTAACTCCATTTATAATCCAGCCCTAGTCAAACTAATGAACCACGAAAAAGGATATTAATTTTAGAACTCACCTAGCTTTGTTCTGGGATCTGCTGAAAGTGCCATCAATAATAGAAAATATATCTAGCGTGAAGTCAGCTTGTCAACAAGATGACTGAGTTCTGCACTCTTAAATTGGTTATTTTAGCTCACATAAGATCTTATTGACATGGATATATCTGAAACAATCCCCTCAGACATAGTCATGAGGTTTGGCAAGATCTAAAGCCAAGATAAACTATTAAGCCACATATTTCCAAAGGTCAATATTATTTATTTCCTTCAAAAGAAGAGAACGTGATGAGTGCGAACACGCTGAAATGTGTTGTTGATGTGCTACAGAATGAGATAGCATAGTTATATTTAGCACATTAGTCACAAAATTTAGTTGCTATTTGTTAATAATTTGTTACTGAAGGGATTTTGTTGTACTCTGTTGGCACTGCCTGCTGCACTGCTGCTTTTCCATCGAGACATATCCTGGTACTACTGGAAGATGCAACCCCTCGCTGCTCCTATCACTGGTTTTGAAGTTCTTCCATCAGACACTATTGCTGTTTCCTTTCTTCTGAAAGCTTTTCTCTGTACTTTACTTCACAGTGAACAACAATGCAAAGCCTTTGTGCATATCTTGCCTTTCCCATCTACTGCCTTCTTTCCACAAGAAGAAAGTATAAACACTGCAGGTTCACAGTAAAATTTCATTTGGCAGTTGCTTCAGTATTCACTGAAGCCAACAAAAAGTTCCCGTTGACCTCAGCACACTTTGATTTTTTTTTTTTTGTTCTGCAATGTGAGAAAGCTTTACAGGCAACGTTAGAAGACTCTATTTTGTTATTACTATTCTTAAAGATCCAGGAACAACTGAACTGTCATCAATAATTAGTAAGTGTGGCATACCTTGTAATCTCCTACACTGAATCTACAGCTAAAAGCACAACTGCAAAGTTATGAATCTCACCTGGATTTCACTAACTTCATCAGCTTCATGCCAGTGTCTTTAGGTGTTGGAATGTTTTGCAAAGTCCATGACTTACAGCACTCACCCAAAGCCTTGGTTAGTGGCTGTCTGGGGAAAAGCCCACTCATAGTATCCCTACTGTTCCCACATATACATAATTTTCTTACCAACATATACATCCAGTCCCTCTTGGAAGTACTCAGATGAAAAGCAAAACAAAGAGAATTTTTAAAATGGCCAAGGGGACACCTTCAAAGAACAGCAGTGCCATGAACATTTTGGTAGTACCCCATTGGCTAACCCTGAACTACAAAACACACACAGTTGGACTTGATGAATCGTATGGATTCCTTCCAACTTGAGATATTCTACAATTCTATGGTGTCAGATCACCTCCATCTTGCAGCACCAACTGTTACATTCAGGAAGTTCTGACACTGTCACTTCTGAATATTTTTGAAAGCACTGAACTGTCTCCACATTAATACAGAAGTGCTTAAATGTTCCCTTTTTCAGCATTTTTCTGCCAATGAACCTTAGCTAGGATTCTGAGGTCACTCTGGCATGCGACAATTCTTCACATAAAATTATCATTACTCATTTGAAGGAAGGGAAATGATTGCATGGAGCTGAAAAGAACAGAATGTGAGCTGAAACGTATAACTTATGGTTAATTATATTCAATATCCAAGACAAAGGATATGTTAAGCTAAAAAAATGAAAACAGTACATTTTGTGCACTGGAATTATGAAGATTTGCAAACAGCATATTTGTGTCAGCTACAGATTTTTTTCTTCTCTCTCTCTCTTAAAAAAATAAAAATAAAAGAAAAATCCTTACTGTTATGTTTGAATAGCATTAGAATTTTGCTTTTTCAGCTGCAGAAAAATGGTGTTTACCTCTACATAAGCCAATGGTGGGCGAGGTATTTGTTGTTTTTTATCCACTACACACATATATGCATATATATAGATGTGTGTTTTTGCATATATATATATACACATGAATACATATTTACATTTATGAATCTATACATTACAATATAAATCAATAACTTCACACAAAAAACCAGAAGTTCCCTACTGAACAGAAAATAGTCAAAGTGCAGTAGGCACAATAACGACTCCATTGCAGCATTCCAGCAAAGGCTGACCTGTAGACACTTCTATATGAGTGGGAGGTAAATCTGCTTCTATGTTAACTTAATCTTTGGCCTTTCTCAAACAGACATTGTGATTGCCTCACTGTGCTGCATTTTCTTACATTCAGTATCTTTGCAGGAAGAATACTGTTCTAGGAGGACCAAGCTTAAATGACCAACTAGATTTCAAGCTGGACTGGACCACCGATTAGATGGAAACTCCAGTCCCAGGAGCACAAGTTTAGTGCTTTATTCATTCTTCTTTATCTATTATTTATCAGTAAGGAGAGGCTGAAGAAGAGACGGAGAGAAAAGAAGAGCTTGTAGTTTAATGCAAAGTCTTAATCATTCAGATATCAGAGTCAAAAATAAGCTGGCATGAGTACAACGTGGTCAGCTATTTTATTACAGCCCTTGCTGGACAGCAGTGTGACATCAGACTGCTTCTACCTCCAGGGATCGCTTAAATGAAGGAACGTGAAAACTGAATTAGTTCCTTCTCAGTGGAGCAAGTACACAGCCCAGATCCATTGAAAAAACAGTATTGGCAAAGCTGAACTTTAAAAGACTTGTCAGACAGAAAGTAAATCTTGTTTTAGCCTGTCTTAACAAAGTTGCTGTGAAAGAATAAGAAACAGACAGGAAGAAGCACAACTTTAAGCAGGTACACCGAAAAAAGCTGAAGAATACAGCCCACGGAAAGAACTGATGACACCTTCCTATTATTAATATTCAAAGCTGCATTAAAGCAATAAGCCCCCTACAAAAAACCCAGGGCTCCATTACATGCATCTATTTCTCCTGCTCTGCTATGGAAACCGATTGAATGTTACACTAAAGGCCAGTCTGAAATTATTTTGCTAGCTGGAGTGAAACTTTCTGCAAGTGCTCCCCTGATAACTAATCAATTGAATTCCCATGATGGCCACAAAGTATCCTTCACATATCCAGGATGCTCATGCTCCTTATGAACATCCTGAATTATACATGGAAGCAAATGGAAACACATCGCGGCTCTCCAGCTGGTACAGTATATTCACATCAAACTAATACTCCCCAACATATTGGCAGCCTTATTTTGCATCAAGTGAACTTCAAGTAGATTTCCATGTAGAGTGCAGGAAGGTAATTGGACTTGTCCCAGCTAAGCCATAGATCCATATGCAGAGGCGAAGATTTAATGGAGGAATTTGTAATTACCTTGCTGCATGCAAATTATCGTACATTTCCCTCCAGGCTACTGTTGCTGGCTATCTAATCTCAGCCACAGGGTGGATCCATAAATTCTGTGCTTCCTGAGTCTCTTTGAGAGGCACCTAACCTTTATTCACTCCCTTAGCATAGGTTCTCTTCAAGTAAATCTAGCAGAATGGTCAGACTCAGAGAGTTATCACAAGCTACAACATGCAGACTTCTCTGGATCTGATATTAATTCCAACTCCTACTGAATATACTTCATGCCCTCAATCCCTCCATTCCCAAAACAATTTATTACCATCTCCACTGGCTCTGGAAACAGAAAGTGAACCAATTCATCTCTAAAAGAGGTTTTCAGCCATTTTACAGCATCAGAAAGAATTCTGAAAAGGAAAATCTCTCTGGATGTGTATGATAGGAATATGAATTTGCTATTCAGATAGAGGCTTGCATGTGCACTGCCTAACTGCAGATCACCTACATGTTTATGTTATATAATTCACACTGAGGTCAAGGGCTAAAACAAGTAGTTTTCATGTTTTGATCCATATTAATTGATATAGTTAATGTGATGAGACAAATAATGTAACCCATTCTGTTTTTAATCTTACTTTCACTGTGCAGTTACTCTGCATCGTATACTTCCCAAAAATCCCTAGGAGATTTTGCTGCTTCACATTAATAGCTGTCCCTATCTCCCAGAATTCAGACTTCAGGATTCTGTCTTTGGAGTACTACCACTACATGTAAAAGCCCTGTTCCTTCAGCAGCACGAGCACATCTGTGGTGTTGCAATTCCTCTCATGTAACTTAATCAAAAGCACCCTAACTTCATCACTTCTGAAAGAATACCCAAGTGTCACTTCTGCTGCCTCCACACTGAAGCATCACAGCACCAGGAACCTTCTGGTTCTCTGCAGGAAAATGTCACCCCTCAAACAACTCATCATTGCCTTTCTATTTCTGAACCTGGTGGACACCATTTAAATCTTCACCTAGCAGCTAATAAGACCTCACATGAATGATTTCCAACCTGATCAAGTGTATGATCTCTTTTATTTTTATTTTTTTTGTAGCCCAGGGGTGAATGGCAACCTGAATCACCACAGAGGCTGAAAAACACACAGATGCTTGGAACTGACAGAATGTTTTCCCCATATTTTGCAAAAGAAAACGACATTTTCTTCAGAACAGCCCCAGAAGACATATTCCTTGAGCCCTGTGACATCGACACAACTAACAGGGGCAGTTTAGCACATAAATATGTGGCTATGAAAGAATACAGTAACTGTCACATACGTGGTCCCCTGGCTTTCAAAAAAATTAAATCACAGTTGTTATTATGAATTGCAGCATTGTATTTACGACGGGATATTGATCTCAATTTTCTCTCTTTCACATTGAAATAATGCAATTGCTTTCTTCACTGTGGGAAACTGGGAGACTTCAAATCCTTTTGAGGAATCGCTGCAAAAATCTTCAGTTTTACATAGTATTAATCAGACCTGAAGTGCAGTGACAGAAAACCAATAGCGGTGTTTTAGAATGAGGTAAGAAAAGCTGAAAGTCTTAGCAGATTGTCTGCTGTAACGTTCATGGGGCATTCGGCCCTAGGTTACAGGCAAGAGCAGAGTATTCTTGTGGAAAAGCCACTGGGAATGCACACAAAGCAAACACCATTTCCTACATCACAGCTCAAGGAGTATGTCTTCTGTGTCTGCTTTGAAGCTTCACCTGGAAGGGGAGGAGGCAAGGTGAAGGGATCTGTCACTGAACCCCAGGTATCAGTGGTCTCGAAGGCTATAATTATGGCAGAGGCTGTCCCTTGCCTGCCTCATTCTGATCCTTACTTTCCCAGCTTCTCAGAGCTCAACAGGCAAACTAAACCTCCAGTTACATTCTTATCTCCTAGCCCAGCAAGGTTTTGTTTCAGAAGATAGAAAGTGTACCAAATGTATTATTGCCATTAGCATTTTCACATTGCATTAGCAAACACTGCTTGCAAGGAGTAGAAAAGTACACAGAATTCATTAAAACCTTCTGAGTTTGGTATACAGAGAAGAGGAAATAACTGATCCTGCAAAGAAAGAAGTGAGCATTGCTACCTGGACCCATAGAAATCTCAAATGAGGAGAGCAGGAAGGCTGTATCTTTTAGGGAGCCATTCAGATATGTTGAAGATCATGAATAGCCCTTTAGATTTTCCAATCAGCCACAAAACTCCAAGGAATTTCTTCTTATGATACGTAGCAGCTGCAGGAGAGGTTTTTCATGCCCTTTAACTAGTTTTTTGGATAAAGGGATGAACATATGTGCTCCAATAGTGTGCTAAGGAAGCCCCAGCACCATCCACAGCTGATGCTGCAGAGCACTTTTCATCATTTATTAAAACTGGTTTGAAAAATCTTTTGAAAGCATATTCTGTTCTCACAGATCCAGCTGTGAAGAAACTTATCATAATATTCAATATACATGCTCCTTTGGTCAGCTTCTTCCCACACACCCTTGGAGCCATTCCTGCTTTTCCTCAGTGTTTACAGTCTTAAGATTCTTGCAGATTGTTATCACATCTATTAAGCTATACGTTACACAGAACTGCAGGCAAGAAAAACACTAAGCTGACCTTGCAGAGGCTGCACATGACCTCCTGAATGACACAGAAACCGCAGAGTCAGAAGAGTCAAGAAGCTAAAGGGAAAGGAGTTCAGGGAAACAACAATTTAGATAGCTGTGAACTGCTTACTGAAAAGAGTCCTGTTAGACAGAGCCACAGAGTCATTAATTTCACTGGTCTGAGGAAAGGAAAGAGATAACCAGTGGCCAAGTCAAGAAACAAAGTCTATGGCTTATGAATAAGGCATTCAGTTTGATTCAGACACAGCTACTACACAACAGTCCAACTGGATAATTGTGCCTTACAGCCTTTCTCACTAACCCATGTTAAGATTTACACACCCCAAAATTTCTTGCATTTAAAACAAAATATGATAATAAAATAAACAGAACTCTTCAGAACAGAAATTTACCAATTACACTCAAGAGAATTTTTTAAGACTTTAAACTCTGCTGTCCTGTCAATCCTGCAAAGACAAATGGCAGAAAACCTGCCCTTGGTGAAACTTGAAGTGCAACTTTTTGCAGCATAAAATCATCTAGTCCATCTCCCTGCCCACGGCAGGAGCAACGGTCCATGCATATCTCCTGGTAGACCCTCATCTAATCTTTGTTAACTGCCAGTGATGGAGATTCCCACACACAAAAGGCTTCTATTCCAGCACTTCCCCCTCTTTGCCGTTCAGATGTCATTTCTATCATTTAATGCTGCAAGTCATACATGTTTACTGAGCAGCTCCTTGCTCTCCTCACCTCAAACACCTTCCACAAACTGATGGCTGTGAATACCTACAGCAGAAGCAAGGAGATGACTGTGACAGCATCGAAGCCACAAGCTCTTGTGCTCAGGAGCCATGTGACTGGGGGCAGCCAGGAAGAAATTTGTTCCAGCAAAAAACACATTATTATTGAATTTTATATTTTTCCATTTGTGGGGAAATGGCAGGGAATTCCACAACAGGATAGACAAAGTTTTAGTCAGCTCTGATACCTCCCAAAACACTAAGACTGAACAGAAAACACTATGCCAAGCATTAAGACAGAACATATAAATAGAGGTATCAACTGTAACTTTTCTGGATTTTGCTGGTTCTGAGGAAATAGGAAAGTGATTTTTGAAATACAAAGTAAGGGGCAGGACTGTGCTTTGGGGAGAAGAAGTCTGTTAAGTGTCTGCAGGTTTAACAGATATTTTCTTCAGGATCTCTATATCCTCTGTGACCCACAGGTCTCAATATATTAAGTCTGCAGTCTCCAGGAACACAGCTATCTTGTATCTTGCATGCCTGTATCTCCTTTGCCAAGGAGGCCACTAAGAAATCTGACTGTGATTTTAACAAGTAGCAAGTATTTCAGTAATCTGTTCCTCCCTATCTTAAGAAGCCTGGCTACATGATGTGGATGTGGGTCAGCCTCTAGCAGGTTTTCATGTCATTGTATACAGCCCTTTCATGTAATTTGCTGCATATCTGCCCCCAATTTAATAACCCATGTAATTAAGAAAGGTACAGAAAGTGGAGCCTCTTGGGTTTAGAATTAGTGAGAGCTGACTGCTTTGTTCATCTGAAATCAAGCTAAAAACAACTGTTAGGGGAGCCCTTCATAAAGAAATACTCAGAGGAGAACAGTGTATAATTCTTTAAAAATAAAACTGTAAGAGCCCTGAAAAAAAGGGTTTTCCATCGTGACTAAAATAACAGGCTTTCAGATCCAGTACTTTACTGCTATGAGTAGTTAGCTGAGCATCAGCAAGTTAGCTCCCTCTGAACACTCACTCCTTACCACAAAATCAGATCTCTTCCAAACAGAACACAGACATCCAAGTGTGGGATATTCAGTCTAACATCATACTATGACGATCCAATCAATATTTTCATAAATAGGACTAATCCTTGAACATTGCTGAAATCCTGCAGGACACAGAAGTGTTTCCTTTCTCAAGAAAGGTCACTTCAACAGCACATTTTTGAAGTTTTCTACGTTTTCTTTTAAATCACTGTGATCATTATAACACTCCTCTTAGTTTTGTTTTTATGTTTTTATCAGGCTGCATTTTTAACTCCTTTTTCCATAAATGAAAAATGGATAGGTCTTGCATTATGAGTGATTCCCACTTCTTGCAATCAAAATGACAGCCCCATTTGCATACTGATCTTGTTTTAAATTGGCTATACAGAGCTTCTGCAAAATCTTTAACTGTGATCCTCATGCCCACTGTAAGCCATAAGGAGTCATTAGGCTCAGAAGAAATACAATGGGATAAATAAATTGATTTCTTAAGATATCTACAACCTTCTGCATCTGCTGATAATTTCTCACCACAGCTCCATCTGCAAAGGTTATTAAAATCAACAAGCACATCAGATAGGTGAGAGATAAGCCACATTGTGGAGAGAATAGAGAGGCCCAGCTCTGTAGAGATGACTTGCTCCTCTATTGGATAATTAATATCAGAATAAGAAGGGGGAAGATCCTCTACATTTCCCATTCTATCTCTCTCCTACCCATCTGAAAAAGCTTCCAATTGTATACTGAAAAAAAAATTGGTGATGTCAACTATGAACATTTGGATTGTTTCCTCCTTTCTCTTTCCATCTCTTTAGCCCTGTTCTCTCCAACCATAATGCATACCATCCTACCTTCCTATAATTTTTTGCTCCCACTTTCAAACCCCAATCTCTTTCTCCTACCTGCCAAGAAGTATTACAGCTTCAATCACTTCTGATCAATAGGTCACATACACTTGTTCATCTTTATTCCAAGTCTTAGGCTATTTTATGAGTCCTATGTTGAGGGAGAAGGATTCTCTCCTCTTCATGTATGCACCTCACAGCACTACAGCTCCAGACCCCAAGCAACCATCTGCCTCCCATGGTGCCTTTCTGCCCCTTCCACATTTCACATCTCTGTAATGTCAGACAGTCCTAATACAAAACAGCAGCAATGGAGTGTGGAAGAGAAACAGCCCATTGCATGAAGCTCCTGCACTGCCACGAGGCATGGGACCCATTTAGCCAAGGGTGTTATTCTTTCTCTTCTAAACTATGAATGAAGAATTCTGGGAGAATGAAAAGTCTCATCTTTTGCCATGGATTGCATTCACAATTCTGTTAACAGACTTGAGGTTTTCAGTTTGTAGGGTCCATGTGTTCTTAGGCTTTGCTCTCTATCCACACCTCTTAAGGACAGACTTTTATTTCCAAACATCACCTCCAGGACCTGGAGTTTTAAAGAAAACACCTTACACTGCAAGCAATAAAAGTTACCAAAGAGAGTAGTGAAATCATCAGAGCTGGGAGTAGGCCAGCACCATATGTTGACAGCACTATAGCAGCAATGGAGAGGACTGCTTGGGAAATTTGTCACTCTGCATTCTTCATTACAACTGCCACAAAGTAGTTTTGTTTGGATTTAAAGGCCATTTTTGCTAACTGGATTAAACACTGGTTTTATGACATAGAAATGACAAAACTGACTGCCAGTACAAGCATCTGACATGACCACATTTGCTATGAACCCGTTTTGTCAGCTCATAATATTCTTTGATGGTTGATGTGGCAGCCCTCCATAACACTGATCCCAATCATTTTTAACATGTCTGAAGATACTATAGATCAAACTGCTCCCTGAATTCCATAGGAAAAACATTTTTTCAGGGAAGCTTGGGTGATTTTGACTGCCTCCCATGAAGAGTCCAGCCTTACCTGTTCTACCAGCAGACCTCCCAAACCTACTTCATGGGATCCAACACTTTGTCTCTGAGAATGTTCCATATGTTAAGTTAAATAGAGGATATCACATTTTTGCAAGTTTGTGCAGGTTTCAGCAGTTTCTCCACTAAAGTTGGCAAGGAATCCCACAGTGTTTGTAAAGTTTCAGTTTTGCTATGAAATGAAAATTGACATTTCAGCAAAACACTGAATTCCAACAGTCAGGCTTAAATTGAAGTTCCACTGTATTTCCTAAAATTGAGGTTTTCAAAACATAAAGGAAAGCAATATTATGCTAAATGCCAGCTCTGTCCTCTCTCATGAAATAATCAGTATGCAATCATGCCATTCACTCTAATGGCTTTGCATACATTTCTTGTTAGAATAACATAAAAGGCTTAACACTAGAAACCAAACAAGTTGGCTATTTCTCTCCAATTCTAAAGGTATTCATAAATTCTAGTACTAAATGAAATTTATTTTCAGGACTTGAGCACACAGCTCATTTCAATACAACCAACCACAAAGTGAATAAATACAAATATAATGCACACACACACAGAGCTCACAAGTAAGATTATCACAACAACTGTGCAACCCTTAGAGAAGATGTAACTTGATTATCTGTCTGTTGCGTCCATACATACTCACAATACATGAAGATATAACTTACAATTACTTGATTACAGTGTTTTCCCCTCAAGATCCCTTGCCACAGTGCAAGAGGCAACACTTTCTTGATGAACAGCTATTCCACAGTTTGTTTTCCCATCACTGCTCAACAGGTGGCCTAAACCTCATTTGCTGCTCCCTGTTTAAGCCTTACTCTGCAGACAATTACTCCTGAGCCTTCCACTGTGCCTGCTACCACAGTATTTAGCACTCACAATAGTAACTTCCACTCTGTGCTTATGTTAAGCAACAGAAGATAATTATTAATGGAAAGCATTGGTTTAACAGCAGATATTGCTATTGAGGTAACTTCTAAAACATGAAATCTTAAATCACACACATTCACTTTTTCATATCCAGGCAGCTCAATATCTCAAAATTTAAGGACAACTAAGTTCTACCATGCTGTTGCATTGATTCACCTCCACGTATATTGGTGGATGCTCCATCCCAGGAGACACATGAAGTCAGGCTGGACCAGGCTTTGAGCACCTGCTGGAGCTGTAGGTGTCTCTGTTCATTGCAGGGGAGTGGGACCAGATGACCTTTCAGAGCCCTTTCCAACTCAAACTACTCTACATTTCTATAATTCTGTATTAGCACAAATGAAATACTGATCTATTTGATGCTTCAAAAAAGGATAGAAATTGCCATACAAGTATCTGTGCCCACAGAGGAACACAACAGAGAGGAACAAAAGGCATGATGTGAGGAGGAGGGGGGAGATGGGACGACGCAGAGAGCTGTACGTGATATAAAACACACAGCTTTTACTGCAGAGCACCAATGCATGCCTATACTGGGAGAGCTCAGCATCCCAGGAATGTCCTTTGGTCTTGCTTATTTTTGCATACAGGCAACTCAAACGTTCTGTGCAGAAACAGCAGCTCCTGGTCAGAAACCAGACTGCAGCAGTGGCATCTCCTGTTGTGTCAATAACCAAACTGAAGCACTGGTGCTGATATTTCACATAGGTAAGCTGTTCTATCCATGCAAAAATAAATAAATAAATTTAAAAGTCAATTTTTACCCTCCCACAGTACCAAGTTTTCTTGCCAAGAAACTGTGCACTTCTTTACAAGACACAATGGAGGACTACTGCTTTATTCTATGTTATATCCCAACTTTCTGTTCATCCTCCTTTCAGTCACAGGAAATTTCCAGACTCTGGAGAGCTTTAGAGCTTGACATGTCAAAATGCTCATTTTGTTTGGGTTTTAGGGGCTAAGGATGATCCTACAGCTGAGGCCATGCACTACAAGCCTACTAAAGCTTCTACAATGACTTTGCAGGGCAGAATCTGCTGCAGGAAACTGGGGATAAAAAGTGGCATGTCTATCCTATATGAGCACATATACAAGTAAATCCATTTCTTTACCTACATGGACAAAGTACTAGACACTATTTAGCTGCTGACCTAGAGTTATTAAGAGAGCCAGACTCTTTTAAGAACAGTTTGTAAAAATCGTACTACAAATGATTTTAACCAGCTTGATCGCTAATGGGAAATTTGCAGAATAGAGAAAAGAAACCACACAAAAGAAACCACAAATCTAGCTGCAAAAGAAAGGCTTCTGAAAATACAGATCTTCTGTATATTTAACAAACGTAGCAGACTTCTATACATTTTAACATAAAACATAAGCCTCTAAATGCTTTGGAACCTCCTCTGGCTATACACAGCCCAACGGGAACAATTTGCTGTACTTGCTGGAAAGGACATTAGTCCATCTGGGAAGAAACATCTGTAGAGGAGTATGTGGAGATGCTCATTCCCATGGCAGCAGTGGCAGCATATGAAGATGATGTGTTTTTTTTTTTTTTAAATTAACCTGAGAAGAGAGAGCGTAGTTACTTGTTTCCTGTGCTTCCAAGTAGAGATCTAAGAACCTAGTTCTATAACTAACAGTGATCATGGAAAGGGTGCACCAATTTCCGCAGCCCTGGATTAGCTTTGTCAAAACTCAGAACTTCTGAAGGGCCAGAATGGGATTGCATCAGATGGATCCAGACTATATTTGGCCAGTTAACAGCCAGTGGCAGTTTCACCTAGGTATGTGACAACACAAAGAACAGTATGAAAGGGTAAAACATACAGCCCCCATCTGCTCTTTCTGTATAATGACCTGCTTGGAAGGCTTAGGGCTATTGTATTTATTTTTCTTGCCATATGCCTTGGGGGCAAAAGGTGATACCGTCTGTTTCTGTTTATTCTTAGGTTTTGGATTCCTTCTGATCATGACTCACATAGTAGTTGTCTGAGAGTTTTTCTCTGTGCTTCTACTTATACAGAGACAGGAAGAGCCTTTCTTTTCTTAAAAAGTCAGCCAGTCATCACTAAGGACTGACAATTCAAGACACGTTCTAAGAGGTCCTTTCTACTCATTAAATATAAAGAAGCATCACTACAACAAATAGAATTGTTGGAAATACGTTCCCTCCTTCAAGTTAATGTGTTCAAATAATTTAGTGTCTGCTCTATAAATACCACTTCCTCTTTCCACATCATCCTTAAGAAACATCACAATTTCCATATGAGGATTAATACTTCCACAGGGAACTTTGTAAGCAAGAAATTTCCTACATTATAGAATCACATAAAACAAAGGATATTTTATGCTGTGAAGGGGCAGCCAAAGAACAGATCTTAAGAACTGCATTCCCCTGACCAGAGGATCTAAACAGACGGCATTGTTCAAACTTGGAATCTTTTTCTTTAGCACTGTGAAGTTCTTCTATTTTGCCTTTGGAAGGTATGCATCTCTTTGTTCCTCTGAATTCATCCTGCAGTCAATCTGATGAGTAGCACAGGGAGAAGTCTCGGGTGATGCTTCAGTTTGCTTTCCTCTCAACTAGATTAAAAGGGCTATGAAGGGGGAGATGTGAGAACAGTGCCTATGTAACAAAGAAGCAAAGAAAATACTTCCACAGTGAAGATTAAGAGCGAAATGTTGCTGTAATAGAAAAATTAGAAATCAGAAGGTAGACAAAAAGACCAAGAAAGCAAAGGTCTGGTTCTGCAATAAGGTTGCGACGATATAAACCAGATGAGCCAGCTGTGACGCACAAAGGAGCTGCAGAACGAACATGCCGAGGTTCACCCATCGGCAAAAGGTGCTTGGCTAATATCAGCCTTACTTTACCTGAATCATTTTCCTTGCAAAGCACACTCATTTTTTTTTTTCTGATCATTTAAGTCTTTTTCCTTTCCTGTTGTTAGCTATCTCTTCAAAAGGAGTTAGCATTTCATTTCCACAGCAGTCTGGAAATATTTCATTGTACTACAGCAAGCATCTCTAGGAACTAGGAAGATACATGCCATCCTCTTTTTTCTTTTCTTTTCTTTCTTTTTTTTTTCTTTTTACTCATTGAGGAAGGCCCTGAAGCCATGTTCTCATTAAATCTTTATGGCTTTTTAAAATAGGAAGTTATTGTCCCATATACCTCCTTAATTATGCACCAATCAAAAAATTGAAAGGAACAGCTCTGCCAGGGACAACTGGGAGGCAAGTGAAAGGAAAGAGGAGAATGAATAGGGAAGAATCCCAACTGATAAATTATTGTTTAAGCTTCTTCCCTGTAACAAAGGAACCTACATAAGCAGAGCATGGCTTAGCACAGGGAGGTACTAGAGGTTCCTGAGGAGAAGTTGTTTTAAGAATCTATCTTTTGTCAAATTATATTCTTATATAGATGACATACATATTGTTATTTACCGACTCAGGTTGGCTTCATGATGCTCATACAGTAAACACATGTTCAAACCCATTTTTGTAAAATTTTAACTTCAAGTGTCCATCTTGAGACTCCTGAAGCTGAAGAACCAGAAATGAGAGACTTCAGAAATAAAGCCACTATGTAATACTAAAAGCTATGTAGTATTAAAAATGTAAGATAAAAAAATAGTTGAACTTTGCCATGTACTATGTACATGAATAGCTTTGACTTCAGTGGCAATGCAAAACCCAAGAGAAGAAATTTCTAAAAACGATACAAATAGCATGATGAGGAAAAACTTCTATGTCTGGTTTTAAGTCAGCTTTACTTTGACTCATATATGAGTTAGAAACAACAGTACTGTTTGTCACAAGCTTTCCTAAAGAAGCATTCAGGAAAGGAGCCTATAAAAGACAAGTTGTTTCTACCACTTTTCACCACAGTGGCAAATGCTGCTGGCAACCACAAACACATCCAGTCTCAGATCTGCAGTGGAACTAATATCAAGAGTTCTGATTTAAATTATGCATCTTACCTTTAAGTTTGAAGGAAGGTTTGTAATAGGGAAAATTTCCCCCACAAACTCAGGCTGCAACGCAACATGAAGGGTACAAGCAGATAGGGTTTTCAGGTAGTTCACTGGCTACATCCAAACCTGAAGTTGGGCTAGCCAGAAACTCAATACATAATTAACTCTTAGAAATATCATGGTGTTTTTTTTTGTTGTTGTTTGGTTGGTTTTGTTGTTACTGTTGCTGTTGTTTGGGGGTTGTTTGTTCGTTTGTTTTGCAGCTGTATTCAAACTTTATGTAATTATATCCTGGGGCATGAAACAATGATTCTCTGAGGAATAAATGCTTTCCTATGCCTAGATGATATTAGAAATAAGTTAACGTAATTATTCAAAGTTACTTATTTCTTCAGACCATTAGCATTTACACTCAAAGACCGCTTTGTGTGCATTTTTACCTATTTAAACAATGTCTGGAGGCACTGTATGAAGGGTTATCATTGACTACAGCAGCGCTGAACACAAAAACTTGTGATATGTTCCAGCAAAAAAAATAAGTGAGAATGTGCAGAGCAGTGCTGGAAATGTAACCAGGCACAGTGAGAAGAAATGATCTTTGGTTCAGCCGCTAATCCAGGCTCTGGCCCTCTCTGTCATGCATACAACTCTTCCAGCTCGACAGTGACAGATGTTTTGCACATGTAATCCTTCATCCTTCTAATCTCAGCTGAGGGTCAAAATTGATCGACACTGAGTACATATAAATAAAGAACTTGGAAATACGCAAGTTCGAGCTGGAATAAACAGTATCAAATAAACATATTAATAACAATATGGACTTTACAGTAAGATTAGCTGCTGACACAAATAGCATTTATTCACACTACAGGGAGTGATTTGAAAGAAATAACATGAAAGCCTACAGACAAGTGTTGCTAAATCAAAAACGGCTTTACACAAAGCAGCAAGAAAGGAACAAAAAAAATGACAAGGAAACTGATGACGTTTCTTTTTAGTTGTTGTTGTTGCATAATGAAAAATTAAGCAGCTGTAGGAGCTACAGGTGCAAAGTAGTAAATGGGGAGAATCAAATCAATGTTTCTTTTCAAATGTTTGCATGTAACTTTTTCTAATATGAATAGAGGCAGGAACAGAGAAGTTGACTGTTCTCTTACGCACAATGGCATAGTTCATAGCTAAAATCAGGTACAATTTTCCTTTGTGGCACAGAATTACCTTTTTAGAAATGTCCCAGCAGAAACAGAGTATCTAACTTCTATTTTCTCTCTGTGTGAATTCATCACTTTTACATCTGAAAACATGCTTTAAATGCTCTAAATGTATTGTCTAGTGTCCAATTAAACATGGTTGACTCAATGTCAAGGCTTCAGTTACAGCTGGAAGCATAAGACCTGATTTTTTTGAAGTTTTTTGCCCTAAGAAATAAACTATCCAAAGGGATCTCAGTGCCTAATATCTATTACAGTGACTTGTAATTCACATAGGACACTGAAACATTGCCTCTTTGAGATTTCTGCTTAAAGACTGCAAAGAAAAAAAAATCATGAGTGGAATGAAGGAATGAAAGAGTTAGGCAGTGGTCGATGCAGAAGGAGTACAACATGCATGATGGATACAGAGATGCTGACCAGGCCAAGGGTCTGATGGAGCTGTATGTTCTGGGAACCACTTAGTTTTGCTGCTTGAAGTGAAATGCAGACGGTTTATTTTGATGGTAGAGATTAACCCCCCTGCAGATAAATATTCAAAGACATAAAAACTCAGAAATTCACCTTGAATTGTGAAGTATGTTCTGTTGCCTCATTTAGCAGAGCTGAACACTGCAACAGTACTGAAGTGAAGCAGCTGGGCACGCTCAGCAAGGAAAAGAAAGATAGGAAGGTAACAACGGCAAGTATATGTAAAGTTTTAACTTTTTTTGCACTTTGTGTTCATGTTCTTCAGGTACAAGAAGTATAGAATTACATGTATTTATAAAAAGAGTAGTGTACAGTTTCAGTGGCAGATCTCTGGGCAAAAATTTTCAGTATTTTCATCAAGACACAGTCTGAGTCTGTGGGTGAAAGCTGACTACTGACACCATAGAAACAACACAAAGATTTTAATTGCTTTACGGTCCTTCAACATCATCCCTTTTCCAGAGCTAAAAAGGAGATGGAAAGAATATAGTTGTAAAATATCAAGTACTCAATCTTTAGCACACCTTATGTTTGGACTAGCTTGGAAGATTGAGAGCAAATGAAACATCCAAGATTTGATTGAATCTTCCATGTGTTCAGCACGAAGCAAGGATTTTTTTCATTCAGTGGTCCCACATGGAATACAGAACGTGAACTCCGGTTCCTAAAGTGGTTGGATACCATACAGGTAGAGAAGAGTAAACTTTCTTGGTCTGCCAGCTGTAGCCACTAGCCGATAGGAAACTTCTTATATCCCAAGAAATTGTTTTTATTGGCATATTTGAATGTTTCATTGCGGAAATGAATTCTTACTGACACGTAGGACACTAAATCCCAGTTCCTTAGGTAATTCCAGCCAACACAAGACTGACAATTTCCAAGATAAACTTAATGAATTTTCAAAAGGGTCGGGAGGCACAGTGTCCTGCTGTCACTTCTGATGGGTGATGTGATTGTTTTCAGGAGTCACACAAAACTACAGAGACCAACCGTCAGTTCTAACCTTTGCCCACAATCCAGCTGACTAAATTTGGCTGTGACTCTTACTACTTTTATTTTACAAAAATATGGCTATAAAAATGAGAGTAGAAGTCCTTTTCCACTTCTCAAAGAAGTGGGTGTACAGTAAAAGCTTATCAGGCTGTCAGCGGTGAAGACTACACATCTTAGACTGAAAAGGTTCTGCCATACTCTGACTCAAGATCTAGCACATCCCAAAGAACATACATCTATAAGGAAAACAGGAGCACAAAGGGTCTTCAGTTATTGAGAGCTGAAGACAAAATCCCTCAAAGCCTCCAAACAAAACCCATCCTCCCACTGCAATGGTGTGGCAGAACATGCCTTCTGGTTTGACAGTCAGAACTAGGTTCAGCTGTAATCCTCATTATACATAAAGTGAATTTTCCACAAACTGCCAAAATCTGTCAGAACTGAAGAAACACTTTAGTGCACCCACCATAGCTGGGGGAAAAGACGGTGGACTGCTTCCAGAGGAAAAAAAAGTCAAAATACAGAAGTAAAAGCTCTGCTGAACTGTAGTTAGTGGGGGGATTAGAAGTAGGCGTAGATGAAGTATGACCCTGTATCATGGTTTCTTTCTTGTCAGAAATCATAATGCAAGGATTGAAACCTCTGAGTTCCAATGATGTTGTAAAAACTGATGCAATTTCACTGTGTGCACTGTGCTCACCATCTTAGCTAACTATCCACTTACAAGGGTAAAAAAATCCACAGATTTTCAGTTAGTCGGTTTGTGAGATAATCTAATGAGATTTCTACATACAGAAAAAATGATCTGCTCCTAATTGGGATTAAGTTCAAATTGGCATAGAAGACAGCAGGGCAGCACTCAAAAATGTCATACGGAGGGGAATTGCTTTTGCAGAAATGTATGTTTCAGTAATATTTGCATTCCAAATAGGCAACATAACACTCTACTAAATTACTCTTCCTATGTTCTTCAGATCCTAATAGGACTAGCCAAAAAAAAACTTTTAATAGAAAAGAAACTGAATGCTTTTATAGAAGGTCTCAGAGTTCAGATCAGAGAATGGCAAAATTCCTTTGATCTGTGGTATGAACCCTCCCAGTTCCCATCGCCACTGCACTCTTGCCAACTGAATACATGCTGAAATGAGAATTGTAGTCACTAACTAGCTCTGATAGTGCTTTCCTTAAGAAGCTAGTTTTTTTTGTGTGCAGTTTTTCTCTAGCCCTGTACAAAGGTTATGGGTACAGAAGCAACAGCAACAAAACACAGCCTACTCTAAATCTAGGGTGCTTGATTAGTTTCCAGAGATCTTAGAGTTTTCACGGTGTTTTGATTTTTCCTTCTGCAATTTTATTACTAACCTTCCTTTGTCATCCAGCAAGATCATGACAATCTAAACTTCAGAAACAAGAAGTACAAGACCACTAAGTGAGCCTAGCACTTCTCATGGCTGTTCCAGGTACAAATCTTATGTAAGTACCTAAAAGCAAAAACCTTGTAATCAATTTTTCCCCCTTATTTGTTAAGCAATAACACCAACAATTTGATGATGAAACACTTGCAAAACACTGGGCTCCTATATAACACCTGATTTTAATTTAAAAACATGCCAAATCTTGCAGAGCTAGGAATAGGGGAAAACTCAGTGGCAAGTCAGATAGTACTTCAACTGGAAGAGTGTAGCCCTGCTATCAATTCCTGATTTTTTTTAAGAAAACATGAAGAGATATACATTATCTGCATTAGGAAAGATAAGCAGTGTAGAAGTTGAGTGTTCAGAGGTAACTGAGAAAAGATACTTCAAATCAACAGGTTCCAGGGACAGAAGGGCTTCTGGAGACAAGAGCAGGCAGCTTATTGCACATGCAGGGGAAAGTCAAATTGGAATCACACAAACTATGGGAGAACTTGAGACAAGACCTAGAAAATACTCTGAAGAAATGTCCAGTATAGACAGGGGGAAGACCTTCTATAAATGTGAAGATTACTACAGTGGTTTCTCCTACACTGAAATAAGCCAGCAGAAAGACAAGAGCTTCGCCTCATTGACAGCTGACATTGGCAATTATTTCAGGTGGAAGAGGTATGGACTGATACATATCTATTTCACAAAATAGGATTTAAATCAAGTTCCAGTTTTTACACATCATTACAAGCTTCTTAATAACCTGCATCTTCTATTTCCTTTATTAAAGTCTACTGGAAACAATTTTTCACTTTGTTTCTAATGAGCAAATTTGAACAAATACATGAATATTTTCCATAGTTTCATTTTTAATGATTAAAGTAAGAAAAAACGTCAAAACTGCATTTTGCTTAAAATTATAGATCTCAATAATTAGTGAGTCCAGATAACAGTACAAGTACCGTTGCAAGCATGTAACATACATCTTTGGGGAGAATTAGAAGAGTTCTATTAAATTTCCACCTATATACCTAATATGCTTGGTCAGATGTAGTTGTGCTACTTCAAAGGATTAAACCAGCACCAACACAACTTTTATTTATTTGACTGTAACCTGACTCTTTCAGTGTACGAAACCTCTTTAATGATTTCCCTATTTGAGCAGGCTCGATGGATTTATTTTATTTTAATTATTCATTTTATATTTGGATATTAGGAATATCCTTCTCACAAGCAAAAAAATATATATATATATATCATGGGACTCCAGCCTGTAAACAACTGCTGTATTCCCTTTCCATTTGTTTCAGTGTATCACTAGATAAGTGATCCTCAACCCAGCCTTTCACATCCTGCTTTCATGTTGCCAGTCTAGCAAGTTGTTTAAATGACTGCCTAGTGGGAAGTACTTGAGCATTCATAGAATAATAGAACGGCTTAGGTTGGAAGAGACCTTAAGATCCCATACGTTCAACCCCCTGCTGTAGGTAGGGTTGCTACCACATTTTCACCTACATATTTATGTACTTATTTACATTGTCTTCTAAGTCCGTCAGTGTTGGTCAATCAGTCCTGCTGTACACCCTTTGGAAAGCTGCACTTGGAGGCTTAATAATCAGGAGGTCTCCAGTCTCCTGATACTGAGCCTGAAAGCATCAGCCTCAGACCAAATCTGTTTGACCCTTCAATCACATCACTGAAGCAAAACCTTAAAAAGCCTTTTGTACTGGGAATACTCCTATATATAAACCACTCTTGAAATGTACCCCTTGGTAATTTGATTGCAATCTTCAGCTTTCAAGGTTTTCTTGCTTCTTTGTATGCTGCAAGTTAGGCAGCTAAAGGGACTCTACAGAGACACATCTATAAAAAAAAGCACTGAAAAACAACAACGAAAACCAAACACATACAAACCAACAAACAGAAAACAGAAATCCCATTAAAAGTATCTTTATGCAGTCCTTCAAGGCACACCTGCAAAACTTTATATCCTTTATTTTAATTTTCTCTAGAGACTTTAATTAATCACTTATCAGGTCATGAGCCTTGAGAACATTTACAAAGAAAGGATTTTCCAGGTGCAGAGGCTTTTAGCTGCTATTTGTGCTTTCAGAGCAAGTCTTTACTTCTACTACTTTGCCCTAGAGCAGGAACACATTTGATTCTGCTTAGGTGAAAATCTGTCATGTCATAAGCAATCCCATAGCCTTTCTGAATACTGAGTTTTAGAAAACAAGTTTATAATTTCACTTTTTTATCTCTTTTAAGATGAAATCAGAGACATTCGTTCAGTATGGAGAGGTGAAAATATAGAAAAGAGATCACAGGTGATTACTGAGAACTTTCATGAGATACCTCCTTTGCATTACCCTAGTACTGGCTGCAAAGAGGATTTGGTCACACAGCGATGCAGAAATTCTACTCTAAATAAGCACTAAATGCAACCCATCTTCGAAAGCACGCAGAGCAAATTACTCATCTGAAAGCTCACATTTTGGCATGGGGAGAGGTAAAACGTTACACTGATTTCCCAAGTGTCTAAAAAGTAGATCAAGTAACACTAAAATGAAATTGTCAAACTAGTAAATGGTTTTCACTGAGATAATCTTTATACTTAGGAAATAAATATTACAGATGATTTCTAGGCAGTTCAGCTCTGATGTGTAATGCTCCTTTACCAAATCTTCCCTGTTGTTAAATACTCTTTTCTCATCCTTTCTAAAATGATTGCTTGCAATCACTGCCCTTAAGGTGACATTCATGAGGGTCTGGTGAGGATTTGAGATGGTGAGATTTGTGGTGAATGGACTCATGAATACAAGCAGAACATTTTGCTGCTGACTATCGTCCTGATACTTCTTGATACACCTCATTCCATCTTAAATCAAATTTCCACTGATGCTCATCACAACTCATAGGAAGAGCCCACACTGAAATGCACATTTCTGCTCTGCTCCTATGCACTTCATGGCTGCCTGCTCCAGGTGGTAAAACAAGTGGAAAATACTAGTGAGTAGTGTAAAACAAGCCTGATTTCTGCATACTTAACTCCACTAGAAAAATATTCTTATTTCCAGGATGAATGTGCTAGAAACAGAAAGCAGTTTCTCAGCTCTCAGCTGACCACATCCTGTTCCATGTTTTCCCTGCATTTTGTCCATTAGCCCTCTTTACTGGTTTATACCTAAGCACAGCTCCCAAGCCCAGCAGGTCCTCCACTTAGATAGAGGCAGCACGTAGACACAACTTGTGCTGTCAGACATCAGCTGCCAGGTCTGCTCCACAGCACAGAGAGTACACTGTGTGGGACAGAAAGGTGTGAGCCAGAGGGCAAAGCCTGCAGCCCTGTGACTTGCAGGAGTCAGAGCGCCGTGACATGAGCTGCCCTTTAACCTCTGCCTTTAACAGATACCCCAGAGACAGAAGTACATGATTCACTCTGCTGGACCATTTAGGACTTTAGGAAAAGTGAAAATATATTTTTCTCTCTATCCCCTTATACAGTGATACAACATCAATGCAACATCTGAGAATTTGATCAATTGCAAATGTCTGTGCCCTATTTATGGACTTTGACTTCTCTGTGCCCTTCCTGGTACCTGAAATCTGGGAGATGTATTTGGTCCCTGAGTCCACAAGAACTGCATCACAATCACTTTAGCATCTTTTAGTTAAAAGAATATGTGAAGCTGACATTCCCGAAATTGTAATGTCTGTACTAAACAGAAACAGGGCATCACAATCTGAAAGCAAACATTATTTCAACAGCAAAGCAAGTAAATATAAAAGAGGAAACTCTCGCCTTAACTGCAGTGCTTCTCCACGCTTCACTTCTCACAAGATCTCACATGATAATTAGTGATGTTTCAGGTTATTGAAGCAGCTCCTAGTCTGCCCTTCTGCCACAAGAAGGAATGACAGTCTGAATCACAGGATTAGAGAGAAAAAAAAACAAACAACTCTTCATTTCATCCTTCTTCCTTCCATTCCAGAACACATGCTCATATTGATTAGAGACTGTTTTGCTTTTATTTTCCTCCTACCTAGTTGCATGTTGTTTCAACAAGAAGATATTTCACAGCATCATAGTTAGTAAGGATTTTATTTGACACTGTACTGAGATATGCCCTCCTACTGCTCAACCTTGTGAATACTGATGGAGAACAGCCACCATGGCCCCAGAAGCAGAGCTGTGCTGAGGGATCAGGGTTTACTATGGAATGTGGTGTGGCAGCCAAGCTCCATGGCACCAGTTCAGAACACCAATTATAAACATTCCTAACCTCATCCCTCCTTAGGAAACAACTTAATAAGGTACTTCTCTTTAAAAATATGCTGTGCACTGTGATGCACATTTCCTGCGTTGTGGACTGCATCTGGAGATAAGATCCATGTGGAATAACGAGTCTCTACCCAGGTCTATGAAGCAAAGTTCTTTTGGAAAGTTCAAAAGAAAAATAGTTAATACTTCTGAATTTCTGGCAAAGAAATGCAACAACTGTTGCATTCAGAGACACCAAACAGGCAGCGTGTACAAATGTTTTTTCAAACACAGCCTTACCAAAGGTGAGCACACCGCTGTGAGCTAGAGCGTGTGTCCTGCACAGGCTCCAAACCTTTCTCCCTTTCTCAGTCTGAAAGCCCAAAGGCAAACTTGCATCTCAGCACCACGAGCAGCCCAAGTAACAGCCTGCAGCACCTGTACAGGAGCGTGGCTTCATTTGTTTCCGAGCAAGGCACAAAGCAACGTCCCCATCCTGCTGCCCAAGAAAACATCTCTGAGCCAGCGCCAACCTCTTTAGATCTCTGCAGTTTGCACAAAGGTAAATTCACTTCACATGGTACAGCCTACAGCTCCACTGAGCTACATCTCACTGCAGTCCCATCTGTGAACAGCATGATAGCTCTGAACTGTTTTCATGCAATTTCTATTAATTGTCGATTTAGCAACAGAATTCCCAAAAGGCACAAAAGCAGTCAGTGCAATATCAGCTGCAGGCCCACTCCATGTTAGGATTTGTGATGTTTCTCATCTCATCAAGATACCAACCTTAATTCTACCTCTATATAGGTTTGACCAGTCACAAACCTACATGGACTACATAATCTCATACATAATCTGTCTATATTCAAACTGTTAGTCCCTCTCCTGTATCCAAAACAGCTATGATTTCTAGTTAAAGCAGAAACCCCCAAAATAAGGACGTGAAATAGCAAAGAACGAAGCAGCACTGAGGGAGACATGCTGACATGCTTTTGAAAAGAGTAAAGAATTAAATCCCACCAACAGATAATGGGAATGGGAATGAGAAAACCAGGCTCTTTTGGAAGACCTCTGACCCTCATTTTCAGCTGCCTTGATGTAGCAGCCTGTTTAGGGCACTGCATTTAAAAGCACCATAACTCAGCGTGCTTAGATAGCTGAGGATTTTAGAAAAGGCTGATCCTACTGCCTCAAACATAAACATTGCTCCTCTTTTTAATATAACGTGTATACACAACTAAAACCAGGCAGAGCACACATGAAAGCCATTCAGGAATTTGCAGAGGTTACCACTCTCTGTGTGGGTGGGGTGGGAGATTTCAGCCAAAGAGAGTCTGGATTGGCGTACGTCACGATGGAGAGGAGAGGGAGCAGAGAGCAACTGCAGTTCAGTGAGCAGGCACAAGCAACAGAAGAAATTTCAGAGAAAAAATCCAAAACTCTTGAAAGAGCATAGAAGTTTCATCAGAGTGCATTTCTGTGAAATACAGAATATTGGGGGAAAAAAGTGAGAACGAACATGCGTATTACAGTGTGCTTTTGCTTTTAACTGTAAAACAGAACATCCAATCTGTCTTCTGCTCTGACACATTTTGAGAATGAGCAAATAAAAGAAGAAAAGCAGAAGTCAAAATGAGAAAGAAGGCTGACTGCAGTCTGCAAACTGAGCACTACAAGAGACGGATGTGATGTGGGCACAAAGTCAAATCACAATAGAATATTGAGATGGGATTTTCTTCTGGAAATAAACAGGGAAAAAGTACTGCTTCAGAAAAAGGAAAAGAAAAGGGGAGGGGGGGGGGAAAGGAAAAGGGAAAAGAGAAGGGAAAATGGAAAAGGGAAAAAGGAAAAAGAAGACAGATGTTATGGAACAGCTAGAGGACTGCCTGAAACGAGACGTCCCTGTACAAGAAATGCAAAAATCCTAATAGCCTTTTATATATTTATAAAGTAAGTGACAGAAAGGCTAAGCAGGAAAGTCCTGCTGTTACATAAGGGAATATTCACACAGCTCCTATTAGCTGTTGTTTTCCAACACTGCAGTCTTCAGGGGAATTAACACATTTCCTATTGAGAAAGAGGAAAACAAGACAGCTCATTTATCTGGAGGAACGTCCCCATCTTATCACAGTATCTGAGCAGATCAAAGCTGCCAGACGCCACCAGAACCAGCACCGAAAGATGGGGAGCATCTGAAGAAACTCTTCATTCCTTCACATAAATTAAATGGAAAAAAAAAGTTTGCGGCACTGCCGCCTTTAGCGAAGTTTTGCTGCAGTGCTGACATAGTGGCAATGACTCTGCTCCTGCCATCAGAAAAGTATAATGGACTGCATAGTGAAGCCTGAGTTTGTGCCTCCTGCTCAGACCTGTAAGGCATACAGGGATAAAAAGTATTTGGCAATGCTTAAAATACCTTGTCCTCGTTTGTCTCTGTGCTTTTCAATCTGCTGAAATGGACTGCATCTAGCTTGAAAACTTTCAGCTGAAAGGGATTCTGTAACTTTATTTTCCATGTGTGTGCCTTCAACATGGTCTGAATTTGCAAGAAGTCCTAGGAGTTTCAAAGTCAATTTTTACAATGACACACAACTTTTTCAAATCATGTAAGAACTGCCTAAAGCGTTACTTGTACTTTAACGTTATCTCCTTAAAAATTATCTAAGTAAACTTCATTAAAAAACAAAACAAAACAAAAAACCACAAAGGCTCACCTGCTCAAAATGAGAGAAATGAGTTGGGTGTATTCAATGATCCACTAGTTTGAGAAATTAAAGCTGCTACCGCAACTGTCACTAAGATTCACAACAATCTGTTCAGTGTGAAGGTTTGGCAGTTTGGAGTATATCCAAGAAGGTACACTCCGACTCCTGGTATTTATATTACTTCAACTAAGGAGGAGGAGCACTAGTTAGTCAACTTCTCTGACTCTTTGAACTTTGCAGACCAAGAAATTAAACCTGCAAAGTGCTAGGTATCTTCTGCTCTTAGCATAGCCAGGATAGAGTCCCAAAAGACCATTAGGTAAATTTGAAGTAATCTTATATAATTAATGGAAAAGTCCTGTGACTTTTAGACAGCAGGTGGGTTTATGAAACAATCTCATAACACCACCGGAAGCCAGTTGAGAGATTACAAGTGCCATAATCTGCTCTAACAGTCCTTCTTTAACTCCTGTGTGCTGAAATTCTAACCAGGGAATGAGGCAGAGGTACGTCTTTATGTCTTTTAAATTGTTATTTGATTAAAAGTAAGCTGCTGCATCATCTGATACAATGCAGTTCTCATGCTGGGAAGTTGCGAACGTAAACTGTGCTCTATTAAACCCGTTAGCAGCTGTTAAAATGCAGAGTGCTGCTGGCACCTTTTAGAGCAACTACTAAAATATGCATCATGTGGGCACCTTAAATGAGTCATTTTAAAAAAAAAAGATTTATTTTTCAATCATTCTATAAACAAGAATAAATCAAAACAATTCAGTCTTTCACCCCACTGAGATAAAGTAAGTGCAAATGCTGTTTCAAAGTTAATTGGCTCTGAAATATTTAAGTCTGGGGAAAATAATTTTGAATGACAGAATTTTACAAAAACATCTATATTTATTTCTATATCCATCATATTCCTTTACATTTGTAGCTCATGAGGCATAATTTTTTTTAATAGGTTAGCACAACTACATGCAAACACTAGGAAATGCATTATTCCTCATACGAAATGGGGTTAATATTTGTCCTTATTCTACTGCAGAAATAAAATGCACAGACATGAATAAAAACGAAATGTAAATGGTATAAGTGTGGCTGGTGACAAAAATTAAAGCTTTGATCTACCGCAATTGAAATAGTTTTATCCAGGCTATTTTGGTTATGCTTGTGCGTGCTGCAGGAGCTAAGCAGCAACGAGTGAACTCATCTACCACTCTGAAGCAACTTTTGTAGTAATGCTTGTAATCATTGACCTCGATTGAGGTTGAAAACTGATCTGCACTGTGCAGAACATCATGAGTGGGGAACTACATTTATGGCCAAAAAAATGATCCAAGGGATGGAACACCTCTGCTGTGAGGACAGGCTGATATACCTGGAACAGGCTGTTTAGGCTGGAGAAGTGAAGGCTTTGGGGAGATCTGATAGCAGCTTTCAGTATTCATAGGGAGACTGTAGTAAAGGGAGGGGACAGACTTTTTAGCAGGGTCTGTTACAAGAAGACAAGGGGAGATGGATTCAAACTAAAAGAGAGGAGGTTCAGACCAGATATAAGGAAGAAGTTTGTAACAATAAAGGTGGTGAGGCACTGGCACAGGTTGCACAGAGGTGATGGAAGCCATTCAAAGTCAGGCTGGACTGGGCTCTGAGCACCTGATGGAGCTGTAGGTGTCCCTGTTCATGGCAGGGGAACTGAACTATATGGTCTCTTAGAATCTCTTCCAACTCAAACTGTTCTACGATTTTATGATTCAAATTGGATACTGGCGGAGGACACAGCAGAGTGCAGTTTGGTTCCCCAAGGACATGGTCTCCCACACACTGCATTCCCAGCTGTCACACATGCCAGAGGTCACCAAGACTTGGCACCACCCAACCCAAGCCCTGGTTCCCCCATTCCTAGACCTGGAGCTGGCAGCTGCCAGCCCACAGAGAGCAATTTGCGGGGCTGTGGTTGCACTCTTAGTGCTCCAGCACCCAGAAAGCACCCTGCATTCTTTGTTTGCTTAATAAGAGCAGACAGTGAATGGCAGAGAAAATAAGGATAAATTCTGCTGATATCTTTCTCTAAATTCTGTCACCTGCATTGCAATGAGCTGCAGACATTCGTGGCAGCTCTTCCGGACAGCCCTGGATTGCGCTGTCTGCTCTGTCTCTGGTGGCGGAGACAGGTTTCTTGCCTTCCTCCTTATGCTAATTAGAAGCATGCATGCTCTGCTGACCAGACTATGATTGAATACAAATTCTGCCTACATCCTTTCTATCAATCCCTGTGTGCTGTCTTTCTCTCCCTTTTCCCTTCCATTCCCAGTCACAAGATGCTTCAGGCAAAAGGCAAGAGCATTGTAATAAAATGACATCTCCAAACAGAGAGCTTTTTTTCTTGAAGGCCCCTGGCTATCTTAGTTTCATTATATTTCTCAGGAGGGGGCATCACTCCCTGACAACTAACATCTGGCCCAAGAGACCTCCTAATTTAAAACAACAAACTAATTATTGTCACCTACTCTCTCCTGTAGCTTTTATCTTTATTTATTTTTTCCTGGAAGAAATATGTCAGCATATTTTTCATTTGAACTACTAATGGTCTGGGTTTTTTCCCCTTAAGAATGCTGAACTTTCTTCTAAAGGGAGGAAATCCATATTTTATCAATCAGTTTCAATTACCTACTGTATTTCACTCCACGGTGTTGAATTATGAGTTGGAAGGATGTCTTGATTAAAGACGTTACCAACATCCAGACATCTGAGAAACCAATCTTTCTGTTCGCATGACATGTTATACAGAACACTGGGAACTGACATTATGTTAAATTTCCTTTATTATGATTTCTTTATAAAGTTCAAGCTACAGCTCTCTGTGTTAGATCACTGATACAAGCAATGATGAGCTACAGGCATTTATTTTAAGAGATTCTCTTATTTTTCAGTGTACTAAGGGAGAAGCCAAGCCAGTTTAATGTCTGCATGGCTGTTTTCTACTGGAATGAAATCTACATTCATGACTGCGCCATGAGAAGTAATAATTCTTGTCTTGCTACCAATTTTCCTTGCCTCCATGCTAAGTTATTTACCAAAATTTACTCTCTAACTTTTCCATTTTTAAATTGAGGTTCACAGTAACAAATTTACTGGATGCAGTACTTAGAGCTAACTGGAAGGATTTAGGGATTTATTTATTTATTTTAATTACTGCTAGCAAATTCTGTTACTGCGTATCATAAATATTCACTGAGATTCACCATATAGCTACAGCTGAGAAGTTGCTACCTCTGTTTCTAAGGTTTGGTTTGAAAAAAATCAGTGCAATCAGAATATAATAACAGTAAGTGAAACCGTGACTTAAATTAAGCTATTACAAGGTTTTAATTGCTGTCAATAGTGTCAAGATGGAATTTCTGACAGCGTACAGCTGCAGTCCCATGCCAGTCTAATCTCCAGAATGCTGCCACAGACACAGAAACAGCTTATGTTGTTTGGTTGTTGGGCATATATTATCTATCCATAATATCACCAAAGTAATTTGCCAACTTGATGGATTAATTCCAAAGTTGTTCATCCCATCCACAAAAGACTGAAGGGACACAGCTCGGGATTATGCTGAGAGAAATACTTTAACCAAAATCCAAAAATATTCCGTTAAAAAAAATCAACAGGAGGTGGTCTGCCATTTAGCATAAGTTTCAGAAGAAAAAAACCCACTGTTTTCCATGACAATGAAACATTGATATAATCTCACCAAAATGATTAGCTTCACAAAGGAACATAGAAAGAAGAAAACCTTGGGTTTCTAAACATCATGGGAAAATAAAAGTAAGATTGATCCAGTCTTTCCTGATTCCAACTACAGTCTCCAGGACAGCTATTGATCAGCTTCACAGCTATGGCTCTGCATAAACTAGTTTAGGGTAAGAAAAGGGGATGCCAGCAAGTCACCACCAGCACTCATTAGTGCTGATTTATTTATTTATGATTGCATACCAAGGCTCCTGCCCTTTGATGTAGATCAGAGCTGCTTCTATAAGCAGATACTTAAAGGCACACAGAACCAGTAACTACCTGGCCTCAGAGTGTTCAGTGAGCAGCTGGGCTTCACCAAACACACTGACTCGGCAGCACAGAGCAGATTCCTTTTATATCTGAGAATAAGAGGTTTTCAGCAGAAGGAGGTGATATTTTGAAAGCTATGTGTAATCTAGATAATAGAAGTAAATAAAGTTAAAACAAATTGTTTTCCTCCATATTTTCCATGAAGATCTGATAGATACTGAAAGATCCATGACTAAATTCTCTCTCCTTTAACCACTGAGTTTATTGAGTGAGAGAGCTCCTTACTCTCTTGTGGTTTGCAGGGGAGCAATAAAGGGCTCATTTAAGTTTAATCGGGATGTAGAAGTCTTTAAAATTATTAATATTATTCTTCTTTATGAAGTGCAATTTTATCACCACATTTTTATTCTAGTATAAGGAGACATTACCCCCAGGTGATTCCACACTTCTCAATTAGGTTGTTTTCATTTGCCACATATCCATGGCACAGGGCTGAATTGCCTTTCCCAGTCTGGCACTACTTCTACATCCTTCAGCAGAAGCTCTGCAAAGAAGCCAGGATGGGGGTGAAACACTTTGGCAGATCACTCCATCAGTCACTGGGGGGTTGGGCTGGGGGTGGTTAACAGCAAGATGAGTTTTGGATATGAGGGGGGAAGATAAGGAATGTTATTTTAGGCTCAAGAACTTCAGATACAGAGAATTCAACAGGAATCTGGGGTTAACACATGCAAGCCAGATGGCAGTAATTAAGCCAAGACTTTCAGGTTGCCTTTGACTTCCACTGAGTGCAGCTGGATGTAGTATCAGTTGATTTCAGTTATCACAAGGGCTGGTATTCACATCCCCACCTTTTTGCTCACTTTAAGAGCGGAGTGGATTTTAGCACAAGTAGTCCTAAGAGTGAATACAGCTTTGTTATTTTTTTTTTACTGTAATGTGGTAGTGTGGAACTTCATTGTTCTAAGTACCCTGGGAGATAGCAAGTCTTTGCCCCAGGCCACCTAGTTGCATTGCGACAAGGGCATAATGCTCCCTTACCACTGTTACAGCTTGGGGTAGGCCTTGGTTCCTACAGAAAGGCAACCCTTTCTGCCAGGGAACAATCCAGCACTGTAGGGCACGCTCAAATTCAGATGTTGCTGGGTACAGTTTCTGAATGCCCCAGGGACTTTTTAGGACAAGCAAACCAGATTTCCCTCATGCATATTTGAAGTCTAAGTTGAACTGAAAGGCAAAGTGAAAAAAGACATAATGCAGTTGTTTACTTAAGATGTATGAGTGCAGGAAGTTACTTTATCATGTCCTAGATGGTGACATTGAATTCCCTGAGCTCCCAGCACATGTTTGCCTTGCCTTTGGTCTGTGTGATTTGGATATAAGCTAGTTGTCATTTAGAACACATCCAGTTATCTGGCACACACCAAGATGATCTTTGACTTATTTTTTCCTCATGGGGTTTGCTTTTTGGCTCCTGACAGCATGACCTTGGGCACAGCTCCAGCAAATAAATTTAAAATAATGGCATAAGTTTAAATGGATCATGACTACAACTCTTGCAAGAGTACAATTAACCAACTACTGCAGTTTCTTTTTGAAGGAGTATTACATTATGACTGCTGGTGACAAAACAGCTCTGAAACACACTGAAAGTCATGTTGCTTATTTTATGCACATATCTGAAACCGGACAGACAACAGGAACAATGCTGGGAGTCAGTGAAAAGCAGATGTGCCCCAGTCAGAGCATTGGACTCAAAACTAAGAGATGCCCCTGAGAAACTTCAGTAAGGACTGTTGCAGCTCATTTTCACTTGAAAGGTGTCTGGATTCTGGAGTTATGAGAAGTCCTATGATGCAGAAAGGAAGGCAGAAATAACTGCTGAATATTCAAAGAACTCCATGTACCTTTTTTCTGTCATTTCCTGAGGGCAGATCCTGCAAGATACTTAGCATCAACTCTTTTGGATGACATATATTCACCATCTTTTAGCTTTACTAAATAACTCTGAATAGAACACACAACATGCAGCGATTAATTACCTATTTAATGAACATGCCTATCAGTAACTACAGTATGAAAGCATCATTAATGACACTCTTATTTCTGCATATGTTTTAGAAGGAAATGAGAACCACTAGCTAGCATTTGAAAATAGTTTTACTTCCCATCTAGGAAGGAAAGAGAGCACAGGGAAAAGCAAAAAGGAAGACAGAGCAATAAATAAATAAATAAATAAAAATAATTAAGTAAAAAAATAAATCCACAACATAGAAGTCTTTGTAATTTCCTATGGCTTTTCTATATTTGCACACTTTCAGTTCACTAGCAGTCAGTATATAAGTCCACACAACTTCTATCACATTCTATATGAGAGTTGTTTTAGAATGTACTAAAAAAGAGAGATTTGAGAATCACAGTGAGGAAGAGAAGCAGAAAATTAAGATATTTGTTACCCAGCTTCTAAGACATTTCTTTGTGAGTTTGTTTTCCACAAATAAGAGGAGTACATTTGCTCTGCATTCACTCAGTCCTCTAGTAGTACTCTTTCAATAAAGTCTTTGCTTGGTGAGAACCTATGTCACAAAGAAATCCTCTCCACCATTTTGGGCACAGGCTCCTCCTCTGCATTCCCATCACGGGACATGACCCTTTGGGGAGCAAAGGAGCTTATCCCACTAAAGTGAGCAAAGTGGACTGATTTTGTCATAAGCATCTGACAGCATTTTGAAACAATCTCCCCTCATTCTCTAACAAGCATCTAAAAATAACCTCTTGAGATTGACACATGGGAAAATTATTATGAACTGTAGCTGATGTGGAAAAATCAGTGTTTGAAATTGTGTCATTCAACAGATTAGGGCTATTTAGGTAGAAGCATTTAGCATAGAAGTACCTTAAGGTAATAGGCTGGAACATGCTTGAAAAATAAGCCAAGGTAGGTCCTATGGATTCAGAACAATCTGGAGTTTTCAGGAATGCCTAGATATAGCTCCTATCAGAATAATAAAAATTAAAAATACAAACAACTAAAAACAAAACAAAACACACACATACACACACACACAAAATAAATAAAACAAACAGGTGACAACATGAAAAATACTTGGAAGAGAAAAACTCCTCCTACTGTATTCTAAAATAAAATGATATAAACAACTTCTAAATGACTCCATTAGAACAAAATAAAGAAAAGGATATTTTATAAATAGTAACAAGACCTGTCAGGCATGCAACTCACTCTGTCTCCTTGAAAAACACTTTCAACAGCACTAAAAATGAAATAGTGGCAGAATCAGAAATTTATCTGATTCTATACTTCCTCTGATGAAGAATGAAAGACACAGAATCAAATAAAGGTTAAAATGAATGAAAGCCTGTGATTACCACAAATCAGTGTAGGTCTGCCTGAATCCCATACGTTTACACATTCTTATATGTTTTCAGAAAGTTCCTGCAAAGCACAATACCCACTTTTTTTGTCACTGAGTTAGAGTTGCAAATTAGAAGCCAAATGCTGACCTTCTTCCTTGCTATTTGCAAAAGCAAATTGCAATTTGCCAAAGGTTTTTGATAACATTTGGTGCTAATTGGACTTAAAAATGTTGATCTTCCAAATTGCAGTCATCTTAAAGACACATGTAGTTTATCTCAGCATGTAAGAGAGCAAAAGCTCAGATTGCAATAACCTCAGAATCTAGGTTCTTTCAATGTCAGGGTGATTTACAATTCTTGACCTTTTTTCTTGCATGAAAATTAATAAAGCAAGCATATACCATATTTAATATAAATAGATAACTGTTTTAGACATTAAAACATGAAAAAATACATTTTATAACTAAGACTACAATCAGTGAATTTTGGTTTTCAAAGGAGAACCAAACTTTCAAATGTGAAATCTGATTGATTTCAATTTTCCACAAAAGGATGGATACTTCATTGTATGGAAGCTGCTCTCCTTTATGATAAACTACATATGTATAGATTTAACCACCATAAGCGTAACATGAAGAAATCATCCATCAGCCAGAAGCAGTTTGAGTTGATATTCGCAACAGCAAATGAGAAATCTGCTACCCAGAATCTCAGCCATTTGGAATTAAACAAGCTACCTACAACCCAATTGGCACAATTTTATTGCAGAGAAATAACATGGCCTGTTTAGCTCTTTGTCCATTATAATAGTTATGAAAGCCAGATCAATTTTTTTTTCTGCTTGACAGAGCAGCACACTTCACTTTTTGCTGATCTCTGCAATGGCTTCCATTGTAGCAGAACTTGATCCTTCTTACCTATTCCTCTTGGTCTGTCTTGCATCATTTCACTAGCTCTTAATCATCTTCCTCATTAAAGATTACATATGCATCGTCATTTGGGAGACCCACAAACATTTTTCCATGCTTCTTTACTCTGTTTTTCACATCTCATTTCATGACTGTGTTCAAACGTCAACATCTATTTTCTTATATTTCACCACAATTTATCTTACTTCAGACTCTTATTCTACATTTTTAAGATCCATCCTCTTCTGTTTGGGAGCCAAAAAAATGCACATTTCCTATGTACAATATTGCATGTCTCTAAAGCTGTATAAGCTAGATGAATGATCCAAATAAAAACAACTATAAAAGTACAGGTTAAAAGTAGGGTGGCTTTCCCAGGACAGGCCCAGCCTGCAACCTCCCCCATCTAACACCCAGAAAAGAAATTGCTGTTTGTTGTCACCTCTCACAGATCTTCCTAAGCACAGTTCCTTCTTTAGCCACGCCTACTGACGCCAAATAACACCTCAGTTTCTATACAGTCCTATCAACTTCTGCATCATGTGACTGAGGTTTTATTTTCAAGCTCCATAGGAAAGGTTAAAAGATTTGCTTGTCTCTAAACTGCATTGTTCACTTCAAGTTGTATAGTAGGAGAAAGAATAATGAGTTCAAGTTTCTAAAAATAAGAAGGAAAATGCATTAAAGATTCAAAATTTGAACCACATGAACAGAAAAAAATTAGAAATCACATACAAGTCATACAATTCATTCCATCAAGAAATATTTCTTAAATTTTAGTTTATAAGGAGATAATATCTGAAAACATCATTAAGGTTCCTGCAGATTTCCTGATTAGACACGTTAATGCAGAGCTTGGCAGATGATCAAGCCTAAAAATCCTTTGAGATTCTCAACAACAAAGCCAGCTACAGTTCTCATAATGGAAAAATTAAAAACATATTTTATGTAACAGATATAGTTGAGAATAAATATATTTAAAAGTTGAATATATATTAAAATATTCTAAGATAAACTCTGATTTTAATAGAAGAAGCCGAACAAAAACTACTTCAAGTGCTACAGAGTTCTGCATGATTTCCTGTGAAATAACCACATATCTAACCCCTTGAATCAGATTATCTTCCTTCTCTTTAAGGGGGCGAGAGGCAAAGGCTGCTGGTTCAGGCTCTTACAGCCACTGGGCTATGTCAGTAGGTGCACGCAGGTATACTGAAAAGGCTCGAAGACACATTCAACAAAGACACAGCAAATTTTTCAGTGCTTGGCTTGTAAGATTTCCTATCAGGCCTCAGTACTTGCATGCTGAGCCCAGTTCTAATAACCATAGTTTACAAAGAAAGATGATAAAGCATAGACTTGGAAGCACAACCTATAAAGGGAAGGCTAAAGCCTGATTTATTCAGTCTATAAATATATAAATGCACACATACACACAGAAGGATAATTCCAAGAAACATGTATAACAAGAAAACATAAAACTAAAATGAAGACATACACATTACTGAACAGAGTTGTGTAGTTAGCCCTTGGAGCAATTCACAGAGCACCAAAGAGATCCTTAGAAAAATAAAAATAATTAAATGTAAGAAACAAAACCTGTGTGTTTCTTATTTGGGAGCCCTAGGACTCCTGCTGTAAGCAAAACTATATGTAAGTTAGCACAGGCCATTTTTTGTGTGTAGTCCTATACTTTCTTCAGTCCATAGCATAACATCCACAGCTGTATATATTGGGATGGGAGTGAGACCTGTCTGTTTAGGCTTTTTCATACCATCTTATATAAGTAATTAGGTTTACTTCAAATTAGCTAGTAGTATTTTCATACAAAGAATATTATCTCTATGTTACTTCAGAAGCTTGATAAAAATAAGTCAGAATATCAATCAGATATTCAACACACACTACTTGAATTGACACAATTAGCTGCAGTTCAGATATAATAATCCTAGCACACTGTAATGTGACTTTAGCTATTATCAGAGATAGTCTAAGAAAACAAAACTGGAATTTTTAAGACCTTCGTATCAAAACCAACATGTTCGTACACAGAAAAAAAAAAAAACAAACATACAAAATAAATTAAAAAAATGTGAAAAGAACAGGCTGCCTACTAATAAAAGCTTGAATTTTATCCACTGAGAAGAAATAAATAAATATATAAATAAATCCAACAGCTATTAAAATGATGCAGTTCTTCAACTATCCCCTAGGGCATACTCAAATTTAATGTGGATACCTGACCTAATGTACTGTACAACTCTGCCAGGTTTAAATAGTACAGCTTTCTCTCTTTGTAAGATGCTGCACAGGAAGCACTAAGTGGAGGAACTTCACACACAAATCAGAGGCATCTGAGGATGTTATAGCAACCAGAAAAAAAAAAAACATCGCTTGTCACATAATAAGAAAAACACTCTTTATGTCCACTAATTGTCATCATAAACATCCACTACCCATTACATTCCAACAGGTCAAAAATCTGCTTAGGAAATTCCCAGGTTGAAGGTGAAAAAAGTTTGGCCTAGCAGATTAATCAATATTTTCAGGTACCCACGAAGCTCCTGTGTGTTACTTCTTCAAACATGATGCAAACATTCAACCACAATTAGCTACCTGAGGTACCACCCTTCGAAAGAAACCACAAGAGTATCAAAACCTTTCACACGCTGTATGTTAAACCCACGCCTAAATACTGTAGCAGGCTTTAGAAAGAAGTCCCTGATTTCCATAAGTGTGTGCAACCATTACTTGTACAAACAATCATTCCAGTTGTGTGGGTCCACTTAATGTAAATGTACCTTCAAGAAGCCAGCTAAATATGCAATTGGTCTTTTGTACAAACAATTACTGTGATGTGTACACTGAAGAAGCTCTCTAAAAGACAGATAGTTAATAGAAATTACGGGAAGCAAATATTGTGCACCAGGGTTTAAAAATGAGAATCTCAATTTAGAAATCCAAATGCCAATATGACTGCTCGGATACGAAGCAAGTTTATAACTGCAGTACTCTACTTCAAAAATTGAACTCACAGTACTGTTTAAAATAAAGCAATAAGAGTCCCATATTAATATTCCTTTTTGTCATTTGTATTCTGCTCATTTGTGCAGCTTCATTTCATGTTGGCTTTTTTTTTTCCTGCACATAGACCATGCTAATATCTTCATGGATTTGTTTATAATAACCTTTAAATCCTTTCCTTGTCATTATACTGCATAGCTGTTCCACTGTATATACACTCTTCACTTCGGTTCATTGCCTACACATCGATTATTTCACATTTCTCTATGTTAAACACTGAATAGTATTTTCCACTTAGTGGACCCAGCCATTTAAAGGATCCAAATCTATCTGAATAAAGTTGGTTGCTTTCCTCTCCCTTATTAGTTATACATTTAATTCTGCCAGCATGTGCTAAACATCAAAGTCGGTCACAGAGAATTTGGTATTTGTCAGAGAAGTGATCACAGAACCTAACTTCTGCTTGAATACTATCATTTTGGGTAGTAATATTCACAAGTCAGTAATGTTGAAACTGCAGACTGAGTTCTCTATGCTGCCTTTAAAAGACTTTGCACATCCTGTGATAAGTGAGGTCAAGGTATTTATAGAGGTAGCTAGCTACCTCTAGGTTTGCTTCTTTTCTCTCCAACACTTGACCCTATCTGCAATAATTAAAATAATAATAATCACAACATTTTGGCTACATGAAAAAAAAAGCCAACACTCCAGAAAACCCACTTGGTCTCAGGTAGCACAGTACGCTAGCTCTGCAAACGCTGGGGCAAGTCGGACTGACTGCGGTGTGGATCAAAGTGTGCATTGTTTTGCATATGCATCAAATAGCACTGATATAATGCTTCTGAGATGTCTGAGCACAATACTGAGGTTCAGCTGCCTTTCAATCTCCTATAGCTTTAATTTCCCTGAAAAAAAAAAAAATAAATAAAAGCACGCTTACTTTCCAATCTGTCTAGGCCTAAAAGTGATGTGAATAAAGCCTGATTCAGCTGTGCTTTTTTTTTCAAGTAATTGATGCTATATTTAAGCTGCAACACCTGGGGTTGATGTACTAACTACCTTTTAAAGACCAACCTAAACATTTACCATCTATTTTTGGCCAGGTTTTCAGTCAACTGGTTGAATTTCACCTTTACTGGTAAAGTCAAGGACACTATATTTTTATACCCTCCCTTCTCTACTCCCACTTTCAGCAACATTCAAAGCAAAGGGAAGGACTATGAGAGAAACAAAACAATCATAAGGTGCTCTGAATAATCTGAATTTCTGTGTCTGGCTTACTTATTTTCTGCAGATAAAAGGCAGTAAATGCATTTGCAAAGTGAACTATCTTCAGGTTTTCCAGAATTTCAGTCCCCATTTGCAAACTTTTCAGTTACAAAGCAAAAATATCCATTTTGCACACATAACGCTCATAAAAATATTTCTTCATCTGAAAGGATTCCTAGTGATGTCTCAAAACTCCAAGCTCCTTGTGTTCCTTTCTAGCCTTACTCCAAATTGTGCAACTGCTGCCAGTTCAGCTCTCTCAAAGACTTTAACCAGGCATCCAGTATCGCTCTACACGATATGATGCTTTATTTTCCATCAAGCTATTTACTTCCTTATTCAGAATTTGAATTAATTAGCAGTGGTGAAAAATAAGGCTTTTCTAGAGATACCAGTAATGCTGGAGCCTGATGACCACTTCATGACATTCCAACAAGAAATACAAGCTTTTTGAGGTGAGGATTATCAAAGTGTTGTGGAGTGTTATGAGAAGTCTTATGGAAAGACTGCTACAGTGGTAATGAATGCATGGAGTCCCTTCTTCACTTGGTACACAGATTATTTCCACTGACAACGTTCACTACGTTTTTCTTAAGTGCTTTTCTATAAATAGATACCATCTACAAACCCAGTTGTTTGAACACGTGTTGCAGTTCACCACAGTAAGACAGAAATTCCAGTATTATGGCTATACAAGTTGGAAGCTGAAACTCAGGGGCACAGAAACTTTCTCAGGTTTGCAATGGGAAATTTGTAACTTTCCTTCTCTTGGCTTTGCACCCTACTCTTCTTTTCTTTGCCTTAAATCTGTTCTAACAAAAACCCTTCTGCTACTGTCACTATCGTTGCCATTATGACATTATGGACAGACTCACCATGGTACTGCTTGAATGACCAGAGTGCAACAACAAAAGGGAAAGACTAACTAAACCCCACTCTGCTAGCATAGAACAGCATTTCCAAATGAAAAATAATTTGTAATTTATTTATACTGCCACCCAGAATGTTTACTGGGAACAGAGGCAGGAGCAAAAAGTATTTTGCCAGTGATACAGGAAAATAGCATTTGTATTTTAAAGCTGATGAATATTCACCCCCTTGAGGTTATATGACAGTTGGGTGAGTTTTCTTTGAGGGGAAAACAAAATCAAAAGACAATTTTTCAACTGAAAACATATGCCCACTGTGAATTACATTCACCTTGTAATGCTCAAGAGAAAGCATTTCATTCTTTCAATTAATTTGACCTTTACTGAAAGCTAGCAGAGAAGAAACTCTCATGGAGCTAAGTACTTGGAGTCAGAGTAAGAAGCACTGTAGATCTGCATGCAGTGTACTACACAAACTGATGTTTGTAAGATACTACTGTATACATCGTGAAGCTGCTGCTTAGAAAGAAAAGTGTACACAGTTCTTGACCAAGCTGTTCACAAGAATCTACTTGCTCAAAAGCAAATGAGATCCCTTCCAGTGCCAAGAAGTGCTGAATAAGCCCTACCTGGGTGGAACCTGACCATGTTCTCCAAGTCACATCTGTGTAGGCACATAACCCCAACCGTATTACACTCTCAAAGACAAAGAAGCTGGATTTCCATCAGTTGCATACATTTCAGTTTCAGTCATTTTTTAACTTTTTAGAAACTTCAGCTCTCGGAATTAATCTTTTCAGAAAATTATGAGAACACAAAGTCTACTCACGTTCACTGAGGGTGCATGCTCTGAAATAACTGAGCTTCCTTCCTCTCATAGACCAAAAGTATCTATCTGAAAATCAAAACAACAAAAACAAGTTATTAGTAGAAAATGAGAAAATTCACTAGAAATTCAGATTTTTGTTTCACTAATTTAGAACTGCAACCTGTATAACTGACTGAAGAAAAGAGTATGACTAGAAGAGAAGCAGACCTGTACCAGAATCAGACGTCTGCCTATGTGAGAAAGCTGGAAAGCAACAGGTCATGCTTTTTGTGAGTTTATTCCCTTCTATTCAGTCTTACATTAGATTTACTTCACCACAAATGGAGACTACAGGATTCTGCAGGATCAGCCCCTAACAGCAAATGTATAAAAGTATGTGCAAATGCTGTGAGTACCATAGTTGCCAAGTCTTTTTGGCTATAAAGCCAAAATTGACTCATAAGTACTGCTATTCGCAGCCAAAAATAAGTGTGTATTGCCTTACATTTTCTTTCCACATTTCTCATAGACATTTACATTTATATCAACACATAATGAGTAGAGGAAACACAAAGACATTTGAACAGAATTTTCTTTAGCTTGTCAAAAATGCCTTTTTCTCCCTTTTCCTCCCATTAACATTAATTGGAGCTGGGCAGAAATCCTCACGTTAATAGGAATAAAAGTAGCACTAGTACATTACATTTAATTAGCATCTAAACTAAAGATCCTACACCCCACAAGCAATTTCCACCCAGGAAACATTCTGTCTGACAAGCAAATGCAGCCAGCTCTGATGTGGTGCAGGGCAGCTTTTCCCAGTGAGCAAGAATGAAGGGGATAGGACACAAATGCAGCTATGGGGGCACGGACCAGGTAAGTGGGTCAGACTAACTAAAACAGCAGGACAAACACCGCTCTCCATATGAAAACAGGTTACCCTGTGAATAAAATCAAAATATTTGTCAAAGATAATTGAGATCATGTTTACTGCACAGATTCATAAATCTGAAATGTAGAGCTGCACAGACACCATCTGATCGTGGCAGCATCATAATAAATCAAAAGACCAGTAACTTGAAAGTCTTTTATGCTTTTTAGAATAACCCAAAGACGTATTCACAGCATTTGTTTCTTCTGGCCTCCTTTATGTTTCTCTGTCTTGCAGAATGCGTGCTGCCATCTATATTTAACAGCAAATGCAAAATACAGACAGTCTTATAGATCAGAGAGGCTAAAGTTTCTTCTTGCTCTTCTGATTCCCCTTGGCTCACTCCAATGCCTCCACCCCCTCCTGGCTCTTGTTTTCCTCATTTCCATGCTGTTCCATTTATCCTCCCTTCCTCCATCCCCGCAGTTCCGCATTGTTCCTTTCTCATCTTTCAGCCCCACCTTGTCTCATTCCTGCTTTTGTGTTCCAATATACCACATAAGAAGGTACTTAAAAAAAAAAATCAAGAGCTCTTGGTAAAGCTGCTGTTTTCTAAAGCAGCTCAACAGACACTGTGCTACTTTTATTTCAGATTTTTTAGGACAAATCCAAGCAGTATTTTTTTTTCTTCTAAGAGAAAGAATGTTAATCTAAAACTTGTCTAAGTTACAAAGCAGTATTACTCCTTCCTGAAGAAGAGGAGAGGGACACATGCAGCTCTGCTGATGAAAGAAAAGCTAGTTTGACTTTAACAGGGATTCATCACCTTTCCAATTGGGCTGTGCCCATTTGTCACAGTCATTAGAAAGTTATGGAACTACGGAGCTAATTTTCACTCTGGGTCAAAACTGAATGGAGATGATTTTACCAGAACACAATTTAAGCCAAATCCCAGGCAAATCATCTTTTAAACGTGGTTCCTGTCCATTTATGATCTTGGTTTGACTCAGCCTCCCACTCTAGTTCTTGACAAATGATGTCAGAATCCCCTCCCAGGCTCTTTTGGTAAGAAAAGAGGAATCATCCCATCCTAGAGGATTTTAAATGAGCTCAGCACTCCTTTCTCTATACAAAATATGAGGAAATTTGCTTGCCTGGTCTGGAAAGGACACGTGTCAAATAGGCAAATGGGCCAATCCACCAACAAACACCTGCACTGGGGTGCAGCCACAGGGACTTGGAAATATAGCTTAGCTCATCTGTCACCTGAAAGCACGTCTTCCAGAACACATCTGAGTGAGAAGTTTTAATGACTCTTTTTCAATAGGTTTTAAAGATTTTTATTTTTTAAGTGTTTGCCTCCAGGGATGTGTAAACAACTTTGCTCATCGTCACTGATTAGCACTGCACAAGTATTAACCTCAATAGCCACGCTAAATCACTGTGATCTTTATTTTCTATTAGCTTTTGAGTACCACAGATAACAGACCTTGAGGTGGTCAGAGAAGTGCATGAAGGGAGAGAATTTATGCTTAAAATAATAAAATAACTACAGATACAGAGAAAAACCCCAACTGTTTGTCTGAGCCATTTAAAGACCTTGCACATACCATCCTGTATATTTTATCATAATTTCCAAAGCTTGGAGACAGAAAGAAATACACAGCAAAATAAAATTTCAGAGTACCTTAAAATGGACATCGAGCCTTTCCTAGATAAATTGTACAGGATGTTTTGGGCTGTTTTTCCTTCACTGTCCTGAAGCAAAGGATGCTTTTTCCCCTGAGGGGTAGGGGGAAGAAAGTGTGTTAAGGATCATCTCCAGCCATAGAGCTGGCATTGTGTACTGCAGCTCTTTGTGTACTGTCAGCTCGCTATGACAACTAATAGCCTGGATGAGGATGTGCTATGTTTCTTCACTGATATTGTCAGACAGCAAGGACTTGAGTTTGCACAGTCTTCTGCCACTATTTGAGACTGACAAGATTAAAACTGTTGTGATTTCATTTTGATGGGAACGAGTGCACTGTGCTGGGTATGCTGAAGGAGCAAAGGAAGATGTGCTGTGGTGCAGAAGCTGCTTTCCTAAAGCTGAGCTCAGAAGCAATGGAAGAGGGGGGATATTATTATTTTAATAGCTGCTAATGTATTACATGTTATTTGCATACTGCCCAGTGACATCTCCACGCAGCCAGGTGAATGGGATAACTAAATAAAGAAAAGCATGGATTGCCATATGTAAATTAAGCTATATATTAGCTTAAGAGAACACAGCATGAGAACATCTGAGTGTAACAGGGAAGGAAAGGTCCTCCTGGCTGCAGAGAGCAGAGCTCCACTGGCACATGCAGACACAGCCAGCGGGACCAAGCCTCAGTCCAGTGAGCCATGATGAGCCAGTGGGGAGAAGAAAGCACTAGAGAACCTGAGCCTTGGTTAATCTTTCACTAACATCTGCACTTCTTTGTTCCCAAAAAACTAAATCCAAAATTCTGGGAAACGAATAGAAGAACTCTAGAGAAGTCAACAAGACTTTGAATCAATCCATGTCTACATATGCTGCAGAGTGCAGAGAAAGCTCAGGACTGGTCAGATTTGGTCAATTCCTTTATCTTTACTGTTTCTCATTCCTGTAGCTATAGTGTATGATCTCATGACAATTCTGTTCCAGGTTTCTCTGCTCCTACATGAAAACCTGCATGTTGCTGCCTAAGGAATGGCTGCTGTGGGAAGGTGGGCAGCGTGGGAGCTGTTTCCATGCAAGGAGCCCATGGGAAGGCAGGGCTGTGCCAGCCTGGGCTGCTAGCTTACCAGTGGCCCTGTCCTCACAGACAAAACTACAGCTGCCTGAAGCTTCCCTGGGCACTTATTGGGTAAATGAATGATAATTAGATCAGGAGCATTACTGCAGACCTCACAGGCACTAAACCCAGGGCATTTGTAACAGGCTGTTTAAGTGCCATCTCTCTCTAGAAGCTTACACAAAGAAAGGATAAGAACTATCACAGCTATCAGTAACAGAAATAACGCCTCTTAAAGAGGCTGCAGCTGGGTTGTACATTTGGCCCTACATGTCCCCACCTTCTTCTCATACTAATATTTTGTGCAAGAATTCTTCTGTGGGCTCAAAACTGCTCACTGCAACAGGAGATGCTCCGATACAACTGCCCCAGCTGAGGAGCATTACAGTGCCAGCAATATTTCTCTGCACAGCTTGCAGAAACCTACTTTTTTTCCTGGTTATTTATTTATTTATTAGCTCCTAAGACTACATTAGTGCCTAAGAAAACCAAATCTATACTGCATTTATCTCGATACATTTTTTTCCTTGACAAATGGTCTGCAGTTGTTAGAAAAGCATGCGGACTTCTGGAGAATTGAGAAATTGGCACTGGCAAGCTGCAGTAAAAAATACAGTTTTCTCTATGCTGATTTTTCAATATTTAGTGTGTATTCAGAATACATCCTCAATGCCATGCTATGCTCTACAGACTTGATATATGATTATACAGCTGTGACTAAGAAATGATGTATGAAATAAAAATCCCCTAACAATGCATTGGGAATAGAGGCTCTGTAAGCTACCGCATGCACTCATAGCTGCTGCGTGCTGCACTTGGAAATAAGGGAGCCAGTGCACTTCAGCAAGAATCCAAACACCAACTCTATTAAAAACCTTTCAGAATACACAACCAGCCTCTTTAATGTGCATTACGCATTGTAAGATAAGGCAGAACAAGAGAGTCATTTGGGATCTTTGTTCAACCTGGGATAGCAAGGTGCAGGGTATCCATTCTAATCCTTGCAAAGGACCAAACGTCCACGGCTCTGTGCCAGCAGCACCTGGCCAAGCACAACCCCTCCATGCTGCACAGCATCCACCTGCGTGCTGCAGTGCCCACAGCAGCGGCAGTGCCTCATCTGCTCATAGCCTAACATACAGAGCAATAAGGAATTAATTTCACTGGGACTGCTGGCACGTTACTGCCAGTTTTCTAACTTGGGCTGTCAGAAAAAAGAATCACAGAATGGTCTGGGTTGAAAGGGAGCTTTAAGATCATCTACTTCCAACACCCCTGCTATAGGCAGTGATATCTCCCTCTAGAGTAAGTTGCTTAAAGTCCATCCAGCCTGGCTTTGAATGCAGGGAGAGGGCATTCAACAACCTTGAAGCATTCAAAGCCCCACGCTGGATGGGACTTTGAGCAACATTCTCTAGACTAGATGACCTCTAGAGATCCCTTCCAACCCCTACAATTCTGTGATTTTAGTTGGAGGAATAGTTGAAGCTGCCCATGTAAGCTCTTACTTCCTCAAACAGTTCACCCATACAGGAGTCATACTTTCTCCTGTGTAGTCAGCACAAAGCAGACCTTGTGTTGTTAATGTTTACCTGAATCTGCATTAGCTATGTTTTTTTTGCTGTTGTTTTTTTTTGCTACTGGGAGCTCAGCTGCCGTTGTGCAGAGCCAGAAAGGGGATGTGATGCTGGGACTGCTTCAGCAGGTGCACATTTTCTCCATGCCAGCAAAGGAAGAAAATTTTAAAAACAAGCATTTCCTAATAGAGTTTTTTATAATTGTATTGACATTGTTTTGATGGATGTGATTCTAAAATGTAAATAAATCTAAAAATTAATAGGTAGGGCTGCTGCACAGACGAAAAAAAATGTGTCCAAGTGGGATTGGAAGGGAATAAGCAGATCTACGGTGCTACTGTGTGGTCTTCATACAACAATGGAGACATGGCTGGATGTTCAGCAGTGATAAAAATACCAAACTTTAGTAACAGCTGCTTATGAGAATAGAGAGTTTATATATAATTCGCACCAGCAAAGAGCAGAGGAGAGGACTGTGAAAAATGATTAAGTTAGGAGTCTGAGCTGAGTGTGGACATTCAATGAGATGGGCATCCATGGAGACATTCAAGACCAGCAGGGATAGAATCTTGGGCAGCCTGATGTAGCAGGAGGCAACCAGCCCATGACAGGGGGCTGGAACTAGATTATCTTTAAGGTCACTTCCAACCTAAGCCTTTCTGTGATTCTATGATTCTATATATCTCTGCTCTGTTCCAGGATGGGCAGCAGTGGCCCAGCACAGAGCAAAGCAGCGGAGGTGAGGGCTGTGCCTTGCTGCCACCCTGGGCACAGGCCTGGTACTCCAACACAGGCTCCAGCTTTTTTGCCTGCAGATTGCCAAGGAGAATGAACAATTTAAAAGCTGTTGGTTTTTGCTAATGGCACACTTGGAGCTCTCACACAGCTCAGAGAAATGGCCAAGATTTTGGCCTTTGTTCTTCATAAAAAATCTATTAATTCAAAATCAGAGGAGACAACACTAATTCTGCAGAGCCATATGGAGGCAGATTGGCTAAGCTTCTTTCTAACAGAGAAACTTCTGATCCTTATGCCCCAGTAGCTCCCAGCCCCTCTAGGCTATTCTCTGCAGGTTTCTGAAAGAGGTTTACATCTTCTCAATTCCCTCACATCCTCTTCCTCTCATGTCAAACTGCAGACCATAGAGTGGTACTCTTGGCAATACATTTATAATTTTACTTTCAGACGTACACTGCTAAACTGATGAGAACTCAGAACCCGGCAGCTCCCACAGCTATCCACTCCCATTGCTGCTGGCAGTCAGTGTATCCTTCAAAGCACCCTGGAGACCAGATCTTCTCCCCCCTTGCCATTTTCCTCTCTCAAATGGCACAGAGCATGCTGCACTGTGGGCACACTGCCTGCTTACAGGAATATGACTAACATTACAGGAGCCAGGGCAGTCAACATTTGTTTGGGGTTAAAAATAAAAATCCCTATTACAAACTGTGATATTGTAATGATAAATTACAAATGCTGGTAAAAGAACTGGTAAAAAGGCCAGTCTTCTTCATTTTATTATTTTAATATCACTCAGAATTAGGCATCCTAATTCTGATGAGTTATGGAATAATAGCCATTAGTTACTCCATTAGGAAGCTATTACTGCGTGCCATTGTTGAATTCTAATTCCCTAAAAGCTCTCATATAATGTCTGTATGCATGCAGACAGAGCAATGGTATGTGAAAGAGCAGCACAATAGTCAGAAGGAGTATGATATTAACACAATGATGGGGATCTATGGTTTTGGGCATTTCTGGCAAGTCTGGTAGCATAGGAGCTTGGAACATGAGAAATCAAAAATTGAAATTCTTGTTTCAGCAGTATGAGGATGTACATGACTGAGAAATGCTGAATCAAACAGCCCATTAAATACAATTTAAAAGAATAATAAAAAAATGCATGCAGGAAATCTGACCCTGTAATTCTCCAAGAAGTTTATGCATACAATACGTAGAACACACAGGAAGCACAGCGACAGTCATGATCCAGAAATTATAATGCAAATACTGGGATGAGAAGGAAATAAAAATTCACTGGGGGGTTTCACCTGAAACAGTGAAACACATTTTTAATCAGAAATCAAGAAACAGCTTGTCAGTAAGACCAAAAACTGGCGTCCAGTGAAATGATAAAGAAACACAGAACAGAGAACTAAATCAAAATGTGTGTGGGGTTTGGGAACATCTTCATGAGGAGTGTGATGTATGAGTGTCAGTCTCAGAAAAGAACAGCAAAGTGGTAAAGGGAGCAGAGACTTCAGATTTCTCAGTGTGTCCATTTTGTTACAAAAGATTTGCATGCTTCATTTCAGTCATTATTTAAACATTGCTATTTCTGCAAACATGCCACACTGAGATAAGGTTTCATCCCATACCACGTCAAAATGAAGATTGGTGCAGAATGTTGGGAAGAGCCTTTACTGAGGTAACTGTTTATTAAGGTGAGGAGGAATTGAATTTGAAATTCTTAAAGAAAGACAGGCAGAGGCTGAAGAGGGAGAGATATGTTACATTCCCTTTAATCATGGGATTTGCACAACATCAGTACAGTTATGATCTAAATAAAGTTTCTAGAGTCATCAGGATATTATACTGTAGCTGCTTCATTTAATCTAATGGTTTCCATTTAGGTAATTTTCATGCATTTTAATCTATTTAATGATCACCTTCCCTGGGTTGATTCAGTCTCTTGATTTTCCTCAAACTACATATATTGTACTTTATCTGCAAGACTTGGGATTCCAGACAATGATATGCAGAGAAAGACCTCAAACATTCAGTAAAGACACTATTTTGCACTTTTAACCCATTTAGTCATGCTACTGCAGTAATATAGAAAAGCCTACACTTAATTTCAACTTGTGAAAAAACAATACTCAGGAGATTTACTGAGAATGAACTTGACATAGATTTTAGTTTATTTCACTCTAACAAAAACTGATCAAATTTCAGACAACAGCACATGGAAACAAGCAGGAAGTGCAATTCAATATTTGAGAAATCTGAATCCTGCCTGCAAGCTCATTGAGGCTCAAGAAGGAGAGAACACGCTTAGCAATGACCACCCTTTCTTGCCTGGCATCCTGGATGGCCCTGACACAGCACAGCAGCACCCCTGACCCCAAAACACCAACCAACATGCCCGAGGTCTTATATCACTCTGACACATAAACGACTTGTTTGAATACACAAAGTGAGGGAGCAGCACAGCACCAGACATTTTAAAACTAATTAGAATGCTGAGTTGCTACAACTGCATGTGCAAATGAGGTAATTACAAATGCAAATGACTAATTACGTTCACCTGTTTGTGCAGTTACCCAGTTCGTATTGGGCAGTTGAAATAATTGTGTGTGCAAATTAGACACACAGCTGGATCCAGACTTTACACTAGTGATTATGTACAGAATGTTGGGTGAGGATTCAAAGGAGTTTTCAGTTATGGCTTTGCACTTCACAAACACAGCCATGGACATGATATACATCCCAAGGTACCTGAAGTTGTTTGAGTAGTGCAATAATCTGAGGGATACCAGTAAAGACAGGTTTCACCCTTTGTATACATATGAGGCACTCCAGGAAAGGAAATATTTTGCTGATGTTATGAATGGAAAGTTGAGAGGAAGCTGCACCAAATTCTGAATGTCTGGATAGATTTAGGTATTAGGAGATAATGAGATTGGGAAATTCAGACCATAAAATGTACAATAATTAGAAACTCAAAATGTCTTAGGTAAGTTTTACAGTCCAAATAACATGCAGAGGTCTACAGATCTGAACAAATATGGATGAGAACCACAGCAGGAAGGCAGACACACTTAGCAGATGATTTAGGGGACCAAAAGTAAATGAGAAAATGTCTGTCACACATATAGCATACATGCATGGCCAAAACTTGAATTTTAAAGTGAATGTAGGCTGTTGTTGTAGACTTCCAAAAAGAACATGGTATCTAGCAGCAGCTGAAGGCACTGCTCAGTCCTGTGTTCAGAGAGAGGTCTTTCTGGTGCCCTCCACACTGCAGTTGTTCCTGCAAATGCCATTCTATGATACTATGACCCTTTGGGGTTTATTTCTTTCAGGTAACCATTTTGTAAGCGTATTACAAATATTTATATGCAGTAAATATTTTTAGTGTATCTTAGTGCTCTTAGTATAACAGCAAAAACTCTTCAAGACACACACAGAGCCCTTGGCAAGGCTTTGATTATAAGTGGAAATAGGCAATCTGGATCACTTCTGGACTACCAGTAATAAAACAGCTCCCTTGTTGAAACAACAGAAATGTTTCTGTTTTCTTTTAGTTCCTGCTGATATCCAGTCTCTGACAGCAACAGTAGCTACAGCACATTAATGTTTTACTCTAATGCACTGCAGACAAGGAACTTAAATGAAAAAAAAAAAAGAAAAAGAAAAAGAAAAAGAAAAAAGAAAAAAAACCACCAACAACCAAGTCAGACCTTTTTCCTTAGATCAAACCCTAGCATCAGCAAATAGATGACTACAGAAGACAGTGCCTCTTACAACATCTACTCTAGCAGCTCTGCAACAGAAAAGTGAACAAAACACAGCTCAGCATACACCTTACACATGCCAGGATTGGGTGAAGAAGAAGAGATCTCCACAAAGAGATCTACGCAGCAGCTGAGCAACTGCCTAGCACAGGCCTTGGATAGGCACTGATAGAGCCAATGTTCATCTGAACGCCACCCCATCAGGACAGTTATAGGACATCTAAGGACTACAAGACAGAATTTCACACACCATCTTTGTACTTTCATTATTCCCAAGCAGGGCTCTTTTGGTTGCAAAGATGTCTCAAAAATGTGATCTATAGTATTCTCCTCCTTCCCAAAAGACTACAGTCTTTTTTTGGTTTTGGCATGACAGCATATTTTGCTGTAGGACACAGGGTTATGTTTTAATAGTGAAGCAAGAGATGTATTCTCATGGAATAAACCATGTTTTTAGTACTTTTCTTTCCACTCAGTCTTTGAAAGGCCTGGAGAACTATTTGATCTCTGCATTTCCCTGAGTTTTTTGGTTTTTTTTTTCTTTTCTTTTTTCCAAACACTGCAGAAGAGTGACTAGGAGATGTCTCACTGAACGTAAATAATTTTCAAAGACAGCACTCCTGCGCTTACAGTGGTAACTCCCAAAGTGACTGTTCAAGCACAACAACAGACACATATACTCATGCCTTTCTAAGATCAAGTCTGCAATTCTTAATCATACATCATTCTTTACTGTAACTGCAGTGCGGGGCACGCACTTCTTCACAGCTTTTATATGCTGAAGTCACACTGAAACCACTAATGGTACCAGCATCAGAATCTGAACATCAAGTTTTTGCACCCCATGGAATCAGAGTATAAACAGACATGGTTAAACTATTCAAACAGAGAATATATCCAAGCTGAGAATAAGTACGAATGCTTAGTTTTGGTCATTAAAACTATACAGAGTGCAATTTTTCATACAGGAAATCTTTAGAAATACATTACCAGTGGAAAAGATAAACTAAAAGAAAAATATCCTTCCTATTTTGAAGACTTGAATCTATGAATCTATGACTTTGTATAACAGAGCATATCCACTTCATAGAATCATTAAAGTGGGAAAAGATCTCTAAGATCACCTAGTCCAACTTGTCCACCTGCCACCAATATTGCACAATAAGCCATGTCCCTAAGTACTACATCTACCCTTTCCTTGAACGCTTCCCTGAGCAGCCTGTTTCAATGCCTAACCACTATTTCTGAGAAGAAATTCTTCCTACTATCCAATATGAACCTCCCCTGGCTCAAGTTGAAGCTGATCCCTCTTGTTCTATCGCTAGTTACATGGAGAAAGAGGCCAACCTCCACCTCACCACAACCCTCCTCTTGAGCATTTTTTTTTAATTGGTCTGATCATTAGAGTCACTTGTTTCTTAAAACAAATGTTCTTTCAGAACAGGAAAACATTTTAACTCTACTCTTAAATTGACTGCTGAATGCCAGAGAAGTTGAGATGTGTGAGATTGCCTGAACATATCTCCAGGAAAAAAAGAGGGAGTTAATAGAGTTTGCTATACAATATGACTGCACCTCTGAGACTTACAAAAGGGTAAGTACCCACACTTGTAACTACTAACCTAAAGTGAAGCTCACTTAGTTTAATATAAACTTTAATGGCAAGAACATCATCATGTTACAGAGCATATTTTGAGTTGCATATAAATTAATTTACAAGACAGATCGGGATATCTCCTTTGTCTGGAAATATTATCAGTAAGGAGAACAGAGGGACTAAGTTCCATTCTTTACTCTTAGAAAATGTTAACAGGTAGGTTAGATGTTTTAACAAATACTGTTTTAATGAGACATCACTTTAATGCCTGCTGCTGTTAAGGTCACACGTGTTCTGTGTGTCTACTGCTCAGATTTCTTGCCCAACAAGATTCCTTATTTTTAATGAAGCAGCTACATGAAATTGTCATTTTTTTCTTTCATAATTGTTCTCAGTCTTGGAAGACTCATGGCATCTAATGATCTCTTCTTACCAATTTTGGAAGTGAAGAAAACCTGTAGACTACAGGACAAATGACATCCTCCAATAGGATGAGCAGGTGAAGAAAAAGAAAAGCAAACAACTAAGATTCTGGATTGAATTAATTCAGCCAGAAAAAGAAATACAGTCCCACTATTGAACAAGAAATCACAAATGACATAGTTTCAACTGGCTGCCGCACAGGTGAACCAAAGTATCACCAAGAGGAGGATGAATTAATCTCTGTCTGATGTAACACCACAGAAATCTCACACTTCCCATGCTTGGCAGCTACACCGAGGGATTCCTTTGTGGGCAGAACAACCAGGGTGGATCTTCTGCACCACAGCAAAGAAAAGAGGGAACCTGTCAAAGTGAGATGCAACATAGTGGCCTGGGAAAATAGTATCTTCTTGACGTCAGTATAGTTTGTACCAAACCCAGGTAGGACAAAGTAAAGTAAGAATGGCACAACCTACAGCACAATAAGTTCAGCATGAATTGCTGCTAGAGTCTGATTAGTTCTAACTGCTTTGTGAAAATAAGAAAATTTTCCTTACTTCCACTTTAGTGTGAAAAGAGCAGAGCACAGTTCTCCATGGCTCTAATGAAGTACTAACTACAACAAGATTTTGGAGTTTTGAAGTGAGAAACATTTCATTAAGAAATGTCTTGCAGCAAGAAGTACTAACCATTTGACCATATGCTAGATTTGCTCTTTTCTAATTTTTCTCTTTCTCACTACTACTTTAAAAAGATTATGTACATTGCATATTTTAGAAGTTCAGTGACTTTCCAGACATTGTGAAATGTGTTTCTCAAAATTGTTACAGAAATTCTTTCATCATAACAATTCACACTGAAAAGCACTCGAAAGCACCTTTCCTGTATTCTAAGTAATTTAAAGTGCCCTTTCAAGTTTTCATTTGTTAGAAATAGACACTCCACTCAACTTAAACCTTTTCCTGCATCGTTCCCAGGAACTGACTCTTTATGAGAAGCAGGAGTTTCCTTTTGAACATCATTTATCAAAACATAACGATACCTTGCTAAAAAGGTAATAAAACCAAAGAATTAAACAAACAATCCCACATTCTCTATCATCCAAACATAAGGAGGAGAGAAAGTAGCACAAATCAGTTCTGTTCTACTAAAATGCTAATTTTTGTATTGGACATTGGGTACATTCTTACTCATTCCTCAGCAGTGTCCTTTAAGAGTATACAAAGAACATGCAGACATAAATAAGCATCTTCAGAGATTCGCAGAAACTGGCACTGGTACAATTCTGCCACATCATTATCAACTCACAAGGCTTCAATCCCTCTTGCTCAGAGCCACACTGGTGGGAGGGCTCATCATTCTCATTTTTTTGTAAAACTGAAAGCATGGTTTGCTGTAGTTCTCTGCTGGCCTTTTCTAAAAACCCAGACTCCAAAGCTCTAATTTGTTTTTCAGTCTATCCTGACTTTATCCCAATTGCTTCTTTTTTTCCTATTGATTCCACTTTTCTACCTTCCTTCCTATTCAGCAGAGGAGCATACCAGCATGTATTCTTGAGTCTATATATAACATGCAGGCTATATATAGACGTGCACATAGACAGTTTGGAAAGCAGCCCGTCCCCTTAACGAGCATAACTGCTGAGCATTTGGAATAAATATGACGTAGACCTGAGTGATCCTAGAGTGCTACAGTTAAACAATTCCAACCAGGATGAAGCATATATACTCTGCATACATCTGGCCTAAATAACGCGGTAGCTGTTGAAAGGCTGCTCATGACAGCATCAGCACTCCTCTCTCCTGGCAACATGGGCTGTGTGAGAAGACTAAAGCTGCTAGATGTGAAATCATTTAATCTATAGCTACAAATAGATCAGTCACAGATCTTTTAGTGTGTTAGCTGGACTGCATTGTAGTGGAAATTTACCTTCATGCAGTGGAGCTTTTATGAGAAATATTAAATTCTTGTAGAATACTAGTTAAAGATCTGTTCTCACTGCAGCATAGTGCTTTGCTTTCCACAAAAACCTTTGATCCAGGGAAGCTCTAAAACAAGTGCCCCCTGACACTTTGGGTTAAGAGATGTCCTGGAGCCCCACCTTATAACCCGAGTGTTGCTGTGCCTGAAAGCAGCTCTATGAAAACCATTACTGTGAGTGCTTGGAATACCAGCTGTCTCACCAATTGCACCACTGTGTTTTCTCTTCTGCTCTTCATTAGAAAGGGACCAATTACAACACAAAGCAATCCTATACAGCAATGTCTTAAAGCATCAAAGGACCTCTTGGTTTTGAGTAATTCAAGTTGCAAGAGATGATCTAGAGACAAGTCAACAGACAGACTCCCAGTTTCTATACACCAGGATAATTGAAACATCTCTCACTAATTAGCGATTCAAATTATCTTTCTGCAAGGTGCCCTAATAGTACAATATGTCACAATAGCAATATTTGTCATCCCAATAAATGTCCCAAAGGCTAAAGTTGGTACAACCACTGCTGCATATTGAGGACCATCTTACATTGTTCTCACTCTTTCCCCACTTTTTTGTCTCCACTAACATGTCACCAGGTAGGAAAAGCATTTAGCAATGTCACAGAACAAAATTTCCACCTAACAGTTAATTAAATTCAGTTTATCGTAGTTTATTATCAAGGTGCACAGTGTCTTTAAATACCACAGTTACTGTGTTGGATTAATTAATCTCAGCTTTTTAGTGTAAATATGTCTACAGCATGCATGTCTGAAAGATAAAACCCCAAGCTAAAACTCTTTAACAGCATTCCTAAACATAGGTTAGAATAATGGCAAGGACAGAATATAATAAAAAGAGAAAACTAATCATAAATGTAGGTGAGGAGTTTTTTGGTCTTGTTTTTATCATTTCAAATACACACTTCCTTTTAAATAGGATATCTAATCACCAGTATCAAAAGCTGCCTTCAAAAACCAAAAGGAATAACTGAACAGATTGATGATGAGTACTGAAAATACTCCAAGAAATCCCAAGACTTTGCTAGACATCCAATAGTTTTGGTACTCCGAGGAACATATATTAACATAACAAATCACTTGTACTAACTGATCCTCTGAATTACAGTTCAGAATACTTTGAACTCTACATATTTGTTATTTCAGAATATTAATGATATCTACTTTTAAAAACAAGCCAGCCCTAAATATAATGATCAGTATATTCAGACTATTAGTCTTAACAAAATATTCACCCAAAATTATCACTCTGTCAGATCTGTAGAAACAGTAATAGCACAAATGATAAACCAAATGCTATTCCACAATTGGTTTGCTCTGTATAAATATATATTCTTATTTTCTTTTCTGAAGAAGCTACCAGAATTTTCAAAGGTATTGTAGATTTATACTGTAGAAATAATATCTGTGGTATACACATCACAAATATATTCTAATGACAATGCAGCTTATAAGAAATGTATTGAATTCACCATAAAAGAGCTGTATTTATGAATCTGTTTTCAATACAGAATATAAAGGGATTTGTCAAGAAACAGTTGCAGTATCAGTGGTGCAGAAAAACTGCAGTGCTATTTGCTGAGCAAGTTCTAGGACCCCGTTAAGAATATAGCTAGGATTTTTCCACTGCATTGGCTATGACCGTCTCAAACTTTCCTCCTCAGCACACAAACTGTACTTCTTTTCCCCATTATGTAACCAATGTTGTTACTGTTTTAATCTGAAAAAAATGTGAGAAACAGATATTTGAGCTCTGCAGCCTATTTTGCAGACCTTAAAGCTACCCTATCGGAACCTAAGTGCTAAAGGGTTTTTTGAAAGACTATGTGAAGTATAGAGCCAGATTAGACCATCTGATAGAGATTTAGATCACAGTATACAGCTAGCATCTGTGTTTCAATCTGCAAAACACTAATGGAAAAAATTCACCATATTTCATTGTAGAATCCCCTGAACAAACCAGAAGATCCAGCTAAATAAAGATTTAAATCCACTCAGCGTATTCACGGCATACTGATGTCATACACATTTGAAAGGGGGTAGGCAAGAAAAATAATATATTGAACTACGAACAATGTAGGAGTCTATTAATTCATCTTTTCAACAAATCCAGACTCTAGTTCACCATACCCATTTGTTAACCACTATTTTGAGTATTACTGACAGGTCTTGAAACAAATCTGCTATCCACAAACAAGTAAAACTGATTACTGTTTGTAGCACAGCACAAACAGTACAGCATTCCTTTATTAGCTGAGCAGAGCAATATTCCTCCGGAGCCTGTTTGCGATTGTCTTGTGAAGCCAAACATCCTCCCCTGATACAAACCCAGACACAGACACGCAGCCCCACTCCTACCACCTTCTGATGCACACAGAGGCTGCCTCCATTTCCTTTATCAACAAATATACCTTGACACACGATATACCTTGACTAAAATCTGAATTATTTAACAACTCGTGGTACGAAGCTGTGTGAAAAACATGCACAAGCCTCGGCATTTCTCTGACAAAAGCACTGTTGGTTTCAATTCGTGCTCATTAACACAGTGTTGAATCGCTTTGTACCTGTATGTTAACTGCTCATGGTCAGCCTAACCTGAAAAGAGCCAAAACTTTGATTGCATTTATTTGATGAGTATATCACATATCTAAGACAAATCTAAGAAAGCTGTTTCGGGTACCAGTAGAAGCCCATCTGAGGTAGGGGGAACAATCTGATTTCTCTGCAGGGAAGCTGAATCTGATTCTCCATAAATAAAATGAATAAAATAAATAAATAAACAGGGAAGGACTGAAAATTAATTTGTCAGTGTAAGAGAGAGAGGAGCCATGCTATAGAAGTTCAGAGTTAGAAAAAAAAAATAACAGAAATTGCAACAGGGACAGAAGAAGAGGTAGGATAATACAGAAGGTAATAACAGATTGTGGAATAAAGACAAATGTCTTGAGGGCTAGAAACAATAAAGTAATTCTTGAAGACATTTTATAATGCTACAAAACTTAACATAAGGAAAAATACAGAAGCTATAAAAGCAAGAGAAATTGTAACAGGGAGGATAAAGATGAGACAACATAAAGATCAAAGAACATGATGCTTCAAGCAATAGACAGCAATGTCAAAGATTTTCCAAGCTCTGAATAAGTAAGAAAAAAGTTAAAGCTTGTCTCTGAACTGACCCATGCTTCTCTGAACAATAATAACTATTTTTCCCTAGATAAGTTTACAGCAATGAGAAACTGAATTGCAAGGTAAAAGCCTGTTACAGCATCCTACACTTTTCAGGTACGAGCAGCTGAAAGCAGCTCAAAAGCCTTCTGAAATGGCTGACTACAGCAGGTTGTAACGTGACTCAAGAGAAGCAAAAGCCTCAGGCAAATAAAACAGTTGGTAGTAAATATCCATCTTTGATGCTTAGTCCACCCCACTGTGTGGGCCAAAGGACCTCCATAGTGACACTCCAGTGAGTGCTTCACCATCCCATTTCTGGCCTGAGCTAAAACACCAATACAGGCACACCTGGGGATGTTGCATTTAGGAGTTCACAGACCACTGCAGAGGCAAAGTCCATTGCACTCATGCGTCTGCACTGAATATTTTTGCCTGTGCACACAGTACAAAGACACATGCCATTACAGGATATACCATTATATTAATTCTTAGTGTATCATAGACTTTTTTTTTAAAAGACAAAACTTCAAAACACAGAGGACTCAGGCAATGACAGCTGTAAATCTATTCATTCAATCAAATGAAAAGTGCTCCCTTAAAGATTTCTCTGTGACACCATCTTTCAGAAAGGAGACCTTGATATCATTCCTCCAAAAGGTCATCAGGATCTTAATTTCATCTTTAGTTTTACAAAAGAAAGAACCTTCCCACAGGAAGAGAAAGGGGCCAGATGAAGTGCCCTGGCATTAAGATAAAATCAGGTTGTACAATGACTGCTTCTGAGAGTTCGTGCTTCTGAGAGAATATTTTATTGCCTAGCATTCCACATTGCCGTACAAACACTGCCACCTACAAGAGTTACAAAACAAAAGGTTAAAGAAGTGAATTAGTGTGGGCCCAGAAGTTCTTCAGTAGTGAGGAAGATGTTTGATCATACACTTTGGCTGAACTTCTGCAAGAAAATCCCCGGTATTTATTCAGCATCTATATGATGCCATACATAAATCAACTGCAAATCTAGTCACGATCTGGTAAGCTGTCCAGCTCCTTCACTAGCAGGTCTATATTGCAGACTGAATGCAAATACACTGCATGCAATACATAGATCAGAACAAAAGGATCATGACCAAGAGTAAATCCTAATTTTCTGGTTAAAAAAAAATATACGTTTTATTTTGAATTTCACATAATCATCAGAAAAGCATCACTAGGCAACACAACAGAGAACAATACCTTTTGTACAGAATTTCAAGTGAGTTTTTTGAAACAAACATTCCTGGAAAGGACCATCTGAAGGACTGGGGAAATAGATAGTGCCTCACACCTGCTTGCTTTTTTTCTGCAAGGCAGCAATCATATTGTCCTTCGTAGATTTGTCAACCCTACAAGAGTACATTTCTGTACAAACACCTTTGGTGAGACTTCAAACTACACTGCAGTAAAAAAAAAAAAAAAAGACAAATAAACAAAAAGATAAAAAAAACCAAGTATTTTTTCTTTCACACATGAAAAAACCTCAGCAGACAAATATATCCTTCCAGATTCATTATGTTATGGGTCAGAGTTAGGAGGAACACTGGGATCAGCTGTTGAGACATCACATGATACTTGGCCGTATGTGATGTCAGTGTGGGGCTGATGATTAATCACAACTGAGTCAGGTTCATTTTCCCTTAAAAGGGAAGACAACGAGTTTATCAGTTTTAATAACATTGGCAGATACTCCGGACTGGTAAAACAAAGCTGCGATATCTCTGGTACATGACCTGAATTTGAATGGCTTTCTCTTTAAGAAAGCAATTGAAGCCAAACGATATGCTTATCAGAAATAAAGTATAAAATATCTAAGAAAACAAGAATTTTTGAAACTTCAAGATACTGGAGATATCTTTGTTTTGATACTGAAGATCTTGCATAGGGTAACATCAATCACACAGGAACAGAACCCAAACTGGGTGATTATCCTCTGATAAGTAGTGCTAGTTTAAAACTATGAATTTCACACAGATACAGCACTGATCTTTTCAGTCAGACACTGGGAGAACTGGTAGCATCCCCCAATATTTGTTTCTCTACTAAGCACCTATTTTCCTCCCATACTGATTTCTGCATAAATGTCCTCTCTCTCCTACTATCCCCTAACATCAGTCACAGCATTGCAATACTACGCATTAGGAAATAAAAATGAGTGGATTGAAACCTTTTAGGTCATGTGGTAGCTGTGTTGCCCTCATTGGCCAAAATAATAACACATAAGTGTAAGTTCTATTCTTGATCAGCCATTATATTTTTAACTTTCTTCCATATCATTTTGGATATTTTACACTGGAAAAAAAATTCCAAAGGGAGATATACACAAAATATTCTGTTGGACTAAAGGAAAGCTACACGAAATCCATACTGTTTATGCAACATTGCATAATTTTGCATGTTAAATTTGTACTTATCATTATACTTTGATTTTTAGAACTGCTCCTGTTTCATTATAATTTAATTTTTCCTTACCTTATCTACTGAAGATGTAAGAGATGATTATTTGATTACATACACAGAAGCACCCATGCAAAATTGTCATAGATAAAGATATCGTGTAAGTTAAAAGGGGGGATAAACTACCAACATGTACTGGGCAGATTGTTAACATGAATTGAAAAAGAAGAGGGAACAATATTGAGCTTCAGACACAGCTCTGAAACCTCATTTTATAGGAAATTACCTGGAGGTTCAGCATATACAACTGATGCCTTTGTAATACTTCAGTTTTGTGCTGAGAGAACTACACATTTCTATTAACACTAAAATTGTTTTTTTTATTAATAACACTCAAGACAGAGCATAGCTGTTTGTTCACAGCATTAGCAGATTTCACTTGCAGTTGTGTAAAATATTTAGGGCTAATCTGATAGAATCATCTCCCCCTTCAGCATCTCTACCCAAAGCATTTATAAAAACAGCAGTGTCAGGAACAAGAGACACGCACGACGGAAAACTCAACGTTCATTCTCTTTGCTTTCCATACTGCCAAGTTATTCAGTGACTGTGCATATTTTATAACCCGCAGCCTCAGTATTCTAGAATGTCTTAAAAACCATGTCAATTAAGTTGCACCCTGCTGATCTTTTGTTTCAAAAACATATTTAGAAATATTTCTTCACACTACAATAACTTGAAGCACTTTCAACACACAGGTTTTGACTACAAATGTATGTGTTTGAGAAGAGAAGGCTTCAGGGAGATCTGACAGCGGCCTTTCAAAAGCTAAAAGACACTGAAAGGAGGAAGGGGACAGACTCCTAAGCAGGGTCTGTTGTGACAGGACAAGGGGAGATGGTTTCAAACTAAAAGAGAAGAGATTTAAATTGGATATAGGGAAGACATTTTTTACAATAAGGGTGGTGAGGCACTGGCATACGTTGCCCAGTGACATGATGGAAGCTCCATCTTTGGGGACATTCAAGGTCGGACTGGATGAGGCTCTGAGCAACTGATGGAGCTGTAGGTGTCCCTGTTCACTGCATGGGAGTTGGATTAGATGATCTTTTAGAATTTCTTCCAACTCAAACAATTCTGTGATTCTATGATTCTTCTCCTGCCCTTCTCACTCCCACTAAGGGCTGATTCTGAAATCTTTTTTTCAGTTACACTAAAAATCAACATTTTATTGCAAAAGTTCTGAGGAGCTCTCAAGAAAGGTCACTTTATTTTTTTTATTTAATTGTTATCTATGGCTACTGCCATAAGCACTTGATAAGAAACTAACTTCACACTAAGAAAAAGCTATTCACCAGATAGAATGAAACTCAACAGGAAGAAGTTTATCAGGACCTGGCCTTCTAGGAACAGCTGTTGTACTACTGCCTCGATGCAGAGCAATGTCATCACAGTGGCACTGATTCATTTTGAATGTCACTGCTGTAAAATGCCAGCACTCGAGCCTCTGGACAGACTCTCCACTAGTGTAAATCAACATAGCTTGGTTGACTTCTGTGGAACTACAGTGATCTAAACCAATTGAAAATATACCCTTTGTGGTAAGCCTTCATTCTCAACAGGAAAAAAAAAAAAGCCAGCTCTGCACAGCACAGTGAGGTTTTGCAGATTCTCATCCTACTTATTATCTACCAGTGCAGCTCTACTGCTGTTAGCAACAATGAGGACGACAGTACAAACCCGAGTCACGACATTCCTGCACCATGTTAAAAGTCTCACTCAAAGAGGAGTTTGATGACACAGCAGTGAAATCCCTCTGGCTGGTATAGACTGCGGCGATTGTTAACACCACTGCATCTCCAGTCATAGCTAATAACAAGTAAAAACCTGCTGGAGGAGACAAGGCCAAAATGGGGCTTTAATCAGGGCTGCTGTCAGGTCTGTATTACTGGAAGCTCCCATGGTACCCAACTCTGTAAAAGATAACATAATGAATTTTTGATGTGAACAGTACCAGAGAAGTGGAAGTAGCATTAAGAACACTCCCTTTAACTGCTGGATGCTCCCAGCATCTCCTGCTGTAACCTTTATTCATGGTACAGCCAAGCCATTCCACCTGCAACCAGGCTAGGGTTTCTAAACCTACAGATACTTCAGCTTGAGGAAATCTAAGTGGAAAAAGCAGATTAATTCGCTCTTCAAAATGGCATGAACTGACCATAGCATGCATGCTGAGAACAATAACAGCAGTAAACAAAATTAAGGTTGGATCAGAAACTAACAATAATATTTTGACAGCTTCCCTTTCTGCATTTATGCCCTGTGGCTCAGAACCTAAGTGATCCTACTGAATTTTATTTTGCGTTTCTTATATCTGTACACAGAGAAATCAAGGAGATTGAAATGATATTCCTATCAATTATGCTTCATATTTAACTGTTTATATGAAGTTCCTTTATTCATCTTTGTGTAAATAATACTACAATTGTAAGATGTTTCCTATGTAAAAAAAAAAAAAACCTCAAGGAGGAGTTTCATCTACATGTAGAAAATACTACCACATAGAACTCTGCTTTTAAATGCAACAGTTACTGGAATTTGTCCTAATACCCATCCCTTCCAAAAAATTCCAAAATGCTTTTCAGAAATTAAAGTTCTCAAGTATAGTAGCTTCACGTTGTTTTTCAAATAAATTTAATATATGACTCAAACTGTATCGCACTGAGCATAACCATAGCATTTAGCTCAGCTTTTTGTCCTCCTATAACCTCTTTCTGCAAAAGAGAGAGAGGGAAAATGTCTTTCCAGAACTCGTTATGTCATCTTCCCTCGCACAGACACAGCAATATTCCCACCTCCTCTGCTTTTAGGAGCTCTGTGGCCTTTTACCTACACAAATTACTGTCTGTAACCTACAGTGAACTAAGCTGAATGTGACATTTTTAATTCCTTTTCTAATTAACCTATTTGCATGCATTTCAGTAATTATACAGCTTTGCATACCTAACAAGAAACATCCCGCTGTGTCACGCCAACAGTCCATACATTGCAGCAATCTGTCTTTACCAGTGACCCAGGAGCTGGTATTTAGGGAGAGCACAGAAACTCGGCCACTGTCTATGCACATTCCATGTTCTCCATCACTCCCAGCCTCCAGATGCAGGTGAAGGGGGAATATGCCTACTCAGTCCTCATCGCATCTCTTCTGTATCTCCAGTTCGAATATTCATCTAATCTGTTTTTGAAACTGCTGATATTGCTCATCTCCCTCCTATGGCTTCATCCAGTAACCCCAGGTCTGACTGTGGAAACTGCTCTTTATTCACCTTAGCTCCTGTTTTTGTGATTTTGCAAATCACAGTTATAGTCTCTCCCTCAAACCCTCTAAGCAGCCCCATCACTTTCAGTATGTCTTTGTATAGGGAAAGCTTTCCAGCCTTGACCTTTTCACTTACCTACTCTGCTCCTTCTCTAACTCCACTGTATCCTTCCTAAAATGTGAGATCAGGATCACACACCACACTACAATGAGTGCACCAGTGTCTCACATGGTGGAAAAATGATGCCCTCTCTTGCTCTCAGTACGGTTTCTCCAGGTGCCTGACATTTTGTTGGCTTTTTTTGGCTGCCTCTGCTCACTGAGTTGAGGATTTAACGAAGCTGCCAATTTAAGGAAACTTGCCAAGATCATTTTCTGAGCTGTAACTATTAAGTTACTAATTCTGCACCATGTTATCCAGTTGCAATTATTTTTTCATAGAGCACAGTCACCTAACACTAAGCTCCTTTACCACCTTTTTGTACAATGATGCTGTTAATTTTAAAAGAACTCTGCAGCATTCTTGACCATCAGCCCAATGTTACATTACCTTCACATGCTTTGGAAATGCCACGCAGTTGGTATGCAGCCCTTCTCCTTTTCCTCAATGAAGGTGTTGATTAAAATTTGTTTTCATCAATATACCCTTGGGAACTCCATTCCTGATAGCCCCCAAACTGGCAACAAAGCACAGAGGTTTTCTTTTACAACCTGACAGTTACTGTTTCCATAAAACTTCCATCAACTGGCTCACCAACAGAAGAATGTCCAACTGATCTAAAGGTAGCCACTGTACACCAAAGTACCTGTGTGTCAATCAATAAACTGCATCAAGACCATAGAATTCCTAACAACATGTCCACAACACGTTTCATACTTGGGTCTGTTAGCATGATGAGCAGACACCACAGACTTGTCTGAGAAAACACAGCATTTACAGCTCATCTCACCTTTTTATTGACAAACCACATGAGTCTCCCTATTTAAAATGTGTCACTACGCCACTGCAACTACTTCAGGTTCACACAGCAAGGACAGTTTTCAAGAATGGGGAAGATGAACATTGGAAAGGGTTTGACAAAACACCAGTGGTATGAATGAGGCTTCAGAGGGAGCTTGCACTCCAGAAGCTCCTCAAGCTGCAGTGTTTGTTTCTTAGCAGCTACGCATGAAGTACTGCAATCCAAGGGGATTTCAGCTCCTTTTGCAGAGACAAAGTCTACAAAACCTGGGAAAAGAGAGTGTGAGAAGAATGAGAGAAAAGAGAAGTGCTACAGCAATATGTTGTGCTGGTAGAGCTCTTCTGCAATGCAGACTAACTTCAGTGTGTGAAGACTTGCAACAGACCACTCTTCTCCCAGTACCAGACAGAGCAGACACTGAAAGACTAAGAGCTGCCAAAATCCCCCCAGAAGTTCCCAAAGATAGGAATCAAAACTGGAGAATGTTTTAAGATGACTATTCAAACATTTTACTGTTAATCATTCTGAGTATTATGAATCAACCTCTAGTTTGACCTCATTTCTAAAATATTTCCTCGCTACACTGGGAGGGATTTCTTATAGATAGATAGATAGATTATATATAGAGAGATAGATTTTATTTTGATAAATAAATATATATTATATATATCAAAATTAATAGCTGAAATGCACAATACACATAGACATCAATCTACATTGCTCTGGAATGTCTGAGAAAATGACCTTTGTGAAAATGCTTTTTCTTTGTTTTATTCTTTACATACACCAAATGACAAGAAAAACAGTGAGGATGTAAAGGCTTAATCTGTTCCCAACAACTGCAGTGCAAACTTCCACTTCTTAATTTGGGAATGCTACATTTCAGTACACTGAAACTTAATGGACATTCGATTGAGATGGCTACAGAACTAGTCAGGTTGACTTTGGTTTCGTCATTTTTGAAAGAGCAACAAAAAAACTCCTGCTGTCAAAGTGATGCTCTGATGCAGACCCCTCCCTCTGGTGCCACTGTCCATTATTGCATTGCTTTTACAGGCAGCAAGCTCTGCCTTTCAAGGCTCCAGCAGCAGCCTGCCGCTGGCTGCTTTAACTCTACAAGACAAGGTTATGAATATACTATTTGTAAACCCTGGCAGATTCAAGAGGTTACAGGGCACTGATCTCGGGTCATTCAGCAAAGTAGGACCAAAGAAAGCACCATGAAGGCTACAGTTTCTGCTCACAACTAATTCAACATCAATCTAAATCCTGACCCGAGATCATGAGACCTTATCCCAGGGACAGCAACTGTAAAAGTATATTCACAGCTCCACTATTAGAAATCAAAACACGCCAAATGGTTGTGTTACAATGGTAAGGGGCTAAGCCCAAATGAACTTTGAGAGAAAAGATGATTTTGAGAAAAGACAATTCTGGAGAGGCTGAGCATAACTGCAGGGCTGGACAAGCTGATCACAGCCATGTTAACATCACCAGGCCTAAGACACGCTCCTCTAGAAGACACCAGTGGGATTTGGGAAATACAGAGCTCACAGAGAATGAAGACAAGAAGTAATATCTTTCTATAATTAACACTGCTGGTAATACCATGCAGTAATGTGGTCTAGGATGTATTAGTAAACAATGAATGTATCTGATGGCATAAGTCAGTGGGACATCACTGAGGAAAAAATTACTATGCTAAGTAGTGAGGAGGCACTCCATAGCACGCTAAATTGAAAATACTTTTTATCATGTGACATCAAGCATATGGCACATTGCTGACTGGTGAATGACAAACTTTGAAAGGTCATTATTACCCTAATGAGAAAACCTGACATAAAGAAATTAATTAGCTTTTAATTTATTTAGTATTAAGAAACAGAAAATACAGCAGACTCCAGATGGTAGTTTGTACAGTTTGTAAGATGGGGGGAGATTTTCTTTTTATGCATCTTTGTATTTCAGTCTAGGGTGACAGAAAGGCAGAAGTTAAGACAGTTAGACCCTCAAATCTTTATTTGCTCTGAGAAAAAATAGTTCTAGACCTATTAGATCAAGGATTTAACACTGATAGTGTATTAGACTATTTAATGACAAAACATTCACACAATGAACGTTATGCCTGTATGTTTTTTCCTTTGGTAGCAGCTCACAAGAGTTGCAAAACTGTGCCTTCCCAAGCCTTGAATAGATTTCTGACACATAGAAGATCAGTCATAACTTTTTGCTAAATAATCGAGCAGCTTGGCTAAGTTTTCTTTCTGAAATATACACAAAATCACTATATTGGAAAAATTGTAAGATTTTTGAAACTTAATCTGAGCACAAGGCATTAATCATAATTATACTAATAGAGAGAGTATAGAAAATAGAGTATAGAATAGAGAGAGTAATAGAAAAGTATTTTTTATATTTTCTACATAATCAGCATTATCACAGAGAGCACAGCACACAGCTGACTCCCATGATCTCTCCAGAAACATCATTACGTATCAAAACACAGTCTTATGGATATCCTTCCTAAGGCATCTGAAAATGAGTGCAATCAGACAGAAAAGTGAATAGGATGACAGAGCATACTTTCCAGCAAAGGACAGAGATTAATGCAGATTTATTAGAAAGGAGTGTTAGCTCTAAAAAAACAGTATACCACAAAATGCAGAGTAAAACCTAACTGTTTAAACAGTGAAAAATGACTGTTTACCTTGTAAAGTGATTGGGACAAAGGAGATGTGTGGACAAATTAAATTACCTAATAATGCAAGCACATCAAAGTCAGTATTTTCTACAAACACACACACATGCAAACAAAATTAAAGAAAATCTTATTTTCTCCATACAGGTCTGCAGCCTCAAAATCAATTATTTTTTTTAAAGCAAAGTTTTGGACTTTTTTATATCACTGAGAGGTTGAAGGTTAGATACAAGGTTTCATACCAACAACTTCCCCAAAACTTAATTTTGCCATCACGAAGAGCTCAGCTTTGCCTTGGTTCCATTTCAGACTAAAGTGCCTCACGACAGGTTTATAGTATTAATTTCCTCTTCTACCGCACTCCTTATAAATGTTTTCTTTATAGCATAAATCACATTCCCAGCACTAGATAAGTAAAGACTCATATAGATCACTACTAGATTTCATATCAGAAGCACTCCCTAAGAGGTTGCTGTTCTCTGTTGATTATTCACAGGCTCTAATGACCAGAGACATCCTAATGACAAGAGAAATGAAATGGTGATAAAAGGTAAAGAACTTCAAATTAAAACTTTTCTTAAGACTATTACTCCTACAGATACAAGAATTTGTAAGAGACATGCAGGTTTTTCAAATGAAGCAAACCCTGCTAGTAGCTTTTGCTTTCCTTGTTTTAATAATGCAATTCCAGAAACATAAATAAGCCTAAGGTGTATTTGTTTTTAGGAATGACTTTATCTCCTCAGCCCTTAGATAGAAGACGATGATTTTATTGATCCAGAAAAAAAAAAAACCGCAGAGTCCAAAATCAGTCCATTGCATTTACGGCTTTAGAGTATTTGACACAAATGCAAAAGTATCTAACATGCAAAAGACAACATATAAATTCAGAACACTTCTTAGCCAGAACTGTTTCATTTATAATTGTCTCTACAGCAGTAAAAGAATGCGACTCGGATGGAAACCACGGAACTTGATAAAGTAATATATGTAAATGGAGATTCTGTCTGTGCTAATAAGAATTGGGAAATTTCATTGCCTTTGCACAGAGCAGGCCCAGTCTCCTCTGTTAATGTTGGTGTACCACTTGGAGCCAACAAGGAAAACACAGGGAGGGGTAAGGAATTTGTCAGCTGCTCTTGCACCCCTCTGAAAATGCCCAGGAATAGATGGTGCTCTAAGAAGTATATATTTTAGTGCTACATTGGCAAACTGACATTGTTTGTTTGTTTGCTTTCCTCCTTTTTCTTCCTTTTGCAAATCCAAACAGATTTCTGAGGTGGGCACCACACTCCCCACTCGTGACCCCCTCAAACAACAAATGTCACTCAGTTCCCGCAAGCGTGAGCTCCAACCCAGTGCTCGCTCCCCTGACAGAGGGCCAGCCAACGTCTCTGCTGCCATCGCTGCTCCCTGAGCAGCCCTTCAGGAATGCTGTGACCCATAAGCCGACAGAAGTGATCTCGGGACCTTTTCACTTTTTCCTGAGACATAAATGCGAAGCTTGGATCCTTGTCTAGACCTAACTTTCCCACGTGGCCAAGCAAGCTCCATTTATTCAGGCTTTTAGAGAACAAAGCAGGCATACCAGCCTCAGGCTACGAAATGAAAGGAGCGTTACAAAAATATGAAAATAAAATGTTCCATTAAAAAAATAATTTCATCTCAACTCAAAACCTATTCCCTGTTTCAAATTTGGCCTAAGACGGTAGCACTTACTTTGCATACTGCTCTGCTCAACTGAAAACTTTTATGAATAATGTGCTTCTGTTTTTTTTAAATTATCACAACAGATGGATTTATACATCTAAAATAGTAACCAAATTCTAATAATGAAGCCATTTAATATATGCCTCCACGTCTGACAAGTTAATACTCGCTTTGAAAGCAGCAGTCCCCAAACTAATATGTTTATATCCTAATATTGCATGTCCATGCTCCCTGCTAACTGCACACTGTGTTGCCCTGACAGATAACACTGCTCAGCAGACTTTGCTACTTTACTCCACGTAGCAAATGGATGCACAAGTTGTGAAAGAAATTAATGATCGGGATTAGGTTAGGGCATTTGAAACAAACAAAAAACGTAAAAGAAAAAACACATAAACCAAAACCACAGATTTAACAACATTCTCTGATTCTTTGAAACAAGTCTGTTTCAAATGGAGTTTGTGAGATACATATAAATGGAAACGCTCATGTACACACAGTTTTGCATACACACAAGATATTTATGAAATATCCTGTAACTATTCTTCATCAAAATGAACCTTAAAAACTTAAATGCCCTTGTTAATAATCATTTATTCTAACTAGACATTCTCCAAACTAAAATATCTACAGCATGCTCTTTTTCAAAACCATATTCACTGATGTATTTTTCAAAGACAACAAAGACTGAAGGAAAGGCAAGATACTGAAAAATAAAGCAGTTCAGAACAGATTAGCTTTGCAAAAGTATTTTTTTTCTTCATGGAAATAAAAAAAACAACCATTGTTCATATTTCTACAAAACTATATAATATATATACTGAAACTAAACTTAAATCAAACCATTAGCAGCTTTAGAGCAGAGAGAAAGGATTGGAATCTGCTTTCTGTCTTGGTATTACAACTCTCATTTATTTCAGGGACTACACAGCTGCAGCCAAGCATCACTGTCAGCTCAGCAGGAAAAACAAATCAATTTCTGGACACGTTCAGCTCCTTCCTGATGGTTTCTCACCTGAGCTGCCTTACAACTCCTTGAGCCAAGGGATCTTGCACAGAGATGGAAGCATCTCTATTTTGGGACTCAGCACAGGAAAATGTTTTGGAATTCAGCAGCATGAGAGACAGCCAGCTAAAGAGATTGAGATTAATTTCACATAATTAATTGGGATGCCTAGGACACTGTGTTGAGGATGCTCTTTGCGAAGCAGATACACAACTGAGCTGCATTAACTTTATGAAACAAGGTTTGTGCCGGCAGCTTTCGCTCCATGACCAATTAATGCAGACAAAACAAATTAAAATCCAAAAGATCCAAAACAAATAAGCAAACAAAATAAAAAAAAAACAGAAAAAAAAATAATTAAAAGTAAAAGTAAAAATAAAAATAAAAATAAAAGGCCACTCCTGAGTAGTTGGGTTTTTCGTGTTTCCTTGGCTTTACTGTCATGGTCTACTATGAACAGGTTCCTTGCCAAAGCTCTTAAAATCAGCATGGCATGCTGATAGATCTACAATGATCCTTTTTGTTCCATCTTACATTTCTGCCTCTTGCTGAAAACTTTTCTCAATAATTTTATTTACATTTTTAAATAATTATACGTATGTGGAATTAAGAAGTATGGATTTGTCTTTTTGCAACTACACTCCTAATGATGATAACCAAATTTTAATATCATACATATATTTGTACACCTCAGTGCACATTTGCAGGACTCAACTTTTGCTCCTCCCACCAGCCAGAAAAACTTTGGCTCTGAACCAGGCACTACAATTAGAAGCAGAGATTGGCACAAAAAAATAATGCTCAAAAATGTAAAGATGAAAAGCTCGAACCTTCTCACTCCCATCCCTGTGTTACAATACAATTTCACTCTACCTGAAGCCAGAATGGCAGTAGTGGAGATTGGCACCTCCTGAACCAGCCATTATAGTTTCCTTTCCAAATATTAACTGCTCTAATTTATTTTCTACTTAAAATAATAGACTGTCAGGACACATTTAATTGGGCTATGTTCTGTCAGTGGGGTATCTATATATGTATTGACACAGTTCTCTCCTCTGTCAAAGCTGACCACACATGAATAAATGACATTTCCAAAGCTGGATCAATGTTCCAGCTGCATTTGGCGCTGTTTTGTTGCTACAAAAGATTTTAGTATACTGCAAGGCCAGCAATGTCTCTCAGTCTTATCACACTCAAAAAACAAAGATAACTGTTGTCAGAAAGAATAATTTTACTGATATGCACATACCCACTCAAATATGTAGGCTGCTCGGAAAGTAATGCCTCCTATTTATTTCCATAGAAACTACAAGAGTGGCACAAAGGGCACAATAACACCTTCTGGCAGAACCTAATCTCATTTGCAAAGCGTTGTTTTACAACGCAGTCACTCATATCAGTTATTCATTCTCATCAACAATGAACAAGAGCCTCCATGCCAACCTTGCATGTTTCTACTCATAGCAATATTGATATATTAATTGGAAATGACTTTAATGATTTAAAATAATTAGTTTTCCTTTTAAATAAAACTAATAGCTCCCTAAAGGGCTCATTTGCTGGTATCCTTCTTCAATATACTTCTCCAGCTTCATGATTACCTACCAAGACACAGCACTATTGATCTCATATGCTTGGTTGATTTGTAGATTACCATGTACTGAAAAAAAAATCAGCTCTGAGACATTTTGCTTGATGCTGAAAAACATTTCACAAGCCAAACATATTGATTCACATTCTAATAAAAAAGAAATCAAGACTACTCTGCTGTTTGCTTGTTTTGTTCCTTCAAGAGACAGTATCCCAATCTCTTGGGCTCTCTAATAGTATAGTTCAGAAAATAAATACCTTATTACCTTACCTAAATACCTTATTATAAGACTTCAGCTCTCCTTTTTCTATTTCAAATATTTCTGAACCAAGAAGTAATAACAAGGATTAATATTATTTTAAATAAAAAGGAAGAATTCTTTAGATTTAGGAACTGAAGATCTCATTTTCCCAGAAGACATTACCCTACTTGAAGAAAGGGAGCCCATCTTACTTCTAGAGAGAATAATCCTTTTACAGATGAATTACCTGATTTATGTCTACATTTTGATTTCAAAACTTTTTCTACATTCTGAAATATGATTAAACATATGTACATTTCATTTTATGCTGTAGTATCAAGAAAACATATGCTTGAAATAAAGTAAAAAACTGCATTTTATTTGAATTTCATTATTTACTGGCTAAGAGATTCCTAAACATCAGAATATATTTTTATACCTACAAAATGAATGGATTAACTAGATTTTAGCTTCTGAAGCATTCACATATTAGAAAAAAATACATAGCTTTCACTATATATAAAGTGCAGTGATGAGAAGATAATTAGGAGTATATGCAGATCACTATGAGTTTGATGCACATGAATCAACTCAGGCATAGCTGAAGACTGAGTTCATTTGTGTTGCAAGAAAGTGTATTTTTCTGTGCAAAGGACTATCAAGTTATGGATGCTACTGAATGAAGCAAGAGATTACACAACGAACCAAGTACATGTTGAATCAGATTCTAGATCAGATTCTAAAATCTGATTCTGGCTATAATACTCAAGCATCAATCAATGGAATCATAAAATGGCTTATGTTTGAAGGGATGGATCTCACAGATCATCCAATTTCAACCCTCCTACCACAGGTAGGGTTAATCCGCACCACATCAAACTGCCAAGGGCCCCATCCAACCTGGCCTTGGATGCTTCCAGGGATGGGGCATCCACAGTTTCCCCAGGTAGACCTTGCAAGCATTTTCTTTGTAACAGAACAATACTGATGGCAAGCACAAAAGAGATGCAGATTTCATGCTTAAGAGTGTTTCTATTTATCTGTGCTTACTTCAGGATTTGCTTTTTTAAACAATAGAAAACAGTAAAACCTCTAAACTACTTTTTGCAAGTCTACTTTGTCATCATTCTAATGAATTCAACTCTGTGATAACATAATAAAAAGTACTCTTTAAAAAGAGATTTCAGCTTTAAACATTTATGGTATTACTGTTACGGTTATAACAAAAGAATTTAACAACTCTTAAATAGAAAATATTTCTCATATAACAATATCTCATTCTCATATAATAATACCCCATTTACCTATACATAGAACTCAGAATATTAATTTTTAACCTGTGTGAGGTTTTCCTTGGGCTGTCAGACTTCATAATGAAATCATTCTGCTTTTACCCATTCATTTTAACCTTTTGTTCTACTATTTTTACTCTGCCTCATCTTTTTCTTTATATTGGACAAGAGAACCTTATTTGCATCGCAGCCTTCGCTTCCATTTCAGCTATGAAAACAAAGATTCTGCTGCTGAACAAGGCCCTAGTAAAACTCAGGAGACACTCAAGCTGTGCTCAAAGGACAAGTATCATGAATCAAGCTGTACTATGCAAGGAAGAGGTAGTTACACAAATTCCTTTCACCTGTTAATTAGAAAAAATATGTCAGATGATGAATTAAAGCAGTTACATACTCATTAAGAGCCAGAAGTGACCTGATAGCCCAATGAAAATCAACAGCAACACTTCAGTTAGACTGTGGATTTAACCTCAGGTTTTTTGCACCTTTCACAGATTATCAGACCTCCTTACAGAAAATCTGAAGGAATTATGTTCAAAAATCCACTGTTACCAGCGGGATATTAGGCACCAAAGGAACAAGAACCAGCACTCCTGGGTCAACCCACTGCATACGCACCCCAAGAGCATTTGGAGCTTCCTCACATAGGTTACTGCTGATAGAGTGGCACCAGGACCAACAGTGGCCGCACCAGTAGGGAAGCTATGAGCAGCTATGCTCTCACTTCTCACACTGTGACATTTTTTGTGACATTGTCCTTACACAAAGAAGTGAATATTACCCCTAATGAAAACTTCAGACACTAATAAAATACCAAAAAATACTTAGGGATGTTTCTTCTTCCAAATTATTTCTCATTTAATGTTATTTCAAGATACTACATTTTAAATAGTAAAGCAAAACCATTTTCAGTATAAAGTGCCTCTGAAAAGTGAAGAAAATTTGTTTTCTTACAGGTGATAACAACTACCAAGGTGATTCTGTGCATCACAGCTTAAGCTTTCTGTTTTTGAAACATCGCCTTTCTGAGCTTTGTGCTCAACATTTGTCAGAAAGAAAGTAGACTTTTAACATCCATGTATTCAAAAATAGTCACAGAAAACCTGTTTGTGTGTTTTAAAACCACCTGCTGATTAATGCTAATAAGTATCACTCTGCACAACCTCAAGGTCTTTTTGCACTAAGTCAGACTTCTTGTGCCAGCTCCTTTCTATTCTATCAGAAGTGTGCAGTTGTTCTTTAACAAGATATTTCCCAAAATGTTCTTTCTTTTCTTTCTTTTCTTTTCTTCTTTTTTTTTTTTTTCCAGAAATGAAAAACTGCTTTCAGGAATGTACGCTCAGAATACATTAAAAATGTCACATTGAATCTTACAGCAATAAATATAGTTATCAGCAGTTTGACGTATGTTACATATTCCTGAGAAGGACTGAAGCACTTGAAGGACATTAGGTTAGCAATCTACAAATGGGACTGTGTGTCAGAAACGCTTAAGGGTTAATCAACATGAAATGCCAGGTGATAATAACTCTTGATTGTCCCCAGCATATGGAACCTGATTTCATAGGACTGCAGGATTTCCCACATATTTTAAAAACAGCTGGTACTGCAGTAATTTTCTAATTTCCTCAAATCTGGGGACAGCTGCTTAAAACCTAGTTATCTTTTAGCTCATGGCATGTAGCTATTTGATCAGACCACGCTAAGATGTTTCATAATCTTTATTAACTTTTCCCTGCCTGCCTGCTCGCTCAGCTCCCTGCATTGTGCAGGATAACAAAGGCTTTGCAGGAGCTGGGTTATGTTAGCTCACAGGCTGCCTCTCATCCAGTTCAGTTAATAACAGTCCAAACGTGTGATTTGACATAAACAAAGCCGGTCAAACTGTTCATTGACAATTCTATTGCTGCAGCTAAATAAATGTGTTTAAGGCCATGTAAGATCTCTCCTTTTTCAGAAGAGAACTTTGCAGGTAGGAGAAATGTTTTGCCACCACGGTTAAATGATGGGTATCTTGTTCAGTGTAGGTACAAGGAGAGGCATGCAATGGGACCCATAACGCTCCTGGTGGTGCTGCAATTGGGAGCTTCTTGGTGCCAGCAGGCATGGGGTCATGGGTAGTGCAAATTAGCCAGCAGATCTCCAAATGGCAAAGTAGGGAAACACACTTTTGACACCAAACAGGTTAAAACTGCAGGAATTGACAAATCTGTCTTCTATACACACTCTTGATGTAGGAAAAGAAAACAAGAAGGGTATGTGGACATCAGTATAATTAAATGTTTTTCTAAACAGACAACTATTTTTCCTTCTATCATATTGTTTTCCGCCGTGCTACCAACTGCACTGTGATGAGGTAACACCTCTGTGAAGTCCAGCATCTGGAAGGGACAATGGTGAAATGGGTGGTGTGGAGACCCCCATCAAAAAAGAGACAAACTGCACAGCATTTTAAAAAGTGGCTGCAACTTCACAAATCACCATCAGCTAAAAAAGACTTCACCAATGACTCTGGATACAGCAGATAAACTTCTTTTAATTACACAACTTGCAACTTGTCATAATACTGTGAGTCCGTTATGTATCTGAAATCAATGTACCTGACTACATCCTCAGAGGTAACATCACAAGGATTAGCACTGCACCACCAAACTCTTAACTGACTCCACAGCATCTGGGCAGATGGGTACACCAAGAACAGGTAGACAGGTATCTAAGAATGAAATCTTCAGAAGTCGTTCATTATTATCTGTGCAATCACTGCAAGCAGAGTGGTAGCAGAAGTTGAGGAAATACATGCATCCTAAGCTGTGGTATTTTATGACTTTAAGATATCTTAGGCAAAACATTTTGCTACCAAAGGCATCACACAGGAAACGAGAAAAATATCCGCCTACCTTCTGCAGGACCAACCCAGTAAACAGAGTTTGAGAGTGTTTCCTAGACCAGATAATCAAGAGGATGCTCATTTTGTGGTTCTGAATGGGACTCAGACATTTACGTCGCACACTGTCAACACTTTGGAAGCATTGGGTATGTACAGTAGCAAAGCTTTTACACCTAGGCAGCTTTCTTGGCAAAAAACACAGACTCCTCCAGAGCTAGGGAAGCAACTGAAAGGACACATAAGGGAAAGAGCTGCCCATGGTTTGTAATTTGGCCCTAGATACCTAAAAGGGAAATTGTGCTGTGCAATCAAGAAAGCTGGAATAAAGAACCGAGCAAATTAAACTAAGCTAATCTCCATGCTGGGTCAACTAGACTATGACCAATATCCAAGTTAGCCAATTTCAAGCTGACTCAAAAATCTCTCTTCTGCTGTAACTGCATTGCAAACAGCCCCCAGAGGCCCCTTGCTTTTGTAGCCACAGACAGAGAATACACAAGCAATAAAACCTCCAGGCAAAGTAGGAGCAGGGGCATAGTCAGATCCTATTTTATATACATATGATTTAAATCTGCCTTTCAAGTTGGTCCTTTAAAACATCCATAGATCTTTCAAATCGTCAACTCGATATTTGGGCAGTGTAAGCAGTACAATGAGAATCCACTGTCTAGGTTGTATCTTCGGTTATCTTTAGAAACATCAAGGAATACTAAATTATTGTTTCTGAATTAATTTAAATTGAGGAATATGTGGTATTTAGCCCTTTTTTTTTAATTTACTTTCAGAGATGGACTTAAAAGGAACACAGATCCAACGATTAAAAAGAAATGACTTCATATGGTAGGTTAGAAACTAGTTTTGACATTAATATTCACTGAGACAGTTGCCATGTGAGCTATAGCACCTAGCTCACCCTCAGAAGTCAAGGAAGTCTGAAAGTTTTTAAGCTCCTGGCCTAAACATGACAAGAACTGCAACATTTCTTGCTTCTTGTTCAAGGAAATCTCACTGGAAAATAAACAGCAAAGAAGATAAGCTATTAAGCCAGGTCCCTGATGCTGCTAGTTCTTTCATCAGGTCTTATATCTGTTAACCTTTCATAAATGTCAGTCTGAAAGGAAGTTTAAGTACATCCCAGTGCCAAAATTCCCTTCCTCATTCTGCCAGACCACAGGCTTCAGGCAGCCATACTATCCACAAAAAGATCAGATGTGCAGAAGGAATAAGTAGCAATCTGCCGAAGTTTCATTTCCCACAGCAAAATTTAGGTTACACATTGCTTTGTCTTTGCATATGTAATGTCATGATTGCTGAGATCACACGAGGAACAGACTTCTCACTTCACCATGAAAGGAAAATGTGGCACTATGAATACCAAAAGCTAGTTCAGTCTCCAGCTAAAGTCGCTATCATCTTTACCATCTCCCAACATTTTCTTATTGATTTTCATCTATATAAGTGAGCACAAACTCAATAAGACTTAATAAAGTAAAATGCTTGCCTGTGTACATGATGGAGCTCCCGCAGTTACCATTTACATTTAGTCAGTGTAAGTTATAATTTAAGCTGAAATTCAGAGAGCCTATGAACATTTTAATTATCTATTACTAAATAAGGATGGTTTTAACAGTTAGTTGCCGATGGTTGTCACTGGTTACCTGCTCTGTAAAATCAGCTGCCTCACTCATCAGCATTTTTTTTAATGTCTATGAACTCCAGTAAAACAACCATCATTCACAACTAAGCTGCTGTCTTTTCTCCTTCTTCAGCAAAAAATAAAAAAATAAAAAAAAGGGTTTTTTTTTTAAATCCTTTCAGGAAGAGCTATTGGTAATCATGCTAAAGGCCTTTCTGAACTATTATGCCCATATACTGAATCAACATAGGTGACTAGGTGACAAATAAACCCCAACATGTGTGGAAATAGGTCCAGACTCACCAGCTCATAACTCTATTAAACTATAATGAGAATGTCAGATAAGGAGGCAGCTATATCCCTACAGCAGTTGGAAGAATTAGATGCACCTTCTCCTCATCTCTAAGTAATCAACGACCAGACATTTAAACCTCCATTTTTAAGTAACAAGTGAAAAATGAAGTAAGCAAATTGCTCTCAACTTTTGTTAGAGCTTTCCCTAGGTCACCATGTCCATGGTCTGTGTCACAGAATGCCAGTATCAGTGCCCACGCTAGGCTGAAGTATAACAAATGAAATTTAATATTCAGGAAACTCAAAGGATTAAAGAAGTTACACGCCTAAGGGTCAGCAAGAATTTTTCTCTCAGTCACCTCTTAACCCCATAAATGCTTTCAAGTATTGCAATATTAGAAACCTTTTATTTTTTCTAGGCTGATGTATCCACATGATTTAAACAGCTCTTGAGCAGAGATGGTCAACACCAAAGTAATTCCTTCTCTTGCTTTAAAAAAAGACTGAGTTAATTTAAATATTAATCTGGTTTTAGTGCTCCCATTACCTCCTCCCCCACCCCTGAAAGTCATTGTGGGGAACCTCAATGATTTAAATGGAGATTTGATACCTGCTACCTGACCTACTATAGAGCTAATAGTAGGTCTGTACAACTCTGTGCTATTCAACACCTTAGAGCTGAAATAAAGATATCTTGAGATATCCTGAGCTTCAGCTCCTCAGAACCTTACTGCTTTCATCACAGTTTGAGGATTTTGCTTGTTTCATGTGGATATCATCTGCTCTGAGTTGTTCCCAGAAAATAATATCCGCCAGGAAATAATTCCTTGGGCAGCAATTTACCCTAATAACAGTTCTACTCTGCACATTCTTTTTGCTGATCAGCTTTTACTGTGCTGCTCAGTGCTACAGTACCAAGAGCAGCAGAGCTCACCTTGAGCGCTGAGAAGGGGCTGAAATTGATTTTGTTGGTTATTACAACGGTGGCAGGAGCTGACCTCACGTCCAGCACAGTGCAGAGTGTAATTTTTGCACACAGTGTTGAATTTGTCCTTGTTATGGAATCGTACTGCTTTGGAGGAATCAATGACATTTGGAAATGACAGTCCTGTGTTATCACAAGAGCAAGCCAGTTTGGTTTTATAACATGGACGGTAATAGCGTATTACTGCTGCTTAGGCAACCAGAGCATGTCCTTCAACATTCCGGGCTCTACAGAGTGACTTGTAATAGTCACAGCTCAGAAATTACAACCTACAGTGTATACGTGGCAGCATATCCATGAGAAGTCCTAATGAAGTGATAACATTATGAAACAAGACAGCATATATATAAAAAAAAAAGTTTTATCAAAGAAGGCACCAGCATCAAGCTCTGTTCTGTGTAGAAAAGACTCAAGAGCAGTCAAATGCTCAAGCAAAATGAAATTACAAATACAAACAGAAAAGAATCAAAATTTTTCTGTAGAATTGAAGACATCCACCTCAACAAAATACTTTCCCTCTGTGCAGATTCATCACAAAAGTTAATCAAACAAAAGCAGATCTTTGGCTAGTGATGAGTCTACTTCCAAAAGAACAAAGTAGCTCAGAATTCGCTTACAAGTCAAGCAAAACAGGCCGTGCTCTTTCTTAGAGCAAAATCTGCAGATGAACAATATTGCAATGGCTTCATGTACTAGTCTGCACCAAGTATGTAAATAATCAATACAAAAGATTTTTAAATTATTTCTAGTCTGCTATCTGTAACTATATGAAATAACAACAGTGAGCTCATTTTAATGAGAATAACAGACTTACGGGGGAGTTTCTAATGCTAGTTAGTAAATAATTTATTTTTTCTTTAAATATTCATTTTATTATTATTTTGTAGTAAGGAGAAATATACTCGCTATTGCAGCATTTTAAAGTTTGTGTCCTTGCCCTGATTTTAAACAGACAAAAATCTTTTATTTATGCGGATATAAGTGGCCACCAAATATCTTGGAAATGCAAAAAGGTGCATCTCTTTCCCATCCAGACTTCAGCACTGAACACCTTCATTCCTCTGGTTCTGTACTTCCACTTGGTTTTGTGGAGAAGCCTGAGCTGCTCCCCCCGACAGACAGCAGAAGAGGGAAGTAACTGCAGAAGTGCCAGCTATATTTTGGTGAGCTGGTACTGACACATGGCAGCCAGCCCTGCCTGCTCACAGCCTGTCACCTCACGGAGCTCCCAGGGCAGCCTGCAAATTGCTCACATGCCTGAAGCACTGCTGCAATTCCCAGAGCACCCTCAGAGCCATGGGACAGTGCAAAGTTGCTTTCACCTTGTCATTAGAAGCACTGTTTACCAGATGCAGTGTCACAGCCTAACAAATTCATATCTCCTGCTAAAAAGTTTGCTACTGAGAAGTAATTTTCGTACAAGAAGATGAAGCGAACAGGCTGACAAGCAGGCAAATCGGGAGAGAGGAGATAACAACAATCTTGATAAGAACAGGTTATGATAAAAGTGAATGTTGCGCTTAACTTAGCAATTCTGAGATGGCTGTAGATAGGCAGACAAACAGCAGTCTGGGGCCAAGAGGCTTTTCTCATACAGTGAGATAAATATCCACATATTTGTCCAATATTCCAAATAAATGCAAATGTCAGTAAGTACAGATAAACCTTCGTCTCCTCAGAACGCCACAGCTTGCTCATATATCCCACATGCTGCTGCCTCCTGAGGGTAACAAAGGAGCAGGAGGACATAATGGCTTCTCAGCTCCTCTGAGAGCCTACACAGAGAAGACACTGGTGTGTTAATTGTATCCAATTATACACAGAGATCTAGCTTTGTCAAACTAGACCAATGCCCAGTTATTCTTAGTTGTAAACAGCACCAGCATTCTGACATGTTTAAAAGCCTTCTGGCAGACACAGGCAGAAAAAAAAAAATCTTTAAAAATACAGCCTCAGACTTAATAGCTCAAGCTCCACATAGCTTTTGTTTTCTAGGGTCTCTCAGATTCAAATAACATACAAAATTAGAGTTTATTACGTTTTTATGCTCCCCACCTCTCACTCGTGGATCCACACATACCTACGTAACTTTTAATTTAAGCCAGAAATTTGATATGCCAGTTATTCAATTAGAGAGTTGCTCTTTTCTTGCATATTAGCCACTGGGTAGGTATCAGACTGAAATACACTTAATCAAATGATTCGTGAAAACGGCCAAGCAGAATGCTTCTACACAGTTCAATGAGCAAAGAAGTGAAAAGGCAGGAGGAAAAAGATTTATTAAGTTGAACCTTACATACAGAAATAATCATCCTAATAGGTACATGCATTGAGTTAACTGCTGTCTGAATTTGTCTTCCTACACAACTGCCTACTCTGCACCATCCTCATAATATTTCCAGGTCACCTTTGAACTGTTCTTATCAGGGACGGTAGCTGAGATCTTACAGCATTAATGCAACTAAAACTGAAACAATCACTTACTGCCTAGAAATATTTTAAAGCATTTTCTGGAAGAATAAACTGCCTGAAGAGGAATTCACCATGGGTGCTGCTGTGGACAAGAGCTGTGAGATGACAGCCCACACCACCAGCCATGTGCCCACTGCTGTGCCCTCCTGCCCTGCTCTAGGCACAACCAGTTCTCTGCAACGGCAGCGAGCACTCTGAAAGACTTTGGAATAACAAAGTCCTCCTTCAGAAAAAAAATGACAACAAAAGCTTTGATACTTTTTGAAATGTACCTCTACCTTTGCTAGAGGTAGCTTTCCATCTCATTGACTCTGCAGCAGGCAGGGTGCCCCATCCCACTCCCCATGAGCTGCTGAAACCACCTCTGCCTGGAGAGCTCACCAAGGAGTTTCTATCACCAATGACCCACTGTCCTCCTCCACCGTCCCAGCCACCACCATGCCTCTATGCCACAAACCCCCAAGCTCTGCTGTAATTACAGCCAGTTAGCTCTTTGCAGACACAGAATTCCTGAGTTGTGGCTGAAGCCACATCCTCAAATCACCAGGGAGATTGGTGGGAATTAATAACAACAATAACCCAAAACAGCTTTAAGGAGCTGCCGCATGCTTGTCAGATACTCAGCCAATACTTTTTTCTATTTCCAAACAGAGCCCTGATATTTTCTGTGTTTCAGCACCCCTAAAGTTTCTGCGCAAAAAAGGTTTTCTTCCACATTCCTCACCGTGAAAAGGCATCAGAGTTTCTATCTAGAAAAGGCAGCTCCCACTTGGGAAAGTGGGAAAAGCAATAAGCCTGATCTCCACTCATTAACTTCACATATTTAAGTCTTGTTCCCACAAGGACTCAATAGTGAGATCATATTTTTAATTCTATTTTTTTTCCCATTTTTTTAAAGCAGAAAGCAAAACTTAGAATTGGGTCTAAGGAGCCTCTCTTAGGATAGCTCAGACATTTTAGTCTCCTGCATGCAACAGCTCTTTTAGGCAACAAGCAATATGGCAGAAGAAATCTGCAGAAAGGTCAGGATCAGCTGGGAAAGGGAAAATGAGCCTGCAAGGTCAGTCAAGTATGTGCGCAGCAGTAATTTCAACCATGATTGCAGTGAACTGGTGCAACCTTTTACAACTAATGATGATTATATCCACGTGCTGCAGCAGAGGAGTTTGTTTTTTTCCACTTTTGATGCAATATACCCAATCTTCAGTATCAGGATATCACACACAACATCTCCAAGCTAGGAGAAGCTTTGGTGTGATACTCTTGGGGGTGTCACAAAGTTTTCCACTTGCCAGCTAACACAATCTCCTTGTCTTTGTCAGGAAGCCTCATCCATTCACAGTACTGGAATGGTCATCTAAGATGGATTTCAGGGAAAGGCCTTCCTCCTAATTTCTGTAATCTCCACAAATTTTGACATGTTTTTTTCATTTTGGTTTAGATTTTCCTTGACATTGTCACTGCTCATTCCTCCAATAGCTGTTATTTACAGCTGGTAGGAGAAACAGGTATCATCATCAGATTGGGTGTTCTGACCTTCACAGAATGCCTTTTCCAGGCATTTCAGTGCACTTCCTGTTCTATTGTGCACCATTAGTATTTTTAAATAATGCTTTTAAGTTGTTTTTTACATATAATAATAAATCAATAATAAATTTAGGTAATAATTTAATCTCAGCAGCTTGATGAACTGAGAACAGTATTTCTCCTGCCCTGCCTCTGAATGTCAGTTTAAGAGCTTTTTGAACTCTGTGTACCCAAACACTGTATGAGATGTGTACAAAGAATATGATGGGCATCAAGCTTTGACAGAGAAAACTATATTCTGTTTGTGTAAACTGTAGCTCTTACACAGCTTAGATTAATAGATTTATTTCATTGTTTTCCATTTCAAAAGCACAGAACTGGCTCTTATTAAACATTACTGGCTTCTCTGTTATAAACACTATGTCAAGAAAAAATGAACACTAAAGTAACTCAGCTAGATTCATTTGTTCAGTGAATATTGACACTTTGTTTGAATTTATTCCTCATCCTGTATATGTGTTTTTAATCCTTTGTCTTGGAATCCCATTTTGTTTCCGTTTTCCATATTTGAATTTCATATTGAAATTTGCCAGAAAAAAAAATGATTTGCCAGCTAAGGGAGAATTTATGAGAAGTGCATGTCCTCACCTAGGCTACACATACTTGAGTGGGTGTTTCACTGCAAAACAAGTTCCAGGATTGCAACAGGATTGCCGAGATGTTTATACTTAGGCATGAACAGAAACATATTGCTGAACAGGGGCCATATTTCCTTCCAGACTTTTTAATTGTTCTATTTCTAAAAGTTTTACCACAGCACTGAGAATTTGGTTCCTCCCCTTTGCAACAGATTACAGGTTTTATGACTAGCCATAACCTTATATTCACTGGTGCCAAGATATACAGTGCATCAATTTTCTTTCATTTTTTGTTTCTCAAACACTACAGCTAAACACAACACTATAAATATGTGACACGACTGAACAATGAAACAGCAGCATCCTGCTGAAATTTTAAAGCGAGATAGACATTGTTTTAGCTGAGGAAGCCATTTAGATACCAGCTGTTCCCATTGAAAAGATGTGGCAGCCATCAGCAGAAATAAGAAATGCTCTCTCTGTACATATTGAAATGAGTTTTATCTTCCTTTCCATTCTCTTTTGTGTTCTTGTGGGTAAAAAAGACGAAATTCATTTCATTCTCATATTTCATAGCAAGCACAAATGTAAAACAAGAGGCGTCTGTATCTTTGCACCCATACATGCACTTAGGTGAGATCAGAACTGGGAGCTAACAGGCTTATTACCTCTGAACAGCAACAAACTGATCAACAGCCTTGGATCTGGAATCTAAAGTAAATGGAGTAACTCCCATACATCTCCCCAAATCACTTTCTATATATGTTTATTTCTAGGTAGCATTTATATTTTGTATTTGAATTATAAGAATATGACATGGGATGCAACAGAACTAGTGAGTGAAATCCCAGAATAAATATGGATAATATAGTGACACCTGAAAATAAGCTTTCATTCACTGCATCTTAGAATTAATATCAGTACTAATCAATAGCCATGCATTTTAGAAAGCAGAAAATACTTAAAATGTTCAAGCACAAAAAATATCATCAACTATGTATCGATAAACTTTATATTATTCTCTATGCTCAGAATCTGATTTTGAAATGACGAGTTGCATATAAGAAGATTACAAAGTTGACATAACCAGCATCTTTCCCCAGGGATGCTATAAAAATCATTATATCACATTAAAGATTTTTCCTCTTATGCTACTGGCAATTGATTCCAGAAATTTGATTAACAAAACATTGTATCAGTGTTGTATTCTTAAGCTGATTCTCATAAACATTTTGTTGTAGTAGCATACTCTAATGACAACCAGTATCATCTCTCATTATTTTAAATAAAGAGTATAAACACTTTATTCCTAATGATTGCAGTCAAATATGTCCATAGGGACATTTTAGTTTACTCTCTTTTACAGTGTAATATTTTCATTAATAAATCTTGAAGGGAACTTGTAGACTAAAATTATCTTCATATATAGAATCAAACCAGATTTTAATTTTTACATATGCACAGTCTGAGTCACACACAGAATGTTAGATTCCTTCAAATGCAAGTAATATCAGCCAGTCACCCAACGTACATTTTGTTCCCTGAATTCTTTCAGTGCATCAATGAAACTCTCCACATTATGATGCCTTCAATAAAAGATATTAAGAAAAAGTAACAAATTGAGTTTTCCTGCTTCACAAAATCCAGGCAAAAAGTGAAGTAAGGCTGTGTGATTTGTGCATTGCTATGCTGAGCAGCACATCGAATATAAAAGAAGAATCACAACAAAAGTTACTCAGACTACACGCTGCAGGAAGGCAAGAACTTCCGCTTCCGTGGGTGCTGGTAGAGCTTTGAAGGCAAGGGAATTCTGAAGCAACCAGGCTGCCACTGTAACATGGCAGTATAAACAAACAACAGTTACCATTTCTCTATGTTTTCATAGCAATGTAAGAGAAACACCAGTCACCTCACAATATTAAGCAAAGCTCAGGTTTTACAGCACAATTCAAGCAACCTAGCCACTGCCAAAGGAGCTGCTCAGCCCTTGGCTGCCCACCAGGGAGAAAGGACTGCCATCCTCCTGTGCAGGGCTTGTTCCCCCTTCTCCCAGCAGGTCGCTGTGAGGCAGAGGCATTGCTTATTTTTTAAAACACACTTTAGAGCCAAAGGATGCAGAGAGGAGCCTGGAGGCACAAGGGAGTGTTTAAAGGAGGGTGGCATAAAGCCCAATTGATTTCCAATCTAGACAGGTATCTGCCCAATATCTCTGCATCCGAATTAAATCCCACAATGTTCCTACTTCTATCTTGGGTAACAGACTAGAACTATAAGTCTCCTCACTATAAATTTTCATGAAATCAATGGTTGCTCAGGACTTTGGTAAACATCAGTTTAAAGCACACGTTTGGAAACTTTATAATAGAGACTTATGAGTCTCTGGCCCCCTATTTGGTTCCTGCTGTCCTCCCTTTTTTCCAAGAACAGAAAATGGTTATTTACATGATAGGTGCAGTCATTTGCTACGTAAGGGACTATAGATAAAAGACAGAAACCAATAAGTAATGACACCCAAACCTGAAAAGATGCCTTCTCAGTCAGTTGCCTCTTTGTGCTAACAGCATTCCACCTGGTCCTTGGCCAGAGGGAGGGCAGCCCACAGCAAGCGCTCACCACCAGCACAAGATGGTGGATGTCAGCTTTGGTGGCCCTCAGCTCTCACCCCCCATTGAGCCACTGTGCTGCCTTCATTTATCCTGTCTGGTGTGACTGAGCTCTGTCATTCTCCCTGGATTACACATGCTTCACAGTAGCAGTTCCTGCCACCTCCTATAACAATCATTTTACTCAAGTCCACACATATTTTGTACCAAATCCTTGATTTCTTTGAGGCACAATTCCTTTTTCTAGTACTTAAATTAAATAAAACCTTTGAATTCCTTGAGCAAGCAAGCTGGAGTTTTGAGAATGTGCTGGGGGTGTACTTGCTGCATCTTGTCCCACACCTTCCAGTAAGCTGCTGGCACACTGGGCACCATTTTGTTTGCAGGGTTTGGTTTTTAAGGCTTCTTCTAGGGACCACAATTGTACTACTGCTACAAGACAAACTAAATACAATACATAGCTTTATTATGCTCTACGACATCAGAAGTTCGTCTGCTATATACCAAGCAGGAAATACAGCATGCACAAAATAAAGAAGGCTGGAAATTCAAATACATAAACATTGCACAACAAAGAAAGGGGGTCATACACTGCAAAAAGATGTTACATGAAGCGGTGTATTATATCTTCTGATGCCAGATTAAACGTATTTTATTATCAAATATTAGAGCTTTTAAGTATTTAAACCCCAACTAATCTGGGAATCTCTAGCTGAAAGAAAGCTTCTTTTGAGCCCTGAGCCTACAAGATTAATTTTGACTCCTGTCAACTAAACAAGTGTATATTCTCATCAATCACCATATTGTAGCACTACAAAACACAAACAAAAATTCCCTCTGGGTTTCAAGAAAAGTCCACAACTAAAGGGTAAAAACCTGCTGCTGCAATTAATGGGCCTGCAACACTTGACACCAGACTCAGCCTTATTCCAGCCATGCAAACCAATGAGACTCACACCAAAATCTATTTAAGCAGTACTAGGCACTGTCTTTGCAGACCAGCAGTATGAACAGCTTTGGTGATTTCAGGTTTATGTTAAACCATCCCCAACAACTGACCAGCCAGATGACTAGAAATCAGGAAGAGTTGCAGAAATCATGGTTGGATTCACAGATTTTGTACTACTTTTACTGTGTCTGAAATTAGAATCTAATTTAGTTTTAATAAAAACTAATTGCAAGTAATTTAATACCAATTGATTGTTAAGGGGATACATTTTGCAGTTTATCAGGTCTATAGACATGCAGTATAATTAACTCAAGATGGTGCAGGCAATAATGTAATTATGATCTTAACAATTTTAAATTTCCAAGCAATGTTTAAACAGTTAATTAAAATGTTAATAGATAGTGCTATATTGCACATCTATAGTGTTAATTGCTATAAAATGCTAATCGATATTTGTTAAGTAATCCAATTAATTAATCTCATTTCTAGTATCTCTAGAGCTAAATCAATAATGCCATAAATCTGACTTACAAGCTATATAAATACCTAGATATTCATTTGAGATAAATTAATAATCAATTACTTACTAAAGGATTGCATGTTGTTTATTATAGACAGAGGGCCAATTTGAAAGCAACCGTATTCATGTCTTATTGTATTATCATTTCTTAACATATTGTACAATTCTTAGATAACGGATATAACATCCTACTTCTGAATACACTGAGACAAAATAACTTTTGTCCCCTTTGGTACGTTGGATCTGCACATGTAAACTTAGAGCACCTTTCATGTGACTTCACAAAGCACATAACTGCTAGAGCACAGAATTTATGCCTTCAAATGAACAGACACAAGGGTCAGATTTCCCATGCAATCGATGGGAGGGGGATTCCTTTTATACAGGACCTCTCTGCACTTACATTTCACCACATTCCCCATCCCGTTCCTGTTCCCCCTTTCCACAAGAGAGAGCTTCAAGTCACAACAGGGAACCTTCCTGGCACCACAAGAGACTGAAAATGCTACTCTCAACATTGCTATTTCATCTCCTCTGTGCTGTTAAATCTTTGTTATGAGAGATAAACTATTACCTCTGATAGTTCTCTATTTGGCATAAAGGTATGTTTTGAGATGGTAATTTATGAATGTAAAAAAGCTTTATCCTAAATGACATATCGCCTTGTGTTTGCTAGTGAGCATTGGTAGCTGTTACTGACAGCTATTTTAACACACTTCCAATGAACCATGATTAAATTACTGAACTGCTTTTTTTTTTCCTCTCATGACTAAATTCTGTTTGCAGCACACTGAATGCAGTGTGCTGAGATAACTGCTTTATCTGCTATCCCAATTAGGTACTTGTCATTATCCCTGGGTCAGGCTTAGTTTGAAAACTCACCAGGACAGAGACCCTCTCATCAGGTATGTTTGCAGTTCTCAGCATATTGTCAATATTTTCAGAAAACAGTTTCTAAATAGCATTGCACAACTTGCTTTTAATGGATTTGACAAAGCACTGCATCAGCATAATAGGGAGTCAGGAGGTATTTGGCAGGAACAATTCTAAATAAATATGTTGCATAGGAGAAATGAAAAGCTGCATGGATAAAGATAGTAACGCAGTAAGAGATGTCATTTTAATTCTGGATTTCACCATTCATTGACACATTTCTCTTGAGACTTCACTGTTCAAGGGTAGACATTTATGTTATCAGAGCCTTCTCAGGTAGACAAGAAACCCTGCATTCAGATAAGGCTGAAGGGTTAAGCACCTGTGATGGAACAGTTTGCTGGCCAGGTATGACAGCATCACAGCAAGAAGACTGCTTGACTTCCAAAAATTCCCTTTAGCCTTCCAGTTACTTTACTCTTAAACCTCTAAATGAGCTCAGTACTCCAGACTAAGGCACACCAAAGTTTCCATCATTTATTTAAGAAGAGAATAATAATAATAATAAAAATTTAAAATAAAAAAATCAAATTTCTTTCTAACCCTCAGGCTTATTCCAGAGGTAAGAAAATAGATTACTGTAACACTTTTTAATTGCCCCCCAGGGCCCATGAGCTTAAAAGAATTAAGTGTGGAAATGAAAAGTAAAAGTGTGCCAACGAGCAGCACTTAACACTGTCCACAGGACAGGACATTTCAAAGTGCATGCTTTCCACACTGTATCAGAACTATTGCTCCTTCCTTGACAGCCTTTTCCAAAAACTGTGTGACAGTTTTCATTGTAAGCAAAACTGAAGGACAGAAACTTGATTCCATCATTTCATGGCTGTCAGCTCTATAGACAGGAAGGTATATTTTAGGACAACACACTTTTCAGCAGCTGCTTGCATGAATAAGAACACACTTCCATCATTAGTCATTTAACCTATATAATGTGACAACAACATTTATTACAGAAACTTAGAGCTTCATGACAGTACCAAGAATTCAGAGTTGCTCTTTATATAATTTGCATGTGTTGACAGCTTCAAGGAGACAAAGTATTAGAACATTAATAATATTTTGTCTTTCTCAAACCCTGATTTACTAGATAAAGAAGTACTGAGATGCAGCAAGTTCTCCAGTCTTCAGAAACATGTGAGAAGCCACCACTGAGTCAGTTACCCCACTGCTGGTGTCTGGGAGCATGTGACACATGGATATTTCCTTAAAAAAGAAAAGCTAAAAGGGCATCAAATTCAAAACACACCTGAAAGGCAAAAGCCAAAGCTTGTAGGTATTTAACTAGTCTATGATATGGGAACTGTTCTGATGGCAAACTGTCCACCCCTCACACCACCTTTACCAGTCCTGTTCAGCAGTTGAGGCCATCCAGCCGCCCACTGTCCCCGAGCACCTCCCAGGGCTCACCTGCTTGGCCATGCCTCATGGGATTCCTCCTCCTCTCACACATCTGTGCAGAACAGGAATGAACCAACTCTCACTGTACGCTGAAATCACTTTTTTTTTTTTTTTTCTTAAATCTTGATCACATGTCATAAAATGCAGGAATATTTTATGCTGTTTGGGTTGATCCTGTTATGTAGGAACATTGCAGCTGAAAGAAGTTTTGATGAAGAAACCTCAAGTACAAATCAGTTGTGCAGAATTAATCTAGCAATTAAATTTCATAGACTTGTCAGCATTCACCTTCTCATTTCACAGCATTCAGCAGGGTCTATGACAGCCTGATAAACAGAGACCAAGCACTCAGAGAATCTCAGGTTAGGTGAGGTGCTAACACAGGGTGCCCAGAATGGTTGTGGATGTCCCATGTCTGGAGTTGCTCAAGACCAGGTTGGATGGAGTCCTGGGCAGCCTCATCTTGTGCTTGATTTAGTGGGTGGAAACCCTCTCCAAGGCACTTAGGAGGGAACTCAATGATCTCTAAGGACCCTTCCAACCCAAGCCATTCTGTGATTATATGACAACCATCAATAAATAAAACAATAGAGAAAGCAAAAATTAACCTACTTAGATTGGTGGCATTTCCCAGACTGCTAGCTGAAAAAACAGAAAACGGTTTCAAGAACTGCTAAGCAAATTTAAGGAAAAAAGTATAACCCAAACAGTGAAGCTCCCAGAAAGCATACTTTAAACAAATACTCCAGGTTCATGACAAATACCCCTGAGTCTATATCCATATTGTTCAAGCTTGACAATCTCTGTTCAAAATGTTTAAACAAGTAAAAGAAGACTTACAAGGAATAAATGATATAGAATTAATAGACTTTCTTTGGAAGTTAATCAATACCCACATCTAAGTCATGCCTGTGAGAATCAATCAGTGCCAAAGCTCTGATAAATTTATTTTGCATCTTAGAGACAAAATAGAATTAAAAGCCTGAAAACAATCCACACTGCTTCCCCGTGTGCTCCAGGGTACTCTGTTTTCTAGCCAGTTATGCCAGAAATGCTGCAGGCCTACCAGAAATTTGTCAGCAGCAAATGTATAATGAAAATATTTAATGCAGCCTAAATACTCCTCTTCACTTTTCTCCTCCTATTCTTAAGCAACAGGAGGAGCAAAGCACCATTTTTCTTTTGTTGCATACAGATAAACAAGGACTGGTTGCAGCCAATTACTTTTTTCCGAAAAGCCTTGCAACATCTGCAGAGACTTCCTATCCGAAAACATTGCTGACAGAGTTCAGCAGAACCGCAGGTGCTGGTGCAGAGTTCACAGCAGGTCGCAGCAGTACAAACCCCAACCACACTGGGCACTTCACAATCTTCTCAGACCACTGATGGATGTCCATGTTATACATACCCCATCTTACTGCAATGTCAAAGTTGCAAGTCTCAGGTGAATTCCTTCCTCACCTCAACAGTAAAGCAGGAGGAACAACAGCTGATGAGAAACAACTACCCAGTTTCCAAGCAGCAGATCTACTCCAGAGAGCACACAACCGAGTCCTACAATTTACACCCGAACTACCATAGTGAATAGCTACATTTATAGAGAAGTTGAGACTCTTTACACAGGATTTGGCGTAAAAAAGTTGACTAGATTTCTACTTTTCATTCTAAGTCTCTTAATGGCTTTATATTATGACACAGTAACCCTTATTGTAAGTGTTCTGTAGGATGTGGGATCTCAAGATACAGACCTTCAAGAAATATTACACTGCCACTCAATGGATCACACAATCACAGAATCGTAGGGGCTGGAAGGGACCTCTAGAGATCATCGAGTCCAACCCCACTGCCAAAGCAGTTCCCTAAACCAGGTCACACAGGTAGGTGTGCAGGCGGGTCGTGAATATCTCCAGAGAAGGAGACTCCACAACTCCCCTGGGCAGCGTGTCACACGTGCACGTCACGGCATTTACAATTTGGATTTCGCACTTTGTCACTTGGTGTACTTAAAGCAGATGATTGAGTGCACCTCAGCAGAAACTCCTCAGAAACATGTTACATGCAGAACTTTGTACCTCTGTTCAAGACCATACCTCCAAGGTTAGCAAGTACAAAACCAGAAGTTATGAATTTAAGGCTTCACATTCCCACCACAGCTGTGAGCTGTGAGCTGTGGTGGGAGCCCCATCCCACCCACTGCTGTGGCAGAAAGCCTGGGGGTACAAGTCAGAATCACGTTAATGAGAGCAGGATACCTGCTGGTCAGAGTTCCAAACAGCATTGCAGGAGTCTGGGTTTCAGACTTGTGAAGATGTATGATGAGTATTTTTTTATTTTGTTTTTTATTTTATTTCAGGACCGCTGGATAAATTCTCCACACTCCTTAAGCGATTCTGCTTCAGAAGCAGGATGGGAGCGTAGGCTGCCAGGCTCCAAATGGCGCCCATTTCCCTTCTTGAGGAAAAACCTTCTCATCTTAACTGGACTGCTTCCAAACAGAGGACTGCAATACGAGGCTGCCTTTCAAAAATATCATGTGCCATGTTATTTAAAAGCAACTTGCCAACATTTTTCATGTGAATGACCATCACATTAAAAAGTAATTTCAAAAAGGAATCCAAGGTTCTTGCAACTTACAGATAATCTTCTATTAAGATGGCATAAGACGAAGAAGCATTACAGAAACAGCTATGTAAATATAGTTCATTCAATAAAAATGTAAATAAGATTCATAGAACAGACATAGAAACCTTGAAATATTTATTTTAAATGAGGATTAAGTCCTCAACTTGTAAGTCCAGTATCGTTGAGGCTGCTGTGTTTAATTTTATTTATGAAAGAGTCAATTCTTATAACTATTTTAGCCTACTCTGAAATCTACTGTTTTTTTTTTTTTTTTCCTCTTTTAATGACTTTTGATTGTTGCAATCCTGGTTTGGATTCCAATCAGCACATTACAGAAGGAATGTTCAATATCTCATTACCAATGTTTTCCAGCCCTAATCATTTCAACAAGCATATTTGTCCCTTTGTATTCATACTTGGTTTGATTTGATAGTATCTGACAATCAAAATCTTACAGAAGCTAAAAAAAAAAAAAATCCAACTAACAATCACACAGATTTTATTTATCAAGGGAAAAAGATGCTAAGGTGCAATCTTGAACTTCTTTATTTAGAAAACAGAAACCAATACCAATCATTGGAAACTTGACATACTGATAAGATATAACAAAACTTGTTTTTCAGCAGCAAAACTCAAATGGCATAATAGTCATACTTCTGGTGATCAAACAGTGGAACTATGGAACTGTATTTGTACGCTTTTGTCTAAGAAAAGAAGCTGGGGCTTTTAGGAAATACATGTTGAGTGGGTGAGACTCTTCTTCTGAACTCATTTTTAATAACACTATTTTAATAACACTATCTGATATGGAAGTCAACAGTACTTCCTGGTATAGCTTAATCTGAAAAAGAACTTGATAATATGCCTTCTAATTTCAAAGTTTCGTTGAGAAAAGAGTCCTTTCAAAAAGAAAGGACTGACACACCATTTGTAAGAAACACATGATGGGGTCCCTAACCAACAGATAAAGGCACCTTGGGAAGATATCTCAATTATAGCAAAATTTTACTATGTATTGTGGATAAATGCAAATAAGCAGTGAGATATAACAATAAGATGTCTTACAAATAAATAGCCTAGATCATAATCATTTGTAACTATTGTCAACAAATAGGCGCACATTCAGTAGGATGTACTAAGGACAGAGACGAAACCCTTCCAATCTTCATTTCCTAAATCTTACTAACCAAGTCAGGCACCAAACTGTAAAAATCTCCTAATGCAACAAAACCTTATACAGCAGTTATCTCAAAGCCATTGTAGCACTATGAATGTAGGAGCAATGTGCTGACGAACTCAAATTTGGAAATCACTTCCGTAGCACATCTCCACACCAGTTCAAGTCTATTTCCACCAGAAGTGGGTAAGCAGAGAAAGAGAGAATTGCAGTCATCAATCCCAGAAAAGAAAAAGACTTGAATCAGAACTTCAGTATCAGCAGGAGACAGAAAATGTTGCAACCTAGAAGCTATGTTTCTCAGATGGTAATGAGAGACCTTAGAGACTTCGGATACATGAAGCTTGAAGGCTGAGTCAAAAATAACCTGAAGCTTGCTATTAGCTGCATGGTCATAAACTGCTGGCCATCCAATTCAGTGTCTGTGGGGTGGTTTTCACAAAATGTGTAGTACTGAGACCAAATGACTGTACTTTGCTTTCCCAGAAGTGCGCCACAATTAATTACACTTTTTACTCCAGATGCAATGCAAGCACAAAGACTTTAGCAGAAAGCACACAGAAGCTTTAAAATAATTATAGCAGCAGTCCTGTTTATATATAGCATACTAGTCAAGTTAATGCTGGATTTTTTATGTTTTTTATTAAAAATAGTGTTTTCTGGAAAAGTATTAGCTGCATGAAATTAGAAGTAATTACGAACACATACAGAAAAATTAGATAGAATTTGGAAAACCACAACTAACTAGCAGCCATAGAAGTCTCAACCCCCTCCCTGCAAAAGTGAAAATTCAGCAGGTTCCAGGGAACAAATGCTTCAGGTAAGCTTTTCTCATACTCTTTGTATAAGAAACTCTTAATTTGCATTTGTTTCTGAGCTCCCTTGCTCCGAGGATAAACAAGGTTACTAATTATTAAAATAAAATTGATAAAAGTTCATATCGCAGTGAATTAGCAGCACCTAATTCAATTGCAGCGTGTCTCTTAGTGGCAGAAGTAACTCAAGCTGGCTCAGTTCAGGTCAGAAAACATATTACAGAAGGAAACACAAAAAAAACTTCTATATTAATTCTCTGAAATCCATCTGATAAAAAGGCTCATCACTAGGTGCCTACCAGGAGACATTTAGCTAGACATACACGACTGTTAATTAATAAAGCTAATCACGGTCAAAAACTGACACAGAATGGTGCACACCACACAGTTGTACACTCTTCTGTGCAATTTAGAGTCCTGCCCCTCTGACACCTGTTCTGGTTAAGAGCAAAGTGGCAACCCACCAACAGAGGATTCACATCCTGAAATAAAACAGATCCTGGCCAGATCCCAAGACTCGATCACTTCCAAACTCCAGCTGTTGTTGGGGCAACTGTTGCTAAATTTACCACCCCTCTCAAGCTTGAGGCTGCACTGGTGAAGTTAATTCTGCACCTGATAAAGCAGCTGGCACAAAGGAATATGAGGTTTAGATTCTTGTCTGCACACTTCTGTCAGCTCTCCTCGAGTCCTGACAGTCTGTACCAGCTGAAACACAGGACCACGCTCCAAGAAAACTGTAATTCAGATTTATGAGAAGACATTTTGTATCCAATATAATTGATTACCTACTGTAATGTGAACAGAACCTAATTTGTACTAACGAATCCTATGCATAGTACGGCAAAGCATTTGATAATACAGAGACCACAAAATGCCAAGCCAGATGTCATTGATGCTGATAACAATGCTCCCAGATGGTTACGTTTCCTCACACTTTTTGTCACCTTCAGGTTTGAGAAGATGCCATTTAACACAGGAGATAGCTCTGATATTCTGCATCTATTAGTTTTGTGCTATCACAGGCTGTGTACTCTACCAACGTGCTATCTTACTACAGTTATTGTTACACGATGGAAATGCCTGTCTGCTCTGGTAAATTTTGATAAATGTAACATCAGATTAAAAATAATACAACCACACAGGCAGAATCTAATCAAGATTGAAACTAACACGCATCTTCAGGTCTCTTACAGAGGAAAAACAAGATCAAAACTCTCAGGTTTAAAATGTACAGTCATGGAATTGATGTGAAAATAAAACAACACATGTACATTATATCAATAAAAATGTACCTTGCTAGGGGAAAAAAAAAAAAAAAAGACTTTGCATTTTTAAAATTATTCCATTCATTCACTTGATGCTCTTTTTACATACTAGGGCCAGTGATAAAATTAACAAACCATCAATTCTTTCATGCAAAACAGTAATCAGCACAAAGGCTAACTGTGAATTGCATGCATTTGTAATAGGAATACTCCTTTGTATCCTATTTGTTGAGTTTACAAAGCGCTCTCCTAAATGTCAGGATGTACTGTAACAGGACACAGAACTGCTCATGTAAAATGAAAAGCTGAAATTCAGTATTATTTGCCAGAATGCAAATCTAGATTCAAGTAAGTAAGAGCCTGTAACACAGATCAGCGGGGTTATTTCGGTGGGCTCATTACTAGATGCATTTACTCACTAAAACAACTATTTCTGCAGAATGTTTTACAGAATGTTTGCATACATTCTTTCCTGTATATCTTGTACCATTGTTATTGAAAATCCTACAGATTAGGCTGTAAAAAGACACTCTCCTGATTTCACAGGGCTTTTCCAAATTATGAACTAAAACTAAAATCTAAAGAAAAAGCTTTTGGACTGTGTAGTGGATGAGGCATCTCTGCTAATGAAGAAAATAAAAGTATTTAAACCAAGAAGGCTTTAAACCAAGTTGATGTTTTCTATGCAAGCTGAACAGGAGAACATAATAGGAAAATAAAGCAGCTATCAGACAAGATAAATAGGAATACATCAACAGGGACTGTACAGAATTAGAATGGCACAGCAAGAGAAACAAAGACTTTAGAAGAATATACTAAAATTTTTACTTTGCATTACAATGTTGTCTTAGAAACAGATGGCAAAACGCCACTAGAGCAGGAAGATGTCAAAAAATAATGGTGTCAGCAGCTATATAAAGAGCTAAAAGATGCTGCAGACTACCTTGCATTTGTAAGGCCATGCTCAATAAAGTCTTAAAATAATCTCATCTACGCACACAAAACAAACAAAGCAACTGCAAACTCCTTCCTAGACCAGGGTTCAGAATCAACTCAGATCCAGAAAGCCAGAAGGGTGGCTTTCAACATGTTAACAATCAAGCAGTTCTGTCATAGCTCCTGAAATAACCATCCACAGTTCAATATATGTTTAGAGTTGTTCGTTATATTTTTGATTACTAATTAGGAACTTAAAGGAAAAGGTTATAGGGATTCATTCAAATAACCATGCTTTAAACATGAGAGCTACCACTGTTATTATAAATACATCCTGCGTGATCTCTAATGTGTTGAAAGCAAACTACAACGTGGATCTAATAGCAGACAAGGATTTCTAATGCTTTATAAAAGACAACTTATACAGTACCATCACTCTCACATCATTAGAAGATCTTCCTTACATTTTTTTAGGTAAGTCCCACAAGTGTATTTTTCTCAGAACAACTCTTAGTGTCATGCATCTTCAAATTTAGTTATATTAATTGGGGATAAGGAAGGAAGAAACAAGATATGATGCACAAGAAGGAGAAAATGCAAGAGCAAGCAGCTGAATATGGTAAAGGAGTATTGATTACTTAGATTAGATTTCAAGGGAGGAAAGATTTGAAGTGACTGAGGGAGCAAAGAGAGAAAGAAAATGGAAAAAGGACAGAGGGAGAGCTCCCAAACTGCCCAGCACGCCAGGGCTGAGCAGCCAGATGCCAAGCTAACTGTGGAGGCTGACTGAGAGGCATTAGGAACAAAGCTGTCCCATCTCCTCACTCCTATACCTAGAATGTCTCTGAGAAATAAGCACAGAACAACTTCAGCCAGACATACTCTAAATTTATACATTTCTGTTTTTCTGCTTTTTCTTTATGACTTTCCAAATGCGTACAACCAAGAGCTTAATGAGGCCTTTCTCAAAAACACTCATTGAAGCATGAGCTGTCTTTAAAATTAACTGAATGATAAAACTAAAAAAAAAAACAAAACAAAAACCCCTCTTTTAAATTGAGCTGCAAATGCATAAGGTCCCTGGGTTCTTAAGCTTGTCTTGCAGTGTTGGAATTCAACAAACTGAGGCACATCTTTGACTGACTGCCAGGAGATGCACCATAGGTCAGTGCCATGGGCTTGGTGCTGGCTGGGGAGATGTAGTAAAGGGCAACTCACAGCACCAGTCACAGCCATGTCCTACAATTTATGGCTGGTAAGAAAACTGTACAAGCTCATTAAAAAAAAAGTGCAGTAAAAAAATAAATTGGAGAAAGCATAATAAATTCATTTTATTTGCCAATTGTTTGCATTTGTGATTTTTTGTATTCATTAACGTATATGTATTTAAACAAGTTATAAGTCCTTAATTCCCAGTTGCCTTCAGAAGGATGGATGCCTCAAACTGCAGGGGAATTTGCAAAAAATATTTTGCTGACTTTAGGAAATAGTATTTTCTGATAAATGAAACAGTTGAACTCTTCAATTTAAACATTTTTCCATTTATGATGTGAGGGCCATTAGATCATTTGGGTAATAAAATACAGGTTGTTGTCTAGCTCTGTTATTTTAAGGATATAACAGCGAGAACATATTTCATTTTATTCCCAAAGGCAGTAAAAGCAGCCATAAAGCAATCAGAAAGCAGGTAAAGAACGACTCTTATGGCAGGGTAAATGAACGATAATTAGGCAACAAAACAGGAGGCATAAGTAGCTAGAAATCTTCGTTTGCCTGTGCCATCAAGCCCCTAGGTTTAAAGATTCTGCTGACAATATTGAAGAGTTTGGGTGAGCAATTATTAGCAACAACATAATGTCAAAGCTGGTTTATTTTGCTCATTTAAACCAATCATTACACCCAGTAACGACTCATCAAGGCAAAAAATATTAGGGGAAGAGGGGCTATGCTAAAGCAAAAACAGGCCTTCTGAGTTTAATATCTTCAAACTACCTGTTTAAATCAAAACTTCCATAACAGGTAGGAAATGAGAACACACAACATTTCAGTCATAAAACAAAAGAGAAGAAAACAAAGTCACTTCAGCAGATATTGACAGCTCAGTCATGAAAAAAAAGTTTTCAGCAAGACAATTAGCCCTTTGCACAAGAGCTGACTTAGCAAGTGCTGTATAATATATATAGCACTGCAGAAGGATGGAGCCTTCTTCTGATACCTGCATTAAGTGCGTTCATACTCATCTGCACTAAACACATTAAATTTCCATCTGTTCTTGAGGTAACACCACCTCTTGGTGTACCTATGTCCTCACCCTAAGCATGGAGGAGGCAGCTACGTGTGCTGGTCTGGCAACAACTCAAATCTAAGACAGTAGGGCTATAAGAAACGAGATGGTAGGGCTGCTCTGGGTTGTCTAACATGTTTTATATCCTCTGAGCTTTCCCATAATTAAGGTTATCAGCTCTTCATTATCTCAGTTATGATCAATCCGACACATTCTTCTGTGGGTAAACCCATAGACACTTCACTTCATGATTTTCTTCCGGACTCATTCTAAACATCTGTGAACTGCTGCAGCCGGACCAGTGGTATAGGTCTGTAAGTAGGTGTGACAGTTGCTGTTTTATAGTAACATTCTAGGACCCAATAGTTACACTGAAACCCTTTGCTACAAACTAGGCATGAAAGCAAGTATCTGCATCAGCTCTTCAGCAGGATTCCACAATTCATTAGACTGCTTAAGCTGTAGTTTCACCATCTTTGATAACTTTACTACAACTGAAGTATTAAAGCCTAAAGCAATTGATTTTCCATGAATAAAAATGAATTAACTGTGGCATCCTCCCTTATTAACTTCAAGAATAAAACAAATAAACAAAAGCAAGGGATACATTTTTAGAGTGTTTCTAACAGTCAAGGAGGCCACAGAGGTGAAAAATGAGAGAGATCTTTCATTTTGTAATTCAGCCAGAACTCTGCACAATATGTTAAATTGTTGTAGCTGGACAGAAGGCATTCCAGGGAATAAAAGCTTTTGAAGAAGTAATTCTCACTGTTTTTCAAGATACAATGACGATATTTATTTGCATTGATGCCTTCAAGACCACCGAACATGTCTTACATATAATTGCATCCAAATCCTCCTGTTTGTTTTTTATTTCTTTGTAGTAACGGGTTATGACTTTTCTAACACAATCAGTACGGGTTTAATTTGCCTCTGAATCTGTATCAAACAAGCCAAATTAGAAATTCTTGCATCATTACCAACAAGACACTGGGCAAATAACCTTAACAAATGTTTCACTGAGGACAGTGTTGACCTCTATTTGTTCTGTCATCCACTCAATCACTAAAGTCAGTACAGATGAAGAAACTGAGGACGTGGTTTAAAAGAGAAAGGAACATTCAGGCAAGACTATCATCTTTGCATTACAGTGACTCTTCTCCTATGCAACATTTTCTAATATGTAAGGTTTCAGCATCCCAGGTGGAGAAAAAAGGCATGATTTGCATCTCAACTTCCTTCTGCTGTGAAGGAGTTGTGCCAGCATGTCTCATTTTCCTTCTAAGGTCCTTTGATGACACTTAATTTTTTCAGCTGAATTATCTGAGATCTCCTCAAAAACCTCTGCGAAAATGTGCATGGGTCTGTAGCTGTCGCATGGAAGTTGCTCTGTCATAAAACAGGAACTCTGTACAGACACTTCTCGCTCTTCTTGCAGGTCCGCAAGAACAAGAACAATACCTGTGCTCTAGTTGTGCTCTTATTTACATGCTCTCCTTTCATTTCTGAGATTTGCCATCAAAGAATAAGTCTGACAAGTAAATGAGTGAACACATTTTGTTTTCTCAAGATACCTAGTGGAACAAGAACTCAAACCTGAGCAGAGGTACGAGTTAAGGAAGAAGGTTCAATACGAGTTTGTAATTTAGGAGAATTTTGAATGATGGAGGCATAATGATCCATATTTGAAAGTTCATTTCACAGAAAAGATGGGACCATCGAATTATAGAATACCTAATAGAGTGGTGTTCAGAGGACCAAAACCTGAAAACAAGAAGTGAGAGACAGGGAGAAGACAGCACCAGGTAGGATCCAAGTATTAAGCCATAAAGCAAATGAATGAAAACAAAAAAGATGAGGCAAAAGTCTTGATCAGTAGAGTAGCTTAAGTTCTTATTGTTAAGAAAGATGGCAAGGACAGAACGGAAATAAATGTGATCAAATCTGAGAGGAAGGACAGAATAAAATGCTAGGAGAATACAGATGCTAGCAACATGAGATTTGATATGAGAGCGCAGGTACAAGCAGTACACCCGAGCAATCAGAAGTGGAGGACTCAGTGTCCGTACCTCCTCACCCTCGCTTAAGGGTTAGCAGCATCTCTCTTCAGAGATCATGCTCTTTTTGAGATGGAAATGGTGAGCCACCTCTTTCTATATCACTTTCTAAACTAAATCTTAATGAACACCTTTATAACTGTGCTCTAATCTGAGTAGAAGGCACTATCATTGCCTTCAAACCTTCCACAACTTCCCTTTTCTTTTTTCTTTTTCTTTTTTTTTTTTTTTTTTTTTTTTTAAGGAATGGATATATATATATATATATTTAATCTCACTAGCTTTAAAAAATTTCACTGTTCCTACTGTGAAAACATAAGATGGAGCTGCAGGAATTTTATGTGCCTAGCATATGGTGACTAATCATCTTGCCTCTTTGACATTGTAAACTTGATTATATCACCATATAATCTGGTCTAGTGTCATTGCATATTACTTCATATTCCTTCAATAACAGAGTTGTCTAAGTCAACACTGCATGAATGGCAATCATGAATTTATAAAGAGTAGCCCCAGATGAGCTACAGTTGCACCTTTCTCCACTCTCAATTATCCATGGTGCTGCATTAAAACAGTTTCAGACTGCTGATGCCTCTACTACCTCCTAGGACCAGACAGAGACTTCGACACTTTCCCTACATATTTTGTCTAATCTTCTTCTTGCTTTAATTTCTCCAATTTTACTAACTGAATAAATCTTATTCTTTCTGTTACTCAAGAGTGTGACCACAAAAAAAGAAGGTGAATTCACATGAAATTTCATGCACAAATACAGTTTTGGAAAGATTTGTTGTTTGATGAATAACGTTTGCCACAAAGCAAACTATCCAGTTAACTTTTATGCAGCCGGTTGTGTACAACTTAACACTGCAGTAGCTCCTCAAAAAACAACATCTAGAGCACAGGCTCTAAATAAGATACTAAAAATGAACAAGGACAGAATAACAGAAAAATTGCTCAAAACTTTCTCTTCTTAGCAACATAGTTTAATTATTTACATACAAGTTGTTTTGCACAGTGTATCCGTATCTATTAAATTAATGTCATTAAAAGTTGGATCTATTTGATTTCTCTAGGGAAAGTTCTGAGCAATCCACTGGACTGATGTGATGTTCAAAGGTAGCTTGCAATGAGAAGCATTCCGTGATGTGCCAGATTAAAAAAATTAAAAAATCACTAAATTTCTATTCTATAAATACAGTATCAATCAATATATTATCAAGCTCACAGCCTATTTCATAACTGTTGAATATCACAAATTAAACAAATATATCAATGTATTGCTTTCAATTAAATCATTACAAATTTTCCTAAGCAAAGTGCATTTTAACTTTCTAGAAATTGTGAGACAAGACTAATTGCCAGGATTGCCTTTTTTGTTTGTTTGGTTTTTTTACTTAGTTTATACTCTATGGAGTGCCAAAGGAACATCAGACAGTGAAAACAACAGGGTCTAGATGTGTTTAATTTGCACATAATATTTTCATAGTGTTACACTAGATGAATTTTGCATTAAAACAGAGTTGGAGAGCTCATGCACTCATGCAATAAGGCACAGAGAATTACTTTTGACAAGCTCACCACTTTTCAAAATAAAGTAATTCCCAAGATGATTTTTTTAATCTGGTGTCCATCACCTCTTTTCTTGAAGTTTTAATGTGTCACAAGAAACCGTAATAGATAATCACTGTCTGAGCTCATTCTGTTCACAGCCAATAATAAGTCATTACCAATAATAAGTAGTGAAACATATTTAGAAAGACACAGATTATGGCATTGATCCTCCTCTCACACTGGATGAAAATACCTCTCTCTTCTACCCAGATAATGTCTCAATTTCCACTGTTCTTATTCTGTTTCTGTGTGTTCCTTCAGTGAATTCACCAAAAGGCCAAAAACAGAGTAGGAAAAAAACTAAAAACCAACACCTGTTACTTCAATGACATACCTGACAGCTGATAGTATTCCCCAAAAAATTGCAGTCATCATGACTGCTTTACACAGAAAGTCAGTAAAGCTCATCTCAATACAAGAGCAAGGCTGTAGCCACCTTGCAGTACCAGATATCCAAAAGCAATTGAAAATTTCTTCAGTTCTTTCCCACTTATTTCCACTACAAGTGGTTTTAATATTGCGACTGAAGCCAAAGGAAAACATCTGCATTACTCTGACAGATAGCTTATAATAAAAATGTATAAATTCATATATTACTATAATAAAAGTAGAAAATCCAATAGAAAAGGTATAAATAAAAATTCAAAAATAAATAATAAAAGCATACACATGTTCCTACAGTAGTCAATCATTTAAAGAATGTTGCCTTTTAAATGAGGACTGAATAGCAAAAAGTTTTGAACATAATTAAAATGCAGTATTAGAAGTAAAACAAGCAGTAAGAAATTACTAGGTCTAGCTCATGTTTACCTATGAATTCTAATACCAGACTGTTGGGCTATTGACTACAATGGGAAACTGCTTGTTTAAGCTATCAACAATATCAAATAAATTCTGTCAGACGTTATACCAAACATTACAAGGCCTTTTTATCTGAGAGGTATTGAACTATCATTATTGCTCACCATATCCATAATGAGAAGAAAATATGTACACAGTAGGTAGGAAGTATGACAGACCTTGCCAACATAGTGCTTGTGTTCTTTATAATAAAATTAAAATGCTATTTAAATTGGTATATTCGATTTTTTTCTTTTTATTGTAGTTAGGACTGTTGCTTCACTGAAGAGGTGCAAGAAGAAATGTGACTTTCTAATACAACGGCAAGTGAAAATTAATGTAAATTAATTCAGACTAATGAAGAAGTGTATTTAGAACTAAATCCTGCTTTTGCATAAAAAGTGATGATTCTTTTTTGCAACGTTAAGTTCAAGTGTCCAGAGCTCACTGTTTTAACGTCAATTAAATGTTAAAATGCCACACATCACAGTATCAAATTTTAGGAAAGAAATAAGAAATGAAACAAAAAGCATCATTACATTTCTCACTGTGGTGTATTCATATCTCAAATAGTGTATATAGCTTAGGTCATTCACGCTCAGAGATACAGTGTAGAAGAACAGAGTTCAGAGGAAATCAGAACAATGAATTTGATCAAAAGAATGGTACGCCTTTCAGAGAAAGAAAACTACACACAGTAATTTTGGAAAACAAATGGCTGAGAGGAAATACGATAGAGGTCTATAAAATGATGAGTAGTATGGAGATAGTGAATAGGCAATGATTTTTCATTATTTGCCATTATTCAGGACATAAGTGGTATAAAATGAAATTATGAGCAAGCAGTTCAAAACAACCAAGAAGAAGGACTTTTTCTTCACAACTAATAATTAAATCATACAGCTCATTACCCCAGCATGATGCTTCTGCCAAGAGTATAAATTTTTACAAAAGAAATTAGATAAATTCCTGGAGGGACTGTCCATCTTCAAAGCTTAAGAAGCAACTACTCCACATGTTACTGGAGCTGAGAGGATATAATGAAAAAGGCCCAATCTGCAGATACATCTACAGACATATCACAAATTGTCATCTGCTGCAGTCTGTACCATGACAGGATGCTGTGCTGCAGAAGGACTACCCCACTGATGCAGATCTTACATTCTTTTTCAGAAATCCTATAACCACACTGCAGGCCCTCTGGTCTCATCTTATAAGAAGCTGGATAGGCAAAGTAGGCAAGCTTTATAGTGATGTGATCGATTTCTGGGACTCTTGAACTTAGATTGTCCTAGATACACAGAATATATGATTTTTAGTCAGAGTTGCCACTTTTCCAAAGGGTACAACATTACCAACCTGCTAAGATAAAGAAGCACTTTTTACACTGCTAAGATACAGAAGCACAGAAGCAGATTTAGGATGACTACACATTTGCAAAATGTGTTAAGTTTAACCTAACCTTTTAAAAAAATGTAACTGATATCTTCCTTAAATATCTCAAATATATTTCAAATTTTGTTCTAGCTTAAATGACACACCTTGCAAAAACAGAAAAAGGGTTGCAAAGGCAAGAAAAAGCACTACTTTCATTTTGAGTGGGTATACAAACTACATTTTTACCACTTTTTCAGTTTGCATAGCAAAACTGCCAACTCCTATTTTTAGAAATTAGATGATATTTGAGAAAAACAAATGCTCAATTTCAAATTACTACAATTCCATCCTCTGCTAAGCCAAAATACAGTACACTACTCAATTTTACCACATTAAGCTTCAAGGAGATAGGTCTCCCAGAAAAGATTCTCTCAACTTGCAGTGGAACTGCTGTTCCAATCAGGACCACAGGAATGAACACTGTCTGCACCAATACAACAAAACCCAGCTAACAGTACAAGACCAAAAAGTAATTTGCTACAGTTACAGACCAGAAGCCTAGATGGCAGAGCTATCAGTCTGAAAATGAATACAGTGCAGAATGAAACTGATGGATCTATAACCAACAATATTTCACTCCATTTCAGCTTTTGCTGCCACTGCTACACTGATAATCTCCTCCCTAAACATCAGCTGCAGGAATACCGTGCATCTAATGAGGCACTATTAAATCACAGGTACATCTACAAGGGAAAGCTGACTGGGCTGATGTCTTCTGTCATTTGAATGAATGCAAAATGGAAAAGAATTGTGAGAGGAAAAAAAAAAAGGGGGGAAATAAAAAAGTGTTTTCTTTAAGATGTTCTGGATCCCTGTAGCATTTTTCTTCAGAGGTTTTTATTCTAATGACCCATTTATTGATAACAGATCTTAGGAGCTCTGGAAATGTAGATTAATTCTGGGAATTGTCTGCCTCAGATTTCCTGTTCTATTTTTACTTTCTCTCTCCCCCATTTCTAGTCAACTACTTTGGTGTTTCAGTCAATGACAGAAAGATTAAAGTAAGCTAGACTGCCTATTTTCCAAACTCACTTTGATACAAGATGATAATAAGTACTCCCAGAAAGAGAAATCTACCAGATTGATTAATTAATGTAATCATTCATTAAGTGACTGACTGATCTAACAAAGAAAAGATTTATACTGCCCTCATGTAGTGATATTCCCTGCAGTTTGCCTGCTGTCGAGAATACTCAGTAAGGTTAGGAAAAGACACAAAATCTAGTCAACATATACCCAAAAATAAGGCAGAGATTAAAACAAACAAACAAAAAAATACATTAACTGGTTCCCAATAGACTCTTCAATTCTTTAGTATCTTAGACTCTAGAACACCACCTAATAACTTCTTTGCTTCTTACATTAGCTCAACATAAGTGATGTACTAAACGCAGACGTGGTAACTGCCCTGCTGGGGTATTAAGAAAAAAAATGCATATAAAGTCTAATTAGGCATTTTAAAATAATTTCCTATGTGCTTTTATGATCAAACAACACAGTGCAAAAATAAATATTTAAAACTTATCTTAAAAAATAGCTACCCTGATAAGGATAATTTGGAAATCTTTAATGAATTCACCTCAATTAGCCTTTAATTAAATAGCTCATTAAAAACTGATTTGATTATTGCTCCTGAAGAAATCCATGTTCAACTGTTATGATAGAAAAGGAAGTCAATGAAGGTAAGATTAAGCACGTTTTGGAACAGTCTGAAAGTCATATTGTGACAGGGGAAAATTCCCTCAACTTTTAACAACATCCAACACAAGATCAACTAAACACATAGCTGATAAGCCCCAGAAAAACAGGGGTTGGGTTGTTTTACTCACAATTCCATTGAGAAAGAAAACAGAACAAGACATCCATCCTGAATAATTCAGCTCTCTTCAAAACTGCTTAACACCAGCCCTGGTCTAGTCTATACTTTCAGAAAAACTACAGCTAAATTTAACATTCTGTTTTCCACTGAAGAGATACCTTACAAATTCCCTTATACACAAGTACAGACCAACAAAGACGTTCCACAGAGCAAATACATCTGGGGCTGTTTAGAAAATGCTACACAATACTAAATCTTAGCTACACACAAGAGAAGAGCCATCATGGCTGAAGGACATGGAAAGGAAAAGTCTAATGCAGAGGTACATCGCTTTTTATTGAACTAATGAGATCAGTGGAAAAAAAATCCTAATTGCCTACATGCTACTTCAACTGATCTAACAAAATGTATATAATTTTCTATAAACTACCCTTCATTTACAGCTGCTTTATGCTGTTTTGAGTCAAGTTAACACTACAACTTAGGTTAGCCTAAAGTGAGACAGAATCAAGAATCAGGGAGAGGAATACAGAAAAGTAGGAACAGGCTGGTAGCAGGAAAAATGGAAAGTATAGATCTTGATATGCTACTCTAATGAGTAGCTTTTCTTTTTTTTTCCCCCTTTCTCATTGGGAAAGAAACTAAGGCAGGAACAAGATTGTCATACATGCGTGGCCTTGTGTCAGTGTTTTACTGTACTACCTGACCAGGTCACTGAACAGTAGGATTTAACACTGTCTAAATCTAAGCCACGTTCTGTCACTCACATATGTTACAAAGCATACAGAGCCAACAAATTCATTCTCCAAACACAGAAAAATAGCTTAGGAGCAGTTTTCGCCTGTAAACTCCTGTCTGCTGGCGTTAGTCAGGGTCTTTACTTCCCCTTGAGCTGTTATGCTCCTCCAGAAAGGTCAGGAAGAGACTAGCCTCAGAAAAAGAGCTGACAGCAATTCAGATGCTTCAAGTACATGGAAAAAGTAGCATTATTAGCATATAAATCCAATACAATGCAAGAGTAAACACTAATAATATTGTTGCAAATATTAATAATTTAAATCCAATAGAACAAGCTTCTCAAGAATGCATACATATGTTATGAACATTGCTAATTTAGTTGAGTCTAAAAATACATTTTTAAAATATTTTGTTTCATTCCATCAATGATTAATACATATGGATAGACACTTAACAACTTATTCATATGGAAATAAGCAGTGACATTCCAGGCTGTCTAAGCAATCAATAACTTTAAACCAAGATATGCATTTTCTTCTCTATCAGAACTCACAAAGACTCTCACAGGCTCTCTGAGACTAGGGAAACAAATGTACTATAGTAACTATCAAAGACTGCTAAGCACAAACATATCACCTCTGACTCAGAAAATCCATGGATCCTAGCAGGCTCACAAAAAAGCTGAGCAAGTCCCATTGCATTACTCCTACACTACTCCCCACAACCAGCCTTCTAGCTGCAGAAAGATATACTGCTGTGATGCATTTCATTTGGTGTTTGAAATACAAGTAAATGCTAAATATTGTATTTGAGCAAAGAAAAATAAAAGTAATTAACTGAAACCATGCACTACTATGTCAAGACTGATGGTGAGTGCCATGGGGCAGATAAACCCATCCCATGGGCCTCTTGCAAAGCACAGGAACCATTTTGACAGCTCTGGCTCAGTGCCCCACCAGCACTACCTTCGCTGAATGCTGCTTGCGTGAAAGATGTTCAGCATGAACAGCCCTTGCCACTTCATTCCACAAGCAGTGAGCTGTGACATCCTCAAGAAGTGCATTCCTCCTCTTCTCATCAAGGGCCAAGTCTGGTATAACCAACAGATCACACTGCCTGCAAAGCTCACCTTTGCTGTCTTCCCTTCCTCTCCCTGTAGTTAGGGGATATCCAAGAGCACACAGAAGGCAGCACCATCTCACAGCAATGTAGCCTCTGCCCTGCAGAAATCTTGCAGAGTGCTCTTTTTTTTTTTTCCCTGTCTGGGATGGGTCATTATTTTATAACACTTTGTATATCACTGATATTTTACTCTCTTAAAAGACCATCAGGAAGACATGTCAGCAATTTACACTGTAAATACAAAAGGAAGTGGATTATTAACATTAGAAAATTTCCTGCTGCCTGGATGGGCTTGACACAATAAGACCTGAAGTTCAGACAGACATTCACAATACTTGATCATGAGATTGAGCTCAATCATTCAGACACAGGCACAAGTTTCTTTACTCTCTGATCACTTCACAAATCATATTACCATAAATTACTGAAATCTCAGCAACAATGAAACGGTTTTTGAAAAGAACTACAAAGCATAGGTCAGACAAGCTGATTCTAATGAATATTCCTATTTCCATTACAAAAATCTTAGACTACAGCATGAGAGAGGATGCTGTTACAAGGCTGAATGCCACCATCATTGGCTACAACGAGCACCTCCAAAACGGTGTACCCGCTTAATTAGCGATCTTAATTCAGATTTCATTGTACTTGCCATTCTTAAAATACAGAGTCAGCTGTGCTGGTGGTAAATTCATGCCAAGAGTCTTTTTAGCCCTCCTCCCTGCACTCAAAATGTAGAAGCCATAACAGATTAGGGAAAAAATAAATGTCACTGAATGGAAATGGTGTTAAGAGGAAAAACGAGAGGCAAAGGAATACTCTTGACTCCTCTGTGCCATTGGACAACACACAGCAGCCTTATTTTGCAACCTTAACAGTGAACTAGCAAGATGACAATCAAAATATCTGACAAAGCAGGGAGAGGCGCAGATCAATAACCTGACACAACGAGAGAATCTATATTAACCTCAGGAAGAGAGACAAAACCTCTATCTGCAGCTCTCCAGTGACAAATCTAAGAGGAAAAAGAGTAAAAAAATACTCTTCTTCTACTATGCTTAAATTTACCATACTTTTCCTTTCCATAATCCTTTTAAATAAATACTGAATTACTCAATAAAACACATCTCCTCCTCTGTTTACGAAGTGCAACCATTTTGATTACATCACTACTCCCCAAAATACCTTTTTCTGTCAGAGTTTTATCCATGAGGATGTTTGATACTACAACCTTTTATTCAAGCATTCTATATCCTGAACTGAAACAGCAGGTTCTGCGAGGGAGGTGCTTTCGCAATTACATTTCACTCCTATCTGTTTTGTGCATGAAGTCATGCCAGGAGGTACGGGGAGTGCAGAAAGGGAGGATATAGCTGTAAAGTTGGAGAATACAGGTAGAAAAAAAATCTATAAAATGGTTTCCGGCCCAGGTGGGATTTGGGAGGTTACCATAGCACAGTGACAGGGCAGAGGCTAGGGCCACAGTCACTGCATCTTGAGGAATTTTCCTTCTGCTTCCTCTTTCTGGTATGTGATTTGCAGAATACTCTCAAAAACCTCCACTGAATCTATTTGCTTTATGTAGCTACGTTGTTATGGTTCCAGATTAATAAAGAGCCTATACCTATTCAGCAGCACAGTTAGTGCAGGTCTTGGGCACTGCCTTCATTAGAAGCCAGTTCTGCTCAGCGTGGAAAATGAAGGGGCAGGAGCTAGTGGATAGCCTAAGTAGGTGCTGTTCTCTTCATTAATAACAAATGGTGAGCTTTAGGAGGAGACATGTAACTAGCCTCAAAACTCACTAAAGGTTTCCAGTTCTCCTGTGCTTTCTGATAACATACTGCACATACAGCTCAGGAATTGACCTGTGTGACACGAAACATAATTTGATGGATAGAGGAGAACATAGAGGAAGCATTCTCCATGGTTGTAAGTCTGCATTACAGGAGAAATCATGTGTACTCTGCCTATTATCACCACTTCATTCAAAAGAAAAAAAAAAACACAGCCTTCCATTTATGTGTGGAAAGGGCATGATCCAAGAAGCCCAGGTTTCATTATCCCAAACCAACTTTATAAGTAACTTGAGAAATTTTGTGTGTTTCTGTGTAGGTGATACAGTTTCTAAAATGCAGATAAAAGTTAAATGAATACTTCTGAACCACTGTGAGGAATTGCTGCACTGATTCGTGCCATACACCAAGCCAGAAGGCGATGCTGGAGAGTAACCTCATTTTCCATATCATTCTCATCTCCCATCTCATCTTTTTGGCCCTGAATCTTTACAAAACTAAATAAAAGGGCTTAAATGAACTTCTTTCATAAATTTTGCTTATGCAGGTTTTTGTTTTTAATCTTCATGTGATTCAGAAGAAAAAAGAAAGCAGCCAATGATTCTGATTCATGAAGAACTAAATGGCCCCCGTAATATTTTTTTGTTATATCACATGAACCAGAGTATTAAGTTGTCTCATGGGTGAAATAGTGACACTTCCTTGGCACGGGGGAAAGTTCCTTATACTTGAGCTCAGAGTTTGGTCATGCATTTTTCAGAGCTGTGCAACTAAGCCTGTACTGTTTCTGTTTTTGTTTGTTTTATGAAGCTTGTATACATGGATACTGTTGCATTTTGTGAGGCAAAATAAATAAATAAAATAAAATCAATATAGTATGGAACAATATAGTGTAAGAATCACACATTCTCTTGTTACTGAGGCTTCATACCTCCCCTCTTTTCTGCTTCTTTTGAAATTGCTCCTACTTGCACCGTAATATCCTTCATGACACAAAAAATTATATTCCTTTTCCCCAAAGTTCTGTTTAGTAGTAAACACCTCCAACAGTTCTTCAGTTTTGAAGAAAATACAGTGCCTAACTGACACATCTTGGTTAAAATATGTCACGATCAAAGATCAAGTCCTCATCATGAAATGGCAGTTCTTTGTAAGATGCTTAAGAGGATAAAACTTTTGTGCGACAGATGTCACAATAAAACAAAGTACAACTGTAGGATCCAAGAAAATATAAGTCTTCTATTCTCCTCGTCAGTGATGATGAATAGGGGGAGGAAAGGCAAATAACTTATATGCATTTATCTTGACACATCAGTTTTGGTGTGTACAACACTTTAAGCAGTCAAAATTGAGAAAAATGTCAGTCCTGCATCAAATGGATTTGCCTACGTTTAGTTGAGTTATATTACAAATTACAGATGCATATTAATACATCTCTTGAGATTTACTTGTGCATCTGCGAGCTTCAAGAATTGAAATATTTTACTCTCATCATCATTCAACTCATAACACAATAACACTACTTTTGCTACACTTCACCATGCCCAACTTTTACTGTCTAACCACTGCGCTGATATCATTTTTCATAACAACAAGGCTACTGAAATTAAAAGCAAGGCAAGAAAGCAGAAGAAAATGGGGAAGCGTGGAGGGCAAAATATATGCCAGACCTACAGGAAGCCCATCCAAGTAAATGCACTTCATTTCAAAAAAAACACGTGATTCCCTAAGTCTTATGGCCCTTTTTTTTTTTTTTTTTTTTTTTTGCCAAATGCTCAGGAAGTGCCATTAGACAAACCCAAGACAGGCAGTCTGCACAACTCCAGGTATTCAGCTCTGCTATGTTGATGTGCAAGTAAAACCTTCAAACACAAACTTAGCAAATTCATTTTTAACGCACAAAATTAGAGTTACACAAATATTAGCTAAGTCCATACATACAGGTTGTAATACCTGTGTGCAAGCAATGAAAAATTACAATACTAATTTCCCAAAGTATATACTTTAAAACCTCTTTTAAACATACAGTAACAGTAATGAAAACATTTGATTTCAGTGTAATACATTGAAACTCCAGTGCCTGACATTTTAAAGACTAATTCCTTGTTCGCCTATCTCTCACTTTCCTAGAATTACATTTTATACCTCTGCTCCCACAATGGAAGCACTAGCTTTCTCTCCATTTTGAAGAAAGATGTCAGGAGAAAAAACATATATTAAGCCTTCTACACATCCCACTAACAAGCTACATTAAGCATACTCTGGAAATTTCTCATCATAAATCTCTGAAGAAGAGACTTCCTAGTCTGAATATCAAAAATAAATAATAAAAAATTTTTGCCATTGCAGCTATGATCCACACAGGAACATGGAAGGGTGAGGAAAAAAGTTGCTTTATTCACTCACGCAAATCAACAGCTGTAGAAAGAAAAGCCTCCTAGAGCCTCCCACCCCGTGCCAAGAAATAACACTTTAGTCTTCTTAAACAACTCAATACAAATCAAGCATTTTCCAGCAGTTAAAGGGCCCCTATTAGGCCCAGTTGTACTTTGAATGCCAAGAAATACAGCTTCGGTCAACTTCATATTTGCAGTGATTTGCATGCATTTTGTTTCCTGATGTGCATTGTTCCAGGCGCCCATCTGAAATGAGGCAGGGCAGACACCCAGTAGCTCCTCTCCTCAAATATTCACAGTGATTAACTGAAGGATTAGATTTCGGGTTCTGTAATGGCTACATTTTTAAAACCTTTGAATGTTCAGACCCCATGCTTAGAGCGTGGTTTTACTTGCTAGGAAAAGACGTAAAAAGAGAACACTGACGACCCAAGGACTGGACTGGCTTTTTAAATATTCATGGAGCATTAACAGATACATTCCCCAGGCATGGCTGAACTGCAGTTTTCATAGAATTCTATAGATCAGAAAACAAATAATCAGGGGGCTTTCAGTGCATTCTCATCCCATCTATACACACAAGGAATAAAACAGATCACATGTTGATCTACTGCTTATGAAGTGTGCAGAATGGCCTTCACAAGTGCCAAAGCACAGCAGAGACCTCTTCCAGCATGCAGGGGTACAGCGCAAAGCACTCTTAGATTTGCATCTCATTTGAAGAAACAGACAATTTCAATTTAGAGAAAGTGTTCTTCACACAATTATCGAAAATAATAAAACACTACTATGCAGTGATGTGTTTCCATAATCTTACCTTTCCTGACACCAGTTTTCCAAACTAGGCAAAATGTTCCTTTCCACTCTTGGAAGCAGGTCGCTTCACCTCCTCTTGTGGCCCATGAAAAGCACACTTGCAGCTCCTGAAAAATTTTACACAAAAATACAGTTTGGAGGAATTACAGTTTACACTGACTTCTGACATTCTGCATAAGCTAAGAGATCTCCCCCAGACCTGAAACACAAATCAGGAGGGTTTCCCCAGAACCTGAGCCACAAGCAGAATCACAATTCTGATTTGAAATATAATTGTTGATGTACAAAACTAATTTTGTCATTAGTATGGAAGCAACAACTAAAAGACCTACTCAAAACCTTTTTCAACTCAACACAAGCAAGGTTTAATAAACAATAGACAGATATTTGCAACAGCGGATCCTTTGCTTGCTGCAGAAGACTTTAAGGCTTATTTCAGAGATGATCCCATTTGTGCAGTTATGGGAGGGAGATGTGAGTAATATAGAGCAATGGATAGACAGGAAAAGTATATTTTTCTGTACAGAACAAGTACAAACCTATTTATAATATAAATAAATAAAAACCAGAAAATCTTGGTGAATTATATATATATATATACACACACACTTTATGTAAAATGAAATGAAAAACATGAATCAATACTTAATAAGCCTAAGATATCTTTCCACAGAACAGCTGATAAGCATTCTCCTCTCCTTCCCTCCCACAGCAGCACTGAGCTCCAAGTGAGTAAAATATTTTTGGACACTTGATGGTTTGATCAAAATCTCCTGAAAGGTTCTCTTATGTCTCCTCTGTTTCCTGTTCTTTACATTTCATCCAGCACAACAACAGAAGAAAAAGGACTTCTGTTATTTCAGCTGGTAAGAATTTAACAGCCTCACTGTAAATTCTGTGAAAACTGACAAAAAGATGCTTGCTGCCTGTGGCATGCTAAAGGAAGGAGTATTCTCTCAAAGACTCTGTTGTTCTAATAGTAAACAAAAACATTACCTGAGTCACAGAGTAGTTAACGACCAAAATATACCTGATTGAACTAAAATCTTCGTTACTTTAATAGTTTAATCCTTAGTTTAAAAGTGCTAAGTATCATATTACATACAAAATAAGACAGTGTTTGGACCCAATCCAGCAGAAATGTCTCTACCCTCCTTGACCATGGAGACAGAGCTGTAGCTACAGATGTCAAGGTACAGGTCAATAGAGCAGCCATGAGTTGCAGAGCAAATTGGGTACCAGAAGGGCTAAGGGTCATCAAAACTCTGACTCCCTCTCACCTGCTGCCAGATCCCAAGTACAATGCAAAACAATTCTATTGCCTACCTCCACAGCAACAGAAAACACTAAGGACTATTCTACAGACTTCTACCCTTACAAATTTCTAATTAAGAGCCATGTCCTAAAACATCTCTTAGATTTTTTTTTTTTTGTTTTTTTGCACACTCTTCAGTTCAATTTTGCCACTAAAAGTTATTCAAAATTTCGGTTCAGTCACTAAATATATCACCAGTTTGTGTCTAGTTCTCCAATCTCAGTGCTACCAGACTTGTTCTTCAGACCACACAGCTAGCTTGAGTTGCTGCAGCTGTTAGATGAAGGTCAGTTATAATTTATTCTTATCTACAAGTAACAAAAATTGAGGAAAGCAAAACATAACATCGTTTTCCAGGAGAGTATTATAGCCCCACAACCTGCAGAGACAGGAGAAAATGCAGTAAGTTTTCTGTCAGGTAATTTGGGATTTGAAAGGGAGTGTTGACATAATTCTGATGATACCTTTATCACCTTTTTTTTTTTTTTTTCTCCTTAAAGAAATTTGATAAACACAGTAAAACTTTGTGATGTGATAGGAAAACAGACCTTGTCACCTTCCTCAACCTCAAATGCTCTGGTTTGGAATTTTCATCCATCATTTTTAAGTGGTTGCCTCAGAAAACACCTAAAGAAATGCCTATCAGGAAAACAAAACCACACAGAAAAAAACCTACTGATTGGAAAAGGCTGTGTTTTGGAAATCCATTATAATCTCATCAATTGACAAAACAGTATTTTGATTCCAGCAGCAGGAAGTCAAACAAGGGAAAAAGCTCCTTATAGCTAAATTAATCCATTTGAAATTCTATTCTATGATTGAAAGCAAGCGTAGCTAATGACTTGAAGCCTCCAACGAATTTCAACAACTCTGGTTTAGTTATGAGGCTGGTCTCTGGCCACAGGGAGGTGGATTTGGCCACTGGGGTGGCAGTGCCAGGCTCAGCCCTCAAGTTCTGTACAGTGTGCAGTCAGGAGCTGGAACAGCTGCGACGACCAGCTGGCTCCTGTGGCCGTGACAGAGGAAAAGAAAAGGGGAAAAAAAAAAAAGAAAAGTGGCTTCGTACATTTATTTTGACTGCCAAAATTGTCATCTTCTCAGCGTTTAAAGCAGACAGGTCTCCAAATACAACCAAATGCTGCAATACCTCCTAAAAACTGCCAAGTACAAGAAAACGTCTTTCAGACTAAATAAAGTCAGTAATGACAAACACATGAAGCAAAACTTTGTAGAGTAATATAGTGATTAAATCTGAGCACTGTGTTTAGCTTTCCAGATAACTCTGGTGCCAGACACAGTGTGGTTGGCATCCTTAAGGCTGTGGGCTTTGAAAATGATTTCCTATGGAAAAGACTTCTATCCTTCATCTATTCAGAATGATGATTTTCCTTTTCCCTTTTGCTCCTATTGGAGAGGACAGCTCCTGCCAGCAAACTGCAAGGCCATATACCTGCACAGACACACACTGTGTTTGCAACAGGAGAATTAGAACATGCTGATTCAAACTAATGTTTGCTAACCATATCACAATATAAATTTGCAAGAAAGTCTTTGAAATGGAAATTGTATATTTCATAACACATTATTAACAGTTCACTAAAAGAAGGCCGTCCAAATTATCAAACAATAGAACCATATTCTATGATAGCAAAAATAAGCTTGTAGTTATTCTAAGCAAAACAGTGAAATCTGAAATGTGTTGGGGCATTTTTTTTTTAATCTTCATTGCCACTTGGCCATTAAAACTTGCACAGAAAATCTTCCAGGAGTTCTGAAGCAGAGCTCTCCTAACCTCTCTCTCTCTGTAGTCTGTACTAATATGACCCTGAAGATCCAGCAGGAAACAACTCCAACAGCTTTTACCTGAGAAGAGTAATAATTGAACGTAACTTGAACTTCCGAAGTTTCTGCCAAAGAGACTAGAAGTTTATCTTACAGAACACTCTGAACCTCATAGAGCACTTTCAAAAACACTTAAATGCAAAAGGGGAACTTTGCTCCTTAAAAAAAAAAAGAAAAAATGAGAGACATAAACACAGCACAGCAAACTCGGTGTTTCAGTCCAGACATGTTCTGTGTGTGGGAACCCTGAGAAGCCCCAAAAAGATCACACACATCCCAGCACAGAGAAGATGCACTGCATAACTCTTCACAAGGACATGGGCCCTCTTTTTCTCGGCAGCAGACAATGCTTATGGAGCAGGACAGAAGTTCCTGAGGGACTGAAAACTTGTGTTTGATAAGGATTCAAACACTCAGAGGAAAGAATGGCAATCTAAAAAAAGGCACTGTATTAACGAAGTCTTAAAGAGAAATGTTACATCACTGGAGATGAGAATACAAAAAATGAAATGCATTAATTATTTAGGTAAATGAGCAGTTACTAAAGAGACACACAAAATGTCAATTAATTCTAAAAGTGTTTCTATTCTTTTAGATATCTTTTTTTAGGCTACAGGATCGCTTCTTGTATGAATCAGAGACCATTTCTCAGTGGAAACACAAGATGAAGTGAGCAGTCCAACACTTTGTTATGCAGCTGCAAAATACTGAGTTTGAATTTGGTGCATTTGGTTTGAATTTTTTCTGCAGTCTTTCATCTATTTTCTGTGTTTCCTTCTGTGTTTTGACATACAACTATACCTATAGAGTCATACGCAAGTGTGTTTATATATATATATATATATATTTTTTTTTTTCAGTGACTAAACAATTCTATACAAACCATATGCAAGTAATAGGCACAGCTTGGACTGGAAAATACTTGCACCTTACAAAACTGTTCATGTATATCTTCTTCATTAAAGATGAAACATTAGCGATGAGGCCAAACAAACCAACCAACAAAACAACAGTCCTATTGAGCTAAGTGACAATAGTTCACTAGTTTAGAAAGAATGTCACAAAAATCCCCTTGAGCTGCTGCACAGAAAAGTTCAACAGTGTCATATGGGCTTCTGCATGTGCCAAATGAGACAGCAAGATGCGGTGTGAGGCAAGAGCTCTAGCCACCATGAAAGAAATACAGAGTACTGCTTGAGAAGTGCCACTGCAGCAACCACCCTATATCATGCTGTTTATGATGCATGTATGCTTGGAAAAACACCCAAATTATCAAGAGCAAAAGTTCTGCATGCACAAATCTATGCAACTTCATGAACCTCTGGGAAGATACCTATACAATCCATTTTGATTCCTCAGTATGGTAGCCTGAAACAGAGATTTCAAAGGCTGTGGGTGACTTGTACACTCCTTAGTGATAGCAAACAACTTGCAGCTCCTTGGCTGAAAAACGAGCCATATATCATAAGCACATGTGAAACATTTCTCCGTGAAAGGGGCTCTTTGTTGTGCAACGATTAAATGATTCATGGCCACAGAACTGTGATGCGGATCACTACCAGTGACTTGAGACATGTTTTAAATCAGTAAGAAAGTTGTTCACACTTTTAATCCAGTAGTGTAAATCAGGGCTCTTCTTCAAAAGCTCTCTTCCAAAGTGGTGTGCATCAAAGCAACATCTGTACAGTAGAGCCTAATAAAATTAGGGTTATGGAAATGCAGGGAAATTTGCGTACTATAAAGTAACACAAGAAAACTACAAATTTCAGTAGAAATTATGCAGTTTCTTTTACCCCTGTGCTAATTCCATGTACCAGTGAAAATTTGTGCAACAAAAGGACAGCATTTTAAAAGTTAGTGTTCCTCTTAATTATTTCATTGATAACATACCAACTGGCTCCAGACTATTATTGATCTCCACTCAGACTTTATCCCATAACTTCTCTGCTTGCTTAAAATAAGTGTAAGCACAGTGTGGAAATGAACTGAACACCAGCAAACAATGCCTCCAGAGCCACTTTTTATCATGTTTTTAAATTTTGCAAGTAAGTTTTGAGAAGGAACAAGGAGGTGTCTCGTTCAGTCCAGCTGCCAGGCTCGCAGTTCTACAACACCAACTTTAACTTGTTCAGTCTCCCAAGCCAAGACTACAATGATTTCACATGGTAACCCACCTGTAGGCTGAAGGGCAAAAAGCACAAGCAAAACTCAAGGCCCCACATTCCCCAGGGGCAGCAGGAGGAATGCTTAGGGCAGGCTCACACCTTGTCAAGAAAGCAAGGAAAAGGCAAAGGTTGTGGTTTTACTCAGTGTCCATCTGCACATGGAGCTTTAAAGGAAAATGCTTCAGAGTATAGGATAAAGTGAAACATGTAAAGAGCACTTTTCTATCAGTAGCATCATGTTCCGTTGTGGGAAGTTGATCTGGTCTATATATTAGCTGTCAGGACTGCAGAACTATCTGCCACATTTCTGCATGTCACCAGAAAGTAGAGCCTACAGCCATGGCATGATTCTGTCTCAACTCCAGGCCTCAGCTTCATGACTGAAATGCAGTGTGCTCCCGCAGCAGCTTAACACGCAACTACAATAGGAACACCAGCACCTTCATCCAGTATGAACGCAGCTACAGAACAATTATCTGAGTCCCTGATTACATTAATAACCCACTTACTTGGCTTTGCTCTAAGAAACATAACTCCTTTTTATTGCTGTAGTTTGGAAAGCTCTTTACATCTGGCAGAAGTGAGTATGAAGTCAGACACCCAGCGTTCTGCCCAGCTCGGGCTGCCAGGTTTGAGTTATAGGTGGCCAACCTCTTCTCTTTATACTCTTATGGCCAACCTTGCAAAGGTTGCTCTATTAAGGAAGGATTCTCTTGACTGCAGGTGACAAAGTGCTTTTCTTGCAGTACTTTCTCATGAACTCCTATCGAGATGTTTCCGAGATAGGAAATATTATGAAACAAAGAACGAGTCCTGCTGTTGATTAAATAGCTGCGATTCAACTAGTAGGAAGTTTGCACATCTGTTTCTTTGTCTCCGTTTTTGCTGCTTGTACTATTGCAGAGATTACGTGCTGTGTGAATCACATTATAACTTCTAATATTAACAGCCTGATTTCCCACATTCGCTGTTTTCTCCAGAAACATGAATTACAAAAGATTTCTCCCTCCCCCTCACTTTTGAAAGCAATTAAAAACAAACTATTTAACAAATCACTAACTGCCAAAAAGTGTTCAAATTAGGTCTTTTATTTTCCTGGCTTTCTTGCATTTGACTTGGAACAGGACCAACTGGCTTTTGGATCTTTCTTCAGCACGCACTTCTAACCAACATTTTGAAGTATTGAAAACAGCAAAACAAGAAAACTTATGTTTTATGATACTGCTTTAATAAGTAAGAACAACTCCCAGAGATGTACTCCTCCACCAGGTAATGTTTGGATTTATTTCAGTCATCACGTTATCAGTCTCTAGAAGATAGGTGGTGGCTTGCTAGTATAATTTTTTTCCTCATTATTCAAAATAAACACTGATGCAAAGCAGAGGCTGCAAAGGAAAGAGAATGGAAGGGAAGGAGAAAAAAAATAATCGCTTGCTATTTTCTTAATAGTCTGGATAAGATGGATTTGTATGTTCTGGCTCTCAGTAGCAGAAATAGAATTGCTATATAAATGTCAGTTTGAGCAGAAATATCCGACAACTCCTGCCCCAGCCCCCACCACAGGTTCTGATTATTGCCAGAGCCGCCTTCCTCCAAACCCATGCTCAGAATGGTTTCATTGTAAACGGAAAGGGCCTCACTTTTCCAATGGAAACATTGTTATCTTGCAACAGCTGGTTATAGTTAACTACAGCCATACTTAAAAGATTTAACGTCTGCTTCTTGTTTAGTCTTGTAGGTATGGGAAAAGTTTTTGGGAGTTTTAACCCATGACCATCCATCAGGACAGCACCGGGCACTCAGAGCTGGGGGAGGCCCCGCATCAAGGTGGCAGTGCTCTAACCAAGCCCTGGGAATAAAACCCCTCCTTCCCATTTGCCTTGCTCAGCAGCTTGAACTAATGGGAGGTTAAAATTTCCAGAGCTAACTCAGCAGAAACCTATCCAAAAGCATTTGTACAACCCTAAAAAAAAAAAAAAAAATACGCAGCATGGAGCATTTTGATACCAAAGTATGGGAACTAGAGGAAGAAGTGAGAAATAAGAGATTTTCTTTTTCTTTCCCTCCAATAAAACCAGAGGCTGCCTTCTCAGGTTTTGGTTCCCTTTGATTTTAAGCTATTCCTTGCAGACTAATAACAATGGTAATTTATGACACCTTAAAAACAATAATAATAATAATAATGGAAAGAGATGTTTTTGCCAGCAGTACTTCTCTCCTGTTTTTCCTTACAAATCTCAACAGAGAACTGTATCACTCAAAGCACTCCACACCATTTGGCTGGATTGAAAGAACACACAGAAGAAGGTGGCAAAGGCTTACTGTAATTAAAGTGCTGCCACTAATGGGACACAACAAAGGGAGCTGGGAAAGAAGAAATGCTTACGTGCACATGGCTGTGCCTGCAAGGCAACTCTGGTTTAGCAGCAGTATGAATGCTTCCCACATCTAATTGCCACCAACAGGCTGTCTGCTTTGCAGCAGGGTTGAGTACAGTTAAGACACAGGATTTTTTCCGTGACCCTAATTCAAGGTTAGAAGACCCAGTGTTCTCTGTGGTATCTCACACAGTGCAAGTCACTCAGTAAATACTCAGCACATCTAGCTTCAGCCTCTAGCAGCTTTTGGCAACTTTCAGGAAGACACATGACACTTGATGACTCTGCTTGCAGTCTAACCCCTACAATTACATACAGATGGGAAGGAACAAGAGGTTTAGTATGATTTAGTTGTTTCTGTGCCACTCTTTCCATATTCATAAGTTACACTTTTCAAATGATGTATTTTTATCAAGACCTTGCATCGCACATTCCTTTTACTGAAATAATTTAAAAATTATTTTGAGCATGCAGCTACATTTGTTAAGCTTGCAGGCTCTTCATATGACAAATAAGGAAGACTCTGATTAAGTCTAGCAGGTTTTTTTTTCTAATTCTTTAATTACAGTATTCAACCGATTTATAACATTCTTCAGTACTTCCTCCCTCCTCCCCTCTACAGCTGTCAGGCGAAGTGGTACAGATCATTTAGATTAGAGTAGGCCAAGCTACTAGGTTGTACACACTTACTTTTGCCCTGCCCTCTGGAAGAGGGCTGTACTATGATTAGCAAGGTTTACTTGCTAATCTTGCCATTGTTTTTAGATTCAAAATGATCTGGGGCTATCCTGCATCACTTCTCCCAGAGAATTATTTAATGGCACAATGAATTGCTGTGAATATATAAAAGCCTTCTCTTTGTTGTTTAAAAGTTTTCTTCTGGCAGCCTGGGACGTGCCAAGAATAAAATGCCTGGGTTATAAGATTTTTAGCACCGGCTAAGCTGCGAGCAGACAGGCTGCACGTACCCGTCGCGCCACAGTGGTGAGAACGCGAGAACGTAAGGCTCCATATAGGAGACTGCCGAATGACGTGAACTGTAGCATCCCAGCCATCTGCTCAACAAGTATGTTATATTTTGTGTTGCCAAAATAATCTTAAGTGGGATACGTATGCCTCTAGATGCAAAAGAGTACTGAGCTCTTCCACTTCCTAGCACCTCTAGTTGAATCTGGGCACAATCTGAGCTCAAACTCCAAATTTTAAAAAGAGATTTTTTGCTATCTACTCTGCTACACAACAGAAATCCTCTAGCAACAAAAATGAGTGTGCACATTTGAGTGCATTTCCGGGCAGAATGAGAAATTCACCTTTCTACAGGGAGCTGAAGTAATTTGCAACGAGTATCAGCAGGCGTTCAGAGTGGGTTATCATTGATGCAAAACCTAGATAAATGCCTGTTAGTTAACACATTCAAGCATCTTCTGCCTTCACAAAGGAGGTGATTAATACCTCACCAATTAAAACATGAGAAACAGCACTTCTGTTTAAAGAAAGTAGCAGCCTCCTCAGTCACAAACACTGTTCCTGTCTAGGGCAGTTACAGAGTTATGAGCTATAACCTGATGAACAGACCTTCCTTTCCTACACTCCTCTCTTCTTGGGTTGTCCTATTTCAAGAGTCACTATTTGTTCTTCTCTTTCCTTTACTTGGTGTCAACTGAAATCATTCTATATAGAGGAATTAAGGACTTTCTTCACTACTTGTACAAAATTGAAGACAGTTACTACAGATCCAAGAATTAATACCAACTAGTAGATACACAATTGAGTTAAGAGAACAGCATGAGCAATCAAAGATTATGCTAGAACTTGGACTTTTAAAGCTAAGAACAAAAAGCATGGCAGACTTTCCCATAAAATGACTGAATTAAATTAAAAAGAAATGAAATATTTCCAAGTACATTGAGAAAGATCTGAAGAATTGGTCTTCAGTATGACAATGAACCAAAACACATTATGTACCCAGATCACACACAACTGAATTATTCCCAAAACTTTATTTCTGGAGGATAATACAAAGGCTGCAACACAGAGATTTTCCTTTAGTTTTACTGAAATAGTCAGATGCCAGGCTGCCCAACTGGCAGGTTCAACTATCAATTTATTTTCACGGGCTTCATACCCCAAGAAAATGTTCAATTGCTGGTGTCAATGTCCTGTGAAGTCAATGGAAGGTTATCTGCTGACTTCACTGTAGTTCTAACAGCTAATTCAACTCCACTGCTTTGGAAGATCAGTGCTGTCTATGAGGCAGGGTTTTTAGATTATAAACTCTTTCTCTATAACTAGATAATTTTGTAAGAAATATATAAGGAAAAAGGGATGTGAGATAATTTATGTTCCATTTCAAAGACAAAATTCATTTTTAGAAAGCATTTTATACGGTGGTTGACAGACCTAGATACCAACTTTTGCGCTGTATCTATGCCAAATGAATATACTCTGTTTTACTTCATATATACAAATCAGGGCAACCTTGGCTCTTCAAAGTTTATAGAATAGTGATACTTCACAGGAAAAAAAAAAAAAGTGCTGCATTTAGAAGAATCCAACAGAAATCTCCACAGCCAGCAAGCTACATGCTGTCATCCATGAAACCATTGTTAGAATCCTGCAACACATTTTATGAGCAACTTGCAATCAAAATTAAAAGTGTACCTGAGCTGGTGTCAGAAAGCATTTGCCAACAAAGCCAACACAGAGAAGCAAAGGCTCAGAATTATTAATTGGGTAAGAAACACTTAACTAGAATTAAAAATAAACACAAACTAAGTAAACTAAATCACTTATTTATTTGGGGTTATGTGATGAGAGGCCACATTTTTTTCACATATATATATATATATATATATATATATATATATATATATATATATATATATAGTGAAAATCCAAGACAGGTATACCGATACTAACATAGAGTTAATCTAGACTTAAGTTAATGTATCTGTAAGAAGAAAAGTAGCTAGAAGTATCTGCTGATTAACTGCCTCACTACTCACTTGTATATCTTTGCTGCTTCTCCTTAATCACAGAGTGATGTAGGTTGGAAAAACATATGCTGCATCATTTCCTACCACACACAAAGAGCTTAGAGAGCCTGAAACATTTTAAATACACAAATAAAAGATTTTTGCAGTATTTAAAGCAGGTGGTATTTCAAACCAGGAAGACAAATTATGTCACTCAGACATAATAAAATAATTAGATTAAGATCTAAATATTGATATAACTTACAGTAACATCATAAGATGCAACCACAATCTTCCCTTCTTTTTGCACACAGAATTAGGTGCATTACTCCCCAATCTCTGAAGACAAATTTTGCATTGAACTTCTAGGAAAAAAAGCTAACAGAGCCATAGGATGTGAAGTGCAAAGGAGCCTGCAGTGCCCAACTGCTCAGGGCATTCTAAAGGAGCATTATGCACAGAGACAGAGGGGGGGCATGAAGTAGGTCAGTGCAGGACACACTGACTAGTGCTGTGCCTCCTACCCAAAGCTGGGGATTTGGCAACCTGCTGAGACAGCTGTCCTTCTCTTAATGGACTACACCAGCAAAACCATTCACTGCACTACAGTTCTGTGCCAGACATGAAGCTCCACAGCCCACTGGAGCTCAGGGGGGATCGCTGTGGATTTCACTCAACCCCAACCAAAGATTTTGATCAGCATTTTCAAACTGTATATCACCACCTCAATGCAGTTATGTTTCCTAGTAGCAGAGGTGAGCCAGGATGTTACACTGGCCTTGGAACCCACTTTCACACTGAAGACTCGCAGCTCTATTCACTGTACATCAGGATTCTGCTAAAGGTACAAGCAGAGACAGGGCTATTGCTCCCACATCAACATCTGGAGCATCCTTTGACCACTGTTTTCAAGGCAACAACTCTGCAATTCAACAAGCACCCAAATGCAGAAAGCATGCATCGGTAGCATTCTATCAACTCAAAGCTGCCCAACACTACTTTCAGCTTTTATTAAAATCTCTATGGGAATGGTGACAGTCACTGGGGAACAGGAACTGAGAGTGGCCTTGAGAACATTCCAGTGTCGAAGAGAGGAAGGCTGACTCACAAGAAGAGAACAAGGAACTGTCACCATTCACATGCAGCTGTTAAGAAAGACAGGTGCATATGCATGATCTAAAGGCAGGTATAACCAGCATCTGGGACCCAGATTGATGTTTGATCATCTTGCAATGCAAGGTCTAAAACTGATATTTGTAAAGAAGACAGCACTTAGGAACTCAATGTTTTTTGAAGTAATGTTTTCTTTCTATTCTAATGCACATCTATAAAAAGCATGTATTTTCATGGCTAGTTTCATCACTCATCTAATTTGTGTCCTAGTTCTGCACTACTGTGAACAAACCAAATATCCTACTATAAACACTGGGAAAGATTATCATGGAGTTTAAAAATTCCTAAAGCTTCACTCCACATAATACTTCTGCACAAGAATTTTAGCGAGCTACAACCAAGTTTTTGGTAAGATTATCTACTGTGTGGATAATCTGAGAATATACGGATTGTACCATTTACAACACAAATGGACAGAAGATGTTATAGCAGTGAATGTATTTTGAATACAGACAGCAACTGAGCATCGTTAAAAAATGATAGTCACCTCTCCTGAAGATGAAAGCACCACATACGGTAACAACAGCAAGCCTCAATCCTGTTTCAGTTCACGTGTGCTCCCTTCCCCATAAACCACTGACATTTATCATCAGCTGAATTTAAACCGCCCTTGTTATTATAAAGACATAAAGCCGTAGGAAGGTTCCCTTTGCTGCTCCGTGCTTCCACCCACCCACTTCCCAGCTCTGACATCCATGGCACTGCTGCACCTCCTCAACATCACCGTGCCTACGTGGTGCAAGTGCTGGCCTGGGCACGCAGCTTCCTTGTCACTGAACAAAAACTCATTTTTTCCTTCCCTCTACCAACCCAACTTCTAACAGAATTAACTTAAATTACTGTGTAAAATGTAATCAGCTTTGTAATAGGTCACTTAGAGAAATATGATTTTGCTTTCAGGAGCTCTTCCCATTATGCTAATTCCAAACTAAGGTCCATGAATACCGTAAGACCACAAGGTTTATTTCTGCAATGCTGTGCAGTCAGGCATTAAAAGAAGCGTCAGTTAACAGTGTGAATGGTGTGAAGTTACAAAACTAAAAACACACTTTTAATATCATAATCAAAATGCTGGTCATGCCTTTGGACTATAAGGAGTCATTAGAGCAATATCAAGCTGTTCACCAAAGCTTTACTCCTTTCTTATCTCTGCCCCTGGTAGCTGATTTTATTTCTTTTCTTATTATAATTTTAAAATTAACCTGTATTTTCTTCTCAAGTTTACACAGAACTGAACTTAGTTTTACTTTGGACCTCTAAAAACATACATTCATTTTACTAAAAAAATGGAAAAAAGGTCAAGTAACATTCCTGTAGTAAAAAAAATAAAAATCACCACTGATTTTTAATTCTGTCAAGCTTAGCCATTTCTTCTTAAAAAAATTGCTTAAACTTTCATTCTATATCACAATCTGACAGCGACACAAGAAATAGTTTGTCTCCTATCCAGGGCTACTTTCAGGATTAGAACTCTGAACTAGCAATGACCACATCAGAGTTGTTATTTTCATCATTTCACACAGGTTTCTGGAGTGCTAAAAATGGTGAAAATAGTCTAATGAATAATAATGTATTCTTCTGGGGTTTGTCTATTCAGAAGTAGTAAAACATCAATTAATATTTTCAGGCCTGATTGTATGTGCTGGCCCTTTGCTCCACTTTACAGGCCTCTGGCAATCTGAAGACAAGAAGAATTTCCCAAGTTAGGAAGAGGGATGGAACACATTAATAATAAGGTTGAGATTAGAATAGGAACAAAATACTTCACAGACAGCTTGCAAGAATGAATAAAAAAACAATGACAGTCATCATTATTTGCTGAAGAGAACAATGAATCACTGAGATAAGGTTATAGAATTCTGATGTGTTACATTTAATAGTGGATTATAAAGGGGTGTTTAATGATTTAAATCTCTTACAGGATATCAAGAAGGGAAGTGATGGAGACCAGTGTGCAGAATCTCAAGAATTTCTCTTGGATACAGAAATATATTTAAATAGAGTGGCACCAGCTGTATCCTGATGTGACATGAGGTGAGAAACTGAAAAAGAAAGGAAGTGTGAAAGCAAGTCAACTTCACTTTTAGTCTGACTGCACATCTTCTAAACTAAATATATACAGGGAGGGGAGAAAGCCCTTGGGTAAGTTCAGATTTCAAAGTATCCTTACTACATCTTAAGAGGGAGCTCATCTACCAGGAGAGAGACCTACCCCAGAAATCTGAACACCACCTGCTGCGTCTCCACAGAGCTCTCCAGCATGGAGGTCCTCAGAGCTTGCCCTCCCTTTCAGCTGCACTACTTGCCAACAAGACAAGACACTTAGCACTCATTCTTTGATGGTTTAGTGAGCTGAATGCTTCGAAAACTGCTTTTAAGGTTACATCCCTATGACTGAAATTGCCCACACATACAACCTACAAGTTTTCATCCTGACCAAGACCGGTATTCTTAGTGCAGAGCATCAGAACAGGAGAAACACTATATGCCACTGTAACCTGCTATGCTCCAACCAGCCAGGACCGATCCTATATCTGCTTGAAGAGAACATTAAGCGATCATGCCAGGCCAAAAGAGGTGGCTGGAATGAGCGTTACAGTCCCACCCCAGCAGCACATCAGCTCCTGAATACCACGGTATTATCTGCCATTTGTCTTCTCCTATTGGCGATAATCAGTCATCTGATTTTGATAGAGCACTTTGATGTTTCTGAAAAACTGAACTACATATGTGTATACTTTGCCCTGGCTTCTGCTTCTTCTCAAGGGGCTTTCTATATTGCACCTGAAGAAATTGGCACTTCTGGGCAGGTCATTAGAACTACTTATTTTTTCCTGGGTTATAATGATTTCTAATGAAGACTCATCCAGGAATTAATCTGCTAAACACATAATCAATGCAATCTCGTATAATAAAATCCCAGAAGACACACATACTATTCACATACTATCTAGACTCTTGGGCTCCCTTCATAACAGCTGATGTGCTCATTTGATAAGCTCTTCCTTGTAAAGAGCCCCAAGAATCAGTTATAAGCAGTCACTAAAGATGTTTCTCCCTGATACTCTGCAAATTCTTTTCCTTTAGGCTACTCCACAAATTTACACAGTGGTCCACACAAAGGCAAAGCAGAAGAACGAATATCGGAGATTTGATTTCATTTTCTATGAAAAACAAAAAAGTCACAACTACTAAAATTCAAAATAGGTATTTAAAAAAAATTGAAAATACAAAGCTTCAAATCAAAATGTAAAGAAGAGTTATAAGGGAAGCTTTAGGTTTGAAACACCAATGCAAGCTGACAGGAAAGTATTTGTACTTAAGTATATGAAAATTTTCTTAGCACTACCAATTCCTGATGTACATATGCAGTTTTCAGAAGTTACTTATTCTAAATTTATTGCTTATAGATATGGTTAACAAGTTTCTGACAAGAGTTTTTCAGCTTAATACAGTCAGTAACAGCTTATTGTGCCAATATATCTTTTACTCTTCTCCATTCTTCTAGAAATAACTGTCATTGATTTTGCTTATATAGAAACTTCTTGACCAAAATCTCTGGAAACTCTCAACTAACTAGCATTCATGTAAGCCTGTCTTGTTTCTGTAAATGATTTACAGATGTGCTCTGATTGTTATTCCTGTACCTGATGTATTCTCTTCTACTCAACCATATTTAATACATTTAAATAAAGACATGAAATTACATCACAAGGAGTAGGACTCAGCTATCAACCTTGTCACACACTGTAACACTGAAATTTTTGTTCCATTCCACCCTGGTTAATTATACATATTTTTTCCTAACAAATGCAATTTTGAAACTAATGAAGAGAATAGATGCATTTGTCATGCAGTGTGAAAGCAATTATCTTTAGATCTAATAAACAGTTATCAACAATAGGACAATTAAAAGTTTACAGATACCTCCGGTTTCAAATGAATGTCTTTTTTTAGACTCGTATTTAAAAGGTTCCCTCACTTCAAAAATACTATAATCAGTCTTTTGAATTCAGATTAAAAGAAAAAAAGATCACTGCAATCTAACAGGTCTAAAATCACATAGAGGTTGTCGTCAGCTCTCTAGATTAGAAATGGCTGAAGAGAACTCAGACACTCGAGATGAGAAAACTCTGGTTTCAAATCTCATTTAATCCTTTCTTGTACTTTGATTATCCAAATTACACTTGTTCCAGACTGCTCTAAATAACTGTTTTTACACTAATACCTATGTTTGCAAAATGCAGCCAAAAACCTTGTCACATCCATTAATCTTTTTAAAATTATTTTCTTAAACCACAGGAGTGCATGTCAGTATTTTTTATTAACAACATCCAAAAATATCATCACCAACTCACCTCAACCAAAAAAGAAAGCCCAGCTTTTACAGTGAAAAAGACTTTTGCAGTACAAACCTTTATTGTGTTACCCACTATAGCTCATCCAGTCAACAACATCAGTGCAAAGCTGTCACCCCTGTCCTACCACTAAGTATCCTCATAAAAAACATCCCTCAGCAGATTCCCATGACAAGGCTGTTGCACAGGACAGCATACAACAATTTGCACAAGTCCATGTAAATGGCACCAATACACCTACATTTGAATATCCACCACTTTGTTGGCATCACCTCACATTCAATTCTTGCTGTTTTACAGGTACACAACATTTTGGTGAAAACAGTCATGATTACACACTTTTTGAAACACCCATTGCATTTATCCCTGTACCCTCCCTCTGCTTGAAACAAGAAACGGGCCACAATGAAAGTAAACACCCATTGCCAGTAAAGTCAGTGACTTACATTGTGGTAACAACAACCACTGCATGCAGAGTAGGAAACATCCAGATGTAACAACAGGCAACTGGTAGCACCACTCGTTAATAAATCATACATCTTGTTGCCTGCACTGGAAATAATGTATTCTGAAGTTTTACCTGCAGTCTCAAATAAATATTTATGAAGGAAAGTTAAGAAAATAATACATCATCAGTTTTAAAGTGCTTTTATATCAATTACTTATCCCATTAACCTCTGGTAATTTATAACAAGCTGTCATATCATTAACACAAGAAGTCAATAATTGCTGTCACTACATTTTCAACCCTATGTTCACATTGTTCTCTTACTTCAGGAAGAGGCACAATTAATGAAGCTTCTGCTCAGGCAGTAATACTTATATGCACTTTATTTTCTGCAAATACTAAGTTTGTTTGATCACAGTACATGTTAAGTTTTCTTTATTTTGCATCCGCTGCAGGAAGAACCGGAATAGAAGGAAAGTTATTTCATTTCATAGCGTAATGGGAAAGGATAATAAGAATCAAACGCTTGCCAAGATCCTTTTAAATTAGCATTTTCTTCATATATCTGTTTTCTGTCAAAACAAACCTTCTTTGACAAACAAAGCCAGCTCTCTTCACTGTAGAAATAACCTTCACAATGCAAATCAATTCACTTTCCCAACCTTGCAAACAAATGCTTCCAGAAGCAACAAATATAGCGAGAATCTTATTGCCAGCTTTCCTGCTCCTTGCAGCGAGCTGGAGGCTTCGTCTCCTAGAACTCTAAATAGCTGGAACAAAACCATCAGAAACAATGCAGCCAGCCAACGCCGAGTTTTTGAAAGCCAAGGTGGCATCACTTCCCAGCTCGAACCACTCAATAGTTACTTTTAAATGAACAGAAAAATTACAAGACAGTTAAAGCTTCGTGTTGTATCACTATGCCAGCGAGGAAGGGAAAGAGTCTGGGAGAATTTACAAAAAATAGAGTGCTAAGTAAACACTGAGCTTTCCTTGCTACAGCATTCTCACTGTTCCTTCAGAAGCCAAATTTATAGCAGTCATAGGCAGCCTAAATGAGTGACAGCTTTGTTTTTCATACAGATGTCATTACTTTTTTCTTTTTTGGAGGGAAGGTGTGTTTTATGTTGATATTAAATTCACCAGACTCACTTCCCCAATGGAATAATGCACAAATTTTAAATTAGAATTCTTATCTACCATTGTTAATTAATAACCTAGCCATAAAACAACTGATGTCAAGGCTCTAGGCACTGACATAACAAGTACTTAATAGATGAATTTACATATTAGAGTAAATTCAGCGTGCATCATCATGCTTTGCTGCAAAGGATTAGATGTGGAAAAAAGAACCAAATCTATCAGTGGTATGAACTACATAATCAACTGTAAGAATAAGGCATATAAATAACATGCTCGTATACTCTGCTAACTTTTCGATAATCTTCTGTGCAACAAGATCAGCTCAAAACCAAGAGTACTCACAGTATAAATACTATTCCTTCTTTACTAGGTCACATAATATTCAAAAACAATCCATATACACACACCTGCTAGATTAGATGCCCTAATGGTCTAACACTGCAAACACCAAGAGTAAACCATCTTGAAGCTTACAAGAGATTTTTACAATGCAGGTGATTATTACACACAGATCTATGGAGGAAAGGAGCATCACCTCTATTTTGCACCTGTTGTGTCTTCAGATACTTTCTTCTAGGTTTTCTTTCAAACTTAGAAGAAATACAAATCTTAAGTGGTGCAATATTAAAAAAAAAAAAAAAGTAAACACAGAACTAGTGGTTCAACATTTCTAAGAGCCCTAATCTTATGTATGTATTTAGAGAAAAGAAGCGTGTACATACACATCACAGAGAATCCTTTCTAAAGCATGAACTATAGTGTCTTGAAATTGAGGATTTCTGGCACAGACTTTATAAATAAACTACATTTACATTCAATAAGTACGTTATTAGACTATTCAAAATACCGGTGACATTCCTGCAGGCATTAATGAAATACTCCAGAGACTATGCTTTATGTTACAGTCATCTCTGCAGTAAAAAATCCTACATGAACACAATACAAACACTTTTTCACACAGAAGAGATGTAAAAAAAGCAGTGCTTCTTAAATGCAGAGAGTGTTTTGTTCATTTGCTTTCAAAACTGTTTTCTGAACATCTGTATTTGTTTCAGCAACATTTTATATCCCACTGTGAGTAGTCAGTATGTTATTGTTTATCCAAAGGTAATGCTCAAAAACTTTTGATCATTGTTTTAGGGCCTTTGAGTAGCCCAAACAAAAGCCTGCCCTAGGCACTGATTCACTGCAAGGCTTAAATTCAACCTCAAACCTTTGTCAAAACCAAGCTGTGCTCCTGGACAAGAAGCAAAGCATGCTTACAGGTCAAAAACCATTCAGCTTGATTCATCTTGCTAAGTGCTGTAGTAAAACGTTCCCTCCTGCTGAGCTAAGATCCAAGAGGCAGAGCAGCAAGCAGAAAGAGAAGCCCCAGTTGGCCTGCCTACACTAGTGCAGGTGGAGGATTTCAAACAGCTCCTATTCCCAAACAGAAATTGCAGTTTAATCTGATGTTTGAGGCACACGCTTCCATACAATCGCAGAGGAGTAGTTACTGCTGGCCCCATAGATGTGAGATTCAAACAAATGCTGAGTGTTGGAGGATGCACAGCACCACACGCTGTTCACGCAGTGCTCTGGTCAGGGAAACACGTGCAGTGCTTGCTCCCTGTTCACTAAGCAGAGCACAGCAGGCCACTGACTCCTGCTGCCAGCCAGCCCAGATCCCTTACAAAGCCTCCTCTATAAACAGTAAGCAGACATGGGTCATCTGCAGGCCCCAAACACGCTCCTCAGCCCAAATGTGGCCTTGTATTATTACAAAGAATTGCACTAGAAATTCATTCATAGAGCAGCTTTCATCCTACTTTCTGATTACCTCTGGACCAGGCAGAATTTAGATGCTTCCTGCTGCACAAGAGGACGGGACACTACCTACACTACCTGTACCAACACAGTGTAGGACTGTACCAACCCAGTGGTGCCTTTCATTTCAAAGTACATGCAAAGAAGTTTGAGGCAATCCATTTGTGTCCAATTTTTAATATAAAAAAAATAACATCTCTGCACTTCTTTCCACTGCCTACGAGAAGAATAGCACATGAAACTTTCAGTAGGTATGGAAGAAACATTAAATACCACAAATAGTTTCACCCCCTCGTCCAGCTCCATGGGAATCCAAACACTATTTCATAATGTGGCCTGGAGTCAAAGCTCCATAGGATGCTGAGTTAATGTCTCCCTTGAGACTGGAAATGAAAGAGGAGTTTTTTAAAGTTTTAATCATGTTCTAGTATGAAAGAAGTCATTTAGAGATGCTTAAACATTAGAAAAGTCAAATTTGCTAAACTTTAAAAATATCACAAAACATCCACATTTCAAAATCACTGTAATATGCATGCCAAGAAAGAAAAATCCCAGAAATGACTTAGTGTAGTCATTCATAAATCAGCACAACAGAAAAACCTGTTGTACTCTCTAGAGCGCCTTTCAGCCCTTCATTTTCTCCCAGACACTCAGGATTAGCACGTCCACCTACACATCAGGTTTTAACTACACATGCAGTACCACAGGACTTTTGCTTTATTTTTTAGCTTTACAAAGCAGAACAGCATTTACGTTCATACTTGTTGTCAGTTATTACTATCTGATATGAAATAGTCCCCAGACTCAAGCTGCAGGTTTTTCTCTCCCAACCATCTACTGCAGTCTCATACCATTAAACCCACTCCAGAAGATACTGTGTCTGTGGACAGCTATATATATTAATACGTTTATATATGTATGTATATAAATAAAATAACTACAATAACTGTGCCTCTGCAAAAGTAGTTACTTGACCACATAGAGGTAAAATAATCATGACAGAAGTTTGATAAAGAGGAGTCCCTATTTCTGTACACAGGGCACAGCTATAATGAAAGCCCACATTTCCTGTGCAGAACGATAGCTTCCTTTAATACAGTCCAGCTCCAGTTTTTAATAGGAAACTGTAATAGTTGTTAACCTCTAGGTCATCTTACATATATAGAATCCATAAACTGCTTTCTAAAATAATAAAATCATGCCTGAACAGGATGTGTACTAAACATATGCAACACTATGATATAAAATAACTCCTACTTAAAAAGGCTTACTTTATTTCACCTTAGTATTAACTGTAAATATTTAGTATTTTACTTCAGCACAGCAAAATACAAAACCTATGAGACCACTGAAAAAGGAGTTTCCTTCTAGCTCTATCAGGTAAAAATACACTTGTGGAATGAAAATGGTTTGCTTTTTCTTTCTTTTTTTTTTTTTTTTTATCCATTTCCCATTTAGATATCATATGCAGGAACCTTGTGAAAAGTCACAGTATGTGAATTATCTTGAAAAGAGCCTGTCATCTTACATTTATGGAAAAGGAATAAATCCCAAGCTTAAATAGAACTAGAATAATAACTTCCTTTATATTCTTTCAGCATAGCCTTAACAGCAAACACAAATCATCCCAGTGATATTTAAAAAAAAAATCAAACTGAAATAAAGGAGTGTGAGGTGTAGTCATTTTATAGTTGAGAGGCTTGCACTGTTCCTTGAAAATGTGATTACCTATGTTCAACAAGTGAGCAGAAAGTCAGTTAAACATACACAGCTGCCCCTCCAAGTAACTCTTGCTAAGCTAGACTCTACTACAGCTGCTATTTTTATGCCTTCATGGAACAATGTGACCACAATGGAGCAAAAGCACCAGATTCGCAGCACAGACACATCAAGTAGGCTTCCAGAACAATTCAGGACTCGGTGTCTATTAAAGATACCGATTTCTATACAAAGAACATCATACTAAGCACTTCTCCAAGCCTACATCAGATTGAACCTGAACAGCAGAAACGTGGTTTCGCTGATGTCCACATGACAGAACCACTTTTAACTTCACAAAGTCAGCGTCTGTCCAGCGATCAACCCCACCCCTTGAAGAGTGGCTATGGCTTCGTAAGGCTCAGGAGTCCCAGTGCTTCTTCACAGCACTTAAGGCTCCAGAATAGGTTGAGTACTGAGCAAGTAGCAACTCTTCAAGAAAAAGCTCACTCCATCTATCTAGTAAGCACATTTCTTTTAAAAGCGCTATCAGACACAAGTCTTCATTACCAGGAAACTAAAAACTACCATAATCAGAGGCTGAGCAAGGCCAATGGACATATGTTTGGGATAAAAGGGAGGCAAGTCATATTCCCTGATTGATATCTCTTTTGCAGGCATACTAGCAAGGCTTTTGGTCCTTGCAACATTAGAGTTGTGACAAGTACAAAAGAATTGACAAATAATTGTTAGATTAACTGTGTCGGACACTTCATAATTCTATATAAAAGGCTTAACAGAAACTAAACCAAAGGCTCATCCTGGAGCACAATTCAGTATCACAGACTCCTTCTGATAATATACACATAATGAAAAGTCACCTAGTAGCTTAAAAGCTATGCCACCCTCAAGCCATCCAACAGTAACTGGATTGTACGCACAGCACCAATTCTTAAAAATGCCATTTTTAATGTATTTTCAAGTGAACACTTACTACCACTTTAAAGATTACACATGGAAGTGTTCTCACTCAGTGATTTCCCATGCACAGAGAGAATTTGCATTGCTTGAGGTGATTTCCACTTTGAAGAACTTCTAAATCACAGAGGAGCTGTCCCTTACAAAGATTTTTACATCTTTGGGTAACTGCTTTCCCTTTGAGAGTTTTCCTGTTATTGTGTAATTCCCCTTTTGAAGATTTGCATATTGATGAAGAAGTGCCTTTGAAGATTTTCACATTGTTGGGACAGAAGCAACCCTTTGAAAAATGTTCACATCATGGAAGATCTACCTTCAGAATAGTGTGCATCAACAGTGTATTACCCTCCTGACAAAAAGTTTCCTTGCTGTATTAATTCAGTGTGATAGCTCATCTGTTATTATTGCACATAGGTCACTCACTTTGTAAAGCTCTTGGAAAACACATTATAACTTCTGGAGACAAAAAACTTTTTTTTCCATAATCAGAATGAACAAATGAGAAACATATTACAAACTCTTATATGCAAATCAAATAGCTTGTCTCATTTGTATAACTGCACAGCAGGATGAGAAGAAAGGTCTCATGTGACAAAAGACAAGGCCAAACACCTGTTGAAGTCACATAGGTTAGGAACTGGAGATCTTGGGCTCTGGTCCTTCAGGACATCAACATCTGCCACATCTGCTCAAGTTTTGTCTTAGAATCACCAGGTTTTATTTAAACATCCATTTTACTTATACCAAATCATTGTATATCATCAAGATGTAGTGTAAATCCAGAGTAATTGGCAGGCTTAGCTGAACAATCAAATTACATCTCAAGAATTTTTACACAATATTTTGCATTTCCAGTCAAGCCCGATTATCCCCACAAATACTTATAAGTGGAAGAACATCAGAACTGTTTTTTCTTAATACTTCAATATTTAGCCAGTACCCCATACACAGTAGTTAGAACTACTACCCTATTGCACATGAAGGCAAAAAGAATATTTATTCATTTAGGAAACATTCCCTCCCACCCCACACAGACTACTGCAGAATTCTGAAGTGTCTCTTTTAAGAATGTATAACAACATTCCCAAGAAATTTCAAAGAGATCCATTCTCTCCACGGAGTAAATTGTGATACAATATGAATGTGTTACACATACTGATGTTAGTGATGCTTGAAATAAGGCAAGTCAAAGAGAGATCCTCTGAAGAACCCTCACATACTGTGATGCCACAAAAGCACAGCTGATGTCAGGGAGTTGTATTTAAAAAGCCTGTAAGAATGAGGATGCTGTCATTATTAGAAATTAGATGCTTGCAGTCATTAGATGGTGTTCAGTAAGAGAACACTTCAATTTAATAGAAGATAAACTTTTCTCATGAGATTTCCTCCTGGGTTACTGCCAGATATTCTTGCAAGAGGTTGTTATACCTCAGTAACACTTGACAGACCCAAAGGGGAAAAAAAATGTAGAGAGATAAAATTAAGAAGACTATTTTGGAAACAAGCAAGTAAACTCTCAGATTTATCCAAATGCTACTCAAAACTCTGCAGTTGGTTTTGTGAGTGAGGAGAAAGGATGAAAGCGTACTAGTGCAGGACTGCAGTGGGGAGGCAATCTTGGAGGGGAAATAGTTCTGTTACATAAAGGAGAGATTGAAGAAGTTTAATCTATTGACTCAACAGAGAACAAGGATCACAGCATCAACTGCAGCAAATATACTGGGCACTTTTTTCCACAGCGATTTTCTATAAATTATCATCAGGTGTGAGTAAATTAATTGCTGTAGAAAATAACATTATTTCCACGTGAGTGCTTATGAGATCACTTTGGTACCATAAACACAAGCTTTGCAGTCAAGAATATTTCCTGAAGGCCTCTGAAGACTTCCTACTGCAATGCAAAGGAAGTCACTCTAACAGAGCAAGACAGAAATGAGCGTTAACGACCTCCACTCATTAGCAGGAAGCTGTTAATGGTTTGTGGTGATTAATCATATTAAGTAACTATTGACCTGCCACAACTAAAAAATATTTAGTGTTCTGTTCCAGAAAGCTCTAAGTAGGGATTTCCTTTATTCTCAAACAAGCCATTTTACTTTTTATGCAATGCATCTGACCTTAATTTGTTAGTATTATAGAACTATGGAATCATTATGGTTGGAATAAACCTCTAAGATGACCTAGTCATTCTGTCAACATACCACCACTATTGCCCACTAAACCACGTTCGTCTGTGTCACATCCATAGGTTTTTTGAACACCTCTAGGCATGGTGACTCCACCATCTCCCTGCACAAGGGGAGTTTTTCCTAATAACCAGCCTGAACCTTCCCTGGTGCAAACTAAGGCCAATTCCCTCTTGTCCTATCACCTCAAATGCAGGCAACTTTACTTACCTATCTAGGCAACATCATCACCAAAATAAAAAAAATAAAAAAGAAAAAAGAAAAACCCCAGACCAAACAAACAAAACCCAACATGCAAAGCTGATAAGAAAGGCTTTTTGTGGTCTTGGTAACGTGATAACTATTCCCCAGTGATATTCAGTTGTTTCATACTGTATTCCTATTTGAAAAGGAGAGAGCTTTTTTAACCTGGTCCCCTAATGAAACACTTGCTCACCCAGACAAATCCAAACTGTTATTGCTACTGCAGCAACATCTTACGTACAACACTGTTCATAGCACTTCTCTATGCTTCTTCAGACCAAACCAATCATACCAGAAATAGCTTGCTTTTCAATAAACTTCAGTTGCACTGTGACCTCTGAGGACAGCGTGCACATCTCATTTCCCTGGAGATAAAGCACCACAGCTGTTTCTAGCATTAAATACCAGAGCCTTAAAAGTTTACTAGTTCATGCTCTAAACTTCAGTTCAGCACTTAAATTGCAACAGATTCAAAAGTAACTCCCCCTCACAGAAGTTATGACAAGATCTCATGGCTCTTAATTGCCAAAAGTCACACTTACCTTGGCAACAGAAAGCATCCCCTGCATCAGATGCCACAAAGCCCTCAGCCAGTGAAACTAAGCTTCACTCACTCCAGCAATGCTTGCCTGTTGTGGGTTTTTTTGTTGTTTGTTAGTTTTCTATTCTCCTTTTAAAAATGTGTAGCCTCATGATGCCCTTGATACTTAGGACAGCTTTCTATGTGTGTGTTTGATGAGAAATGATGCTGATACATCAGCTCTTTTGATTTAAGTACCATTGAAGAGAATGTTTCACATGAGCAAAACCCTGGAAACATTTAAGATTTGTTATTCTAGATCAGTCTGGAGATTGTCATAACTTTCATAGCTCTCCTCTGATATCCAGTGCTGTTTTGACAAAACCAGAACTTGGTGTGTTTTTACTAGCTTTGAGTGAAATATTTTCCAGAAACATCTATTACAGTCATAGAGAGGGGCCCTAAAGGGACTGGATTCACTGAGAGCAAACTGCCCCACTTCTGGGGATACAGAAAACTGGGGTTTCTCAGGTTTTTGTCCATTCCACAACAAACAACTGAACTGGGAGCATGCAACATCCTCTCTTATAACTGCACAACTTTGACTGCTAGACATGGACAAATATGTAATATGTTCCACACAAACACATTTTCATGAATTCTTTGGGATCTTTGACTTAAGTAACCCAAACAAACTTCATGACACATCAGTTCCAAGAGACGTTCAAGCAAACTGAAATTAAACAGAAACACTGCAAGACCTGTCCCTTAGCTTGCTTGTAAATAAATCTGTTCAGTATAAACATACTTAATTATTTTCACCTTGCTTCCTTGTCCTTATCTTCTAAGCAATATAATGCAATGTAAGTAATCAAATATTGACATACCCACCTCCACACACACCTACCTGAAGAGCATAAAAGAGATTGCAAGGTGTACCTGCACATTCATTCAGCATCTACAGAGCTTATATACCAGTAAGCAACCCAAATATTTAAATTTAAATTAGTTTTGTGCTGGCAATTCATATAAATTGTGGGACTTCAATTTGAGTTTGTTTAGCTAACAGAGAACAACACCTAACCTTTCAGCTGTCTTATTCTGAGACAAAATCATTCTGAAAATATGGTTAAAGCAATGAATTGTCTCCTTCGCTGAAAGGAAGGTTATTTATGTTACTTGGGGCTGAGGCACAGCTTAAGCTATTACAGAATCGTGTCTTTGATTTTAAATTAAATGTCAAGCACAGTTATACAGTGGTGAAGTACCCTCAGCTGTCTGGTGAAAGTGCAACATATTGCATGCAAAATATACAGAGATAAGTAGGAAAAAAACAACCAACTAAGAAACCTTAACTGCAGAAGGAACTATACCAGAAGACGTACAGAAGTATTGCAAATAAGCGATATGGTCTGTCTGGATCAAGAAGGCCTGTGCTGGCAAGACAAGAAGAGAAGGTCTGAACTCATACAAGTTTGTCAAGGAATGGAAAGAGTTATGAACATAAGCAAGAACCTTTGAATTTGTTACAGAACAGCTTGGACTACAAGTTGGACACAGCTGGAGTCCACCATGTCACAGCCAAGTAACGGCCATCATGGTCACCAGTGCCACAGAAACCACATTCATTACCACAGAAAATTCAGTACAACAGATACCATCTCTACATAGTGTGAATCAGTATATTTTGGCTCTGAGACGGTAGTCAGATCTCCTGACTTTTCTTAATTCTTTTTTGTATGTACACACAACTAAGTGATCACAAGATTCAAGTAATATTCAATGGCACATTCTCACAATGCCTAATGCTACAATTTCTGCTATCTGAAGATGGCATATAAAATATTATACACAATGATAATCTTAATAAAAAGTGATAGCAAAAGAAAAGTTAAAAAAAGAAAAATAGCCATTCTCCAAACCTCTTTCAGCATGTCAAATGCAGGATTTAATCAACCTAGCAAAGAAAAATGAAAGTTTCATGAGTCCTGAGTGATCTACAGACTTTCATAGTCTATATAGAGCAGTTGAAATTTCGAAGCATGTGACTTCCACAGCTTCAGTTAATCCGGGCCTCTTTACCAGGATAACAAGTAAAACACCTGACATTACTAAAATTATTGACAACCACTTTCCCCAACAAGCAAATTTCTAAAATTAACTTATTAGGAACTTGACAATAGGTTTTATAACCTTCATGAACTTTTTCAGGATCCAATACTGATAATCTCATTTTCCAAAGTTAAAGATGACAACTTACTGCAGTCTCACCTTTGTCTGACAATTTACTATTCATGTGAAGAGAATGCTCAACCAGGTGCTGAACTATTGCTTATTCACCCACTACAGTTTCCAGAGTGTAGTAGGTATGAACATTTTTATTCTCAAGCCTGAATTATTTATCAATTTTCTAAAGCAAAGGTAATAGCAAGAAAGTTCTTCTGACCAAGACAAAAGCTAGAGCTCAAGTGAACCATACATTGATTTCCTACTCACTGGAAGGTATATCTTCCTACTGTACATTAAAGTCTGGTACTGGAATTGGTGTTTCTCAAAAATTGCTTCACATTTAAGTAATTATTTCTGCACAGACAGTATAACTGACAAAAAAGAGGTACAAAGAGAGACTAAACATGGATACTTGTACAGAGAATCCATATCCAAAAGCATTATATTTAAAACCAAAGTACTGAAATCAACCAAATATGTTTGAAAGCCAATCTACCTTTATTCCAAAATGCTGCCAAGAAATCCTCTGAGTTTCCTTTAACAGCACACCGTATTTTTTTTCTTGATAAGAGGAAAAGTTAATATTAGGAAAACTGTGATGCCTTGGATAATAAAAGGAGTTTGGTACAAAGGGTACATGAAGCACCATGTAAATATTTTATTGTCAAAATACTTTAAGATTGTTACTGAACTATCAGCCATCACCAGCATGCTCATGCACTGTTTACTTCAGGAGATAACACTAAGTGTCACAGAGAAATACAAAATAAATGCTTCACTATTTAACAGGTGGTCACACTACTGGTTTTGCCTTCATTCAAATTAACAATAGAATGGTTAAAGGTACTTAAAAGTTTTTCCTAAAGAAGTTTGTACTCATTCCTAATCAAGTCCTGTTCCACATTATTGTACAATAGTTGGCTTTGTTCCACTTGTTTTACTACTCTTTTGTTCCTAAATTCTTCCACAGTGTTGGTTGTCATCCAGTCCAGTAATGAACACATCAAGAGTTTGGAGAAACTGTATTTTCACTCACTCTCTTCCCTACAGGTAGGTGAGGAGATGTAACAAACTGCTCTGAAACACTGCAACTTAAACCGAAATATTGTATCTGCTTTCTCTAAGAGAAAAAAAAAAAAAAAAAAAAAGTCAATATAATGATTTTCTTTGAAGCAAATGGAGCCCAGCCAGTTACGGGATAATGACTTAACCCTTTTTAAGTTAACACCTTTCAGCAGCTCCCTCCCTGATAATCTCTGGATGCTGCATTGTCTTTTGTATTTACTTATATTCTTAATCCTACATTATCCAACAGGCATGATTTCAGAGGGAAACATAGGCCTTCTCTTAAAGACCCACTGTAGTAAACAAGACCAGTAACTTCCGACTCCATGTATGTGCACCCGTCTTGTGTGCACACTGCAGTCACACACTTTGACCAAGACTAAAATGACTCTAGATATATGAATAGTCCTGTCAGTAATGTTGGCATCCATTACATAGTTCCAAATGCACCATGTTAGCCCTGAATATAATAACTTGCTTTACTAAGGAGGAAAAGAAAAATAAAAGTAGTAAAATGACTTGAAAATTAAGAACTTCAAGAAACAGCAAGAAAAACAGCAGTGCAAGTCTAAGCATATAGAAAGCATAGAAAATTCTTCATTCTTTCCCCTATAAATCTGCAGTGAATTAAGGCTTTTATTAGAGCTTTTTTGTACTGCAAAGATAACGTTTTCCAGCTTTATTACTTAGCCATGTATTTGAAATTGTAGAGCACAGATTGGTCTCAGGATGCAAGAAAGTTGTTTTGTTGTATGTAGAGGTTCTCAAGGTTTATTTTTTCCCTGTCTTTAAGAAATCACAAAACCACATGTAAACAAAGAAATCCACAATATTTATTCTGCCCCAAGGATCTCTTTTGTAGATAGTAAAAAGGGAGAACCTCTTCGCTTTTGAAGAGGAAAAAACTTGGAAGCATATGCTTAGACTTGCTAAGGACATACTCAAGTGCTGCCTGTAATAAATCACACAATGTGAAGGCATAGGAAAGAGGTTCACAGGAAAAGAAACATGACAGTGAAATTAACTAGGAATATAATTATTCCTGCAACTACTCTTTAACATACTCTAGTACTGCAGTGTGATGAAATACTTTAGGAAAAAAACTTTCCTCTAGAGGAAATTTAAAATGGCTTATAACTGCTATTAGGAAAAAAATAAATTTGTTAGATTTAATACACATGGGTACATCAAACATTCAGAATTTGTTACTAATGCACATGTAATTTTTGAAATTATTTTACTATTGATCCAGTGGTCAATAAAAATATCTTTACTATGCATTTCCTGCCTGAAAACATAAGCCATTTGGCAACCATAGCATGTTTGGAAGCAATTAGAAATTAAGAACATAAAACGCATGTAATCAGGTTTCTTGTTTATTTGTTTCATTTAAAAGTTCTTAATGAGGCAAGTTTGTTTGTTTTGTATTTAATTTACAGCCTGCTGACTTATTAAAGACAGCCTTTGATTATAAGGACCCTGTTTCTATTACCGCTATCCTGCTCATCACCACAGCACATGTCTGGACAGTACTTATGCTGAAAAAGTTAAGCTACTGTAAGAACTGATGACAATTTTCAGGCTTTAAATAGGTGTACACCACTTTCAGGAGGCAGTCGGCATTTCATTTTTTAGGGACGACATATCATTACTGTTACATCTAGGTTAAAATTCTAGCACGCTGCTGAAAATTTTAAGTGGTATACTGAAAGGCCACTGTCATTATTGAAAATGGCTTTCCTAACTGCAAAGTGTGGTGGATGGCAAAAATTAAATGTTTGCTGTGAGAAAACCTTCTCTAATAATAACAAAGTTAACAGCAAACTATAGATGGTAAATCAAAAACTAATAGAAGTATAGCAAAAAAAAAAAAAAAAAAAAAAGTCAGGAAGGCATATCCCCCTTCCATGCCACTCAGAAGGAATTCTACAGACTATCTCAACGTAACAAGTAGGAGATTTCTTATTTCCAAGTGTTGCCCATGAAAAAAAGCACTTCATAATTTGTAGCACCATTTATAAGCTCTACTCTTCCAGCTGCATACCTTACTTTTCTATAGGGGCACAAACTTAATTGTTTTTCTGCTGCTAGCACAATCATTTGAAGCTCAGCGCTTTGCAGAATGGTATAGTGACAATTCTCATGCAAGGAACACAACTGCTTGTCACAGCCAAGACACACAGCAAAAGCACCGTCAGAGGGACTCGGAACGATAAACGTCTACATGAAGATTCAGCTCGCAGGAGATAACAGCTGCCCTTGCCCAGAAAAGGCAGGCCAGTCTCATCTGTGGGCTGAGTGATGATACAGAATATGCCCAGCTCAGCAGAAAACAATATTTATGCAAGGCATAAAGTCTGCATTGTAGCTGAGAACACCACAGTACAATAAAACTTAGGGGTATTATCACCCTGGAAAACGTGGTCAAGCAATTATTTCATCTTTAGTCGCAAGATAGGGTTGACACAAACACATCTGCAAACATATTAGTTTCAAAATGGCATGTACAAAAAGAATTGTTCCTTCTTCCCTTAAATCTGTGACTGTATTATTGAAAGAGAAAATAATGATCTGGAGTATCTTAAGACACCAAATTGCCAATACAATCCTGACGGGGCTGAATATTAGCACTTATTACTTCCATGGAGAGAATGATCAATTTAAGCAGCTTTATCTCTAGCAAACAAGTTCAAGGAATAATTTATTTGATATAGGTTTCCTCAGTCTTGAAAAGGGTATTTTAAAATAGTAATAATAGCAGTAATTTGCAGACACATAGCAAAAAACATTCTAACCTCTCCCTCTGACATTCTACTCTAATATTTTTTCTAATTGCCCACATTTAAGTAACCTTAAAAACATCGTAAAATGAGACCGTTCTAATTTAACAATCAGCTCTTTAGACATCAGAAAAGCACACATGTTCCAGGGGAATATCATATGTATTTTGATACACTCTGAGTCAGATAAAATGGTTCTGCCACTTATTTACAGAGCAAGTGACAGCATAATTCTGAAGTTCTCAAAAAAGCAAGTGGTAGCCTGCAGGAGGTAAACAGCATTACAAGCAACACATCCAAGCATTCTGCTCCAAGATGTGGATAAGATGGCCCTACCTCAGCATTCACATCACACCAGTAACTCACAGTCCCTTAGCTAAAGGCACCATGCTTTGAGTCACTTGCCTTTGTGCCTCCTCCACTGTTAAATCACTCATGTTATGGTTTTTCTATGCTCTGCTTAGCACGACATTGGCACAGGAGGAAGCTCGTTCTTCTCACTGCACAGGCAGGTGGCATAAAGCCACAGCTCAGACAGGATGAAGCTGACAGGATGAAGGTGCTGCAGGTCCACCAGTCATCTAACCCCAGATCTCAGGTACTGTCACAGCAAGGGGATTGAAAAGAAAAGGAAATCCAGTAACTTCCGAGCTTTTGAAATTCTACTCATACAACCTCAAACATTTATTTGATTTTTTTATTATGATCAAGTGCTTAAAATACTTTCATTTCAAGGTGTGTAGGGAAAAAGAAAAAAAAAAGACTACAAGGTGATTTTACATTCAGATTTAAGACTCTCCCACTCAGAACAGTATTATTATATTGCTGTAAAAGTAACGATAGAGCTTTTCTTTCTCAGGCACACCCTTGTGCTGTTTGGTAGAGCTACAACAGTGGTGCAGTGGATTTACTGCATTTTTGGGTGAACTGCTGCACCTGAGGCCTTTGATTCTACAAACATAGCCCAAGTCTCCATCCAGCATGCTTTGAGTGCACATGAAGTTGGGTGCAGAACAAATATTTCTGATCTCATTTTCAATGTTTTCTAAGTTTAAAGGAATGGAGTGCAGCTCCTGTACATTTCAAAAGGGCAAAGCTTTATTAATTACTTGAACCAAAGCCATTTGTCTTGAAAGGTTAAAAAACCCATGTGTTTACATGTGTAAAACATAAATATTTGAGCACATTTACACTGCTTTCAGTGCGAGATGTGCAAAAACATTTTTTCAGAAAGCTCATGGATGTACTTGACTACATGCTTTTTTACTTATTTTTTTATGAAAGTCAAAACAAACATGCAGAATCACAATGTGTTCAGACCTTTCCACACACCAACCCACAGAAGAGAATAACAAAAAATCATGATAGTACTTAGCCCTTCAAGTGGGAAATCTTGCTTACAAACTTACATAGTTGATAAGCTAGGGTAGATTTTGGACCCCAAACTACATGCAGTCAGGAATGTATTTTCAAAGAACATTTTCCGAGCACCTATACAAAATTGGATAGATTTCAAAAGCACTCTGCAGTCAACAGGTCTTATTTGCAGTACTTAACAGTAAATGAGCATTAAGATACTATGAAAATATTTTGAAAGTTTTCTCAATCCTTATGTTGGGACCATTATTTTCTTTGCATCAGTCTGCCCTTTTAGTTCTTTAGCATCTGAGCTGTTTTCTTTAAGCACTAGTTTCTCCTTGGAAGCTTTTGTCATGAAACTTCTGTCAGCTTGGAGTCATCTGTGAGCCAGAGACAAGGAATTTAGGTTCACATATTGCAGTTTTGTCACATGTCTTGATATTCTTTCAGCCTTCAGTGCATCCTTGACACTTCACAGATATTCACTGGCTTCTCCCCAGGATGATCTCCTGGACCTACCATGCAGCTAAACAAGCTGATGTACTTCACAGATAGTTTCTGATGCCATTACCCTCAGGCAGTCAACACTGACAAAGAAATGAGCTCTAGTTGTTGAGTTTTTGTTTTATGAGGTAGTTCTCTTCAGCTAGGTAGAGATACTAGTTGGAGCTACACAACAGATTATGAGAAGCAAGACAAGATCAGAATAAAAGACTTTGAGATATTGACAATCTCTCCATCAACATTGCTGCAACACTTCCTCGTGAAGCTTTAGCAAGCTACAGCTATATTTCCATTTTCCCTTTCTTTCTTATTGCCCACACACACTACCAAAGCCTTAGAAGGAGATAAGCAGTGAAAGAAAAACAGTTTACAAATTGTAAACCAGAGTAAAATTGTAAATCTAAGTAAAAAAGTACTCAGAGCTGAAAGGGAACATCCTTGGTAAAAGTTTTTTTTTTTTTGCCCCATTATTCATATAGAAAATTTATAACCAGCATTATGAGGTGATAAATCAAATGTTAAGGTGAGATATAGGAGATGTCACATTCAGTAGATTGAAACAAATTTCTAACCACTGCCACCAGTGAGTTATGCATACTCAAGACATTCATCAGCTTGCATTTAGACAAGACTTTTCAGGTGCCACATGCAAATGCAAAGCGTAATCACGGCTGAGTATTTCAGTGTACTGTTTTTACTACACTTCCTAAATTAAAGAAATACTTCTTTGCAGCCATCAGTAGACAACTCAGAAGGCTTTAGATGTTGCCATCTCCTCTTCCCATTTCAAAGTGATTCTTCTTTAAGATGTTCTATGCTCCAAAAATGATAACAGTTAAGAAGAGTTTAAGAAATAAATGCTTGTAAAAACATTGTTAGATGTATCAGAAAGAATAATCCTCAAATAGCTGAAAAATGATCTGCAGTGGCACTGATTCTGAGAAACTTCTATTCCCTCTATTTGTCTCTTATATCATAAGGCAGGGGAAGAAAAGAGCAAATCCAAAATCCAAAACCCAAAACCATTACTTAATTTGATGCAGAACTCAGATGATTAGCAGTGTAAGACACTCTGACCATTTCCTGAAATTGTTTTGGTTTTTGGTTTCTTTCATCTTTGCAAGCTAAACCCATATTTCTAAGGCTACTATAATTCTGCCAAAACATGAAGCCAAATGGCTTCTCTGACTTTACTAAGAGCTGCACACATGTTAAAGAGCAGAATATACACTGCAGCATCTATATCACCAGAAGGCTACAAAACACATTGAAGCTTTAAGTTCTGTGTGTGCCCAATGCAGGTTTGGGCAGGCTTCAAGTCAGCAATGAACCCCTTCCTACAGATCATTCCACAACATTTCATTTACTAGACTGTGATGCATAATGCATTTATGCACATTTGCGGGCATAACAGCAGAAGTACAGTAAACCACCTAAAAAAATCCAAAAACAAAAGAAGATAACTTGCTACACTATGTGACCTCAGCTACAGTATGTTTCTGTATTCTGTGAAGAAAGCAAGATGGTCTGATATCTCTTCTAGTCTTTATCAAGAATGCATACAAAAAAGATTTTTTTTTTTTAAATCATAGCAGTGAAGGGAAGAATTTCTTAAGAACCTGAATCCTGTTAGTATCCACACTATAAGATTGAGAACGCAGAAGACTTACATCAAAATTCTCTATCATACTCAGGGCTATTCCTCAAAACCGTAAAACCTAAACTAATACGTGCAAAAGTACACACGTGATGAGTTAAAGTATTAGTTTCTACAATGAAGCTGCAGCACATGCTTTCATTTCTCTCACTCCCCTGCTTGAATACTGCATCTGCAGCTTCCACAAACATTCCACATGACAAGCAGTTAACCATATGTTTCACAATTTCTTCGTTGCCTCAGAGCAGATACAGGAATTTAAGACGGGAAGTGTTAACGTAAACATATTTTCCTGTGGCTACACAGCTACTGGGATCAAAGACAGTACAGAAGATCCAAGGCAGCAGGATGAAGATGGTTGAACACCCAGTAATTTAACTGGTTTACTAATATATACTCCTCAAGTTTTCATATTCACAAATCTTTATCTGATTTGAAGCACCACAAGAAGAAAAATCATTTCAATAAGCGGGACTGGGAAGGTTCAGGATTGGAGCTTAACAACAAATGCAAGCAAATGCCCCGGTCAGAGGGAGGTGGTGATAAGCAGGCTATTGTATGTAATGAACCCAGAGGCAGCTGCAGCAAGGCAGTACTGACATGCACTGGCAACATATCCATAAAAATCACAAACATACAACAGAAACAATGGATGTTTTGGACCTTGTTAGAAGAGACGAAAATCTCTTTCAGATAAAACACTGTAAATTATCTTTATTGATGTGCAAACAGAAAAGCCAACACTTTCAGAAGGATCACGTGTCAGATTTTCAGAACTCAGGTCTAATGAGGTGTCTCAATTGCCAGATACTTCATTTACTCTGGGGCAAGACTCCAATATCTAACATGCTAAATTATACTGAAGATTGGACCGTGCACATAAAACCCGCCCTTCCTCAGACTGTATCTGATCTCCATAAAGCTTCCATAAGAGACTGCCTTCCTTTTGTCAAGAGACTTCAATTCCCTGGGTGATTTCTAGGGTAGAAAAATCCAATCTACACAAGATGAAACACTATGAAAAATATTATTTACATGGTAGAAAGATTTCTTAGGGCAAATATATTTATCTATTACAGTTCTTCATGTTACATGGATTTATTTATTTTTTTAAGGGAAAACAGACTAATTACAGTTGATTAAAACAGGTACATCAGCTCATTCTTCCAGAAATTATCGAAATAATTATCATGACTTAAATAAAAAGCATTTTTCACTTTAGAGTAGAAAAAGAAATCGTAGATAACAATGGCTCAGAAGCAAGCTACACCTAACTCAAAGATGAAGGTAACTGTTGTTTATGTGCTCCTGTGTAAAACTCTTAAATAAAACAGTAGAAGAGCAAAAACACAGAATAATTTTAATTCAATGGAAAAAGGACATGGATCAAAAGTCCCTAATTTCTTCTGAGTAAACTCATGGCAAGATTTTCAGAGTGATTTCAACTTTTCGTAAAATAATTACACTTTAGATATAATAAAAAAGTCACATAAGTAACAGTATTAAATAAAGTTTTATTAAATATATTTTAAAAACGAAATTTGCCTCAGTCATTTGTTTTTGTTAAAAAAAAATCACCCCCCTATCCTTCAAGGGAAAGTTTTTCATTCTACTTGCCAATTGTAATCAATAGGTTTCATATCGTAATTCTCTAGAATGTATATGTTTGGGCCAACTGACCCTTCTTCCAAACAAAATGCAGTGTTTTTTAGAAAAGTCAATAATAAAATGAAATTGCACTGTTAGAACAAGTGCCCATAGTTCATTGCTTGCATAAATGCACAGAAAGTGCTGGTGACTACACTGAAGAATAGCATTTTTTAGCAGAGAATTTGTTCTATCAAATAGTGTGATTGTGCTCATTGTCTCTGGTAGTTTTCATGGAAATAAATAGGAGGCATTACTTTCGGAACAGCCTACACATTCAGATCTCCATCCACCACCTCATCTAACTTGCTTAAAAAACTAAGTTAACAGTTCATCATTCTCACTTGACAAGGAAGCTGTTCGCAGAAACATTTTAGCAGCACCTCGTGAGAAAAACAACAAAATCTAGGCACACTTCTATTAACACTACTGCTGGAAATCAAGTGTTGTAAAGGCAAGCACGTGTTTACACACCTAGAAGCCAGGTAACATTACCTGCGTGATATAACAGAAGTTTTGGAGTTATTTCTGGCAAAGACTCCAGTATCTACCGTGCTAAGTTGTTCTAAGCTGTGCTAAGTTCACATAAACACTCCCTGTAGAGAGCAGCTCTGCACAGATCACACACACAGCACAGAACACACTGGGTTTCTTGCCCTTAGCTACTCACAGAGCAGCACACAGGCTATAGGGCTTTCTTCAGCATCTGCTTTCTGTTGTTTGGTTTTCAATAAGGAATACTTATAAACTGCCCACCTCTTTGAGTGCAAACCCTGGAAAAGTCTTAGCATTTCTAGTCACAAATTTCTAAGCACACTATAGGTTTCTATTACCACTTTCTTCGCCCCCCCCCCCCCCCCCCCGCAAGGAATGCAAAAATGGAAACTTGTTTTTTCATTAGCAGTATCCTCCTCTCTACAATTGGCAGTTTTTCTTTTTAACTCCTGGCCCTGCTAGTTCATCAACAGCTCCAAGTATAAGTTTCAAATATCTTACATGCAGGAAAACACAGCTAACAGAGTCTAGAAATAAATAAGTCATAACATGCTAAAACTGAGAAATTCTCCCTAAAATGCAACAGAAATCCCCAGTGGAGGGAATCAAACAGTCCTCAGAGCATGTCTGCTCATTTCCAACTTCCACAATGCATACTAATCTCATTCCAAAGAAGAGTTTTTTCTTGAACTACTTTGTTTAACTTCTCTTATTAGGATATCCTAGAGCATGGGAATCTGCAGTTCCCAAGGGTGTATAAAAAGGGGGGATAGGAAGAATAAGAGAAGTTTCACTTTGTAAACCTCCTAACCTGGGTTTTATTTGCTAAAAATGGAAACCTGAGTCTGCCTTTGAGACTGTTATAAAAATATAACATAGCAGTTTTCCTTGACTCCCTTGTTCATTAAAGTTTTCCTTTGCCCCCACCTTCTTTAAGAAAACTGCCCTGCTGCAAAGGGCATTAGAAATAAGGATTATATTTCAACTGAAGACAGTGAGCAAAAAGCTTTCCTAATTACATTGCTGATTACTTGTACAGTCCTCCATTTGACAATACCAATTACAGTAAGAGAGAATGTCTTCATTACACTGAAGAGAGAAGAAAGTGTTCTGGTTCTTTTTCCTGCTTTAAAATTTATGGACTATGAACTGGACACAAACTCCACTTGAACTCTGAAAGGTTGGTTAAACTTCCTAAAAATACCAGTTTTACCCCTGCACAAATATCTGCACTGCATAATTCATGCTTCGTGTTCTTCCCAGTAGCTCCTTAACCTAGCAGGGACAAGCTAACCTCAAGCCTCAGCAGTAAATGTGTGCTACAGCCTTCATTACTGGTTCTAATTCAATGTCTGCTCTGTTGTATCTGTATTACACAGAAATCAACAAGAACTCATAATGATCCTGACACATCTGGCAATGCCAGCAGTGCAACACAGCTCAATATCATAAGAATGTTTAATCAGATTAAGAAAAAAAAAAACAGAAAAATGTAGAAAAGAAACTTCTGCAGCAAGCCCTGTCTGTAAAAGGTAACACCATACAGTGATTGTGCTAACAGCAGAACACTGAGGATTGCCTTCCATTAAATCACCTCAAAGTAGTTTAAATATTCATTTTTCAGCCACTTCTAATCCCACTTTCCAGCTGGGTGGCTCAGAAGGGTGATGATCAGTCCCGCCCCCTCCTGCTGGTGGTGGGGGATCTCAACTGCCTCCCATCTTGCAGCTCATCAGGTTCAGCTGGTTAGCACACACAGAGCTGGAGCAGCCAGCACAGTGGACCCCACTCATACCAGTACCATCCCAAGGCACTCCTCAATGTCTGGCTACATTGAGGTGTACTCTGGAAGATGAACAGGAGGCAAGAATAATTGTCTTTTGAGTACTTAGCGTGAAAAACAGGAAATAGCAGTCTTGTAGTACCAAGCACTGCTGCTCTGGTGCAAAACAGATCCAAACTGACAATACCATGTATTAAACAACAGTCATCAGCTTCATCACATTCATAAGGTGAAACTTCTGTGGTCCCACAGAGCATGCATTTTCTCTCCTTACAGTGAAAGCCCGTTGCTCTGCATCACAGAGACTGCTGCACTGAGACACACAGATCGTGCAGCAGGAGCCCACCAGGTCCTGCTACCCCCCACTCTCTGCCCACACTCCCTAAGGATGCCTGTTGCCAGTAGCTGCCTCATGCTAGCCAACTGCCACATGGTGCAAAGGAAACAGAAAGCACTCAACCTACGTACTCTAGTGTAACAGCAGTAAGACCAGTACAATGAGAAGGTGCTACAAAAGGACGGATGCTCACCAGCCTCTGAAGATCCAGGCTCACAGAAAGACTCCACAAAGGAGGAACCTCCAGCAAGAGATCCTTCCTCAGTGGCAGTCAGCCCTTAAATGATATCAAGGAGGAGTGAAGCTAGGCATTACCCCTTCTACTCACACAGGTGATTATCTTCACCTGTGCTTCCAAGGCTCACTGGGTCTTTTCTCCAGGTGTTCAATCAGCGGTTCAGGCCAAGACTCAGTAGTCCCCATACACTCTAGACTACCTAATTTAATTAATTCTAGCTTAAAAATCTTTGACTTCAACCAACAACAGATACACCCTTAAAGAAACTGCCACCTAATCGCACCATTCACATTTTTAACCACATCCTTTTCACACTTCACACTGGCTTATTTGACTATTTTAAGTTACAGAAAGCTGCCTTTTAACAACTGGAATAAAGTTAATGGTATTTCACAAATAATGACATATATGAGTAGTGGGACTCAGGTACAATTAAACTAGCTCATTACAGAGCACTGCAAGCTTGTTTACTGTAACTGCGTTAAGTAATTTTCCCCTTCTGCTTTAAAAATAAAAAGCCTCATTTACACCATTCCCAATGGCCCAATTTCAACCACAGCTTTTAAGGGCAAGGTTCTGAGGAAGAAAGCAAGAATTGTGCAAGTAGTCATACAACTCATTATAGGAATAAGCTGAGAAGTTTTCTAAGAAAGAAAAGGCACATTTCCACTGTAACCACTATCAAAAGAGCAAATAACAACATTACTGCAGAAAAGTACCATTCTGACTTCTCCTGAGTTGGGTCTGGATTTATTAAGAAAAGAAAACTCAAGTTCTACTGCACTCAGTATTCTTCAGGAGCTCAAAGCAGTGAGGCACAAGTATCCCAACCCTACAGTTGAGAAATATTTCCTCAAGTTACCCTTCATCATGTAGCATTATTATCTGTCTATATATATTATCCTTTTATGTAAGTATAAAAGCATATCATACATATTAGAAGATATGTACACACATAAGAACATCCAATTAGAAAGCAAGAAAAGGCAGTTTCATTTTCTAATCAAGAACTTCCAGAACAATCTACCTAGAGGAGTTGCTGGCCAGCCCTCTACTCACGAGCAAACCTCCCCAAGATCAGGTGTTATTTGTTGCCTCATCTATTTAAAGTATCCGCCTAAATGCAACTCTCCTCCCCACCCAGGTGAAACTCATAATAGCTGCAGCTGCTCTCACCCTCTTCTCACTTGTAAGGCAATGGGGAAGAAAGAAAAATATCTAAGTTAAAACATGAATTAAAACATGGGTGAATGATTAAAATGTATATAAAAAATGAAAGGAAGAACAAAGGTATGTTTCTCTTCTTTCACCTGCAGTCAGTGCTGCATAGTTCGACCTTGCAGAATGAAAAGAAGGATGGGTAAGACCTGGGAATATTTTGCAAAGTTTTGTGATTCTTACTGTACCTACACATATAATGTGTTCTTGGCATACATATATTGAACATCATTAACTATAATAACAAGCATATACACAAAGAAAATATTTTATATACCATACCCTATTCAGAAAAAGATAATCTAATACATTCAAAAGCTCTAACCATATTTGCCATTGCAGAGAAGGTAATTTTAGACTCTTTAGCTGCTAATCTGACTGGTTCTTCATGTTCTCTTCTTCAGCTAACTTCTGCACTGAGAAGCACCTTAAATTCTGTCCTACAGTTTTACATTGACATTTTATCAGTCAGTACCTTACAAATTTGTTCTAACTGTTTTGATCATGCTAAGCAACATCCCACACTTAAATTCTATGGCATTTCTCTGCCCATAGCCTGACTTAGCATGAACACTACTCCCCTGTTACACATTCTCTTCAGCCAACAAAGCAAGGAACTGAAATTTAATAGAATACCTGATCAGATTATTCACTGAGCTCTTTGTAGCACTGAGAATAGGAGCCTGGAAAGAAGCTGGAGCATCCATTACATTTTAAATATTTCAAAGGCATTCTACAATTTATCAAGCCTGAGAAGATTTGGATGTATTTTTCTGTTGCTTTTTGCCATTTCTTAATTCTAAAATCTACCTACACGTTATATAATACTCCTTTTGCAATAGACTAAAATATAACTGGAAATGTTTAATTTCATGAATAAATGTAGAGAATTCTAAAGTTCATTACTAAATACAGAATTCTCTGCTTCTCTACTGGACTCTTGAGGAACAAGCTTGCTAATGGATTGTACAAATTTGCTCTGTTTTCAGCACTTACCAACGTGATTTAAAATCCATAGCATTTCCTGTGAGAAAGAAAATGAACAAGTGCAGGATGAGACTTTATGGCTGTATGCTTTCAATTGAAATTTTCATTTCCTTTTCATTCTGACTTTTTCAAATATTTAAATAGTTTTATGGTAAAGATATACAGTATATGAATTAAATAGTAATGCAGTGCGTAGTTAGGATTTTGTTGGCTCTCATCTGAATGAGCTAGATAATTCAGATAATCATATTAACAACTTAAGTAGATATATTTTCATCAAAGCAACAATAAATAATCTATTTCATGTTGTGGTAGCCTGTATGTGAGCAGCTTGCAGCTTAATTGTATCATTTATTTTCATTTATTAACTGAATATAATCTAAGCTTATTCATTCCTACAATCCTTTTATTTCCTCTACTACGGTTTATTATATACAACATAAGAAGGCAGGTCTGAAGAAATATAGCCAACAGAGTTGAGTTCTGCATATGATAGACATTGCCATGAATTCCGAATTTACTTTCTCTGAGAATTCACTGATGGAAAATAGAGTCAGGAAGTCCACAAAAATCTGCCAATCCGTCATATAGGGAACATATTCCAAAACTACAGATATACAGTAACACAGAGCCCTAGGAGGTGAAGAATTCAATTTCTTAAAAACAGACTGATGCTAATGTAACGCTGAAGACGTTCATCAAAAAGTTAAAGTAAATAGGACTAAAAGAACATAATTTCTCTCCCAGGCAAATGACTCCAGGCTCAGTGGCAGCAGCCCCTACCGGTGAGAACACAGGCAGAAATCGCCCTACTGGATCACAGCCTTTTCTTTGTTCTGCTTTCAGCAGGGAAATGAGGTGCTGGGAATGTTCAGTGCTTTTGTGCCACAAGTGGGAGGTGGGAACGGCAGAATGAAGTGAAGCTTCGTGTCTGTTTTATGGACTCCTTGGAACTGCGTAGGGCTCTGCTGTCGGGCTCCCTCAGTCCCTCTAGACTGGTTGCTGGGAAGGACAATTCCAAGAGCCATGGAGGCTCAGGATTTCTCAACTCACTGCAGCACTGCTGGATGCCAAAGCAGTAATGCTACAAGAGTTCCTGTAAAGCCCCATCTCCCAGGCGATCAGAAATCTGGTTTCCATTACTACACGCCTTCAAGCCCTGTGCATTCCTCACCCCGCTCCTGGTGTCCTGTCTGCACAGCCGGGGCCAGGAAGCTCCTTACACAGCTCTAATGAGTTCAAGGCTGGAGCTCAGCCCAAGAGGGGTTGAGTGAAGCACAGCAAACTTTTGAACTGCATGTTTCTCATTGAAACTCACACCTGCTATTTGTTTAGCTATGGAAGATACCAACTGGATTCAAAGGGAATGAAAGCACTTTTCCTTTGAAGATTCTGGTGCAATTTATTTGGCTATTTCTGGCCAGTTCCTGAGGAACAAGATACATGTCTGAAGGATTTAAATAAGCTTGTTCCAATTTATATTGTTTTCCATTATGAAGTATGGCACACAATAAGGAGGATTTCCAATGTATTACTCTGGAAATGGAAACTGTCTACTCCACAAATGTCCCCAGTTGGGGGAGGCTGCTAGCAGTCCTGCCACTGGCACTGAAAGGATGGGGCCATCAGTGCTCCCAGAATATCCCACTGAAAAATTACCAGCCATGAATTCTGCCTGCTCTCATGGTGCCAGCAGCAGGGCTGGCTGAGGAGCTCTATGTCACTGCTAGCCCGAGAACTTCACCTGCACACTGTGCTTTCAGAGCACACAAAAAGATGTCACCAGTAAAAAGAAGAAAAATTCTAATTTTCTCGCAGATCAGAACTTCATAAGTATTTTCACTCTTCACATACAGCAACCTTCTGAATTCCTAAATTTTGTGCATTTGCAGCCTCTTAATGAAGAACAGAGAGCTGGATGGGAACAAAGTGCTTCCAACGTAGAAAATGCATACACCAGATATGTTCTTGTAAATGATTTCAAAAAGAGTGATAAAATTAACCAACAAAAGGCAAAAAAAAAAAAAAAGAAAAGAAAAGAAGTTTGCCCTGCAGTGTTTTTAAATGCCTCCGACAGCAACATTGACAGATATGTACTTTGAGTTTCCACTCTTCTTGCAACAGGAGTGTATGAGCGTGGAAGGCTTTTTTTTTTTTTTCAAAACAGAACCAAAGCCAGTGATGCGAGCACATATATAAATAAGCATAGCATCAAAACAATTTTTTTTAGAAAAAATAAAAATAAAACAACAAAACATAAAACCTGAAACAAAATAAAAATGAAATAAAGCAATGGGCATCTTCAAAGACCTAACAGTAATTTTGGATGCAGACTTCAAGCGCTTCCCCCGGGAAGCCAGCACAAAAAGAATCCCTGCAGCTCTGCAGCATGTCCCATTGACAAAGGTAGCACTTCAGCAGGAAAATCTCTCATGTTTATAATATAAGTAGGTCAGAGAGGCACACATTTTACTAACTTCCCTCTGTGCATTTAAAATGATCTTCCATTAGCGTTTTGGGAGGCTTTCTCTAATTTGAAAATAACTTTTATTATATTTGACATCCATAATCACAGAAATCTCTTTCCTAGGCTTAAGTACTGATATATGGTTAAATTTCTGTAGAAGATAAACTGATAAAAGCAGAGGAAATGAATTTTTGCAAATTCCGTTTTCACAAATCTCACTGCTGATGGAAATGAGAAATCAGTAGTGTTTTTTCTCACATATGAATGTCAAAGGATAAGAAGTTTAGAGCATTCTGTTTGGAGTCAACTGCAGACTGCACACTGTAATTCCTTTCATTAATTGTTTTGTTGTGAAATTCACGCCAAGAAAGTTCTTTATCAGTTCCTTCCACTGTAATTTGGTGCCATACCTACTCAGTATTCGATATTTTTTTTAATTTTTCTTTTGTCTGTATGAAGTTATTTCTAATTTATTGCTGCATATCGTTTGCAATAGGATCCTTCATGTTTTCTTTACTAACTCCTGACACCTGGTTTTCATTATTTTTAAGACAGACAAGGACACTAAGGGCATTCACTGCACACATTGTAAAAACAACACTTTAAAAGGATGGCGGACATATGCATATAAACAGAAACAAAAAGCCTCTTATGTTCCTGAAAACCTGAGAGTTCATTAGAGCTGGAGCAGCATTCTGATATAATATGGAAGAAGCTTTGTGTTTCAACAGTTTAACACTGCAAGTCATGCATACAGAACAGCCTCACAGTGACCAGGAGGTCAGTGAGAGTGAGCAGCCCCCAGCAGCTGGGAGCCACGACTAAGCACAGGCTGCTGGACACCCCACTGGAGTTGGTGGGAGTACTCAATCCATGTGAGACAGGAAGGTGAAAGTTTTAAAAGCTTGAAAGTATTTCCAAAAAATATTGGGATCAGTAAGCTTTTGATGTATTCACAATAATGGTCCTATGTTCAGTCCAAAGAATTTAGCTGAGCCTATACAAGGAAAGTAAAATTCCAGCACAGAAAGAGATGTTAAGTCAAATATACAAAAGATCTTTCATCTCTAAAAATTTTTCCATTTTTATACGACATCTCTTTTCTACATTTTAAAGCACTTTGTATTTAATCCTGGGCTCCTTTTAATTTGTTGGCATTTTCAAATTGGTGAGAGTACCATGCATCACTGTCAGTCATCTTGTGAGGCAACACAACTCAATCTCAATTGTAAAACTAAGTAATGCCAGGTGGCATGCAATAACTTAATGAATCTGTGTGCTTTCTGTCTGGCAACAATAAACAAAGAAGACTGTCATGGACAGATAGAACACTGAAAAATTGAAGGCATCTAATAAAGTGCTATAGACTTTGAGGAATCATTATAACAACATATACTGTAGCAATAAATCATACATTGCTCTCATACATAAAACTCTATTTAACCTCAAGAAGTAACGTGAAACACAGTTTTGTATATAATTCTGAACTTACAGAATTGTATTTTCAGCTGTATATTTACACTTGGTCACAACATACTGTTGCTTGATGAATATCTTTTACATTTTGCTGACCTCACCCTGGAACTGCTTGTCTAGGTACTAACAGCAACAAAAGAGATGATTTCAATGTTGTTTCTTTTCTGTTTTTAGTACTTTCTGAATAACTCAAACTAAGTTAAGATTACTAACGTTAAGACTCTGCTTTTCTTTAGGAAAGTCCTTGAGGGAAGTCTTGAAGAAGGCAAAGTAATACATGATTCAAAATATAAGAGCATACAGGATTTGACAGAGTTTGATCCATCACTTTTTTACTTTCTCTGATCGTAGTTCTACCCATTCCTCATCACGTGTTGAGCTCCTATTATTATAACTTACTGTCACATTCTGGGAATCTTGATCTCATTTCATAAGCACTACAGCACCAATGTAATATCACTTGTGTTAATTTTCACTTCACTAGTCAGACGCTACCTAAAACATATGGTCAGTTTTTTTCCACAATGGCAATAATCAAAGGAAATACAATTTGTAATTCTCATTTAGGTACTTAAGAACTTGAAAGCGTGTTTAACTTCAAAGTTGATTAGTAGGCCCATTGACTTCAGTGAGTGACTGAAAAATCAAACTGGCTATATCAAGGATCAGGTTTTAGAAGCCAATTTTCAAACTACTGTTCTTCAGAGAGTAATAGACTTGTATTAAAATGGCAATTTGGACAACAGCCAAAGCCTCAGCTATAGTACGTTCCATGCAAACGTTCCTTTATGCAAATCTCCAATAGCTACAACACAAGGATGCAAATTTACATTATCAGCCAAGAAATGCTAGATGACTTAAGAGTTAAACCATTACTGTGTTATCCAGGATGCTTCCCTTAAAATTCTTAAAGCAGGTGACTTTTGAGAATCGACATGACATACTAATATTATACAGAAGCTGTATATTTTATTACTTTTGTTATTTTATTATTCTATTGTCAAGGTAAAACTTGAAAGAGAACTAGGTGCATTCTACAAACAAACTGAAAACCAAAATTCATTATGGAACTAGGAGTGACTGAACAATTTATTCATTGAATTTTACCCTTTTCCCTCAAACTAACTATTCACAAAGAGATTTTAATATCAAGATAGCCTGTATTATTCATATTGTACAGTGAATCATTTATAAAAACTTATTTCAGCAGAAGTTTTTTAACAGCACCATTGCTATGTAAATGTTCATTTCATTGCAAAGTTTACATGGCTTTTTAGACTTACTAATTGGCTGCTTGAAAATTTTAGGGAAGTAAGGAAATAGAAAAAAGGAAAAATGCTGGAAAAGCTTTGTATGAATCTTGAATTTTCACCAAAAAAAAACCCAAAATATTTCATAATCAGCTGTCAAATTTTTACCATTGTGTGCATATGAAAGTTTTATGAAAAAAATTCTCACATATACTTCAGCAACTGTGGTCTATGTTTGAGTACAGAAAGCTGACAGAAGTTAGAACTGATGGTTAGTCCCAGGTTCCAGGAGATCCAGGAGGATCACCCCTTTCCTATCCCAAAAGACAGGGCACATCACTTTACAAACTGAGGGCTGCATCTTGAACTTTTCCTTCACAGAGAAATTAATGTCAGCATTTCCATGGGCTACTGTTTTGACTCCAGCTCATAGTGGCGATAGCACATCTCATCCCCATTATTGACACATCCAGGAAACTGTCACCATCAGCCTTGAATTGGTTTAGTAGGTCCAGACATGATGCTCTGTCTGTTCCTGTGTGAGCATTCATGGGACCTCCCCACCACGAAGTGCAAACTTCGCGATATTCCAACATACAATACAACACTTTAGTTCAGAACTTCTCGAAAGGACAGTACACACATTAAAAAACAAAACTGAAGTAAAAGGAATAGCAAAGAGATTGTAATAAAGAGAAATAGTAGAATAATTATTTTAACATAATTAATTTCCCAAGATAGCAAACAAATGAATGAGGAAACAGTAAATGTGGCACCACTTTAAATAGAATGTCGAAAAAGTTCTATACTGTGTGAATAAAACAAAACAAAAATAGTGGCTTTATGATAACAAAAAGACTTTGACTTCTTATAAAAACTTAAACTCCTACATGCAGAATTCACCTCCATCACACAAATGCATCCACTCACACTGAGTTGAGTGAAGAAAGAATCCTATTTCAGATCTCTACTTATCCAGCCAAGCTACAGAGAACCCATGACAACACGTCTCCAAATTAAAATGGAATTATGCAGATTAAATCCTTCCTTTCAAAACGAGATGACATAAAAGTACCAAAAGGCAAAAGGTTAAAATAAATCTGTAGGCTAAGGATGGCTCCAATGGCTGAAACCTGCAGTGCAGAGACCTCTGCTCCAATCCAGGAATACTAACTTCAAAAGTAGGAGTTTTACGAGCTTTGGGAGGCTGCATTTTTTTTAAGATGCTGAAAACATTTTGACCTTAAAATCCAGAGTAAATCTGGGTTCCTACACCATTGTTAAAGGAGACAGGATACAACATTCAACGTATCTCAATTTCTGCAGCAAATAAGATTATTCCTGAGAGAGAAAGCTCAAGAATACAGTATATCCAGGTTCTATGTATGCTAGAAAAACAATCAAATGAGAGAGGTATAGCCACTTACTGCTTTACTCCATAAAAAGTAAAGAATTTGGTACATTTTCACAGGAATCAGATTTAGAACAAACCAAAGCAGCTTTATGTTTAGAAAGATTCTGTATTCAACAGTTTGACAATTCCAAATAACAAAGAAATCTTTTATGTCGTATGTTTCTGAATTTGTGTATGACAATGACCCATATGGTATACAACATTGTGCCTCAAGATCTAGATTTAGCTAAGAAAGCTACCACAAATATTTATGCATTTTTCTTAGGGCAGAAAGGTAAAATATACTCTTAAAAAAAATAAAAATCCAACAACACTATATAAAGCAATACATGCTGATGGGTGGAATAACATAAAACTGAGCCTTCACAAGAGAGATGCTCAGTGCAGACATTTTCTTCTACAGACACTCAAAAATATCTGTTTGTTTTGCAGTTTTCTTTTCCCAGAACAAAATATTTCAGAGATGTTTGTGTTGGTTTCTAAATAACCGACAAAGTCCAGGCCTTGAAGGCTTCCAAAAGGAACAGCAAAGTTTGTCAGCAATATTAATGTTTGGTTTCTGTTCTAAATACTTTTTTGTGTGTGTTCTAAAACAACATTTCAAGAGAAAGACTACAATGCTTGTGGTTTATTTTTTTTAAATTGTGTTTTAATACCAGATTCTTTTAGCATTAGAGTAAGATCAGACACAATCTAAGAAAATACCCGGCCTGCTCCAGAATCAGACAGAACTATGACAATAATTGCAGTCATTTGATGATAATCTACTTTTAATCTCTTATATAAAAGAAAATATGGAGTGTTTCATATTCATAAGCACTATTAAAACAAAAACCAGTCAACCAACATCCTAAAAACATATAATGCATGTAACTGTACAACCTATATATCTTAAGGATTTCTGATGGGGGTCAGAGACTGCACTGAACTCTGAGAGACGAGGCCAGCCTGTAATGACTGCATTAGGGTTCTGTTAGCCCTTGCTATTGTCATTTCTGATTTTTATGGCTATGATTCAGCAGAGAAAACTTACAAGATGTTAGATGGACAAAGAGCAAGGAGAAAACAAAATGACTTGGTAAGCGTACAGATTGTACATAATTTCTCTCTCAAAAAAAGGGAGAAAAGTCAGTTATGAACAATTAACTATTTCCTACAACATGGGACTACTCATGGAAATGGTAGGAAAGTATCAATTTATCAAAAGAAAAATTTTCCATAGACATGTACTGATTGCAATAAAAATCTCCACAGAGAAAATTTTCCAGAATTTTCACCAAAATAAGAGATGGTTACTTCAATTTCATGTAGTTAAAATACTTTTAGTGAGAAACTGAAAGAGACAAATTGGAGATGGCTCAATTCCAGCTCTGAGCATAGATCTGCATCCCAAGGAAGCACTTCTGTAAGTCTGACTGACTCCAGCAGTACTTGTTCTAACAAATACTAGAGACAGTCAACCAGGAACTCAACACTGAACTTATTAGCTTGTTATTCTACTCAATATGGATACATATGATTCATTCAGAAATACTTACCGTTGCACTGTCTAAAGCCCAGAATACTCCTTTATGTTTCAAAAATACATTTCTTTACAAATTTTGATAACACTTCTTTCTGGTCTCAGGTATTTAACCAACACAGGAGTAACTCTGAGATGCACAATTAAATTGGCTGATAGAGTCCTACCTTCATTTCAGTACTGAAGTTGAAACAAACATAGTATATTACAGTAAAATGGTAAGTACATGTCATATTTTCATTGTGGTTTTTTATTTTTATTTTTATTTTAGTAATGATGCTATGAAAAGAAAGCATCCTAAATCCAGTTTTGAAGCATATTCTAGATTGTCAGAGACACGTTACTGATGGAATCATGCTCCTTCATCAGGAGGGAAAACCGTCTTTTCACTAGCATAATACACAAAGAGAAGCAGCATGAATATGCTGATTAGATCTACAGAAACAACTATAGCTGTGATAACTGCATAAAGGGAAAAAACAAGAATGCAAATGCTTTCAGCATATGAATTCTCAGTAAAAAGGGTCTAAATATCTCAGGTTCTTAAGTTACTAATTTAAGAGTTGAATTGTAAAGCATACAGGATGCAAGAACAGATATGCAAGCTCAATTCAAAGGTTCATCTGCCCCAGTAACTTATCTGTATAATTAGCAAGAGCAAGTATTCAGAGAATCACACAGGGTCAGAATGAGCACACTCTGATCCCTTCCCAGTATCCAAAAAGTTGTGTTTTAGAAAATATCTAGGGGGAAAAAAAAAAAAAAGTATTTTCTCTGTATTTATTAAGCCACAATGGATTTGTCTACAGTGAATCTGTCTCAAACCTAGTTAAGTTTTTAGCATCCCATATATCCTGTGGCAAAAAGTTCTGCACATCTTAACTACACCTGGCATGAACAAGTTGCTCTAATCCTTTTCTAACTTAAGCACTTTTTTCCTACTTTCTGTTCATAAAAAAACACTGGACAACCAACCTCCATACCATGCAACCCACAGGTCATATTCACATTCGCCTCCCCAACTCCCAGTCATCTATTCTCACAAGCCTACTTAATAGTTCACAGTCCGTAAGCCATCTCATGCTTTTGATCATCCCTCTTGCCTTTTCCTGATCCTTCTCCAATTCCGTGCTCTTTTTTTTTTTTTTTGATGTGGCAGAAACACATGCACTATTCAACATGCATCACAGACTCATACAGCTGTATCATGAGGCTCCCCTGTATCATTCTCTGTTCCTTTCTTAATACTTCCTAATGTCCTCTTTGCCTTGTACTGTGAATTGAGCTAACATCGTTTTAGAGAAAATTTGCAGCTTAGTTTTCCTGGAACTAATGTGTTACTATGTGGTATCAGTCAATGTTATCCATTCATTCCTTCATATGTGCAAGTTTTACTTTTGTTAATCACATTATATTTATCGGCATTTAATTCTGGGTGCTATTTCAAAGCCAAGTCATTGAAGAACGTATAAGGACTGTATGGAACTCTTCGAACTTTACAACTACCTTAAACACAGGAAAGATGAGGACGTTCACAAGGGAAAAAAAAAAAAAGAGTAAAGCCAGTTTAAGGTGCATGGAGATATAGGGAGAAATGTCTCATTTTGTTTGCATTTCTTATAATTGTTCTTGCATTTGTTAGGGAAAAAAAAATTATATTTTCACAGAGGATTAATGCAGTTTATTGAATCATCTTGGGGAAGGGTGGGTTTTTTCCCCTTAGGTTTACGACGATCACCTATTTTCAGTTTTTTGTCCTTGTAGCAGCTACTGTTAAGTAATTTATGATTAAAAACAAAGCAAAACAAAAACCTGTCACACGCCCCTTTAGATTAGGGATTATCACCCTGAAGCACCAAGCATTTCTCAGTGTTAACTCCAAACCAGTTTTAAGAACAGCTTAATAAGAGATAGCAGAAAATTGCAGGACACTTATAAAGGATGACGAACGTCATGCTTGCGAGAGATTTTTTTCAACAAAATTGGTAAATTAAATAAGAATAAACAACAAATATGTACTGGTTGTAATAACTGCTACAGTAGCAGTGTTTCAAAAACACAAATCTAAGGATATTTTAAATACATTTCCATTTATCTTCACCACAGAACTAGGGTCATAAACTTAACATTCTCCCAGCACCAAAGCAGCTCTCTTGGATTCACATGGGAAACTTTTCATTGGACTAATGAAAGTCAACTTCAAGATCAGCCATGTACTGTATAACAAACATTCCATTTTCTTTTCCATAGGAGGAATGCTATCAAATACCACATTGCAATAAATTCAAAATCTACCTTCCTACCCAGTTACTAACGTTTCATACATTATATTATTTGAGCCAACACAATGCAATGAAAGGATATTAACGTCGTTACATGGCTAATTAAGTAAGCCATGTCTGCCAACAGCACGGCTAGGGAGCACTGACATCACATGGCTCATGTCAAGGGAAGACTTGTAGAGAACTCTCCTGAGGTGTGTTTGGATGTATTCCCCAAGACTGTATCTGACATTTTCCCAGATATGCTTTATTTAATGAAATATCTCCTATATAGTCAAGCATGTAAGAATGTTGATGCAGTCAGAGGAAGAGAAAATGAGGAATTTTTTTTACAGCAGAATTTCTCCAGAAGCAAATAAAATATGGAGTTATCTTCAGTGAGAGAGGACAATTCTGCTTTAATTATGCAGACAAATTAAACTTCTCTATCTAAAATTGAGATAATTGTGTCTTGCAGCATATCTTCTCACTGAAGTTTTCAGACAGGAAAAACACGACCGATTTCCAGGTAGCTAAGTGTATTTGGACTAAACAGACTAGTATATTCTGCAATCTTAAATGTACTACAGAGATGGAAAGCGAAGAGTCAAAACCACTTGTTAACAATCTGACATCAATGTAACTGTTTAAGAAGATAATAATGACAGATGTTTTCATTAGTTAATCTAGTTAAACATACCAAGGACATTTTATGCAAGATTTTGTTGCTGAAAACCAAAAAGAAGTTTGACTGACAACCTCTCACTAAACTAAGCAGGTAAGAAGGCAAAAAAAAAAAAAAAATGCAGCATCTGCAGGCAATAAATTGACTGATAAAAAAGAAAGAAAAAAAATCTCAAAATCAAATAAAGCAGTCCAGAGACAAACTGTATGTCCTTAACACTGCCCCTTAATAGGAAATAATTTTTAAGCTAGCCAAGTGTAAGGTATAGTCTCCTTTTGTTCCAGAACTGTAGCTAAAGCAGAACAGTCTTTCCCATTTGCAGCAGTCTGTAACTGCTCTTAAACACACACTGTAAAGCACTCAATTATTGTGCACACTGTATGAACCCAGGTCACAGGAGAGACAGGAAGCTCAGCAGGCCTGCTCCTTACCAAGAGGGGAATTACAGAATATATGCTGCACCTGGGGCTTTTGCCCCAAATGCTGTCACATTGGCTCAAGCTGAGGCACCAGTAGTGGTTTATTATTCCCTTTCTGCACCAAGTAGAAAGATGAGCAGCCCAGCTATTCAGGAGAATCTTCCAGGAGGGAGACAATGCTATTCCCTCCCATAAGAAAAGTAAAAAAGAACTCAACATAAAATCCACATCTTATCAAGATGTCAGTACCAACTGTACAGATACTAAAGCATAGGACAAAGGAATTTTGATTGTTTTTAAAATGTGTGCACGCATATATGAATGTACATATGAACATTACAAGTATATGCACACAGAAGTACATGTATTAAGTACAATATGCAAATCATCTGTCCACAGGTCTTTAGAAATTTGTAGAGCAATCAAAAATTACACACATATTGTCTATCCAGTTTTTTTTTTTTTTAAGTAATTTTATTCTATGTAGATTTTGCTTTTTCCTGTGAGAAAAACAGAAATAAAGTTACAGTAAAGTTACAGCTGGGACTGTACCATCAAGCACACTGGGCCATTAGAGTACAAATCAGCCAATTAAGAATAGTCTAACAGTTACTGAAATGATCACAATCTTAACAGTACAGTGAGAATAGATAAATTTTGTACCATTTTCTGTCCTCATTAAACTATTCATTAATCAGTCATACTTTCGTGATCTTTTACAATAAAAAGTCATCACTATTCTAATTAGTAATATATAGTATTAACTGTGACACTACTTCAGGTATGTTTTACAATTCAATTGTTCCACATTATGATAATCAGAATGCACAAGTGCTCTTCTTTGCCAAGAAATCACTATCAGTTTAATCACTCTGAAGCTACAGAACATCACTTCAGTCCATTGAAAAATATCTGTCTCGACACTAAGTGTAGTTTGGAAAAGGTACCAGAGATACCCAAATCACTGTAAACAGTGAAGCAGCACCGTTTACAGCAGCTGGGAAAAGAGCTAACAGTAATTCTAGTTCATATATCAAATCTATATCAAGTACACTAACACATTCTTGTAAGCATTCAAAGCAACTCACCTTAACATTTTCGTGAACATCTTCTGAGGAGTAAACTGCTTAAAATATTCATATCATCCAAATTGCTTTTAATAGGTTCATACCTAGTTTCAAGAGCTTGCCAGAATATTAGTCATGCACAAAGTTTTGGGGGTTAATTAGGCTGATCATTAGCTATTCTACATGATCTGTAGACACAGATTTGCTTCTCAGTTGCTTCAGCAGTTACCAAGTGTGTGTTCCGAATGCTAAGGTGTCTAGATAAGAGCTGCAATTAATGGGACAGATTTGTACTGCAACACTTCACTGATACCTACTCTATGATCTATCAACTCCATCAGCTAATAGTAACACAGACAAATTATAACTGTATGAGTTGTGTGTGTAGCATCTGGCGGGCAATCTTATCTCTTACTGTTTCATCATATGCACTGATGTTAAATCTGTCTAATAATCAGACCATTCCCTATCTTTTTTTTTCATTAGTTACACTCAGTGATGTAGCTAATGCATATAAAAGTAAACTGCTGCCTACTGGTAGCTTCAGTAGTAGTCTAACACACATCTAAGACCACTTCTTATGTGGCTGGAGTCTTTCTCCTTCGTATCAGGATTTAGGCCATCAGCCCAGGATTCCCAGAGAAACTCTCCAGAAAAAGCATAGTAAAGAATGACACATCCTGAAAGCACTAGATCATATAGATGGGAATATGTCAGTCTTATGTGGTGCACATAGGTTTTCCAGTAATCCTAGGCAGAAATTCAGGAGCTTTCTTTAGTGCATAATGAGCAGTGTTCTATCTGTATGCCAGTACAGATAGTATGTCTTGCACATGTGACAGCTGTCACATCAGCACGTCAATGCTTTCAAACACTCCTGAATTGAGGCTGATGAAAACCTGAATTGTGTGTTGAAGACAGTACCACTACTCACCGGTGAGCAGAGACTGGGAATGCAGACTCCAGACTACTTTAAACTCTTTACAGAAGAAAAAAAACAACACAGTTGTTGTTAATCCATGTCTGCTCATTCAGTGCCACTCTGCTACCAACTCAGCTGAGCTTTCAGAGAAACAGGAAGGAGACTGAACATTCTTGGTCACAAATAGTGAAAGGAACATATTGTTTTCCCAGCTACCACTTCTCTGACACAAGTCCTCATCTCCCTCCCTGCTCCAACACCACATGGACTTTCTGGGTGGACTCCCAGCATTCATCAGCCCTTGCCTTTCAGGATTGCCCAGGTCAGTGGTCTCATTTGTATCCACTTCTTCAGATACTGATAACTTTACCCATAATCCTGACTTTAACTGACAGTTCTTAAATGTACTTTATCTTGTCTCAGGAGTCCAAATTTTGTTGAGAATAAATAGCTATCTTCAAAGAATCAGCAAAGGAGGTACAAGCCAAAAGTAATCAGGGAGACAATAACAATGCTGACTGCAGCAATTGCTGTAAAGTCAGGAAGAACTCAGGACCCCAAGAGATTATCTGACTGCAATCCTACAGTCACAGAATATCCCGAGCTGGAAGGGACCCACAAGGATCACTGAGTCCTTTTTCAGACTCCACGAAGGATCATCCAATATTCAAACCCTCAATCTAAGAGCACTGTCCGAACATTTCCTGGACTCCAGCAGCCTTGGTGCCATGACCACCACCCTGGGAAGCTTGTGCCAGTGCACAAGTAACTGCAAATAAGAACAACTTGTACATATGCATACGTGTTTCTATCATGTGATTTCCTCAACACAATTGCAAATACACATTACGGGAAAGACAGAATTACTTGATTTTGCTTTGCTGGCAATCAAACTAGATTTTAAAATGTCAGAGTTAAAAAAACAAACCAGATGCTCGTGAGCTGGATGGTGCATACGTAAGTAGTACATCTTTTCCCCCGGTCAGGCTTAACTGAAAAGTGATTACGTTTTTGTTGCCATCATAAGGTCTCTCCTACTTAAAGAAAATGGTTGACTTCAGTAGCCTGTAAATGAAACTAGCAATTTTCTAGAGAATGAAGCCATAAATGTGACAACTCTCTCTTCATCTGAAAATCTTATTGAAATAAAATAGAAAGAGGTAATTTTGAGATCTCTAACAAGACACCACTTGCTAAATAAAGAAGTTAAGCTTGCATAAAATACAGTGCTTCTTTCTCAGAAACTGTTGTATTTGAGGACTGATATTCCATTTCACATCCTTCTTAATAGCATGATGATGAGTTAAGAAGCAAAATATTTCTTTACTGATAAATAATGTTAAGAAATTTTCAGAACTACTTTTAACTACCAAAACTGCACCTGGGACGTCACACTATGTAACTTTCAAGTAATGCAATCAGAATTAAATCTGTGTGGACTCAGGATATCAACTGTTATACTTAATTCTTCAGTCAGACATCCTCCAAACAACATTTCTTTTTAAGCTGAAAAAAAAACCAACCAAACAACCAAACCAACACCCCATGATTACAAAGCTATTTTCACAATTCATGGACATTTGATGTTACAGTCAATTTTCTATGCCGGGAAGCTTCATTCAGCATGTAGCATCCAGAGAGGTTTTTGTAGCAATATTTTTTGTATTTGCAGTGTAGATAAAACTGACAAAAAAAGTAACCAAGAGGAGATGTGGACTGTGCACACACTTTTCACTTCATGATATTTTCAGACTGGCAATTTTTTCCAAGCTGAGCAACAGTTGTTAGCAGATTAATTGGTGAGTGAAATTCCTGTTCCCTCTTGCATTTCATTATACAAGGGAAACAATAATGGATGCTCTGGTTTACTTTCAGATAGAAATTAAGAACATAAACATATCTAACGATGAAGATGCTCTCCATGCTAGAGCCTCCTCATGATGTTAATGTTTCCTGATGACTCTACCTAGTATCCTGCTGCATCCTCTCTTCTTCCATAATACCCAACACCCACAGTGCTATCATCCTCACAACATGACTCCAACTCCTCATGTCTACTTCTTAAAGGACACTAAAACTTTGTTAAAGGTTGTATATAAAAATCTTAATAAACATAATAGAAAAGCAACTTCCCACAATTGACAGGGTACACAGGCTTTAAGTATGTATTCTTTCTTAACTGCCTTTTGTGATTTACAGAGTTTTTCCATTTAAATTTTAATTCCTCCTGTCCCCTTTCTGGGGCAGTTTTGAAGAGTATCATATTCTCATTATTTATTATAAAAGGAAAATTACATGAAATCTTGATGAATTTCAGATGCTGCAATCCTTTTGCTTCACATATAATCATTCTAATGAAAATAATGTAAAATGGTAATCATTATACATTAATACTAGCTTTCTGCACTGATATAAGCTACTATATCCCACTATAAGCAATCAGGACTGGCTGAAGTTACCATTACTGTGACTGCTAACTAAAGTTATCAGTTTGTTGGAACCAAAACCCACAATTTTAAAGAAGAAAGGGAAGAAATGACATCATGCCATGCATGAATCAGCTTTTTATGAGACATTCTAGTATTCAGTGATTTATCATTCTGCAAGAGGCATGTTCTCATAAGCTAGTTACAAAATCCTCTTTAAAAGTGCTCTGATTCAAAACACTTATGCACATATAAGTTAAAAGACTGCAATTTAAAAACATACAAAGTGATAACAGCAGGCATTATCAGATTCTGTTAAAAATAAAAATAAAAATAAATAAAAAAAGAACAAAGAAGAAAACCATAGCACTCGCAGTCTCAGGTCGGCACATGCTCAGATCTATGATCTCCCTGATACTCCTTGGCTTCCTGACCTGCTTTCATGACTTGGGTCACTGCAAGGCCTTGAAAACTGTCCAATTTCTTCATTGTTTCAGTACAAAGTTACTGAGACACTGTTACTCACTCCACATAAATCAACCGAAGGCACTCCTTGACAGAAGCTCTGATCATCTTGTCTTCTACAATAATTTTTATAAGCACTACCTGTACCTGTGGGCAAGTGAATGCATATGGCTCTACTCAGATGCCCTATTTATTGCTTATTGTACTTCGCCTAGAGAACATGAGCTTGCTGCACTTCTTGCTTCCTTGTCCTTACTGTATAAAAGGATGAACTTTCTATATCTGACACATGCATGCTCTGCCAGAATGAAAAATCTGCAGTGGCAGGCCAAATACCTTTGCCAAGGATAAATAAAAAAGTTGGTTATACTCCTGCCACATCTGAGAGTTGCTGGAAAAGACATCACTTCTACCCATTTCACACCCCTTCGTTAAAATTCTGTAGCCTCCCTCAGCACCCCTCCTCATCTCAGAAACATCAGCAGCTACACAAAGTTAAATAGTTATTCTTTGTTGATGGCTTTTTTTTTTCCTCTGAAGTTTTTGATGGTTATGTGGTCAACAGTCAGCACAGCAAGACTTTGGAAAGCTACACTTCTGTCTCACAAGTAACAAACGCAGGCCTTCACCTTGGCTCGACTTTTCTTTGATGCACAGCTTACATTTCTGCTTTAAGATCATATGAATTTGAAGGAAGAAACACAGCTTCTTCATCGTTTCAAAGCTGGCAGAATGTGCTCTGAATACTGAGTTCACTGCTAGCGGTAGCCACCGCTGCTACGTGGGGCAAAAGTGGAAACCACTTAGCTCATTTGGGCAGTACTAGGATTGGAAAGAAACCTATACTAATATGAATAATGCTTTTCCATATTTAAAGCACTGCACTTGTGTTTCATGAGCCATCATTAGCAGTTACAGAAATGACATGGGACTACAAGACACTTTACAGCCCCAGTGCACTTTGTATCAAACAGATGCATAGGCAAAAGTAGTTCCCGATTTAAACAGCATAAGTATTTTCCGCAGCCAAGCAGGGATCCATGGGTTGGATGACGTTTCACTGAAAATACTTGTCTCACAACACAGCAGATATAAACATATGTTGTTTGTCTACAGCTAATTTATACTTTCACTTCTGTAATGTTCTTGGTTCCCACTGGGGTAGGAGCAGCAGGGGAAAAGTTAAATCATAATCACATGAGTAGATTATCAGTGACACCTAAAAACAGTTGCAAACTGCCTTATCATTGCAATTAGAATGAGAACTCAGCTGGTTTATGTCTGCATTAGTCAAGCAGTACCAATCAGTAAATTATTACAGAGGCAAACACCATAAATCTTCATTGACTAACAACAATGAGGAATTTCCTTTGCCTACCTCTATGTGTTCCTTACCTTGCACTTCACATACCCCTGTGACAGGAAGCACAACACTGCATCAGCTGCAAAGCACATCCTGTGCTTGCCTCCTTCCTGCTCTTTGGAAATCCATCATCCTGTTGTTACCTCTTTTAATGTTTACATCCAGATAAAACCCAACGTATGTGCAAAAGATTAATAGTAATTCTTTCCAAGTAATGCCTAACGCCTTTGGAGTGCTGATCAATACAGCTTATCCACAGAGACTGAAAAGCAATGTTCTAATATGTTACAGGAAGACAGTAAAACACTACTAATCCAGGTTCAGTTGCCCGCCATTCGAAAAACACACACCATGTGATAAGAAGAACAACTACCCAGATTTAACACAGCTTAACACCAGCTCTTAGTGCATTTTTAGCAACATTCAGTGGTAAAGTCTCTGGTGGGAATTTGTTCAGACTTCTCAGATTAGTTCTGGGCAGCATCAATTTAGATACTGTTGTATCAGAGAATTTATCAGAATGTATAGTGTTGAAGTGATAGTCTTTTACTCACAGAGCAGCTGATAATATAATATTTAATTAAAAAAAAAAAAAAAACTATACAATTCATAGGGTTAGGCTTGTTTACCAAATACATATTTTCAAAGGCCCATACTAGGGACATGTAATTCCCAACACTCTTACTATAGCCTGATACATAATGTATAAGGTTATAGAAAATGTGTATTCATGAGACTTGTTTGGCTTTTGTCAAAAAGGAACTGTGAAAAATTATGATGGAACAATTTTCATTTCTGACACATTGTTTTTATAGTTCATTCATGACTGGGAATTGTGGGGTTTAGAATCTTGCCTGCTGCAGATGTCACTGAGAGGAGAGGAGCTACAGAGCTTCTTATTTGCTGCTTTGTTGCTGACAGTGACAGGAGACCTAAAGGAAATACTTCTCTTGACATTAAACATGATGAGTAAATCCCTAGGCTACTCTCCGACTTCACTGCATTAGAAAAGCCACGGAGCAAGGCATTTGGGAGCACACAAAAACAAGTATGTTTTATAACCAGAACTGGCCTGTGGCAAGAAAGTTGGAGTTTCGATACAGGACCGTGGGATTGTTTATAACAATAAAAAATGAAAATCTAGGTAAAGTTTCATAAATCTTAGTAAACTTGGCAGACAAGAAATATTTTGCTTTAGGATAAAACTTATGTTTAATTGCTTTCAATATGCACATTGACTCTTTTGACGATATTTCACAGATTCCATAGTCCAGGCATTTTTTTTCTGAGGTTGTAACTGCCAGTGTGACAAATTCAGTGCCAATTAGGGGAGCCAGACTCTTTGAACACACACCAATTCCTCAACTATAAGAATAAAAAATATATATAAAAACAGAGACCCCATTTAAATTCATAGCTGTACTTAGTTGTCAGGTAACTCCATTAACTTTGATCCCTATGTGGGGATAAAATTTCTGGAGAATGGCAACAGCATAGGAAACATTTCAAGTTTTCTTTCTGCCTGAGCCATACATGCACAGAGTGGAATATGTTTAAATGCCTTTCACCAATGGATTTACAGAGACTGCAGCAACCAGGCACAGAATATTTGCATAGAAATGTAAACATCCATCCCTTCAACTCTGAATGTATGGCATAACACTAACATTTATTACTGTAATTATTTTCCCTACTCCATCCACTCAGATTTCACCCACCAAGCCCGTGTCACAGGCAGCTTCCATGATGCACAGACCAGCCAGCTGAGCCATCCTCTGTGGGACATCAGTAAGAACTCATCATCTATTTTCTATTCTGTCCTCACCAGTATTCTTTGCCTATTTTCGGTTTTGTTTTTGTTATTTTTCTCAGGTTAGATATTAGGAAAAAATTCTTCTCAGTGGTCACACATTGGCACACTTTGCCTGGGGAGGCGGTAGAGTCACCATCCTGAGAAGTGTTCAAGAAACCTGGAGATGTGGCACTGAGGGATGTGGTTTAGAGGGCATGGTGGGGATGAGTAGATGTTGGACTAGATGATATTAGCGGTCTTCCCAACTTTAATGATTCTATGATTCCCCTCTTGGTATCTGTGCCATTGAAGAAGATACTGATGTGAAATCCACACCTTTCTTCTAAGAGCTCTGTGTCTGCACTCCCTTTAAGCAGATAGTTCTCCCTGGCTCACACTTCAGCTATCTCCTCTCAGTTCATTCTTTCATAATTCATTAGCTTAAGTCCTACTTTTGCATGGTGCACATCAAATCAGCTGCATCCAAATTTTATATCTACAAAACAGCCACCTGAACTAAGAGATCAGATGTCTAGCCTAATTTTTTTTATTGCTTTTTATACCACTCTCCTTCATCTCCAGTTTTCCACTAATTACAGTTTCTTCAGTGTTTGCTCTTTAACAATATAGAGTTAGCCAATTCCTCTGATATGGCATATTAAATTCCCCACCTTATTTTATATCACATATGGCAATATCCTTATCTTTACACACATCACTACTGAATCCCTTACTTTCCACTCCAAGCCCTATACTGTCTATTAGCTCCCCTTCTAAAAACCCAGAATACTGTTTGTTTTCCTTTGCTTTTTTTACTTGCCTGCCTCTTGCCAAAGTACACCCATACCTGATTGCAGCTGGGAGAAAATACACTTCAGGATTCAGTTTTTTATACTGATGAAGAAATATCTTTTAAACACCTTTCTAGAATCAAAAGGCTACACCTGCTGATATTCTCTGTTAAAATGTGCATCTGAAAGAGTAATACACATATTTGTTCACCTTGTGTTTCCTAAAATATTATCTCTCATTTTAAGTTGAGAGGTTAATAAAGAAGGACAGACTTTTCTTCTACTGCTCGTGGCTAAGGGGGGAGAGGGGGTGTCTTCTTATCTCAGAATTTTAAAATGTTAAAGAGATGTAGCAATGCAAAAAGTTTGAGATAGATCAAACTGTGCCTTTTTTTTTACCCCCATCTGCTGCTTCAGGCACTGAGATATTTATAAAGAAAGAATCAAAACTGAAAATATTAAGTTTCAAGAGAGCAATAACAAAGCGTAAGAACTACTTATATAATAGGCATGGTTCATGAAGCATAGAGATACTGACTCCTAATTAATTGGAAATCTAGAGATTCAAAGACACCTTAATTAAAAATTCAGTGTAAATATTGCAATTATTAACCTTCACAAGAAATAGGCAATAAACTAAGATGTTATATCTTTGCATGCTAAATGGCTAGATCCAGTCATTCTTCACAAGGCCAAGCTCAGCAGCTTACAGAGAATTATGTGGAAACGTTTTGGTTTTCATCACTGAGACATTCTTTAATCTTTCAGGAATTAATTTTTAAATGAAAAACTACAAAACATTTTTAAAGCTGTGCTTTTTTAGACAGAGAGAAAAAGTAATCAGTATTCTAGTGCCCTTTTCCATGTTCTTAGTTCATATTTTCAACTTATGTGGATAATTAATATATGATCATTTAATTTCTTTAATTTTTAATACAAGTCTTTAAAATGAGCCTTACTCAATGACCATTTCATTTCACAGGCTCCAACCTCTGCTGTTCCACTTTCTGCATTCAATTTCTGACTCTCCTTTCATTTTTACAAGGAGATTTTTATCAAATTTAAAGTCTGTTTCATTTTAATTTTAAGGATTTCAGAGGCCTACATCATTCACTAAAGCTCCTGACGCAACCTTCAGTGTGGAAATCCAGAAGAATCCAGATTACACATCCTTATCCAAAAAACTTGTTTTAACCCACCTCATCTTTTTTTTTTTTTTTATCTCCAGATAAAATCAGAGTAGATTTTAAGTAAGTGTGTTCTGACAACTTTTAACCATTTCACTGATAATCTCAAAATGTCATGGTTTTATGATTTTTGGCATTGGTATTCCACATAATATCATGTAGTGTATTAAGAGTTAAAGAGTTAATGCTCTAGCAGGTATACCTGACTGGGAATACGAACCTGGGCCGTGGCGGTGAGAGCGCCAGCTCCTAACCACTAGGCCAAGAGCATTAACCCTTTAACTCTTAATACACTACATGATGTTATGATGTGGAATACCAATGCCAAAAATCATAAAACCATGACACAAAGTTCTATAAAATTGAAATAACTGTTCTTTCATTAGCAAAGGGAAACACCAGAAGCTCACACTCTTGGAAAGAAAAGTCCAACCACTTCTTTAACAAAAACATATGAATTGCTCTGAAAATTCCAATACTATTGTATACATGTATGAATATATACACATCTATTTTTCAAGACTTTATGTTACTACTTGCCAGAATAGCATATCATTATCGAAGGGACACAAATATCATTTTAAAGCATTGGGCATTTTTGTTCTAGAACAGAAAATGCATTAGGGAACAGGGAGCTACATAAAAGCAACATAAAGCTATTGCCACACTTTCTATCATCACTCTCAGCTGCCTCTGATAGTCTGTGACATCTGCGACATCTGTGATGTAGCCTGGAAATATTCCCCATGCCCCTTTTTAACTTGATGGGGGTTTTTTTGTTGTTTTTTTTTTTCAGTGAACATTATTAAGTAGGAAAAAAAATCCAGAAACAAACCTGACACAATATTAATTGAAGCCTAGTGATTTATGTTTGTTTTCTTCTCATCCAGAACAATTCAATACCATTCTGAATCTTTTATGATGCCTGTTACAGCCTTTACACCTGATTTACTTTGTATACTATCCTCTGAATCATCCCAAATGCAGATGTATTTATTTTTATAGATTTTTTGTATGCAAACATCCTCTTGAATTATATTTGCAGAAGTATACAGTGACAACTTGTGTTATTACAGAATTCAGACGGGTTAATTTTTATCTGATAAAACATGATAGTGATAGGAAAAAGTATAAAGTATCTCCTCCTTTTTTCTCTTTTAGGAATACTGCAGGGACATACAAACTATTTAAGTCCAGCAGATCAAGGCTGGAAAATGATATCTAGAGAGAAAACAAAGGGCAGAAAAGTCTCTGTAGACAATGTGATGGTAGACATATTCTTACATCCGACTTGGAAGAATGTTATATGTAGTTCCAAGATGTTTGCACTATACTTCTGAAACATCCCTCCCATAGCTCAAGTAAGCAGATGATTATGGATAACTGCTTTCTCTTTTATCAAAGACTACTCCAGAAATTAAAAAAAAAAAAAAACAGAGAGAGGAGGCTCTGTGAAACAAAGACTAAAACTGCCAATTCTCTCTCTTGAGTTGGACTTCACCTTCAAATTTTCATTTTTCTAAAACTCTATAGAAACAGAAATACCTCATTTTCTCATGCAAGGTTCTGGCACAGTTGTATCAGCTCTCAGAAGAGAATACCTGTAAACAAGATGGATATGACATTAATTAGACCCACATGCTTGACTTTTATTGTGTTCAAGATAAAAATTACCAACTTCTGTCTTCATGTAGGCTAAAAAAATCTGACATCAATGTAATTACATAATTACAAAACCAGCCCTAACACAGTGCTAACAATAAGTATCTGTATTAAGTACTAGAATAATAATAATCAGTCTTCAGAAGGATAATCTCAGGATAAGCTGCCTTAGAAACAAGAAAGAAGTTCAAATTAGTCTGTAAGATGCCTATCAATTACCTTGTCCAAATTACTTATTGCCTTTATCTATTTTTAAACTGATCAGTGAACATTACAGAATGCAGAATTTCTGTTTCCAAAAGAACAGCAGCCCTTGGGATGTCTCAGAGCAGAAACAGTTTGGTTCATGTCTGCACACCTGATGACAAAATCTGAAGTGGCAAAAGCTCACCCCGTAGTACCTCCCCCAGAAATAAAGAGGAACAGCGTGAAAGATTGTCACATAGTTCAGCAGCAAGAAGTTCAAAATGCTGTGCTTTGGCACCAACAGTTAGCTGCACAAACCCAGAACAAGAAACACCCAGTTGCACAGCACTGTTTCAGCACAGAATGCAGCTACAGCACATCTCCAGGCGCACATGAGCAGAGCTGTGAAGATACTGTCAAGACCTAAGAAGCAGAAGCAGACGTAATCCCAGAGTTGTTGCTGCCCAGCACTTGCAATGATCAGTCTGGGACAGCACCAACCAAACACGAGAAACACAATGAGGATCATCTACAGAATTTGAAAAAAGTGATGCAAGTATTTATTACTGCTGTAATCAGAAATATAGTGTTAAGACTTCCTCACAGTAGAGCGAACTGTTGCTGTGAAATGTGGAAAATAAAGCAAAGCCCATTACGCTACACTTCAGAACAGAGCAATTTTTTTAAAATGATAGGCTTTTGACAACACAATTGGCATTTCAGACGTTTAATGCAGTGCGCAAGTGAAAAAGTCAGAGAGTGCAAGAGAGTGTCCAGTACTCTGAGAAACGCCTGAAAACTTCAGTGGTTTCACAATGCAACTAATACATGTAAATTCAGGTAGCACATTTTAATACAAGGTTAGAATAAAGCTCTCTGTGCTAAACAAAAAACTTTTTTCCCTTCCCCCTGACAAAAAGGATCATAATCAAAAGATAATCAGAAAATGAGACTTATGTTAGTAAAATTTCCAAAGATGCTTCTCACGTCTATAACGAGGAGAAACAGCTGGAGAAAGAAAACAGGAAGCAGAAATTATAAAGCATACAAAGTTTGTTTTGTTTATTTTGTAAACTCTCTGGGTTCTTTCAAGCCATCTTTGTCTACATTAATTCAAATTATTTAAGTATATCTGCCATCACAAGTCATGAAATGCAGCCAACGAAGTACCGTTTTGGTGGCTCAGATGTTGAGCATTCCTCTGAATTATCTTTCAAGGGTTCAAACAATTAAATTTGTTTTTTTTTTTTTTTACATGTCCACATTTTGCTTCTGCAATCCTTTCCATAAAACAGAAAAACACAGTGCATCACGTCATCCCTGAACTTTCTAGTACTCCTGGGTAACAAAGGTGAGCAGATATCTGAGTAGCCTTCACACATGTAATGAAGATAGATGACCTGCACCCCCAGCTTACACAGTAGACGCTGGCACGCACTTACACAGCTTTCCCAAATGTTTTTGTATGTACATAACAACAGATTGGGAGGGTAAAAGGAAAAATAACTAAGAATAACTCAGAAGATTTTCAAATACAAATGCAAAAGAAATGAGATAAAAGGAACCGTCTCCATTTTGTTTTCCTCATTAGAATTATAAATTTTCACATTATGCCTCCAAACTATACACAGTTGGTGTGCAAAATACACTGAATACAAACTTGGAACACGTAGATTGCAATAAGAACCATCTTAGGTGTAAATTAGCTCAATATTTATCTCATCTAATATGCAAATTACGACAATGTATTCTCATTAGCATCAGCTCCGTTTCCTTTAAGCTAAGCTAAATATCCAGCCAGTGCAGGAAAAAAGTCTCTCTGATAGTTCTCTTTTAAGCTAATGAGGGTGTGATTAGCCTCCCGCTTTGTTATGAAGTGGCACGCTCAGGAGAACTTACCCCGGATAAAACACAGCGTGAACCTATGCAACCCCAAAGCAGGCAGGCTTAGTGTGGTACTATATAATGCATTAATAAAATACACATCAAGACAGTAAATTCCAGATAGAGTCTGAAATTTAAATGTGCAATAAAATGGAAAAGCATTTTCTCCAGGCACACGTTTACCAGAAACAGATATGACATAGACCTTACTGACAATCTGGAAAGCAGCAAGAGGATTTTCAGGAGATAGTACATCTTATAAGCTCTGAAATATATCACTACTGCAAACTAGTACATCTGCTCAGTGGAATCTGTGTTAGCATCAACTTGGTTCAGAAGCATTTAGTTTTCTGTTTAGGTTGGAAAAAAACACCAAAACGAAAAACCAAAGTTGTACTTCTAATGGATGGTGCTGCCCCCCCTGGCCCCAAAAGATTAATGTGATGACTGTTGCTCTGCTAAAAAGGACAACATAACGTTATTTATTAAACCTGTTATAATCCATCCTTGTCTACACCGATTACTTTTGATTAGCAGTTTGAATTCCTGCACACACTACCTGCTCTCAGCTGAAGCAATGAGCTGTGTGGCTTCCAGCAGCCTTAGGGGACTGCAAGGTAGAAAATGTTGCAATTCAGGATTGTTCTTAATTTCCATATGTTGCTAAGCACTTCAGCTGTCACCAGCATGGTGAATTGAGAGCTCCCAAGTAAAAGTATGCAGGGAAAGCAGAGGTCACATTATAAAATAAAGGGAAGAAAGTTGCTCGCTAAAGTGAAGGGAACCCAGAGAAAATCCCTTTCTCAAGCAGCTCCTCTACAGAGCTCTGCACTGAATCCAACAGCAACTGGGCGTGCAGCAGCACTAAGTGGTACAGGACAGAAAGCAGGGCTTCTGCTGCTGATTGAATTAAGGGGAAGGCTTCCTAACAGCTTCACGTGCTGGTTGTGGTAGGTAACACGGCAGAGCTATGGTAGCTTGGCTAAGGGCTGATCCCAGGGTTCAGCTTGGGTGTTGGGATGTAACACAGTGACTAATGCATCCAAATGTCAGCTAGGGACCTACCATTCTGCTGAGCAGTGCAGCTATACTATAACTTGTATTACTCTTTATATTTCAAACCTACCAAGTGGTACTAAAACCAATTGGCCTGTACCACCCATGGCACTAACTGACTGAACCAGCTCCAGCTCTCCCCTTGAGGCCACAGGGCACTCCAGAGCCACCATCGCACATCCAGCAGCCAACTACGCTCCATCCTGGAGATGGAGAGCAACAACGAAGAAACAAAGAGGCACAAAGCTCTTGCAGGGTTGTCAAGCTGAGCACCAGCACTCAGTCCAGCTTAAAACATGTTGAGAAATACAGAGTGCCAGACAGAGCAAAGACTAAGAGAAAGCCAGCACAGCTTTAAAACCAGCACAGAGTACAAGCATTTTAAAAACCTGACAGTGCTTTTATGGCTTATAAGTCCATTTGGTTTTATTTTCCTTCATCCTATTTGTGACAGACTCATGTACTCCTACTAAAAATTCTTTTCAACTTCAATGTTTTCCCTCTGCAGTATAATCTTAGGAGAAAAAAAAATCACTGTTCACATTACTGAAAAGACATCTCGTTTGTTTTATAGTCTCCAGCACCTGGGAAAAAAACATAACAATTGAGTGATATGACATTTTGGGGAGAAAATGAAGGCAATCTCTAAATTGAGATCTGAGCTCTTAGGCAGCTTTATCATGCTCTGGTACACAGCTGGATCAGATCTCACCTCCAATTCAAAGCTTGGGCCACTGCCAATTAAAACAAGGTAACAAACTATTTTTTCCAGGTAACCGGAAGATATGCACAGGTCCTGACCCTCCATGTTAAGCTTTTAAGTAGAAACCTCCATATAGAACTGTTTTTTTTTCAATTTACTCCCTCCAAGTCCTCCCTTCACCCCACACCTCCCCATCCTTCCAGACTCAGTCATGCTGTTCCAAGCAGATAGCTCCCTCCCACTGTCCCCATCATTCTGCCACAAATGCTTTGCCTGGCACCTCACTCAGGTTTGGGATGATGGTTTGTTCCTCTCTGATCAGGAGAACACAATCTTTCTGTCTGCTCCAGAGAAATAAAACATTATTCTGTGAAAACATCACCTTGCTTTAAGACTCTGAAGAGGAAGCCTGCTATTTGGCTGGGATACTGCTTTCACTGAACAGCTATGTATTAGAAGATCCTAGCTTTGAAAACGCACGATGAACTGACGGTAGAAATCCACCTTTGCATAAGTGCTGGAAGATGAAACCCAGTCACATCAACACCAGCACACGGAGCTGCTGCAGTGCCAGAAGTTGTCTAAATAATGTGCTTGGAAGCTACAGCAGCATATGTTTTGGTGTCCTGAGACTAAAGACAACAAAGCAAAAAAACGAACCATTAAGCTTCTCAGTTCAGTTCAGGTCAAACAGAAATTGGGTATCTTGAAGAAGCTGAAAATTTTGAAAGTTGTATTTGTTCTGATGTCAAAGGAAGAGTGGGAAACTTGTATCTCTCACAAAGCCACACATCTCTTTCTCACGTTTTCATAGCATTCAACTGTATTAAATCTGTGAACTTGGTAGAAGGTACATACCCAAGTACAAATGGCACTTGTATTTGAAGTAGAAATTTACTGGGGGGAAATGTATAAACAACCCAGTCCTGTTTCCCTCTGCTCTCACAATGCATAACATCTAGACAGCACTAGCAAACAACATTAGAAAGAACATCAGAAAGATCATTTGTCACTTAGATCCACCTGCAACTTGAAGTTCTACAATACTAAGTAACAAGACAGAAATAGCAGCAAAACTTTTAGGAAGTTTAGATCAAATCCTGAAAAGATATCCCCATCCCACTATTAGTCTCTGCTCCACTGAATTCAGACAGCCTCACCAAACCCTGACCCTCCGGAAGCTCAGGCTGTGCTGGAGATCAGGCTCTGCAAGACTTAAATCTGGAATTTTGCCATCCCTTCAAAGTGCCTTCAAAATTAAACAACTTCTAACTGACTTCAGAGGTAAGGAATTTTTTTTAAACATTAGAATCCTCACTGCTGAGTAGCAGCAAGCAAGTGGGAAGATTAACTTCATATAAAACTAGGATGTTGGGTTTTTTTGACAGACTTGATGGGAATCAGCAGCTGATATGCATATTGCCCCATGGATTTAGCATTAAGGATACCCAAGTCGACAAGCATTTATATGTAAACAACCTTGTTTACACAACACACTTGTTGCTTTATAATAATGACAAGTGAATAATGAGACCTTCCTTTTCCTGCTCTTATAAAAAACACATGCATCTCAGAATACAATCTTTCTCTCCAATTCTTATTTTTAGTATGACTAGAATAATAGCTTGCAAGAAATAGACTAGTCAAGCTATTTGCCTTCAAACAAGATTTCCCTGTATAATTAACAGAACAATCTCCTATGCCCAGACATCATCCTATTAAATGTGACATGAAATGTAACCAATAAATAATTAAGCCTCTGATTAGTTATAAATAAAAGATCAACAATATAACATTTTAAGAACCACACTCAATCAATTGTCAATATTACCTAGCAATTACTGCAAACTAGTTTAACTTCTTAACATCCTAAGAAGTGCAAGGAGAAAGATCTCTTTGGAAAATGTACAATTAAGGAATTCCTTCTATATTGTGCAATCTGTGTATTGTACCCCATGTAGTTCATTCCTATATAAGCATTTGCTGTTTGGATAAAATGATCACAAGCTGCATGTTAAGAATGACGCGATGTGCCGAGTTATTACCATCTCTAAAATCCCCGCTCGAAGAATGCTCTTTAGTCAACATTTCAGTACCTAAACAACATTTTTCAATAATGCAAGTGGTTCATTTCTTATTAATTGTCCCTGTCACAGTGATACCAATAGCACTGAGAGTTTTTCCCGAGTAAACGCTCCTTGACAGACAGGCTGGAGATAGTTTAAATGCTCCCTCCCTGCTGGTCACAAAAGGCATTTCTGATAGAAGAGCTGTAAGCCACTACTCAGGATGTGTTTCTAGAAATTCACACTAGCTAAATTCAGCATCTAGTGTTTATTTCAATGAGGCAGAGCACATGCATAAATTTTCACCAGTGAGTACACACATGACAGTTAATGCATTGTATCACACACAAGCAGCCAACTTGTACGCTGCTGGCCTGCAAAGGGAGATCCAGCATCTAGCAGCTCGAAGAGTATGGACATCTACAAGGTACAAGGTGTTGGGTGGAAAAAAACACGCCAACATGGATATTTTTCACTGAAAGAAAACTAACGAAGCAACAAATTAAGTAGTTGCATAATACACTTATTTGAACATACAAAACAGGTTCATCAAAAATGCACCTCTAACTTTCATGATCACATATCTTCCTTTAAGGAATCTTAATCCAAACAAAAGCATTTGAATCTGCTTATTCTATATTAATGCAGAATTCCCCTCTCGCACCTCCCAGCAAACATACACACAGTTATCATTCAATACCCTTCCATACCTCTACAGCCAAAGTAAGTAAATAAATAAATAATAGCCTGAAGTTGTGGAGTTATTATGAGATGAAAAAATACCACACACAGAGTCAAGCGTTCTGATAATTTAGCAGGTGGCCTGCTACGTTCCACATCTAAAATGCATGGCTTAAGAAAAGATAGAAGCATCAGCCTCAAGAGTTTTGTGCTATATAGCCTATGTGCACGTGACTTGAATATTATTATTATTTACATATAAACAATCTCAGTTATTTTTGGGAAGCTAGAGATTCTTTTCTTTCAATAGTTGAAGTGAATGCAGAACATCAACCGTAATCATTATTATTAATGGACACTATGTACTAATAAACTACAACATAGCAGAAGTTATTTCAGCTGTATCTGATACAAAATAATCTGCGTGGCACATAATTATCTAAATCACATTACCAAAATGAACTCAGAAGGAATAGTAACTTTTAGACAAAATAAATATGCACACACCACACACAGTGCAGCTCATCATTCTTTCATCTGAGGGCATGACCTAATTAATTCAGTTTTAATGACAGAAAATATTTCCTATAAGAAAAATCATCTTTGCATAATTAGATGTTGTTAGAATTTGTATTTCTTCTAGCTGACACAAATATGAAGGCAGCTGGAGTTTCAATGCTGCCATGAACAGTCAACATCCACACTACTGACTAAATGGTTTTGACTTAATTTTATTTATTGATCCTGGTATCCAAAGGTTACGATGCTGTGTACAGCTCATGTAAAATACAGTCTTCCTTAGTGCTATTTATGCACACAACTGTGAAGCAGAACTAATACATTTGACTGATAAATACATCAAAGGGAGCATGTCTAAAGCAATAAGCATCTCCTGTGGTGGTGATGTTTATGCACTACAGGAGACATTCTGCTGAGTACGGATGTCCCTTTGATGCAGTTATCATTATAATAATGAAAGCATTAGTTGATTTTATTGCCTTTTAAACACCACTGTTGTCCACCATAGTGCCATTAAATGAAGCTGTGTTCATTAATAAAGTGAGCGGAGGGGCTTTCATTTAGCTTAGGATCCATTTGTTGGTAGAATGGCCATCACCCCGTTATCTGTTCTAGGGAGCCTGCTTTGGTAGGGGAGTTGGACTAGATGATCTCTAGAAGTCCAATCCAACCCCTACAATTCTTTGTGATTTCCTCATAGCTACTTTGTTTTAAGGTTAGCACTGGGGTTCAACATATTTGTGCTTATATAAAGATTCATATATATCTTAAGTCAGAAGACTGATAACGAAAGTTGTTGTAATTCTGGAAGGTTCGCAGAACTAGATTCGTCAATTTATGCATGAAGTTATTCTCAATTCAAATATTTCTCTCTCTGAAAAAAGTTCCCACTTTTATTTATTAAAACCTACAACAAATACAAGTCTAGTAACAGGCTTCTGATTAATGAGAGATAAACACTGAATGCTGCAGAATAGCCTTACCACAGTAACGCATGCAGCAAGTACACATCCCCAAAACGGCATGCTCACGCATATCATTTTGTGATCTAGTAGTTATCAGACTTCTAAAATTCCAGTACTGCATTCATAATCAGGACTTCAGGAATAACACTTCCAGCTTCAGAGAAAGGAAATTTAGATCTAACAGAGCCTGTTTTGTTTTGTTTTGTTTTTTCCAGTAGATCCCTAATCTTATTTTTATAAAAGAGATGGTGTATAAAACAGCAGCATAAGCAACCTACTCATTCTGGGATGAACAACACACCTCGAATCCTGAAGGACCCTGATACACGTCAGAACTGCAATTTTTCATTCAACAGCTCAACCACTATTTATGAAAGTTGAAGAGACCCAGACAGATTGATGCTGTGCTTGGCCTGAGCTGGTGGTTGTGACCGTTTCCTTTCAAGACAGAGGATGGACCAGAAAACTTCAGGGGATCTTCAGACGGGAAAAGATGTAAGAGTAGGATGAAGGAAGTTCACCTAGGGGATGCCCAAAGCATGCTCCAAAGAAGCCTTGTATAACCATTTATTCATTGGAGAGGTCAACTTCGTAGAGGTGACTGTAATTTCAACACATTTCTACAGAGATAAGTGTAGTAGATGTAGCATGAGACATTTCTTGGCAAAAACAGCATTATCTATCACAGAAGTTTGGAAATTACTTTTGCTAGGTTAGAACTAAAACAGCATTATAATAAATACTTACTGTTGGAAATTGGTAATCGACTGCAGCATAAACATAAACTTAATTCACTACCATTGTAAAGTTCCAAATACTTAATATCACAAAGCAGAGCATCTGAAAACAATATGTAAAACTCTTTTTTTCCCCAAAGAAATTATGAACACCCAACAGGCAATATAATCAAGCATCCTAATGTACATGTCAAAGTGGATTTATAAGCACATTTTGTGAAATAAATTTATTTAGAGTAGTAACATAAATAACATTGTATTTACAGTAAGATAATTGAAAAAGGTACAAAGAATTCCAAATATTTTTAAATTAGATACTCTGTATTAAAGAACTGCGAGGGAAGGTTAATGCACTCCAGGTGATATCCCTGCAAGCCTTGCTTCAAGACATCCTATAGCACTCTGCTTTTGTGTGTTCCTGAGAAGTTAATCAGGGGGTTCTTATTACCATCAATTACTGCTGCTCCAGATGAGCAGTTTTCAAGTAAAGTTGCCAGAAACTCTCTAGGCAGCTTCTAACTGCTCTGGAAATGAGAAGAGCGTTAGAAATGCATCAAGTGCCAACATCACATGCTCTCTTGATGCGTGCTTTAAACAAACGTCATCATCTGATATTTGCCAGAAAATCTTAGGTCAGCTATGGTGCATCAATTTAGTGCCTAAAAACACCTCTGTTTTCCATTAAGCTATTTTTTGATGAACATGGAAAATGTCTCATGAAACATATGGGAATTTGAAAACTCTGTTTTATTTATAAAACTAGCTGAATAGTAACTCGGTTATTGATTTTCCCTTTTAAGAAAAAAAAAAAAAAACCTTCCAACTATTTTCAATTGTCTGTGATTTGTGTCCTGCAGATGAAGGAAGCATTACAGGAAACTACACTGAGCCATGGAGCCAGTGAAACACTGCCAGAGGCACTGGCTATTCAGTGAATGAAAACACAGAGTTGGAAAAGGAAAATGTCAATGGTAAATTAAGCTGCAAATTAAAGTCAAATAGGGCAAGGTCAGCAATGCAGAAGCAAGCAGGTGTTCACTACATGCAAGATAGATCATATTAAATGAAAGAAAAAAAACATTTTGTAAGTCTATTATTTTGTACAGGTTCCAGGTTTGCTGAGATTTTGCAGATCGGCCTTAGAGCGCTCCCAGGTTAAAGGAAGGAGTTAGATGAATAGGTGCAAGAGAAGTATACGGTCCTAATGATCCCCATAAAAAAATACGCTGCAGCGCTATCCATCACGCCCAGACTGCTGAACCAACACGTGGGGAATTCTCGCTCAGCGTAGGGCAGGACCCCGTTACTGCTCGGGAACAACCTGCAGGCACAGTGCCAGCCGCAGCGTGAAGAGCAGAGGGAGCCAGCAGCGTGCTGGGCACGCCGAGCCGCCGGGGCGTCTCTCACACTTCCCTCTGGGACATCATCCAAGTTATTTAAAGACTTGACAGAAGAATGGGGCAGTTCAGCTTGTGTGTGATATGCTATATATCTCCCCGCATCGCTTGGTGTCATGAAAAAATAAAAAAAAATAAAAAAAAATGTGCAAAGTGAAGGAATGTGAATTTTCCTCTTTAGTCTTTCAGCTGCTTGGTGGGTTTTACACGCGACCCAAAGAAGAATATCTTGGGTAAAGTCAGTTAAGAACTCCCTAGAAATGGAATTCTATCAATTCTTTCAATCCTCATTGCTTCAGATAAAATGCTTCACAGGACCATTCTGGTTTCAATTACATTTCTACCAAAAATGATTTTCTGCTCCATACCAGCTGGTTAAATGCACAAATAAATAAAACATCTCAGTGCTACAGGCATTCTGTGGCTCAGGCAGAGGACAGCTCTCCTGGCCAGCTCCCTGTGAGCGCAGACCACTGCCTCTAAGTGCGACACCTCCACACTTTTACAGCAAACTGCATGGGGAGCAGTGGGCTTGTGCAATGCTGCACACAGAAACCCCTGGCAGGATGTGGTTGCACAATTGGAGGAGGCTTGCTGGATCCTTTGTTGTGGTTGTTTTAATACATTAATCTCCTCCAGCCAACTGTGTCTCGCATTATCAATCTTACATTAACATACCCCCTTCTTTCTGATTTTTTTTTTAATACGAGGATTAGTGCAGCTGTGTCTCATCAGACCTCTTGTGTCTTTTTCTGGGACTTTCTAAGGGACCCTGATTAAAGACTGCCTCAGCTGCTGTTCTCTTCTGCATTTTTTCTTCCATGTTGTCACTGCATATTAAGAATCTTATTGTTCCCTTTTGTAATTATGTTAGCACTTGGGCACTTCAAAGAAATAAAGCATTCTTCATTGAATGCTTTCTTTCTCCTCCCTCTACTCCTCTCTGCCACGTTTTAACTGAAAGCCATTTGAAAACACAGCAGCATGTTTCAGAAAGTTTCACCAGAGAATGTGGTTCTGGGCTCTCTGTTAACATATGGTGATCTCTTTGTTTTCATAGATTAATCTTCCCTAATTGAGTTGTACAACTACAAAATCAACATACCTTTTGCTGTGGTGTCTTTTATGTCTTTAGATGTAAGGGAACATAAGCTTCCAATTCTGAAAAAATTCTAAGATAAAACATTATAGTTTCCTCTGATGAACAGAACCATTGGCCTGGTAGATAAAACACAACTAGATGAGAAGCCATCTTATAAAGTCTGAATTTTTTCCTATCCTATTATAGTATTATTTTTAAATTAAGTGTTGACTTCGAGTGTTCACCTGCTAACTAAAATTATCTAATAACATGAAGGTACTGACAGTACATTAGACGCTTTAAAGCCTATTAACTTTCTGGATTTCTTTTTTTAAATTGGTTCTTTCATAATGAAGTACTCCTCCAAATTGAGCAATTTTATGCACTGAAGTTTTTAAAGGCCATAGAAGCACTGCAGTTTAGGGATCTTTTTCATTACTATCTGCAGACCATCTGAACAGTACTTCAGAGCTAAACAAAATGTCCATTTTTTGTAAGTAACTATTACCAGAATGTGGATATTTTAGCTCAATGTCATTACAATTATAGCAAAGAAAATTAGAAGATATATTTGTAATACAAACTGCTAACAACTTTCAGCTGGCAATGCTATGTCCTTGCATAAAAATTATGCTATTATATTCTATGATTGTGCGTGAAATGTATAGATCATAGCTGTTATAACAGAAAAAAGGCAGGAAAGAAAATGCACAAATTATTTGAGCTGACACAGAATATATGGATAACAGTTGCCTTCTCTGATCTGTTCATTCCCCTCACAACAAGGTAGAATGCAAAGTTATATTTAACCTTTGCAGGTATTTCTATTTGTCCAACCTCTCAGAAATAACAGATGTTTCCTAGAAAGACGTTTTAAGGGAAAAACCTATGAACAAGCAGTTGTATAAAAAGGGCTAAAAACAGAGTTTGAACACGTTCGTGTCAGTGAGCATTTGATGGTACATCTGGTCCTACGCAGAAATACAAATTCCACAGAATTCTATCCAGGAGTTTTAACAATTAAGTAGGATCAGACTTTGAATGCAAGGCAATAAGCAGATTTTCAACTGTTCTAACACGCTCACAGTAGAATATCTTACTGGCTACTTTCTTCCAACATTATGGCTAGATTATATCCTCAGACACAAGAAATATTTAAATGAATTTTATATGGAGATGTGTACAGCCTTAGGAATAACATTTAGCTTCTCCACACTTAAAATTATCTGCTCTTTCGATATACACCAGAAATGTCTCTACAAGAATTTGGCAGCTATTTTGAGGGGGAAAAGAAAAAAGAAAAAAAAAAAAAAAAGACGATTTATGCATTTGTTCCTTTTTTATCAGGTTAAGAAAATATCCAATGTGAGGGTTGCTCCAAAAGTAATGCCTCCTATTTCATTATGTCATTGGCCCATGACATCAGAGGTGGATAGCAGTGGTATGGCAGTAGAAATTGAACCTTTCCCCCAGTATCCCATTACATCTTTTCACCATGTGACAGATGTCAGCAGAGGGACAGTCTGACAAAACAGCATCTGACATGAAAATGTGTATGAAGCAAAGATGAGGAACTGAATTCCACTATGTGGAAAAAATGGCACTCACTGACATTCACCAACACTTACTGAACATTTATGGAGACCAAAACAGTGGATGTGAGCACAGTGAAGTGTTGGGTGGTGCATTTCAGCAGTGGCAACAGCGGGTCACCTCCACTGATGCAGTCTTTTATGAGCACAGCATGCAGGTTCTTGTTCATTCTAGCAAAAATGCATAACTAATGGTGGTAATTATGTTAAAAAACTGCTTTGTTGCTGAGAATTTGCTTTGTCAAATAGTGCTGTTATTGTGCTCTTTGTATCTGTTGCAGTTTCCATGGAAACAAACAGGATGCATCACTTTCAGAGCCACTTACACATATAAAATTTGCCTTGAACATTTTTCCTTTGTACATGCCAAACAAGAAATTATATTTGTCATTGGAAAGTAGTGTGCCATTATGAAGTAACAGCAAAAGAAACCATCAGCAAAACAAGAGATAATATTAACTAAGAAAGATTATGGCAGCAGTAATGTGGGCACTTTTATAAATAATGAGTCAAGAAAGAACTGGGAAAATTTTACTGGAAAACAGTTTTATTCACTTCCATCCTTTCAATATTCTGCCTCAGTTAGTACACTCTTCTTTATATTTCCCTCCATTTTCCACTGAATAATTACTTTATGGACTGCCTATTGCCCTTGATGTCAGAGGGAGTTTTGTGCACAAACTGAAGATAATGTATGGCTCTTCATATCTACAGTTATTTTTTCCAACTGCATAAGAAGCTATTTTCTAGACTTTGCTATAAATTCATGGGGAAAAAAAAAAACAACACCTGAAATTTACTGTCTTGTCTTGAGATACCTATGAAATGTATGATAGTTCTACAATTCATAAAGTAAAATAAGGATGATTTACAGCATTCTGCAACAGCTGATGACAACCAAGGACATTCTCAACACACTGTTCTTGTACAATAGGCCATAAAAAATGCTGCAAGTCATCATTTACTATCCTACCTCGCTGGTCCTCCCAGGAAAGGAATTGAGCCACCCCAACATCTCTGTGGTTGTGGGAGCTGTCCCTGGGAGGAGATGAGTTTTAATTTCAGCAGCTATTAGTTTTCCTGCATCTCACAGCTTAAGAACTAGCACATTTTTCTCAAGTCAAATATTTACCTCCTGCTCACTTTGTGCTTTTAAATACAACCACAACTTGGCTGAAGTTGCAACTACAGCTGCAGGCTTTGCCCAAGATTACCCAAGAAGCAATTTAGAAACTATCATTGTCACACTGTCACTGGTAAACTCAGATTCACTGCCAGGTTCAAGGAAAGAGACCCTATTAGGAGAAGGAGCTGTTTAATAGTCCAATATATTCACAGACATATCACAAGGGATTTTAAAATTATTACATCTACTGCCTTTTCAAAACTGTATTTCTTTCTTGACATTAGAATGAAGTGTCTACTATTTTACTGAGACAATCATTTGTATGAGGGCACATAGACCAATGGACAGCAATTACTTATGTTTTATTAGATCCAAACTATCATAATAGGGCATGTTCACATTATTTATATGATCAAGAGAATAAACTCTCTGTGTTTCTATGATATCACCTCCAGAGCTATGCATGTCACAGCTACTGCCTTCCTGGCATTTCTCCTTCTTATTCCTCGTAGCGGGAGAGTAATGCAAGCAGACACCATGTGATGTGCCACAGAATCGTAGGGATTGGAAGGGTCCAACTCTGCTAAAGCACTTCCCTACAGTAGGTTACACAAGAAAGCCTCCAGGCAACTTTTAAATATCCCTTGGGAAGATGACACCACCATATCTTAGGGCAGCTTGTTCCACTGCTCTAAAACCCTCAAAGTAAATATATTTTTTCTCATATTTCTGTGGAATTTCCCATGTTCCAGTTTGTGAGTAGAGGGGGAGGATCACCTCCCTTCACCTCCTAACCTCATTCTTTTAAATGCAGCTCTGGATACTGTTCCTCTTTACTCAACCTTCAGTCTGTCCAGGTCTCGCTAAATAGCAGCACAGAGTTTTGGTGGGTCAGCCACACCTCCCAGCTATGTATCCCCCCAGAACAGTGCTCCCATGACATCTGGAGGAGTAATCAGTGCTACATTAGGTAATCTTTCACTGTGCACAACATACACTACCTACTTACCAGTTATGTTAAATCTGGGCCCTGCAGGAACCAAGCTGACATTAGTAACATTTCTAAAATACTTCCTTCCCCCTCCAAAACATTTTCAGGGCCCACCCTTTCCTGTAAGTAGCTATTTCTCATTTATTTATTTTTAAGTTTACTTAATTTCAGACAAACCACAAAATCATTACAACTAACAATAGCAAAAGTCAGTGGCAAATGTGTGCCTTGAGAACTTAACTCACCATATGATCTCAAGATGGTTGAATTTTCAGCAAACAAAATAATGCAAAAGAAACACCCTGCAGACAAGTCTTCCTATGGGGACAGTGGCAGGCATAGTAACAGAGAAGTGGCAGTCACCCCACGAGCCAAATCCCCTCTTCCTAGAGTGAGGCAAAAATTCTTTTTATTCCCTGTCTTCCTCAGCTCAAGGAAGTGAAGATCAGCAGTTGATTATGGATGATCCTCTAGAATTTATCTGAACCGAGGTTACCACAGTAGCATGCTATCAATATGTGTGAAAGGACTTTTCAGTCTTACAAGACCAGAAGTCCTGAATTGCCATATTCTTGTTTTAACTGTTATATTTGATCTACTAAAATTTTTCTTCTGCTTCTCTGTTTTTGAAATAAATAAAATGCCTTCATATAAACTATTCTGAGAAGTCAAGCAATGTAAGGGTTAAACAGCTAATATTTTACTGAGCTCTGAAAACAATGTCTGATGATCTAATGCTCTCTTTCCTCGACAGATGGCTTGAAAGAAATCTGGGAAGCCTTACCCATGGAAAAAATTACTAGCCTTAAGAACAATTCATATAACAGATATCTGAACACATGGCTGCCTTTCAACACTTATGCTTAAACTAGGAACAGGATTCAAAAGCCAACATCCTCTATAAACTTTTCCCTTCGCAAAGACCCTATATCACATCTCTTTTCTCTCTATCCTCAACTGTAACCTTGCCATGCTATTTACTGAGCTCTTATTTAAATTAGTACAGTGAAATTAACATCTCCATTACTTCAAAATTACTATGCGGTATTTTAACATATTATAAAGACAAAAGATTACTAATGTGAATGAATAGTCTCAAAATACAAGGACCATTTACAGAGTAGGTAATCTTTATTCAACAAGAACTACTTGATTAAAAACATAAGACAACGCCTCAATTCAATAGTGTCCAAAAAATTAAAGAAAAAAAAAAAGAAACCCTTAGTAATGTCTTGAAACTAGCATTAAATTCTAAACAAAATTCAAGTACATATTTAAATAAAATTGTTGCAATATAAACTAAAAAAAGAAAGAGAGATTTTCATTTAATCTGCTTGATTCAATGTTGGACAAAATCCTTTTTTCAATTTCTCAGAACTGTAAAACAAGAACAATGGGAGTTTGTCTAATGATAAAGCATTTGGACAGGTATTTTCAGTGATCCAAGCTTTATCCTCTTAGTGCCTTGCTCTTGAATTATCCCAGCCACTCAGTCATTGCCCTATGCCCAGTACCCAGACACAGTGAAACCTTTTCTACTCCACCTCACATCCCATCCCTCTAACATCAATACATCAGTCCCTTTAAAATGACACTTACAAAACCATTTCATTTGCTGTCAGTAAGACTGACCAACATTTTTCCCTATCTCGTCTGCTGATCTTTGATAGCATATGAGTGGAAACCATCTTCTTCAAGTCATCAGAAGATGCACATGGTGACACATGTAAATAGCAACCAGGATCTGATGGAAAGCCCCCACTATTCTGGCAAGAGCATCTAAAGACAGTAAATACTGATAGAGGTCAGGGTCGTGCTAGAGGCAATCAGCAGTTCGTTCCAGCTCCTGACAGCTCCAGCAAGTCCCTCTACATGTCCATCTGTACTTTCAGCTCTGAGGTCTCCACAGGCTCCTCACCTACTTTTCCAGTTTTGGCAAGCTCCTGAAGCCCCAGAGAGGTGCAGCAGCCTCTTCAAGCTGTGATCTCTGGAGTATTCTGAAACCCACCCGACCTCTGTCCACTCGCTTGCAACAGCAGTGTGAAGGATGGGGTCTTTGTTGACCACACTGACCTCAGGAAAGGCACAGCCCATCCAAGTGAGAGCACCCGATTGCTGCTGGGCAGCCTCCAGACCTCCCTGCCACATAGTCTGAAACCCAACACCATCACAATCAGAACAGGACAGATACCCGATACTATGCCCCACATCTATTAGTTCACTTGCTGTTGCAGCTAGGATTAACTTAGTGTGCTTGTTTGTTGTTCCTCTCCTGCTGATCTCAATTTCATGTTTTTGCCTTAAACTAGTGCTAGCAGTTGGGATGCAGACCAAATCTTGATTTCTTAAAGACTAGCCCGAAGTGGACTGTAGCTGTGCACATCACAACGACTTGAAAAACAGAGCATTTTGGGGATATATCACTTGCCCTGACTATTGAGCCTTGTCAGCTAAATGCTTACAAGAAAGATAAAAACCTTCAGTTTCCTTTAGGAAAGGGAATAGTAAGGCACAAGATACAAGAACTCCATGAGAGCTCATGCATGTGTCTGCCTGAAAATGAATGAAATGATGATAAAATACCTTCAGTGGCAGCTTTACTCCCCCTAGAGCCCTTTCGGATATGCCAGAGAAACAGGAGATTCCTTTTCAAAACAGTGTTTGCTAGCAAGGTTAATAATAAACCCTGTAGGTAGGTGCTGATTATAATAATAAATGACACTAAATGATGCATATAGTATAGAGGAGACCTGTCAGTATTGCTGCTATTGCAAATACTTTTCCTTCTTCTATGTTCTAAAGTAAAAGCAATTCCCATTGCCCAGGAGTAAAAACTACCTTCTTACTGCATTAGCTTTCCTTTATCTGTACTTATTCCCTTCCTTTCCTCCCTCCCTCTCTCTCTGCAGCATATCAGTATGCGCTGCCACCTTCTTTTCCATATCCTAAATTCCCAACAGTTTGGACTGAGCCTAATTTATTTTAATTCCCAGGCATCACTCTCAGCAAGCAGATAACAAGCCAAGGGAGTTACTGCACAGGAGCTGAAGGACAGCAAACCCTCCATCAAGCCACACTGTACACAGAGCACTGAATGACAGTTAAATATGCATTGTAAATAGATTTTTTTGCCTTCTGCTACCCTTGCACAGCATAATAAGAACCACCAAGGATTGGAGGGACCAGAAATACATTGTTTCCTATGCTCTGGGACATCCTTACTAAAAGCTATCTAGGAAACATTTATCTATGATAATCAGTAGCATTAACAAGGCATTGACTGCCCGTGCCCTCATCTTACTCAAAGTCCTGCTGTTCCTGCAGAAGATCTGTAGGTCTTCTCCCTTTACAAATTTTCTAACAGAAAAAATAATTGTTTCTTCTCACAACTCAACCTGCCACATCACCACCAGCCTTCGAAGGAACAGCAGCATAAACACTGCTTGTTCTGCATTCTCCTGTCACGATCCTTTATCAGGAAATCATTCATCATTATTTTGGTATACACAAGTGAAAAAAGGATAAAAGGCCAACATTACAGAAGAACAATGACATCAAGAAAAGGCTGACTGGCACTAAAACTGAATTCCTGATTTAATTATATGTGAGGCTTATCAAAATGAATTGTCACTTGTTCCCAGTGTTATTTCTTAACACAGCCATGAACAAAAACAAGGGAAAAAATCTAGTGTGTCAGCTCTGTACATCCAAGAAACAGAAAACAGACACTACTGTGGGGACCTCTAACAATAAATACTTAATACCAGAGGGAAAAATGAAAGCGTACGAACTCGGAGAACAATTCACTGCTCTTGGGTTATTCCCCTAACCCCTCCATATTCAGAAAAATACCTCTGCCCTCTGACATGTAAGCACTACCAGTAAGGATCCCTGAAGTGTCAAGCAGGGTATTCACTGCTAATCTCACCATGATGGACATACAGCATGACACGACTAATCTCTGGTGGAAACAAAGCAGCCACTGTATTAAGCAACTGAGGGAATGCACAAATCATTTACTTAGAAGACACAGATTTCTAATAAATTTAAAGCCAAACTGTACTCGTGTTTACCGTGGCCTTCAAAAAACCAAGTTGCTTAAGAGGACTGGTCTATTGCCCAGATTTCCTTATAGCTAAAATTATGTGAATTGCTGGTAATGGAAAAGTACAAACAATCAATGCACCAAATTCTCTTGTATGGCAAATCACATTGTATTTTACATTCATGTGTCATAACTGATTTCTCTTAGTCTTATCAGCAAACTATGAAAAACATTTCACTAAAATCATGCTGTATACCTCCTTTATTATGACATGACTGATTAAAATGGCACTATGTATATTTTTTTCCTTTCCTTAGAGGCCTAATCCCATAATACTTTATAAAGATCTTATTATGTAGAGCTTGAGCTCTTTTTTTCCCAAACCTTTCATCTTATTCAGTTTGATTAGGGTCACAGGGCCAGGCTGGTATAATTCCACTGTAGTCAAAAGAGCTACATCACTGATCATACTAGACCACATAAGCAAACATTTGGTGCCCTATATTCAGCAATACAAAGGATAATGTCGTATTTATTCAGTTAGTCTGAACCATACTTTGATAGACCATTTGAGATGCTAATGAGACAAACAGCCATTTACAAGAGTAAATACTCCAAATATCCCATACCACCCAAATTGTCTCCTTATTCTTCATAGCCCAGACAAATCTTTCAAGCATTTGAGTAAATAATGTGGATGTGATGTGTTACTGAAGCTATCAGAATGTAAAAAATCTCCAGCAACCTATTTTAATCTATTTTGAGCCTGAGTGGCTGGACTCTCCCCGTCCATTCAACAGCATCATTTGAAAGATCATTATCCTACCATGCAGTACCTGTGAAGTAGATGATAGCTAGCTAAAATTCTCCAGCTCTACATGTACCAGACTAACAAATGTTCTTTGAAATAATGGCATTTAAGGAACAATCATGGAACTTTGAAAGTTTAGCAATGATTCTTTTTATTTTTTATTTATTTTCTTTTTTCTTTTCTTTTTTTTTAAATCTTCTTGCCCACAGAACTGTAAGTTCTGTCCTGTTCAGAAGTATGTATTGTACACAGGGACTGCATGAACACTTACAACTCTGATTCATTCCTAATTGGAAAAAAAATAAAAATAAAAATAAAAATAAAAATAAAAATAAAAATAATAAAAATAAAAGGAACCTTAAAGGTAAAGAGAATAAGAACACTGGAAAAGGCCTTAAAATCCATTTCCAAATTGTAAGCATTTACAATTTTTATCTCATTATATAAAACTCAGACTTTGAGATCTACTCCATTTAATACCCTTTGGTGGGAGGTCGACAGTCCCCATTCACATCAGAGTCTCCATGTTTGCTGCTTTGTCATTCTGTTAATAATAAAAAGGTGCCACAGATAATTAAAAACAAACTCAGTCCCAGCATTCATTAAGAAGGAAAATATGATCTTCTGAAAAGCTGTCACATGTAATAAAGCAGTGTTATCTGCCTAGAGTTACTGTGATTTCAAATGGATAAGTCCAGAGGAAGAAAACTGCTAGAACATAGTTAAATTAATTGCTATTTTACAAGGGGGAGCTTAAAAATGTAGTAATTAATTTACCTACTGTTTGAGACAATTTCCCTATAGTTAACAATCACTCTTGGAAGAGATGAAAAAGACAGCTCTCCTTCATTTGGACAAAAAAAAAAAGAAATCAATGCAAGCCAATATTGCCAGTCTTTCCTGCATACATTTAGAGTATAGTTCAAAAATAAGGAATATACATAGGATGGGATAAATTCTGTGCAACCTCACTGTGGCTAATAGCATTATTTCAAATTAGGAGTGAGATTCTCCCAAAACCTTGACATTTTGAATATAGCCCTAGGCCTGCGCTTGCCTGGGTAGAGAACTGTGTAATTTGAAATTAATTGTAAAAGTCATTTCAGCATTCAAGGTTTAGAAAAATATATGGGACATATTCACTGAAAGGGTTGTATTCACTGTAAGAACATATCACTTTCTTGTTCATAACTGAAACAAATTGGGCAGAACACCTGCAAATACATACAGGCATCATGTATAAATGCTGTTACTTCTGCTTGTACGACATACAAAGCTTATAGACACTCATTAACATGGCCACTAGGATATGAAGGAGGAAAGCATGTATAGCAGTGCCCCACAGAAGGGAACTAACTCAGAAGAATAGAAGTGTCAAGTTATGCAAAGGATATGTACAGGAAGGAACAGCAGCATGCCTCAATGTGCTCCCAGAGAAAACTCAGGTTTTGGAAAGATGATTTGCTGATCCAAGAAGTGAACAGCTAGATCTGTTTCCTCCAACTCAAGGACAGCAGAATTTCTTACCCACTGTTCATTAACCTTCTTGAGAGCTTTTTTTAAAAAGCAATTCCTGTACTGACTGGATCTCTTATTCTCATATTTTATTGACATCATTATACAACTCCAGCAGACAGAAGAGGATTTCACCCAAGAGAAGTGGGCATTTCCCTAAAGGATCACATTTTATTCATCTGCTTTGTTTTTTAATTCCTAAGAACTCTGCTATCTCACTGGGGATGGAAACTGTGCTCATCAGTGCACTGTCCCCAGAGCTCCACAGGCAGCTTCAGTGTGCAGACAGAACTTCAATGGACACGGATGGAAATGCTGGTTTTGAGCCAGCCTTGACAGAAAGATTATGAGAGAAGGGTTTTGCAAAAGACCACCTGTCACTAAAAAAAGAGTATGAGAAAAGTAATAATTGTTTTGTGTAGTTTTTCTTACTCTTTATAAGCACTTCAACATTTCAGACCAAAATAAGATTCTAATGAAAAATGCAAATTTCAGATGTGAGGAAAAAAAAGCCAAGTGTTAACAAGATTATAAATTTGGGGGGAGATCATCAAAAGCTATTGTTTGCTACTGTAAAGAAAGCCCTATGACTATGCATAAATGGATATACATTAAAAAAATATCCATGAGAAAAGTCAGTTCCTAGAAGACTTTTTAAAGCTATAAAAGGATATTCATAATACCCTAATTCAGATAGATCAATGTACATTATTTAGTAGCTTAATTCTGTAAATTAAAACGTTACTCATCTATCACTATTAAATAAAATATTTTTAAAGTAAATATAATTTGTTTTAGTGGATGGTTGGTTTGTTGTTTTTGTTGTTATTCAAGTCAAGAAACACAAACAAAAATGTAAAAAGAAATGCCAATGCACTACCATGATATTTTCAAATTTAAGTATTCTACCACTCACTCTTCTCTTCCACATAAATTCAAAAAATTGTGTCAATGAAATTTACTTGAACAGATTTATTAAAAAATGCAGATAACAGCTAATGTCTTTTTGATGGGAAATGACTGGTATATGTGCTACACAATCAGACCCTTTAATCAAACAGTAAATGTCAGAGACTGTTCCAGCTAAGGATTAATTGCGCCAACTTAAGTCAGACAAAATATATTTTGGCATTGCTTCTGACAGATGAAAATAAAACAAACATTAGGGATCAGCTTGCAGCTAACAATATGCAAAATTAAAGAATATAAAAATTTTAAACTTTTATGGGAGTGCTGATTAGCTTTTGTTCCAAAAGCTGCAAAGAACAGACTTTGCTGTTAATCTTGTTACATTTCCACTTAGCAAACAGAAACAAGAATCCTTAAAAACCCTGCTATTCAAACAAGATAACAGATACTGCATGAATGCTATGTACTAGCAGGCTAGACAAAAATAAATAAATAATTAAATAAAGTGAAGGCTTTTTTAGTGAGCAGAATTAAAACAGTAAAAAGCTCAAATTATCTCTGAGGTCATATATGACTATAAGCTGATTATAATAAAGTATAAGGCCTACACATTTTTCATTTGAAGGTTAAATTCTCAATTAATTTTTCAGCATGTTGCCATCTCCACTGAGCGCAGTTGCTAATTGCAATAAAACAATAGCTTTCGCTGTTTGAATTTGTGTGTTGAATTCAAGACACTGTCAGAGATCTAATAGGCTCATGAGAACTGAAGCCTAGACAACAATTATTGCATAAAGTCAAAATCCAAATGTAAATCTGACTTTTCAGGTACTTAAAATTGTCACAGGTTAAATAAAAACATACAAACAAACAAAAAACTTGTTATCCTTTACTATTTTTATGCCATATTTTTCAGACTCATTGACTTAGTTTTTTAATGCAAGTTAAAGACTTCAACAGCTGACATCCTATGTACTCTTCAGTAATACACGCAGAACATTCAAAATGCACATGGAAGTATGTTAAAGTTGAATATCTGAGCTTTGTATACAAATAATGTACTTAAAACTATAATTCACTGTAAAATGAGAACTAACCAGCATCCAGCTGATCAAGAGTATTTCAGAATATACTTTGCTTTGAATTTTGAAGAGTATAGCCCTTAGTCACTATGTAAAAGAGACTGAATTACATGTATAATCTCACTCGGCAATCCACTTAGTGCCTCAAAAGGATGCTTACACGACAGCTACCTATTCTACCTTTCATGTTTAGCCAACAAGGATTCCAAATTGCTAGTCATGTCATTCCCACTCCCACTCATCCTCCTTGAAAACACGATGAAAATTATTTGAAACTGAGAATAAAGTTAAGAACATGTGCAAATTCCACTTATGTTCGTACAAGAAGATCTTAGCTGAGGATTCACAATGAACAAATATATACATATACACTTATGTATTAAAAATGCACACAGGCATACTGTCCAAACTTGTAAAATTATCCATTCCCATGGAAAAACAACACTTCCATCCTACGGTATCCTTCATTGTAATATCTGAGATTTCAAATCAGCACACCTGAGATCTATTGTTACTTATCTCAGAAATTTTATGTGAGTAGACAAAGTACAGAAACTAAAGTACAGAATGCCCTGACTTACGGCTGATCAAGATGGAAACTGCTGCCTGAGGAAGGATGTACATGGTCTCTCAAGCTGCAGTTAATTGATGCAGCCCAGAGTCCTACCACACTTCTGAATAGCAAGCAGACACAAAAAATTACAGAAGGAAAAGTAATAACAGATCCTAGCACTGGGCTGTTAATTACTCCAGACTCCCTTTAATTCCATTACATCTTTATACAAGATAAAGCACAGTTTCCTTCCATTTAGACAGCATGGGTCAAATTCCATTACTAACTCCCCAGTGTTAATGAGAATAGACATTCAAGCTTTTCTTATTTTTGAAGTTGACATCCTTATTATTTCCTTAGACTCTGTTTACTCAAGTCAAAATATAAATAAATAAATAGATAAAAAATCGCAAATACAAAAGGATTTACCTAGGAAAAATCTAGGAGCTAGGTATTATGTCCAAAGGTACAATCTAAGTTTGGACTTTGCATCACTTCAAGAGAGCTTGCTTTTCCAACCTGCCCACTTTCCTGTATAGCTATGGGAAGGCTCCTCAGAGCCATGCCATTTATCCTGTGACCCTTAAAACATTTCTTGTTTAAAATTACGAAGAAACACCCTCACTCAAGCACAGTTGCAATCAATGGAGAAAACGTTAATCACTTGAGAAGTGGTGTTTTGAGACTAATGAAATTGAAATGAATCACAATATGAAAAATGCAATTATTTTTAAGGGCTTTGTTTTGTTAACATTCACTCAGTCACTCAGCTCTTTGCTTCTGTGTTCTTCAGGGGGAGAAGTGCCTAACTGTTGTTTTGGTGATCAGTTCATGATCTCCCCATGTCTGAGTTGCCTCCCCAGGTAGGCCTCATGCCAGGCAACGCAGGAAGTGCCACAGTTCCAACATCATGACAGTGACCTCCTTCCAACCATTACCTTCAGTCTGACACCCCATTTCAATGCCACACTCAAATAAGCCTGAATTTCCCTCCGGTGTTATAGAACGATTATCTGTCCTTCCATGGCTTGTCTGCTTGCAAATGCTCTCTTTCTGAGGCCTACCACAGGACAAATTCGACCCTGCAATAAGTAATGAATTTACTTGCTAAATATTTATGATCTATTAGCTTTGAAAGGCTTGTTTATCTAATACGGGTGATCCTGCAGGAAACTCAAATTGATATGCAGAATAACACTTGAGTGAACCATTTCACTAGCACTATTAGGGGAAAAATGAAAAGCCAGAAATGATTTCAGCGCATCCTCTTACCTGAAAAAGGGTGTCAGGGCAGGACAGAAAATGAAGAATCACACACTGGCTTTTCAACTACTTGACCAGCCTGTCACAGTGACATCAGCTTCAAGGTTACAAGACCTGCAAAAACACCATCTCCCTGACTGACATATTTTTAAACCATTTTCAGAAATTCATCAAATTTTCTTAAAAAGTTTAGTGAGAGTAAGTCACAGAGCAAGCTTTATGCAGTGAGGAATCAATTCTCCTGAATAAATTATTGGCTTGTGTTTCTATAAGTCATTTAACTGGCTGGTAAAGTAGTCCAAGAAATGTGTTGTTTTCCAGTGCAGAAATATCAGGTTCTAATCAGAAAGGAGAAATTCAGTTCTCTATTGTGACAATGGCTTTGTTTGCAAGAGAAGATAAGGAAACGAGCTTCCCTCTTGAGCAGTAACAAGGCTCTGGGCTCTTTTCCAGTAGATTTCCCTGAGATTCTTTGCATGAGAGAGCATTTCAACTGTGAGAACCTGTCCCTATTCAACACAAAGGGAGCTTTGCCATAAAAACAAAGAGCAAGCACCTATAGATGGGCCCTACACCAAAGTACATCTCAATAGCTCTTCAGGAAAAGTTTTATTAATTTCTTTGAGGTGCACTGTGTGAACAACAAAATCCGTGTTAAAGGACTATAGTCTATTTCCCTATCAGAACTGCTCTATCAAAAGAAATACCTTAATTGCAAATACAGATTGAGCAAATGATGCCCTCAGCTGGGTACAATAAAGCCTGGTATAAAGCAAAGCAGTAACAAATTGAAAATATGACTCTTTACAGGCGGAAATCACTTATTTGAATAAAGAAAAAATAAAATCAGCCTTAAAATAGTCTTCCACCTTCTTGATTTGTGCAAGGAAAAGGATGAGAAACTGTGATATCTGTACAACCTTACACCTGAGTTTGTCTTTTTGTGCTTGAAGAATATTGTTAAAGACCATGTCCTTTTCCTTCATAATTCTTAACAAGCCATTAATTTCAACATATTCTGATCTTGCTCCAGTGTCTAATTTCATTTGCCTTGTGATACAAGAGACAGGAATGCTACACCTACCAGTGAGCAGCGATACGAGACTGTGGTTCCACTCCAAGTTTCACAAATGTGAAAAAAAATCTATCACACTGCAACAGTATTCAGTAAAATGGCGCTTTTTAAGTCTCCTAAAAAATGCATTTAAAGGTTTTGAGGAAATCAGTTTCCACACATGTAAAGTCTGCTTACCTAAAGAACTCATGTTCTACACAGAAGATACATTTCAATGCAAACAGAAAACCAAAAAACAAGTACTGCATTGCTAACTCTATTCCCAGCAGTGCCTATACTTGCCCTCTACTACAAAATGAATAAAAGTAAGATGAACCCTATAGATCTTTCTCAGACTGATCCTGTACATAGAATTTGCCTAATGATTCAGACTTCAGAGTCATGTTTCAAAACATTCAAAACTAAATATGTATGACCTACTAGTATAGAAATTTGACAGCAAAGTCTAAATACGGAGCACCTGTTCTGCCATAGCTGCTTTCAACTGATGGTTATGGATTCCATTAATTTCAATATAGACTTATTCAGCAGACAAATTCAGATGTGCATGCATTCATATGATTTTTTTTTTTTGCTGTAGAGATCAAAGGAATCTTGGCAAAATGATGTTCATATTTGTCTTTTCCTCTGATAAAAATGTTTTTTTTTCCTTCCCCCCCCCCCCCCGTTCTTTCTATTACTGTGGTAAATATATACTTGCTATCCTGTTGCTGTACTGCAGAACCCTTCCGTTCATTCAACAGGCTGATAAATTGAACTAAAAACTTTTTTTTATTCTTTACCCATCAGGGCTTACAAAGGATTTATAAATGATCGTGTGACATTGCTGCAAACCTGCCCTTTCTGACTTCATTTTCATACCAAGAAGCTCCACATGCTGAGGAACATCACAGCTAACTAGAGGTCAACTGTAGTCACTGAACTGAAAGTTTATATTTTCACAATTATTTCCAAATGACATTTAGCAGAAGTAATGTTTGCTTGTTTTTGTCTCATTAGCAACATGTGTAATTTCAATTAGGTTAATTAACCAAGTTCTACCAAACAGGCAATCTCAGTTATTTATTCCTTGCAACCTTTCCTTCTCTTCTGACAAATCAAACATAGCTTTTGTTTAGAGCCAGTTTGCTGGTGATGGAGGAAGGATTTAGGTGGTAACTTTTTTTAATTAAAAGCCTTGATTTGATAAAGCCTGGTTGTGTCAGCTCAATGTAGCAGTTCCCAAATAAGAAATGCAATTGAGAAGAAGGAAAAGGAAGAAGTTGTCATGAGGTGTAAATAGAATAAGTCCACAGGTTAAGAAATGATGCAAGGGGATCATTGGTGAGAGAAAATTTGATCAAGGTGTGCTTCACTGCGTGAAAAATGGCATTTCTTAGATCAGCCGCAAACTAAAGTTTAGCAAGACATTTTGTTTTTCAAGCAGATGGAAGGCAGTGTGGAGCTTGCAGCACAAAACATTTCATCTCTGATTTAAGAACCTTTAACTTCCATGTTTCTTTTTGTAATAGATATTATCTAACACATTGCTGTGTTGTCCTCTGGATTTGCTAACTAAAGTCTAATTTCACAAGAAACACAATACATGAGAATACATCAACAGCATCTTTTCTCTGCAATTTTTTATTCTCAACCAAAAAGTAGAAATAAACATCTTACTGCTGCCTGCAGAGCTGTGACAAGCTCACTGTTACTTTGATATGCAACTTGTATCTACTTATACATGATAAGAAATAGTAAACAGCATTAAAGTATCTACTCATTAGCTAAGTAATTTCAAGGCTTTTTTCAGACTAATGCTTAATATAATTGGGCTTTGTTATATACTTTATCAAAGCAACATTTGAGAGGAATTTGGACAGAAAAGATGGGATTTTTGTCCTGTAATGACTGGACAGCAGCAGTTGATTTACTGTGAAGTTGTACATTCAAACTGGAAATCTTAAGACAGATTGGGCAAACACAATGAAAGTAGTTTAATAATTTAAGGAATAATGGCCTATGTACAACTCAAAGTGAGTGTACAACAATGAGGCTAAAACACGGGCCAGATGCCTCACCCAACTGAAGAAGTTAAAGAACCAAAGTATTTCAACAATATTCACTGAGTACATTTTACATTTCCTTGATGTTAGTTTCATTTCTAAAATTTGCTAATGAAAACTTATCAGGATGTTTGTGACCATACCTGGAAAAACAAGCTTAAGAATGCTTTGGGTAGTTCAGATACTCATGAACATGGAAACTGTAAGGAAATGTAACTTTAAAACTTTGATGAAGGGGCAAGAGCTATTTTAGAAACTGGCAGTCTTCTGCATGCATTCCAATTACGCTGCGTGCATCTTAACAGAAGAGGATATTACTGGATAATCTGTTATATGGGATCCATTCCAAATGTATGATATCAAGTAACACAGGTTGGTACAAAAACTGTAGCCTCAGGGATTATCTCAAGAGATTTGATTGAAGTTCACTTTTCTAGAGAAACTTCTTAGTGCAGCAATCGAAGACTAAAATATAAACCAGCCTTATTTTTAACATCTCTCACCTTGACATTTTCCATGCTCTGAACAGTCTTACAATGAATGGTCTACAGAGCAGGAATAGCAACCTTTACAACTTTCCTAATTTTGCTAATCCTCTGTTACAGTCCAAAACACTGAAAGTGCTTGATTTGATGCCAGCACATCTTTGTTGAGTTTTCTCAAGCACCATGTACTGTAGCATATTACTGGAATACCAAGACATTTGTTAAAAAGCAAATCCCAGGATTTTTCCCACTGCATTTTATTGAAACAGCATTCTAGGTTGTCCTTTTTTTGTTTGTTTTTGCACATGTTTTTCCCTCTCTGTGTTTCAGTACACTGAGATGTGACTACATGACTGCCATGGCTGTGATATCCTACAATGAATTAGTGCATTGTACTGCACTTTCATAACTGCAGGCCAGCCATTTAGTAAATAAATAATATGCCAGCAATTACTAAAATAGAACTACACAATGCACCAACAAAAAATTAGGTACAATAACAAAGAAGGAAAGAAGCAGGCTGAGATTTTCAACTATGAGACACTGAAGGAAGCAAGAAGTATAAGGATCAGAAGCAGTGAGACCTAAACTGTATCCAAACAAGTTGTTATAGCTTAAAGGATATATTATAACATTAATTTTTTCTTTTATTAGCAACAAAAAAACAAAAGCAAAGCATGAAAGCGTTACATACCCACATTATTCTCTCCTAAAAACATATCTTGAATTGGATCATTTCTTCCTTTCAAGGTTTCCTCACCTAGGCTATAAATCGTTACAGTGTGAAGTATAAGGGGACAGTTACTCTTGGGCTCAGCTGATTAGGGAGTGGTGACTGTTGTGTCAGATGGTGTTCACTACCTATATGCTAACTGTGTGCTGGAAAGGAATTTGTCCATTATTTAATAGGATAGCTTTGCAAAATAGGCAGAAGTCTTGCTATGTTGCTGGACAAGATTTCTGCTTGTGCCAACCAACAGGGAGGAAATAGGCTTGGAGAGAAGGAGAGAACAAGCAGAGGCATAGAAGCATGCTTTCCTGGCCTCTTCTTTCTAAAACCCTTCCAACAGAAACACACTGCTAATACATTTTTATAGCACCTCTTAACGCAGATAAACCTGCTCGCATAACCTCAATGATGTCAGAGCTCTGCAATCACTGTATGAAAAATAAGTTGATTGGCATCTATCAAGTTGTCTGAAATCTGCATATGAATAGCACTTAAACAATATCTTTCCCAAACCCACGTCACTAAACTCTTATCCTTTTCCTACCCTAGATGCAGAATGTTAATTATAGACGCTAATAAATACCCCAAGCAGAGACACTCTTCAAGATGCCTCAGCTTTTTTGATTCATTCAATATTCCTTTCAGTTAGAAACCTTTCAGTGGAACACTTCATATCATAGGAATTTTAATCATTCTAATTATGAATTTTATTTCAACTGAATGGCAGCTGAGCAAAGTGCATTTGAGTTAATAGTTACACCCATTAGTTGTTAAAGATCATCAGTAAGGATTAAAACTTTCCCATTCACTACTGTTTCTACTCTAAACTTTAGGAAAAAAAAAAGCTAAAAGATTGTAACAATGTCAAGTAAAAGCATCCTCAGAAAACATACACAGAAGTAGTCATTTTCAAGGGCATTATTATGTAGAAACATCACACTACTCATCAACAGCATTTTAAGAGCTCATTGAAATAATAAAGTGGCTACAGTAATTTCCATTAGAAGGTTTATAAATAATATCTGCTGTTTGGTACATTAAGAGAGCACAACTGTGTAATAATTGAAATGTCAGCATATGTTCCTTGTGAAAGTTACTCCTTCTAAAAGCAGGCATCTGTCTTATCGCAGAAAGAACACACCATTCCCATCTCCTCCTGCCTCAGTGTTTCAACTGTGGACCAAAATGCTGCTCACTACTCCTATTCAATTGTGCCTCCATATTAAATAGAGCTATATGCAAGAAATACAATGCATTTCCCAAAATTGTTTCTGTAAGCACAGTGCCTTGAAGAAAAAAACACACACATACAATGCTTATTTGCGTTATCTTTCTCATTTTGAAGTAAATGAAACCCAAAAAGAGAGGGGAACAAACAAGGCAAAGTTAACCTATTAAATGTTTGAGTCTGATAAAACTAAGTGGATCCAACAGTACAAGAAGAAAACATGAAGTACCTATTCTATTATGTTCAGTGATATAAAAGAGCCTTTTATTATGCAGAAATGTACACTTACGAAGAGTTTCAGTTATATAACAAGATCTTTTGTGAACAATTTGGAAGCTGACATTCTGGGCAATTATAAGAGTTTTTTAGTAGTGTGGCACCTCTGGCTATTTTACTGATACATCTTAATACTAGCAGATACTCCTTCAGAGTCCTTTGGATAGAGTATAAAATCTTACTGTTTGTGCAACTTCAACAATAATTGATTACTGTCAGAGATCCAAAACTTTAGTTCGTGTTATAGACAAATAAGAATATTGTGCTGAAATTTTCCATGGTAAATCTGTGACACCAGGAAGGAGAAAGGTTTAACCCCATAAATTAGGAATGCATAGCTGCTCTAGTACCAGCCCTCCAGTAGCTGACCAGTGTCCTTCTGCACATGGATAACTGGTGGAAATTTTTACAGTAAAAATACATCGATCACCAACCTCCTTGTTTTGCCTACTCTGACACAAAGTACTGTGTACTATGGTTTATTACCATTGAGTTTATGGGTGTCTGATAGTGACCCTCTTCTTCCCAAGCCAAACCTCTCAGGTTTGGATTTATCAGAGGAGACATTGAAGAAAGACAGTGGAATATTTGACTGAAAAATGGGTATGGTTGAACTTTTCTCAGTCTCTGATACGCTGAGAATATAAGGCCACTTTAGTTACTAAAAGCCAATGAGTTTGTTTTTTTGGATTGTTGTTTTTTTTTTTTTGTGTTTGTTTGTTTTTTCAATATGCCACAATGAAGTTCTCTATTGCTTTCTAATACTTAATCTAAGTCCCGTGTACTTGTGAGGGGGCAAAACTAAGGAAAGGAAGGAGAGCATTCATTGTTAAATACAGTGCACTGCCATGGGATGAAGTCTGTTAAGTCATATTCTACAGTCAAAATTTGCCAAACAGTTAAAAATAAGATTTTACATGGCTGGTGTCCTAACCAAAATTTTGTAATATTTAAAAGTAAACTTCTACAGCAGTATAATAGCAGTATAATACAAAGATCACACAGGTATATGTGTTTCGCTACCTCCTCTACCAGTATTACATCTACACATCATAGATCTATTGCCTGAATGTGATTCAGAACATGAAAGGTGACAAGAAAAGAATTTCTCATAGCCCAGCATCCTATTTTGAGAAAAGTCTCCAAGTTCTGGTACATCATATTAATGACAGTGGTCAGAAATTGATCTTTACTACTTAGGAAATATTGCAATAGACAATAAATAAAAAACAAACTGGGGGAAGGAGCAAGGGAACAGATTTTGGTAGAAAATTGCAGATTTAATGACAGAAATAATTAGTAAACCAAAGCACATCTGAGCTTGTTCCTTGATGCTAAGCAATAGTGAAGCACTGAGCTTGTGCTGCATCACCACCCCAGAACTGAGCTGACAGGAGACTAGCTTACAGGTGCCTGCACATACACCTTACACATCTTTAGCCACAGTTCATCCTTTATAACACATTTAATTTTCCTGTGCTTCGAGGTTTCCAGCAAAACTGCAAGGAACCACAGTGCCAGTGCTTTCACTCGAGAAGAATTCCAGGCTTCAACAGAGCTTGGGCAGGGCAGAAAGGCTGATATTGCAAAAATACCATCCCTGTAAAGATAAGTCCTCGGAACTGAGTTTTATATCATCTGACCCATTTGTTTGGATGCACCCTAAAAAAAAAATTTCCTGATTCCTATCACACTTTGCTGAGGCAACTGTCTGCATTAAGCTTATCCATGCAAACAAAAAGAAGGGTTATAACAGAGAACTACACTCAAATTGGAACAATTTTTAATTAGTCTGACATCTCTGTATGAAATACAACTACAATACAAGGGCTATCAATGAAACCATTCTCCGGCGTTCTAAGAAGTTACAATTTTTTTCATCCTGCCAACTGATTATGCTGACAGTTAGGAGAAGGAAATACAGTTGTTTTCTTGACACCTTTAAGTTCAGCTACAACTGAACTCCATTTTGTCGAACCCTTTCCATGCTTGTTGCAATGGCAACAGACTTCAAACACACAAAAAACACCCACTTTAATTAACTTTTACTCCTTTCCAGGGGGTGTTAAAGGAAAACCAAGAGCTATTACAGAGACAAAGTGAATGAGCCTTCCAGGCAGCAAAGGCTATTACATTCAATTGTTTGGCAACACTTCTATTCAAGACTAACAATTTCAGAGACTTATGTTCTTAATAGAGCAGACTAAAACTCTTCTGATGAACAGTTTTCCATCAGAAACCGCTGATTTTCTGGATCAAAACATTCTATGGGAATGTGTTTATTCCACTAAAACTTTTGATGGAAACCAGGCAGCCTAGCTGGAGGGCTGGCAGCTCAGCTTGGAAGGCAGCCTGCCACAGCCAGGCTGGCAGGGAGGCAGGCAGGCTGCTGCCCTGAGCATCCCCTGCCCAGTTGGCTTGTTCCCTCCTCTGAGGGGTCAGGCAGATTATGTGCTATAATGATATTTATTATAAAAGTAGCCAACATTTAGAAGATTGAAACAAAACATTTCAACCTTATCAAAAATAAATATGTCAGTGCTGTTACCATGAAAATCTGTTCCTTTTTTGCAGGAAAAGAAAAAAAAATAGAAATTCTCATGTAAAGAATATTTATGGTTTTGCTCCAATTCAAAGTCTTACAAAACAAGCCAAACACCAGAATTTTTGCATACCAGGAGCTTCAGGTTTGGACCACATCAAGCTACACACAGACAACTCCAGCCTAACGGAAAAGACATAAAAAGCTATGGCATTTCTACAATAATTACCAGAATTTGAAGACATTTACTACATTACCTTTCCAATACATAAAGAACTTTTTGGTTTGGCAAAACTTGAGGACTTCGGAAAAGAGTTTTTCCTCTTTACTTCTTAATTCTAAAGTGATATACTAAAAAAAAATAATAATAATAATTAAATGATTATCTCCATAACTACCATACATAGCACTGGCGGGACTCAAAAGCCACACATTCCGACCAGACAGTTGCTATTAGCTTTTTCTAACAGCCCCCATAAGCAGCCAGGCTGTTTATTCACATGATAAGGAGTACATGTCTAGCAACCAAACACAGCATCCACTGTCACAACACTCACAAACTCAATGAACCACCTGACAAAAGAGCTTCACATACTGTTTTTTGAGGAGTTAGATTCACAATATCTGACTGTGTATCACTATAAAAAGCAGCATTGAAATGAAAACAAATGTTTTGGAGACATGAAATGTACATCTAGGAAGCACAGAACCACATGCTGAAGAGAGATACCTCCACGGCCTGCTAAAAGGCTAGATACCACCACTTTAACTTAATAATATTCCTTATGTAGTTATTAAAGAAAATTTATATATCCCAAAATCTTGACCATACTTAGAACTACAATAATACAAATTCAACCCCGCAGAAATCTTTCCTTGATAATGGCATTTTAAAAATCCAGTGATAAAATATTTTCTCTGTTACTTAATATTTTTTCTCCATTTATTTTTTGGCGCTGAGCCATATAACATTTGGGGGCATTCATTTGCATAACAGCGACTTCAGTTTCATTAAGTTGTACAGTCAAGAGCCATGAATAAACTGAATGGATACAAGAGAATACAAAGACACGCAACCCAAGATACCTTGTACCACTGGTGAATACCTCTGTCAGAAATATCTTCTACCACTTTGATACTGTCATTACAATCATCTCTACAAGGATTAAGCAGCAGTAGCAGAAGCATACAATCAGAGAAAAGTTGACTTTGAAATGGCAATAAACCATTCTTGCCTCACATATGCTAGAGTTGAATGCTTTTCCTTCCTTAGAATACCCTTGATTCCACAATGCTCAGAAATCAATGCTATGTTCACAATACTTAAAAATAACTTTGCACTTACCACATCTAGCATTTTTACTCCTTGTATCGCAAGCACTATATATAGCAAGCACAAACTCACGTTGGAAGTTAAGGTGACACAAGCATAATGACACAAACAGGACATATAGATTAGGTAGTATTTATAGACTGCAAAAAGAAATATCCTGCCAATACTGCTTGATCTACAAGACAAGGACAAAACTGACACTTCTTCACCTGCATTCTACATGCACAGAAGCATAAGGGTTGGAAGGGACCTCTGGAGATCATTCTGTCCAACCCCCTGCTAAAGTAGGTCCCATAGAGAAGGTTGCATGGGAAGGAGTGAGCAAACAACCTGCCGTGATAAGAGCACTTACAAGAAAAACCTGATGTAGAGATTGCCACCAATTTGTATTGCATCCAAACATAAACAGGTTAAAAACTTTTTGAGAACACATATAGTTCTTGAAAGATGGATTGTTGTGAAGATAGCAAATGTGCAATTTCTATTTTCCCAAATATATCACCACTACAAAAGAAAATCACTGAAGGATAGAGTGTAATGGAGGCCCAGGATGGTGCCCAAACACATGCAGTAATGGATTGTGAGGTTGCCATCCAAGGGGTTGTGATATCAGCTAGAAATGACAGTGACATTGCTGACCCTTGCTGTATAAATTCAGGCGCTGGCAGAGACCAGTATGGGCTGATGCCTGGGCTCCATTTGAGCAGAGCTGCAAGACTTGGAACACAGAATGAGGACTTGGTTGTCTTGTGCTGGGGTGCTGCTGGGAGCACTTCTTGGTACCCATCCCACAACATCAGCAGCATTTCCCCAGACCTGCCTGGATTGAGCAGCTGGATCCCCGCAAGTGTGTGTTCACAGCAGCAGTGATGAGTGGTATGGGGACATGGCCCTGAGGCAGACAGTGGGGAGCAGGGACTAGGAGGATTTGCTGCTGAGGTACTGGGTCATCATTGCAGCCCTTCCTTTGTCCATTAATGCCATCACTCCACCTTCTATCCCTACTGTACCCAAAACCTAATCAGAAAACTAAATACGTGGCTTACATGGTGGTACACGTATAATTGCACTGGACTTACATAGCAAGGTTTAGGTAGCAGGGGAGTGCAGAGACACAAGAGGGGCAGAGACAAAGTACTATAGGCTGACCACAGGCCCCATTCCCAGTTCCCCTGCACCACTTAAGGGGAGAAGGAAAATGAGAATGCATGGGGGGAAGTTGTTTCTTATGTGCTTTGAGTTCTCACACTGTTTCAGTCTGCTGGCAATAGAGGGGTTCATGAGATTTATTGCCTATGTTGCGTGATTTGTCAAAGACAACAGGTGAGCAATGTCCTCATCCTTACGTAAGTCCATGAGCTTTCTTTTCCTCATATTTTCTCCCCTTGACCTTTTGAGTAGAGGAAAGGAGGGTGAGTTGTAGTGGAGCTGAGCTACCTATTGGTGTGAAACCATCACTCATATAATAGGAAGAACTGAAGAAGCAAAGAGAAAATACCTACTTCAAATTATTAATAATGCAGGAAGGATTGGTGATTGACACAGAATAGTCACACGGTGCAACTTAAAACCCTCTAAATTGCAACAGAAAAAACCCTTCTAATTTAGGTATTTTAAACATGCAAGTAAAAAGGTAAATACTCCCCCTATGCAGCACCTTTCTCTCAGTCAATATTGAGTCAAGCTTCGTATCACAAGTCTAATTCCTTTAATAAAGTCAAGCTAACTCTAGAGTTGATCACAGTTGGACTTGTGGAACCTTAAGAATAAATGTTACAAACACTTCAAATATCAAGAGATATCATGAAACTGAGTTAGTATTGATTTTACTTCACTTAAGGTAACCTTGATTTCCCAATGAGAACTAATGTACAGCATTATTGTACACCACTGAACAGCCTCCACCAAATCCACTTCGCTGTTCTCAGTCTGAAGGACAGGACAGTGGGATGCTTCAGGCACATCACCTTGCTACCCAGGCACACAGATATTGCTCAGATGACAAAGGGCAGACTGACATCAACAGAGCAGCTCAGATGGTGCTCACAACCCTCTCCGTGGCTGCCCTGCCCATGCAGACAAAGAACAAGTTTCCTGCTCAGGAACCCAAAACCCAACTGAGTTGTTCTGCAAAACCACTTACAATGCATTCTATTGCTAACATCTGCTTTGTACATAATTTTTTACCGAATTTAGAGTGGAGTCTCAAGTCTTTATTTAGTACAAATATATGATAAGAAGACGGTGTGCCGCCTTCTCTGGTGAAGGGGTCAGATAAGGCAGATGTATTTTTACAGAGTAACAAGTGCAAATCCTCATTTCTTCATTCATGTGAATAAAGTCATGTCATTTTGTATGTTTTGTGACAACAGAAAGCAGAATTTACCCAGAGGTACCTACTTCAAAACTTGTTTAGCTGTTAAGCTTTTTTCTTTCTTCTACAAGTTTAGAAGTTTGTGCTTTTCAACAAGTTTCCAAGTATAAGTAGACTCAGTTAATTACTGTTTTTATAAAGAAAAGGAAAGAATTTATAACTGCTAGTTACCTGAAAGATTACATCCGGTGCTGTTTTAGAACTGTGTATTACTTCCACTGTGGTACACCACTAGTTAAAGTGGTGCAGAGCATCTAACTGTTAGGTGTGACATGAAGGAAACAAAAATCAATCAGATTTACCACCCAAGGCCATCAGCAAGGCAGTGCCAGTTATGTGAACTGAGACAGAGTTTTGTGATTAGAACTTTACTGATTAAGCCTACATAGGCGCGCCTGTGGGTTTCTGTCTTTTCTTAATCCAATACAAATTTTACAGGCTCAGTGCTGCCAATTGGGAAAGACTTTAAAAAATTATTGAATGCTCACGATGAACAATGCAAACTCTTCAGAAGTGCAGTGTTAGTGAGATGTCTAACTCTAACTAAACTCAGATAATGGATAAACAAGCATAAATACTCAAGTTTCCCATGAACTATTATAGTCATATCATAGTCACAACAGTTCACATCCAATTGAGGAACCATTTTATTTAATCCACAATTTGAAGACTCTTGCCTGAAAACATTTTGGTAGAAAACAAGGAGTATATGGTTCTACCTACTGGAACAACCCACTTCGTAAAAGCAACCTCTAACTAAGCCCAGCCAAAAAGTGACAAACAGAACTTAGAGTGCTGCTATTGGTTATGTTTATCAGACCATGGTCCTAAAAGGCTGTTACAGAACAATCAGCACAGCAGGAGGCTGGCAACAGCACAGAGGCCCACAGCCAAGCAAGCTGAGACAGCTTACTTTTGCCCATCCCCTCCTAGGGATCACATAGTGCCAAGATTTATTGCCACACCTGATCTTTAAATCAGGGGGCACGATCAGTCCTTAGGACTCTTACTTCCAGAGTCACATGTTATTTTAGTTCTCCGTCTGTTGTGAACTATTTCAACGCATGAAAGGTGAATTTGGCAGACTTGGGACAGCATTCTTAGAGGTGACTGAGTTAGTACCCCTCAGGATTTTCTGGCACAGGATGTTTTTCTGATATTAAGTGGATAGCTTTTTCTCATGACTGACAGTGAAGCACATCACAAATGGAAAAGACATTCAGTCCTTATTCTGGCTTCTAAGACCTACAAATGCTCAGCTCTCACAATTATCTTACTTCCTCATCCACTAAAGTGCATCTTTGGCATATCAGACTGGATGCTATTATCCCATGACATACAGTAATAAAGAATTAACTAGAGCAAAAGCTTCTTTTCCCCCCTTCACCTAAATACCTGTTGCTTCCCCTACACCTATCTACTCCATGACCTTTAAAGAAGTCTCCTTTAATAAAACTGCTTAGGCACGTTGATAATAAACCATTTTTTCCACAGGGAGAAAATAAAATAAAATCAATTTTGAAAAAAGGAACTATCATAAAAATGTATTTATGGACACCACTTTTATCTGAAAAATTCTTCAGGCTCAAAGGGAATTTCTAGTGAAAAGTCAAAGCTGAAAATAGCCAGCAACCCAGCAGTTAGGTTATGATATCACTGTGCTTCCCAGCAGGAATGAGAATCAGCATGTCTAACATTTGAAACCTATGTCTCAATCCATAGGCTTATTGACTTTCTGCAGCTTTTGCTATCTGCTTTTTCACTGATAGACAAATAGAATTAAAGGCTTATTTTTTTCTTAATGTAAAATAAAAGCAATTAAGAACATAGCAGAAACCTTGCATTCCAGCCACCTAGTTTTCACTAAATTAGATCCTGACAAGCTCATGTAAATATTATTCATTATCTGTGCATATTTTTAATATTATCTTTTTCTATGCAAATACTGAGAAGTAAATTCATTCACCTCTCTACCAAGGCAGGACTACTTGAAAAATTATTTTAAAACGTCACCCCAAAACAGTATCATTTTTTTCTTAAAGCATGTGTCCAAGCAAAACCATGCATGTGTATTTACACATGTAACCTACACACACATTGCCAAATCCTTACTGGAAAAAAATGAAAGGTCCACTAATGCAGAAAAGTAGTGCTAATAAGGTTAAAGAACAAGAAATACATTTGCATGAAGGTTGGTGGCAAAATCAAACCCATGTACCATTCTGTGGTAAAGAGCTTCTTTCCTTTGTAAAATATCATCCTCCAAGTATTAGTGACAAGTAATACAAAGTTTCCTGGCTATGTTAAAGGGTTTCATGAAAGCAGACCACAACTTGTAACAACACTAAGTGCAGTTTCAGAGCATATAGAGAGAGCAAATGGGGCTCTTTCTAATGTCACATATCTCAGTTCGTAGCACCATCTCATTCTTTCTACAAAAAAATTTGCTCTACAATACAAACAGTGTGTAAATGAAAATGAGGCAGGAAAGCTCATATATCTATTATTTGTTTTCTATTGTGAAACCAGTTATCAGCATTAGTAAAATCCCCAGAAACACAGCTACTAAAATATATTTATTATCAAGTACCATTATTATGATTGAACACTGAAGCTAGTTTTCTAATGGTGAATCCCATTTTCAATTGTTGCCTCTTCCTCCACATCTTTGTCTAAATAGGAATTGTTATTGTTAAGTCAGTGTCGGATATGCATTTCTAAGGAGTTTTATATTCAGAAAGAAAATTTCATCATTTGAACTTCAATCAATTTATTGTCCATGCACTTCAAGTAAATTTCTGACTTAGCTCAATTTGTCAATTTTATATGACAATGGCTTCACTCTTCATTTCATTCTCTTGAGTTTAATCTCAGGGTCTCCATGCAGACAAGAGTGCCCAACCAAACAAGGATTCCAGAGTTCCACCCAAAACAGCATCACAGACACAACCAAAGAAACAAACACCATATACTTATTAAGAAGAATGAAAAGGAAAAGGTAACGTAAAGACAACTCAGTCTTTAGTCTGTTTAACAGACACAATGCTATCGGAATGGAAACACATTTTATTAAGTACTGAGCAATTGATAAAAATAATATTATTGTGCCCATTATTTAAACAAGTACTTTAATTGATATGAAAAGTCAAGCATAGCCTGATTCAGCAGTCTTCCTAGACCTTCAATAACCTCCTCTTCTTTAAATTCATCACATAGGCTCTTATCAGCCTCCAATTTCCTGACTATCCTACTCCATATCACTCTGTCCATATGCTGAAGGTAAAAATGTGATCTCATTTAAGTCACTAGGATTAAAGGCAATGAAGCATATCTAGAACTTATTTTTCAACAAGACAACATTGTTCTTTGTTTTAACCCCCTTAAATATATATTAAAAAAAACCCCACACTATTTTCCTCAAAGAGAAACAACTTTTGCAATATAATTGTCTCAGATTTAGGTGAGTCTAAGTTAAGAACACAGCAACAGTGATAAAGGTTCATCATTCCTTCTTGCAGTTTGCTATTATGTGCAGCTTTGCACAGAAATTAACTATAAGTAAGATCTATAAGGAAGACCCAGACAATATTCCACTCATTTCAGACTGCACATTGTCTCTAATGCCTCTTGAATTCCATAAATTTATCATAATTATGAACTTTCCACGGAGCCCAAATGCAAATTCTAGAAAGCTGCACACCACAACATCCTTACTTTTTGTTTCTCGTTCTGCTAGGCACCTTGATAGAAAACTATCTCTAGAACCATTAGATGAAGGGTACATAAATCTCCATAAGATCTTGCAAGAAGTTCCAGGTTTCTGCAAAGGACATCATTAGATCTCGCTAGACTTATGTTGTCAGAACACAGCAACAGAAATTATGAGAGTACAGCCAGATAACTGCTATGAACAAAACTTGTTTCACTATCTTCTGTACTACAAAGACACAAACAAAAAAACGCACATGTAAAAAGAATGTGCAAGTACTGATTTGTCTGTAATGAAACTGTGTATGAGTATGTAAGATCTTTAGATATGCTTGGATTGCAGTAACTGCAGATTCCTAGATCACCCCGGTGTTGACTGGTCAACTGACACAGGCAACTGCTCATTGACATCCTGGATTTTTTTTTGTTTATTTGTTTTGGTTTTTGGTTTTTTTTAGAAAATTATAGTATGGATTAATAAGATCTTACATATGCTGTGTGAAATAAATGCTTATCCTGACAGATGGGCTCCGAACTGCTCTCTTTTGAAGCTGAAACGGCCGTTCTGGGCTCCCGCTGGAGGCAGCTTTGCCCTCATTGAAGCAGCAGTGCGGCAACACAGAAAAAGCACTGCAGGGCAGGGCAGGAGCACAGCAACTACTTCAATTCCAGTGGGGTAAACAGAGGAAGGGGAAAGAGAGAGAGATATCTGAGATCAAAAATTAAAGCAGCAATAAAGTACTGACTAAAAATGTCAGCATCAACTTCAAGACCAGCTCCTCATAAACTAGGTAGTCCTCCAACCTAACTGCTGCTGGTTATATTTGAGCTCCCACTGAAATCTTCTGTTAAGATAGCACAGCTTTCTACATTCCCCATGCTTTCCATTAAAAAAGAAAGTAGGATATGTGCAATAAACAGTTTACCAATTCCTCAAGGTAGTGCTGATGAATTTTTAATGAATAAATGCTGAGCTTATTCTCTATGCTGCAGTTCTCTCCCTAACACTCACCTTTAAAAAAATGACAACAAAACCAATCAGGAAAACAATATTACTAATTTCTTATATAGCTTAAATAAACCTCTCTCACGTCGAAGTTTTACAAATCCATATTATCCTTTGAACAAATTTCCCAGATCACACACCATTCCTTCACATTTATGTTATCAGACGCACCATAGCATTAGGCTTAAAAGACAGACAGCAGCAATGCTCCAAAGGCAGCACAGCAAACAAGAAAAACAATTACATTTTGTATGTTTACAAGTGATAGTCTGCTGTAAATAACCATGTCAAGCAGATCTGGCTGTGGGAGGGTGGGATCAGAATCTCGATAAGAGCCAACCGCAAGAAGGAAGGAACAGCAATTAGCAAAAGGCTACCGAAGGCAGAGCTGAGCCGAGAGAAAACACAGTTTAGCCAAGGTATGGGATAAAGAAAGATAAAGGAAAAAAATAAATTAGAGAGGAAATATTAATGAGCTTACTGGCAGTAGGCAAGGTGAAGGGGCACGGAAGTAGATCACAAGTCATTTTACTCTGCTGCTTCGTGTTTTCTCTATAGTTTTTATAAATCTTCCCTAAAATATTCAATTCTTCATCAATTTTCTTATTTGCAGTAGTTTGCTATATGCTACAAACACTGAACCTGGAATGGCCAGGCTGGGGAAGCTTACAGTTCTGTTAAGTCTTTTCACAGACTATCCTCAGTTGGAAGGGATCCACAAGGGTCACCAAATCCAACTCCTGGCTCGTCACAACAACACCCAAAAGACAAGTCCAAACAACGTGCATCTGAGTACCTGCAAGACTTAAGGAACTTAAGAAAAAAGCATGACCACTATACTGTAGGTTACTGAATAACTTCCATAGGACTGAGTGATATTTTCACCTTACACTCAGGATCCAAACATTCTTTTCCCTAACCATGGACTGGCCACCCAATATCCATTCACAAATGTTCCTTATACATAAGTCCCAAGTGCTCCCTCTTCCAAAAGCATCTGATCACTGATGATTATGGAGGACTTAAGAGTAAGAAAAGCAGAAAGTAATGCAACAGATGCAAGGTTTCTACTTCAGTAGCAAAGTCTGGAATTCTGAGATAAAAATAATGCAAATAGTGAATATTACTATTTAGTGCTTTGTCAGCAGTCATTTAAAACAACCTCATTTTACTCTATATTTATAATGGCTTTCATAACATAAAAAAATCCCTACAGTTCTCAAATCTTACACTGCCTGATAAAACTCTCACCATGAAAAAAGGTTGGCCATAGTTCATTCTCTAACCATTGCCTGCCATTAAGAGTTATGAGAAATCAATTATAAGCACTATTAAATAAGGGAGTCATCATCAATATGCCAGTAGCCTTGACAGAAAAGTATGTTAAGAGCACAATTACTAAACATAATTTCATAGGGACATCTCTCCTGTGGGAAATTGAAGTGGGAAGAAAAATACTGCCGTATGAAAGACTACAGCAATGAATAGAAGTTCAGTTTATTTAGCAATATCTAATATGACAGCATTGCTACTATTAAGAAATTCTCAATAAATCTCCAGAATGATTACAGGAAGTTATGCATCCATTCTCATGATCAAAATAATTCACCAATTTTCACGTTCAGCTCTTGAACAATTAAAAAATGAATTCTACCATGTTTTCAGTGAAATATAAAAGAAGCACCACCACCACCACCAATAAAAAAAAACCAACACAACTTCTATGCTCATTTAAATTCAAAAGGATTTTCGTTTGTGTTCTGCAAATGATCCTTAGTATGATGTTGTACCAGATGAAATGATCTATGCAACACGATGTACCTGCATTCAGAGGAGAAATATAGCTGCAGGATGCAATGTCAGCCAGACCTAAAGCACTTTGTTTATTTGAGTTTCTTCCCAGCCATCTGCATCTTGTCTTTCCAGTGCAGAAGTATTGTCTCATTTGCCCTTGAAGAGATATAAATTCTGAAATGCAACTAATGCACATTCTTTTTAAACAATTACATAGATTCTCATTTCAAAGGACATTTTAAAACCATTCTCCCTTACAAAACATTATCATATGTTTCTTAAGTACTCCTGAAACAAAATTTGTCTCATTACAGTCACAGCATTATTCTGTCTACAACAGCTCGTACCAGCTGTCTTGTTTTTTAGACTTGAATCAGAACCTGCTTGCTGCTAATACTTTCCCTCTGTGGTATAAACATTACAAATTATAGAATAAAAACAACATACATTAAAGTTACTTCACATCTTAAACAGAATGTCAGAAAACCTTCAGTTCTCCAGAAACGTGCACTCTTACAAGGCCAGAAGATGTAAGGATTCTGCCATGTGCAACATTTGCCCATTGGGATATACCAAACATACCTTTTATTTAATGATATTGATCAAGATTCTATGTTCTGAAGTCATTCCACAAAATAAATGCATAAATAAATAAAACAAAAAGAAGCAAGGCATCATAAACAATTGGCCATCTCAGTACGAACTTAAAATGCATAAACCTTTGCTTTTTCTAATCTAGTTTTATGTATTATTTTGCTGTTAGAAAACTCAGTTTTCATCTTCATATATTTTTTACTCCAGATGGATTGCAGGCTCTGATAACATAAAACTGGTTAATCAACTTTCATGCCATATTTATGCTGCAACAGGGAGATTTTACTGTTGCCTGCAGTTTAGCAGTTCATACTGTGGAGTACAGCCAGTGTTTTATGTACCTTTAAAATGGCAAGCTGCATCCCACTCTCAGTGACCCTGCCACTAACAACAATCTCATTTTTGTTAAACAGTGATTCAGTTGAATTCAGTTCAAAAATGTGCAACCTCTTCCTAGCGAGTAGAATTCTACTTCACTTATGAAATTTATGAATTCTCAAGTCTACTGGTTATCTGGCGTCAGACAGCATAAAGACAAGAAGCATTTATCTCCTAGTTAGTTTGCTATGATATCAGTACCCTCATTCCTAATGCCAGTGTTTGGTTGTATAAAATACTCCGTTTACAAGAACTATATTGTAACTGTAGCTGTGATTATCACATTTTGACAGTTGTATTGCTTTGGCTTTACTTGTATTATTTCCACAGCACGCTGAAGAACTTGGATGGAAAAACCTGTTGCAAGCTGTTATGGCATTCTATGTTTTAAAATGAGCATTTATGGCAGCAAGTAACTTTGTAATTAAAACCAAATGCCCCGGTTCTTCAGAAAAATCAGTACTGATAACAGTGGCTACTTGAACCATGCTGGTTATATATAGCTTGCAATTAACGCTGTTACTGATCAGTTATAACATATCATGCATCTTGCCTAACTGCATGACCACACAGTAACAGAATGAGGAATAAACCTTCCAGCAATTGACTTCACTGCATCACCAACACTTTAGCACTGGAAACAAACCAGTTTACCTAAAGCTATAATACCACATTGTTTTATTGTGGTTTCTGTTTAATGTAGTGTGAAACCAACCAAATGCCTATGGAGATCACGTTATATGTGTTATATAATTTATATGTTAATTAGTTTAATAAAACTAAATACTGGAAGGCTTATTGTCATCTAGAAATGTGCATTATTTATCAAATAACAAATTTGAACATATTGACCTGGCATCAAAACTGCCTGTACACCAGAAAAACTGCACTATAAAATGAGTAATATGCTTTATCCCCAATTTAATCCCATCTTTAATCAGTGATTACCTTTTTTGGTTTTCAATTTTCTGGCATCAGAACACAGAAAAGATTGAGCTAATTTCAAAGACGGATTGCTCCACTAGCTTAAAAGACAGTGACAATTGATACCTGTCACTGCGTATTTTCCTCTACTACAAAGCTCTCACAATCATACAAAAAAATCATACACCACTCACAATCATAACAAAAAATCAAAATTGCATTTATAGTTTAAAAGTAATAGTAGCATGGGAGACTACAAATTCATTGGCAGTGCAGGACTAAGTATTCTAAGTATCATCAGTGGGAGAATGGAAAAGTACAAAATCCTACAACCATGGCTGTGTGTGAGAGAGAACTTGAATTGGCTCAAAACTTATAAACATTACTATGAGTTACAGCAGCAATGGTTTAGGCAGAGTACAAATAAAGTTACTACCAAGAAACACTTTCTCAATCAAAAACTACTTCTAATCACATGGCTATGAAACACATGAGAGAGATGCACCACTGTCTCAATAATTGCTTAAATCCTTTCCTACAACATCAGTTTATGCAGTTTCACTTCCCTGTTCATTCCTTTCACTATTACTCTCTTATTTTGCATTCTTTAAAGTCAACCAAGGCAAAATCATAGACTTTCAATCACTAACCTGGAATTTACACCATTTTATTATCACAACCAATTCCGTCTTCAGAGCTTTTAAGAAACTGTATCTGGTTATACCCAAACAGTTATATCCATTACCCCACTACTTGTATTTCATTACATTGTGTTTCAGTTTAATATCTTTAGGTACAATTCAATTAATTGCCAGTAATCTCCTTAGAAAAGGATACTAACTGGGGGGAAAAAAAAAAGTATTTATTACCAAATAAACTGCATTTTAAGTGTCATAAATGAAAAGTTGCTTTAAGTTTATTTTATCAGTTTCCACAAGCAATATCGAGCGCAACTGCCTAAAATTATAAAATATGGCATCCAAATCCAACACACAAACCTAGTGCTAGTGATTCCCAATAGTTATTAGCACACGCCTATTAAATTTCATGGATTAATTGTGGTTCAGTAATGATTCACATTCTCAACTCAAACAACAACTAATAAGACATATCTCACTGTTATGGAAATTAAAGTGGCCAAACTTTCGCTCTTTTTGGAAGCCATTTTACTCAATTTTCAACACCGAGGAGCTGGTGAAAGAGTTCCAACTCCAGACCAAAAATATTTCCAAGTCAGGGAAGTGCAAAATGCCTCTCTAAGGCATTTCTGCTATAAGAAAAATCAGAAGTGGGTCAGTAAAAAGTGAAAATTATAGAAAATCAAAAAGTCATCACTGCAAGGCATAGAGTAACAAGTGATTTGTCTTCTGTTAAAAATCTCTTTCCTGGAACCAGATAAATAGAATATCTTAACTTTGGTAATGTATGCATTTAAAACTCATTTCAATGTTTTGCCTATTTTGTTGCTTTTCTGTTATCTCTGGGTGATATCTCTGGAATTATGGAGAACGTAACATATTCTGCACATCTGCAAATGGTAAAGGAAAGTTACCGAGCTCACTATGTCATGGGTATGTCCAAGGAGCTCTTGACTACGTAAAAGTGAAAAATTAATATTGTAATTGTTCAGTAGTTTCTCCAGTAATCCTTAATCAGCCTCATAGCAGATAAGTAGAATCATCAAAAAAAATTAAAGCCTTAACTCATACAGCCAGACTTCATTATGATAATTATTTTAAATATCCAGATACAAAGAATCAAGTTTTGTTTCCCATCTTACTGTCTGAGAAGACAATTAATTCACAGAAGTATCAGTACAAGTGAGCAAGGTACGGCTTTCTGGATATAGATCTTATACCTTATAGGAAGGCATAAGGTACAATGAAGCCAAACAATACCGCAGGTACAGCTTCTTAAAATTACCTTTTCAACTGAAAGGCCAAATAATTTTTCTCAAGAGATGCAACAAAATATTGGCCATAGAGATTCAAAGTTGTCAGAACTTTTTTGCAAAACAATGATAACAACAAACAGAAGTATCAACTCCGCTTTAGTAAAGGGGTTGGGATAAATCGCAGGGTGGGGAAAATTTGTATTCACCTTCCATTCACCTCCCAGCAATATGGTGGGATACATTAGGCTATGAAGTGACCTCAGTTTTCAGTTTTCTCTGCTGAGTATTCTGCTATATTATACAAGTATTTGCTAATTACTGAGAATCAAATTATTAATGGAAATACCTTTCTTTAATTATTTGATTTCTAACTGATTCCTAGATTTTGCCTAACACAAACCAGCTGCAAATTGATTCTATCAGAGCCACATAGTGATGTAGATCTTGACAGTCTTTTCCTAGATTAGTCAATATTAATAAACCCAAGAATTGTAACCATATATAACTATTTGATGTCTAAAATGGCTTCAATATAACATTTAGATGAGCATTTACAAGCTTAGCTAACATTTAAATCTATCATTAAGCTGTTTTTACCATGTTTTGAAGTTCCTTCTTTTACGTTAGCATCGCTGTCAGACCTTAACTGCATGGTTACAGATTTCTAAGAATAGCTTCCCCCAGCACCCATCAAACCCCTCTGGTTTGAATTCCTGCTACTTAGCGCCACTCCCTTCTCTGTAGTTTGGGTCCACATTAAAAGTTCACACAGTCCTTAAGAAATACCATGCTAGGTCCCAGCTGTTCAACAGTATGGACTCTAACACAGAAGTTTGGCATAGAGGTACAGGGTGGGTTTCTCTGCTTTCTGTTTTCTTTTTTCTTTTTTTTATTTTTCCTCATGTATGCGCTTATTTCTGCAGATGGGCCTCAGCACCTCGCATCCTAGGCCTCACTTTCTTTGGAACAATCAACATTTGAGAATCTGTAATATACTTGTATTAACTATACCTGACATGGTTAAAAGTCAGTAAACCCCATGCTTCTTTCACCCATTTAACCAAGACAAATAAAAAAGAAAAGCACAGGCCCAAACCCTGTTTCACTGCAGGGTGATGAAACTTACAGAGCCTAGAACTGCCACAGTGCTGCTCAGGATAGCTACCTGCTTGCCTCCTTGGACTGCACAGGGTGAAGTTTCAGATTCAAGAAAGTAGTTTCTGCATCATTCATATCCTTAAACAGACTCACGGCTACAAAATTTTAATTGCATGCAGGGAGTAATTTGGACGTTCCTAGCCCTTAGCAGCTACAGAGAGCCAAAGGAAGTTAGGGGATCTACATTTGTGAAGCTACTCACACAGGACCCCAAAGGCCTCCTGCTACTCTTGCCCTAAGAGGCAGATGGAGGTCCACTGGTTGAAACGTACTCAATTCTCAAACAGAAACAGACCCAAACACCGGTGTTGATCATAACACTGCACCAACACACACTTCAGATGGGGAGATGAATTCTCCAAGCATATGGCGCAATGAGGCTGCAATTCTGCCTGAAAACCACCCTCATATTCTTACAAGAATTAGGAATACAAAACTGTTTTCTAACAAGCTATATACGATGATATTTCATCACATACTGCATTTAAGAGAAGCACATTTTTAGTGGCACAGCCCACATTCAGTGTTTTGTGAAATTAACAGCCCTGTACAAATTTAAATAGCACCCTCCCCAAAGAAACAAAGCTTTGCATAACCAATGAGTCTCTTCTCACAAAGGAACAACCATCTATGACATCTAAGTGACAAAGAAAACATAGCCTATCCACTTCCTCCTAAATATATCTTCTGTATCTTCGCAGATTAAGCTCTAACAAAAGGATATTGTGCCCCGCACACCACATTACCTTCCAGAGCGAATGCAGCAGAGCAGCCCTGTGGCCTAGGCTACTGAACAGCATCCCAAGTAAGTGCTTGCCACGCACTGCAGGGAGCCATTTCCAATCTGCCTCAAGCATATGAATGGAGTCTGACTGTTCTATAGATTATTTTTCCAGTTTGCTCAAGCTATGAATGATTGCTTAATATTTTTCTTTTTACCTATCTGTTTAGGAGATGCTGAAGTGGGAGATGGAAAGGAAAGTTATTTCAAAGCCGTACCACAAGATTCAACCACACAAATCGAATCTTATAAATATTTTGAACATTAGGCAGTGTATTCTGCTCACTCCTGTTCTTAACTTTATCTAAACAAAAAAGAAAACAAAACAAAAACACCAAAAGGGGGAGCAGGCTGTGCACATAAGGGGCTTCAAAATGCAGGTTACACACTTGCATCACCAACTCATACCTTTGTAAGAAAACATAAAGAACAATGCTCAGCATATGAGATATCATTTTTCTTTCAGCTTTTCTGTTTCTTTGTTTCCCCTAACTGAAGAGCACCCATAAATAAGTTATCTTAAAACAGGTTCTTTAGGCAAGAAATTGTGGTACATATTTGTAGCTCCATAACGAAGGAACCATTTTCTTTTATCCTGATTGTTACCAATCACATTAGTGCTTGCGACAATAAACACAGCAAAATTTGGGAGCAGGTCTGCTTGCAAGTCAGCATCTGCTATTAAGTACATCAAAAAATTCTATATGAAAAGAAGGAGTCAAAAAGACATTCTGCATTCCAATATGAGAACTATAAAGAATACGGTCTGTTTTAAGGGATTAGCCATATGAATAAGGCTTGAAATCTAACTTCACAGAGCTTCCAATGTACTTAAAATCTCTGATAAGTAATGAAATAAAGTAACCAAACCTCCTCAATCTTTTCTTACTTTGCATACATACATGGGATTCCTTTATTCAGAAGACTGTTCAGTAACCTAAAGTATTCCAGAAATGTGCCCCATAAAAAATACAGTTTAGCATAAGATTATCAGCATTTTCAGAAGTAGTCATTCTATTTATACTAGCTGTGAAGGAAATGAAGTATTGGTTTTATGTTCTTGAGATAGACAAAAACACACGTGAATCTAAAACTCATGCCTCAATACCACACATTTCCAAACCTGCTAGCATTAGCAAATACATTGGCTAATTTGGATGTTTGAAAATATAACATTATTGCATATTATCTGAAAATTGGTTTTAGAAGTATCAAGTAGTCCAAATTTTTGTGGTTTTAACAATAGGTGTCACATTTATTACAGAAATATACCTTTGCAATACAATATAGTTCAAGTGGCACCCATAATAATACAGTAATAGAAATCAGCTGCTGTGATTTCCTGCAGAAAGCATAATTCATTCTGGATTGAAGCCAACTTAAATACTTTCTGCTTTCAGTTAGAAGTTAGATTTCTCTGGTGCAAGATGTTAAAACTGATTGGTAGATTGTTTTATTGCACTTTTAACCCTTCTGTACAACCCAAATAGCCCTGAAACATCAACACACCACCTAAAACCTTGGTCAAATCTATTAAAAAATTAAGATCACGGGCGATGGAATTTTAATTGCTATGTTTCCACTTTATTGAAGGACAAAGCCCTAAGAATTGCAGCCTTCCATAAGTTGTAAAACATACACTAGAAAATTTAACCAAGCTACAGAAGTAGTATTGCAGTCAAAATAGGAAAAAAAGAAAACCCACAGATTTTACTTCTACATTTAATTAAGAAATATGATAGTCTGAGATTTTGAGCTAAGGACTTGAAGTCCATTGTAACCAGATTCTGATTTCTGATTTATGGGATGGTATTCTCAAAACGTAAGACTAAGTTAACTGCAGCACTCAAACTTTGAATAAGATTGCATTACAATAGTAAGAATATGTAATATTTGTCCTAAGACATTCCACCTTTAGAGTATTCATTTTACCTAACTCTCTGTATTGCCTAAAGTATTATACTTGATAGCAAAAATTATTTCCACCCAACAGTAAGCCAGCAACACAACATTAAGGTTTAGAAAGTAATAGAATTTTAAATACAAGTTTAAAAAATTCCTGAAAAGACCATTATTTTTTCTGAATCTACTTTAAATACCTTGGATCCTTCTGAATTTGACTAGGCAACAGAAATGTGTAAGAAAACAATTGGATTTGCCTTCACTTATCACTTTTACACAATGAAAAGTCAATCGTTAATACTTCTCAAATCCTTTTAATGTATTATTTGAAAGCTTTCTTAAATACATAATAAACTACACTGATGGTGTGTAAACTGTCCTGGAGAACAATACATTTGGGGTTAGCTTGCTCTTATCAAAATCTGAGATTCAGAGTCTGTAGTGCCAGTAGCCTAGAAGAGCTTCTAGAAAACAAACTTCTGGTAAACAAGACCTTCTCAACCATCAAAAACCACCACACTTCCAAAATCGGCAGAAGTGACAAAATCTAGTCTTGAATTTAGCTTTCAAAACAAGTAGGAACAAAACTGAACAGTGATCTGCCTTTGTGAAAGGAAATAAGAGCAAGACTAAAGGCCACTCAAAACATTTCAACGCAAATTTAAGCTCAACAGCCAGAAAAAGGAGCCAAGCTTCTGGCCAAGGTTCCCCAAAAAGCTCAGAAGAGGCGTTGCTTAGAAGATGAATTTACATAGTAAGATCCGACATTTCATGGCTGCAGATCTCTGATAAGTGATAACCCTAACCCTATGTATAAGTGATATTGAAATGTTTTAATGTTTGGTTTGATTTATGCAGGTGGATTTCCAGCATAGCTAATAACATCACCTCAGCTGGATGTAATAATGCATTATTGATTTTTCTCTATCTGAACAAAACACAATAGCCAAAGTGTTTGTAGCCCCAACAGTTGATCCCTCTTTGCGAAGAGGTTTTTCACTTCTTGGTAATAGCCCTCAGCCATAAATGATCTAACAAGAAAATGTCTGGTATCAAGAAATAGACAACTAACTATTTTGTGTGTGGTCAGTTTTCAGTTTGTTTTGTAAACTTTCATATTATTCTATACAAAAGAAATCAGAGTAGTTTCATAAGCCCTTTTGAAAGTTCCATCTGTTTGAAAAAGCTAACAACACAGGGAAAGAAAATGGTTAAAAAAAATCAACATTACCTTCATTTTCATTTTATGTACTTTTTTTTTTAATGTGTATTTTAAAAAACAATGTAAGAAAACCCCAAAAATATGTGGTAGGAAATGCAGTAGGTACTAAGAGGCATTACTGCTCTGCTAAATACACGCATTTGTTTAGGCTGTGTAGACACAATGACAGGCTACACAGACACAATGACAACCTCACATACATAACCTAATGTCCCTATTGTATAGACTGTCTAGGACATTTTACTTGCATAACTAGAATTTAATTTGTCCTCTTCTGTCAGAAAAAGACCTTTGTTTATGTCACCAATATCACAATTATTTGCAAGCCAGATTACAAGCCCAGAAATAACTATAAGTAAGAAGGAAATGAGTACACATTTACAAAGAAGAGTTTCTTATAGCTTTATCTTAGAATTTCCTCACATCATTTGATATGCTTGGCTGGACCTCTGAGTAAAAATAAATTATCGCTTTAAGTTTGAAGGTGTACTTTTGTAGTGGATTAAAATTCATGCATCTTTTCATTTGATAACTGCTTCAGGCTTTCTTTTTAGGAAGCTTCAAAAGGGGAATATATACTATTTTAATGCTGAGCCGCCTTTTAAGCTGGACAAATAAGAGTTGCAATGTGCTCCAAGGGAAACAAAAAAGGAGCACATTAAAAGCATATCACTTGAATGAAGAAAATAACTCTTGAAATAGACATTTCTGCAAGAAATTCATCACTATCACAAGCAGACTATTAAAATATTCTTATAAGTTTACTGAAGGAGTAAACAAACAAGATACCACCACCTGTTTAAATATTGCTCTGCTAAATATATAACTCATTATTATGATTTAATGACTTATGAAGCCTTTTTAGTCTTTGATTCTATCAACAGAAAAATGACTATTTCGTTATGAATTAGCAAAATTACTGAACTATGTAATTCGAAAATCTCTGTCTACAATTTTCAGCTTCATTTAGAATTCACATCTGTACATATTTAGACACCTGTGCCTGCAGAAGAGGTTTGGTAAAGGCCTTAGCAATATCACTTACATAGCTCCTAGAATCATCACTTAGTTATTAGCATGACTTCTCACCATATTAGTTACATCAGTATAGCTCCTGTTCTGGCCTACCTCAAGAGTATAAACACGTTATACCAGAATGCAGTTTAGTGCTCTGAGTTTACCAGAATATGCTATTCCAGCATAAAAACCTTTGAGAATAAACTACTGTACCAATGATTTGAAGAGATGCCATTTTTATCAAGTTACTATATGAACACAGAATTATGAATAGAAATGCTTCAAGATCTCTGTCTCTAACTTGATACTATACATTTTGTAAAGGAACAGAGAATTCACGCAAATTTAGTTTTGGATAACATTTGGAAAAGGCAGATTGGTCTAATTTACTTAGGATCCTGGTACATTCAGCAAAGTATTATGGTCTGTAAAGAGCAAAAGAAGAAGGCTGAAAGACAGGAAAACTAACAAGGAGATTAGAAAATTGCCATAATATTTTCTAAATGAGAAAAATATTTCAAGCTATACTTCTTGTAACAGCAACATTTCAGTATATTTTGCTTTTTCAAGAGAAGAGTTAGCAAATTATTACTTTTTTTTTTGTTTTTTGTTTTTTTTTTTAAGATGAAGACCTTAGATTTTATACCAAACATTTTTTGTATTGGTAAGAAGAACTGTTCCTTTCATCTCACTAAAAAAACAATTCCACTTAAAACAAACAAACAAACAAACAAAACCCATAATAATAGTTTCTACAACCACTGAAGACTAATCTAAGTATTTATTGTTCAAGCAGAAAGTAGATTTATCCTTTTAGGGGATTTAAAGAACCCAAAAGTTATGAACTCTTCAGAGAAATCACTAATATATGGCATGGATGTCTCAGCCACAACAAGGAGACTGATCTAGAACATGACCTAAACTCTGGTGCATTCCACAGCTGTGCACCTGAAGGGCATGCTTTCTTTCACATTTACTGCCAGGATGCTTCCAGAAAAACACATACATGAAAACAAAACAGTACCTTTGTAATTACCATGTTTCAACTGTCATCAGGAAAATCATGTGCCTTCAACAGAATCACCTGACAGAAGCTGCAATCTACAAACTCCCACGAAAAAAAAGACTGCTTTCCACAGTCAAGACCCTGCCACATCTCAGCTGTCAATTGCACACAAAGACCTTATATAATTAAGCTCACATAAGTACACTGATCTAGCAGGGAATCACCATATTTCATTTTTATCATCTCCACAGATAACCTTTTTGAGCATCCTAATAACAACTTATGAAATACAATAACGTGTATCTTGAATGTGTAAACATTTGCTACGACAATTAGAGGTCTGACCAAATGAAATTCCCACTGCTGCAGTCGTAGAATACCTGAGCGGGCATAATAAACCTCAAATCAACTCTGTATGCTGAGCTGTGCAAATAAGCACAGAACAAACACAGAATCCTCTGAAACTGAGAGATTTGGAGGAAATGAGGCCTTTGGATAACACTACAGTAGTTTAATGTTCTGATTTCATAAATGTTGAATAGCTTAACAGGAAAAGAGCTTGCTCCCAACTAATAGATTATCCCAGGAGTAATGACACAGGACTGAAAGAAGCCAAAGGAAGGTATTCTCATACTTTGCAAAACACATTTTGCTCTTTACTTGATAAAAAATAAATTGTTCCCCCTGCAAAAATCCTGTTGCATATTGCCATGTTTAGCAAGGTTAAAACAGGAAAACATTGGTGGAATTCAAATAAACAAAAAAATCCTGAAGAATCATTACAGTAGGTATCTGGAATGTATAAATTAATGTTACTAGACACAATGAAGTTCTCTGCTGCATAATTCAGACAGCCATTCTGGGCCTGTTTCACAGTAGTTCATTAAAGATTTCTATTGACTTCTGTGATCTTTGATAAAACAGCTCCTATTTTTGTAGCTATAGAAAGAAATCGTTCCAGTTGGCACAGGTGCAAATTAAGGTACCAAATAGAAAAAAATAAGAGCTTAACGTATTCTTCTATGGTATAAAAATCTTAAAAGGTTAATCATGTACCACCCTGCAGTCAGCTGTTAAGTGAGACCTTCTCTATGCTGATGCAAAGGAAGAGCACTGTGCTGTGCCAGGACTTGCTCTCTATGCTGGAGAGGTGGCAGCGCCAGATTATAGGACAAACTTGATTTCAGTAGCACTGACTCCTCCATCTTGGGTCCATTACATTCATAATGGTATCTCTATAACAAGACACTTTAACATCATTGTCATTTCAAATTTTAATGTGTTGTATGTATTTAACTCATTTTCTGCAAGAGCTAGCTTCTCATTTCTGTTAAAAAGTGCCAACCATATATAGTGATGTACCTCTTTTCTGTGGTGCACAGTGGTACCATCCTTCCATAAAGATTCTTGCAGCATGGGGTGTCAGCTAGAATACCAAGATTATTGAAGTCCAGTCATCCTTGGATTCATCCCACCTGGTCAGAGTGGACTTGCCAGGGGTGTTCTCTAACTGGAACCTCTCCCCATGGGCTCACAGAACTGGAGGCCACTGGGCTGTGAAAAGGAAGAAGAAAAGCATTAAGCTCTTTGAGCTGTTACATGCCCTCAATCTCTAGATAATATGCTGTGTCAAGCACTTTACAGTTTTCCTGGATGACTTCTGCCATTTATGCAATTCTAGAAGCCATCATGGCTTTTCACAGTCCTCACTTCTTTCAACTCCAGCTAAGCTTTGAATTCCCCAACCCCATCCCCACGAGCCCAAGCAATAACTCTTCTTGATTGTCCACTCCTGCTTCTATTTTCTGTATACATCTCCTTCTCATATCTGAGCTTATTTAAGAATTCCCTATTTATCCATGCTGTTTTTCTGCAGTGCTTGACTTCCTAAACATTGTAATAGACAGGTTTGTTCTTTGATGAGGTTGTACTTGATTATCAACCAGATGCATTGTGCCCCTTCATCCTTCAAGGCAGTCTTATACTTCAGTCTGCAAAGAAGATCCCTGCTTAAGCCAAAACCTACTTTTCTAAAATCCAGGCTTTTGATCTTATTTTCTCTGCCTTGCTTGCCTCTCTAAGGGTTTTAAACTCCAGAAACTCATGATGCTTTCAGGAAAGGAAACCACTCCCCTTTATATGTTTGACCAGTTTTCTGTTTTGGATGAACTCAGCTCATCATTCCCTTGCTTCAAGAAATTGTCTTCAACACAATTTAGAATTCTAATGCTTGCAACCAAACCTACTGTGTTTTCAGCAGGTTTTGAGGCACTTACATTTGTTCATAGGTGCTATACCCTGTGCCTTCCTTACAAGTATGAACACTCACAGTTATTTTCCACTAACACTGCGCTGCAGTGTCTGTTAACAGCACTACAGTACTCACTTTCCAAGTCCACAGCCCACCACCTTGTTCATTTGTCTTCACAACACTGATACTCACTAGAACAGATACTACTATCTATGCTGTTGCTTGAGTGTTAGGGATGGTGGTCCTGCAACCAGGAATGAGATATAAGTCTGATTATACTTTTTTCTCACCACTTTGCCCTGAATTACTACCACTCAAGCTATTTTAAGTGACAGGTAGGCCAGAGTACCCAACTGCAGTGAGTTTTATTCACATTTGCTGGGCTGCTTAGTCATTCTGTCAGTCTTCACTATTGATTAATATATAAACATAATTGATTTGGAGGGACTGGTATGTGTTTAATAACAATTTCTTATAGATTTTGCCTTAAATATTTTGTTTTTTGTATCGAGAGCTGAATCAGACTTAAATTCCCCTATTCACAAGGAACAGACATATTACATGCAAAAAAAAAGCTCAGATGTTTTCAAATGCCTTTACCTGGAAGCTCAGTAAATAGCTATGACAATCATTTTAAAGCTTCTTAAAATATGACATAAGCACACTATTGGCATTTTTGTTTTTTAACTTTAAAATTCTAATTTGCTTGAAAACTTAATGGATCATCACCACAGCCATCTAATACAGCAACTCATAATTCATGGATGAAGATTCAATACATGGCAAGCATCAGAACTTAGGGTCAGAACCAGCTTCCTCACAAACAAAGAAAAACCACAATAAAACATTATCTTGACTTACAAAAGTCTCTGAATGCTGACGTGTAAAGCTGATAAAAGTGCTGAAGATTTACAGAAGAACACAAAGATCAAAGTAAACATTTTGAATCTTTGAGATTACATTAAAAAGCTAATGCAGCATCTCGGTCCCAGCATCAAATCAGTAAAATGTACCTCATCACAAAATGTTAAATATGGAGGATAAACCTTTTCCTTTTTTTATCTCCCAGTCATTTGTGACATTGTCCATGTATGAACATAAATCTCCCACGAAAATGAAGAAGAAAGGATTCCTCTTTCTTGGAGAATTTTTAGCAGTATTCTCTGAAAGGTTACAATTACATGAACTTGTATGAGTAGAATGGCCTACACTCCAGAATTTTTATTTCTAATGAAAAGAAGTATAAATTCACTTGAGATACAGGTTTGGATTTTTTGCTGCTGTTGTTTGTTTTTTCTCTCTCTAGCTAATATTCCAAAAGGGACTGCAAGCTTTGGAACCACTTTAAACACATCTTCATATCTTCGACAAAGCTGTGAATCTGTTTTAGCACAAATGATTGAAATTGCATCTCTTTACTCTGCCATTCAGACTCACTTCAGAGAGAATCAAGTCTGTATTGCATCAAGTTGGAGCTGGGAGATCTACAGGTCCTTTCAGATCTTTATCAAGTTGTATTCATGTGCTTCACAACTAGGGAACATCCAGGATCTCATGGCCACACACTCACGACACAGCAAACCCAAATGACTGTAGCTCTGACAGCGATAATGGGTGGATGGAGAAAAGGATGTGAAGGTGAAGGGAAGCAGTAAAGGGAAGCACAAACCATAAGCCACAAGACAGTGTGACTCTGAATTCTCAGTACTAACACTCCAAGTCACGGTGTTTACATGTGCTTTCAAGAACTTGAATTTAAAAGACTGATGTCAAAACCTTCTTACTATGGTAAGGTAAAAACTGTGTATGATAATAGCTCCTCCTTTTTAGAATGAATAGCTTCAGATATAGTCTATATTGTACCTCCAGGATGTGACTTTTAGCACACTCCTAGCAAGACAAGACTTAGAAATATAACAGCAAGCTCAGAAAAGAGACAAAAAGAAAGTTTTTTAGATTTGTGGAAGATTACTTCAGTGACATCTCTTAAAAGAGTCCCATAAAGAGCTTGGAAAAACAAAGAGAAATACACTGCTAGTATGAGGCAGTAGAATTCAGGTCAGCCACTGAAGTTCTGCCACATGCTTCAATAGAAATGACATTTAAAAAATTATGCCTTAATTAAACTGCATTCTTTCCACCCCGATTTCCCATGAGCCTTGGACAGGAAGGTATTTGTTTGTCTCTAATCTTAATCTTGAGCTACTTCAAGCATAGGTTCAAGTACACTGCATCTCTCTCCAGCATTTATTGGATATTTAGCAGAAGACAGAAGAACATTTTAATCTCCATTTTCAGAATAGTATAGCCCCTGAAAACATCTTCCAAAAGGACTTCTTATAGTTTAACAGCTTGCATGAGTATTAGGATGTTGAGTACAAAAAGGAGCTTGAAGAAAATATATTTTAATTAACAATGATTAAAATTTAAGACCTGAAGCAAGAGTATGAATATAAATTACAATTCATATGCAGAACTGTCCTTTGCCAAGTACAAATAACATACACAAAAAACTGTTCCAGAGAAACATACCACAACTTAGCTATTATGCAAAGTTAAGGACATGAAAGTAACATTTTTTGGTTCCTGTCCTAATTCAATTAAATGAGAAAAAAAAATGATGAGAATTACATATGCAAAGACATTTAACATCATTAACAGTGTCTGATGGTGATTTTCTTCTGTTTTCTAAACACGGGCCTTTCAATCTTTCTGTATTTAAAGCAGAAAGAATAGCATTTAAAAGTAAAAAACTACACAGCAAAACTTTAAAACACAGTGGATGAATTTCATTGATGAGGAACTCACCTGGTATGATACCTTTTCCAATGGCATTAACTAATGCTGCCAAAACAAAAGTGACACACTATAAAGACTTTTAGTGCCACCCTCTAGCAGCGCCACAATTCTTTTTACTCTTTTTTGTTGTTGCTGCTGCTGCTGTTGCAGGGGAAAACAAAAACAAACAAACAAACGACATCCTTCTCTTCCAGTGATACATCCTCAAAAGGATGACACAAAGAAGTTCCAATTCACATTAATTCAAAACAAACATCAGCACTTTAACGTACAAGCTGCAATGCTCTTAAAACACCCAGCAGGTAGTGCACAATAGGCTATTACATGTACACATAGCAAGCTTGCTACTCCACCCTGCAGGCACTCCCAAAGAGAGCCAACGCACTTCAATTTGTGCTCCAAGGTGAGACACCTAAATCATCACTTCTAGGAACAAGCAGTACGTGCAAGGAGCTTCCCCAGAAGAAAGCCTGTTATCAGAGCACTGAAATAGAGCTGTACTGGTGCCTGCCCACAGGAAAGTGGGCTTTTTTGTACCGCCAGTCTTAGAGCACCTATCCTTCGAGCATCCTAAGCCACTCAAACAAACATAAACATGTTTAGAAATGAGCTGAAATGAATAACTGATATTGCAGATAAGAGATAAAGACTCCAGTCAAAGTAAGGCTAGCTTTCTTAATCTTGACTCTTAATAGTTAAGCTAGATGGAAGTCTGAAATGAAGACAATGTATCTTCACTTACACAACTTTTCTCGCTCTGGTTTATCACACTCCACAGATCATCCATGTGCATGTGCTGTTAGCAGTACCCAGCACATTGTCTGCAGACAGCTTTTCTGACTGCCAGCTTCTGCATGACACACTAGCTGCACATTTCGTTATATGGAATAGTTTAATTTTTATTATTTTTCATGCTTGTATAAAATTTCCATAGAAATCAGATTGGTAAGCCAAACGCTTCAAATTCACACTTACATTCCTATGGACAGAGACAAGCAAGAACAAAAGAATTTCCATTTTACTGATCTGCTGTTGTCTCAATCTGCTCATAGCTGCTTAGCTCACATGGAGCAGGCTGTATATTCACATATTTGATAACATCCTAAACGAACTGTAGAAACCTCAAAATCTGGTCAGGATAATCATTTCTTCACAAGGTTCAGAACGTGGCCAGTGACACTGACCCCATCAAACTGGAAAAAACAAAAACAAAAACAAAAACAAAAAAACCCAACAAACTAATGAATGCTTATCCCAAACTTGCTGCACTTACAAGTTAATGAGTATTTTCAACTTACTTCCTGCAAAAATACAGTAAGCACCATAATCAAATTGTCCTGCCTTTTGATTCTCTGCAGAATATTCAAATGATAATGTGTCCTCGCAAACTTGCCAGATATTCCTCATCATAGCAACTGCTGCTACAGTTTTGTTTCCCCTGATATTGAAAATTCATTACAAACCATGGATTTCAGTTAGGATTGCCAATAGCACACAGAGAGAAAGGTGTGCTAGACAAGCGTCTAGACATAATCTATGCAACCTAGGCTTCAGGAAGATGCTGCTGCTGGCAGCCTGGAGAGCACCACGCTGCACTGTGCCACTCCCCCCACCCACAACCCCGTCCCTGTCCTTTACTCCTCATTCACTGTAGACATTTGTCTGCTGAGAAAATAGAGGCTGACAGGGAAGGTCACTGTGACCAATTGTGAGTCTCAGCGCACAAATGTGCCTTTTAGCTGCTGGCTCCACAAACGGTGACCGTGTCGTATTATTGATAAATCTCTGAAAAGACTCTAATGTATCTTCATTTCAGAAAACAACTGCCTTCAAGGTTGTTCTGAGAAAATAAGCAGCCAGAATGCTGAAGAATTCTCAAAGTTGGCATTCTCCTGAAGATTAAAAGATAATAACACTTCTATTAGAATCACTCTGCTACGCTGTATTGATCTCATCAGGGAGGCCACCGCAGGTCTAATATGAACAGAGCAGTTCTAGAATTAATCACAGGGGTTTTTATTACGGTTCATAGGGCTCCTCATTCAAATGGCATCGTTTGCAATATTTATGGTCTAGATTGGTTGCCATTATTAAGTGCAAGTGTGCCACATGGTGTCTGGCCTGCTGTGTTAAAACACAAAGCCATTCTTCAAAAGTAAATCTTATCTAAACTATGCACAAAAAGCCAATTACTTTTTGATTTACATTTTAATTTCACATTCAGTTTTCCTCTTATATACAAAAACCTTACTTAATTTTTGTTTTGGATTAACTAGTATAGTCATACAATGTACACACTTCACAGTTTTAAGGAGACCATTAGAGTGTATTAATGCACTCTGCTTAGAAATATATATCTGGTCAATGATAAGCTACAACTTCTCTGCTGGAAAAGCAAATGAAATGGTATAAAAAAATTACAGTGCTGTGGAAAAGCGGATCTTTCTCTGATCTTCACAATAAAACTGATGTATTAAGGATTCTCTATGTAAACTGTGTATTTGGAAACATAAAAAGTGCTCACTGATGTCGTAGTGAGCCTTCACTAACCAGTTCCAATAATAATATAAGGCACAACTCCTTAGGATATATTTCGGTGGTTCTTTTAAGATCTTTTCCACCTCATCTATGCTCAGTTATATTATTTTGGCCTACCACATCTAAACCACACTTTCTTGCCATGGCACTGAAGGAAGCTTGAACTCAAAGGCCAATGACTACATGCACTCCTGATGCTAAGTTAAACTGCTGTTAAGTCCTGGGAAAACACGTGTGTGGTTTTTATGACATTTGTGTTTGTTTTGCTGTTGGCTTTTTTTTTTTTTTTTTTTGTTTAAGCCAATAAGAAGCTTAGAGAGCATTCTTTTCATCACTGAATGCCAGGATGGTCAAGCAAGCATACTCAACAAACAATTAACACTCTACTCACCTTACCTTTGTACCTCTATGACAGGGCTAGCTACCTTGCTGTCACATTCTTAGAGCCATCCCTCACAAAAGCAATAGAAAGAATGCTGTGAACAGCAGGACCAGAAGTCACAGCCAATGTGGGTTTGTTGCTGGCAGTAAAAGAGTACTGCTCTGTGACTGATTCCATTTCTTCTGCAGCACACATAGCTTCCTCAGATTAAAGCAACAACAACACAGCACACAGCTGCATGGAAAGTACACTAATGAGTTACCTATACATAAGAATCCATGATTAGCAAAAGGAGCTCTGCAAATATTCGGTTACAGAATATTAGAAAACACCTTTCTTACCACCGCAGTTTCCACAGACTGAGTAAACCCCATATAACACCACTACAGGCTTGGGGCAGTGACTGAAAAGCTACGTGGAGGAAAAGGACCTGGAGGCGTTGGCTGATGCTCTGCTGAACATGAGCCAGTTGTGTGTCCAGGTAGCCAAGGCCAGCAGCAACCTGGCCTGCATCAGAAACAGTGCAGTCAGCAGTACTAGGGAACTGACTGTCCCTCTGAGCCCAGCACTGTGAGGCCGCACTTCACGTACTTTGTTTTGACCCTCTTTCTACAAGACCGACACTGATGCCCTGGAGCGTGTCCAGAGAAGGGCAATGGAGATGTTAAGGTCTGGAGCATGCATCTCATGCAGAGCAGCTGGGGGATCTGAGATTGTTTAGTCTGGAAGAAGGTCAGGATTGACCTTCTTGCTCGCTACAACTACCTGGAAAGGAGGTTGTGAAGAAGCAGGGGTTGGTCTTCTCTTCCATGTAAGTATGTGATAGGACAAGAAATAATGGCCTCAAGTTGTACCAGGGGTGGTTTAGGTTGGGTATCTACAAGAATCTGCTACATATGATGAACCCTAACTTCTCCTTGGAGTGGCTGAATACCTGTCTGCCAACTGGGAAGCCACGAAGTTTTGTTTGCTTTTGCTTTACCTAGTAAGCTGTCTTTATCCCAACCCTGGAGTTCTCAGACTTCTCCATGTCTTTATTTCCCATCCCACTTCGGGAGTGAGCGAGTAGCTAGATGGGGCTGAGCTGCTGGGGGGTGGAGGTTAAACAATATCCACCACAACTAATTCCCTTTTGTTTTGTGTAAGCGTACCTACCTCGCTGAGTGACTTTCTTCTCTTATAGGCTTTATGTCTATCTTCTATTTCCTAAAGGGAAACCTGCAAACATCCAGTGTTTGGGCTAGTTTGTTTCTGAAGATAAGTTTTATTGCAGAACACTCCCCCAAAAGAAAGCCTGTCTTGATATTTTTATTACATTGTAGTCGCTCTTGAACATACAACAAAAATGGGTTTGGAGAAGGTACGTGCAGCACAGCTCTGTTCTCCCCACAGCACTGCATTTCACTAGTAGTCACCAGCATTAACAAAGTGAGTAGAACAGGCATAGGAAGTTTTAATCCATTACTATTATTTCATAAAATAAGTAAATAAATAAAAAATCCTGGAATTTATTTCAATAAGTTCTACTGTTCAGAAGGGTTTTCAGCACCCCAATGAAGTTCGTCACTTGTTCTTGTCCTAAAGATCAGAGTTTATTAATCTTTTAGTAGATTTTAGGCAAAACGACTGCACTGACCTTCTCAAAGCCATATAATGAACCCACACACTTAATCTCTCATTAAAAATAATCATTAACCTATAATAAAATGAATCAGAATTGCTTGTTAAATACAATTTTAAAGTCAACAGGTATTTTCTTAGCTCTACTTTCAATAAGACCATTATTATGACATTCATTCTATTTGAGGGACTAATTGCATGTTAAGCAATCCTTTGAAGGTTGGAAATACATTTAATGAAATTAGAGAATCATTGTGTTTATCTGCTTTAATAATGAACAGGTATTCTAAATGCTTTTTTTTTTTTCCTAAAAGCATGAAAATGCATAGCTAATGGTGATGACTGTTGAAAAATAGTGCTTTGAAGGTGAGAATTTGCTCTATCAAATAGTGATATTGAGCTCTTTGTATCCATAGGAGCTACTTCTGAACCAACCTACATACTTTTAGTTAGAACCCTACAGGCAAGCCCACCCTCACAGACACATTTTAATGTTACTGTCACTGAAAGAAGAACTTAGCAGCAACTGTTTATGCCAGATAACAGAACTTCCCCAGCACTGAGTTGCACAAAACTAGCCCAAGCTGCTGAACTTCCAGTGTAGCCATGATTTACTGGAAGTTTACCAGTAAAGCATCATCCTATGAGAATTTTTTTAACAGCAAAGTCAATTTTAACTAGATATATCTTTCCAGATATATCTCTACTTCTCAGCAAAGCTAGCTGGCTCAAACATTGAGGCAGAGTAACAAAGAATCCAAATCCAGGCTGAGACGCAAGAATTCAGAACTAATCTTCCCAGACCTTCTTGGTTTTGCAGCCACTCCAGAAGTAGGCCCAGGTGTGTTCTGTTTCCAAACGTTCCTGTCATTCTGGAGATGTAATTGGAAAATGGTTTGAACTCTGTTAGTAGCACAGTGTTTCGAAGTATTAGAGCTCTCTGATGTCAAAACACGAAATGAGAAGGCAGCAGTGAGCAGATCTGCTGAAACATGCTCAGAGACACATGTATTTGCCAATACAGCCACTAAGCATTTTACCCAAGACAGCGTTAGCTACATATCAGCCAGCTCTGCCGCTCACAGCAGCTCAGGCATCCTGCAGAACCATCTCAGAGGCCCAGGCACAGCAGGCATTGGCTTGGGCTACAGCTCCCAGCCCAACAGTGGCATGCGCACAGCAATCAGCTGCCTCTGCACATCTGGCAGCAACTGGGAAACCAGAGAGCTCTCCAAAGCACCAGTACCACAGCCTAACTACCCAGGGCTGGCTGGATGCACACTGCTGCCCAGTCACCTGCCTCTTTTCAGTGTGCTCCACGATCCCACGACAAACTATTTAGCAAAAAAAGAAACAGCACCACTAAACCCCAGACATAAAAATACCTGGAGTTAAATTTCAATGTGGAATTAACCTACAATTTTTAAATAAATGTTTTGTTTTCAAATAAAATATAAAATATCACAGTAGAGAGCATTGCATGCCAGCATCAAATTCTTCCACTTCTTATTGAGCTTTAATTTTGTTGGGAAGAATATATATACTTCTGGACTTCAAAGTCAATGGACAAAACTTAAGGCATACTGAGAAAAATGGAGAAATCCCCAGAATAAGTTGTCTCCAGTCAACTGACAATGCATCATTTCAGAAAGAAATAGTTTTAAACTGTCAGTGATCTACTTATTATATGCTTGACTAGCTCCTTAACAGTGAAAAGCCATGCATGACTACCTAACAGATATAAAAAGCAGATGATATATGGACTTCCTTTGGATGGAATCAGATTGCTGTTTCCCATAAATATGAAAATACATTTCTGTGATAAAAGCAAAGGCAAAATGTGACAGCCCCTTCGTCTATTTGAAAACAGAAAGAACTTTCTTGGTTGTTTTTTTTTTTGTTTGTTTGTTTGTTTGTTTTTTGTTTTGTTTTGTTTTTTCCTCCAATGAGAAAAAAATGGATCATACGTTGGATGGAATGATGAACTAATGCCTCAATTCCCTATAGTGGAAGCCTGGTTATATTATTTCTAAGTCCCACTCAGGGTTTTAATATGGCAGATATTCACTGGGAATACACAGATAAAGACTGATTTTCATTTTCCTTCTGGGAAATGTTTACAAAAAGGTGAGCTTCTTTGCAGTACTGTACTTCGACATTTTTCCTAATTATTTCTGATTCCCCTTTCCCTCATCAAGTCCTTGTGATCTTCATCTGGGGACCACATCCAAAACCCACAACTTCTTAATCTCTTAGATCAAAGCACGGACTGAATGCACTCAAAGGCAAATTATGGGATAAACTATTTTCAAAGCAAAAATCATAAATAATGGTCAGGAAGTGTGTAGGAGGGGGAGGTTACACAGCACCTTTTGCCTGAAGAAGGTATACTCTTCTGCTACGTATATTTATATTGCTCCTTGTTAACAGGGTAGTAACTGAACTGCAAAGATCGCTTGAATTAGCCCATATACAAGCCAGCAATAGAAGGTGCAGTGGATATAACTGGAGATGGGCATGAGGGTAGTTACATGTTATTTACTTTGCCAACTCATAAAATAAACATAGTTCTGTTTTTTAAAAAAAGCTTATCTTTTTGGCTTAAAAAGTAGGTGCACTTTTGTTTAGACTGACAGCCCACTTGTCCTTTTTCCAGTGAAGATAAATATAGGCAAAGCTATTTTAATACTCATGACAATCTTTCTACAGTTCCCATGCCCAGAAGCAGCTAAGAAAAGGTATATTGCAGCAGTACTGTAACTGTGTGACACCTCTCCTATGACCCATCATACACATCTCCCCAGAGCATCAGTGGGACCTAACACACTTAAAAGCACACTGTGCAGCTTAGTGGATGGAAAAATATCACTCCAGCATGCTCTGCTGTACAGCACAGGTGTGCCAAGAGTAACTCATGTTCCACTTATCTGAGGCTGCTAAACCTGTGGTGGTTCATCACCCTGAGTACCCATCAGCCAAATCAACACTCAGACAAACGCAAACTAAGTCTTTGCTACCTGTAGAGGAACTACACTATTTCAACCAAATACAGTTTTCATGCTGCTGCTGTAATTATCAGATATTATTTATATGCTCCCCAATTCACTCTCTCTATTCTTTACTCTAATCCTATTTCAGAAGTCAATTATAGTAACTTAACACAAAATTTCTAATTACCAGAGATGGGGAACAGCTCCTGACAAAAGTACCACACCACTTAATTTCAGCTACCCACATTTCTCTCGTATAATGAAAAGAATTCACATGCAAAAAATTCTGTGCCTATTCATTCCCTAGCTGCATATGTCAAATTATCAACTGCCAATTCATACTGGTTGAATTTCTTTCATCAATGATAATGAATCACTTCTGTTAGCATATGGTTACACACCATGTGTCTGACTAGACTTTTGCCCTCTGAAAAATTAAATTATCTGAAGAGCTATTTACTGAAAATTTAGATATGGAAAATTCAACATTAAAAATTATTGATGCCCACCATTATCTGTTTGCATACACAGTCTGCAGGCTGGGCAGAGAATGTTCACATAGCAGCAGTGGATTAGTATTTTTAAACTATTTCTATTATTGATTTAACTACTTGAAGCTGCCTGCTGGAAGCAGAGTTCCTGTCACAGTCGTTAATGCAAAAGGCATTAAGGAAAATCCCTACTGTGAAGGTGTGCAAAAATGTTCACACAAAACGTTGAGATTTCACTTTTCATCAGGATCATGTACAACTGAAAATCTCAATTTTTATTCAGCTCAGCCAAATAAGAAACATGAAAGGGGAAAAGCTACTATTTTCTTTTTTAGCTTTTACTCTAGTCCCATCTAAAGACAGATCCTACATCCTACCTGAACTGAGCAGGACTTATTTTTTTTCACTCAAGTTGTTCCATTAATACTAATGCAGCCACTTGCAGAGCAGGGCTATTCAAAGAGAAGAAGGGTAGCAATGCAGCTCTGCGTGGTCACAAATCCATTAACAAGGTCCTTAAAAATGAGAAAAGAACCTTTGTCAGAAGTTGGGAGCAATCGGGCCATGCAAAATTGTTACAGCAGTTGGCAGCCAATGCTGAAGGCAAATCAGTTTCTCTATCAAATTAAATTAAAAATTAGTATTGACTCTCAGTTCAACAATATGAATTGGAGGAAAAAAATAATTTAGTTTTATTTTTTTCCCCCCTTCTCCTCAGCAACTGAGAATTCCTTCTGACTGAGAGTAGTTTGTAGACTCTACATCTCTCTCTAGAACAGTGCCATGCTTGGCAAACCTTATATTGAATACTCCCCCTCTTGAATAGCTGTTCTAAAATAGCTCCTGTGTAGACAAGCTCTTTCAAGGTTCATGAAGGAAACACTTCAGATAACATAATGATTTTCAAATTCACTGATGGGCATTACACCCTCCACTTAATTTTCACGTTAGCACATCTCAATCCTGAGTGATTACTTTGAGGCAAACAAAAATTAACATATTACTACCAGGAATAAACTTTATTCAATGCCTTGACAACTCCACACTTCAATCCTGTATGTAGTTGATAACTAAAAGTACAAAAATTTGGAATTTAGAAAAAAAGTTCCAAAACAAAGAAAAAGTCTAAGCAGCAAAAAACCAAAACAAAAAAAAACAGCACAACAACACACACATCATTCACCCCACAAATCCAGGTATATTTCATTCACGCAAACTACAAAAACAGCAATTTTCATATACAAGTGCAAAACTGTCATAACTACTTCAGAACATCTCTGCTCACTGATCACTTGTGTGCATACTCTTATTAACATGATGTGCTTAACTATTCCAATTAGTTCACCAACATCCAAGCAATAGCAGTACCTCTGTTGACTTTAAATGACATTCAGAGCCTCTGAAGTCACACTAAGATGAAGGATCTACATTACCTACAGTTTTTCACAATGATATTGTGAAAAGCACTGGAGAAGCACTGAAACTATCTGCCTTATTAAACATTACCACTCTATTCTGGTCATATGTAGAATCATTCCTATCACAATGGTTTGCTAGCAAGTTGCCAGAGGGCTTTTTAATAACCCAGTTTGCCTATGGGTCCAACTGGCGTGCCAACTATTGCTTTTTGATACCTCTCTGGCAGAATGTTGAATCTGAGGGGAGAGGCCTTATTGAACTGAAAACAGAAAGAGCAAGAAAAGAGTAAGAGTAGACAGAGCATGAATAACAACTGTAAAATGTGACTAGTAAATAGGGAATTTATTATACAGAATTTATTGTCTAGAGGTCCAAAACGTAAGGATATGGTACTAGTCTATTTCAAAATTACTTTTTATGTGCAATATTTTTGTACTGGTAATCAGAAAATACTACTGTAAAACAGTATGCCTTAGATTTATACTGTAGGAGAGAGAGATAACATACCCGCTGAACCCACGGCTCTATGGGTATGCCTCAGTTTGACAGGCCTATTGTTGATTATACTCATTTTCTACTTCAGCAAGCAGCGGAATTTTATGAGATCCACCCCCATAGATGTTTGTTCTCTGACACAATCTGGTCTACAGCTACAAAAGTAGCTAAATATGATTATTGCCTGAGAAGCAAGGAAAAAAAACCAAATTTTATAACAAAATATGCTAATCCAAGTGATTCCTTTTCTTTTTCCCCCTCAACAATAAAGCCACCATGAGACACTCTCATTCAAATCCCACAAACTCCACAAAAAGAGAAACAGAAACCAGTAATTTAATGAGTAAAAATCCTATCTATTTAGTTATACTTGAAGCTATCAAATGGAAAGTACTGGTTTTTATCCTTCTCAAACAGCAGTGGGTTTGTTTGGGATTTTTTTAAGCAAAAATAAAAATGTTAACAATTACTTGCTTGTCAAACAGTTGCACAGATGTAAATAGGGACAGAACTGCTCATTCCTGTTGGGTACCAAAGCTCAGTATCTGCAATAATATCTGTTAACATACAGAATACAAAGATTTTGGTGCAATTCCTGCCTTTACTGTTTCTGTGTATAATGTTTCTGAACAGTCTGGACTCATCCTGTAAACAAAAATATTCTCTTCCTTTGCTGATTTTTCTCTTAGAGCAACTGAACCAGAAAGACAGCACTGCCTCCTCTGCCAGCCACCAGTTCCCCATCCCCAGTTACTTTTGATAAATTTGAAGCATTTAATGCCCTGCATACACCAGGTGTATCTGTCAGCTATCATTTTCCCAGGTGCATAAAAAGGCATCCTTTCATTGGCAAATGTTGCCAAACATAGCAGCAGTTTGACAACGTCTCATTTCCAGACATATTAAAGGGTTACATCTTAGACCAACTTTACTGTTATAGATTTAGATTGAATCTGCCTCAACAGCATCATCCCATTATGGGCTGATGACGAAACCTGAGCTATCCATATGCTTAATTGCACTCATAAATGGAGCTCTTAACAGTTTGTGGTAGCGATGGTGTTACAGTTGCTGTTTCTGGAATTGTTCCCTAATTCCCTTTTTTGTAAATGGAGATATTTTTTTCCTAGGACTTGCACACAATCTGATAGAGAATGGTATTTTTCGTGATATGTGCTTGGCCTACAAAAAACAGCAGAAGGCAAAGGGAAGGCAAATGAGAAATAACAGGATGAGGTAAAGAAAAAGTAATTGTATGGCCACTTGGAGTGCATTCACCCTAAATGTCATCTCAGACTCAGTCAAGCTCTATGTAAGGGACAGCAGCATCTCAGAGCACCCAGTCCCATTTCTCTCTTAATATCCTCTTTCCAGAGAAGGTTTGCCACCAAAACCCTTCTAGGGCACTGCACCCCTGCCTGGCCAGGCAGGATCCACACCATACACTGCTCTCCAAATCAGCAAAAGAAACATTCCTTTTTGTCATTTTAATGAAGAAACATTAAGAGGCAGATGCCATGATCTCTGCTCACAGACTTCTTTAAGGTTAATTACCCACATCTGAGATGATTCAATGGGGAAATACACAAATCCATATGGCTACTGAAATAAATTCTCTACTTAAGAATGTTCAGTATAATGGAAATCTCCATTGACTTGTTTTTATCTCTCCACTGTATGCACTGTCTGTAGCATCATCCACAAAATGTTTAAAAATCACTTTTTTGATTAATGTCTCACAATTACATCCCCATTTCAAACAGGACTATTTTAGAATGGTAACAAAGGTTCATCAAACAGCAAAATAGATGATTCACTTTAGCTAAACCAAGACACCTCAGGTCAACGTAAAACAGAACTGCTAACTGGAGAAAGCCATGTTCTGTTTTTGGAAGACGTGCTACTAACTAATTAAAATGAACCTGATTTTGTGGCTGAAAACGCTATGAGTATTTGCATTGACTTCTATCTGGATGAAGAATTTAAGACTCCTAAAAAAGCAGTCTTGAAATCAAATCTTAACTCATTTATTTAATCTCTAATGAAAATTCTGCTTTCAAAATAAGCAGAAATTAACAGAAAAAATAGCAGAAAAAATAATTAAAAAACAATTCAAGGTCTTAATTTCTCTCCAGCTGTATGTACCAGCCAGCAATTGCCCACTCTGCATTAGTACAGAATTTTATCAGCTTTTTATTTTAAAGTATTTACATATAAAATCACTCGAAAGTAATGTATTAATGGTTTTGGAAGCAAGATCTCAAATTGTGTCCTGTGGCATACCTGACTTAGTTACACACCTCACAGTGCCACTTATAAGAGGCAATCAGCCAGTACTATTTTGCAAGTATAAAGACTAATATTAGCAAAATTCTATTATTTGCTGTATTGCAACACAGCTGACAGGAAGGTTATCTGATATTTGCAAACTGGTTAAAGCCCCTCATCCTGTCACTACAACTGTGAGCTGTCAAAAGGATATAATGATAAATAGACCTTCCATATGCTGCAGGGAAAGTATTTTAATCATTTATAAGCTGGTCAATGGGGTTTAAAAGCACTCAGACATGCATTAAAATGTGTCTGAGTCTGGAGCTTGGAGTCAATTTTCAATTGATTCTGTCTAACAAACGCTGCTTAAGTAGGAACTTCAGTTTCTTCTCCATCCCCTTTCTCCTCTAGAAGGCAAAAACTTAATTAGAAAACCATCATTCTGGTTTACATCCCTCCAAGTAATTACAACATTCCAATAATCATTTTTACATTGGTACCATACTTGAATTAACTTAAAGATTTAATTCTAGAAAGAGCACAGAATTATGTAATATGATACACAACCTAAGTCATAAAAAGTAGCATTGTTTCATTTAAGTCTGTTATCCCTTGCAGATTTAACACTCTTATACTGAGACCAGAAAAAGTTAGAGAGAATCATTTTCACAATTTTTGTATATAAAAGAGAATAAAAATGTCAGCCTGAAATGTCAGAGTCTTATTGGCTGTTCTTCACAGGTGCATAATATCAATTCTGTCTGCAATTATTTTGCATTTTGTAGCAAACTTGTTATAAGCCAGTAAGAAAATGTTAGCCTATGGTACAATACACTTACGGTTCATTTGCCAATACCAAGAGAAACTCCTAATGTATCGAGTCTTTTGGTCTCTTCTGATACCTGAGGCAGCTGATCTGCAGATGTGCTTTATTGATAAAGCAGATATTATACAACCATGTTGCACACGAGGAAAACTCTTTTGGCATTTCAACTAAGCATCTGTCAGGCAATAAGAATTACTCCAGTAAAGGTGCTTAAATTGAATACATATTCAAGTAGCAGTCTGGGTTCAGTAGTGATACTTAATACCAGGTTCTTCATATGCAAAATCTGGGCACAGACACTGGAATTGTTATATTTAATTGGCATAACAAGATTAGGGGCAATTAAAAAAAATACAACCTAGAACTCTGCAAGATCAACAAAACTTTGAGTGCATAACGTGACAGAAGTAAGGAGGTTGGGAAAAAAAATAGATTTTGTTTGTAAACCATAATCCATACGGTGCATTAGTTTTTAAGCTTTATGCATACTTTGAATGTACTGAACATTTTTATTGATTACTGAAGGTACCATTTTCTCCATAATTAAGTATGCAACACTTAGAGTACAAATATGGGGGAAAAAATGGTATCTTGAATTCTTGTTTCAAAAAATTCAAGCTCAAAGAAGAACCCCAACTCTTTAAAGAAGACATAAACCAAACCATTTCAATCAAAACATTATGACTTTAGATTTCAGACAAAAACATTAAATTATAAAACTGAAAAATAACGTTTATCTTCAGTCATTTATTCAGCATTTCTGATCATGTAACCTGCCACTGTGAAGACATACTATTGTTGTACCAGATAGAACTTCATATCTCACAATACATTTCTGTATTTTAATATTGTAATTATCTGCTAAGTATCAGCTTTATTAGGTATTAGGTAGTCTATTCATCCTACTTAAACGCTTCACAGTTCCCAACCCTGATTATATTTTTATCAATGTATACAAGTGATAAAAATAAAATACAGAGTACAGCAAAGGTTCAATTGAGAACCTACATTACCATCCATCTCAGAGTTTCTAATATTTTTATCTATTGTGAAAGGTGATGTGCCCTGAAATGAAATGTTTATCTTGGATACAGTCTACCTCACAGCAGCGGCCCTTCTAAATGCTCCTTGAAAACACCTTCAGATATTATCTTGCTCTCATTTCTCCTCCTTCCATCTCCTATTAGATTCTAGGCAGCAATATTTGTTCTTCCTTTTCTGTGCTTGGTATGGATAGGCTGCTGACGTGAAGAATTCCTGTTCTGTATATTATACCATGCAAGAGGCACCCTGATGTTTTCTAACACTGAACTCCATTCAGCACAGCAGTACCCAATAGACTAGCTAAAATACCACTGCTTTACCAAGAAAGGAAAGTAGGACTACAGTAATAGTTATATTTAAACTTGCTTATGCTCAATATGCAGAGCCAGAGTTATTCAACAAATAATCTCAAGAAGCCTCATATAATATTATCTCATTAGCTTCCTTTTAAGCAATAGACAGCACTTTCATCTTTGCACAGAACTTAAACATTAAAAAAAAAAACCTGCTGCATAAAAAGATACCTTTCAAAGACTACTTGCATTGTTGTGAGGGATTGAAACACTATGGTTACACTGTAAATAAATCTATTCGCTAAGTACGTAGCTAGAAACCCCCACACTTATCAACCATGCCAAAAAAGATTCTTTTCAGATTTCCATAGTAAATGATATATTTGTAGTTTTCACATGCTACCAATTATCTTATACCTGCTTTTTTCTACCGCTTTCTCTGCACTTTAAATCTTGAAGTACAACTCTCTCATTTTAAAAGGTACAAAAGCAATGCATGGGAGGGTAATCCTGACTCACTCTGCCTCTTGAATCTTGGTCTATTTACCTACCTTGGGTCTTTACGTAGCACCATGCCAAGAAAATAGTGCAAAGACACAAGAAGTTGAATTTGCTTCTCACCTAGGCAGAAGGTCATTTTCACTTGATCATATTATACCACCTGGAAAGTTGAACATGTCCAGATGCAACGCTAACCAGGCTGCTCCCACAGCAACCACAAGGAATGAAATTGTATCTTCAGTAGTCAAAATAATACTAAAGTCTAGTAAGCTCCCTGGGCAGTGGTATTTTCCCTTGCCAGGTAAGCACACTGTAGCCTACAATGAAAAGGAGATGAATCCTGCGCTGAGAGGTTTCTACATGCCAATTCAATCACAAATGAATCTCAGTAGCCAACTCATGGCCAGCACAGCACGAGTCAGAAGAGCAGGCCCTGCCTACCACACAGTACATCAGTATCAGCAAACACTCCCTGTTGTGGAAGAATGAAATACAGACAAGGACAGCCAAGTCAATGCTCCCTTAGTCTCCAAATTCACTTTAAAGATACCAAACTGTCATGGAACAAAAAGTCCTCACAGAGTATGAATAAAGGGATGCATCCGCTCAACGGGAAGAGTGCTGCAGCAGTCTGGGCTAAGCAGCACTGCTTGCATGGAAATCACCACCACATCTCTGCCTTGCACACCCCAACGAGCACCCATCCCCAGGGAGCACCGCAGCCTTTGGTATAGAGCATTCTCTGGAGTTCAAATCCAGTCTTCCCTTACTGTTTCTCTTTAATACTTTGTCCAACCATTTAAGAAAGCCTCTTCATATGATTAAACATGATTTCATATCCCATATTTTGTTTTTATTTACAATTCATATATTCATATCTGTGCGGGTAGGGCTGCCCACTTCTTAACCAAATAAAGCAGTAAAAGGGAAGGTCTGAAGCAATTAGTCAAGCTACACTGCCAGTACATAAATGAACCATCTGTCCAAAGGTATACAAGGCTGGAGTGGTTTTTGTGCCATAAAAGGCAGTTCTCTCATTTCTGAAATATGTATGGTTTGAAAAGGCACTGCTGCTTTGAAATTAAATGTAAGAAGAGCACTTATGTCACCATATTATTTCACAAAGACATTCTGTACAGTTTCCTTTGGTGGGGTGGGGGGAATCTTCTGTTTAGCAGTGAGAACACATATGAACACTTAAATGTAACATAGGAAAATCCACTTAAAGTTTTCTAGAACACATGGCTTGTAAACTACAATGTAAAAATCAAGGGCAAGACTTATGGACTTAGAGAATTTCACCATAGCTCTGCAAAATTCCTGACTGAAGAAACATAACCTTTCCCTGCTGCTTCAAGTATAGCTTCCAGTTTAGCTGGATAAAGTAGCGAGCGATAGGAGGCCACATTTTTCCTCTCCTCAGAAGCAGACTGAAAACATGACTACACCTAGCACCCAATTCTAGTATTATTTTCACAGTACATCACTGACATTTATATATGCCAAGACTGAACATGCTCATTACGACTGTTTATTAGACAAAAGGCTACCAGTAGAATGATAATTAATCTGTTGGCGTTGACTGAAATTCTTGATGAAATGAAGCATGAGCTGTTGAAAAATAATTGAATGTAATCAAAATCCATGAATCATCCATAGAAAGCACATTTATTAAAGCAGAATTCATAACTAAGATATTTTGTATTTTTTTCACCCTCTCTTTGGATTCTCTGCAGTTGAATAAAAAGTCCTACAGCAAACCTGAGAAGAGCAGACATCAGTTAAATATCCCATGTGATAGCATATGAGCTTTGATATGCAACTTATTAAAAAACATCTGAGAAGTATAATAAAGTACAAAACAAAAGATATTTGGCATGACAGTTTTGGAAATGCAAGGGAGAAAAAAATCATAGAGACTTTCAAAAGAACTAGCCAAAATAAGTTCCACTCTGCTAAAACAGGAAACATTTTAATTAACCTAGGATACATCTAGTTATCCCTTCTCAATACTACTTTTGTGATGGAAGAAATTCATAATGCAGTATCACAATTTCAAAGCATTTACAAAAAAGTTCCTTTGTACACAGAAATGAAGGATTTTTCTTGTGCATTTGTTTTAAATCTGCCAATGACTAAACAATCAAGATGAGAAATGTTCCTAATAATAAAAATAGCAGAGCATTTTATTATGAAATACGTATTTACAAAGTGGGAAGGGATTCAATGCCAACTTCATTTTCTGAGGATTGAAATTACATAACTTTATATAGATGCTGCGTTTAGAAATCACAAGTAATGATTAGCACAACCATTATGTGAATAGCATTATTAAGTTCCCCCTTATATGGATTGATACTCAAGTAAACATGAATGTAGTCAGCTAAAATACTTGCATTACAGGAAAAATTGTGACCAGTTAATCCCAAGCATTAGACGAGACAGGAATAGATATTTAATCACAGAATGCTATATTAAAGTAACAAAAAGTTGTCTTTTTAAACAATTTCAGTAACAATTTTATTTTCTGCTCACTATCTAAAATTGAAATCTTTACAAAGACCAAGTACCCAGCTTAAATATGTGTGATTAATACTATGAAGATGTGAACAAACATAAAATACTGATTTATCTGGTAAATCCCAGAAACGTGTATTGGAGTATTTGAAGTACACAAATATTTCCATTTCAGTGGATCACGCACATCAGAAAAATCTTTCTTATAGCCTTCTTCTCACGTTCACAGAGTGGAAAGTAGTTTAGCAAGTCATAAGAACAATTTTTTCTTCAAACAGCATGTAGTCGCAACATGAAATTGCAGATTGGACTAAGAGGTAAGCAACGACTAAAAATACCTTTCTCCTTCTACATGTCATGTCTTCTGAAGAAATATGTTCTTTATGCAGTAGTAGCACCCCAGTTTACTACAGCTAGTGCTCTGAATTCTTTAAATGATATCACTTATTCACAAACAGCCAAATCAGTAAGGCTAAATCATGCAGCATGACCTCTGAACTCCACCAGCATTATTTCAGCATCCAATCGAACTGGCAATGCAGAGTACTGACCTAGTTCTCATGGACAGAAAAAAAAAAAAAACAAACAAAACCACCATTACAAAACAAATGCAGTTCTTCTAAATCCTAGCTAGTTAGGTGAGAAGCAGGGATTGGAAAGAGAGAAAACACCACTGTGCAAAAAAAAATTATGCAGAAGATGATTCTTTTTTCCTATATGACATCAGCACTGTTCTAACAGAACACAGATGTTAAATAACACAACCAGGAGTAAGATAAGCTGATTGCACTGCCAGGCTTTCAGCCTCCATTCTCCTCCTAGTACTGCTTTCCCATTAGTACTTCTTATTGGAGTCCTGAGCTTATACATTACACAATATAAAAGAGCATGGGACAGGTTTTAATATTGTATTACATATGGATAACACAAATACTTTTAGTTGAACTCTACCAAGGTAATATAAAACACAAAAGTGAAGTATCACATTGCCAACTGAAAAAGCTTTTAGAACAAAGTCTGCCTTTTCTAAAGTTACTTCAGTGTTGCTCAGCTATGTGCTCTGGTGCATCAATTCCAATACATCTATAAAGCTCTAAACAGACAACAAATATTACCAACTCAACATTACTTTAATAGGAGACATAAATATCTAATTCTCTAAAATGATAAACCTGTAGAACCTGAGTTCATTTTTGTCAACAGGTATTTGCAATACCTACAACTTCCACCAGAGAAAGAGTGATTAAAATAAATTTGAGATCAATCTAAGGGAGACTGGGGAGAAACTACTGCTTATGTGCCATCAACTAAAAAGCCACGATGGCACATAAGCAGCACAGCCATTGCTGAAATGTTGCTATCATTACAGTATTTAGAAATTCTCTAAAGTAGAACAATACAACAGTGAGCACTGCCACTACTGACAGAGCACCTCCAGTAAGAAGACAGTATGAAATGAGCATATGTGCAGCCTGCGTTTTACAGATAAAGACAATACTAATGCAAGCTCTAATAATAACGCCCCATATAATTTTATCAAATAGGCTTTATTTCTATGCATTACTTATCCACATCTACATTTCAGCAAAAATGACCTCAATCTAATTAATTGAAACGTCCTTACGGTGTATTTGCTAGAGATCAGTATTACACATACCCCACTTGTGTTATGTTCCAGCTTTATATCATCACAGACAGCCAATAATTATCAGCTGAGTTATTCAAAATAAATAAATAGCAAATAAAGGCTTCATTTTCATATTGAAATCATTGAATAAATTGGTTTCTTTTGCAGAAGTCTGCGTAACGTACAGCGTCTTTGGATTCTTTCCCTGGTATTATTTCTGAACCAGTGCATTTAAGATTGAGTGTTCTACAAAGTTGAAAAAAACACAATGAGATAGTTCAGAAATTAAAAATTTAACTTTTTGAAGATGCTGCTATAACTAGAAGTCATGCGGATTTAATGAAAGCTCCCATTAAGTTCTTTTAATATGACAACAGCAATTATTTCTTTTCTTCCTCATCAGTGATATTCCTTTTACTTCTACACTCTGCATTAAAAAAAAAAAAAAGTACTCTAGAAGTGTAAGCAGTTAGGAGAAAAATCTTACAGACAACTTCACTGCAGCCCTCACTGCTCTTGTGAAAGTCCCCTGCCTAGCCCCTTTCTGGTGGCCCCTTCCTGCTTCACTGCAGGCAGAAGCCCAATCTCCAGGAGAACTGTCAGTAATCTGGGCACAACAGAAACGTCTGACCTGTGTTTGGTTCAGCCAATTTGGTCTTATCTGGTTGCATAGCTGGGAAAGGTGACAACACTGATGGAGCTTAAGGAAGAGTTATTGTACCATTAGAACCCCTAAAAATCACATCAAGAACCAATAAAAACTCAAATCACATTTATGGGTTGTAAAGAACACATCTTAGACATGAAATTATTAAATCACATGCACAGTGTTATATTATGTACACTCTGGCTTTCTATAGTACCACTATACATTACCCTAGATCCAGCAAATGCCTTATGCTTTGCAAGAAAGAAGAGAGACAGGAGAAACAGAGAAGTTGGACTGCACACTAGGCAGAGGGAAAAGGTGAAGCTTGAAACAGGAAGAATGAATTTCATTCGCTGCAGGTTACATTAGAAGTACACGTGTATGGTTTAATTGCAAGCCACACTACATTCTGTGTACACTTAGTTTCTCAGTAGAACCATAAATGGGTTAATTTTAGGAAAACAGATTGCAGAATTTTAAAGGTTTAAAAATACATTGGTAGGAGATGGTTACCACAGGCTCATTCTTCGTAATGCCTGCACATATGAAAACATTTTGCATTTCCAACTGTTCAACATGTTGCGTCTAGGTAATCTTACTGTTTTTCCCCTTCTTTTTTGTTGAGCTTTTCTATGCCCTCCAGAACTGGTCTCCCAGTACACAGCCTCATTCTTTCCCCCCATGTTGTCTTAGGCTGCTCTAAAATGGTGCCACGTGCACAGCACAGGAAGTAGAGCATCTCTTATTGCACTGCTCTTACGGCACAAGTATAGATCTGAATGGTTCTGCTGTTCCATCATACACTGCTTTCTGGTCCCAGTACTAGAAATCCTTACATACTTTCCTCCAAATATAAGACTTCTACTGTGTGGTTCCAAATCATCAAGCTCAGCAGCCTTATTTAGCCCCCTCTGCTTTCACAAACACCTGGGATGCATTGTAAAAGTCTTCCATATCCAGCAAATAAGACGCAACAGCGGTTTCAATTTCCATATCTCAAAAATAACTGAATGTCACAACAAATACTACATACTGCTCACCATCAGCAGCAGTATGTGAGTTGTTCTACTTGTGTTTCAGATAGAATCTACAAAAAGCAGATCAAACACCACTGACTAATTATTAAAGTACTTCTTTCTAACAGGATATTTTCAAGCTCAGGGCCTGACAGAGCTGAAAGAACTCTTCTGTGCACAGGCTTGCTCAAAAAAGAAAAAAGGTTGCTTGCTGACAAATACGTTCAGTTATTATGAACATTTTGAGCTGGTTCTATCCTAATTCAGTTTCTTTGCCAAAAAGAATCTGATATGAAGCACCAAACTTGTTACCAGGCAATAAGAAGCTCTAAGTCCCACATGCAGTTCCCAGTTTCAGTCATATTTTCTCTCACACTGCATTTTTCACTCCCAAGTTAAGTGACACAGACAATATTAAGAGTATTCATGAATGTTTGAACAATTTCTGATCTTGAAAATAGCTGTGTTTTTGCCTGACAACCCCATGTGTTTTGCTGATAGCAGGAGAAAAGAGAATTAAATGCAGAATAGACTATTAATAGCAGTAAGATTTTGCTTTCTGTCTCTGCCAGGTAATTTTCTACCTGGGATCCAGGCATGGAGTCAGCATGGAATGGGAAATTCTTAAGCATTTAAAAAATTCCTTAGACCTCCTTATCTCCTGCTACCTGCCTAACTGCCAGAGGGTCTTTCTGCCACTTCGGACCAAGGCAAAAGGGCACTGCCTACATACAGAATGCCCTAGCTATTCAGAACAGGAAATAGCAAGCAGACACTAAAAGTAATCCCCGGTAACAATTCAGCTCTGTGACAAAAACTTGAACTAGAACGTCCATTTAGTATTCAAGATCTTAATTCTTCATTGTGTTGAAGCATCAAATTAGTTCAACTTATGAAGTGACTACTTGCCAGGGTAAAACTGGTGAGCAGGTTCAGCAAAAGAAGCAAATAATGAAACCGACTGGATATTTCTCTACAGGAAAATGTTATTTCAGCAAGTTGTACTTTTATCACAGTACCTCACTCATTCTAATATCAATCTGTAAGAGACTCAGTGTTTCAGGATCCTGTGCACTGAGAAGTACCAGACACTAACACAGCTTCCAGACCCTCCGGGGTAGTTTTTCAGCAGCAGCTAACCAATGCCTGAAGACTGCAGCAGCATTTTAACAATTCTTATTCTGATCTGTTGCAGTGACAACAAGAGTATGAAATAAAACCTTAGACAGTCTTATTGGCACACACATTATACCTATTACATTTGCAAAGACTTCAACTTATCTAAAACTGTCAACTTCTGCTTTTTGTGTCATTGTGCATTCTGCTGCGCATCACTATATGCAGTTAAGCAGTGTCAGACATGCAACATCAATTCTAAATAAACAGGAGGTCGCAAAGCTCACATTCTCATAGCTATTACAGAAATTGCAGGCTTCATCCAATCTCAAATCCCAGTGCTCACTTAAAAGCTCTAGCCATATAATTAAATGTAGGTCAGCTTAAAAGTGGACAATTCGTTTCAGGCTTTACACAACACTCTTCAGTAGAGCCTTCAGCAACTCTTTTATCTTGGAGGGCTGACAGATCATTGTCAAAGTCAGGGTCTTCCTGATAGAAAAAAAGTTTCAACACAGAAGAAGGTACAACAGCATAAGAGGAGACACTTAAAAGGGAATCAATCTCTAGCTTTCTTTTTTCAAAGCCAGAATTCCTCCCTCGACTAAGACATACTGAGGACAATTGTATCCCAGGGTAACTCTTCTATAGTCTAACAGCCTCTCACCAATGAATATTTTGACCCAAACCATCTGCAACATGCCTAGAAAAATAACCTATTTTCCTCACGGACCTGGCTACATGGCGGGAAATCTTTCTTGTCACTCCCTCCAGCTCTCATGTCTTAACTCTTGTCTAGAAGTTATCCCCTGGCTTTCTCCACCCTTACTACCCATTTTTCATACAAGTTGGTCAAATTACATTGTCTTTTACTCCAGTGGATTTTATTTGGCTATATAAGTGTTAGAAAAATCTGGCCTTGGAGTCCTATTACAACTTCTTCTCCTGTTTCAAATTTCACTTAGCAGAAGTTAACCTATTCTATACAGTAAAAAAATAATATTCATTTGTTTTACTTCTACATACGATTTTATCCATGTTTTATATTGTTAGTCATTATACTGTTATTTAAGCTGTTTCACTAAGAAAAAATGGTACTCATTTAAATCCTCTTTCACAGTAACCTATACTTTCTCTTATCTTTCAAAGAAATAAAATCATCTTAGTGTCAAGTATTCACATATTTGTTACTAATCTATTCTTGAAGACATCTAAATACCTTAATCTTTTATTAAGAATCAATTCATAATTTAATTACTGAAGATTAAAGACTGCCTAATCTAGCTGTGCTGTTTTTTTTCTTTCAGTCAGTACAAACCACTGATAGACTACTATTGAAGAGAACCCAAATAAAGGCAACACAAGGAAACATCATTTCAACCAGAACAACCAAAATCATTCAAAAGGACAAGTTTTCTACTTCAGATGTCTTATCACTATGCAGTAGGAAGAAGCATTTTGTGCCTAGTTTTGCTTACAACTAATTATCACGTTGAAGGGAAAATCCACCAAGGCCCTTTGTACTAAGATATTCTCATTTCCACAAAGAATTCCCGAGTAATGCCATAATTTGAGATTGTAAAGCCAACAGTATATTTAAGACACAGATAGCATTCTGCTCATTCTCTTCCCTTCCCATACCACCTTACCTCAATCACATGTTGAACTGAAATAATTAAGCTTCCATGTACTTCTATCTACTTTGTTTCCCAAATGAAGAAAAGCTACCACTATCTTCTCCTAAGGCATCTCGATCTCTATATTATTCAAGTCAATCGTGCCCAGCCCTTTTTAAGAAAAAAAAAATGAATATTCACATGAAAGGCATCTTACACTGATCTCAAATCCCTTGCATGAATAGACTCCCACTGCATGAGTAGATGAGAACAAGTCTGCCAAACTGGCACTGGAACAGAAACAATTCAGTCATTCCAGAGTGAAACAATTATTTATGCTATCACACAATGAATACTTAAATACAAAGAGAAATATAAGTCAAAATTACTAATGTTGAAACAATGAATTCTATTTACTCCACCACCACAGGTTATTAACATTTTACGAAAGCACGCGTTATCTATAGGTTTCTGCATGCATAACTGTGTACAACCAAGAAAAGTCAGTTCTCCTAGCAAAGCAATGAAACAGGCTAAAATTATCACAATTCCTTTCAAGTTACCATTGCCACTGGAAACGTAAATGATGAAAAACTTTTCCCATGTTGTTTGTAAATACTGAACTTGAATTTCAAAGTTAGGCACTAATCCATGGAAACAAATCAACATGGAACAAAAATACTTGTGACACATCCAAACATCATGCAAGTAGCATATGTCTTCTCAACAGATGTAACATGATTCACAGACTTGCATGAAAAAAAATCTTGTGATGAATATAAGCAACAAAATATTTGCAATATTACCGTTTGTGTGTTTAATTCTACACATAAAAAGCATGCTGTGGAGAAGCTCAAAACACCAAGTGTTTGTGAATTTAAGTTAGCTGGAAGCTGGGTCACTGGCAAGCCAAAGCTAATGGTGGGTATTAATTTAACTTCTCAACCCCAGAGCATTAGTAGTGAGCAATGTATATTACTAAGAACTGCTAATTCAGTAATTTCTTTTCTTTTCTCATTCCTTCCCTATTCTTCATCAAATATATCTAGATAAAGACATATCCTTCATGTCAGAACTGAAAGCCTCTGTTTCAACACAGAGCCAAAATTATCACAAGTGTAGTAAATTAAAGTCTTTAATTTTAAAAACAGGATTCTATTTACAGAATACTGTTTGTCTCCCTAGACTCATTCCTTTGCCATTCTCATTGGGACATATTACATCCTGGCAAGAAGATAAAGAGCTCGTTAATGAAATATTCTCCTTTCAGAGAAAGAAAGAGTCATATGTATAGAAACAAATTTGAGCTACGTCCCTGTACTCTAGCAGCTGAAAAAGCTTCAAGGCTCTTTGAATCAGAGTAATAAAGGTGAATTAAAGTTAGAAAATGGATAATAGTAAATTCCAATTCCCATAATTTTCCCATAATTGATACTCTGTTCAACTATACAGCATCCTTTTAACTACTAAGAATCTTGCATGTGATAACTCTTTTCCCGTCTAGCCCTCATAATCAGATACAGTTATGTCTTCCTGTCTGCTGCTATTACTTTATCTTAGAACCTTCACAGAACTGCAGAGAACTTGACAGAATTACAAAATGGTTTAACATTAAGTTCATCTTAACAGCAGAAAATACACATTAGAATTACATAAATACAATCACCTGTGAACACCTTCCACATTCACTCATCCCTCTGCAGCCCAAAACAATCTGTTTCAGACTACAAAAACTAGTATTTGAAGAAATGCAGGTTTGCTCTCTTTCCACCAACTAAACATAGCTGTGTGAGTGTCTTTAAGCTGTAAGTGTGCCAGGGAAAATAATTAGCTAGTGCTGTTCACACATGTTGAATATGAGTACTTGCACATCAAAGTTTTATTTCTGTCTAACAAAAGAATTCAAACAAACATCTCTAGCAAAAGTACCTTCTCAGAGAGTGCCTCAGAATACCTGAATTATAAAAATCTTTATTACACAGTGATTTTGGTGATGACACTGAGATAAAAGAATATAATGTGACACTTTTCATTTCAGCATACTGAAAAATGTGTGTTAAGAATGGTAGGAATTAGTGCACCATAAAACTTGAGGCTAGAAATAAAACACTGTTCTTCTTGGCAGCTTCTGGTAAGCAACAGTGAAAGATGAACTTCAGCATAACTTAAAAGGAAATTCAAAAATTATTACAAACTCTTATAATTAAAATACATAGAAAAGGTATTACGACTGTTTCAAAGGTTCAGGTGTTCTGTAATCTTTTACACACTACTGAAATTTACACAGCTTTAATAGTTAGTGATCTAACACAGCTTTAATATTTGTAGCAAATTGAAAAATATTGTTCTAATATATAAAATGACCTGCCTGATCTGATGTGCAAACTCTAAGCACATTCAGATCAACAGAACAGGCCTCTGTCGGAGTCATGTTATCACTATTTAACCTGTAAATCCTAAAGGACATCTGCATTCCCCAAAGAAGTCTTCTCCAAATTCTCTAGCTTCTCTAGTACAGGTTCTTCTTACCTTAACTATCCCCAGTTTTCCACACTTCTGCTCTTCAGTATGTGGTACCCATAATTTCATAGTGTAAGTGTGAAGACTATCCACAGAATCAAGATCCTTCACCAAATAAGCAGAAATACACATCTCTACTTTCTGGATCCAGTCTACCTATTCTTCTTAAAGGCAAAGAAGATGGCAAACTGACAATGAAAGCCAAACAAGAATTCAGTAATTCCTTCATGGAAAACAAACAAACAAACAAAAAAAGACTCCAAAAATGGAAGGATATTAAACTTCCTAGTAGGTTTACCATGAAAGCCAGCTTAGTAAGCAGACTAGATAAATTGGAAAGAAAAGCTTCATGTCCTGTACCAAAAATAAAGAAAGCCGCCTACCCTTATGTACCAGTACATTCCTAACACTGAAGCAGAAGCAGGGAAACATAACACGGAAGCACAGTTCACAGCTTCTGGCTGTAGTAACTAAGAAGTCAGAAGTCAAAAGTGCTGGGTGCTGGAGAAGGAGGTACAGTGGCAGTCAGGATGCATGCACATAGCAGCCACACTCCAACGTGCAATAGCAGCATTTCCAGGACAGCATCCTGCAGTCACTAGAGAGGTAGAAAAGTGAGCAAAATCCTGAAGAGACAGCACTGCTGATGCCCAGAAGATTCAGGAGGATGCCCAGTGGCACACAGGGCATTTATCTCATTGAAATCAGTCCCAGGGCAGTGCATCTAATTTAAGTCCATGAAGTTAACACCATTAGAAGATGCATTCCCTTGATGATTAAAAATTACACAAGAATCTCAAAGCTTTTGAAATAACTTAGAACTAATGAAGGACTAATTGCTTCACTACATATCTTCATATAATGGTATACAAAAATATTGTGTCAACTGTCTTATGTCAACTTTTGCATCACTTAATTACGTTTGCCGTCAGTCATCCACAGTCACAATTAAAACATGAGAATATTCTATAATTAGTTTTCTGTTTTAGAAGATGAGGCTAGTGAAGGAAGCATAAAGACTCAGTTGACTTTACCATTATTAAAGATAACACAATAGTTACAGCCATGTTAGAAATTAATCCCGTGGCTAGTTGGCTAATGCTAGTTGCATTGAATTTCAGCATTACAAAACTTTGGTTTTAGACAAATGTAAACCATAGGTAGCAACTGCCCAAATGCAAGACAAATCTCAGAGCTATGCCGAGGGGAATTTCTTACACCAAAGCTTTAAAAGAATGCTTGACAAAACAAGCAGAAAAACAATATGACAGTCCCATCCCAGAGACTCCCCATGAAAGACCAGAGCACAAAGCCACCCACTGCCAAGCCTCAGCCCCTGCCTGCTCTCCAGGAGCATGCATACGTACAATCCATACGGCTCTTCAGCTGCACCTACCCCCCCCCATCACACATGAAAATGAAACACTGGTTTTCAATCAGCCTTTAATGCATTTTATACTTCTGTGAGTTGAGTGCACCACTGTGACTTGGAGGAATCACAGGAGCGCTTCATTTTGGAATGGCTCCTTATGCCTTCAGAGCTTTTACACATCAATCCCCAAACTTCCTGAGCTCGTCCTTTTCCACAGCCATTTAATTCTTCCTGAATGAACTTGAAATACAATGAACAAAAGCAATACTAAATCACAGAATGTGCAATCACTGAAGTGATCCATCTACAGAACGTGCTTTGTAAGTCCTTCTGTGACACATCTGATCTTTCATGGGGCAGCCCACCCTAGATAGGACACTCAGTAAGGACAGCAAATCCTGCTCAGTAAACCTTGTATTGTCAGTACTGAAATACACCAATGCTGCTTCTCACAGGACAAAAGCACTACTTCCAAGCTCACAGCAGAGACGCTGCTTCCTGTAATGAGGCCTCCAGCCTCTTAACTAGATCTGACAGCGGAGAACTCTCCATACGTCCATAGATGCTTCCAACCATGTCTAACTGATGAGGCAATAAACATTAGCAAGCAGTTAGCCTTTAGCACACATTCCCCAAATTGTAAACACGTTTGGAGTCAGAACTGCATTTGGGAGAGAAGTAGGGGCTGGAGCACAACAGTCTCAGCCTTCAGCCACAGTGAGGGACCGCCTTCAGCTCTCCTGCAGGATGACAGACTGCTGATAGCAGGGCAGGGACACCTCGGGTTAATGGCAGCACTAACTTTCTAGCTTGTAATCAGCACCTGCTATCACAAACAGATAAATAGTTATGCTGCTCAAATTTAAATAGTATTTAGAGCTATACATTAAATGACAACATTTAAATTAATTTCAAATGACGTTTTCCTCAGAGCTGTTAGGAAGCTCCAGAACTAAAGCCTATAAAACTGTGGTATATAGCTTCCTAAGCATGATAAAGCTTAATGAATCATTTCAGTATTTCAATATTGTTTTTACAGCCAGCAATAATTAACCTGCTCCTATTCTGACCAATTCTTCAATAAAAATGAAGCTATTTTCAACAACAATTAAGGAATTTTTCAACGGATGAAGACCGCATCTGCTGTTTTATTCCACAAGGACAAAAAGGTCTCATGCACTGCTATTTTTCCAGCCTTCCCCAAAGCCCTCCAGTCACTTTAAAGCAGACAAGTAGTCCCACTGATTTCAGAAGATTATTAAACTTATGCATAACTGTTGGCATGTTTAAGTGCTGAGACTATGCACTCTCCTGAAATGTAAATGAACTTAAGATGGTAACTAGCACCATGAGAAAAGGGATAGGAGCCAGAGCCTTTCAAAATGAGGTGAGAAAAGTTTCTACAGCTTTGATAGCCTTACTGCAAAAAAATAGCATCAGCTCATATTAAAAAAATATGAAATACTGGTAGGTTAGACAACAAGATCCTATTTCACATTTTCACCTATTCCTATTTTAATTCAGAAAACAATTAATTAACATTGCTACATAAACTTGTGGGCACTAGTTTTGTTGGACTGTAAACCTTAACTCAGGCCATTTTAAGACAAGTTGCCATTGCCCCCACCACCTGAGGCAGTTAAGCAGGCATTTCCCAGTCACGCTGCTCAACAAGGCCGAGCACTGCCAAGGAAGGGGCAGTCTGTGGCATGGGTGGCCAGGACAAGTTCTGACACTTCTCAGCCTGCTCTTCATAGCCAGTGCCTGAAGTTGTGTTTTTTTTCTTTCTGTTGGAGTAAGGTCTTCAAGTCAGAAAGATAATTAGAAAATTCATTTCCAGTTCTCCTTTCCTTTCACTATGCATTGAATAACCTTCCATGAAAAAAGGATCTATATATATACACACACACACACAAGATGTTTTGAACACTAAACTGCTTCTCTGTTGAGCTACCAATTACTCATTTTACCTTCAAATATGATGCATATTTCCTGTGAAGGAACAGTCTATAAATCATAAATACACACTGAATTTGCAACTCTGAAATGAAATCATTTAAACTGCTTTTAGGAAAATATATGTAAATGTTTCTGTTGGTATGTTCCTGTTGGTATGTTCCCAATGAAATGCTCTTTTAAAATTTACATATAAAATAATATTTTACAAATTAAAATGATTTTGTCTGCTGATTTGTTTATGTTTTCCTTCTCACATTTCTCATATTGTTAAGAGCCCTGACCAGAAGCAGCCCAAATCTGGCTATGCCATGACCCAGGAGGACACCTCAGGGTCAGGCACACACTATGGACCCTCTGGAGGAAAATTCATACTTCCTCATGCAGCCAGCAAAGCAGCATATCGGGACTGTTCAGTTCTTTCAGAAGTAAATTTAGAAAAATCCTCTGGAGTACAATCTGACAGCTGCATAAAACCACTTCTTGAAAACAAAGAACCATAGTTCAGATTTCTGTAACAGACAGAACATCCATCCCAGCTCTGTCTGGGGTTTATACTTGTCACAGAGCGAGAGCCAGAGGGTGGACAGGGTTAAATCCCCGTGAAGTGCAAGCACCATCCTCCTTCCACATCGGCTGCTGAGCACAGGGCAATCTGGAACAGACTTTCAGACTCCAGACACTAGTGACAGCTCTCTATTGAAAGGAAGTATGCAAATATCAGAAACTTCTTGGATGTAATAGTTGATATGTTTCAGCACTGACACTGAGGAGCTTTGAAATCAACATTTATGAACCTAAAGTCAGATGCACCTCCCTTCTTCCTTTCCCCTTCCCCTACCTTTATTTTTAGCATCCTCATGACAAGCATTGCCAACAACAGTTGACAAAGAGGCATGCTGAAGCAGTACTGAGGCCACAAAGAGTCCTAGAAGTTTTAGAAATATTAAAGTTTTTTTTCATTAGCTAAGAATAAAAAAATCAGGGAGGGAGAGATGTGAGAACAGGTAAATCAATGTATTTGACTGTTGCTTCAAAGAGTCAAGAACCTCAATGACACTGAAGCCAATAGTGCGCTGATTAATCAATCTTTAAGAAAACCAGGAAAAGCCATTATTTTGCTCCCACTTATAATATTTTGGGGCTGTTCATTTGTATGCCATTAGGAGGAAAAGTAAAATCCAAGAAATTTAAAAATTAAAACCAACAACAACCCTTTGTGGCTTCCACTGGCTCAGGTCAGTAGCAGGTACAATGGAAACACCAAATGTTATATGGCTCAAGGTGACCAACAACATTTTAAGCCCTGCATCATCTCATTCTGCTCAGAGCTTAGGCTAAAGGTCAGTACTTAAATGGTTTCCAGCACCCAGTATTGTCAGTATGCCCACAGCTGCTGCTCATGCAGAAGTGAAAACAGGAGAAGAAATAAGAGAAAAAAATTCACTGCATAGTCTGTGCAATAAACCATGTTAAATTAGCATACTGTATTTCTAATAGCAAAACTTCCTTGAACTAGATTGAATACTGCTATTCAGTATTTTACCACATAGAATTTTACCACTGCTACCTAGGAAGTAAGACACAAACATACTGAGAGAAAAATAAAACAAACAACAAGTATCCTAAAAGATAATGCAATTCACAGATAAGGTAGACGTTGAAATAGATATATCACTCACATAACGTCATGCATAACATTAATGAGGTGAGTTGTGAGAAAATAGATTTGTAGGACAGATCATTCAGCTATTCCATTTAGAAATCGTAATAGTCAACATGAGTGTCCTAACTTGCTTTGATTTTAATTAGTAAATCCTTTCAAGCAAACAATACTAAATATGCAATAAATTTTACATATATTTTCTCTACTGACGTTTCCAGGGTTTGTTTTCAAATATCTGTTTATTGCTATACATAATTTGATGATAGAAGGCCAAGGTAATCCAGTATTTTTCTATTGTGATAAGGTAATGCACACACATACCCCCATCTGACAGTGTGATGGTGACACCCCCTGTTCTCCACTACTCAAAATTAAGTAAAGCCCCAAAAAACAAGCTTTTTCTTTTTCCTGCACAAACTGAATACTTCTTTGTTCCCTACTATCAAAACCAAAAGCTCATCAGTAAATGTATCGTTTGCATTTTATCAGTCCGATTCTGTTATATCACTGTCGGAAGAGAAGAAATTATGGGCCACATTCTCATTCTACAGAATTCATTAAGGGCTTTTTGAGGTTGATTACAGCAGAAACAAAAGGCCAGAGCCTATTTACTTCGGTTTTAGCAACAGCCTTTTTATATATACATTGAACGAGATTTAGACTACATCCAAAATTGGCCTCTGAGGTTGATTCAAATCTTTACATGTTTTTCAGGCAAATGAACAGAACATTTTTCTTTCTACAGAATTCAGGTTCTGTAGTTGAGCCTATGAAATAAGACATCGTGCGTCCATAAGGAATTACACATCTGTTCTAGTCTTTGTAACGTTGCTCTCTCACTTTATCTTTTATAACTGATAACAGCTCCTTGGATTAAAAATATCTGGACTTCTTACTGGCTGATTCCAATCCCTACATTGCAAACAAACACTAGGATGCATGCAGAGTGTGTTACTGCACGTCCATTTATCAGTTACAAAATCAACAGGCTTCAAATTTTGCCCCATATTTCTGCAAACAATTCAGATAAAAGTCTCCTGATTTATACGGCATCTTTATGTTTCCTCAGAACAATGGTAGGCTTGCACAGGAAACACAACTCAAATCAATTACTAATAGGAATAATAATAAAATAAAATAAAAACAAAGAACAGGGACACTGTTGCGCCATAATTTTAAGAGAAACATGGCCCTACTGTTAACTAAATCAGAATGAACCGTCTTCTGTGTACCCATGCTGGTACTTTGGCACAGCCTTCAACAAAAAAATTAATCCCAAGAACAATACATAACCACAGCTCTGCACTTTTTCTTATTCCAATAATTAAGCTTCCTCTGCTTTCTTAATAAATAACAAGTCCTTGAAAACTTTAAAACAAAATTAAAAGTAAAATGAACTCAACCTTAAGGGACATTTCTCCATATACATTTAAGTTTAATGCAAGACCAAGCATAGACAGCACCAGCTGGACAGTCCCAGTTTATTTGGCTAGCAAATCATCCTTTCAACAGGAACTCACATTAGCTTCAGGCAGAGCTGCATTTAAGAAAGTCCCAGTGTGACATAATTGTGCACCCTCTGGTGCAAGTTCTTAACCTTTCTGAAGTGCAAAATTTGACTCTAAAATTGTTATTCTGCAATTAAAATAACTCTAAAATAGCTATCATACATCCACAATGAATTAAATAAAGGTTGCAAGGACAACCTAAGTTTGTTCCACCTTACCATTTGAGTTTTTACTTTAAAAAGATATATAATGCTGACAAAGTAGGTTTGGGATGGGTTTTTTTTTTACCTTGATATGAAATGATTTTTCTCAATATGTAGTTAGAGTTTGCAAAACGTCTGTAAGTAAAGTTATCTTCCATCGGTGTTATAGAAGGTAAGACTGCATTATTTGTATGTTCCTCTATTCTGTAGGCAAATGCTGGGCAAAGTGAACAGATGACATGGTCCCAAGCATCAACTCCATTTTTAGGTGTGTACTCTGGAGGAAAACACCCAAAAGAAGCTGAAACATACTGTGCTGACAACAGGCACATTGCTCCTGATGCTCTGAGCAGTCAGAAGCCTAATTCCTGAAGTCATCTTTCCAGGAACTCCTGAGAAGCATCTGAAATCCACTTCAACATCTGAAAAGGAGATACTTAAAGCTTGGCAAGAGACAACAACAATAAGGACAATCTGTGATTCCTGTTCTGCAAGCATGGTGGGGACATACGGTTACACAGGGAGCTTCTTTACTCCTCCAAATCCCCTTTCACAGCTGACAGTTTGGGAAACGGCAAGGGAGCTGCTACTTGTGCTCGTGCACAGATGGATGGGAAAAGGACACAGCCGACATCCCGTACAGCAAGCTGAACGAGGAGTTAAACAGAGCCAAGTTGAGGCTTTATAGTGTTTACTCCCTCCTGGTAAGGGAAAATAGCTGAATTTTAATTCTCATGCTGAAAATAGCTGAGTGTAATTGAACATTCAGCAGCAGTGCTACCAAATGGCTGACAGGGCCCAGCCTGCCCTCAGCCACCCATCCTGCTGCCTCAGTGCACCATGCTGTGCCCCACAGGGATGGAGATAGGGAAACAGTTGGGCTGAACACAGTTCTGGGACTTCTGCAACAAGTTATGACTCCACACAGGCTTTCAGTCACAGCCCAGCTTGCTGCTGAGACAGAGAAATTTAATGGTTTTTGAGCAGCCACTCAGGCAGGCATTGAATGTGCCAGGCTGCCCCATCTCAGCCCTCCCTCAGTGGAAGGACAGTGACCAGCAGCCAGTGGGATGCTGCAGCAGTCCCAGCCCCTGGGATGAGGGATGGGAGGCCATGCCCTGCGCAGACTCATTTAAGAGGATGGACAGGGCTATTTCATGACATACTGAAATAAAAAGGAAAAACTACAGCCTTGAGATCAAGAGATTTGAATGCTGATGAATGCGAACAGAGAATAGCTATGCTCTCATCATTTCCTCTGCTCTGGCTTTCCAAGTGTTTTTCATAAAGGTGTGGTAACCCTGTATAGAATTATGAACAACAATACTTCAACAATATTGAAGAAAGCAATTGTGGTTATCTTCCCCCAGTCCAAATTCCTGGATTGCAGTTTGCTTTTTGACTTCACAGTTACCTCCACAATTTCAAGATGTTTGGTTTCTGAGAAACAGCCCTGTGTTTGGGTGATCCTCCCATCTATTTTTTCTTCACACAAAAATGCTTTTTCACTTCTACATAAAACACTATAAGATGCCATGTGTATTTAATGTATAAATTACAGAGCAATAGCACGAGCACCTCACAGATGTGAAGAGTAAAGAAGTTGCAGCAGTTCTGTTCTTGATTTGGTCTTCTGTTTCCCAACCATGTGCAGATCAGTCCAATGTTACAATACTGCTATTTACACCAGGGCAAGCAAATAGCAAAATGGGACCAGGCAGCTGCTCTTGCTTTCGTTCCTATGCAAATGAAAGTTAAGAGCTCAGCTTCTTGCTCCATCACACAACCAAAGTTAGTCTTTTCAAGACAAAACTGCCTTCAGCTGGCACAGATCCCAGTGCCTTATTGTGGCTTTATGGGGCTTTTCACTGCTACAGCTGTCAAATTAGTGACAGTTCAGTATGGCTTGTTGATGTACACTTTCAAAAAAAGTACAAGCAAGGCTGAGATCATCTGATCTCATTTTTATTTCTTATACTGTTCTGAACTATCATGCTGGAGGTGCTTCTTTTCTAACACTTCAGGGTAGGAAAAACTCCACAGTGGGTCTAAGAGGTTCAAGATAAGTTCATTAAGCCAATTTGTTAATCATCTCCATGAATTGTGCTTCCATTCCTTAAGAGACTTCATGTAATAGATTTTATAAAACCTTAATGAAAATCTAATTAGAGCCAAAGGTCTTTGAAAGATTTTTTTCTTTTTTCTTCCAGTTAGAAAGTGATAGGGAAGGAAACAAAACCTACAGTTTCTAGTAGAAAATTCATAATCTTTGTATATATATCTAGAGATGAGACCTTAACTGCTTTCCTGCGCTGTACTCCAAAGCTCCTTTGTTACTTTATGCACTGTAAGCTACAAGTTGCCGTCATTTTTCTTTCATATCTGTGTGTGTCCAAAGTAGAAAATGTGACAAATTCTTGATGTGTCTATGTACCACCACAGGAAATACTAGGACAGCAGGCACAGCACTAGATCTCTACAGCTGTTCCTTATGTAGGTTGGTCTGTCACACTTCTTTGTCATTAACCACATGGTTTGGCATATCTCATTCACCAATTACCTCTGTTTTTCCCATACCTTCATAATTACATATTTTTGTAGTAAAAAACAGTAGCAACTAAGCTAAACAGTCTTTGAACGTTTGGGGGTTTTGAAAATATTAATTTTGGCATCCTGATATATACAAGTTATGTTTTTCAGTTACTTCAGAAGTACAGCAGCGAGAACAAAATACTGCTATTCAACGCCTCATTTCAAGAATACCACTACATAGTTCTTGCTGTTACTTGCCCCAGCAGCTGGCAGGACAGCTGAGGATCAGTCCAGTTTCAGTCATCTTAGTCCCTTATACATCCTCCAACCACAAGTTCTGCTCTTAGCCTTAGAGGAGTTACCCAAGCATGCATACATATAGTGTGGTTTTCAGAGACTCGCTGACTTCAGACACACATCAAGGAAGTAATCAAGTTGTTTTTAGGGAAGTAATAAAACACTTGTCAGGTTTTATGAGCCTACATAGCCCAAAGGGAACATTTCCAAATGAAATATAGTCTGACATTTTTCTGTCCCACAATTATTCCTCCAGAAACATAATTAAATATGGTATCAACTATACTGAAAGGAGACAAAACTGATGATAAAAAAGTGCCTACAAGTTCTAAAAAGTCAACTTCATCCTTCTCCCTCCAAAAATTTATTAAAAAAATCCCCACTTGTATAGGAATTAAGCAATTTTACTTCTTAGAGATACAACTGATTCCCCAAAAAGCATTTTGCGATCAGTATAAATACATGCTCAAAATATTATTCCTCAGTCTGCATATCCATGCTATGAAATGTGACTACTCAAAACATTTGCAGGTTTGATATAAATATAATGGGGAAAAGCTCTGTTATTTCACACACAAAAAAATAGAATCATGGTACTGTAGCATATCCTGGGTTGGAAGGAACCCACAGGGACCATCACAAGGGACTACCACAAAACTGAATCACGATGGAATCTTTTCAACTACTTTCTTCCACTTACTACTTTTGCTCATCAAAATACAAAGTCTTCAAGAATACACTATTTTTATTTTTTCTTCAATCCAGGAATATATTTGTGTGGTACAGCAACTCACTTGAGTTCCTCATTTGAGATTGTATTCTCTCTCTGAAAAAGTTTTTTCAGCAAATTTTCACAATGAAGAGAATGACCAGCTACTGAATAAATTCTTCAAAATACCAGAATTCATTTTTAAAATACAAATATTCTAATCTTACTACTCAAAATACAAGACGATAGAAAAACAGAAGCCATTACACATCACCTAAACTGTATGCAAGATGTCAAAGACCACCAGGGACTAAAATAAATCAATTTGTACTGCGATTCCATAGAAACAAATGACAAACAGTTTCAGCTGAAAAGAACAAACAAATGTACCAACAGGGAACCGAATCCTGAGGTCTTTGTTCAGTCTTAATCTGGCAACTCCCACTGAGATCAACTGACTTTGCTTGAGGATGCGACAAGTTTAAATTGAACGAGGCCACCAGGATGTTCCTTATGAATAGACTGCACAGGAGCTTCACAGAGACGTAGCCGTGTGTCATACTGGATAATACACCAAGTCCAAGTTAACAATAAAACACTGTCACATAAAAACTGAATGCTATTTAGGTCACAGCACTAAGTATGTAAAGTAAGCATGATTACTCAGTCCCATTAGATCTCCATCAGAGCGCGTGTGCTTTGGAGCAGCTTGCTTAGGAGATGGGCAGATCAGAGGGAGTTCAGAGAGAAGCATCTAAAATGATAAAAGGTTTAAAAAATACAAACTGTACTCTGAGAAAACACTACATTAAGAAAGCTTTAAAAAGACAGTAAGGAAGTAACAAAGTTGTCAGGGTTCAACTAAATAAAGTTATTTCCTAAACCATTTCTAGCAGCAAAAATACATCATACTGATAACAGCTAATTCACTGCCTAAACTTTTGGAGTTCAGTAGCAAACCTGTAAATCGTGACTACTGTTCAGTGTTGATCTGTTCTACCATATGCACCCACAGATTGCGTAATGCAACATTTTTCTAGAAATAATGCTAGAGAATCCTATGGGCAGAGTTTAGAGCCTATAAGCTTCACTTCCCTTCTGCCACACTTAACATTTGTAAAACCTCAGATGTTTAAAACCCCCTTTGTGCATGTTTATGAAAGTTCTGGATGAACAGAACTACTACAGTAGAAAACTGAACACTGGAAAAAGAGCCTTACATTCACATTTGGGTTCAGTCTGTTCAGCTCATCACAAAGGAGTATCTCTGTGCACTCCAGCATCCTTGCTGTGTGATGTGCCACAAGTCAAGCTTGCACTCACCTAAAGGAAGTGCCCAGCTGTGCCAGCATAGAGTTGTATCTGAGCTAATTAGACACAGAAAAGAAGGAGGGAGGGGCAGAAGACAGACTAATTAGATCAGGAGGAACATCCTCTGACAAGTCAGTATTGTTTTCTGGATTTTCACTAATCTCTCTGCTGAGCTGCACCGCACCATTAAAGAGCAGAGAGGTTCCTTTCCCAGGAATAAAGTGATGAGCAAGAAGAAAGCTTTCTATCGGGGTAAAAGATCTAAACAGCTACTGAATCAAAACAAAAAAAATGAAACAAAAATCACTTGATTAAGGCATAGATTTAAAAAAAAAAAAAGCAAGAGCAAGAGCAAGCAACTACTGGAGCAAACTACCAAGAAAAATGATTAGAAGACTTCAAGATATACTTTTTTTCCCTCTCAGGTAGAGACAAACTCACAAACAATCATCCAGTTGAGCTCAAGAGAGCAATAACTTCTGGACTAAGTCATAGGAGGTCATAATCGATTTTCTGCACCTTTCTAGCCTTAATACTTACAAACCTAAATTAAAAGCGTGTTTGACGTTGTACTGCAGTTCTGGAAAATATACAATCTTTGTTAGGTTGACTGCAATCAAGGGGAAAGTGACATACTGCTTTTTAAGTGCCCTTTCAACTGAACACAGGAATACAACTTTGTGTGGGAGGAAAATTGAGAACACTGCAATATGCATGATAGGAATAAACAGCAGCTGTCTCCACATACGCAGAAGCCCTTCACCAAATCACAGCAGAGGACATCAGGTTGCCCCTTGCCTCCCTGCAATTTGCTTTCTACATGTGGTGGTGTGAAATAAGGGACTGGGGGGCACCACGTTGGCAGCACAAAAGGAAGATGCTTATTTCCTAGGTGCGGATGAAACGTTTTATTATTTATACAGAAGCGACGACACAGAAGGGATTGTGATAATAAGAGACTATTTTAGGATACGTACAACTCAAACACAGCTGCACTATGACCACACTCATTACTTCCTCTGCTACTTCACTGGATGTAACAGACTTCAGCCTCTGAACACCTCCTCTTCGCATTTCAAAAAGTATTCTGTTTATTTGTGTAGACTTACATTGGCACCCCCAGCGGGACTTGAATTCGCTATGTTAAATCCGTCTGCCTGTCAGGTAGCTTCTCAATCACCAAGCCACACAAGTGAAAGGCAGAGCATCTCCACAGAAACCTGCCTTGATACTGATGTAGGAACAGAGTCCCTCAGCCTGCACCCTTCCTATTACATAAAGTAAGAAAATGCACTTTTCCCTACTTCTTTACTTGTTTCTAGCAGATGGCTGTGCTATGAAAAGAGCAGAACAAATGGTTTTGTTTTACTTAAGTAGTGCTTCTTTAACCCACATACATAAGCACAAGAGTCAGGAAAGAGCCTTTAGCACTCCCAAAGGCTGGATTGCTTCTCCCATACTAATCATTCATGTTTTTCTTCATTGCTGTTTCTGGGTTCCATATTTAGAAGAAATACACTGTTACTCTGATTTGTCTTCTGGAGTAGTTTTGGGAAAACATCCAGTATTTTGTGGCAGTATCTAGTATCCACAGAGGTGCAATTCAGAGTATCTGCATCTTGATTTGTACCTATAGTGTGACAGGCATAAAAACACAACTTACAGTCTGAATCAAAAGATAGAAATTACCTGAGTTCTAAATTGGAAAACCTATACTCCCTAAAAGAAAGTCCATGTTGAAAAGTTTTGCTACAGCTTGCTTTTACTGCATGCAGTATGTAAATAATATTAAAACTAGAAGTTACTTATTCTTTGCTGCAATCAGTCCTGCAGTACAGACCTTCTGTGAATACAGTTGAGCCCAATGTCAGTAAAGGACCAAGGACCTATTACCTAGAAAAAAAAGTGTTGCTTCCCATACCTATGTAGATCAGCAATTCTAGTGCTCTTTTAATGTTTCAAGTGCGAAAACAACGGGTGAATCCAAGGAGATAGTTATGCTACTTTTTTAACCAAAAAAATTAAAACATTCTTATAGGAAAGACATGTATTGCTAATAAGAAACAGAAACATAAGTCAAGTCCTCTATGATATCTTACAAGACCAACCACACATCTCCTTATTCAATATACAGTACACACCAGATATGTTACATATGTATATTAAGCACAGACAATTTCACAGAACATAGAATCAGAAGTTTCACTTCTCCCTCAGCAAACAGCCTCATGGTGAGAAACGTAAGCTTTACTATTAAACCTAACTGTCAAGATACAGAAAGTAATTCAGTTCTCTCATACAGGAACTGCTCAATTTAGGAGCATAAACACATAATTAAGCGTATGAATTTAGGTGACGTTATTTCTGAAATCGCTATTTTTTCCCTGGCTGTCTCCAGCCCAAACAGCAAGCAAGATTCCAGCTGGCACCTCTAGGCTCAACCAACACCACCCAGCAGAGCTCAGTGGGCAGCCCGTGTAACATTTTATCAAGACATTGGTTTTGAAATTGGACACACAAACATCTCACCTACTAAAGCTCATTGCCTGCTGAGCATCACGACTGTTGCCTGTAAAAAAAAAGACTTCACTTTTTTCTTTGTTTCAGACATTACTATTTCCATATCACTTGTTTTATATACTGCCTGTTAAAGTTTCAAAGGAACTCCTTCCCTTATAGCTAATCCTGTAGGGCATCCTGTAACAGCTGGCATTCCTGGCTTATTTAAGAAGTCTATAACACAGGAAAAAAAATCCAAAATCAATACTAAGATGCAGTTTTGAAGTTAGGGGGAGGGAATTTGCCTTTGATCTTAAATAATTACCTTTTCCTTAAAGAAAAAAAAAGCTCCTTATTCTTTGTAGTTATGTCAAACACTGAAAAAGGAACCAGAACATTTATATAGGCTTTTCTAAAAAATCTATGATTTGCATAGCTTTGTATGCAGCTTTGATTTGTGCTCTCTTCTACCAGCAGTTATGTCATGGTTTTATGATTTTTGGTACTGGTATTCCACATCATAACATCATGTAGTGCATTTAGAGTTAAAGAGTTAATGCTCCAGCTCCGTGGATCATCGATAGTTCCAGGTATCCCTGTCTCAGAAGAGAAGAACTACATTCCCCAGAGGACTGTGCGATGCTTTGTGTTTTTATGTGTTTCCGCTCAGAGGGAAAGATAAAAGCTGTCTGTGGTCACAGGACACTTTTTCCTTTGGGATGGACTCAGCAGTGGGTGCTCGTTGCCATCCGCCTTCAGCGTTAGCGTAAGGCCTTTGGTTTATTGGACACTCTCTCTTGCTCATTTTACTTGATTTATTAGCTTTAATTCCAATTACATTGTATTATATTGTGTTATTTTGCTTTCCGATATCTATTTAGTAAATTAGCTTTCCTCCTCAGATCATTGCCACTGTTTTGTTTCTAGGTCCATCTCCCTTTTCCCTTTCCCCCTTCCCCTTCCCTGGGGCGTGGGTCCATGGGTCCCCCGCACCAATCATCATGGAACCGGGCTGAACCTGCCCGTAAACCATTGACAAGTTAATATATTTACTTTAAAAAATCTCATTTAAGTGCATTTGTGAATCATGGACAGTAGTCCCTGTTCAGATGACATTTTTAGTCTTACTCAAATGACCAAGCGTATACACACATAGGGATATACAAAGCCAAATCCACAGACAGATGAAACTGAGATTTAAGTGCAAAGAAAAAATAGCATTTTCTCCAGAGAAAAACACAGCTCCCCATTTTATTATTAGATACCATATCTACTTACGCAACAGTTTCATTATGATTTTAGTAATTCAGCAATAGAAAGGCAAAGGGCCAGCTAATCAACATCTCTACTGTTTACAACTGTTACCAGAATTAACTGTTTTCCATTGATACTCTTTAAAATAAAAAATAATAAAGTACCTGTTGGCACAATACCTGCCCAATATTCACAAGAACACATTACAAACATTGCAGTATTTTTTCTTGATATTTCAGAAATTTCCTAGGAGTTCTCTTGGCAAATTCTATGTACTTGTAAGGCCCTTTAAGTCTGAAGTATACCTTTAGATAAAGCTTAGACCACTTGTCAAATAAACAACACAATACTGAATAAGTTTTTAGAAACATGCATCTTTCCAGGAATTCTGACTACAATGTACATAGATCAGATGAGATCCTACAACATCTCAACATGATAGAACTGGAAATTCATTTGTTAAGAACAGAGGGAAACAATCAAATACCATCACAAAAACAGTCATAGCACAGACTAAGCAAAACTGTGTGATACTGTTTGTGATTTTATCACTACTGGGTTGAGAGCAATGGAGGTGTATTAAAGCCCCACAAAGGTGTATTAAAGCCCCGCAAAGGCGGAACAGAAGAAAGCCACACAGATAACAATGGTAAAAGACAGTTAAATTCAAGCAAGTAACTGGTGACTTTTTTTGTAAATCCTAATTTTTAAGATGCATTGAACTACAACCTTAGAGATACAGCAGTTGCATGTGACAACTGTTCTCTGCAACCACTCAGAAGGTGAGTAACCCTTACACATGAAAAATCAATAAGATCCCAGAGTTCACAGCATTATTACACTTTCAATTTCTATCAAAGTGAAAGTATGTGATTTCATACCCTTCAGATTTCAAAAAGCCATTACATTAAGTTGAAATCCAAAAAAAGCCAATTTAATAAAAGCGAAGCATTTTAACAAAACTCTGAAAGAAGGCAAGATTGTCTTGAAATACGTTATTTTCAGCTGTTTACCACATCACTCAGCTGAAAGGACAAATGCAAAACTTAACAGCAGCTAGTAGGACAAGTAAAGCCATGTCAGAGCAGCTACCCAGGTCTCAGTAGTAAATCAAAACCAGACAGGAATGGAGAAAGAACATCTGTAACTGAATAATTTCATGGAAAGATACAAACCACTTCCAAGAGTCACAAAGTCAGTTTGCAGATCTATATGCAAAATTTGCTTGCATAGTAGGAAAAAAAAGAAACAAGAATTGTCATGAATCCTTTCACTTCAAACAGTACTATGAAAGTCCCAGGCATCATCATTAAAGTTGTTGACATCTGAAAAATTAGCAGCTACCATCCAGGAGAAGAGAAGCCTCCATTTACTCTCCCTGGTTCAGCTCTGACAGCAAATTACTCCAACAAGCTCACCAGGCCCTTCTCTTGCATCATAGAAGGGTGTTAATTTACAGTGATGAAATTATTACACAGTACCCAAGAAAACACAAAACATTTCATTTATTATCTCAGTAAAAATACATCAGAATTCCTGCTGAGCACATTAAAACATGCAGACAGATAGCCATTTTAACATACACCTACCTTTGTTAATCGCTGAAACTTCCTATGTATGATTAATTTACCTTATTTGCAGCCTAGGATTTTGTAAATGGAGATGGAAGAGGAGAGGAAATGGAAAAATCTTGGACATAACCTTCCAACTATTTTCAGTTCTCACCACACTTTCAGTGGTCCAAGTTTTAATATGCCCTCTCCTGGCACAGGACTTGCAGTACTTATACATACACACCAGTCTTCCACCAGTATACCTTTCCCTCTTCCACAGGATGTTAAGGCCTGAAATAGCTTCCGTGAAATAGCCAGATTGACCAAAAAACTGGGTGTTCTAACAAAGACAGTTGGGAATATTTGAATGAGAGCCAAATTTGAACCAGCACTCAAGATTACTGAGACAATCACTTATAAGGAAATATTTTTTAAATTTAGATTACTAGTGTTACTATATTGATAAGATAAAGCACGTGATTTTTATACCTAAAAATGTTGCCTGGTGTTGAGTAACTGCTGCTTGAGACCTTACATATTTTGTACATGCTACATTTTATCAAAATTTAACTACTCAAACTGTTTTCTCCAAAGAGAGAGGAGAAAAAAACATTTAGAGACCAAAAATCTCCAAAATCTTTTTGCTAGTTTTCTGTCTTGGTGTAAAGTCAGCACAAAAGCACTGCCCCCTCAACAGTTAGAGAGAATACCAGAAACCACCACAGAGTTCTTGGTGGTTTCCATTCTCCCACTTGACAGGTTTAACAAGTTTTGATGCAGCAAGTCCCAGTTATCTGCATAAAAAAAAAAAAGAACCTCATTCTATCCAATTTATCATTTATTCCTTAATCTTCAGGCCAGCTGTTGCAGTTTCATAGCAGATAATACATTGCTCTCTTTGTGTTGTCTAGCAAATCAGCTTTGGACACCATTCAACCATTGCAAAGACTGCTCAAGCTTCAGCATTCAGATTCATTGCACCAATAGAGAATAACCAGATAAAAGGGAGGCACCTGCCTTACTTACTGTGCCACTTTGATCCAGCCAGAGAATGGCCAACACATGCCTCTGCAGACTCCTGCCTGGGATGCTTTGAAGCACATCTACTCCTTTTAACATGTTCTCTTAATTAGGTGAAACACTACTCCTTATGAGAAATTTCTTTTGAAACCAGGAGGAATCCTTCCTCAGACTCTCAGTGATAGTGACTGTGTCTGCCTGGTGGTGCCTTGGCAAGCTCTGCAATGCCAATTTCATCAGTTTTTTCCACTGCAACTGATTGGACTCTGCATCTGAAGGTGTAATCCACAGGGAGCTAAGGAATGTAAAATAACTGGGAAAGAAAGGAAGTGAAAAAGTAGACAGAACAAAGACTTATGGAAAAAAAATGTGCTCTGTACCATACGTACAATTTGGAAGCTATACAGAGCGCTACGTTATTTTCATGAGGGTTGATCCCTGTCCAATCTCATGACTGAGCACAGATCAAGCACAAAGCAACACAAGCATAAAATGTATTTTCACAGAATTTTGCTAAGACAAATTTCAAAAGACTTAATTCTTTTTCAATTCCATTATCACAAAGTCTTACAGAAAAGATAACGTACTAAGTATTATATTCTGTACCACAAATTACTAAAGCTTCTTTCTTTTAATTAGGACACCACCTGCTCTGACAAAGAAGCAAGAAAGAAGTTTTGCAATGCTGAACTCATCCAGTCAGAATTTTTTCAGACCAAAACAGAAAGGAGCCTCAGAATCAATCCACAGTCCCATGAGACATGGGAGAAGAACTCTGCATGGATGGGAGAAAGCACATGAACAGGAATCCATTGCATGCAACTGCTGACATCTCTTTCCTGAGAGTTTTGCACCAGTGATGCATCAAAGAAAGAGCCTAGTTTAAAAACAACATGGAGAAGTACTGGAAGATAATTATGGTTTACACAACTTACACACCTACACATCAGGATGTTTTTCACAGTGCCATCCCATATCTAACTAGATAGCCACTCCTTGTCAACAATTACAGCCTTCCAGTTGCAACCAGCTTCTTCCCTCCCTGACTCTGCCCAGGAGTGTCCTGGGGCATCATTCTCTTCTCCAGCTCCCCACACCAGTGACCCCTGAATCAGTTCTGACACCAACCCCTACCCCTTCCTCCCACAGCTCCTTGAGTATGTGGAAATTCCCCAAGAGACAAATAACCTGCTGACACTCCAGGCTCAGATAGGGAGAAGGAAACCTAAAATCACGTAATGTATAGACAGGCTTAGGAAGAGTTTAATAGAAAGCTGATGAGCATACAGCACATTTGTTAGCACACACAACACTGAATGAGTGACCAGTTCCCATTCCCAGGACATGATTTCCCTGCCAGGTATGTAGCACAGCTACAGTAGTGCCATTTGTCCTGTTGGCACCACAGCACCATTAACAGGTTGAATGGACAGTAGGCATGGGGAGCTACTGATTTCATGGGATTTAAACCTGAGAAAGACTAAAATGCTGCTGACTGGTTCTGGGTGCTTGGGCAACTTTTTTTTGTGATGCATTCTGACAGTTTATTTTGAGGATCCTCTGACAAAAGTCTTGGCAGATACATTATTAAATGAGAAATAAATCTAAGGAAACTTACGTGCTACTTGTTTTTTTAAATCTTCATAATGCTACTAGATTAAGATATCAACTTAGTAAGTACTGATAAATCCAGAAATATTTCTATTTTTGTAAGACCATGGCACAAGAACTTTTGGTCCCAAGGATCGATCTTCGATAATCATAGACAGTGCTTTTTGATCACTGATGAAATTCCTCCCATTTGGCAACATTCAGGCCCAATTTCACATCTGCTTCACAGTTTAAGCAGAATGCCAAAAGAGAGCTAGCTGTAACCATTAAGATCCAAGATCCCTTTCCTCAAGTCCTTCAGGGCTGGTGTCTATCCTCTTAGATGTTGTACTCAAAAATTCAAAGCTGACCACATACAGCTTCTGCCTGCCAGAGACTTACTGTTAAAACCATAGTAAGGTTACAGGGGCAATTAATTCAATGCAAATTATATTACAGGCATCATCACAGAAAGAACTTAAGCTTTTAAGCAGCCAAAGATTGCTCTAGATACTAGCTTAGTCATTTTCTCACCTTTCTATAAGAATCCTTCCTGTAAGCATTATCTTTATAAATACATAAGGTGAAGTAGTGCTTTTCCTCCTCCCTCTGCACATTGACATCCAGAATTCAATTTTATAATTCAAAAAGAAGGGGATCAGTGACGAGGAGAATACCCAGCTGAAGATGACAACAAGAATTACTGACTGGAAGCGGTATAAAGGAAGAGCAAATAAATACAGCTCTGTCTTAGGTAAGACAATTCAAAACATAGTTGTTCAAGGCAGATTCCAGGTGGTACAAACTTGCTGCCACTATTCAGCTAACCTCCAAATAACCGAAATTTTGGACATATCAGGCTTAAAAGGTTCAAAACATTACTATTTGCAGATGCCCACTTATCTCTACTATAATATGTTTTCAATGAATTAAAGCAAATGCATAAGGGAAGATCTCTAAATGCAACCTCTGTCAAGAGAAAACCCCCAGTGAATGGTAAATAGAGACTAGCATTTTAAACATCTATGAGGCTTGGCAAAAGATATCCACCAAAGTGACAGGCTTTGCAAAATTAAGAGGGGAAAGCACTGGCAACCACAACGCACTTGGCAGGTCAGCTGGCCAATGCCAAACTACCCATTACTACATACCCTGTCAAGAGAGACATCTGCAATAAACAGTCTTGCAACATTCTAAATGGTACAGAAACATTTAGCTGAACTATCTGCTTCCTCATAAAGAAATAAAGAAGCAAGGTAAGAAAGATAACTATAGAATAAGTTAGAATTAATAACTCAAAGCAATTTATTCTATAGAGAAGATAAATGTAGAGGAAGGCTCACTAGGAAAAATCACTGAGGCAGAAACATGGTGAGTGAGAAAAAATTGGGTTTATATCTTGTAGATTAAACACATCTATTTTGACATAAGTGACATTAGTGACAGGTAAGAAGCGCTTTCTTAAATACATTTTCAACTTATCATTCTCTTTCATGCAAAAATAACATTATTCAAACATTTGTATTAAAGGTACTACAGATAATTTGATTATTACTGTAATTACTGACCATATTTCAATTAAAAAAAGTCTTTTCCTTCACACTAATACACAGTAAGTATATACCACTGTCAAAATATGCTGCCCTAAAACAGCTTTTGCTGCTGAACTCCAGTTTCAAAAGAACTGAACGTCTCCAGTTGTTGTACACAATTGGTGTAGCTGGTCCATAGGTTCATTAGGTTGGAAAGGACCTACAAGATCATCTAGTCCAACCATTCTCCTATCACCATCCCTACCCAACTACTAAATCAAATCCCTTAACACCTCATCTAAACGCTTCTTGAACAGCACTAGGGATGGTGCCTCAACCACCTCCCTAGGCAAGAAGGGCAGAAGCATGCCGCTATGACACAGTTACCTTGAGTTCTAGACCTTCTTTCCTTCTTCCCAATTTAAATCTGAGGTGCAAGAAAGATTAAAATACACAAGCATATTAATTAAATTTCAGTGCAACTACTGAACCTCGGTACTATTTACAATTTCTTCTTTAATCTGGGAAGGTATGAATAAAAGCTCTCTTTGAAAACAGAAAAGAACAGAAACGAGTAATAGCTACCCACCCAAGGAGAAGGAAACAATGAGGTAGGAGAAAGATGTAGAAACCCTTAAGAGCAGTGCATGGTGCTGGCACTCACTCTACTCAAGGAGGTTCATCTCACAGAGCTAAGCCACGAGGCACCCACTGGATGGTTTTGCCTTACTGACAGAAGAATGCTTTCCAGCTATTAAGTGTAGGGGCAGAGCTGATCTACAGTAATCAGCTTACACACCAACATCAAGCAATCACAAAATGCAACACCAAGCAATAGCCCAGTGGTGACAACAGAGTCAGCCCCGTGCAGTTACACAGACTGTGGCTCAATAACAGCTCAGTTACATAGATGAAAACATTCTGATGGATTTTTAATTTACACATTAGTATTAGCAAATGCAAATGATATATTGAGTTGGATTTCTAATTCAATGTATGAAGTCCCAATTATTCATCAAGCAGAAGATTATGACCTTGTATGCAAAATAACTTGTGTGTTCATCTGTTTTTAATGAAGCACAGTCATCTGTGCACTCCTCCCATGTCACACAGTGCTGTGGGGCACTTTGAACTGCTGGTAAAGGTCAGTTAGTTGAAATTCAGACTTTGTTTTTCATTTCATATGTCTGGCCCAGCTTTTATTGTTTTTTAATTTTACTTTGAATGAATGGGTAAAAATTCTGCTAGCACTGCCTTCTCTCACAGAAAAGGGCGATGAACCTTTTCATACAAGCAGATGAAGACATACAAATTGCTCAGCAGGGGCTTCACACACTCATTATATGGGAGGAGTTGATCAGTGGGGATCTTTACCACAAATGAATAAAGAGATTCCAGGACCTAACAAAAAACTTCTGTTGTTTCTACTCACTGACTTCTGGCAGCTGTTCTTAACTATAAGACAACTGGGAGACAGCACATAAACACCAGAGAAGAAAATCTCAAAGATCATAAACATCTCTACAGATTGAGAGCCACCAGTATTTTATACTTTTTACATTTCCCAGCAGGATCCTTTTTCAGAGTTCAAACACTTCCACTTTTTCTTCCCACTGTTTCCAGATGTTATCTTTCTCTCCATCTTCTCCACAACTGCAGCTTAACTACTCAAACCGATTAATATGAATCACTGTGTTTCCACCTACTGCTCAAAGCACAGTATTAGACATGAGGGACTTCACAGCACTATATAAAGATCTCCCAATAAAAAGCCTTTAAAATGCATAGCTTATTCTAAAAACAGACAGTTAAGGTTTCTACACAACATAGTTACCAACGTCATTAACTAAGCATTTCAATAAGAACATCACTTAGGATAAAATTTCACGTATCTTCCCATTTTTAAGGTTAAAACGGTCTATATGCCACCAAGTCTTAATACCATGGGCTGATGTGTATGCGTACAAAAAAATTTCCAAAGGAAACAATTCCATAACCAGGTCTGCATACATCAGATGTGGGGTCAGAAAAGAGCAAAAATGTTACTTCCTTTGTACTGTCCTCATACTCTTCAGTGTGACATGAAGTACATTCCCTTTATTTCACCTGCAGTGCTTTCCCTTGACCATGCCAGATGGGGCTATATTAAAAGCCGTATGCTAGGTTTTTAAGCTCCATATTCATTTGCAACATTGTCTGTGTAAAAAAAAACATTAGTCAGAAATTCTACCTGACTACTTCCATAAAGAGCCACACAATCTGCATTTGTGGTTCACCTTCTATGTGTTCAGAGTTTGGAAGATGTTTAAAAATACAAGCGTGTCTGAAAGTGCCTGGAGAGAAAGCAAGCCAACTGAATGAACACTTGCAGGCATTCAGCAGTCTGAGAACAGAACTCTGCTAAAAAGCAATTAACACAAATACCCAATTCTAATGGGTACTATTTCTAGCTGAACGTTGTCTCCAATATCACCTCACCTTCCCTAAACAGCACAAAATCCTGATATCTATAGTAAAGTGCTTTAATATAGTGTCATATATATACACAAGCATACAAGAACTAAGGCAGACATATATTAGACAGAGTACACTCAGCTGCTCAAACAAGGCTGCATTAACTGGGCAAGAAAAGGCAGCAAGACTGTCTGATCAGAGTCTGGATGTGCCAGTGTGTTTCCAGGCACAAGCTAGTTCTGAAGCAGTCAAATCTGGATTCCTTAAACACAAGCCAACAACGTGCTTTTGAACTGTCACCTGATTAAAATGCAGCTGCTGAAAATTTAATATCATAGGCACGCTATATCAGAGTGGCTTGACATTGCCAGTCCTGAATCATTTGAAGTAGACTGAGTTAATAATAAAAGAGTTTCATATGGCTATACCAATTCAGCAAAGATCAAATGCCTGTAAATGTGTCCCAGTTTGCTCAAAGGATGAGCATTTCCCATCCACCTGCTGGTAGGGACTGACCAAAAGAAAGTGATTCCTCACTTCAGAAGTCAGTCCCACAGTTACTATTTTTTATCTTTGCCATACTAATAACACTTCCATTCTTTTAACCGGAAAAAAGAAAAAAACACCACCACCACAACATACCACCAGCAATACCTATACTTGATACAGGATGATAGCCTACAGGAAAAAAAAAAAGGAAAACCACAAACCTCAAATGTCACATTCTACACATGGGGCTAAGCATACAGGTAATGGCTGGCCTTGCACCTCTGTAGTCCAGCAGCAGCATTTCCATCAGCACTCTGCACCAAAAACCAGCAGCTACTGACATCTCACAGAGCTGCTGGCACACAGAGACACACCCAACCCAGACTTTTTGCAGTTAAGCCCTCAGCATCAACAGACCTAACAGGTAAGTTATAGAGATCTTCTTAGGTCTGGCAAATGTTTGTAGAAATTATGGCACTGACTTTTCCTACCCATTTACATCACAGGCATCTGTTTAGTACAGGCTTGATGATCATTCATTATTCCAAATGCACTGAAAAACAGAATAATTGACATTTTACATCATAACTATTCACCAGTTTGTCGTTACAACACATTTTAATTAATGTGAGTACATAAAGCTTAGGATTGAAGATAGTTATTGATTTTAATGTGACTTAGCTCTGTCATGTTTTGGTTCAAACTCAGATCAAAACTAGGTATGTCTATCAAAGCTGATATTTCAGCAATACTTTAGAAATTCTTATGTCAAGTGTAGCACTGATACATGTAAACTGAGTACTGTTAAAATATCACTTAATGTCAACAAGCAAGCACAATTTTGTTGTACAACCACAAACTCCAATACGCTACTGCTGAAGTTGGACGGGGGTTGTTGGTTGGCCATATGCAGACCTTTCCACACAAAGCATTTCCTTACGCAGCAGTAGGGTTTGCTCTGAGACTCCAGATTTAGATTAAAAAACCCAAAAACCCATTCCACAGAACCATATTCCATCCTACACACCTTCAAGTGATGCAGGAAAGAATTCCAAGTAAGTGCCTGAGGCACAGGGTGTTTCTCTCTCCCCTCATAGTTACTGAGTCCTTTGGTGTAATCCAGGTATACTCTTCAGAGAACCCTCTGGATTCTACCCACGGGATTGATTCCACTCCAGATAATTTTTTTCTCCTTTTTATCAATTTATAAGCACAAATCCACCTCCTACTTACAAAGCCTGACTAATTCACACTCTGCCACAAATAATTTTTAAAGATAAGTTGATAACTATGCCAATTAAACATCACAGGAAAAAGACGTATATGCTCTTGTTTACTGATCATTATTTAAAGTGGAAAAATAGACTTAGAAGTCTTGAAATATAAATTTTAAACAGTAAAATCAATGAAGTCTTTGTTGGGAGTGTGCTGCAGTATCATTATGTTTCTCATGAAAATGTAACAGTGCAGTGGAGTTAAATTATAAAGCAAAGGAAACAGAAACATCCATAGCGGCTGTACAGAGTGCTCCATACAAGCCTTATTACATCTAACAATTCAGATATAAATTAGATCGTTAGCATGTTATTAAAACATGTAAATGAGTAAACAGAAGTAAACACACCTCAATTGCATGCTGAACACAACTGGGGAGAAAGACCTTTTAGATTAGGTTTGTACCTTTGTAATGACACTGAAATACCTTTGTCTGACATTTTTTGTTTGGAAAGTGAACCAAGTCATCTATCATGCAGAAAGCACCAGGCTTCCCTTGCCTAGCAGGCTGCAAAGATCTAGGCCAGGCAACCACCCCTCTAGCTGCAGAGCCACCTCAGAATCTTGCATCAGGGCACTCTTACCTCACACACTTAATCACAGAATCATTTAGACTGGAAAATACACTAAGATTATCTAACTCAACCTTCAACTTACTTGGAAACAACTCACCACTTAACACATTCTGATGCTGGATATACAAAAAATATAAAAAAAACAACTCTGAAACAAAGAATTCTCTTGTGAGAAGCAAACTGCAGGAGGGCAAGTCAAGGGTGCATCAAGTAGAAGCAGCACCACAGCGCATACACAGCCACAAGCCATACGCTTCATTCAATCCTACCTTATTTGTATGCTTTCTTTCAACAAATACCTTAAATTATCAAAGCCAAATACATAACAGCTGAATAGCGATGCTCCGATCGTGACAGCAACAGACATTCATACTTTATTTTCTCTAATCACCATTTCCCCATAGTAACAATTCAAGTTATGTGGACTATTCATAATCATTAAGAAACTGTAAATATATCCCTGCATGAGAGAAAGCACACAGGTGGGCCGCAGGTATTTTTTCCAATCCTTTTTTCTTATAAAGATTCATCATCCAATGACACTCTTAATGCTGCAGCTTCCAATAGCCCTGGATTTTATAATGCTCTTTACTTTCCACTCTAAACTTCAGGCTTGCTGTCCCTGAGCCCAGTTCATTACCCTCAAGACCAGAGAACAGCTTCAGACTTGTTATTATCCATTCTGCTACCAACTTTTTTCAATAGGAGTGCAAATCACTTGCAGGCAGAGAGGTTGGCTGAAAGCAAGATAAAACATGTTCTCTGGGGCTAACTGATTATGGTTTGAAGATATTGTTAATGAGTATCTGACTTTGTCCATCGGCTGTACTTTAAACGTGTTTGCTTCTACCTCTTCCTTAAAATGAAGAAATCATCACAGTATCAGTTAAACACTTCAGTACTGCAGCAATGGGTGCTGCAGAAGCCTGTGAGGAAAAAAAAAAAAGTCTGGGAGTTAAGAAATGGATTTTTGTGCAGCAGCTCTGATTCCCAGGTTTTGCAGCTCCCAACCAAATCGAAGCTTGGTACCACCTCCAACACATCCTAACAGAAGAATCAAGCAATTTTAGCCTGAAATACTTTAGAAAGTAATAACGGAAAGCATATCCTGTGGGTGGAAGACAGGTGAAGTGTTCCCATCTAGTCAACAACAACCCATATTTATAAAATTTAAGCAGTTTACCAGGCATTAGCCCTATGTAATTAGTGTTGCAAATGAAGCTACCTCCACTAAATTCTTCCATCAGCGTGTTAAAATCTTAATGGAGTCCTGGATAAAGCCCTTACCAAGCAACAGCAAAAATCCAGGAGTAAAGAATTTGCTAATGCTGTTTATGTGAAGGCCAAACAAAAGCTTAGTAGTTCGTTTGCTTCCTAGGTAATTTCTTCATTTCCAGTCTGAAGCCTTTGCTTTTTCCTAAAGGGAGACACTTGCGCTCCTGGCAATGTGAGCACCACGGCACAAGTCAGTCATGGCAACAGTAGGGCTGGCAGGCCCTTAGCAGCTCCAGAGGCCAAAAGACAGCTTCCCTCCCACACTAGCAGGTATCTTCCCTCCTCACTCCAGCTGGTCCAACCCTATACTGGGTCCCCACATTACCAGTGGGTATGTCAGCAGCCAGATCAAGGAGCAGTAGCAGCAGGAAGCCTGCTTGGGCACCTGTACCTTAATAAATAACTTGCACTTGGACCAGAAGTTTACTTCTGCTTAACGCACAAAATGGGTGAGTTCGTATCACTAACAGTGGTACTAAGGTAACTCCTTGACATTTAGAAATATCCAGCCCACCACTTTGACCTATGTATTTTTGTTTTCTTATATGTCGTGACATAAGCTAATACTTTCCATAGACACAGCAATGCTGTAAATTGGTCCCTTATCAACATTCACCATGATGGCAGTGCTCCCACTTCAAGAAAGAATTTTAGTTAAAATCCTGCTCATCATGAGTGAAATATAATCCTATATCATCAATGGAAATCAAACAACCAATTGTATTTAATGGTATACCAGGGTTAGTTAGTATAAACAATAGGCATAATGGAAACACACCCTGCAATTAAACATTTGCTTGAAGTGTCCTACACAGCCTCCCACCTTACTGTGACAGACCCAAGAACGCAGAACAGTGCAATCTCAGAAGCTTTCAGCACCAAAAATGCAGTCATTTTGTGTCACACTATTTTTCACTGGTTTGTTTGTATCTCTCTATAATGGAGCTCTGAAGAGAGCTAGCTAAATTAACCATCGTAACACTATAGATAACTCGCAGAAATGCAACATATTGCCTTCTTTTAAATTAGAATGTTATTTAAAAATTAATTGGGTTATAATAGTGACACTGTGCACTGAGTAATTGAGTGAAAATTGCTATTTTACAGAGGCTGCCATCAGTACATAATTAGTACACTAGCAGCCCTTACTTAAGGCATGAATCTTCTGTCCACCCAAATGCCGGGGTCAGGGGGTTAAAGCGGTCTCTAAAAGCCAAGGCAACACTTTTCCACCAGCTTTCATTTGTGCTGCGGAACAGGAATCTTCCTGGGAGCGAGAGGCAGCAGCAGATATGGAAGCAAAGCAGCAGAGCTGGCATTAGCCATGCCCAGGGCTGCCTGCATATCCCATCCCATCCCTGCCAGCTGCCCAAGCAGCACCCGCTGCTGACCTGAGCTCATTTCCCTTCCCTTTGAATCTTCATGCCTGCCCTATACTTATACAATGATCCTTCTTGTTTTGGACTCTCATTTACTCCAAAGAGGTTTCAAGTCCCAAATGAGAAGGAAACCACATAATTTCATCTCAGCATTTTTGCTGTCACAGAAATTTTGAGCTCTAATAGCCTGCAAGCAATTCTCAATGCATGTAGCTCAATATTTTCCAGCTCCCCCTGTTTCAGAGAAGGAAAAAATCTTTAAGGTGTTTGGATGCTTCAGCAATGCTGGTATTTGCTGGTATTGATGGGGAAGTCATTTTTGAGACATTTGAGCTCTTCAGTCTACCTAATTGTACATGAAGCATTCAACGAACTTTCCCTTACCCCAGTAGTTTATCAGATTTCCTCTCCAACTCAACTTCCACAAAATTCAGTTTAAAGGGATCAGTGTTTTCATTGGAAGCAGAACTGGATGCTAGAAAACTCACGTTAGTATGACCCAGGCTTTGCCGGGTTCATCAGAGTCCCACTGAGATCAAATCATTTGAACAGTATAGTATTATTATTCTCCAATTATTTGCATATTTTCAAAGAGCAGCTTCAGTGTTACTTCCCTTTGTCCTGCCTGTGCCAAACCAAAATTTTGCTCATTTCAAAGCAAAGCCACAAACTGATCTAATCATCCTGAAGCCAAGGAAAACAAAGGGGAGCGAGAAGAAAGACAAATGAATTTTGGACCATACATCACTCCTGTTAATGCCAAAAATACAACGCCCTCATCTCAACAACTCATTTGTTAACAGCAGTATTAAATTAAATACTAGTATAAATATATTCTCATCATTCCCAAAGTGCTTTTTTTCAGGTTGATAAAGCAGATTAATCGCAAGTTCATTCCGTTATTCTATCAATATAGCAATTATTATACACAGCAGGAATTCAATCATTTATTATCTATTTGGGCTGTTTAGACTGCTCATTGGGCAGACTTGGACCTCTGCCACACACCGTGAAGACACTCTGGTTCTGCCTTCCAGGGGCTGGGCAGGTGGCCTGAAACAGCTGCTACTGCCCCAACCCAACACAGACACCAGCAGCCTCAAACCAACGTGCAGGGCCAGCTCCCAATGAGCAGTGGCAGAAGGAGCAAGTTATGGCTAACACAGCCCTGCAGTACTCTTCCTTAAGGCTCAGGAAGCCAGACATGTCTCCTTTTTATCTTCCCACTGCACTGCCTCCAAACAGACTATCAGGAGGCTTTCAGTTTTTGAACAAAGCGCTTCCTCTGTGGTGGAACAAACAGTAAAAGAAAAAAGTAACCCAGAGAAATGGATTATTATTTTCCAGCAAGACAGATCTTTCATCACATGGAATATAAGTTACATCACAAGTGAAAGCAGGATACCTCTTACCTGAAGTATTTAGTTATGCCAAATCATTTTTGTTTGTTATCACAAAGAAAGAAGTTCTGTAACCAATGACTCAGAACCGCAGGTATGGCACAAATCTAAAAACTACAGTTTTTACTGGTTCAAATTATTGACTCCAGCAAAGAGATTCAGCAGCTGTACATTCAGTTTAGTGTAATAAGACCTGCCAAATGAGGCCCAATGAAATGCTAACCAACATGTGTAATTTGTCAAATCACAGCTGGAGAATCATTATTTTAATCAAAAGGATAACATCACCAGTATAACACTGATGCTTGACACCAAAGTAAACACCTCTGGTATATATAAATACTTGTTTTTCCCCACCTCCTTAACCTTTTTGTCTCACAGAATATTACTTTCCCCACTGTGCATATCTTGTTTTTAGTTTTGCAGTAGGTTCTTCCTGCTCAAGTACAGAGCTTGGAAGCCCCAGTGGCCCCTGAAACACTGATCTCTTAGGTTTTGATACAACGTAATCAGTTCTCATCTTTTTTATTAGCTCTTCTGGAATCATATGGTTGTTTTTATTTTTCTTTTATATCCTCTGGGCACAATCAGAATGGTGAAACACAAGTGCCTAAAATATTAGTGCAAATGGAGAAAGACAAAATCTGCAAAGCAGTAGTGCAAAACAAGAACTTCTACAGGAGTTCAGGCACAGCACTGTCTTCTTTGAACATAGCATTAATTAAACCAACATAAAAAGGCTGCTCTAGAGAATCAGTTAATTGATTATAGATTCCTTTACATTACAGTCTCTCAAGTTCATTCTGTATTTCATAATAAGTGGATAATTTTAAGGTGCTTAAATATGCATATGCGTATGTGCATACGAAAGCCTTCATAAGTGCATTATTATAGTTGCTGTTTATAAAACAGCAGACATGGACCGCAGTAATAAAAAGGTAAAATAATGAAAAGCCATGTGCAAGTCAAGACTCGTTCCTCCTTATGCATTTCCAAAAGGTACATCATTAGCGTATCAACAATCATCCATCTAAAAACACTTAAAAATACACAAACATAATCAGTAATGATTTGTGGAAATTCTGAAGTCACCCTCCTGAGTGCATCCTTCTTCTGTAACTATGCCTTCGGGCCACGATAATCAGCATGAGAAGCAGCTAATAGATTTAAGAGCTTTCATCTTGAAGCTGATTTGTACTCTTCCGCTTATGTACAGTTGCTACGTAGGTCTGTATCACCCCACGCTGGAGTGCTATTGCCATGCATTTCTCAAGAATTCAAAGCAGATAATCTCCCCACTTCCAAGCAAATCTTAAGAAAAGGTATCCAAGAGCACAGGATGCTGCCTTATTTTGCTGTTTCTCCAAAGGAAACTCCATAACCATACTTGCACAATCCTTCTGCTACACAGGGAGTATCATTAAGGAAAAAAAAAACAACAAACTATGCAGAGTAAGTTTTAATAAATCACTCGAGTCTATCAACTTAATCTTCATTACAATCTATTAATACAAAGATTCCAACAGTATGACAGAAGATTTCCTGGGTATAAAGATTTGCCTGAAGGCTCAATGTTATCAGAAATGGTGCAGAATAAAAAACACACTAGCTTGTCAGCACTGCTACATAGAAACATATGAAGAACTCTTAATACTGTTAAAACCCATGGGAAAAGATGGAGCTTTCCTCAGTAGCACTTCCCGGGAAGTCAAGACCTTGCCACATACAATGCATGTTTCACAGTGATATTCTCACTAATTTGAAGGCGGCATCTGGTTTAGCCTACAGAAAGTTTTTACGCCTTAACACCTACCTGTATGGTTAATCAGGGAGATGGAAGGACCAAGCAATTGCTGTCAAACTGAGAAACACTTTTCCTTACTATTTAAGTAAAAATACTCCTTGGGAAAACAGAGGGTTAGCCACAAGGATAATTATCAAAACAGCTAATATTGCTTTCCATTTTGCACATGTTCCCTTACAATCTGACCGTGCCAGGTAAAAACAGACTGATCCAAAGCAGCACATGACTTTCCTGCCTGATGACTTACAGTTCTATGGGATCTTCACATTACTCTCATAATTGTTGAGACCTGCTAAGTAGAAAAAAAATATTTTGTAGTCCATATTATATTTATACGTGAGCTGTCTGCTTGCATTAACAAGATTAAAGCAAGCTAAAAAGGAAGAATTACAAGCACATAGCAAATCAGAGTGAATACTGGTATTTATTTACAAATACCTGGTAAATGGCATTTGCTGCTGCTAAGTAATTGGGTATTGATCTCTAGTATCTCAGCTAACTGCAGGTGTGAAATACTTGAGGTAAACTGGCTCTCATGGACAAACTAAGAGCAGTGTTTCCACCACCCCATGCTACCAGAACATCTCTCACCCACATGGAACTTCACCATCACTGTTCATCCTTGCGAGCGATTACAGTTCTTACACATCTCTGCACAACAATAAGCTCCTAACAGAGATAGAAACACAGCATCAGGTGCAGTTACACAGGATAAACTACAGTCTTCAAACTTAAACATTCTGCAAAATGCCCAGAGAGCGACTGCTGCTGAAGTGCGCCCTCTCATTCCTGGCATAACAGCTTTTCAGAGGAGCAGCAGCAATAATAGGTCAACCTGCAGTTGTAGCAACAGCTCATTTTCTAGGTAGGCTCACGGGCAATTAGTTATTTGTGACTCTCTGCAGTGCCTGTAACAGTCTGGTACCATAAAGAGTAACCATCATCACAGTGAAAAAACTTCGTAAAAAGAAATAGGATAGTGTATTAACACTTGAGTTTGCACATGTATATTCAAGAAGATTTGTTATATCTAGATCCCTCAAATCCTACTCTTCCCATCACCCTCTAATTATATTGATTTCTTCCTACCCATCCTGAATGTTTCTGAGCCATTTTATAAAGAGACAGTTTCACACCGAGCTACCTACACGAACCTTCTGTGAAGTGCTGCCTGTTCCTCAGTCCTTTTATCCCCTTGACACATACCTGTAGGTACACACCTACGGGGACAGGCAGGGGTTGTGTCCTTCTCCCTGGAATTTACATTCACACTCAAGTTCTGTTTGTTCCCCCCCACCCTTGCCTTCCAAACTTGCTACTCTGCCACAACTCAGCATTTCTTGGATCACATGATCTCATTCCTAGCTGTCAGTCTAGGCTGCTTTCTGCTTAAGAGAAGCATTCTTTATCCTTGAGGGGTGACCAAGCAGACAAGGCTCTAGTGCAAACTCTCACAGAAAAATGCTAGGAACGGCTCAGAATTGGTTCTGGGAGCAGAAGTGAATTAAGTTGACTGAAGCACTTCCACAAAAGTATTCCTCTCCACTGATTCAAACAATGTTTAGTGATGATTGATATTGCTCTTTAAAACAAGTTTTTAATTCATCAGCTTTTGCTAACGAAGCAGGCCTGTTCGAGTGGTGAAAGGACAACTGCCTGGGGCAGCTGAATTCTTCCCAGTCCACAGCTGGAACGTGTCTTCCCCGAGTATGCAACCCAAGACCTCCAGACTTCAAGAATTCTGCTGCTTGCCAGCAAAGAGATCCAGCCAACTGCTAAGCTGTTCTTCAAGATACCACGGTCACATAAGATAACATTCAAACTCCATTAACTGAGAAGATTTCAACCACTTTTTCCCCTCCACCTTACAAATAAAAGTAAATGAGATTGAGTTTGTCCTCACATACTATTTTTACCACATTTGTCGTGTTTCAGGTCTGTTTCTTGTCTGAATCATTAAAGTGCCTTGATGCACAACGGATTAAGTACTTAAATAAATAGTTCACTTTTCCTCTAAATTGAGAAAGTGATTTCAGTTTTTAATCTGTTCATGGAAAACATTTTAAAAAAGGTAAGCATCCTATTCACTGTGCAAATGCAAAAAAATACTTTGTGCTGGCCAAGTTTTCTGAGAATGTTTATAAATGCCTGCAGTGAAAGAAAAATTAAAGAAATTATATTCTCTATTTTTGTTTTAAAAGACAATAACTGCTTCAGATTCAAGGGACAAGAGCTGTTGCTTGATCAGCCGGAATCAGATGGTCAACCAGGCACTTCCAACCACTCCTCTGCAGAATGCTTTTGCCAGCATGAGCAAACCATGCTAGGGCTGCACACCTTCCCTGGAAGAAGGAGCAGCAGCAGCTCTTCACAGCACTCATTTGCTGCCCAGAGCAAGGAGAGCCAGGCAGCAGCTGCCTTGATGCCATTCTGATACTCTATTAACAGTACTTGTCTGGCAGAGCCTGTCTTAAGGAACAATACAGATATATTTGTTTGGATTCTGTTTATTTCAGTATGAAGGATGCTGGCCAAACATTTCCCTTATGTTATTTTTATGCCCGAGGGCAGCCTCAGATGGGGATTGATGTCATTTACTTGAAATATTTGCTGTAAAATAAAATATGCCTATTTTCATCTAGTAAATCTAGCACAAGGAAAGCAGAGGCTGAACTTAGCGCTTACTGCTGAATCCACTACATACTGCTCTCTGGCTGCACTTCACATCCACTTTTGCCCTACAGTCTTGCCACATCTTACAGAATCACATTCATAATTCCTGAAATGTCTGGAGCATAACCCAGAAGCCTATTACCTTGGGCTCCCCACAGAGCAATGTAGAGAAATCATCATCTTCAATAGGCAGTTCAACCCACAGGCAACAGCGACAGCCTTATTTCTTCCCATCACCTTTACAAAACTAGCAGACTCCTAGCTTTGGAAGCTTAAGGTTAGACCAAAAGAAATCCATGAAGCAAGTCCAGTCCCAGTGCCAGATAGGTCAATGTTATATCTACTGCGATGACACGTGTGAAACTGTGTTAAAGTAAGCCTCCACATAAACAAAAAAAACAGTTTTCCTTGTTATAATCTCTTTCAAAGCAAACCTCTAGTTCAAATTCACCCATAATTGATCCTGTATTTCTTGCATTACCCCCACTGCAAGTATTTGGCTCATACCCCATTCTGAGCTAAGAATACCCCAGGTTCTCACAGACTTATGCTGGCAAGGGAAAACCTGATAGGTGCCAATGCATGTGCTTTTAGGCCACAGTAGGAAAGGGGATGGTTTTAGAAGATGAGTTCCATATACAGAGAAGTGCTTCCAAACAAATAACACTAAAATGTACCTTGTAATGAATTATAGGTACAGTTCAGTCCTCACAAGGACATCTGCATCCGCTCAGGGGCTTTTGCCAACAGCCTAACATAAATACACAAACACTGACAGCAGCCATTACTACTGTTGGAGTGTCTTTGTATTTTGGGTTGCTTTCATAAGTCAGAGTATAGGAGAACAGATCTTAACCACTGTCTCCAAATATGAAATTAAAAAAACTGTATCAAATACAATACAACAAAAAGCACTCAGTTGAGAAGGTCAGAATGGTTAAATGCAGTACCACTAGCTCACTATACCCATGAATTCAGTTTTAGAGATCACTAAAATACAGAAAGAAACATTAGTAACATTAACAGAGAGAGAATCACAAAACTGTGGAACGGAAGTAACTTTTTTCCCCTCATAACCTGAATAACAAGTTGTCCATATTGTACAGAGAAAACTGCAAGGTGACAAATATAAATTCGGTTTTTAAGTTAAAGAAAGGAATTCTAAGTCTAGTTCAGGAAAAGGAACAATAAAGATCATTAGGAAGAAAAAAAAGTAGGTTTTTGGCTTGACCACGTAGAGCCAGGCAAGTGGTATTAGGATATCTCACAGCTCACTGTGTGAGTTTCTCACTACACAACAGCCACTGCACGGACACAGAATACTGCTTCATCCCCAGCAGCAGCTGCAATTGTAAGCAGAGAAAACAGTAAATTTGTATTCACTCTGTTCTCGTCTCAAATGCTCTTCTATCTTTCATACATTTTCAGCTCATAAATTGTATTATTGTTTTCTTCTTAATCCAGTGGTAGTCTGTGTATTTAGCAACACCTATGAATTCTCCAGTCTCCTTCTAAAACTATGTGAATATATACTTTTCAAAAGGTGCCGTGTATTTGAAAACGAGCAACCAAAAAAATCCCACCACATTTCCAAGGTAAATCAAGGACATTTTTCTTTCTGTTCAAAATAAGAGCAAAAAAGGCAATACATGTTCATAATAACCTTTGGCATATAATGCCCAGAAAATGGAGGAATTTAACCTGACTGAGGCTCTCAGGCACACAGTGTTGCTTCCCATGCAGCTGTCTAGGCAAAGCAGATTATATAATGCATCTCCAATGCAGAGAAGGATACTCCTTACAAAACAGATTCAGTATTTATTGTTATCATAACACACTTCAAAGTGAGTTTCTTGATACAGTCACTAGGTTCAGCAACATTTTTCTTGCATGCAGATACTTCCATTATTTCACAAATAAGCTGCTTTTGATTTCTCCTGTTGTACTAGCTAGTGGTCAGTCTGGAAATAGACAGTACAGAACTGCAGAAGAGATCCACTAACTTGATAAGAAATGAAATACAGTTAGTGCACAGAAAATGGAGAAATATTTTGTGGCATAATGGAGAGCAATCATTACCTGAGAAATCAGCAAGAAAGAGAAGCAAGAAGGTTATACAACCTAAACTTAACATCAGAATACAGTGTGATCCCAAAGAACATAAGATCACTTAACCTGAACTAAATTACTGGGAAGATGTGGGGGAAACAAAGTCAAAAACCTGCCCCAAGGTAACTGCAGCGTCAGACACAAACAAAACACAGCCACACACGGGGAACACACTCAGGAAGCAAAGGATCCTTACAGTTGAGAAGGTACAAAGGCAGCACATAAACGAAGATACAACCTTTGCTGTAACCGTACCCAGAACACAAGGAAAAAGTGATTTAGTTTCTCAGAGGCCATGGCTGATGGCAATATGTAGATTCAAAGAGCTGTGAAAATCCAAGTTGTTTTCTTAGAGGACATGGCTGCACCTATACAAGGCTGCACAGCTTTTGTTTGTTTAACTTCAGTCATATGTTTTAGATTCTCTTTGTCAGCCATAATAGTTACTTGTGTAACCATGAATCATAGTTAATATGGCAATTTCCCCAGCATCAGACAGGTTTCATTAAACCTACAGGTTTCCTGTGAAATACCTAGTGGAAAAGATGATGCTCCACAGTCCTTTTTTTTCAAATGAAAAACAGAGTTTGCTGAACTCCATTAATTACTCCACAGACTGTACAGGGGTATCACAGAAAGGCATTTTTATGACATATGATTATTATTAAAACATAACCATCTGCACACAAATTACAATTGTTCATTAGAGGACATTCAAAACACCGTTCCTCCAGACCACAGAACAATTATGCTTCATTGTTTTTCTACTGCGCTCCACACTTGTGCAGGGGTTACTGTTATTTGTTGTCAGCAGCAAGCACTATTTTCTCCAATGGATCGGCATTTCCAGGTCAGCTGAGGTCAAGCTATGCCAGCGCTGTTCTGGGGCTGTTCCTGCATCATGTCATCAGCTCTGGGCCGGCTCACCCTGCAGCCATGGAGTGCTGAGACAATGTAGCTGACTTTAAGGGAGCAGAAAGCAAGCTTGCAGAAAGGGATTGATTTCAGTGATAAACTCGCACTTGCTAAATGCCTAACTCCTCTAAATCAATTACAGCAGTGCAGAGATGGAATGATACAAGATGTCTGCTAGCAAAAACTCTGAAAATAAATTTCAAATTCATAGTTGCTTTTTCTTTTACTGTTGTATTTAGAATACTTGTTTCCTTGATGCACCAAGCTATATAAACAGATCCAGAAATTTTAACTGAGAATACTTCCTGAGTGCAAACAAATTTTAAATGTACACTTAAGCAGCAAGAAAAGTGATTTTGCCTTCTTAATTTCCAGTTTATGTCTTCATTTCATTTAGAAGTAAAAACTTTGACAGGCTGGGTAATAGATGCAAAAGGCCCCAAGCTCAACTAAAGCATGGCATGAGGTTGGGTAGGCATGTATTGAAATAAAGCAGAGATTATAGTCTACAATCTGATAATCTTTAATACAACTTCTTGCATTCTGAACACATACAGGCATGAGGAACAAAATGAGTGAGAGCACTTGTACCTCTGAGATAACAAATCGAGTGCTGCCTCGTGCTTCACTGGTGACAAACGTGGTGCACTCTGGCCCAACACCAGAACACACCTATGGTGGCAATGGAACCAAGCTGCCAGACACCCTTGGGTAACAGAGAGCACTCAGTATGTGCAGCATCTCCAGGCAACAAGGGCCAGTCTTTCCTAAAGAGGAAATTAAGATGGTTGCTACAGGTAGTTTAATATTACAGGCTAACGCCAAGAAAAGTGTAAGGTAAATTCTGGGTAAATCATACTGATTAATGTTATTAGAACTACATTTTAAAATTACTTTCAAGCTCCTGAATAAAAGTAGTCCTGAGATTAAGAACTGAGATTAAAGGTAGAGTTAGTGGGGCAAGCATAAACAAAATTTACAACATAGCTCTGCTGGAGGACAATAAGTGGAAAAATATTCTATTAAGGAAAGCGAATGAACATGAGGAAAAGTTGCTAGTGGTGGTTTAAGCTGGACAAGCCTGTTTCAATTAATGCCAAGCTAAAACTTTATCAGTATTGAATACGTTCAGAATTCCAATGAAGACAGTAGGACATAGTAGCAGTTGTGTTTGTTAGACTGGGGCCTCATGTCCCCAGGGCAAGCTGCCTGCTCAGCAGTGTGCCCACTGACTGCTGGGCAAGATAATATTTCTTCCCTTCCCTGCAGTCACTAGGGTCTCTTTTATATCAATAGGCTTCTGCAAACAAATTATGTATGTATGTAGTCACATACCTTCTGTACCATCCAACACATGCTGTCATCTCAGTTGACTCCACTGGGTTTTTAAATCAGTAGCTTCCTAATAAATTAGTTATCATTTTTAAATTAGGTGCAACAACTTTTGTTCTGGACAAACATGCGTGACTACAAATACTAAGCTAAGGATACAAAATAGTCTGAGTGTTTTGTCAGCATCACATTAAGGTGATGGAACTAAGGCAGATAGCCAGCTGAAAGCCCAGGGTATGGAAAGAGCACTTCACCATAATTCACTTACTCCTCTCCATCCGCCACCCCTCAGTTTGGACTTAAACATAGGAAAAAAACTACATTTCCACCACAAGCTTAGTGAACAAAATGGTTTTCTTTGCAATAGACTTAAACACACTGTAGCGTCTTAGAAACAGCAGGAAGACAGCTGGTAGACTTCAGCTGCGTGACCCAGGCAAAACCTTAAGATGCTTTCTTGTACACTGTACCCTTGAGAGTTCATAAAGTTTCTGAATCATTTCATTCTTCTCATGTTTTTCCACATCTTGCTTATGCCACCACTGCCACGTGCATTACAAAAAACAGAAACCTGAGAAAACGTTACAGTCCAAAAGAATGAAAAAACAAAACAGGTTTAAGGGGGGATATTATGAGTGGATTCCAAAGAAACAACACACAGAGCCCAAAAAGAAAGGGGATATCTTCTCAACGCACAACCACATTTTAGAATAAAGATAAACAATCTGCCACAGAAGCTCCTCAGTTAATTCAGCAGCAAACAGGTAAGGCATCACAGGAGGAAAAAAGAAAGCTCACTGTATGTGTATGCCAATCAGGAACTCTTGTGAGAGAAGAATGAGTTTGCGATTAAAGCACTGGAAGGGGACCCTGGAGATCTGAGTTTAGTTCTTGTCTCTCTCACAGACCCTTAAGCATATCCTTAGGCAAGATGCTACCCTGCCTTTTAAATGGAAACACTATTTTCCAGCCTCTCACCCCTAGTCATCTTCACTCCTGCAGCTGACTCCTAAGGACAAGGCTCACACGGCACTGTTAGCAAGGACACTTCCAGGTCTAGCTTGAGGCACCAGCTTGACAGCAGTGCAGAAACAAGCACCTTAATGCTAACACCTACCTCAGCATCTGCAGTCCACCAAATTAAAACTGGAGGTAGAATTTTAAGTTTTCCAGTTCTGTAAATCATACTACACCAAGTGTACAAACAGTTTTGTTTCCTAATTGTGACTCCTCTCACTAACTCCTTTTGGTAAAAACTCTCAGTTGTAGGAAAAAGACCCAAGAAGGTGTGCTGATTAGCAAGAGACTGTCTATGAGCATGCAGAGAGACAAGCTTAATTCTGAACAATGTGATCTTTCTTTTCCACGTACCAGCCTTGCTAATCATTCTCACAATGAATTTCAGTAACACAAAAAATGGAAAAGATTAAATAAATTTGAATGTCTTAAGACTGGACACCATTGTAGTTGTACTAATCTGACACAATCAGAGTGCAAACTTGGATCTGATATCTCGTGTCCACCCCCTCAGAAGAAGCAACTGTTTGTAACTATTACCATACATAGGCTCCAAGTTCTAAATCCACTGGATAGTCCTGGAGAAATCCATTCAGTTTTATGTTAGAAGTGCATGCTTCTGCACAAAAGTACTTAGTGGAATACATATGCATGTACTAAGCATATGTATTATATTAGATACACACAGGGATCTTCAGTGCCTATGATCTACGTCAAACATGAAGTGTAGGAACACACAAGTGAATATATTCATCCAAGAATACTCTTGTTGCATCAGCCACTTATCCCATTTACTTATGAAAACTGAAATAAAATCCACACTGTTCTCTACTAAATGCCCATGCTTTCTCCTATCACATAGTCAAAATATACAATATTAGAACAGTATTTATCACTGTTTGAAAATGAATTAAGTCTCTTAGGTTCAATGCAAGAGAGTTCATGAAGTCCTTAAAGCTTCAGAGAGATGAATAAATAAAGTATAAATGTCTTGCTCTGAAGTTACATCGTCAGTCTGTAAACAAAACTTGCCAGGTGCACTCTAACATTTCAAGACTTACTTAAATAAGAATTTCATCTTTGAAAACAGGAAATAGATGTATTTTTCATACATAATACAAACACATTTGAGTAACTCCATAGTAGGTTACAATTACTTTGCTAAGATATGACTGAGTTTTCAGTCTACATTAGCAATCTTCCTTCTAAAATATGTCTAAATTGACAAATAAAATCAAGAGCACAAGTTGGAACTCAGACCAAGCAATATCAAAAAGCACTGGGATCATCCAGTGTGACGTGTACATACAGCCACAGCATAACTGTTGGCCACTGAGAGTAAAAGCAGTAGAACAGATTCATGAGTCTTCCCACTAAGAAATAGATTGAACATCTTATCTATACAACATGATGCAAAATCAAGCTAATAACTCCGCAACTGCTGTGAAAAAGCTTGAGACAAGGAACATAGCTGAAGTTAAGCTACCTAACACAATTGAATTTTGGGTCTTTATGTAGTTATATGTATATTTTTTGTCATTCAACGGCACAACTGTGTTTTCATTCAAAAAACCTAAAAGTATTTTTACAGCAAATATAGATAATAGAGGCTGTTAAGATGCTGCTTTAAGTCACAAGGCACCTTCTAGAGTGCTGTTAGGTTTAATTTATATTCTTTAAAAAACACTAAAAGAAAAATGAAGTAATCTGTTACTATATTTAAAAGCTGATGATAACATGGTATTTAAAGAAATACAAACCTATCCCATAGGAGTCCTAAACTGAGTGAGTCCTTAAAACCCTCACTGAAAAGCTCAAGTTTACAAAAGAGCAATGGAGACCCTAAAGTAGAAATGAATGCACAGAAGCCATTTGCAAGACAGGTTCCTAATACTAACACTGATAAAGTGTTAAAGCTCCTTTAAATCACCATCCCTCTCATTTCATACTTGAGGTTTCATATCTACACCTCAAAATATTAAGCTGTTTTTCTCCCCCCTATCTCCTCCTAATGGCAAAATTAAGTTACCATTTCCCTTCCTTTCTTTCTCTTGCTTTCCAAATCCTCATCAACTGTGTTTGCATGCACATACCCTGTATCCCCAAGACCTGCACAGTTTTTGAGAACATTCCAAACTGATGGAGACTGTCTGGGATTTCATTTTGAAAAAGTCATCAAAGCCAAGAAATTGCTGAACTCCTTCCACAGAGGTATTGCAAAGAAGATTTGTCAAAGGCCACATTTCAGGGGGAGAAACACTTCCATAAATTCTGACTATATCACTTCTGAAAACTCCTAGCAGTGTGATGACAAGTTCACTCAGAAGCTGAAAATAGGTTTGGCAACAAAATGCTTTGAGAAAAGTAGATCAGAAAGCTTAAATATCCCTCTTTGCTTCCAGATACTTTGTGCCACAGTTCTTGCCCTAAACTTCACTGACCCAACAGTACATGCCACTAGTAGATTCTAGGTTAAAGTTTAAAATGGTTCCATCTCCATCCTGTACCCTCCCTTAATCTCAAATGCCAAAATCTAGGAAATGAAGAGCTTGATAGCAACAACTACAACAACCTACATTTATCATGATCTTGATGTACAGTATGAAAACTTACCAGTGAGGATCACATAAAATACCCAAGCATGTGTGTTGCCCATCACTGATGAACAAATGCAGAGCTAATGGTGATGACCAATACTGAAAAGTAGTGTTTTGTAGCTGAGAATTTACCCTATTGAGTTGCATTATTGGGCTCTTTGTATCTGTTGTAGTTTCCATGGAAATAAATGGGAGGCATTAGTTTCCGAGCAACCTATATACCACAAGCAAATTCAAGATAAAATTTAGATTTATCACATGCACTTTCACCTCATTTTCAGTAATGGTGAAAAAAAAAAACATTTATTACAAGGCCCTGTAATATTTCAGATGCCATTTCTTAAGGGACTCTTTATTACCAGTCTTCATGTAGTTCAAGGTCAGACTAATTATCTGAAATATATCACTATATCTCTTCACCATTTTTATTTTTAATTTTATACAATGGTTATACTAATATTAACTCCAGATGAGCAAGAAGTCATAAATTAGTTGATACTATTACTAAAATACTAACTTTCCTAGAGAAAGAGCATAGATCAGCACATAAAAAGAAACAAAAAACTTAAGTATTGACCTGGCATAAGCTACCAGTATAGATTCCCTGAGAACAATCAACCCAGAATTACAAGCATTTGCACTCTGCAAGACAACCCCAAAGCAGCTGCACTGGTTATGAACATTCTGCTTTTATTTCCCAAGTTCATCCTGGTTTTAAGTAATCGTGTACACATGCATTAAAAAAAAAGTAACTTCTATAAATACTTCAAATAAAATAATGAAAATATATTCTGGGAATTAAGATGATATTAGAACTTTTTTCTATTTAGAATAGTAATTTAAGCTTTTAATATAAGCATATTATATACACACATGCACTGTATATAAAATAAAGGGAACACAAGAAATGGTGGTTTACAAGAAGATCCATCAATTATGGTATTGTTCTATGACCAGCTACATAGTTTCCTCCAAATCAGTTGAAACAAATAAAGCCAGCTTCGTACTAAATACATGAAAGAAGCGACTGCAAGCTAGAAGCTGTTCAGAGGAAAAAGGTAAATAACATCTGTGATGCACCAGTATTTGTAACTGTTTTAATTGCAGATTGAAATAAGCCATTTCAAGATGAAGAGGCCCAATGGGCCCCTTAATGCCTAAACAAAAACAGGGACAACCTTATCCATGGCATCAGCTTTAAGACCTCTATTCCTCAACTCAAGCTTTCCAATCAATGATCCATTAGCTGCGAGCCAGAGATCGACACAAACTAGTGCACTCCCTAAGGTGTTTGAGTTCTGGGATCAGCACTTCATCCACTAATAAAAATATCATCTGGCACATTCAGAAATAGCCAAATGCCTGAGATTTTGTGATACCCTGACTGACTGCAGATCCCTGATACATAGGTCACCTCAAAAGTAATGCCATTACCTCAAAAGTAATACATACCAGGCTCACGTGGAGAGTGCATCAATACAAAGAGCTCTCCCTGTGCATATGGCCATGCAGAGCAACTTGTCTGTCAAATTAAGTCATTTCATAGCCTTAACAAGAGACAAATGCATTGCATCCTTGCCAAATGGCCCTGACACTTGCAACTTTTACAAACACTAGTTCAATATTAAAGTTCCCACCAGTGGCAGTGCTCAGCAGCCCAGGTGTGCAGTGACACAGTTACCAGCAGCCTAGGAAGCTGCTCAACAAGAAAGGCACAAATGAGGAAAACACCACCAAAGTACTCAAAGATTTGGACATAGAACTCCACACCTCACCAAAAAACAAGCAAGTTGAACAACCAAATTACAATATCCTTAATTAACAATTATGTTCACTGCATAAAAACCTCAAAATCTTGCAACAGCATAGGTGAAGAGAGAATACTTACACAAGAAGTGCTGCACCAAGGCAGTCAGCCTACACACACTCAGTGTCCTGGTCCAGGAATGCCTGCAGAAAGTGGCTTCAGCAGAGCCTTGATTATCATTATCTGTGTCAGCATGTCAACGGAAAGAGCTTCCTACTTCCCAGTCACTTTTTGAGATTAGCCTTTTTTCTTAAGTGTTCCACTAATTGTTTTTTCTTCATTTGCATCAGCAGGAGACCCAATTATAGCTCTATCTTCAATTTGCAATAGCCTCCTTTTTAAATAGCATAAGTCACCTTTTCACCTTTTATTACAGAGATAGCATAAAGGTCTGATAGAGAAATAGTGTGGATCCTAAATTCCATTTTTCAGAAATAGGATTTTCTAATTGTTGGTCACTTTCCGTCATTTAATTCAAATCACATTTGCATCCTAACATGACCTAGAAGAAACTACTTCACAGTCATGGTTTTCTGTATGCAGTTTTAGTTTTTAACATCGTCTAAACTTCCCTATTGTTACTGATTAAAATCCTCACTCCTCAGCTTCAAAAAAAAAAAAAAAAGAAAAGAAAAAAACAACTTTCAGCAAGCTTACTCCAGAAATATCATTATCACTGAATCTATTGTCACTCATTGAAAGTTTTGTTTTTTAAAGTAAATAAGTAGGCTATCTATCCTTGGGCATGCAGGCTTAACCTTGAAAGCTGCTGACTGATATGCACTGGATACACAGACTTGAACAAACTGGGGCAGCACTTAGTAAGTTCCCAAGATGCTATTACTTGTGATTTCAAAGAGACAGCTCTCACTTCCACCTGGCAAATGTAATTATGCTATAGAAGTGAAGTTCAACAAAATAAACAACAGCTCAAACCAGCAATTTCTGGAATGACATGCACAGTCTACTTTAAATGTATTTGAGGAGCAATGACAATAAATCAAAGGAATGTTCTCTTACTAGGAACCCAAATCTCCACAAAACCATCCAGTTTCCACTTGAAAATAATCTTACCAGTTAAGAGAACAGCAAATGTTTTAATAAAGCATATGTAAACTGGATTTTAGAGATGTGTTAACAAAAATCAATGTACTATTGAAAAAGAGAAGAGTTTTGTAAGCTTTGAAGAAAAATGTGCCTTATTGAACTTCAGTAAGGATAAACTCTTTCAACTCAAGATAAAAACCCACTGTACACACTGGAGAAAAGGAAGGTTAAAGAGGGATATGACTGAAATCTTTAAGATGCCAGAGGAACTAGCAGAATTGTGCTCTTCTTGCTTCTCAGAGGGCAAACACTTTGAAATAATAGCAAACTCTGGCAGGTCACTAGCAAGGTTGGTGCTTCTTAACCACAGTAAATGAGTTGATACCTTCAGATAACTCTGCTCCAGAAAAGGGAGACATTTCTCAAGCAGCACATCATTTTAAACTACTGATGAAAAACAAGAAGTTTCATAGCTAGAATTTATATTTTCTTATAAAAGGCATAAAGTAATCCTAATGCTTCCTCTTCCTGCCTTTTAATACACTTGACTGTCTGTACAGCCTTGGCTCTAGTTCTAGCAGTAAAAGTTTAAGTCCAAGAGATCAGTCAGAAAATGCTTACAGAGCAGGAGCTGTTGTTCCAAGCTCTGCCTTGCCACTTCTCATGGGCTGGGATCTTTTCCACAGCTCAGCCACCTCACAGCTCAGGAGCACCAAGTGCTTCATGCTGCTCTCAGCTGCTTTCTCTTTCTTTGACCATTCAGAGCATCTAACCCTGCCACTACTCCATGCAGATATCGGTGATGTACTTGTGACACAAGGATATGGCAGACGAAGCTTCCTGCAGCAGTTAGGCCTTGATTCTGCTACACTTTCACACTCTTAGGAGGAAAGCACCGCAAACAGGGCACCTACAAATAAGTGTATGGTCATAGCAAAAAGAGAAAGATAACTGAAGAAAGACAAATTCTTTGCCTATTTGCTGATGTTTGTCTTGTCCACTACAAATCACACCCCTAAAACTCCAGCATTAGAATTATTTATTTTAATAAATAAAATTATTATTTATTTAATAAATTAAATTAATAAACGCATTTCAAATATGAAAAAACTTTCATTTTAAACTCGTAGAAAAAACAGTAAGCTAAAAATCTACATCTGGAGGATAACATCTATCAATCCAAGCCCAGGAACTAAAAACACACACAGTTCCTGGTTTGTCTGGAGAGAAGTAAAATACCACATGCAAAATATTCACTTCCTGAGATGCATGGAAGGGAAAGTAGTCCTACAGTCTCTACCATTAAAAGCTTCATTATCAGAGGCACATCAGGAAACTGCTCACAATAAATAGTTTCATAATTTAAAATCATTAAGTTCAATCAATTCCACCTGGGGAGATGGGAGATGCTTTTCAGGATTCCCTATTATGAAACTGTTACCTGTTTTCTTCCCTCTTTTCTAGAAAAAACGAAGAAACTTTCCAGGTTCTAGGCAAGCACTAAAGCTCCAGAAACAACCCCTTCGTTTTCCTCACAGAAGGCCAAATATAGGGACATTTTAGTCCAGCATTGCACGCACTTTTCCCTCAGAGAGTTTTATTTGTACATGTTACATGAATATTTCTGGAAACACACCCACAGATATGCGTTCCTTGTTTTATCTGAATCACCTGTAATTAGCTACGGGATACAAAAAGCACAAAGTGACACGATAGGAACCAGCTTTTCAGCATGATGAACTGAGTTAGACACTGTATTTCAACCAGAAAACAAATACCGTTTTCACCGCCACTCTCAGTACAATTAATAAATAACACTTACCACGGGGTGACATGAAGACAGAAGGGGTGAGCGCAGTGAAAGCAGCACGAGTGGCAGCAGTGTGACAGGGTCTGTCCTCTCATCCTGCACACACATAGAGCCATCAAGGAGTGCAAAAAGAGAAGGCAAAAAAAAATCCTCTAGGCTCAGGAGCCACACAGATTGATGGGCACAGTGCACACGCAGTGAATTGCAACGTGGCTTATAGACCTGAAAGAGATCTCAGCCTGCTCCACACACCTCCATTTTCTTCTCATGCAGCTACCTCTGCCAATTATCTAAATTAACAAGGATAGCGCTTAGTGTTGACAGAAAAACCTCTGTTTACAGGTTCCACACCTTCAGGCATACTCAGCACCTCTTCCATGAGTGAAGCTAAAGTCAGAAGAGCAGTACCTGTGTAGATAGCTGAGGAAGCAAGACCCAAGTCAAGACCTGCACAGAGCCCAGGGCCAGCAGTACTGCAGTGAGCACCACCAAGTGCCTTCATTTAAAGGGAGCCACAGGTGAAATGAGTTAGGCATTTGGGAAGATTGCAGTCCTACAGCTGGTAGTTGTCACAGGTGGTGGGAATTCAAAATCAGAAGGACTGTGGTGGGGTAGGAGCCCAGCTTTCTCACCACAGGAAAAACAACGTGGAAGATGGATCCAAGCAAAGGAAAGCATGACTTTACTTCAAAAAGCAATGTTTAGGATTACTATTACCCCTACAGCTACTGTGGTAAAAACAATGCCCACCTGGGGCCCTGTTAGCTCCCAGACTGGGGCTAGAAACTTCCCCCGTCCCAGTACACCAACACCTTTTCTCAGACTCTGCTGCATAAGCCCTGACCTTCCTCCTCCAGAACTGAAGGCAAAGAAAAATGCCTGCTGATCTGAGTGCCTGCCTCTGTCCTCAGCATGCTGTCCCTGCCTGCTTTCCAGGCACACAATCTGAGACCCCTAAAGCAAAAAAAAAAAACCTGCACCAATGTTGGAGGAGAAAAATTCAATTCCCCATCCTGAAAAGAGGACCAGAGAGCTGCTTCAAGCCAGTCTTCCTCACCAGATTGCACACCTCTCCTGCAAGAGAGGGTGGACCCAGAGCCAAACCACATAACGCTGCTGCAGGAGTGCACAGACAGCACTGCTGTGTTCTTCTGCTTTTATCATAAATGCCAAAAACCTAAACATTGTGGAAATTACAGAATTTAGAAGAAGGAGCTGTGTTTTTCTTTGGCCAAATTATGTGCCAAATTTGATACAAATGCTTAGATACATTCATGTACTCCAAACCTGTAGTCTTCAGGTGAAATAATTTTGAGTCTCAAGTCCTGTCTACAGCACACTAGTCACATAATAACTTGCTAATAAGGCAGTGTCTATTTAGTTTCTTACTTTTGAACTACACACATTCATAAGACAGCACATTGCCAATGGATAATCCCTCTCAGCTCACAGGTCTGCATTTCAAGGGAAGAGCATTTGCAAGTCATTCCTATTGATGTAATCTGGCAACAGGGACAGTGAAATTCTGAACGTACTGTGTTTCCAAAAGGTTTCCAAGTTGAGTAATTTGGAAATAAACTTTTGAGCAAACGTACTTCAGGACATGCTGCCTCAGATTTCCACAACTCAATTCCTAGATGCACACAGGAGCATTTCTTATCCTGCTTCACACAAAACCACATGTGCACAGACAGCATTAGCTGAGGATTTCAGGACAGTGTTCCAGGTTAAGGCACTTGCTGAAAATGCAGAAACTACCAGAGGGCCATGCTCAATATTTTTCTGTTTCAGGATAAATGAGATGAATGGAGCTGCATTATAGCCCCAGACCTTATTTATCAGTCTTCAAAACCACTATTCCAGAATGTCTATCTCTTTCTTTAAATAGCCAGTACATCCAAAATGCCAGCAGGCAATAGCTACAGAATGCTGCCAAACACACATATAACACGATGTCTAAACAAAAAAAAACAGGTCTGTAAGATGAAATCCTAACCACGATGCTGTCATTCTTTTACTCTTTATCTGAGATTTAGCAGGTGTGCAATCCCCTTTTTTTTTTAAACAGGTGGGAAATGTCACCTTGTCATGAGAGATTTGATGTAAAGCACTCCAACAGTCCATTGCAGTGGTTTATATATCTCAATGTGCATCACATAACAATGGGATACAATAGCTTTTTCTGTTCTCTGAACCATAATTTAGTTTGTCAGCTACTGGCAAATATATTTCAATGTTGCACCCCGCAAACGTGTAAAAATATCAAATGAATTGTATTGCTAATAATACGGTTGTAAGTCATTCATGGCAATTAAACTTGCATTACAATTAAATCTCTTCTGACCATAATGATGTTCCTGTTATGCCATTTTATTGCAGCACAGTGAAAAGTACAAGTAAATGTATACCCAGCAAGAAAATGTAATGAGCAATACTTGCTTGTTTTACGTGCTTTTAAACACTGCCCTTTGGAAATGTAAGCTAGTATAAAAATAACAGTGATATAAAGATTTCACACACAAAAATAAACCAAAACTTGTTTTATTTCTTTATTTTTCTCACTGATTTCCATTTATATTCCAGATATACTAGATATCTCATCTTATTGGTATTTTGAGTCTGGGTAGTAGATTTTAACCGTCACTTCTCAGTTGAGAATCAATGAAATCAGAGTGGTATCAGAATACCATATCTGAATTCTCATTCCCATCAGGCAACACTGCTTCAAGTATTAGTATATTCTGTTGGCTTTGTCTTTTCCTCCAATATAATATGTTGTCAGTGCTAACAAAAAACAGGGAGAAGGTAAAAATAACTAGCCAGCAAGATTTTGATAATAAAACTCCTTTTCTGGTGGTAACATAAGAACAATTCATTTCACTGTACCTAATACCAAGCATTTGTTTTCAGTATTTCTGGTACTAGATATGCAGAAATTTCTGGCTAGCTTGAATTTAAGAAGGAGGCCAAAGTTATTTTTTGAAGACCTAAAGCCAATTATTTTGTTTTGCCCTGGAGTTCTAATGCACTTTAACCTCATGTTCTGAAAAGATGAATTCAAAGCAAAATAAGCAGAGACAAGGAATACCAGAATGATGGAGGAGATATTGTAGAAAATAAAACCTTTGGAATGCTCATTCTTAGCAAATCTAGGGCTGAGAGGGTATTATTTATAAAGGGCAGTCATATCTGACTGGAAAACTTAAACCAAACCCTACCAATTCCAGATTTTAAAGATGGAGCTGGAGTCAGTTACGGAAGGAGCTAAGAAGTAGTGGCTGCTAGTTATTGCCAGCAGGTAGAGATATTACCCCACAAGACTTGTTGTAGTTCTGTACTTGTCCCTCACAGAGATAGTGGAGAGCTGAGTGATGAAGTGGACACAGTGGGTGGTGGAGAGGACTGAGCCAGAGCACAGTTTCAAGGTATGCTGCCTCTGCAGGACAATAGCTAGATGATAGCTTACCACTCAGGTGTCAGCTTCAAGCAAAACGCTCTCCTTTTTTCCTAAATTGCATTAATTACCTTGCAGGGAACCTCAAATAGTCATTAAAGCACAGTAGTAGGAGACATAAGGCTAGATTCTCTGCTTCTCTCCTAACTCTTTCAGAGCAGTGTTGGCTTTTTTTTTTGTTGTTTTGTTTTGTTTGTTGTTGTTGTTATTGGGTTTTTTTGTTCGTTTGTTTTTGTTTTTTAACTAATCTATATCTGTAACACTACAAAGAATATTTTATTGTCACTCACAAGGGAGATAACTGATAGATGATCAAAATTACTTTTCAAAAAATCTCCACATATGTCTGTAGATATCTAAACACATTTAATGTCAGGCCTTAAAGCCATCCAGGTTGATAAAAGTGGCTATGCAAGTTTTGCAGAAGTACAAAGTATTATCTCAGTTATTAAGTATCCAGGTTTCCTTGGATACAAGGCAACGTCACCGTTTCACTGGGTTTTTTGTTGGTTTTTTTTTAACTATATGCTAATAGGCTTTTGCAAATTAATTAATGAAACAATTGGATATACTAAGAGAATTACTTGAATGATACCTGAAGGATTACTACTTTTTAACTTCATTTGCTTGAAAAATTGAAAGTATGAACAAATTGTCCACGTGTGCATCTGAATCTTAAAATTGAAAATAAATAAATAAATAGATGAAAGTAGAAAAAAAGCCGTTTGTGTTGTAAAGAAACAAGGAGAGTCACCAGAGAGCTTTTCAGCATTCCATGTTATTCCTGTTGCTAAGGAACCTTTCCTTCATCTGTGCTCAGTAAGGCATCCTCAGTAATTCCTCCATAGAAGGACGGCATTATGGATCTGTGTCAGAAAAATCAGCTAACAATAAACCAGAAAACTAGCCACTGAGATGTTTCAGCAGGAGAGTTCCTGATTTCTTTCACAAAGCCCACGATAATTTGCAGTAGGGAGAAGCAGGGAGGACCTATTGCAAGTCTGCATGATTCTTAGCCTTGACAGAAATCCCCACAAGAGGCAAGAGGTAAAGAAACAAGAAAAAAGCTAATCACTTGGCTTTCATTGTACAGCCATTCTCCCATTAGCTTACAAGTACCTGCTCAATTGTACTTTCTACAAGAAAAAACAAAGGTCTCCCTCTGAAAAAGACTAACAAATGTTTTTAATATCATCTCTACTTATGACACTTTAAAGGGAGCAGGGAATAAATCATAAAAATGCCTGCATTCTAGTAGATTTCACTGTTTACGTGTCTATTTTCAATTTGTTGCATACACACCACCGTGGCTTTAAATAACAGTATTCACAAAACAAGTTACCACTTACCAGGAGAAAGAGAGCAGTCTCACACTGTAAGATTTCTTATTCTATTCCAGCAAAGGTTTAACTACTTTCATTGCATAAGTCCTGAAATGCAAACTAGAAGCTCTTCAGTATGAAGCAAATAATACAAGAATACTGCATGTCCTAGGTAGACTTTGGAATCACAGTCCCATCATGTTCCGTGCTGCAATAAGGAACAGAGCTGCAGTACGTACATCTCTTCCTACACACACAAGTTCTGCTGGTGGTGGAGACCACCACCAGCATTTTACCAAAACTCCATCAATAAACACTGCAAGAAATGGGGCTCATACAGTGTGACCAACCTCTGACATACCTATTATTTTATCCTGTCCATTCTCTCTAATAGTCATTAATGACCTTATGTTCAGAGCTTTTTTCTAATTGCTTTTTAAAGCCATTTGTACTTTTGCCTAGCGTTAAAATATGCATATTGTTCTCAGTAGCATTGCTCTCATAGAAAATGTGATACAGAAGACACTAAACCAAATTTTCATTTCCTATAAGATTGCTTACAGTAAACATGAGAAAAAGGAAAGACTACAAAAACCTTCTTCCCTGAAAGGATGCAGTGGCTGCCTTATACTATGCATTTTGCAGTGTTCACTTGGAAAATGCTCTGCCTACTGAAAAGGAGATGAATCTTCATATGATTTACTGCAACTCTGTGCCATGCCTCTGCTCTGAGAGAATTTCTGGTCAAGCTTCCATCATGTTTGGTAGAAAGCATATTTGCAGAACTAGTGTTCATTCTTTTCTTTGAAGTCTCTTATTTTGGCATACAATTCCTATCTCAGAACTGAAATGAATTCAATTTTCATCAAATACAGTTTCCTTCTATCCTTCCTCACAGTGTAACCTAACAGTATTTGTCCCAGCAGACACACAACCCTAATGCATGTAGAAATGGTTTCCTGATCCAAATCACAAGATGCAACTCAGAAAAAGACATTAATTGACCTTTTCAGTGGCAGACGTTCTGAATGGATTTTACTTTCTTTATAAAAGGGACCTTAATAATTTTAATTTCCTATTCTATTGCTTCTTTTTGCAAGATCACAATGTTTTCTATTGCACTACGTTGCTGCTGAAATACAAATATCTAAATATCGTATTAACATCAACATCTGTACCTTGGCTTATAATTCTGTGTAATTTACGCATATATAATTCATAAGTATAATCTGTACATACAGTCTAGCAAATATTTCATACTTCATATCCAAACTTTCATGATTTCAAACAATAAAATGTTTCTTGTTCCTTCTCCATTTTCTGGATGAGAGTTGAAGAAACATCTCCAGCACCAGTGTATGACTTTCTATACCAGCCTGTTGAATGTGACTACAGCATCCCTTCTCTGGTATCTGCCAAATCAAGTCTTAGCAATGCTGTCTACAATTACTTATACATAAAAGCTGTGTGGTGCAACAGAGCAAACCTGGAAGCAATTCCTTCCTCCCAACAAAGTGAGAAGCTCAAAGGCATACCATTTCTTTACAGATGGCTTAGGTTTTGCTCACAAGACCTTAGCTTTCATCTTGGTTAGCAGTGAATCTGAAGGAATGGAAGACACTGAAGTATTGTGTACGTCTGGAGTATGAAAGATGCATTTGTGTTGCTTCTTTGATGTTTCATGAAAGAAAACTGAAAGAATACAAATGCAGTATCATTAAAAAACACATCACTAATCCAGAAGAGATCAAGAGGCTGATTTTAAATTTTTGCTCAGTACTACTTCAAACCAGGATTTGTAATCTGTTGAGGAAACCATTGTATATCACGGGCTTCAAGATGACAATGAATTCTAACATTTGTTGAATGAAATATGGTTAACAATTTTTTCCACCATTTTGAAATACCTTGAAGTGACAGTTGCTGGTTAGAGAAAAAAATATCCAAATGATATGGTGAGGATACACTGAAAATGGAAGATAATGAGGCATGAAATAAATGGAGAAGAACTGAGCAAAACACTGGAAAGTAGAAGTGCAGAAAACAGTTTGACCCACCAGTGAGTCTAGTCCTATTTCTATGGAAATGAGCTCATTACTGCTAATTTTTTTAAGCTCCTAGTTGATTTGTGAAGTGATTTTTGAATCTGATAAGGGCTTTATGAATCACTAAGAAAAAAAAAAACACAATTTGAACAAAATATTCAGAGTCAAATGATTACCAACTCCCATAGATTAATCAGCTGCCTGAGCACCTTATGTAACAGAGAATGTACTAGGAGAGCCTGCTTTCTCCCTTGGTACAGTAAGTCTATAAAGTTTTGTTCTGCAAAGAAAAGGGATCATGCTTCTGAAATCTAATTCTGGACGGTTACTCCATCCAAGAGTTTGTATTCAACAGGAAAGACAACTTTGATTTTTTTCCCCTGCTGTTTCCATGTTTGATCTGTTTTAAAATCAGCATCATGAGAATTGGCCATAGAATCGCTTCTTATTCCTCAGAAATAAAGAGTATCTGTGGTATTCACACAAACGGTGCTCTCACATTTGTAACAAAGTCAGTATTGGCTGTAGGCACTCCTAAGCAGGAAAGGGAAATGCCTGAGGGCCAAAACATTGGTTCTTCTTAAACTTTCAGGATGCTAAAATAAAATAATAATAATAATAAAAAAATACAGAAATGCATTTAAATAGCCAGTGAGCTTTAACTATTTTATAAATGCACCAATTTTTCAGATTGCCAGCAGACAGGAACAGAATACATGTCTGTGATAGCCTAGGTTTTTAAATGAACAGTGCTGACTGACTTTTAAGTGTTATACAAAAATCATCTGCACTGAATGCCTTTTTATTAATTTCCTAATCACTTCAAAAAGAACGCCGTGGGCAAATTCTGTGACTCCCTGCTAATTTATCTTGTACTAATTTTCAAGGTGTGTGTAGGTCACTAGCATTCTCCAGCATGCATCTTGTAACAATGCACTCTCTAGAAATTACATGAAGTAAATCTAATCCTATTGCACGTACGTACATAGCATCTCTTTTCCAAAACCTTTTATATTTAAAAATGGCTCTATACATCATACTGTAAAACGTGACAAACAAAACAAATAACCAGTCTTCATCAGATGTGCATTGGTATTACTATCCTGCAAATGTTCATTCTTCAGTTACAGAACTTGGCACTGTTAATTGCAAAGAATCGTTAATTGACATTTGAAGTGACAAGACTTTGGATTGGCTTTTAAAAAATGCTCTATAAAGATGGATGGACATAAACACACAGCTCTCGACAGCTGTGAAAGACCTTTGATGATTTTCATTATATGAGCAACAGGAGCTTGAGAGATGAATTTTGTGATAAATTACATGAGGAATTACCCTGCTGTACGTATGAAATAATTTGGCATATATGACTTCACTGAACTGGCAGATTTATATTTATTTTTATAGAACTCAAAATTCAGCATTAATTGTGGAAGGTGGTTATAAAGTAATCATGTTATTCAGTTTAAAACATTAATGATTATACCAAAAAAAGTTTCAAAGTATATATACCCATGCATTTGGACAGGAGCTTAAAAGGCAATAAAGCTGTTTTGTTGAAATATTTCCAAAGTTATTTGACTTTTTTTCCACATCTCACATTTCTACACTTCTCAGGGCACCAGAAGCATAAAGAAATCAGCATTTAAGTGAAAACAAAGACAGAGAATTGATGTGGAAGAGGAAAATATCAAAAGTTGCTTTTCATAGTTGTAAGCTCTTAAGACACAGTTGTAGAGGAGAATACAACTCTGGACGGAAAGTTTCTGTGCTCCACTTATGCAGCACAATGTGAAGATCCAAAAGTATCTAATATTTTTGAGACCTTACACTCTCCAGTTTTTTAATTGCATCTTAATTTTTCAAATTATTGACATCTCATTCCATTTCCTATCATCCTATAAGGGAAATGTATGGTGTAGGATTGAAGAACAATTTATCATTTAAGATCATTTAATATTTATTTATTTCCACTTATATTTGGAAATAATTATATTTCTTATTCAGTTCTAAATCCAAGGTGACAAAACCCCCTCCAAAACTAAATATTCATAAAATACAGATTCACGAGGAGCAGAACTCCCTTATCTTATGTACAACACAGACATAGACCAACATGTAGTCACCATTCTGAAATTTAAAAGACAGGCAAAGCACAAGAAAAGGATAACAAGCAGAAGTGTCTTATCAGTGTTGACAGTTAAATGCAGGGGAAAAAAAAAACACCACATTTTCTTTGAGTTATTTATATGTAATTATTGTGATAGAGACTAAGAATATAAAGAAAATAATTCAAATATAAAGAAAATAATTCAAAAAGTGATCACTGAAATCACTGGAAAGAGAGGAGACCCCAGGAAAGAGGTACAGTGTGAGGAAGTATTTTGAGTACGTTGAGTATTTTGAGTTCTCAACAGAAGAATGCTGGAAGCAGGAGTGAGCCAATAAAAGGGAGAATGGCCGTAGCAAAGCAGAAATTTTTGCAGATACATCTCACATAAGGTGGTGTTCTCTCTTTCCATTTCTACCCTCTTTCACAGCTGCACTTCCAGTTCCACACAGACATCCCCATCTGTGCAAAGTTCAGTTGCAGGTTTGATTTACTGACTGCACAAATGCTATTTGAGGGGCAAAGGTTACCTTTCAAAATTATTTATAGTTCCTTTCCTTACCAAAGTTAATCTTGATTATTTTACCTAATTTTGTTTCAAGGCCAAGAATTAATTCATGTGTAAAATTTCAGTTCTGTGGCTTTGTATAACACAAGCAGCTCAATGCTCATGACTAGGGAAAAATAGTCCAGTTCTGCTACAGAAATTTCACAAATAGAAATCTGCTTTACAGAACCTCACTCACTACAATGCAGAACATGTAAGAATGGGATCCAAATGTTATTTGCAAGGCTAGAGCCTTTTTTTCTCCAGAAATTTAAGTAGCTTTAACCAGTATTAGGATAGTATTATTACCAGCTGTAACCAGGCTATTGCTTTGCCTTGTTCAACAAACTATCATTTCGTTGGGGATACATACCATTTTTACCATTTTGGTTTCAGTATTTTAAGAATACTAAATTAACCAAAAATACATTAAAATGAAAAAATGTTTATGCTTCTCCTAGTAAAAGTAATCATACAGAAATTATGGCCTGTGCACAGGCCATAATACTTCTTCCATTTTTGTCTCTAGTTCAGAATCTGTACTGGAGACAAGCTCATACAGGAACCTGAGCTCAGACTCAACAAATGGTAAAGCCAACATGGGCTGAGACTGAAATTCTCATTTATGTCCCAAAAGTGGCAATTAATTTCCTCAAAGGGGAAGCAAAATTGCTGTAATTCAGATGTCCAAACTCACTTTTTCTTGATTGCAACAGATATTCTCTAGTACTATGGTTTATCAGTAAACATCTAGCTAGCCTCATGGCACTAGTTTTGCTTATTTAGAGCAATTTAGTGACAATAGGAATGAATTGCTTCCTAATACCACTTTTCTAGGTAAGCAAGCATTTTAGATATACTTCATAGCTACACTGAAAGAGACATGATATCTAAATAATGCCATCTTTATATAAAAAAGGTAGTTTGTGCTACGAATGTGTTTGATAGCTCTACCATCACATATTTCAGTAAAGAAATTTTGATTGCTGCAAAGAATCATTAAAAAGAAGTCCAGCTACATTAATGTGACACAAAACAAAACAATTGAGCTGCTTATTCCCATTGCTAGCCAAGAAAACACTGCTTATGTATGGATACAGAGAAGCTGCAACGGTTGGCTCACAACATTCAAGCTGACTACTTCTTATTATACAGTAAACCAGAAACTCTTTATTAAAAGAAAAATTTTCAGAGATGCCTCAATGGTGTTTCCTTGCTGTGTGTATGCAGCATATTATTCTTCCACAGTTCTTGTTTTCCCCCAAGGACAGACACATTCATGTTTACGTTAAAAAAATCATAGCACAACCCATTGCAAGTCAATATAAAAACACTAGAAAAATAATACTATTGATCCAAATACACAGGCCTGATAAAGCTAGTGCCCTGAGTGACTACAAAGACTAAGCAAGCCAGTGCTCAAGTCTTTCTTTTTTCTAATTGCATTCTGCTTACTTTATCCTCGGGAACAACAACAGACAAAATAAACCTGTCTCTTCATGTCTACATTTTGTGGCTTAAAAAGCTCTACTGTACAATATTTATACTTCTTAAACAATCATGCTGAATTAAGAGCATTTACAGCAAACCTTTTTTTTCCCATAATGCTGATTAGCGGTAAAAACATCTAGAAAACTTAAAACATATGTTTTACTTTTCATCATATTAATGTTGACAGATCTCCTTTATCAGTACTCTAATTAACAACAGGTAAGGGAGGCAAAGTGAATCTGACATGCTATTACTTCTGCTTGATTTGAAGTCTGCTTGAGAGATTTCTCTCAACTCCTAGTAGAAATTGTCTTATCTCATGCATTCCCAAGATTACTGTTTCATGTAAATGTCATTTTTGCTGTCCAAAACATTAAAAAAACCCACACCAGTGCAATATAACTACTGTCTCTTTCTGAGAGACATGAGGGAAGCTGTACGCTTTTGATCAGAGACAAGATCCTGACTTCAAAGTAACACCTCATCTGTAAATATATTACACAGTACTCTTAGTAAAGAAGGGGAACTCCTTGATTTCAGATAACCTAAGGCTAAGATTGTGAGATTTGCCACATTCTCAGAGTTTTAATCTTACTGCTCTGAATGCTTACAGAAAATTAGACAAAAAGATATTACAGATCCTGGTCTCCTGTCTTACAGATTGTAGTCCAACACTTCATTGAAATGGGATCCTAGTTATCCTACCTTGAGAGAAGAATGCGTAAAAATTACATACTTCAGAAGCATCAGAGACTTTTAGAAAGTTTTATTCTTCCTTCCCAAGAGAGAAAGCAGTCACTATATGCCTACATATGCTCTACCACTAATTTGATTGGGATCTTCTAATATTTTTCTACATCACTTTTAGAGTCATTTTTGCTATTCCTTCCTTTCTTTGCCACACTACAGAGAAGCAAAAAAAAATTTCAGCTTATCTTCATCTAATCAAAGTCCATTGGAAAAGAGCAACAAGTTATTACATAATGTGATAATCAGCACAGAGTGTGGTGGCATCAATCATGCAAATAATAACTACTTAAGAGCCAGCTATAATGCTTATATTTGCACATACCAAGACAGTTCTGAAAAAGATTAGAAGCAACTGATAGTAAAGTGTGCAGGTAATACTTTCTTCTTCAGTATAGTCAACAGAAAACAGCCTGAAACATTGAAATCTGTGACACCTGTCCACACAAACAGTTTTTTTTCTGATCTAGGTGTACTTTATAATTTCATTACACCTTTTGTTAATTTAAAAATATCCAACTATCTGAAATTTAAAAAATGTGACTTTTCATTTTATTGAAGTCTTTCAAAGGCAAGAAACTAAAATTTCTATTTACCTGAATGTTCCATTTCTTAGAGAACTATAAAAGTCATTACTTCTAATTAGGAGTCTTGAAAGTTCAAGACTCCTACTAAGCTGAAGCAAGTCTTTCTTTCTCCATTATCTACTGCCACATTGCGCATCTTCTCATTTTCTCTAAATGTATTCACTGCAGTAAATTCACAGCAAAAAAAAAACCTCTGAGTTCTTTCTCTGGATTTGAAAAGGCTCAGTTCCTCCTAGGTCTCTACAGCAGCATTACTGAGCAAAGAATACTCCTCTATGAGAAATTCAGCATTTCCTAATCTCTTCGCATCACAAGTAAATGCTTGTTTCTGATAGTGCTAAATATGTGTGTCTGAACATAAGCTAGTGTCCAAGCAAGTCTGTTCCAGCAAGAGACCCATGGTGAATATGGCACAAATAAGGGGGTTCCCATCCTTTCGTGCTGAAATCCCTAGTGGTGTTCCAGCACTGGTAACCTAAATTAAAACTTTCCTAAAGGTGAAAATGCATTTTCTATTTTCTTGTGTTCAAGGTCTGAAGGGGACTAACAGCCATGGAGCAACACATGCCAGTGAGCCCTACAACATTTATATAGAATGTGAACCTACAAAGATGTTCATCATTTTCACAGAACCAGATCAGACACCTTTCAGGATTCATTCTGAAAAGACCTGGCAGTCATTGTTTGTGCCATTAGCACAGAATGCATACACCTGAACATGCTTGGTTGCACTCTGCCATCTCTGTCCTATTCTCTTGCAGTGCAACTCCCACAACTTCTTGACAGGTGAAAAATTAAATAGTATAGCAGGCATGAAGGGAATTTGCAGTTTGTACAAGCCGAGACTAAACTGAAAAGCTAAAGGCATACCTGGAAACACTTTTAAAACATATAAAATTCATGAACTCTTTTCAGTTTGCAGCTCAGACATAAATATGTGTAACGAGCATGTAACAGGCATCTCACGTCTTCAGCATGGACATATATCTGCTGCTTCACTCCCCCTTGGAAGCAGAGTGATTTAATGTACTTTACTTGGTAAGTTGCCCTCAAGCAAAATAAATCTGATTTCTGCTGTAATCAAAAGAATCTGAAAAAATCACCTATCAACTCTCCCCTAGGTTCATCAATCCAAAAGTCCACTGCAATCTTTATTCTCAATAAACAGAAAAATTAAATAGGATTTGTTTGAAGCAATTTTTCTGGCTCACTGAACAATAGGTGTGAAGGTTGGTCTTGGATGTCCCCATCCTTCACAAGCGTATTATTTCCTGAGTCCATAATAATTAACTTTCCATGAATAAGTTGCTTTCCCAGTTACACTTGTTTGTGTCTGTCTGTTTTCTAAGTGGAAGCGTCTGAAAGCGGAGGAAATATAGGGGACTCTTCATGTCCGCTAACACTGTGCCCTACACAAGCCACTGTCAGAAAATTCTGAATGGATTGTCCTCCAAAAAACAAGAATAAAAGAGTGTCATGGGCTATGGAAAATAAAATCAGCTTTTAAGCAACACTTTTTTAAATCTAAATCTGTAGCTGATGTTTTAAATAATTATTCAGGCAAATTTCTAGGCCCAGTTTTGGTGATCATTCAGCAGTACTGTTGAAGTGCAGAGGTGCTAGACATTCCTAATTTCCTTTCCCTTGTACTACAGATCACTGCTTCATGAAGTACATATAAAGCAGGAAAATCATTGCAGAACACATCCTTTGCTGGATTAAATACGTTTTTGACTCATCCTCTTCTTTATACAATAGTCCAACCATCTAATTCCTGTTTTGTCATAATTGAAAACAATGTTTCTTAATTCAGATGTGTGTTAATTTGTATAAGCAGAACCTACACACTTAATAAGTCACCATAATTGACTATGATTGACTATATCACATGACTGATTTTTCAATAGTCACTAGTGAGGAAGATCGTCTAGCAACCACTGAATGTTTGCACTGAACGGGTTATGATCAACCTATTAGAATGTTAAAATGATACAAATCAAAGGCATCTTGACTGATACTTGATACTGAAATTGCCAGTTCCTATTACTACACTTGCAGACAAATTTTTTTGAGAACTCATCTCAAGGTGCTCAGAAAGAGCTCAGCTAGCAAAGAATTAACACTTCTAGTTCAATTTCAGCAAACTTTATACTTCAGAACCTACCATCAGGTATTGTGCTCCAGAAAGAGGGAGATTTACCCATCCAGACAGATCACATTGTGCATGCAACTGGAGGAGGGTAGAGCCTAGCAATGATGCAAGGAATATGAACCAGAAATTTTGAACTAGAACTCTAGCAATCTGGTGTCTAACAATGAATTGAGAAATAGGTATCATCAAGATCAGGAAGGAAATGTTCACCTTGTGCCCTCCGACTTGCAGCATCACAAGAAAAATATCCTCTAAAGTTTGGAAAACATCTTGGATCTGCAGAAACTGGACACAGAGAAGTGTGTGAAAGGTGAATGCAGTCAACTCTGTTTCAAACTTAAGGAGCTAGGGTAGGTTTTTTTTGATGTTTTAGTATCTACTCTTCTATAAGTTCCTCCTATCAAATTATTAGAAACTACACAATGTTGAAAATCATAATGAAGAACGTTCCAAAATAAATTTTCCTCAGAATTCACCTGTCAAAGTTTGGGATCCCTCCTTCAAAGACATTGTACTGGAAATAGGAGGTCACAGACTTGCTTTCTAATTGAACGTTGGAGAATTAGGCTTCTATTGCCTAGGAACTCAGTACCAATGAAGTAATTTTCCTTACCTATCCAACACCTCATAATCCACCTCATTGTAAAAATGAAACAAGAATGTACCTGACATTTTCTACAAGTATTCTGCATCTGTTTCCACATAACATTTTATCCCTAATTTGGGTAACAATTTGGCTTAATTGTATCAAATTATCAGTAGGCCATCTTTTGCTTGAAATCGTTTTCCTCTCTACCATCATTTTTACAGGCAGCTCAGCAGATAATTTTATGCTACTGCAGTCACACAAGGCAGATTCTAATATTGATCTGAATTTTTCACTTGAATATGATTTGCATTCTTAGCCTGATCTATTTTTCTTTCTTCCCATAGAACATGATTTACATTCTTATGTCTGGCTGCTTCATTTTAAAGCCATCTTGAAGAAGTCTTTTTCTAATCATCCTTCTAAATTCATATGGGAATAACTCTTCATACCAATGCTTAGGAGAGGAAAATCTCAAATAAACCAATGCTATTCTTGCAGACTATAATGACTGGAAACTGTATTTGTAGATGGAAATTAGAGACTTCTTTATAGCTTACTAATAATCTAGCTCAGGGACAGCTAATTACTAGGGACTGTCATGTCTGAATACTGAGGAAATGCATTCAATCTTCAGGCTAATCTAAACAGGGGAAAAAAAACAACAGCAAAATCACCCAAAGACCACCCTTATGCTGTACTACTCTACTGCATAAAAACTTGTTTTGCATAAAACATAGGAGATACATTTCCCTCAGACTAAACACAGGTTGATCAGGGAAAATAAATTTCCATGTAACTATGGTCTATTCCTACTTGGCCTTTTATACATGTGCATAAGGAACTCATTCACACATATGGATGTGGTCTTACTCCCAGTGGCCTCCTGGACACTCTCCATATCTGCTTTCAAAGTTCACTCCTCTTTCATGAGACACAGGATTGCATTATTCAGCTGACACAAACTATTACAAGCTATTATCAAAATGAAGGGAGAACTAATAAAAATCAAGGTCTTTCATTGTCATCGATTTTGTGCAAGTTTATAAGTACACATGGGACAAGAACTGTGGCTGCTGTAAACCCAGTGTAACATTCAGCTTTTAAAATTTTCTTCTTGTGTGGCTAAGTAATCCACAAATCCATAGAATTTCCCAAATCAACCACTTTTCTTGGAGAACATGCCCTACACCACAAAATATTGCATATGCATTTCAGAGGGATTTCTTAATAAAAGGGAAATAAATTGGGGCATTTATAGGACAATTATTATTGCTATGAAAGAAAAGAAAGTACTACACAATGCACACTGTTCAGAATTTAGTCCATCACTAGAATTAAATAGCTGATCTTACACAGCATTGCAATCCAAAAATTAAACATTTGATCTAAATTGCATTTACCTGAGCCATAATTTATCAGGCTTCGTAACTTATTAAGCCTTGTATTTGCCCAAATAGAGCTGAAGCACAGAGCTAATGGCTTAGTCACCTTACATTCCATATACAGAAGGTTAGGAAATATTAAAAAATAAAAATAAAAAAAACTTTAGAGACTGATTCAAACCTTTGGTGAGACAAAAAAACCTCTAGAAAGGACTGAACCAGAGGTGCTTGTTTCTTCACTGATTAAATAGTGAGTGGAGGACGATGAGGTTCCTAACCCACAGTCAGAAGGGATGAATCTGTGCCTGAGCATCCTCTGTCCTTTGCCAAATTGGGCTTTTTAATCTGTAATATATTTTACATCACTACTTCATTAATGCTTGTGTCAATAAGCTCAGAGACTGCTGCAAAGTCTTCACTGTCACAGTATGTTCAATGGAGTTTACCTTTTTCTTGGCAAAGGGACCAAGATAAAAGAAACGCACAAGAATTTGGCTAAAATTACACTGTGTAATATTTTGAATTGTTTCATATATGATTTTTTAATTACTGTTGTTCTGATTATTTATATATTACTTTGTTGCTGTTATGCTTTTAGACCCATATTTTTGCTTACATCTTAGTACTTCCAAAGCACAATAATTTTTATAATTTTATATTTTGAGATGTTTGCTTTCCTCATTATTTTAAAGTGTTAAATAATTACTCTCTTCTAGCTATCATAACGCAAGCAATGGACTGATTTTCTACAAAGGTCAGTCCTTTGAACTGTGTGGTACAATCATGGGAATAGAAATGAGGTATTCCAGCTATCCTGATTTTTCAGTCTCAGGAAAATGCATATTTCTGATTTTTTTTTCAAACTGTTAATTAAATTAGCAGAGAGATTTAATCTTCTAAAATACTGATTGCTCCTCTGTGCTCCTGTCTTACGCTCTGTACTACCACATTAGTGCCTTTAACTTTCAGCATCCTTCTTTGCCCAATACCACTCTCAAATAATTGATTCTTTCCTATGCTTACAACATTTTGTCAATGAAAATATTACAGAATAGGGCAGAACAGGAACCTAAGCACATGCTATTAGAGATATCAACAGTCTTATCGTAAACAGGCTTCAGAAATGATTTGTTATGAATATAAATTTAATAGCATCTAAAATTACATTTTTACTTGTATTTGTATCACATACTTACCTTAATGTGGCAGTGTAGAATCACAGTTTGTATTGTGTGCATTGGTTGGTTTGTACAGACAGAAATGAACAGACTCCCCAAGATTTTCAATCCATACAGCTGATGGTCTCAAGCATGAACAAGATGCTTTTATTATTAATAATTAATTAATATTAAATTAATAATTAAAACGTCATGTCTTGAAACCATCACCAACACAAATGCAACAAATTTCACTGAGATAACAATTGCATGAGGGAAAAACATAATCCTTTTCAAGAACATAATGTACAGACAGTTTTGAGACAGCTCTTAATTTTATATGATGCATGCATGGTTTGCTTATGGAAGATTGAGCCTAAGGCCCTAACAGCTAAATAGCCAAGATTCTGAGAAGATTTTTGAGTGCTCAGAAGCGTAGTGCAGTTCACATTACTGGCTCAACCTCCAGTGCAGCCTTGACTACATTCATTACTCTCACAATGAGTCAAAAGAAAGGAACAGAAAAAAAGTCACCTCTGTACAAGCACGACAACCTTTTCTACCTGTGGTAGCAAAAAGAACTGGAGAAATGTGAAGTAATGTGCTAAAGATGGTCAGTGAAACATAACTTTTGCAGTGTGACAGTAGCAACTGTGTGCAAGTATCTATGTATTATACAACTCGACTCTACGAGCAGCCACAGGGCAGAGTAGAAACTGTCAGATGAAAGACTGAATCATAATCTTAAGGCAAATACGTAACTGCTGTTAATATTGGGACATTTCACAAGTACACTGGAAGAAAAGGGATTTGACATGAGAAGGGAGGTGTGAGAGACAAGGCGTACGGTTCTCTGTAAGATATGCAGTGATAACCTTGTTTTTGCAAAAAGAGAGAAGACAGAAGAGCTAGGAATTACTTGATTAGAAGACATTTAACAATCTTTGAAGTAGGAAAGAGAAAGCTATCTAGAAGATGCCTTCCATATGAAAAATAAATTCGGTTTGACACACACAGTGGTAAAGATAAGGAATCTTAGTTTAGAAAAAGCTATGGACAGTGGATATATTTCCTGAAAACTGTCTGCTCCAGCACTAATGTGCTTCTTCTGTGACAGCTGTGCCTGCATCCCACAACTTCAAATACTGACCTCCTAGTATTTGGCCTGCTCCTTCGTTACGTTCTCCTCGTAGGGCTTGCTTCTTTGCACGTATTGGTCCCAGTGCAACTTTTTCTGGTTCTGTTCCTGATTTTTTTCCATCTGTCCAGAGCCTGAGAATGAAAGGATACTAATTAGACAAGAACATCAGTTTAACTGATAATCTGGTACATGAGGTCAAGCAAGGACTGCATATGGGCTAGTGTGACCAAAGACAAAAGGAACACTTGACTTCTGATCTGAAGAAGATTTTCTAAAACCTGAAGAGATTGAAAGGACACTGGGAGAGCTTACAGCTGCACTACAATATTGTATCAGTGAATGCCTTAAAAAATACACAACACAAGAGGCTGTGCAATGAAATGTTAAAACATTCTCCAAACAAGCTTCACAATCATAAATACAGAGCAACAGAGAATGTCATATTTAGACTTATTCGAGTTCTCTGAGTCACAAATTAGCACTTTTAAGAGCTTATCTTTTTCCCAATTGACTTTAATCAAGTGTTTCAGAAGCTGAAAAATGTTTTAAGTGAATAGAGCTCTTAAGCAGAGAGCCTAGGGAACAGAATTGCAGCTATTTTGTACTCTTTCAATGTTTTTTATTTTTTCCTTTGTTCTTGCATTTTTATGGTTTTTAACATGAGTGAAGAACCACAGCTGTAGATTTCACAAATGAAAAAGAGGTGATGGCAGAAAGGGACCCCTAGGGGGAAAAGTTCAAGAAAAAATTCAAAATAATTTTCTTGACAGTGCCAAGCTGATGATTCTTTAAGTGTTCACTTTGCTATGATCTCTAACACACTTCATGTAGACAAGAGACTGATATTCTTTAAATGACAGCATCCCAGTTTTCTAATATACTTTTAAAATAATACTTCAGAAAGAAAGAAAAAAAGGGAAGGGAAGGGAAGGGAAGGGAAGGGAAGGGAAGGGAAGGGAAGGGAAGGGAAGGGAAGGGAAGGGAAGGGAAGGGAAGGGAAGGGAAGGGAAGGGAAGGGAAGGGAAGGGAAGGGAAGGGAAGGGAAGGGAAGGGAAGGGAAGGGAAGGGAAGGGAAGGGAAGGGAAGGGAAGGGAAGGGAAGGGAAGGGAAGGGAAGGGAAGGGAAGGGAAGGGAAGGGAAGGGAAGGGAAGGGAAGGGAAGGGAAGGGAAGGGAAGGGAAGGGAAGGGAAGGGAAGGGAAGGGAAGGGAAGGGAAAGCACTTTATTAAAAAGAAGGTCTTCAAAGGACTTCAGACATGAATTCCAGTGGCCCAGCTAACCTTTAAGGCAAATGGTCCTAGACGTATACATACAGTGGCTTTAAGTGTACAAAAATATAGCAGCCAAATATCTTTTCCATATTCTGTCTCTTATAAAAACATAATGCTTCCCAAAAAAGTTTCCCAAAAACCATAACCTTCATCCTGAGCTTACACCCACATTCATTTTTATACTACTTGAGTGACACCAGGGAGGAACTCCTGAAACGAAGGAACTAAGAGGATGAAAACCACTATTATAACAAAATAACTTTGTCTTCTAAAACCTAATCTATAGAACTACATTTGAAAAGTTTCTCAAAAGATACAACTTATTTCATTAAATTGAGGAAATAAAATTAGGTACCAGAGCTGACAAGACTAATGACAACAGAGTTCAGTGCAGTCCCAGTGCCCAATGGAGATTAGATTATCAGAGCACCAACACTGAATTGAGAAATGCCTTTTGAAGTCCTTATGATTTAACAATTAATAGGAGGATTTGTTTGATAGCTAGATGCAGCCAGATAAAAAGGACATTCAGTTCCAATTACCCATTATTTTGACCATAACAGATTAACAGCATACTTTGAAGCATTTTATATCCAAACCTGCATAATTGGAAGTGAAAAAATTCAATTCACCAACTTCACTACATTTAAAAAAGAATACTGAGTTATCTTTTAATAACAAATGTGCAACTATTCATGACTTTGAACAGAAAGGATGAAAGATATGAGTCAAAACCTGGGAACCAGTGATGATCATTTTCTTTTATCAATTTTAATACTTACACAATATTTTTATGATGGTTTGCAAATATTTTATATTGCTCACACTGGTATATATTGAACCAGTTGGTAAATGTTCATACCACTGAAGTCACTGGGAAATATCTTTCTTCTTTTTGAGAGCTATTCTTTATTAATTGGGTCTCCTGATCCTAACACTGTTAATTGTTAACAGCAAAGGGATCAAGAGATCTGGGACTGTGTCTGATCTGAGTTACAACTATTGAATGTGGTCTGAATATTTCATTATAAGACTTAATTTTGTGCTGAGAGACAATATTAATTTGTCCTATCTGTACCTGCCACTGAATGCTTAATGCTTCTCTCACTCTTTTCTCAAATCTTCATATTCACCATAATTTGTTTTCAGAAAGTTTTCTTTTTCAGAAAAATTAGAATAGTTTGGATATTTCTATTGAATATTTATCTAAAAATATCATTTTGAGATGAGAATTCAAATTGTTATAAGCTAAAGAGCTTTCAATTTATAATGTAAAGGATGCATTGGAACAGTATAGTCAGAGAAGTGAAAGCTAATTCTCCTCAACCAAAGCTGAACACAAAGAAAGAAGTCTGTGTATTTGTAGTGGATGTTCTTTCATATTCATTCTGTTTACATGGTATTAACAAGTGGCAAATAGTGGTGGATCTGGAGTGTTATAACCACAAGATTTTCAACTTTGGGAATTGTTTCCCATTGATTAAACACATTTTTAATTGCATTAGTATTTGGCATCTTGGTAATGATGTTTTTCAGAGCCAGTCACAATAGCTTTACATTTCCTTTGAAAGATAAAAGGTTTTATTTTATGTCTGTTTGCCTCAGGTTTGAAGCCTTATAGAAAACATCAAATATACCAACAATTGACAATAAAATCAGGAGAAGTGGCAGTTTTGAATATTTATTCTAAAATAGTCAGAAGGGTTTTTTGATGCCTACCTCAATAATTTCTTATGATGTTTTACTCATAAAAATGGTTTTTTGCTTTACACATGCAATGAAAGCTCCCCAAAGATATTTAAATGAATAATTCAAACAATAACTGACAATATAATTGTTTACATTTTTTCATGTTGGCATATTCACGCTATTCCTACAACTTATAAACCAAGTTATCTCTCTCTATGATATTTATAAAAATTGAATAAATAAAATAAACTTTGTAAAGATGCCTTGTCATTTTATTTTACTTTCTGTTATTTTTACGCTGTATTTGCTAATCTGTTCCTGTTATTTTAGTTCTTTGAGAACATCTGGTAGCACTTGCCTACCACCTTTGGTGGGATTTCAGCTATACTAAAAAATACGTAAGCACTGGCAATTAAATTGCCTTATCATTTTTTTGCAGCTTATTAAGTTGTTTATTGTAATGGAAGATTAATGTTTTTAGACAAAATAGGAAAACGCATAAGCAGGAGTTCATGAATTAAAGCTGTGATATCATGTACAAATCCACCTTCTGAATGAATTATTAAGGAGACAGAGCTAAATTAAATCGTAAATTTAATTTTAAATGTATGGAAGTGAAATGAAATAACATGCTGAACAAACAAAAATGAAAATACTAACATGGAGCTAGAAAATCTTTCGTATGTGCTGGAGATTCACTCTGGGAATGAACTAAGTTTTAATAAACCCTTAAAAGCAGGACAGCCAGCCAAAAAGCTACGAAGACATGACAAAATCAGGATAGAAATCTGCTTGTGGTAAAACAAAAACATAAAGGCAGATATAAGAACAAAACAAACAACAAAGCAGCAGCTATGAAGACAGCAAGTGGAGAACAAGACACAGAATTATGGCCTACAACGACAGAAGGACTCTGAAGTTATGAGCTTGGTGGCAGCAGCAGAAGAGGCAGCTCATATAAAATAGGAAATATGGACGAAAGCGTGTTCATGTTAGCAAAAGCAGCCTCTCCTTTTATCCTTACTTCCCTGTATAGTATTAATAGCCAAGCAACAAATTCCATTCAGACTACAAGGTAATTCCTGAGCTGGAGATGCAGCATACAGCTCCCACAAGGTACCTCTCACAAAGCCCATACCACTGGTGCCATTCCTGACATAGTGTCTTAAATTACATTTTGAGAGTGTAACTACACTAGCTTCCCCAGAACTATGCCAGTGCAACACCGGATTTGAGAAATAGTCTGGCTAGATCTGCTAGCATGTGCACGAGGAAGTACAGGCATCTAACACAAAGATGTGACGTTATGAATCCATATCATTAAGAGTATAAGATTCAAATTTGACCATGGTAATCACTAAGTAAAAATTTGAATTTGACAAATATCTTTGAAAGAGGCTTTTGACAATGGTTTTTAAATCAAAATTAACATCAGTGTTATTTGCCTACACTTCTGAAAACACTTGTTCTACACAAAAGCTTCAGCTTGGAAAAGCAGAACCTTTGAGAACCAAGTATTTAACTGGTGGTAGACAAAGACATGCATCATGGCTGAGAGGAACTTGAGTGAATAGCTGAGTTTCAGCAAATCAACTATTAAATTTTAGAGGTAAAAAAAAAAAAAAACACCACAAAATTCTCCTGGGATCAATGCCACTTTCTCCGTTTTCAGCCAGACAGTTACGTTTAAAAATATTTTGTTTAGAACTCAGACATCTGCTTTCCTAAGTGTTTATTTTTCAGGTTTTGTGGTCGGATTGACAAAGGATGAGGTCTCTGGTGTAAAATTCTTGGCTGCCTCTGTCTTCTTTTGCTTGTAATTTATTAACTCATTTAACTGATTGAGAAAGACGTTTAAAAAATTTGCTCATATCTTACCGTAATTCAAACTAAAATGAAGGACATGCTTAAGTATTTAATGGAATGGAAGCAACAGTCCCTCTTCGTTTGTTTGTTTACTGTAGACTTAAAACTGAGTTCATCTCCTTTTAAACAAATTACATACAGAAGTTTGTTACCCCAATTAAGGAGCTGAAAGCACACAATGGGGCAAGACAAAAAATCAGCCACAATATATATATTTTTTTCATTGCAGCAACCTACCAAAGCAAAAGGACACATGAGCAAAGAGTGGTCATCATTTATAGTACCACTGGATTCTGGGAAAAGCTTTATAACATCTTGAGTTCAGAGAGAATGTAAGTTCAAAGGGCAGAAGGTTGCTTGAATTGATCTCTAACTGCTAACACAGGAAAGGAGGAACGCACTGGAAAAATAAAGAAGTCAAAACAAATCTAAATCAGTGGGATTTATATGCTGGTAGCAAACTAAGCTGCCATGAAACCTTGCCTAGTAAGAGTATTAATATAAATGCATATAGCTCTATTGGGGAGGAACATGTTCCTCTCTGAAAAGCTATGAACTTCACAGCATTTGTGTGTTCTGCTGCCCTCATAAATGATGCTTTGCAGCATTGATTCTGTCAACACTGTTCCTAATCCTGACATTTTCTGACATTTCCCATTTTGTAAAATAAGAAGAGTTAAAATTTTTTAGCTTTGACCTTGACATAATGAACTGATGGATCACAGCAAGGAAATGGAGATAGCACAATCATATTTGTTGCAATCCTTCCTCTTGGTGCTATCAAAACTGCAGATTATAGTTTTTCCTAGAGATGTGGTTATTTTTTTTGTTGTTGTTTTTATTTTTCCAGATTGCCCAATTTAACTGTATCCACCCATTCTAAATGCATATCAAATTCAAGATCCAGACAGTTTCCTTTGATACTATGAATAAAGCAGGTTGTTATTCTGTCTCCTGGATAGGCAAGAGCTCGGCACTTGGAATACTTAGAACTTGCTTCCTGCTACGCAAAAGTCTCAGCTGATGTGTCTCATCTGATGTGTCAGATCAACAAGCAGTGTGAGGCAGGGCAAGTCACCAGAGTGCTTACGCAGATAGCCTTGCTCACCAAAAATTAATAATCCAGTTTGGAAGAATTTTGAATAAAATGCTGTGGTACTAAAATACATATAGCATATAGTACTTAGAAGTGTTTGCTCTCTGAGACTCTGACTCTCTCAGGAGTCAGTCAAGCCCAGGGACAGACAGGAGACAGAAAGCTTCTTTTTTCTCCCTTATAAGTAAAAGCACATTCTAAAATACTAAAACTTTACAGAAAACCATAATGTGCAGATTTGATACAGACACATTTCCACCTTCTATTAAAAGATAAGTCCTTGCTGTATTGCAAGACCTATGACAAATCAGATTAACTTGGTTGACGTCGTCCTTTCATATAATAATCTGTTGACTACATATACCTATTTTTTAGGCAGTTTCAATAGTGGAATGCATAAGAAATAAAAGTTCTTCATTCACTTGTAATACAGTTTCTTCATCATACTGCAACATATTTGCCTGCTGTTCTGCATTTTTTCACTCCTCCTTATTGGAAAATCAACTCAAATGGGACTTTTATACTGAAATTTAAGCATCTACCATTTTAGACGACATCATACTGCCTTCACACATTGTACAGATTTAGGAGAATAATGATGGCCATCACCCTGACAGAGCAAACAGGCAGCAAGATAGTCCATCTCCAAGAATTCAGGGTTAATAAAAGGTGAGGAATATATATTGTGAGCAGCATCATTTCTAACAACATAACAAGCAAACAATAACTGGCAGCGACATTTATACATTCAAAACAACATCAGGAGCCGTAGGAATAGACAATGAGAAAACATCTTCCTGTAAGATCAGTATGGTGTCTGGTAGTCTACCTTACACATAAATTGGTCATGAGCCATGCTTCATCAGAGTAACTTGAAAAAGGTTTCACAGGGAAGTCACTAGACTCATAGTTCACCTATGAACTAGGCCAGGTGAACTTCTGTGGCCAAGCTGTCATGCATATTAATTCTCAGTGAGTTTCTGCAAGAAGGAAAAAGGGAATACTGAAGGGAAAAAGACCAGAAGGACAGCTGGTAGTGTGGGAAAAAAAAAAACAAAAAAACTAAACTAAGCAAATGGTAAATGAAAACAATAAGACGACATTACAGATTGAAATGTAGGAAAAGGCAGGTGGGAGCAGAGACAGGGAATTAATGTAACTGGAATGTAACTGGGATTGAAGTGACCAAAAAGGCTTAAAGATTCTTACTGATTCTTACGTTTAGCCTTTCAAGTTTTTCTATGGGTTTCTTCCATGTAAAATATCTAATTTTGAAAGATTTGATCTTGTCTTCATAACACAGACCTTCTTTCTTTGCTTCCATGTAAAACAACTTGCTCCCTTCAAGTAATTTTAGATAGGTCAATATTCATAGATTCCTCAAGTGCAAACAAAAATCCATACACTCATCTAGCTTGGGCCAGGCTTCCTCTCTCAGTCCCCATCACCTGCCTTCTCCAAAGTAAAAGCCTTGGCAGGAACCTCCACACACAGAGCTGGAAGGTGGCAAAAGATCTGAACTGCTGAAAGGCATCCGCATTATAGGCAACATCCTCCAGAGCATATTCCACAAAAATGATCATAACCTTCTGACAAAAAGTCAAGGCTGAGCTTATCTACAGGTTCCTTTCATGAAGATATCTACACAATTGAAAAACTGAAATGAGCCAAGGATCTTAGAGCCACATGGCCAAGGACAATCTGCAAAAAGGCTGACAGTGTTGTTTTCAACATTGCTTATCTTCAGCATGATCCATATTGGCAGTTCTAACTTAAATCTACTACTTTGTTTTCCAAAGAGGGACAAATGCTTAAGTAAATCTTCTGTTCCTGTGATCTGTTTTAGCTCTTCAATTTCTCTAAAACGAGTGAAGAATTTATCCTGATTTAACAGGCATCTGGGAGAGATGGGAGTAACGTGAGATCTCCAGGACTGCCCCAGACTAGCTTGCAGCAAATGTCTTGGGTGAGTAGTTTAAACTGCTTTCAGAACAAAGACAGATTTTGCCACGTTGCGTACTAGTTGCTCTGCATCTCAGTCAAGTGTTACTGGAGTTAGAGAAAATGACCTAGGCTGGACCTTTTGCACGTCACATAGGGCTGCTTTCCCACATTTTAAAGGTCTTACACTCTTTCTGGTTGCTTGATGGCAACCAGTAAGGGAAACTTGAGAAAGAGAATTCAAGATAGGTATATCCACCTACAGTTTCTCAGCCATTTTTGACAGGAAAACAGTTGTTTAGATTCCTCATATTCCATTTGTAAAATCATAACATCCAGTGTAACAAAAAATCCTTAGAACTATCTTCCAAAAGATATTCAATGTCCCACAGAGGGAGAGAGAAGTACATGACTACATCATGAAGTAGAGAACCACATTGTGTTGTAAACAGCCGTGTCAGTGGGAAAAGGCTGTTTGCTTATTTTTATTTTCTCTATAAAATTGCAACTGTCGTGTAAACTCTTCAGTAAAAAGATCAGAGCTAGTCACTAAAGTGCTAGTCAGAAATGCCAGGCACTGCAGAAATCAGAATTTTAATTTTAGTTTTGAACAGAATGAAGCCTTAACATAGCTCTCTAGCTATTTAAATATGGAAAAAATTAGCAGAATGAATAGAAGAAAATAACACAGCTGGCAACTATTTCAAAAGGAAGAGCCAGACTGAGTTTTTGTAGGTTCAAACAGGGATCTTCAGAAATAAGTTCTTATAAACTATGCAAAATCAGATGTTGTATAAATAAACAACTGTATATCTATTTATCTACCCAGACCAAGGCTTTGACAATAATTAATCATAATGATGGTTTCTCCATAAAAACTCAAAAATACTTAACTCTGAAAGAGCCTACAAATATTTGGTTAAGTTCTAACGTATATATACACATTTATATACAGACATTTTAAAGCAATTTACTGCAAAGTCCTTTTAGAGGCATCTCTTCTTTCTGTATAATATTTAATTTCACTAAATTATTTTGTACCATCTGGGAAGACTAAATCAGGCAAAGGAAATTTCCAGCACTTTTTGTCTTTAATTGTCTTTGGACTCCAGAAACATAATAGCTTCTCAAAGAATATAGACAGACTGCCCCACCCTCATGCAGGGCTGACTTGCAGCAGCTGTCCAGCATATGTCTCTCAGTTCTCAAGTAGTTTATTTTGCCATCAGAGCATCACAAAAAGTACTTTTTCCACTCTGCAGGCAAAAGACTGAAGTGGGTCAGGATCAGCATATTAACCTGAGCTCCTTAGCATCCTTCACATTTCCAGTTCTTCCTCTCTGAAGTAACATAGTTTCTTTGTACAGAATCCCAGTATTGTTCAGCAGAATTTATCTGGCAGAAATGATGCATCTTATGTTTTAAAAAGGAGAAAGAAAAAGTAAGAAAGTAAAATGGAGGCATACTAAATTCAAGATGTACATCAGTCTCTGCCACAAACCAAATTCAATCCGCAGTTCAGAAGTGCAGAGCCACTCCCTTTCCTGTCACAGGAACTTGCTGGTCCTTGGTCCGTGCACGCTGCCTGCTAGCCAAGGGCTGCCCAAGGACAGCAGCTTTCTGGTAGCCACTTTCCTTCAGTTTCCTGGAGATGTTAACTCATCTCTTTTTATTGACAAAGCAGAGGAACTCTACTTAAGAACCTTCCAAACCAAGCTGGAAGTTTATCCAGTCATTCATTCCATTTAATGTGTAGTTGCTTTTTAAAAACCAAACAAAGAGTTAATATTTTTAATTCTATGCTGAGTGTATTTATCCTTGCCAATGTTTTCTAAACCAATGCAACAGGAAGAATTTTTAAAGCCATCACAGCTTTAAAAGCCCAGGTTCTTGTTTTAGACTTCTCTTTCCTACAATATTGAGTCTAATCATTTCCAGTACCACTGAACAACTTAATAGGCTGCAAAGACTTGATAAGACAATGTAATTGCCAGCCTTTATGTATATTCTTAAAATAGCTATGTTCCTCATAGAGGTTGCATAGGATATAAGTGTTAGCAGAAACAATTAAAGAACTGAAACAATAGAAGCAGATTAGAGAATTATAGCATGCTAAAACTACACTAAATTCCAAACAAAATGTCATTATTCCTTTCCTTGCACAAACAATGATTTTAGATACTGGAACAAATTACTCAAAACCAGAAATTTTGGTTCACTACAAAAAATGAAGATAATATTTACTGAAGCTTCAAGAAAAATAGACATAAAATATCCTGTATCAGTTCAGGTAACTGAAGCTCCTGAAATGAAGCTCCTGGTATTCAAGCCAGTGGAAAAATAATCATTTACTTGCTCCAAATAGTGGTGCTTTACACACAACCAGTTAGAATGTATAATCTAAGTATTCTAAGTTATTTCAATTACTGGTGTTAACCTTTTGCACGTGACAAGACTCTTACTGCTTGCGTTAAAGTCCAAGCCTTAGAAATCTGGTGAAATCATGATTATGTCATGGTTGGAGGGAAGCACAGTTTCAAATATATTAGATATAGCCTCAAAGAAAATCCATGATAGCACTCACACCTATTTTATACTAGTAACGCTACTTGAATAACTATTAGGGCTCACCTGCCTACACCTTTTGGGAGATACTCCCCATTCTTATCAAAAAGTAAAAAATCAGCTCCCTTAAATAATAATAGAGCTATGAAAACACAAATAGGATTCAAGAACAGTTTTTCCTCTAGCCTTGACTTCTATCAATATCTTACATTTTCTTCTGTGTATCTCTTGATCATACTTTAATATATGCTTTTTAACAGTGTAGACAGGAAGCAATATAGGTTAACTGTTCTATTATGCATCACATTATAAAGACAGCAAGGTTTTTCAGGTGGAAAAAAGGGTAAAATAAAAGAGTTTGTAGTAAAGTGATTTGGAAGGCAGTAAATTCATCGTACATCCCAATCAATCTGCAAATGAAAAGATACTTGACTCAAGATGTCAGAAAAGTCAGACAGGTATCTGATCAACTCAGTGAAAATCTTTTAATAAACTCAAGCTATGATGAATACTGTAACCTTACTTGAAGAAATGGCATGCATTATACTCACAGGGATGGTAATAGATAGGAGTTTTGATGTCTGAATACCTGATCAAGGCATTTCTTTGTTTCATGAAAGGTATCACTCTGTTAAGTGTTTAATCAAACAGCACGGTTCCATTAAAGAATGAGATCTGTGAAATAATGATCCCCCATGCCAGAAAATTTCAAGAATGCCAGTTTAGAAGAATCCTGAATATATGCCTGGTGGAATAGATCTGCATACGAAGAAAAATGATCATATTAGAAGGAGACTGCCTACCAACACTTCTGTTGATTTCCTGCAACACAAATTTATGCTGTTGGAATAATCAGCATGAAATGTTATGCATGCAAGTGCAGTGAAGGCAAAGCAGATGGAACTGCTATACACTTCTATCTTTGCTCACCTTATAGCCCAGTTCAACTTTAAATGTTCCTAGTACATTTGATAATCAGATCCTTCATTACCTCATGCCTCCAACTGCTACATTACAGAAAGCAATTGGATACGCCGATACATTAAGGAAGTTTAGATCTTATTTCAATCACACCCAGAAGCTGCAAACCAGCTGCTGCTTCAAAATCAGGCTGCGCTCAAAGTAGTGCTCAGCTTTATGTTAGCTTTTTCTCCCAAGTTAAGGTACCAATGAAATTTATTAAAAAGCACAAGGAAAACCAGCAGTCTAGCTGCCTGTCTCTCTCAAATCTCAGATGGGCTTTCCAGTTCGTGCTTTGCTCAGAGATCTTGCAGTTACTAATGGCACTGAATCCCAAGCAGTTCTACTTAAAGCTGGTTTAGGTATCATCTCCTGAAGCTATACAACAGGGAATTCCACCATTAGTCACTCTGAATAACATCTGTATCCTGTGGGAGGGGAAAACTGACCCAAAGCCTCCAGGGGTGTGTGCAGATGCTGCCTACAGCACTGTGTGAGCACATGTTGGGGCTGCCTCGTCAGGAGCAGCCCAGCACTCAGCCAGGGCCATCACAACTCCACACCACGGACGTGGTTTCCACTGCTCCAGCTGCAGTATAGATGTGTTTTGTTCTGGAACAGCAGGCGTTTGCTTTGCATGCTGCAGTTCTGGTTTTAGCTGGAAGCTGTGCAAGAAACTGTACACAGAGCAGACAGAGAAAATGCAGGACAGAGGAAAAGGTGAAAAGGTAAAAGTTGAGGGCATTCCTTCTCACTAGGAATAAGGATGCATCACTCCATATTAAACACATATGCTGAAACATACAACTTATTTGGGAATGAACCCTCACAGACAGTTCATGCATTTTAATGGGAAATGCTCACTGATGCCAGGACAGTTATGCCTTAGTGATGTTGAACAATATGGTCAAAAGCCCGATGAGAATAATGCTCCGTCAGCTAATGTCGATCCCTTAGCTTAACTTACCCTGGAAATTGGGTGAAGAGGGTATTTGAGGGAAGTAACACATTCATTCAGTATTAGGAAGTACTGGAATCACTGAGTGATGCAAGAACACCAGCACCTGCTGTGCTTTTCCTGAAAGCTTGTCATTTGCCACATGGAAAAAAAGAGACAGACAGAGGGAGGGGAGGTGTTGAGTCCTAGCGTGGGTAGTTGTGTTGCTGACATTTAGCAACAGTAGGCTGACTTTCATTGCTGAACATGAGCCAGAAAGGCATGGAAAAAGTTTGTAATAACTGAAAAATACTGCAAAGAGAGAAACTAAAATATTAGGCAAAGTGACACAGCAATTTCTGTTTAAATGACAAGCAGATACTAAATTTGGAACAAGGTAACTATGGGAACTTCCTCCATTGCTAAGAGATGACTACAAATCAAGGCCATGGTTCACTGTTTGGTACTTTTATGAAAGACTGTAAACCAGACTCTCAGCTTGTGTGTTGACTTAGCCAAAAGCAAGCCCATCTCACTTTCCACCAGCCATAAATGTGGCCTTAGCCCATTACTGCATTTACTGAGATAAAAGATATGTCACAGTGTCAGAAATAAGTCAGTTTTTAAGAGTTAAAATGAATAAATAAATCTAATTTCAAAGCAGCTCCTGATCTCTGGGAAGCTACTACAACACAGTGACAGCAATTACAATGGCAAGCAATGATAAAACTTGCCAGCAAATACAACAAACATCTGAGAATAGAAAACAAAAAAGTCTGTCATTTAAGACCCATCATTCCATTTTGGCGTTGTCTATTCACATCTGAACAGGTTCTCTGGGAAACAATGCAGGCAAGTCCTCTCAGTCCATGAATATGTGACACAAACTGACCTGTTATCTTCAAGATATAATTTTTTCTTCCAGCACTGAAATTTCTGTTCTCAGCACTGATTCTATTCTCTGCTGCCCATAACCTAACATAGAGCTTTAAAGGTATTTTTTCTGCTAAAGAGACACTACCATTGTTCATTTAAGGCATAATTTACAATACCTTTAAACCTAAATGAGCTGTACCTTGGTTTGATCTACACTGACCTATCATAATTTTGTTTCAGTTATGTGCATGCTTTGATATTCATTGAGGACACTCTCCTGATGCTGTGAGCAGAAGTTTTTGAAAAATGTCAAAGAGAACTTTCTCAGGAATACGTGAGAAAATCAGAGGTTTTGAAAGCCACATCATCCTTAGCTGGAAGGATGCTACTAGGCAAAAACTAGGAAGATAAGCAAGCACTTTTTCAAATTTAACTACTGAGAAGGCACGTAAACATATAGTGATTCTAGACATTATTAAAAAAAATAAGTGTTCCAAAGAATAATAAAAAAAAGGACATCACCTGTGATAATTTAAAGAAAGGCACACACTTCAATAACATGCAGATCTACTACCTACAGTCTATGGGTTCCCTCCCTCCACAGTAAATGTTGGGATCTTTCCTGTTGAATAGGAACCACTGTCACCAAAATTCTGCATTAATATTCCCACCATAAAAGCACAAGTGTTCCAAGAGAGAGCTTGGAGCAAAATAACTCTTATCTGCAAACGAGAATATTATTAGGGGCTCCAAGAAGTAGTTGGAAGGATGCTGAAGAAAGATCTGAAATCCGCTGCAAGAAGATAAATTATTTACACAGAATTCCATCTAGGAGCACAAAAATCTTTTTTAAAGTCACATTCTTTTAAGCCATTGATTTCAGAATAGGAACAAAGAGGTGCTGAAAGATAAATGATAGTCTTAAAACTACACACAGTGCTCTTAGCAAACTAAGGGAAGAGTAAGGAATACAAATGGTACAGAAAATGCTAAAAGCAACAAAAAGGAAGACTCATCTAAACCATATTTATTGGCATTAGTTTTCCTTTCAAAAATGTACAATTGCTCTTTTATCATAACCACTTCACATTTAATCCAAGCTGTATCTTGGGAGTTCACTGCATACGTGCAAACTTCCATATAAGTGAGACATGGTTATTAGGCTTTTAAATAAAATATGTAAAACTCAGAAAATGGTCGAGATCATTTGTGCATTTTAATTGAATGAATACTGGGGAAAAAAAAGATATTTTTATCACATCATATCTTAATAGGGCTTCTGGATTAAATACTAATTAATTTGACACCAAATTTTGCTGTTAATCAGCTACATGTCAGCATATATTCTGAGTGACATTTAAATTATAAAGTATAGTGGGATTATCTCCACTCTTGCAAATTACCTCTTTATAAAAGTCAAAGTAAACATTATGCACTCACTAGAGATGCCATTAGTCTCCTGTTTACTCTCTAAACACTTCTTTGGATTATAGGTTGTCTCAGTCTATAGATACAATGCTTAGATCACCTTAAAACAAAAAGTTGCAAGTTTTAAGGCTGACCTTTGAAGATCCAACCTCTACCTCCAGTGACCAACCTCATTAACAACTGTCTCATTAGGTTTATGTGCAGCTGACTATCCTTTTTCACAGCAGAGACTGAAATGTTGACAACTCTATCATCAGCTTGTTGTCCCTGACTCATCTTCTTAGAAATAGCCTAAAAACTATGGGAAGGAGACATATGAATAGAAGCTTACTTTCTATCTTACCTTCCTATGAAAAGTATCCATTATCTAAAGAGTAACACTGAAGGAAGATTGAGGAAAACAGATGGACAAACGGATGGATGAAGCAATTAAAATAAATAATTGATGTAGTGTCTGTAACAGTATCACAAATAGTTACAGCAGTTTTATATTTAAAAAGTAATAGAAAATTCATTCAATGCATAAGTAAATCATTTTGTTGAAAGATGAAGAATTGGGACAAGAAAGGAGAGTATTAATTTTTAGCCTTCCTCATGTTTGAACAGTCTTACTATTTTGTAAAATCATAATTGAAGTGTCAGCTCCCTTGGTGTAAGCTAAGGAAGAAATCTTTAAGATGGGACTCTGAACTGATTTTTTTTTTTAATCCATTCAGTGAGACTCAGTGTGTATTGTATACATCAACATATATCAGACAGACACATCCTACTAAAGCAGGAATTCACCAGTAGAAATTTTTCAGAAAAAAGTTCTAAATTTGTCACAGTACATAAGAGATAAAAGTGAAATTTCTGCTGAAATTGGGCCTATTCTTTTTCCTGAAATATAAAGAAAAAAATTGAAAAATATTGAAAATTAGAAAAAACAACAACTGCCTCTAGGTATCTGATGTAGAGGTTTAGTGTGGGGCAATTCACAAGGAAAAGGTAAACGTCTCAAGAATTTGAAAAATACTGCCTGAGGATCCACATACATAATACATTTTTTCATTTATCATTGCAACTGGTATGTATGTAAAACTGTTTCTAGCTGGAACAAAAAAATCAAGTATAGAGAAAAGTCTGTTGTATGCAGTGTCTTTTCCCTGTCCTCACCTAATCAAAGTAATCTTCACATGACCCACAGAGACCCAACCACTTGGAATCTGTGCAAAGGCTTCTTGCAGAGTAGAGTCACCTTGTTCCTTCTCTTTTGGCTCCACCATCATCGCTCACCAGAAAGAAGTAATTGTCCTTGTACATAGGTGGGAGAGTGAGATAGTTACTAAGGAAACGGGCTTAGTTTGACAGAGATTTGGAAACCCAAACCCAGCTAGAGATGGGAAATCTGAGTATCCTCCCCCAGAAAGCTTTTAAAAATTAGATGCAATCTGGCAGTAATTAAAACCCAGTTAACTCTTACCTTTCTACCCTTTGTGAATCCATCTTTCACTTTTCTACTTTTAAAAAATGTTCTTCTTTGACTAAGTAGATTCTGTGAGAATAGCAACAAATCATCCTGAGGGCCAACACTGTAAAAAGACACACAGATCTACTTTTCTCAGTTTAGAAGGACGATTACTTCCCTTTTTTCAGGTGAGGAAAGTCTATGTTGTGCCCCTAGGTACACACAATAGACTCACACTTAAATGAAATTCAATCAACATAAGCAAAAGCAAATTTTCTCCAAAGGCTGAAACTCAGTCCAGAGTTCAGTACAGTACAGCCGTGCCATTGATTACTTGAGGAAGGTGCTATAAAAACGATTAAAGGCAGTGGAATAGATCCTGAGCTGGTGTAAAACAGTAGCAGTCCCATTGATTTACTCCTAGCCAGAGGAGAGCTAATCTAATTTACTAAGGATCTCAGGTCATTGCATTTGAAGAAGTAGGTAGCAGAAAAATGATAATGCACAAAGATATATCAATGGAATGTAAATAGAACAACAAAACAAGGAGGGAAGGAACTGTCTGAGGTGGTTTGAGGTTAAAAGTCCAAGAGTAACAGCCTAAAGCTAGACAAGAGAATATCCACAGTGGATAGGAAAGATGCATTTTAAATAATGGACTTCAAAGAGAATTCAGATAATGAACAAACAAACAGCATCTCTAGATGCTTTCTCCGGTGTCATGGCTTTATGATTTTTGTTATTGGTATTCCACATCATAACATCGTGTAGTGCATTGGAAGTTAAAGAATTGTGCTCCAGAATTGGACAGTCCCACTGTTTTCTGAGTTCTGACTAAACGCTTATCTAGTCTCCAGTTATCTAAGATACATAAATTTGCACTTTAGGAGCATTGGGTATGGATATTAATCAGTTGAATTAACTGTTTCCCAATTCTGTGACTGTCTTTTAAAGAAACTGAGGACATGCATGAAAAAGTAGACATTCTCTGTGAAGACTTTATACAGAGAATTGTGCACCTGTGCGAGTGATTTACTTGCTTGCCATGCCAACATATTACTATCATAGTAGCTATTCTAGGGGAATAAGTATCAAAACAAAACATAATGACAGTAGAAACCAAAGAGAACAATAAATATTTGGAATAAATATTCAAAAGTGTAAATCGGATTTAAATTGTTACAAGGGATATATTGCTCTTATTTACATACTGTGAGTTTTTATATATATTTTACACACACACAGTACTTAATTAGTAACTTAATTAGTACTTTAATTCTTCCCTAGTTACTCTACAAAAGCTAATAATCAGCCAGAGTGTAGTTCCACTGAAACTCTTGTTTAGACTGTTCAGCAGTGAGTAAAGGGGAGCAAGAGAGGCAGGAGAACTGATCTGCACTCCAAAGACCCATCCAAGAATTTAGCTCCTCAGCCAGCAATTGCTGGTTGATTCCAGGAATGGGAAGAAGGAAACTACAATAGATAATAATTGAATATCCAGAGTTGGAAACGTCCCACAGGAGAGGAAACGTAGCTCTACTGGCACATTCAGTGGTAAAGTCTAAACTGTGGCTTAAAATTCTTCTCAGTCTTCTTAAATTTCATTATTGGTTTTATTTCCTTTCTCGATGGTTATTAGTCATCTAGGTAGTTAACTTTTCTTCACATTTCTATAAAGCTATCTCTTCATACATATTCTTATATAATTAATACATTCCCACAGGCTGGCTTGATAAATATAGAAGCCATTTGTTTCTTCCCTTCCCCTCAACTGTGACTTATCTTTTTCCTAGGCACATTTATGATTTTGTCTATGGGCCTTGCTAACAGGAATAGAATTTTAAAACGGTTAACTCAACGACTGGAAAAGAGGATTGGAAAAATAAGGACAGTTTTAAAAGAAAAAGGTTTCTATAGAAGAGTATGTGCAGGATATTGCACTAAGGCAGCTTTCCTGATAGACCAGTAAGTGACCCACATAGAAGTAATACATTTGACCCTGTTCCTAAATGGCAAAGCAACTGCCAGTCTATTCCTACTTCTAGTTCTGCGTGATTTTAACAGAAAACTCATTGCTCCTGGTTTGCAATTTCTCTCACCTGGAGATATTTTTTGAATCTGATTTCTGACTGACCCCAAATGGTTTTATTCCTCTCTCTGAAAACCAGCAAAGAGACCTAGTTGCAGTATTACAGAAAGTTTTCTATGAGATGCCAGTAGACAGTTTTCTGGATATGACAGAAACTGAGACTTGTTAAACATCCAGAGTAACACTTCCATTTTATCTCAAAGTAATAAGCATTTCACTCTGCTTATTTAGCCATGTTTTCTGACAAGAGTATAATTTGAAGCTGAAATCTGAGCTATAATTTGATACATCAACTGTAAATTTTCTTGTATTTCCCTAAGTCAGGCAGTTAACACTATTTACAGTAATGTCATTGTCTGGCATTGATATACAGTAATATAACACCATGTCACGTAGTTTGACACCTTTTAAATTAAAATTGAACAGACAGTACTTTCCTATACCAAGTTCCACTATCGTTAATCAGCCACATATTGTTCCTGAAATTTAATTGTTTTAAAACCGCAGTGTTAATTCAGAGACTTACAGGTGGAGATTGCCAGCTGGCAAGCTCTAGATGAAAAATGACATTGACCTTGAAACATGTGTTTGTGCCTCAGCCTTCTGGGACATCACCTTTCTCAGATGGAAAACCAAAACCCCTACTCTTTGCTGGGAACAGCTACAAAAATCATACTAAAATGCTTCAATTTAATGTGGCATCTCCCACTCTTTAGAAATAAGGAAGAGTTCATGCTTAATGAGTTCACCATGAAGAATCCTGTTAAACTTCCATCAGCCAAAGCCAGACTTCCTAGCATGAACTACACTAGAGCTGCTACCATACATAGATATTGACAAGGTCCAGCTGATGAGAGAGAGGATATCAGGTTCATTTCCACAGTAGCCTGTGGAATTTTACAGCTGTTGATTATTCTGGGAGAACTCAAAGGATCTCTTTGGCCCCAATAATGTATCTTGTGCTTCTAACATTTTTTGAAAGATACAAGACACCTGGACATGAAGACTCTGCTGCAAAAATCAAAAAGGCTGGAAATGACAGCTTATATCCAGCAAAGCCAAAAAGCATGGGAACTGGTCTGGTTTGGGTATTACAATAAAAACATCAAATATACTCTTTATATTTTAAGACTATTCTGATGCTATATCACAAAAAAGACTTCTATGCTTGTTGCCTAAAGCTAGACTAAGATGCTTAATGCTACCTTTTGTCTGAACAGCAGTGGCATGGCTTCTTTCCTGGATGTGGGTTCTTGTCAAATAGAAATGGACCATTGCTGACCATGAAAACAAGATTAACTTCATTAATCTCTCATGTATTGACAGAAAGTTTTGAAACTTGATGAGGATCTAATCTCAAATCAAATGGTCATCATTATAAGCTTCAAAGACTGAAATCTCTTGGGCAGAGACTTACTAAGAAGCCTAGATTTCATAATTAATTTGAGGTTAAGAGATGGAGACAGAATATTTATTACTATTTGATACACGTTTCTGATATGGGCTAGATTTTACCAGCACGCAAGCATAAAAAAGATATATCTACATCAGAACAGGAGAAGTCTGCATGGATTACCATCTGAATATAAATGTAATATGTCCATTAAGACAATTTTAGATGTGCATTGCTAGAGTCAAATGGGAAAGTCCTTTACCTAAACAAATAGGGTTAATTCATTTATGAAAGCTAGAAATGTGCCTGCCATTACAGCATTAAGTGGGAAGTAATTTGTACTCAATTATAGAATTCATCTGCATTCTGTAGCAACTAGATTTCAGATTTCCATTCAGTTCCAGATGTAATACACTCTTAAGAAAAATATTAATCTTAGGTTAAAACGTTTGTTATTATATCATATATCATGTTGGAAGTTTAACATTCTTGAACCAGAAAGAAGAAATTAGAAACATCTTGAGAAGAGCATTCTAGTTATCAATCACGTAATCCTGAACATGTTTAGAAGCTTGCTGCTGGCACCAGGAATGGATGTTTTATTCAAAAGAATGTATTTAAAGAAAATGACAGCACTTTTCAATTCAACTTTTCTAAAACAAAAAATCCTTCAAGTTTTCCATGCCATGTGGATTTCAACATTCCAGTGATTAAGACTATTTTCAATTATACATGCTTTTTTCATTATTTTTTCATAGCTTTAGGGTAGATTTTCAACACTCTACATGAAGAATTAAGACATACAAATCACTCATGACTATTAATGGAAATTGTGCAGACGTTGGAAGAAATGGTACAGAACAAGAAAAAACAACTCAAACCATCAAAAACTTGAGCTAATCCTGTCATGAACTTAAGAGAGTTGATCTCTTTCCTACTGTTTCCCATCTTGCCAAACTGCACACTTCCTACTTGTGGCCCAGGAAGATAAAATGTCAACAAGACAAAAGAAAATTAGAAATGATGAGAAGACAAACATAGTTTCACATATCCAGTATTTTCAGAAAGCTCTCTTTTGGATTAGGTAAGAGATGCATTATCTACTTAGTCTACAAAGGCTTCTGGGAAACAGTGATGGGCCCTGCCTCTGGAAGATAGGCTGTTGCCATGTTTTTAAATGGCAACAATGAGAAACAAGTACAATTTTAATAGGACAGAATATGTAACATTTATTTCTTGTCACTTGAGTGTTCATTAGACAAAGAATTGTCATATTTAAACAATGGGTTTTTTGTTTGTTTGTTTTTTAGTTGAGGGAACAGTACTGAAATCACATAAGTTTGCTTCATTATACTCCTGTTGCCCTTTTTCTTCAAGAAATAATCTCTGTAATCCAATTCATCAACATAAATTCGTAACTATCTTAATGAAAGTATTTTTTAATCCAAAGAGGTTTCAGTTTAATACTCATTATACTCTAATGCTGAAAAGAAAGTGGACATTTTCTTCTTATTTTTTTTTCTTGAAATCTATAGACAGATTTCAAGAATACGAAGGTTTGAGAAGGACTATGCAGAATGGATGACCTAAGTCCAAACTCACTGCTGTACTTTTCAACACCAATTACATCTATTGTTAAGTACAACAAATGGTGTTTGATTTTGTTGCACAACTTGTTTTCTAACAGCATTTCAAATTGATTTTGAGGAATGTTAACCATGTTTGTATAAACTCAGTCAACTCGCACGCAATGAGCGAAGGCCATATATTTTGAATTACTAATTACTAAGCTGCATTGTGATTCTCTTACTCTCCACATAAACTCTTGATTGTAACATGCAGTTTTACAACTAAGCTCAAATAATTTTTGTTTTGCCCTCAAGCACATTGATAAGTTACAAATTGTTTTTTGCGACCAAAATGATGCTCCTTTTGTATATTCTCAGCTAACAAAATGTAAAGAACAAGTGTTGGATTCAAATTGAATAAATATATCATTAAATATTATACAGATGCTGTTCTTCATTACACTGCCAGAATCCCATTGAAATAGATTTCATCACAGTATGATTTAACAGTCTAGTAGAATAATATTAAAGCAATAAACTATATGAAATTGTATGTTATGGTACACTTGATAGATAACTTGGACAACCTGAAAAACGATTGCCATGTTCTCCAGTTAGTATCACAACACCTAACCACAACTTGTAATTTTCACTGCTCTGCTGTTTCCTCATTTTTATGGCTCACTGGAAAAATAAAGCTGTCTGCTGTCATTTCAGATGTTTCTGTGTAGTTGTTTCTTACACAGATGAATAATAAAATAGGTTTACATATATATACATAATACCATCATTATTATAACTCAAACTTTTTAAATTAAATGAAGTTTTTTTCTTGTTCAAGAGCTAGTTTCTGAATTAAAGCGAGAATAGAAAAGTAGTGAAGAAATGGAAGTCAGAAGCTAGAAGTTATGATTCACACTTCCTTACAAACGAAGGCATATGTTTCATGATTAATTTCCCTGAATCTTTCTATTCTCTGGAAATTTCTTAATTTTTGTAATGTTACTTTTTCATGTTTTATTCATCTGCACAAAAAAAATCCAGTATTTGAAAACCATAAGAGAGCACTGTACTTTGCAACACACCTTTACAGATAAAAGGTTTTTCAAAAACACTGACTCTTAAAATATTACTCAGCTGGCAAATTGGGATTCCTACTTTCTGCTGGGAGAAAGCGAGTGATCTCATTCACTACCCATTGGAATCAGACTTGGAAAGACCACGGGAGCACACAGAGTCTTCACAGCAGTCAAACTGAAGGAAAGGTTTTTCCTTAATATGATTACTCAGGGATAACATAGGGAAGCGAAGGACTGTTTCTGACTTCACCAAATTAATTTTACAGCTATAAAAGGTGAATTTAAGACAGATGTCAAAGGCAACAGTACTGCTCACTAGGAAGGAGAAGATTTAGTTAATTCAGGTAACGAGAAAAATAAACAAAAAAAGTCCTTAAAGCATTCTGTTTTCATACAAGGTGTTTCTAAAGATCTGACCAGTGTTTATTTGGCAGTGTTTCTTGGCATATAAAAATACTTACATGAATAATAAATAATTTATGGCTGTAAGTACAGAGAACTCACTAATACAAGAGTTCACCTACCTTGCTAGAGCTGTAAATATTTACAAAAATTGAAAGAAGACATCTGCTAAGCCTAACACATTGGGAGTTCAGTAGAACAGCTTAAAAATGTACTCTTACTGAAATTTTAATTCATGTTTTTAGTATAATCTTTGCAGGGTAGATCTGTATTCTTATTTGAGAATTATGAATATGTATATATATATATATATACACACATATGTGGTCTAGTATTAAATGGAGAGGTTGGTGGCCCTGCCTGTGGCAGAGGGGTTGAAGATTCATGATCCTTGAGGTCCATTCCAACCTGGGCCATTCTGTGATTCTGTGATACATATACATTTTAGGACATAAAGTCTGCTATGCAAGGAAAGTCTTGATAATCACTAAAAAAGATTCTAGGTTATTTCTCAGTACATACATCTGCTCTTTCCCCTGACAACTCTTGGAATGAGTCTGGCAAAGGAGGTGAGTAACTGAAGCATTCTCACGTCTTAGTAACTCTACTGGAGCATAAGCTGTAGTTACACTGCAAGTGAACTCTTACTGCATCATATAGTCTCAAAATGAACAGTAATCTCTATTTTTACTTAGGAGAAAACAGACTGTGTGTCTCATCTGTTCAGCTATATTTTATTCCCAGCTGCTTTTTACGTCTTTGTTTCAGATAAAAAGATATTGGAATCTTTCAAGTGCCTCAGAGAGCCCATTTTGTCAACTCTTCTGAAAAGACAGCTTTCAAGACCTGTGTACTGAAGGGCTAACCTGCATTGTGGAGGACACACAACAACTATTAAGTTTGTGAACAAGCTCCGTACTGACATCCTACTTAAAACAATAGATATCTCTGAGGAGATGACAAGACACAAATTATAACAAAACATACAAGAGTAGAGTTTGGCCAATAAGCACATACTGATTTGAACATATATGCTGACCACAACAAGATGAGAATCTTAGTGTACCTAAAGCAAGATGCCAGCCTTGATAAAACAGCTGGTAATTATACATTTCAGCTTAGAGTTTATAGAAGCAGTCTAACACACCTGAGGCTTTTGACAAAGTATAGTTGTCACCTTCTGAAAAATTTCAGTTAATATGACAAAAAAATTTAATACAAACTGTTTTCAATTGCATGTGTTCTCCACCTAAAGTTCTGCCTACTATTTACTCTGGATTTTAATTTTAAATTTACAAGAACAGACATGTTTTTTTAATCCATTCCTATGCCAAAAAAATGGATACTTTTCTTCAGAAGCAGCTCAACTTCCATTCAGGATTGAAGCAAACACATCTGGAACTCCTAGTTCCTATCCTTAATTGGATTTTAAAAATTGTCACTTGGATTTCTAAGCAGGAGTTAAATTTTCTGCAGTTTTTAGATATCAATTATTAGGTTTAAGGCCCCCTTTGCAGGTTTCACTCATACATGTTGTATGATTCAAAATTGAGTTCTTTTTTCATTTTATTAAATAAAATAGCAACTGAGAAGAATTATTTAACTTATTCATATTGAACACTATTTTACCCTGACACCGAGGAGCTGGTTGTTTCCAGTTAGAAAAGGTACACTGGTACATCGTGCCACAGTATCACGAAGCCCCTAAACAATTCTGGAAAATGTTTACATTTGACAAAATAAGAACACCACCTTTTAAAGCTGATGTATAACATACGTCAACATATTTCTGACTTCAGTCAGTCTTACTACAAAGTTTGACACTACAAGCCTTGCTACAATACGCATACTACTTACAGCATACAAAGTTAATATCTACAAACCCCAAAGCCAAGCAGAACAGCACTTGTCAGTAGAAAGAGTGAATATAAAAACAAAACAATGTGGGATAACAATTTCAGTCACTAAAGTGCAGTCACTGAAGCTCTGACCCTCCCAATCCTGTATCATTTGGAAAGTCTAATGTACACAGTATGAATAAACACTACCTCTACAAGCACTTAGATTGTTGCTTAAAAGCTTTCAGACACAGCACAATAAACAGGAAACAAATACTTGACATTAGGTTTCCTTTTCTCTAAATACATAAATTCAACACAGAAGATCTTCTCTCTGCTCTTTTTAAAATAAAGTACACTTGCAAAATGGCAGTAATGTGATTTATTGGAAGGCATAATATTATGTTGCTTTACATTCTGGAGATGCAAGATGAGATTCCTTGATGCTACTAATCTAAAACACAACTATTCAAGGTTTCCTTGGTAATACTATCTTTAAGGTGGATGAGTTTTTGTAGTTGGTGCTAAATGTGGAAAGCGATTATCAGTTATTGACATTAAAACAGACAGAATACACAGAAGCTGTTTGTCAGCCTGCTACTCAGGAGCCAGGCCAAGCTTACGAATATTGAATACTAAATAATAGAATATAATTTCTGCTTTTCATATTACTGATAAAATCTATTTTCCATCACTAAAAGCTTTCTTAGTTAAATGAATAAATGTCTATAGATAAAATCTATAACAATTCCTATCACTTCTAACATACAAAAAGACTCCATAATCTGCAATACCAACATTAGTTTAACTCTGGAGCATCATAACAGGTGAGGTACCACTAAGCGTGGTGTCATCAAAAATGCTTTACCTCTAGTCAGTCTGTGCAATACTTGGACAAGGAAGTGATCCTCAACAGTCCTCAGGAGGCTCCTGGATTGCCTGCAGCTCACCATGTTGTTTTCCTGGCAGGTGATTGAAATCCCCCATCAGGATGAGAGCCTATAAGCACAATGCCTCCTATAGTTGAAGCAAGTAGGCCTGGTCAATAGCCAAGATCTGCCTTTGGTAAGATATTTGCCATAAGAGTTTAGGAAATTTGTCATTTCTGCAAGTTCCAGTCATCACGGAACTCACTATTTCAGTTTTCACTGATGGAAACAATAGGGATACAGGTCAAGGCCAAGGAATGTTGGTCTCATTTAGACACACAGCCAATCTTCAAAGATACACTAAAGATATTCTGCAGTGTGTCATAAGCTTGGTTCAAATCAGTATTTAATCAATAAATTAGGATTTCAAGTTGCAATCCTTTGTAACAATCAGTTGTTACTCAAATTAATGATACATCAGTTACTTAAATGTAATTCGAACTCATTTTTATCTCTTGCTATAAGAAGACAATCCTTGAATAAAATTAGTTAATTGAAATATAGAAAAGTGGACATCATTTTTCAGTATTTCTCTCTCTCAGGAAAACGCTTAGAAATAAAATTTCATCCCATATCTTCTCTTCACTTTCCATTCTACTTTCCTATATCACTTTCAATTAAAATTTAACAAGACCAACTTACTGATGATTATAATTAATAATCTGGAAATATGACAAAGCCAAACAGTGTCATGAATGATCACAAGCCCAGTTCAAAATGTGGTCTAAAGTGTACAACATCAGAGAGAATCATCAAGATAGTATAAAATAGATCTCCAAAACTCTAGTTAATGGTTGAAATTCTGCCTGCAGTAGCAATAGTACATTATGAAACAAGCAAAAGCACATACAAAAAAAAAAAAAAGCTGCATCTGCTTTCTTATTTTTGATTATTCAAAGAAAAGCCACAAAATATAAATGACATATAAAATAAAGTATTTTACTTCTGAGCTACTTGTAATCCTGGAGAACAGCACTGTAAAACATTCAGCATTTCAAGAGATTGAGAAGGAAGTTCCCTGATCACTTTTACTGATCAATACATCCAAAATGAATCAAATACTTCCCACAAAGATAAACAAAAAGGAAAATACCAACTGGAAACACTGTGATAGAAGCCTTGAAATCCAAAAGTAAGGCAAGTGACACTAGGAAATCTAATAAGAATAAGGAATATTAATCCCCCAACCACCAATGGAATGAATATGGACCTGATTTCTATCTCTGCTAAAACTATTGTTGTCTCTGGAATATTACAGGATTAGCTTCAGACTGTATTTTTCCTAGTGAGACATATCTTATCATTCTGTGAGTATAGATAACACTTTTTGATACTGAGAAAAATAAACAAACAAAACAAGCAACCTTTTCCTCAGCCTACATGCTCACTTACAGATTTGATTTCTTTTATGTTCCTCACAAAAATGTGCCTCTTTACAGGGCAGCCTAGCTGAGCTCCAACTTACAAATGTATTTATTGAAAGAAGTAGAGGGAAAACAACCACTCTTGTCTCTGTGAGAAAAGGCTGCCTAGAGCCAATTACTGTTTATCATTCCAAATACACACTTTATGATCACTGTGTTAAACAGAAAAAAATGTTTAAAAGTAAGCAGCCAATTTAATATCTTCAAGTCTAATCACACTGGAAAGATCCCTTACTTGTACTTTAAGTTGCTCAGTCTAATTGTTAGCTGTTATTAATTTTACATGCTAAGCTGGAAACATTAGGCACAGGTTTCTCCTTGGGAAAGCAGCAAAGCTAAAAACAGCACAACTACCAGAGGAATCTGTGTTTATAATTGCCCTGTTTCTTGGTTGGACTTTGTCAGCTCAACTTGGGTGGCGGAATGACACAGAGAAAAAAAGCTCGCTTTGATTTGGAAAAGGTTGTGTGCAGGTGTCAAAACAAAGTCTACCAGGAAACCAAGGGAAAAATTAAATGCTGTGAGCCATTATTGCAGGTGTGTTCTAGTGAAAATTATCATCCTTTTGTTTTGTCTCTGAAATTGTGTTGTGCAGTTGAGGCCAAATGCAGCTTGGAATAAATTTAAAATACTGTAAGGTTACAGTGATACTCAAATTTAAATTTCTTGATCCAAAGACACAGGTTAGGAATTATTCATCCTCCTCACTGAAGACAGGAATACAATGCAGGCCGATAATGAACAAGCACTGAGGATTAAAAAAGGCACTTCTGACACTGCATGAGTCTAACTTACAGCATTTAATAAACAGACACCTTAGAGGCTGTCTGCAAGCAGTTAGCATGCACTGGCAACACATCTCCCCAGGAGAAAAGAACACTGCTGCCTTGCTTAGAGGGCCACATCAGTAGCTGCACCTGCTGAAGCTGTGCCTGCGCAAGCCAGCCCCAGGCCAGCAATGGCTCCCACTGCCACTCAGCAGGCTCTGCTACAAGCAGGAAAGTCTGGCTCAATGGGGTGTATCCATGCTGCTCCCACAGTTTGGGCTTAGGGTGGGGGAAGAGTGAGACTAGCTCTGTTTTCATCCAGAGGCCATGATGGAACATGGAAAACAGATGTCTGCAGATTTTAAGGATGTTGGCTGGAGAAGCAATTGCTCCTGTCAGCGTACATCTAGGCTCTAGATTAGAAGACTGCCTCTTCTGAATTCTTCTACATCTATGTATTATTACAACATGGATCTTATCTGGGGGAAAAAAAAGATCTTTGAGAGCACTCCAAGATTTATATGGATTTGAAATGATCACATGAGAAAATTGTTTCTCTGCTCTTTCAAAGTCTGACTTCTTGTTCAACATCATCATCTAGTATATCTACTCTGCGATTACTGGATGAGGTAGGTGGATTCTTAAGAATACAACTGACAGTGTGAGAGGTTAAAAAAAATACAGGGTAACGCCTGTACCCAGTGTGGGGACAAATAAAACCCCTCTGACAACTACTGAACTTCTCTTGTTAGAAGAGTAACAGCAGAAAAGAGAGAGAACCGGAGGATCAAGGGGCAAGATGTGAGTACTCTTGGTATGAATTAGTATGGATGTCAAACTTCCTGCAGCGATGATATACTGTAAATAGGGTTGAATACTAAACAGACCTCTGTCAATAGCAGATTTATGATTAGTCTCTGCTGCATCGTATGCTTTTGGAACTACTAATTCTCCAGAAAAATTTGGGAGCATCCACTTCTTTTATGAGAGAAGTGCCCAAGTCCTTTGCAACACGTAGACTCTAAGAAGTGCTTTTGGAAATTGGTGAGAAAGATGAACTCAACAAAACAAACCTTCTTCTCACAAGGCCAATTCAAAGTAAATGAGGGTGTGGGGTATGTCCAGTCTGTTTACTCTACACTGATGAGGAGTGAAAGGGAAGGGCAGTTGGGAACTGAATGTGCCAATGGTGAAGAAGTTTCCAGTTTAAAAGGTGCATGCCTGTAATCCAAAGTCAGTAAGGGTACGTGTTCTCAATGTTCTCAAAGATACAAGTTATTCTTTCCTCTAGAGTAACATACCTCATTTTTACACATTTGTTAAAAGTAGTACATATGTTGTAATAAGAAAAGTAGTTAATTTTATATGGCTGAAAGTTGTGTATGCCATACTTACAGTACACTTCACCTCAATGAAGTTCAGGCATCACATGAATTATTTTATGCTGAATTGGTTTCTCTAACATTTCACTGTGGATTACAATTAAAAAATACACACAGTCTTATATTCAGGAAATACAGAAGAGAGATACACTGAGTACACTGAGTAATCATTCCCAACAAAGATTAAATATAAATATACTTCAATAAAATGAAGCATGAGACCTGAATCCACAGGTTCAGAGTTGAATTAAGTTTTAAGGTAGGGTTGTCTTTCCATGTTTGCTTAGCTCAAGATATTTAATTCAGTGCAGCACGCACTGACTCTCCAGAGGTATTCATAACAGTAAATTACTGTAGTTGTCTATAATGATGAAACTGGAGGAGCTGATATATCACAGGTGTCCCTAAACTCCCTTCCCTAAAGTACACAAAAACTGGAAATCTGCTTCCTTATCTGTACCACAGCCACTGTGCTAGCCCAAAGGCTATAAGCCAATAGCTTTAATTCAAACTACATTTTCAAACCTTATTTATAATAAAAATAAAACAAACTTGTCAGAAAAATCAAAAACACCATTTCTTCCTTAAACTAGAAAGAAAATCAGAATAATGAAAGCATATTAAACAGTTTCATGCCTTTTCTGAATAAGAAAACATGTCACTGACCAGCAGCCAGCATTCAAGTTAATTCCCATTAGAACCAGGGCCATTTTCTTCAGCAAACCTACATACCTGTAATTACGTGATTTCTTTATATTAACAGGCAGCTTTACATCACATTTTCCGTATATCCCGATACCATCAGGACAGCTGCTAAAGGTCTACCAGTATCCAAGCTATCATTTACCTGTTGGTAAGTGGCAGTGATTCCTAGTTTAGAAAAACTTTAAAATGGTTAATACTGCAGCTGGAAACTTGGATGGGTCCCACCCCAATGTTGTGTTACGGCACCCACCATGAGCACCACAGCTTATCTTTCATGCTCCATCTTTTAGGAGAAATCAGTATCAATAATCTCATAAAATAAAATGATTTTCAGATTACACTGGTATTTTAACATTTAGCTATCAAAACTTCCTCGCACCTATATTAGAAACATTATGCCCCTACGTAGAGACAACCTGCGACACCTCTCACTTCAGGATGTTTTGTCATGTTAATAGCTTTTTGTCATGCAGAAAATGATCTACAACAACTGAGCCATGGTTACAGCATGTGGACAACCTGTGGCACATTAAAAAGCGTAGTTGAAATAGCTTTAAAATTTATAGCTTAATTATAAAAACACAATTTAAAGCTTATAAGAGGGAAGCAGAAGTAGGCATTTAGAAGTTCCTTCCAGTTTAGCAAAACTTACTTCAATTAAGATTTCAGAAATAAGCTATAAAGAAGGTTCAGTAGCACTTTCAGGTCTACCTTTTATGTCTACTAACTTTATACATGCTTTCAGTCCTGGCAACTGCCATGAAACTGTAACAGCTCTCTACAGCATTCTGGCAGCTGGGAAGTCATTGCCTGGGTACAGTGGTAGGACAATGGCATTCATCAGGGATCGCTGGTACTTCAGTCACACACTAAAGTCATGGCTATGCCAAGACTCAGCTTTGTACTAGAAACAGAATAAAAAGCTTTAACTCTTACACTTCAAGTTATTTTATACTATGTTCTCTATTACGTACTACCAATAAATATCATTCTTTATGCATTATTCATGCAAATTCACGGTATCAATATGAAAACCAGCCAGCATCATCACACTGTGAGACCTTGTTCCCACTGGAGCCTATGTTGTTACCAGAAAACACCATTCAAACACACAAAGCTTTGAATTTGGGGCACAGTATATTCTTGTGAAGTATATTGGGGAAGTTAAAAATACTGTGTAAAATGGTAGATTTCAAACAAACAGACAGAAAATATTAGAATTCAAGTATCAACAACATCATCTAAAAAACAGTTGAGTGTCTTGGTCTATAGAACAGAACTTCATCATTACTTAGAGAATCATCTAATCACTGAGAATGAGGCTTTATTAAGGTTTAGGTGCAAAAATGCTTTGCTCCTGAGACCTCGGAGTTGTCATTAATTAGTGACATTTCAGGACACTAGCATTTTGATGAAAATATCTTACAGTATCACTGAAATGGGCTCTTCTTGTTTGGTAACACATACACAAGTGGAAGTTGTAGTGTACAGGAACTGACGCAGGTACGTTTTTAGGCTAGGGCTGTATAGAGGACAGCACATCACTTTTTGAAGAGGAAAGAGGAAAATAGCTATTTTATTATGTTATCTGGTTGTTACTTTTTTGTTAGGATTTTATTTGGTTGCAATTTCAGAAATATAATTAACAGTCCCCAGGCAAAAATAAAGAGGTGGAATACTAATGGCAATTTTAATCTTCAGCATAAAAATCAAAAACATTTGAATACCCCATATACACATATATCCATTATTTAACACTTGAGACTAATTTAAATGCAATATTTTCTTACCACCTAGGTCTCCATTTCCTTCTACAGTAAAATCATATTATCAATTCCATTTCTATGCCCACCTTTTCCTCTGAGAGATATTCTTTTGTTCAGTGTCATGTTTGGAGAGGTAACAATAGTAATTTTAAGCCCCTGAGACTGATTTGTGATGAGTATAAGGCAGGTGGGATAATTCCTAGATCTGCTTATTTAGGTTATCGCCCTTACAGGCGAAGTCAAAGCATTCTGGAGTCTTTATATGAACATTTGTGCTGCCTCAGAGAGCTATTGTACTTTCTCGCTTTTTTTACTTTTTTTTTTTTCCCCCCTAAGGAGCGCTCCTTATTATTACAGCACTTCAAAATTTCCAGCTATGTTTTATTTTATATAAATTCTGAAAACCAAAACTAAACAAAAACAATTCCTCAGTCTCAAATAGTCTATGATTTGATAATTCTGTGAATGAATGTGATTCACAGATATAGATTACTTTGTGGTATTGCCCCTCAATGGACTCCAGTCATATGACCTATTTTTGGAGGGTACCATGATATCATACAACAGGTTGTGCCTAAGAAGGGAGGTCTCCCTCTTTCATAGCCTATGATATAAGCAGTTTGGGTCTAACATGTGAGTATATATATATATATATATCTCACATATTTGCTGGAGATGTTTAAGCTGATCACTCAACAGACACATCATCAATTACTGCTAGGGTGACGCTCAGTTAACTGCTGAGAGTGTACCACTTGCAATTTATGCTTCATTTCAGGTTTAAGGTCAATGTTAAGACTGGTACTGACACCTAACATAGAACTGAAGGGAGGAGAGGCAGTGAAGATTTAAAAAAAAAAAAAAGGCAAAATGAAACAGGAAAAATGAAGGATAAAAATAGAATAAAGAAAAGAAATGGGAAGTATAACAACTTCACTGCAGGTGTGAATTGCTGTTCCTTGGTGTTACATCTCAGTAAACAGAATAAATGCTTGGTGGTGTGTGACTGCTTTCCAATCAGTGAGAGCAACGTGCCGTGACTAGTAATGGGTCATCTTTCAGCCTTTCTTTCTATGGGAAAAAAACAATGACAATGAGTATGGCAGACCTGGATTAGAGGAAGTATGACAACTGGTCTATGCATTAAGTCAGGGAAGTCGTTAACTTCATAAGGTACAATCTTCATTACAGTTCAAAATGGGTTTTGCAATGCGTAGCTTGTTTGAAAAAAAAATCATCACGTTAATTAACCCTTTGTCCACGTCCTTCCAACATAAAAGCAGTATCCTAAAGACTCCTCAGGACAATTTTCCTCAGGTCGTCATTTATGCTATTATATAATGCAATCATAGAAGAAACAGTGCATTTCTGGACAAAGACAAGCTAGAGAATGACATTTAACGACGCCTTCAGGTTCTCCACACTGTCAGTAACTATGGAATTTAGCAAAAAGGCATTTAAACAGATGACTTTAGCACAAGCATTTACACATTTAAAAATGCACTAACAGTTTGCCCACCACAGATGAGCTTCACCATCAGCGTTTTTGAATTTTGGTAGTGGAATTAATATTCCTTGGCCTAGTGGAAGGCCACTGAGTATCGAATGCTTATCAGCTGCCCTATCACCAGCCACTTCTGATCTGCTCAGAGAGTCCTCACCTCCATTTCTAAACTACTTAAGTTGACAATTTAATTTCTTCTCTTACAAAAAAATAAATAGTGCACAGCTCTGAGTGATACTGAATCAATGTCAGATACTCAAATTACATTTTATGCATCAGCATGACAATCAAAAGGAACCCATATGTTATCCTAGTGATGCCACCAAATCCTGCTCATTGTCGGGGACTGCCATATTCAATTTGTGATCTTAGTCTTGAGTTTTGAAGTCCTTCCCTTAAAAGGACTCCAGATATATCCTAGTCATCCCTCGAGGCCTACAAAAAAAATTGGCAATCACTAATTTTGCAGCACACTGAGGGCCTGCTTACCCTATTGATTAATACTGCCTTACCATTGCTCTGTGATATGCTTCCTCATTTTGTTTCTTTGTATGTGTAAAGGTAGAAACAGTATTACATGAAACCAAGTGTTGTTTTACCATCATGGCAACTTACTGCCTCAGGTTACCACCTGAGAGAGAAAAAGAGATGTAAATAACATCACTAAATGTACCAAATAACATTTATATGCAGTAAAATCTTCCCTTCAGATACTAACTGCCTACTCTTTTTTATAGGCTAACATTTAGGAATTAAGCCACTGAACATCTGGGTTTCTGATCGCTCAGTAATCATTTAAATCAAAAAGAGGATCCATTGAATGCCTCTATGGGTCACAGTGTGGAAGAAAAGCCCAAAGCAAAATATCTGTGGCATGTACAGAAGGGCACATTCTGAAAACAGCTGATGCCTCTTATTCAAAATTTACCAAAGCGGTGTGGAGAGCTGAGAATCCTAATGATTTATGTGGATAAATAACTTAGTGAGATGCAAAGGTTTACACATCTTTATTACAATAAAACAACACCTGGTGCCCTTTTGTTACCATCTGCATGTTCAAAATAATTTGGTCAGCATTACTGCCTTGGAAGATAGCCAAAGAGTCAAATTATTCATTGAACGGTGTGTAGGAACTGAGGAATTACAAGCAGGTTTTGAAGTATGCTAACAGAACTTCACCACATGTTGCTCTCACTGACAGCTAAATGGCAGCAAGAACTGAAGGCCTCCACCTACCCATGGAGCATACTGAAGAACCAGCCTTTGATGTAGCTGGCTAACTGAAACTCCCTATAGGAGGAAGAAGACACTGCAGTGAACACTTGTGCCTTATGACTTTATAATCTGTAAAGTACATCTATCCCAGTAAGATCTGCATGCCCACATTTAAGATTACTAGTCACTACAGAGAGAAACAAAGGAAAAAAAAACCTGTACTAATTAAAGCAATATTTTTCAATGAAGCTTGCTAGAGTCAAAAACCATTCACAGACTTTTAACCATATGGGCAGACTCAGATCAACTGGGAAAGGGTTAGAGGAGGTTAGAGAAACGGCTGTAGCATTACTACTAATTTTCATGGAAACTCCTCCAACGCTTTATGTTAGCAACAAGCTTGCTAGGATGCAGGAAATTAAACAGCACACCACAGAGTTCCTCATGCTGAGCAATTTTTCTTCATAAACTGTGATATACTTCTTCCTGATAAATGCAGGTCAAACCCTTGTTTACTCAGGCACTGGTCATTATCTAATATGGAGTCTCTTTAGCACCCTGAATTCCAGCTATGTGGACTGGACTGATGAGATTTAGGCATTTCTGTCCCTCAGCAATTGCCGTGGTCAGAAGTTGTGTGTGGTGAGAGGTGCAACCAGAAACCACCATCTATAGGCAATGGCACCATTCCGCACATCTTCCTTATGATTCAATCATTTTGTTCATTGGATCTTTTTGTCATTTGTCATATCTACATGAAAATTAAATGTAAAATGGTTGTAGGAGTCCATGAAATGTCATATAAAAACATGCTACTTAATTTGGACTATAAATATTTTTGTCAACTAGACCTAGGAAAAATCAGGAAATGCACAGAGGTGGGCTGTCCACTCTAGGATGCAGCTTCTGGGTCACTAGGGTTGTGTTCTCTCTTTTTCCATACAAATCAATTATTTAGCTGTGGAGCAGCTCTGACCCTTTCACAAATCTAGCCAGAGACAAGCTGGTTTCTAGCCTGCAGCAGACATTACAGTATCAGTAAAACTGACTTACCTTTTTCTTTTCTAAACACTATTTTTCATGAATTATTGCCCCATCTGCTTCAAAATGCATTGACCTGAAACATGGCATACAAGTTAGTAGCCTAGAAGTAATGTTTCATGTTCATATAAGAAATAGCATATTGAGGCTATGTGCAAGCACAGGAAACAAAAAAAATCATAATTCGGGTTTCCTTCAAGTGCTCTTTTAGTAATCAATTCATTACAAGAAGGAAATCTATATATTCAAAATCTAATCCTGTAGTGCAACTTCACAAAACTTAGTGTTGGCTTATCCTCAAAACTATACGAATATAAAAGAGTTCTAAAGTGAAAATCATCCTCTGCGAATGAAATACAACCAATGCTAAAAAAAAATCCTATTGAAAATTAAAGGATATTACATATCTCCCCTTCAGAACACATCTTGATTCTAAAAACTTGATTATTAGTTTGCAGTAAGTGTTTTTGAAAACTACGTGCAAAAAGATTATTTACAGTAAAAAATAGTAACAGAAAAAGATATTTTTCTGGGGGATGGATTGTGGACACAGAATTATTTCAATACTCTAGCAGGAAGAGAGAAAGGAAGGAAGAAAAAGAAAAATGCTTTTTTTATTATTAAAGCACGGCTCCATTGCCCAGATGAAGGATATAATTGAGCAAATCCACAGTTAGTGACACTGTAAGTGGGCTTATTTATACCAGCTGAGGATTGGTACAATAAATAATACATATAAAAGTCTCAGATAGGGTTGGACTATTTAAATTTCATTGAACTTCTTTCTTCAGATTTCTAAAAAATAAAGAGTGGAAAAAAGGATCCATAGTCTTTTCGTTGCCATGATGTTCTGCATGGGAAACTTGTCTCTTTTCCAGTAGCTCCACAGGAATTATATGAAAAAACGCTCAAATCTCTGATTTTCCTTGCTCATTTTCATGAGAACAGACAATGCTGGGGAAACTTGCCAAAGAGAGAGCTAGCGATTCCTCTTTTTTGTTGTTTTGTTTCGTGTTGTTTTATCCTTTGAAATAAGGGGCAATCTCAGGCAGTGTTCCCTGTCCACTGTTAAATCACACTGCTAAATACAGATTGCGCGAGTTTCCAGCATTGTCCTGATCCTACCATGCACAGTGCCCACAGGCATTGGCTCTGCTTGAAAATTAAGTTCTTTAAACCAGATTAAGGTAAATTTACGGTCTGGAATCCACACAACATCAAAGCATATGATTTAGACAACACTAGTGTCAAAAAAATTACAAACCCTAGTGTGAAGTATATAAGTTGAGGAAGAGTTCTCAGACTTAAGCAGCTTCAAATCTTGCTCAGAAAGCCTTGCCAGCTGCCAGATGCAGCTCAGTCTTCTAGGCACAGAAACCTACCCATATGGGTTCACTTGAGGTTAACTGGCAAGTCTAGAGCCCAGCTTTAGATTACCAAAAGACATACAAAACCTACATTGAACAGGAATGGACAAACTAGAATTCTGTTCTAATATTCTTCCAATTTAATTTATCACAGAGCAGTTTTTAAAACCATAGATAGTGTGGAAGACATTTAAGATATTTTTTCAATGGTCCATGCACTGTGATTTTTTTAATTACCTTTACAAAAAATATGTGGCTTACTGTTTTCACATGAACAGTAAAATTTGCTACTACTTTTTTCACCTATGGGTGCTAATATCTGAAGGTTAACGTCACCTAATTTTGTCACTTTGTTTATTTACAGGTACAACAAAATTAAAAGCTTTGGTGACTCACTGGCGTTTAACATTATCACAACCAGTCCTGTGAAATAGTAGGGAGCACTTTTATTCCTGCGACAATGACCACGACAACAGCTGTAGGATGAAGATGAGCTGAGAATATGAATGAAGACTTCCAAATACATTTCTGTTTAAAAAATGTTTGTACCTTCAAAACATAAAATATTTGTCAAAGGACAGCAAGCACTTCTCAAAGTGACTGTACCTAGTGCAGACTTCCTCCATATTAAAAAAAAATAATAATAAAGGGCAGTCGTGTTCAGATGATATTCTAAGCACTATTACCACTTCATAGAAACCAGCAGGGTTCCTGGCTACCACCATGAATACTGATGGAGATCTTGATGGAACAGGAATCCTAGTGCACACTAGCAGAGGATCACCCATGAGACAAGAAGCTGAAGCTGTGTTTACAGGATCAAAACCCATAAGCACCTACCACCTACTCATAAGTAGTAAAAATACTGTATATTTTTTAAATCTATTTTAAGATGATAATACAATTCATAAACATAAGACTTACATTATAGAACAATGAATCTCTCGTGTCACACTAATTAAAAAGCTAGTATTACATTACTTCCTCAAGGGCTCATTTTATAATTTTTAGGATTATAGCACATTGATTAATTTATACAAGTTTTTAATCCCCTAGTATTTAATGAAGTCTAGAAACTTGGGAACGTGTGTATAATTTAGATTTGTATAATTTTATTACATAGAAGAAAAGTTAAACTGGTCATGTACTACTTCATGCAGAAAAGTGTCTGAGTACACCAGTTCAGCCATCAGCCTATTAACTATTTGCAATGAAAACATTTGAGTCTAAATTAATTCTAGGGTTATTAGATTATTTTTCAGCTTGCTAAGGACTCCAACAAGCATCGCTTGTCTTATGTGCTTGTCAACTGCCTTTTAATTAGCTACTGTGTAACAACTGAGCACAGTGGGAAACTAATATCTGTTCAAGCTATCTTCCATATCATTTAGACTGCCTTGAAAATGACATTGTCATTATCCTGTGCATCCTCAGATTTACCCATTCTGGCACATCACGTTAAAATAGCACACTGCAAATAGAGATTCGTAAATGCACCGCAGCTGAACACAATACCAAAATGAATCACTGAAGAAAAAAATATTCTATAAAGATAAAACTCAGAAATGAGTTTTAGACTGGTTCATTTTTACAGCCTCAAAATGTGGTTCCATCACCTCGTTGTCAGAGCACTAAGCCTCCCCACAAATCATGGGCTCACAAACAAAAGAATTAAAAATAAATAAATCTTTTGCACACTGTAAAAACTCTCAAAAGTTAGAGTTTCAGGAACCATAAACCTAACATCTAAACCATCCTCATACCTTCTTCAGGAGGTAAGCAAGACAGACAAAACGAAGACTCTGAGACACTGAACCTTCCCTGACCTTACAGCAGGTCAGGTACTGACCTCAACTCTGGGTGCTAATCGCAAGAAACGGAAAATTTCTGGATTTTTAAAGCATATTTTCTGGTTCATCGATGCCCACTAAGAAATATTTCAGGAGTCTGAAGCTCTCTACAAAGCACAGATATAAAGAAACGAGACTGATTATTTAAAGCACTGAGATAAGAATATTATGGGGCTGGAGGAGGGCACGCAGTTCTATTTATAATGGCACTTTCCGTTTCTGAGGTCCTTTCACTTGGGATGTTCTGAGCTGTGAGAAATAAAAAGCAAAAAGGAAAAAAGTGGAATAAAATTGCACAGTGACAAGTACAAGCTAAGCCTGACCAGGGAATCTTCTTAAAATCTAAGATTTATGAACAATTCCTTAGCAACACATTACACAGCATTTTTCTTGTTTTTTTATTTTTTTATTTTTTTGTCATGTTTTTACACTCTATCCTTCTCGATTTCCATCTATTCTTTAATTTGGATTTACACGATTCACATGATAATAAGGAATTTAAAAAGACACATGAGTAGTAGTTAAGTAGTAATTAGAATTGATAAGCACGTTGGTCTGCAGGCTGAGAATTTGGAATTTGCATTCTCCTTCACAGTGCTTTTCTATTTGGCAGCATCTCAGCACTCCCTTCTCATAGATGGAACCAACTAAATGCGGCATCTGTCTAGATGGGTATTGACATTTTCTGCTGTATTTATGTTTTCCAAACAAATGAGCTACCATGATATAAAACACTACTTAACACTCTGCACAGATACAACCTAACAGTGTTTTCACTGGGGAGAATACCTACAGTAAAGTAGGAACAGCTACTGTGCTGGTGAAGGTGGAAAGTTGTGATAAAGGATGTTCCAAAACCTGGTAATTAACTCGAGTTAGCAGTCTATTTAAAGAAAATCCCTTTCTGCTACTATTTAAGAAAGATCTAACACTAACAGCAGTGCTAAAAATGAGATTTTGTTGCTAAAAAGTACTCAGTCATAAAACATTTATCACTTCTCATGGAAGAAGCACCTTTAGATTATTAAGTATCTAAGGTTTATTTTGCTGCAGGGTGTAGTACTAAGGCAGAGAGGTAATTACACGGCAAAGTATCTCCGTGAAGGCTGTAAGAAGAACAGGTCTTATTTGTTTCAACTCCCCACAATTATACTAATTTTCTACAAGCTTTGGAAAATCTTCTGGCCTGTCATGTTTCCTCCTGAGAGAGAAGAAAATGATATGGGCTATAAGTAAATGAGGTGCACAGAGTAAAGACAATGCTAAATTTGGGCTCAATGACTTGGGAAGCTGAGATACAATACATGTAATAATGAAACAAGGCCTCACTGGAATAGCTTTTACTTTCTCTTCAATACCTTTTAATCGTAAAATTTGCACTTTTCATTTAAAGTGGAAAACTTATTTCTAAAATGTCAGATGCAGAAACAATACCTGAGCAATGTTGTGATGCCTTTGTCTACACAAATCTGCAGAAAATACTCTGTTTCTGCAATGCTTCTAATAGACTAGAGAAACTCCTCTGATTTAAGAATTCCTCAGCATTGTTCTTAGGTTTCCATTAATAATTCCATACATCCTTTTGTAGAACCATGACATTTTCAGCATCATAACTCACTACGCTTACTAGTTGCCGTTCTGCTACCTCCTTATTCAGATATGTTCAGTTCATCCCAAATACTCAGCACAGTATCTGTCACACATACTGCTCTAAAATGCAGTGCAATGCTGTCAATTCATTCCACACGAATAATAGGAAATATACTGATCACTTAGTGAACTCAGGGACTCTGACCACGCTGCAGTATTGGCATGTTAATCAGCATTCCTTGGCTGTACAAGACATTACAATAGCCAATAACTTCTTTGTTTTAGTAGGTGTAATTTCTACTGTAACACCTATATATGGGTGAGTGGTACTGGTTGAACTGATGTTCAGCCAAGACTGCCTAGTTACTTTTCTTTCCTAAGACTCTGCTTTATAGGTTGCTGTACTTTAATTGCTCAGACTGACATCTTCCATTCCAGCCTAATGTCTGCCTCAGGCTGACTTTCTTATTATTTTTGAGGGTAAGTTAAGTTTCAGGAAAAAAAAAAAAAAAGATTCAGCTTTCTCAGAGAACAGTACAGTTACAGAATACATTGTGCTTAACCTGGTAAATTTTGCCATTATATTGAGAAATTATAAGACTGCCTGGTTTAGAACTGTAAGTTGATTTTTTACTTCAAGCATGTGTATGAAGAATCTAGAAAATATATCAAAATTTAGACAACTTAAGAGTTTGGTGGGGACTTCAGACAACATGCTTCAGAGCAGCTGAACTGCTAATGCTGCAGATTTAAGCATTCAGAAGTGGCAGAACCAAGGAATAAGCAGCAGCTTTTCCCTGTTTCTGATTACATATCATACAGCCTTATAATTCAGAAGCACAGGTGACTGAACATTGCATATCTTGCACTTCCAAAGTTTTGAGGGTTTTGTGTTGGTTGTTTTTTTAGCACACTACCTCATTCTTTTTAACAGTGCTTGATTTTGTGTTGTAGTTTGCAATAAAATAGAGCAGCATGCAACATCTGCTTACTTCGAAATACAAATCAAGGATTCCCAACCTAAACTCTTCTGAAAACATATAAAGGTCTCGTGCCAAAAAAATCTAAAGCAGACACTTGATCAAACAAGCTGTTGTTGGGGTGGATTGCCTGGGAAGACTTATATAGCTGAGTTTAGTAACATCAGGGATCCTGTCTAAAAGACATGTTCAGCAGGAGGATCTCTAAATGATTTATGAGCACCTGAATCAATAAGCAACCACTGGCGTTGAAAATGTCTTTTGAAGTAAGGTATCCCAGTTTGCCTTTACAGTGTCTGTCTAGAGTCCAAAATAAGGAATCAGGTTGAAGATTAATATCTCAACAGCCTCTTGAGGTGTAGGATTTCCTAAGGAAATCTTCCTTAGCCATTTAACTGCTATTGCCCCACAGACAAAGGTTCTGTTAGAAGATGTCATGATTTAGGCTACAGGATATCTGTAGCAGTGGTGATACAGGAGTTTCCAATGTGCAGCTGAGAAGTGCTGGTTATTATCTGAACAGATTAAAACGATTACTTTCAAGAAGAAAATACCAGCATTTCAAAATGCCTAGATTCTGCATCATGCATAATCTTCTGCTTAGATCACGAATAAAGAATTTCTAACAACAAACTATAAAAATATCAGAAACCCAAGAAAACTTTCCATCCTTGTTCCAATTTAGAAATATCACATCTGCAGGCTGTAAACATGAGAAGCTCTTTGGCTGTTCTTGATAAGCAGTAGCAAGCTGATAGGGCTTTCCCCAGAGCCAAAGACTTCCCCCTCAATGGTACAAATTGATGGAAATCCAAGGCTTTGTGGCGTGCTTCTGAGAAGAAGAAAAACTGACACTCCTAGCTTGAGTGGAGGGTTCCAAGAGCTGCTGGGTTCACTGTCATAGAGTACTTAACTCAATATGAAGACAATGCTCCTTAGCATGCAACATTCTTTATGTAAATCTAGGATCAGGCTCCCAGGCTTCTAAGCTACCATCCTTAGGACTAAGAGCCTGGGGCAGCCGTTACTGCAGTCATCTCCTTCAGTTCTAAGAGAACAAAGGAAGATCCATCAACATGCATTTCCATCCAAAACATGGAAGCAAAATCAGAAATTCTTAGTATTCCTCTTCTGCTAGGAACACCTATGAAATCTGCCAATAAAAGTTGTATCTTCTCTCCACTACCAAGAGAGACAGAATTGCAGTCTCATAGTACTAGCAAATGTGTCATATATACTAGGTTTCAAGAAAAAAAAATCTGTGACAGACTTTCTTCTAATCATTTTCTAAGGGAAAAACTTGCTGAGTGAAAATTCCTGACCCAACCATAATAATTATGTTCAAAGCCATAAGAAGTGCCAGGTATCTGGACAGACTTTAAAAGTACTGAACTTCACTGACTATCAACTTCACAGATTAAAGATTTTCTCTGGATTTTTTTTCTTGGTTTTTTTTTTTTTTTTTTTAAGAAGGGGGATATAACACCAGGCATCTGCCTGAATTTTAACATTTCTTAGAAAGGGACTTGACAAGACAACAGATTCATAGTTAATGAATTCAAAGCTTTATGAATATATAACAGCTCTAGCTTTAAGAGAATGAATGCCACCTCCAGAGAACTACGCTGTTGAGGAGTGATGGTGTATTTTGTCAGGAAGGCTACCCAGCTAAGTCACCATTAAGAATCAGCTGATTTCCTTTGGGATTGCCACTGGTTCAGAACAGCTATATTTAGTTAGGATAAAACACACCCAAATCATAAACAAATAACATAAAGCTGATTATCTTCCCTTTCAATGAAGTTTCAAATTCCTCATGACATATCGGTGATGGATGCAGAGTTCTTCAAAGACCCTGTGGCAAGAATGAAAGCATACAGAGCGTATGGAGAAAGGAAAAGCTTGTTACAGCTTATATAGCAAAAAAGCTGGCACGTAAAGAAGGGGTCTCTACGTCTGAACAAACTATTCCACATGGCAGATGGATCACTGAAAACAGAGAAGCTTTGTGCTGCCAGCAAGTATTTTTGCTTAAAATGTACTAGAATCTGGAAACAATAGGAAATAAACCAGAAGAGCTCAAAATGTCACGAATAATGTAGGCATACGCTGTAATTAGGCTGCGTGAATACAGCAAAAAGTTACCATAAATATTCACTCTGATATTTATAGACATTTGCTGTGGTCACACTGACTCACCTTGCCATGAGCATTCAATAGACTGGCACAAATATTTGTAGAAAGCGATTTAGAGCCATGGAAACAAGACTCCATCTGCCTGGGCATCTTCTCTCAACTGTTTGCAGAGTCCATTGCTGTAAAGAATCAATGCAACAGTATGCAGTATGACACATATCTCACTCCTGGTCCTCTGCCACACAGCCCACAAGCAGCGAAAGAGCATGACCCAACTGTGCCTTGCTGCCATTTGCAGTCATGTACTAGAAAGTGCCAAAGCCTACTGGGATACTGCCATTGTGAACTATTGCTGGAAAACTAATTTACAGCAAGAGTGGCAAATGAATAGATAAGGCAACACGGATTTTGATATGTAATCTTCACAGAAACAACAACATAGCTTGGCAAGAGTTTAGGATCACCAGATCTCATGGCATTCTTGACACTTCCTTCCTCTTTCAGAAAAAGGAAAACTACAATTTACTTGCAATATTACTTCTAAATGTGTTCTCTTAAACTTTCCTCTCTAAAGGAAAGTTTTTATCACTCTGTACTGTATTCTGGACAACAACAGGTTACAGAGGGAGTCAAGGGACAACCAGATAAGCTTTCCCAAAATGTTTAAGCTGTGTGCAAACATCACTTCACACTGAAAAACAAAACAGGAGCTGTCAACAAGACTAAGTTAGAGGAAATCAGATAGGTAAGCATGAGTAATTACCTCACTAAATCAAGAAATCTCTTTAATCTTAAACGAAAAATTTCAAACCTGCCTTTAAAAAAGCTTTACTTCAGTTTTCATACCTGATCTAGGTGTAAAAATATTTGGTTTTGTTTTTAAGAAGCCCATAGCAGGACTGAACTTTGAATGCCGTGTCTTGTTGTGTGTGAAGAAATTATTTAAGACAAATTATAGTGCTGCCACACTCATACCTTATAGTTTAAAATAAACCTTGTCATCTAATTATACAAGGGCTTGAGTTTGTTCAACGAATTTCTCAGAGGTATTTGTGTGGCACTGCATTTCCCTTCACCTGTGATTATAGCCTATCATTTCAGTCTTTCCCCTCTATAGCTTTCTATGTTTCATTGTGTTGCATAACAGGTTGCATTTATCACATCTCTTCAGCTGTGCTAAAGCAGATAAAACCATGAAGTCTCAGCAGTCTTGGCAGTTCACAATTAGAGAATTATTTATAAACAAAAGTGACCCAAAAAGAGATTTGTGTTCCCAAACTAAGAACTTCAACAATAAAACTGGGTCTCTGAAAGCAGCTTTTATGTCCCACTCACAGGTCTACTGAGAGAAATAAGGGAAAAGCAAAATTCCCAATGTGTCTTAATTCCCATTGCTATCTTCTCAAAACGTCAGAGCAATCTTGACTAGAATCAGCCAATTCAAGACTATTTCAAAGAAAGTGAAGTCTGTAAAAGAACGTCTCTCTCTCTCTTTGTTGTGTATTGTTGAGGCTGGATAAGCTGTGAGCTCTTCAAAAGCAGTCCTTCACTGAGGGAGCAAGACAAGTGGCAAGGAAATATCAGGAAAAAAAAAAAATCACAGCTCTCTACGAAGTGCTTAACCAACTTGATTTTACATAATTGAAAGAATTCCGTTGATCATCGTTTTTTGGAAGATGATATCTCATCTCACAGACGTTATTTAGTGTAAGCCAAAAATAATATTTATGGCTTAATCATGTGACCACAATAATCTGGCTTCTTAGTTACTCATAACTGCAAGTACTTGTGAACACATGACTGCACATCCATAAAGCCCATCTCTAAACAGGTCAGTCAGTGTTTTCTAACCCATAGACGCCTAGACCAGTATTTTCCAGTTTTTTGACTGATGTAATACTACATACCTCTGGAGATCAAACTCATCCTCAGTTGTGGTTCAGGAGACACTGTATCATAGCTTGGTTCACGTGCTTTCTAATAAAAGCTACCTTACAAAATGCCTCAGTGTTAAGCTATGAATGACAATATATTCTGACTGCTTCTTTTCCCTCCAGTGGAAAAACCACAGACGCTTCACCATTTCTTTCAGACAAGTGAACATATTCCTAGTATTAAACATATTCCACAGGTATCATCATAGGTGTGATACAACAGCATTCAACACGATCTTTGCTGAATTCTCCAGCTCATTTTATCAAAAATTGTGACCTTTTTTTTTTTTCCGGGAGCTTTAAAAAAAAAAAAACAGGATAAAATCTCATTTTCCTTCAGTTTAATAGCTCCAACAAAATCAGCAGCTTTTTCACTTTTTATATCATTCAGAAAATAATGCAAGATCTTTTAAAACAACAGTTTTATTTCAACACTATCTCGGAATCCAAGATAACTGGAAACTTTACTCAGCATAGCAATCACTAGGGCCAGATCTTAGCAGCAAAAAGCAGCTAATAATATCATATGCAACAAAGGAAAAGAGTTGAATGTATATTTTCAATAATCCAGCATTCCTCAGAAAATTTATTCATTCTTTAAAGAATAATTTCCACTAAATTTCCATCTCCATCTTCTGAAGGAGAGACCAGCTGATGACTTCATTTCAGAGGAAGAAAGACTGTTTACTTTCTGTTCCTAGCCCCTCCAAGAGACTTTCTTATTTTTGTTGCTGATGATGAAAGAAGTTATTTGCTTGTGACAAGAAAAAAAAAAATCTTATTGATGAAAAGTGAGGTGGCTTTTTTGTTTGTTTCTCAATTAAATCAATAAAATCTCAAATGCGCCAGTTTTACTTTCCATTTTGAAATGCATTGGACAGCTGCAGGGCAGAATGTTACTCCTTCATTATTCTCTCTATTAGTCTTCAAATAATGCTATTTGGGATCAATGATCACCTCAGACATGCTAATATAAACACAATTTGTTTCCATAATAATTGGCATGCAGCTACTTAGTGCATTATAAACGGCTGTATAAATTAATCACAGATTCATACACTGGCTATGTGCTCTGCAATTTGTCTTTGCAGAGATACTACTGTCAGATCAAGTTTTTATCTATTCTTAATTTTAAGCATTTAATTACATTAGTATTCACACTATAAAACACACAAAGAGGTCTCAATTACTATTGCCCTTCATGAGATGAATTAATTGAAGTCATAAATCCACTCTGCTATATCAAGTAACATCCAAAGATTCACTGCTTAGCTCATGGACTACCTGGTGTTTTCTCTGTCCATATGAAATATCTTCACTGCACTCTTCCTGAAGTGTAAAAAATGTCCACTTGTCATTGTGCTTTACATTTGCTTTTGAGTCAGAGGAATGACCCCTCATGTGTTAGTTAATTTAAATATCACTGAGTGTTTTGGGGTATGCTGCCCCACAAGTAATAGTACAGATTCTGTAAATCAAACTTTTAAAAACATCTCTGGCCTTCACAGTTTGCTAGAGTACCCTATAAAATCAATCTTTTCTCAAATTACTGCCCTTTGTGTTTCAGTTCATTGAACTTATAAAAACTATAACCGTAGTGGAAAAACACAAGGAAGTAATAGAAAGAATTTGGCATAAATACATTTTACCGATAGATCTTAGACCTTAAAAAGCTGATTAGGAGCTGCTGTGGTACATCAGAAACATCTCCCAGTGGCTCACAGCTCTAAACACTGGAAACATTTCCTGATGATGCTCAGATTAGCAGGAACTTCATGAGGTCTGAGATACAGAGTCCAGTCCAGATTCTGCACTTTGTCCTTTCCCTGACTGCTGTTCTCTTTCTGTTGCCTTTCTGCACTCAGTCATGCATTCACTAACAACGTATAGATTAAGCAACTGCAATTTTTTACAACCTGAGACCATGGTAACACATCTTGCATATAACGTTTGTCACCTGTTCCTCTGTCTGTGCATTCTCAGATGTCATCACCTCGCAATAAGAGCGTACTTCCCACCAGCTTCCTCCATTCCTTCAGGCAGAAGCCAAACATTGGTACTTACCTTCTGCAAATACAATATACAAGTACCCTTTCCAGTCCTATACACACCTTCATCTGCCTATTCTTGAGCACACATACTTCACGATGCCTCCTCTTGTAACAATACCGGCTGGCCTACCCAGACAGAACTCAAGGCCTACTACCCCCTGTGTAGGCACGGGCTCTAGGAATGCTGTTATTTCTGCAGGGGCTGATGGAAGTATGTCTAAGTTACAGAGGGGATGTAAAAAGCTTCTTTCTCTTGCAGTCAAAGAAGATGGGATGTGTTCCTAATGAGGAAAAAGTTGTTCAAAACAAAACATAACTGGTGAAATGGCTGGAAGGTAATATGGAGGGCAAAGGAACGGTAGTCTGGAGCATGCAACACTGTAGGATAATTTCCTGAATTGGCAGGGAATCCAAGAGACAGTGTTCACAGATAATGGATGAGAAAACAGGATATGCAAAGATTATTCATTCAAAGCTAGCTTACAGAGGCTTATCTCCATTCTCAAGATACAAACAGAAACAGTGAACATCGGTGGCTCAAAAGAGAGCTTTCCACCAGGTCACAGTAGTGCATTTGTCAGGTACCACAGAAATGGAGAACACATATTTCCCCTTAACTTCCTTGTGCAACTTGTTAAAGGGATTAATTCAATGAATAGAAGGATTTGTTCACCAACGGGTCTATTCTGCATCACAGACACCGGGCTAATAACACTTAAAAATCTGTCTAAGAAATAGGAAAGCAATGTTATTGACAAGCTGCTGGAAATCTTGCTCTACAAACAGTAGTGCTATGGCTGAGTGATAGGGCTGCTGACAGGTCCTTAAAGGAGAAGGGTGACAGCTTTTCTCCTTGCCTTAGCAGGAGTAAGAAAACAATTTTAAGCAGGTCATCACTCACTATACATGAGACAGTCTTCTCAGTACCACGCAGTTAACCCAAGTGCCTTCATATGATACACATTTAAGAGAAACTTCTACTGGTGCACTTAAAAGGAACTCCATTATATATTTAGTTTCTTCTAAAATTCCTCTAGGCAGCTACTCTACCCCACTAAGTACCATGAACAGATTTGCCATTGGGCAAGGTGATTCACTTCTCCAAATCACTGACAAGAATCTAAACTTACATATAACTTATAAAGCCAATAGGGAGAGAATGATGTAAACCAGACTGATATTCTCTGATCCCACTTCCTATTTTGCCAACACGCCCCCTCTCTCTCTCTCCACTGGTTATAGACTTTGCTTAGGAAAAAAAAAAAAGTTCCTTTAGATGTCTAAAGTGACAAGAACCTCTAACCTCAGTACCAAATTCCCTTTAAAAATTCAGAGGCAGTTCCTAAAATGCTCCATAAATGTTCGACATAATTTTCACAAATCTACAATGAAGAAAGAATTCCAATGAAGAAATTAAAACAACAGTAACCAAACCAACTCACAAACAAAGTAGCCCTGGAAATAGGTCCAGAACTATCTAACATTTTTAACTGAGCTATTTCCCCATTTCTCATTGTTCATATGCCCTAGCCAGCCATAAGAATGATATAAAGAGCAAGTATACTCTAGCTATAAACTTCATCCACGATAAAGCCCTGAAAAGAAAATACGTATACTAATTTCTTGCCATTAAGTCGCTAATTATATTGAAGAAAAAAGAAAAAAAAAAACAACCCTGCAACACATCGATAGTTTTTTCTTTTGCCCTTGGGGAAAAAGCTAGTATATAATTATCAGTTTCCTAACTCTTTATTTGCCCTTTTATTTTAATAATGAAAGAAACTCTTTCATCTGTCTGCAAAACAGTATTGCACTGAGACAGGCTGGAGGAAATATGAAACCCAGCAATGGTTCAGAGCTCTGGAGAAAACAAGCAATATCTATTTCTAACCTCTTACTGACCTATCACCGGCCTTATACAAACAAGTTAAACATTCAATTAGTAGGAAAGAAATGAACGTGCTGTTTATTAATTTAGAAGAGAAGATGCAATGTTGTGCATATTAATTCACTTAATATGCCCTGCAGCATCTGAACTTCTGTTAGATAAATCCCTTCCAGTTTCAGATACTCACTCCTAAGAGGCAGTTTGGTAGCAAAATGTCTCACACGCAAGTCTCTGAATATTTGCATCACATAGGAGAAATCTGGAACTAATGATTTTGTAATTTCAGTATGTCTTGAACTTTGTTTATTTATCACAGATCGAAGCTGTCTAACTCCTTGATACCTAATCATTTTAGCATTTTCAGATTTTTTCATCCCTTGTCTATCTTCCTATATTCCCTCATTCCCTGCTCTTTCCTTTGATCTTTAACTTCTATCTCTCTTCTGATTTACATCTGTATTTACAACCACCATCCTCTGACCCCACTACAAAAAAGCCTCTTTGGCTGAACTGCCTGTCAGGCTGCCTATCAAATCTCCCTGCCTGCACCCTCCATTACTGCACATACTGCCTCGCAGCAGCTGTTCCTCTGCTTCAGTTCTATCCATGCCAGCACTTGTGCCACTTTTCCTTCCACTCTTGTGCAGCAGGAAGGCATCTTTGCAGGATGGGTGGACTACAGCGCATGCACAGCCAGGCTAGATCATTGGGTTAAAGTCCAGATGGCAGTTGTTTAACAGTGGCATTGCACAATGCTCTGTGCTTCTTCTTATGTCCCAAGAAATTTAGCCTCAAGAAATGAGACACTTATTCCTCATTGTTTAACTGTACTAAACATAATGGTGCCCTGCTACCACTTCAAAACCAGAACCAGGAAAGATGCTTAAAGAGGACACAAAGACAAGAACAGAAAGAAAAATGAACACGTCTTTACTCTTCCGATTCTCCATTGCAGTACTAGAAATACAGTCTGAATGCATTCTGTGCAGACTAGAATAGACTAAAACTTCTCTAGCTGTCATATCAGCTTTCTAACAGTAGGGTTTCACTACCACTCAATAAAATATAGGTATTTCTGATTTGTTATTCAGTTGTTTGACCTTAAGAATATCTGACCACCACTCACCAACACACTGTACAGAAAACCTCTTCCAACCTCTTGTGCTCTACTGCAGATAAGAAGGTAAAACAGACTAGTTAATTAGATGTAAGAAAGAATGGGACACAGAAATCTGAACTCAATATAATTCATTTCTGAAGACAAAGAGGTCAAGTGTGCATTACACTTGAGAGCTTATAAAGCTTTTCTGGGTATTTATTCAATACTATTACTCTAAAACTACAGTAGGTAGACGGCAATGTCACATTTCAATAATGTGATAGAAACTGCAGGTATTCTGGAATTATGCCACAATTTACATTGGACAAAAGACAGTTTTAACACAAATAGCTCCACAGCAGGAATCCCAAGCCAGTCAGTATGAAACTCCTCTTGAGATAGAAGATGAATGAACAATATTCGTTTCTTCCCTTGGCCTCTGTGTGGAATTAAAAAAGACCTAGCTAAATATATATTCTTTTTGTCTAGATGGTAGCCAGTATTTGAAATATTCCACGTTTTTTCATATACAGAAGATGTACTACAGGTAGACTAGAATGGGCGCCTCATTTCACAAAACTTTCTCCGTTCAAAAAGAGTTCAAGACCCATATGTATGAATGATAAATAAAATCAGACTGATTCTCTTAAGTCTTTGGATGAAATCCAGCATCTCTTTCCATTAGGAAAGTAAGGAAGTAGGGAAATCTGACTCCAATAAACCAAATGCACTCATGTTCTGACACGAACATTTTTCACAGCAAACATAGAATCTTTTTACAATGAGAAATGAATAATAAAACTTTGCATGTTCTTTCACATTCTACACAGACGTTTTCTACACTCGTGGTCGTGCATATTTCACTGCATCACATACTTATGAATACTTAGCTATCTGTTTCAAAAAGATGCATCTTATCTTCTCAGCCATAAATTGTGAAAACTGCTTTGTTTTCCCCAAGTTACTTATTTCTGTTCAGATTTTTTAACTGTAGAACAGCATTTTCCCAGGCTCACAGTTGTATGTTTCATTGTAATACTTTGATACGTGGCCATACATTTCATTTCTGTGTGCCTAATGGAAGATCTGAGGACCCTTTTTCTTCTTTTTATTTTTTTCTTCTCTTTTTTCTTTCTTACTTGTATAGTGCATTAGCTAGATTTGTATTTTACTCCATAAGACAAAAAAAAAAGTACTGCAAGTTATACATGGGTGACATTCAAACATTCTTTTTGAAAAGTTCTATAGCTGCAGAGAAGTGGTCCTGGCTTAAATTTAGAGACAAGGCAGAAATCTGATGGTTTACCCAGAACTGTAATAGTATACATTAGCTGACAATGAAGTTTACAGCACGACAGTAACTAAGGGCCACAACACAGAGCTTCAGGAAATCTAAATCTGGAACATTTCCACATGATATTAGATTTGTTTGTATAATTCACTGTGGAAGATAGTTGAGTGCACCAGTTAAAGCAACACTTAGATTATCACATTCTGAGATCGTGAGTAAGAGTAATCAAATTGTCTAAATAATGTCAAGCAGTCTTATTTGGTGCTCTCCTAAAGTAATTATAGTGCCCGGATGATAATTTTCTCAATGTAATAATCTCACAAACTATAGAAATTTTTCCCCTTAATAAAAACATAAATGGAAGGACAACAACTGTAAAATAAAATCTATCTGGAAAAGTATTTATTTGTTGTCTGTATTAACAACCCTTATTTTTAGAAGACTGCCTGTATAGAATAATTTGGAAGAATTTTAGAAAGTATAGCAAGTGCTTTTGCTTACTGTATTTCTCTGAATTAGGTTTTTGGGGTTTCATTGCCACACTGATAAGTCAATGAGGCTGCTTCTGGGTGTAAGAACAAGAAAGAGCTTGAGCAAGAACAACTCTCTATGGGAGAATATTTGCTGCATAGTAATGTCCAGGAACTATTAAAGAGTTTTTAGAATATTCTGTGCTACATTTGGGCACTCTCTCTGGACATCCAACCCTGGAGAGGAGGGTAGGAAATAAAACTGTACTGGGCAGATGCTCTGCCTGGCTAGCTGGGCTACAAGGGATGTCAAAGGAGACTGCTTATATCAAAGCACTAAAACACAAGGACATGATTTCTGTTAGAGTATTTTATCACAACCTCTTATCTTGCACAGACAAAATTACAGTTTGCGAAAATAAGATGGGAGGAAGCAGGAAAGATGAAACTAGTTTTGCCTTATGGCAAAATTGACTTCAGTGAAAATTCATTTTTGTCTATGTGATACAAAGAAATAAGGAATAAATAGAAAGTTCAGGTTTTTACAGTTTAGCTGTAGATGAAACACATCTCGTACACCCATTGAACTATACTGGAATAAATGCCACTGGAAAAATTATAACAGGAACAAGTGATCACATGAGCACTAAAACTAGTGAACCTTGGTTTTTATAGATTTAAATTGTGTGTTTGGATTCTCTCGTGTTTTATAAGGTAGAACTCTTGCTTGTTTGTCTGAAGCCCTGTCTGCCTTTTTCTCCTTTGTAGCATTAAACAGAATTATGCACAGAAGTCTTTCCCTATATTTATGATCTCTTTGCTATTATTGGAATCTTATTACTTGATTAAATTTAGTTCAAGTTAGCCAACTGGACAGACAGCATTCCCTCTCCCTGCCCTATGCTCAGACTCTACCTATCTAAGAGTCGACATCTTAAGAAGCTAGACTAAAAAACACCCACAGCATCTTCCCATGCTATCACAATTGAGAGAAGCTTCCACAAACATCTGCTCAAGTAATGCATTATACCCCTTCAAAAGCTGCTTTAACATTCCTCCCTTCTGTGGTGCTGACATAAAAACTGACAGTGATTAGTTTGCTAGTGTCCAAAGACCACTGCTTATCTCACAGACCAAAACTGCCTCATTTTTTCTTGTACTTTTCAGTTTGTCTGTCTGTCCTCTGTCTCATCTTAGTTTGATTTAGACTGCAAATGTTTGATACAGAGGTCACCTTTTTACTGTTTGTTTTTGCAGCAAGAGCAAAATCATCCATGTCCACTACCTAGATACTTGAGTATGGTATTAATGCAATTAATAGCTAATATTTATGTTAAGAAAATGGTAATTGCACAGGATGCTTGCAGAGTCACACAGTATTCATCACTCTGATCTGCTGTCTTTGATAAGGAACTGCCAGTTGTTCTAATGCACAGAATGAGATATTATTCATATGACAAACGAATCTGTCAATTGGCTTTATTGGCCAGCCCAAATTCTAACAGAGTGTTTATCCAAAACAAATCCCTGCTTTAAGTTGGCAGACTCATTATTTTTCATATTAATATGTGTACCAACTTGAGGGTTACTACTGAACTATTCTAGGCCTCTACAGATGGACTGATGATTGCACTTTGATTTATGGCTCATCACCAGAACATTATTCACAAAGCCTTGATAACTCATTTATATCGGTCAGCATGTGCATTTGACTTGACAGAATCATTATCCACATTATCACCAGAACTCACACATGGACCTCTGCCTTTGCTCTGGAATTTATATTGGCTCTCAAGGCACTAAATACTATTCAGTGCATTCTCCATGAGTTACACCTCACTGCCCCCCCGCACTGTAGGAACTTATTACCTAAAGTCCATCACACTCTTTTTCATACATCTGATCTGTATTTTTTATCAACTTTTTATTTTTTTACATCTGTTCTACATTACTTTGAGATGTTACATCTGTACTTAAAATGTCCAATGGTGAAAGAAAACAAACACTTGATATTATTAAATTCTTTCATACCATTTATCTTAATTTGCAGCCTACTGAAATCCTATTGCACTTTTAGGACACACTGTATTTTTGCCACATTTTATGCAGACCACCCCTTTATATAAACCCACAGTTGCTCAAATCTTTCCAGACCAGAAAAAAAAAACAAGAATCAGAATTATCAGCATCCCCCAAAAAAACACAAAATCTGAGTTCAGTTCTAACCCATGATGGATTTGGCTTACACACATAGGAAAACCTCATTCTTGACTTGCAAACAAAGTGTGAACAGAAGGATGAAGGCTGCCCCTCTTCTGCTGTTTAATGGATTACCTTAATCCTTTACACCACAAGAAAGAGAAAAGCATTATAAGCAGCAGCTCATAGATGTATATATTTCATGTTTATGCATCTAAGCAGACAACCTAATAATGGTAATGTTATCTTAAAGCAGTTAGCAGCAAGAAATAATTGGACAAACTTGTATTTCCCTTTCAGGCACTATTCACATTCTACTATCAAGGTCATTCAGTGTTTAAACAGAAATATAAACAGTCAGTAAAGATTTGAGAGATCATTTGAGATATTACCTTCAGTTGAACAACTAATTCTACGTGCTCATTTGCACAACCAGAATAGTCACTTTTCTATTCATTCTGCTGCCTCTTTCACTTACACAAACAAGCAGAGAGGGAATGAGAGCCAGGTTCATTATTAGTAATTCTGAATCACTTCCAAAATTCAGATTATCACATCATCACTTCAGTTTATAGAAACTCATTTATTTCTGACCTGTTTTGCATTTCTGACCTGCTTTGCTACTTACATAAAAAAGATGGATACTTTTACGTTAGCTGCCACTGCTTCTGTGTATCTCTGCATATTATATATCTCAGTTTGAATTTATTCTCCTAAGACTTGGGATTACAAGGATTTTGTTTCATGTATTAAGTTTGCACATATATTTTTATTTATTGTGCAAATTAAACTATACAGGGATTTAACAAACTACACATATATTTTCATGAAATAACCATGGCAACTGAACATAACCATGTCTTGGACATCATCTCCCACAAGATCTTCCTTACCTAACTCAAACATCACCCAGACGTTTGCAGTCAGCAAATAGATAATATATCATATTATATTCTTGAAGTATACATATTCTTGAAGTACTAGCATAGAAAACTGTAAAAGCTTGTGTCAAATGGCAATTGTACAAAAACCATTTGCTTCAGTACGTTTACAAGTCAGGCCTTCAAGATGATAACTTGATCTAAAATAAAGATACCTTAAAATTGATGTCACTTGATGTGATATACCTAATGCCTGTGTTGCTACACACTTGTCCAAACAAACAATGCCAGACATGTGTTACACTTAAATAAGATGCTCTTGCCAAATGTTATAAAATAAAAAACATAATGCATGTCTAACATTGTGTGCTTTTCTTATTGAGAGGGCTGTCACTGAAATCATTAATTCAGATTTCATGTCTAACTCTTCTAATTATTTTAGTAGTGGTTGCTAAAGAAGTCCATCTCATACTATCAAGATTAAAAAGACATATTAATCAGAGGGCACATGAGCAGCACCCTGAATTAGCCATGCAAGACAAAAACTCTGCTCATTTTTAGAAAATCATAATAATGGGAAGTAACTTTTTTCTGATACTGATGTAAACAATCCTAAATACAACTGACTAGAGTCCCTCATTTTGCTTTCCATTTTTATGGCATTCAAGACAGGCTCAGAAGAAAATCTCTCACGATAATGATTAAAATTCCAGTTTTAATACCTTCACATGAACCTGTATTTTTATGAGACTAAAAGGGCTTTTCTCTTGCACAAGGCTATGCCCTTATAACTGGCAAAATCAAAAGAAAATTATTTTCCAGAAGGCTGAGCCATTAAGATGAAAATCCCATCTTTAGAACAAGGTTGATACCTAATCTTTATCACTGTATTGATTGATCTGGGTTGCAAGACCTACCCATAGCCAGCTTAGCTGCCTGGCAGACAAAACAGAGAAGGAGAGAAAAAACCATGTCAATCAATTTGTAATGGAAAAAAAAAATTGAAATTAAAAACTATAACACTACATTTTACTTGTCTAGAGAGAGGTACAAACTGTGAAAAGTTCATTTAAGGAACTAACAGTAAAGGAAATGCCAGAGTTGTCAAGTTAGTAGTCTTTCTTAGTCCCCAGCACAGCAGTTCACACCCTCAGGATATAGGAGACTCAGGACCAATTTCTATGACAGAGTGATTAGCTAAAGAAGTGGTATAGGTGATAAAAACAGGAGAGTGGGGAAAAACTGTCTTTTCACATATGTTTCAGCCTGAAGCCTCCTATTATCTTAAGACTTCATAAAGCTTTGAGAAACAGCCAACTAGACTGCTTTGGTAATTAACTGAAAAGACAAGGGCTAAAGGTCAATTAGCCTAGCAGGCAAAGGCTAATTGCCATTTCATCTTGGAATACCAGATGGGAAAAGTTTGATGGCCAGTCATAAGTACTCCTCCAGAGTTTATGAGGGGACATGGTACGAGGAGGAAGAATGGAGTGGAAGTTATGGCTAGCTTTCTATTTTTCCCTACTTGTAGAGTTAAGTTACACTGGGGGTTGAAGAAAGAATGACTCATCTTGAAGGATTATTTTAAAATGAGACAGATTCACAGCTTAAACCAATTGCATGACAATTTCTTTCTGTGCCTGAGGAAACTGAATCCTGAATGCCTGAGGAGAGCTTGCACCTTCACTAAAGTGCTCTAATCATCATTTTTGTTAGTTTAAGGGATTATAATATTTCCACTTCTTCTTAGGCAATCAAACATTTACTGGAGCAGAAACTACAAATTGAATATTCCACTTTTTAGGTGAGAACCCTCACATTGTAACTGCAAGATTTGTTCTCTGGATCTAGACAAACCTAAATAGACCATACAAGGTAGATCAGATTGCACATGAGGAAGAATTAGCTGAAACAGCATGGGAAGCAGGTCCTAGAACCCTGTTTATTTTTAGTGAGACTGTTTCAAGTGCAAAACTTTAGAGCAATGAAAGCCAACATCCTGTACAGTCTAGTGGGTTAAACAATAAACATCAGAATGCCCTAAATGCGGACTTGCTGGAATCTTCCCTTAATCTTGCCTTCAACATCTTTTCCCAGCTGAATTTATTTGGCAGACTCAAGTAATCCAAGGCTGAACAATACTTTTTTCTAAGAATTTGCTATTCATTGGATCTGCTACACAACATAAACAACTTTGTGCAGTTTTTAAATGTTTAACCTGCCTGTCAGGCATCAGATGTCAGCAGAACAGTGGAGTCTTTTCCCCAGGAATACGTTCATTTATCAAGGAAAATGCTATGCATACTGAGGAAAGAGGTCATTATCAGCTTTAGATCTTTCTGCTTGGTTTTCTGGTTTTGTAAGGCTTCATGCTTGTGGTTTTGTCCCAGAATTGGATATCTCCATTGACATAATCAAGAACAGCATTCCTTTTCCTGTTAAAAAAGTAGAAGATACTATAATGGGAAAGTTTTGTCTCCTGTACAGTGTATAGAACAGATTATATAAGTAGCTATAGTAGTTTACATTAATCATTGAGTTTCCATGTCTTCAACCTGAAGGTTTTTGATCTATTTACCATGAGGCACAGTCACAAAATCGCAGAATACTTGAGGTTAAAAAGGACCTTGGAAGTTTGCAGTATGGAAGAAATGTTCTGTAAGACCTGCCAAGTTTCCTCTTCCCTTCTTTTACTGTGTGATTAGCAAAGTTCAGTGCCTACAAACTGGCATGAAGGTGTTTAATGTCAGAGCTTAATAATACAGCATACATTAAAAGTATAAATACAACATTCTTGCAGCTTAAAGAAAATATTTGCCCAAGATGAGTTATAAGTACGTAGCTGTATCACCTCATGCTTTGCTGGATATAAAATGACCCTTTAAAGCCTTCTGACATTCTCCTCGAAGCTGAGGATTGAGGCTATGACCTTTTCAAAGCCTTCCAAAGAGCTTCACAATCAACTAACTCCTATAAAGAAAGTTTCAATAGGAGCCAAAGACTTTTTTGATTATCATGGTTGCATGGTTGCCCTCACTCATGAAAAGCAGGAAGCAAAACCAGTTCTTTCTGTTTGAAGAACATACAGCTGTTAATGCTCAATGAGTTCAGAAGAACTGTTTTGCAATTTGAGTCCAATCTCCCCTCAAAATGAAATTTTCATTAAAGGCAAGAAGAAAAAGAAATATCATGAGGGGTTGAGAGAGGCTGTGGTGCTTCTATTCCTGGAGTTACTAAAACATGACTGAAGGAGTCCTGAAGCACCTTATCTTGCTGGACCCACTTTGAGTAAGAGCTGGACTAGATGACCTCCTAGAGGTAGGTCCCTATCAACCTAAATTATTCTATGCAATCACCTAGTGAAGTTAGCATCCTTCCTCCTCTGTATTTGCGATGCTAAGAAGCAGGGAAGAATGCTCGTTAGCAGTTGAACTGCCTCAGGACTGAACCGTGGTAGAGGAATCTATCCAAATTATGATTTTTAATAGGATGGGATTGGCGAGGATAGGACTGGAAAGATCTGAAATTTGAAAATTGATACTACAGACATCATCAATTAAAACAGGGAGTTTCCACTTGAGTCAAAATAACTAATCTGGTTACTGCATTCTAGTGCAGATATAAAATAAAGGCTATCAGCCTCAAGAGAAATTGATAGCTTCGGCTATATCCTCTCACTCCTAATGTAACATATTTTGCCAGTATTTACAGGATGTTTTAATTCCTATCTGCATAAGACTAGGAATGCATTACTATCACACTTCAAGCAAAAGGCAACACCAGAGGGAAACTGATCTCTATATAATAGTTTTGTAGCAGTGAAATTTACAGCCCTCTACTGCTCAGGTCTATCCTAAAGGCATGATAAACTATTCTATTCTAAACACATAACACATGGTTTCTCCCATTTACTGTCTTACTGTATCTTGTGCTCATTGAATAATGAAGAAAAGTTACTACATACTGCCAGTTAATCAAATGAGTGTTCATACATATAAAGATCTAAATATCATCCTTATGCTTATCAACTTTGGCTAAACCATCACCTGAAAACAAAGCCCTACAATGGACACAAAGGGAATCTGATCTTTCTAAATGAGAGCTGCTGCAGGCCTCCAGCACTACAGCTACCAAGTAGCTCCAATGCTTTAGGAGGCATTGCTGCAGGCTGCTTGCTGAACTATCAAAATAAACCTCTTCTCCAGAAGAAATGAAAGAATCCATTTGGTAAAAGACAGCAATCTGAAAATAAAGTTATGCAATAACACAGCAAAGAATCTGGAAGATCATGATGTAAATATCAGTTATCTTTCAGTTTATTCTTTCTCTCATTTTGAGATCTCTTCACCTCTAGTGAAGACTTTTCTCCATTCTTTAATATGCAGCAGACAAGGCTTTAGATCCCTAGGCTAACAGAGAAGCCCCAATCTCATTTTTCTATTAACAGTATCTCTTTTGTTTCTGTCAGCCCTTTGGTCCCAAAGAAGCCACACCAGAGACATTCATTGCTGCAGACCAGTCCAGTAGACACAGTGCACAGCATTTGCATGCCAACAGCACTCTGTAGGTATGCTGCTGCAGCTGCCACTGGTGGCAATGCCATTGCAGAATTTCCCTCTTTTATTCTCCACCACTGTCAATCAACTCTGTTCATTCTGTGCCATGGCACTGAATGCCAGCCTGCACAGTTTGCTAGAAACCTGGCCAGCATTCACCTGTGTGACATTTCTTGCCCTAACAGCCTGGAGAGGCTTCTACGCCTCATCTTCCTGGTGGCTGCCAAGTCTCATTTCTACTCCTCATGCAGACGATGTATGTAAAGCTTTTTTCCCCACCTTTTCCAGAAGAGATGTACTTTTATCAATAGGATTCCATCACTAGCAGTACTACCTATCCATAGCCAAGTATCATTTCCCCAGGTAAGAAACATTTTCCAGCCAGGGACTGCGGGAATATGGCAGCATTGACAGCTGGAATATAGCTGCTTCCTGCACACTCAGAGCTCTCTGTGTCGCAGGGGAAACAGATTACTCCTGTGCCACTCACACTGCCAGAGTAATAGCACACACTGGATAATCTACATGCACTTCTTTTTCTTGGCGTTGCTAATTCTGAAAGGGAGTTGATTAAGCAGACAATTTGCTCCTTACGTCAGTTCAATGCTTAATATATCTAGTGAGAGTGGCAACGCAAGCATCCATTCGCGCTCTTTATAATGACTGCACAATCACTGTCTTCTAGAAAGAGACTTGAGGCTACTCAGAAACAGTAATCGTTGCTCAGTGTAACATCCATGGAAAATTCAGCCACAAATGACCATTTTTACAGCATGACTCGCTGCATGTCAGTGCTGAGCACAGCGTGCTGCCCTGTGCCTGAGCAGGGGAGGCACTGAGCTCCACACTCAGCTCAGACCTACTGCTCACAGAGAGCTTTGAAAACTGAAAGCTTCCACAGCTGAAAAATGCTGTCACACAAACACACTTGAGGTATGACCAAGCAAAGCCACTGAAAAATAAATGTAATATGAAAAAACTTATGTGAGGAAAGAATTTGAGCAGAGACTAAAAGGGCGTCTGTGCTTTCTAATGGATCTTGGTTTATTTCCCTGTTCAAATAATCGTCTCTCCATGTTTCAAAAACCTCTTTTTCAAGGAATATTATAAAATGGGACTGATCCCATAGAGCAAATTACTGGGAAAAAACTTTGCAGAGCAACAGGAGCACAGGGCATGGGTGCAAGAGTCCACAGCTCCCTGAAGAATCCCAGTGATCCCCTCTGACCCACAGAATGGAAAGAGAGTAGATTGAACTTACCTAGAAGGTTATTTGAATCACGTAATCCCTGTTCCCAGGTCTGTGATCAATGGGGACTAACAGGGATGACTCAGGGAGGGTCAGGGAGGTTACAAGCTCTGGAGTGTTTAATGACAGTTGATTCCTTGTTGGTAAGACACTTGTCAGACAACAGAAATATTCAGTGGTTTCTCTTTCTACCAAAGTACAGAGCCTTTTCTGGCTCCTTCCAGACAGCTTTGTCTTCTGCCAACAACAAGATTTCCCAGGAGTTTTTTCATCTTGCACAGCAGCGGTTTAAATGGTCTCATACAAACATGAAGACAGGGCTGGGGAGTTTTAAGTGTTTGCTGAGGTATTTAGGGCTGTCCTGATCCTAGCAGAGCCACCCTTAAGACCTGCTAGCTCCCTTGCCTTGCACATATGATCACTGGCACCAGATTCAAGTAGAAAAGGGAAAGAAGAGTCAAACAGTTTGAAAAGCTCAGGGTTCTTTCTTCTTTTTCTTCCCATTTTAATAGCATGAAATGACATTTCTGTAAATCAGAGACCTGGGGTAGAATTAGTAACTTTTTATTGTTGTTGTTGTTTTAATGAAAGTGGTATAAGGAGGAAGAGTTGAGCACAGTCTCTGGCCTACTTGCTAGCACTGACACATGGGACATTCATCCCTAAATCCATCTCACACTGACAGACAGCAGAAGTGTCCTCCAGAAATGTTCCTGCAGGGAATGTCCAACACAGAGTGTCTGAGGATCTCCCCTCACCTAAGTTTCCAGTGCCTCAAACCAGATCCTTTAAAGATGCATGTGTATCTCTATATTGCAGTCTGTACTTTAAATATACCCTAAAGGCAAATTTAATCTCTTTGATTTTGCTTTCCCTCAATAATTTAGTCACACACATCCTTACACAGCACATCCACTCACTCACATACATAAACAAACAAATGAAGGAATGAAAACCTATGAATTAATCAAGCCATTTCCCTGAAGACTCTGAAAGAAGCAAGCAAGGGAAATTGTAAATGATATTTCTATTTGGGAGGCAGCTGGATTTTATCATGATGGGGCCATCCAAACGTATAAATATCTGAGATGAGAAGGAAGAAGATGAAATGAAATGGATGGAAACATTTGTGCTGTCAGTAAGATGAAAGAATAAAGTTGTGGGTGCAACAGAAAATTATTCTTTAAATTAGGCCTATATCCTTAGCATCATGTTTAATATTCTTTCCACTAACCTGCCCAGAAACTATTCTTGATATTCTCAAACTTGAACCTAAGCTTCCCTCTTCTACAGTAACAGTGCTACAATATACAATAAACGTGTTCCACCCAACAGTTAAATATCGGGTGACAGCAGCCTAAGGTGATGCTAGCATTTGCATTTCATTTGTTATCTGTCAGCACTGCCCACCTGAATATTAACATACCTATTTAATGACCATCAAAATGGTTATATATATTTTAATTATAAGCCTGTGGCTTCAAATTGTACTTATAAAAAAGACATTAATTTCCATTCTACATATGACCAACTTAGTATCAGAGCACAGCTCCAGGCAGTTACTGCACTTAAGCACAATAAGATTCTGATTCTTCACCTCAGACCTGTTTCATTTTATCAATATTCTCTAAATGGTTATTTTCTACCCCCTACGCTTTTAAATTGCAGCTACACAATGACTGTTAAAAACAAGCAAACAAGAGAATGAACTTGATTTTCTAGTAAAGCATTTCCTGAACAAAGAACAGTAATCATTTCAAATTATTTCTGGGAATTTAAATGAAACAAAAAGGGGGAAAAAAAAAGGCTTCAAAATTCACAAAATATCTCAGAACGATGGATTTAGAAAAAAAAAGAAAGAATTGAATTAGTTTTGTAAATGACTGAGCATGAAACAGACAATGAATGGCAGATGGCATATGCTTTGGAGCCAAAGAAAACCTTTTTTCACCAAGATTTTTCTACCAATAGAAACAGACACTTGATCAGAAGGTAGATTTCTGTTTGTAGCTAAAAAGGAGCCATATTTTCAAAACAGACATCCAGATGGGTGAGCCTTCTAAAGGAACCCTATTCTGATGTCCACTGACCTTCTGTTATTGGATGTAAAAAAATGCATTTATAAATTTATTCAATTTCCTCCTTCAGAAAAAAAAATCCAAAACAATTAACCATTTGGAATTTATCAATTTGCAAATACACCTCAAAATATTTACTCTAAAATTGCACTGGTTACTGGTCTATTGTTAAACAATGTCCAAAACCAAGAGACAAGACACACTAACAGTACCTTTAATTGTATCCCGCTTCTTTAGGACAATAGCAGCGAGCGATGGTTAGAATGCTCTGCATACAAACAGTTAGAACTTTAATTTTGGAAACAGTTCGGTATGGGAAGCGCTAACAATCATGAGGTAAGTTCAAACCTTTAAAAAAATATATATAACGTTCACTTATCTCTTTCTTCTGTGTGCCTCTTTTTATTTTTTACTGTTTTTTAATCTCTTCACAGTCCTTTCCCTCTGTGATCAGCAGAGGTGATCTTTTCACCCTGTTAAATCATCCTTATCAAGTGTCTTGAATGCAATAACCTGTTTGGCACATTACTGATCTTTTAGGATTTGTATTTTATATATTGTGTTCATTTTTTCCCTACTAGGTTACTCCAGAGCACAAAACTGTTGGACTACTGATTGATTTCACAGCTACTTTGTGGGTTGTTTTCATCTATGTGCCTCTGTAGCAAAATGAACATGAAATTTTCAAAAAGTAAAAGGACAAAGAAAAATCCCTTCTCTCCATGTCTCTCACACATATGCATATACAAAGAGTTTATTTAAGCACACGGTATTTCAGATGAGAAGTTCCTCCACTTTCTAGCTAGTTTTATAAAAGAATTCTGCACATATCAGATTAATCAGTAGATGAATGACTATAAATCCTCTCTCAATCCATCATCCATGTCGGTACAGTGAAGTAAGATAAGTTTTGTCCACTGTTTGTGGAATTAAGACTGTCTCCCAAGCCCTAAAATGTAAAGTAAGCTGGACTGTTATTAAGTATCATAAAAAGATAAAAACTATTGGTGTTAAGAGTACACCCTTGAAAAGTGAACCCTCCTAATACTGTAATGCTGTGATTTGATATATGAAGTATGAGGAAAACATGCCCCCATTTTCATTACTGCTTGAGCTACTATACAAGTCCTCTCTCCATCAGATGCACGTCTACAAAAAACAAAGATCTGCTGTCAGGAAGAGGTTGGCATAGCAGAGCTCCAGGAGAGGCATGGCTGTGCCCAGTGTCCCACTCCTCCACACTGCTCCTTACAAATACAGCTGCAGAGGAATGCCGTGGCATTACAGAGAGGAGGTCAGTGTGACTTACCCGATGAAAGCAAGAATCGATACCTGTGTGGGTGAGATGAATAGTTGGTTCTCTGCAAAAGCAAGATTTCAGACTGAAAACAGTGACTCAAATACTGCCATTGAATGTTTCCAGTAAGAATACTTGTTATTTTTTAAACACATAACTGGCAGTTACATCAAAAACATCAAAGTATTTTTCACATGAATTCTTACACAGAATAGGTACTTTTAATAAAGAGTTACTTTCCACCATTAGCTTGGTTATAAGTGGTAGTATGCAACATCTAAAATAAGCAATATATAAACAGACAACATAGCAACCTATACCTCTGTATATACCTATCTACTTACATGGATATGCAGTCAGGCAGCCTCATGGCACCTTCATCCTTCAAACTCCTAAGCCAGTGCCCAATTTTAAGTAGCTGAGACTGACTATCTTACCAAGATTGCTGCATAAAATGCTAATATATGGACAACTGACAAAGAGGAATGTGCTGACTGATACACAGCACATTGTCCTCTGCAACCTTGCTTTTGTAGTGCTCACTTTGCACTTCCGTTCCTATATCCTCATAACCCTCATTACTCAACCAACGTTCAGCTTGCCCACTTACCTCATTCCTACAAGACCATCACTCTTCAGGCACCAGCTGTTTAACAGCAAACCTGCCTGTTGCTCAGTGTCCCTGTGCAATTCTTACCTATTTTCTGACGAAACAATCTCACCTTTCCTTTATAGCACTGACTTCGGTCAGTTAAGCATCACAGGAAGTGTTTTCCACTTAAAAAGACACAATACACAGCCACAAATCTCCCAGTGCTATCTGACTGTCATAGACCCTTACAGAGAAGCTATTCTTTATAAAATAAAGCCCACACACCGTGGCTTGCATGTATGAAACCCTCCACTAGAGGAAATCAGTTGCATGCTTGTGATAGCAAACTTATGCTGGTGAGGAGAGACATCTTCAGAAAGCATATGCTAAACTTAGCTGCAGAGCATTAAGAAACATTTTAAGGCAAAGGTTGTTTCATTCCAGATGGGTCAAGGGAAGAGGAATCCGAAAAAATCAGGCATACATACAAAATAACTTGTAAAAGTTTTTTGGTTTGTTTTTTTTTTTTGTGTGTGTGTGTACTGTAGGTTACACAATTCAAAAAGGCAACACTGGAATGGAAAAAGACAAAGCAGTGGGAATAAAAATAAAGTTAACACTTCAACTATTTTTCTGTATTATGTCTGTTCATTGCTACAGGCAAGATGAGACCTCTACACCTGAAAATAAAGATGGTCACAATCTTTGACTCCACAAATGAGAACTCCAGAGCCACACAGCTCCCCAGCCACCCAGGCCCATAAGTAGGACTCAGCTCAATTAAATACTCCTCAATGCCTTGGTAGCCCTGCTGCCACAGCTTTCATTCAGTGAGCACTAGTTCTGGCTGCTCCTCACACTGCCTTAATCACCACCTCTGACCAATGGGAACACCCATGTATTTAGGAACTCTACAATTTTAAGTTACTTAGCACATTTTTAATAAGTCCTTCTATGCACTTTGTCCCACATCAAAGTCTCTTAATGCTACTCAAACAAATGGTACCTGGGATCTGGGGACATAATCTGACCCCATGTATGAAATACAAAAGCAAGAAAGAGGCCAAAATCCACATGCTTATGAATAGCCTCACTGACTCCAATAAATATACGGGTATGAAAAGGAATGCTACAAATTTGGCTCAATATATGGAATTTCCATTCAATATATTAGGATTTCCTGTTATTTTAAAATAAAAAAAGACACCTTGGATTTCCTTAGTACTTATGATAATATAAACAAAGGCTCAACAGCTTGCCAGAAAAAAATGAATTCTTTATCTTTACATCCACAATGCTATAACTAGGTCTTTTTTTATTCATAGACAGGCTTTCTATGAGATTAATTAATAGCATTAAGGAATAGAACTTCGTGGGGCTGGTTTTTTTTTTTTTTTTTTTTTTTTTTTTTTTTTTTTTACCTTTTTTGTGTCATGCTCTACAGTGAACTGTAGGGTGGTAACACAAGAATAATTTAGAGATAAATTAGCATAATAATTAGAAGCCTAAAAGTCTTTATAGTGTTTTTAATATTTATGCTTGATAAATATTGCTCTATTTGTCAATTTATGCAGTATAAAGTGAAACTTCATGTAAAAAGGTTATTAGCATAAAATTAGCATAATGAGTAAAAAGCAAAACACAAAGGTAATCAAAAATAACAGAGGTTGTTTCCCATTGCCTCTCTCAAAGGACATACTTTACACTCAAAAATCTGTGTTACGGAAAACAAATTTCATTTAAATTAATTATGAGGTTCTATTATAACTGTGAAAAATTGATATCTTTTAACAGTTCTTCCAGAAAGTGCTTTTTTGTCCATTTCAAACTTCTTTCACACAGTCTAGACACTCAAAGCATGAGATCATTCTGGTCACACTGCTTAGGAAAGTGGATTTTAAAAAAGAACACTTGTCCAAAATGGCAAGACAACTTAGCTCCGATGACACAGAGATGATTTTGAATCAAACCAAAGAGACAGACCACAAATCCATACCTTTAGACACTAACAAAGCAAACAGCAAGAGGCAAATGACAGTAGTATATTGTACCAGCAGAACTATCAGCCAAAGCTGTATGTGACTGTAACATTTTGCTGCATGCTTCAAAGTTCATGAAGCCCCACTTCTAATACCAGGTACCTGACATTTGTATTTGCTCACTTATACAGCTTCCTAATGCTGCACAAATCTCTCTTTTTATAGAATCACAGAAGCTCAGGGGTTGGGAGAGCCTCTGAGGTCGTTCAGCCCTGCCAAGCAGCTCCTTGCCGCAGGTCGAACAGAAAAGTGTTCAGGTGGGTCTTGAATACTCCCAGAGAAGGGGATCCCAGCACCTCTCTGGGCAGCCTGTTCCCATGCTCTGTCACTCTCACAGGAATGAAGTTCTTCCTTACATTCGTACAGAACTTCCCACATTCCAATTTATGATCATTGCCCCTTGTTCTGTTGCTGGGCAATGTGGAAAAGATCCTGGCCCCATCCAGCTGACTCCTGCCCTTTAGATCTAATTTATAAGCATTGATAAAACCTCCCCTTGGTATTCTCCATGCTGTGCAGTTTCAGGTCTCTCAGCTTTCCCTCATACTGGAGATGTTCCAGGCCCCAAACCATCCTTGTGGTCCTTTGCTCGTCTCTCTCCAGAAGTTCTCTGTCTTCCTTGAACTGAGAAGCTCAGAACTGGATACAGTATTCCAGATGAGGCTTCACCAGGGCAGAGTAGAGGAAGAGAATCACCCCCCTGCCCTGCTGGTCACGTTCTTTTGAATGCACCCCAGGGTCCCACTGGCTTTCTTGGCTGCTTACTAGAACATCCCTGGCTCATGTCTCTCTACCAGAACACCCAAGTCCTTATACACAGAGGATAAGGACTTCATCCTTCCTCCAGGACCTCCTTCACAGAGGATAAGGACTCTCCAGCAGGTCAGCCCCTCACCTGCACTGATGCATGTGGTCATCAGTGTATCTGAATGGCAGCACAGCCTACTGGTGTGTCAATCTCTTTGAACTACAGTTTCAGAAGTCTGCCTTGTACTAGTGAAACTCATGGCTTCATAGCCACCTCTTCAGGAGGAAGGCAATGATGCAGCTGAGATGAGTGTTGATAGGGGTGAGTGAGAATGGAAATTTGACTCCAAACTTAAGCTCCTCTGATATGACCCACTGCAGGTTTAAGATGTTTTAAGACCAGTTTTATCTAGACAAAAAGGGTTTTAGAACTATTAAGTCATTATTCCTTAGGAATAAATTAATAATTTCTGATACCACAAACTAAAACGGTAAACATTTATTCAGAATATATATCAATACTCAGAATTAGGGCCTGAGAATGAGAAATCGTCACTTGGATATGCTGTGATGAGAATTATGAATCTGTGAAAGACAGAAGGGGGGAGAAGCTGTGTCCTTGAATAATTTTACACCCACACAACTAATTCTCCAAGGGATGCAATCACCCTGAATTCACTCTTGTACAGTGATGCCACCCCTACAATCCTTTTTCCTCCCATGACTTCACCTCTATACAAGATCTTCCACAACTCCATCCATCCTTCTTACTGCATAAAAATACAACTGGCACACAAGCACTCACCCACAGCTAAGAAGTCAGCAGCCTTCTTCACACTCTCCACAACCTCCAGTGATGAGAGTACAAGTATAGCAAGGTGAATTTACATAGGTGAATTTTTTTCTAGCTGAAAAAATGATCACATTCCTGACATTTCTGCTGTAGCTGGTGCAAGGAGTCCAGGTCCAAAAGTCACTCACAGAGTCAGATCTCCTTGGCAACATTTCTAGTAAAATACAGCTTGGGGTTATTGCTTTTTTTCAAATACTATTATTTTTTGGTACCCACAATAGTATTATTCATCAGAAGGCAATTCTGCGTTTATGCTGAAAATTTATGGTCCTTTTCACACCACTAGCATTTGTAAGATATACTAATTACCAATGTAAGGATCTGTGGAAGAGATCAGAAAATAATAGAAATAAGCCTTTTAACAGGCACAGTAACTATGCATACACAACAGATGCTAACAACAATTTTCACTTCTGTGCAGAAACGATGGAGATTTAAAAGTACAATAACAAAGAATAAGAAAAGAACAAGGAGGCATACACACAAGATAATGTATATATGATCACAATTGCTAACTTAAAAAGAACTTTCACACTGGAATAATCTCAAATCCATCTCCTCGACAGCAAGCTGTTTGCCTTTCATGTCATTTTCCCACCTTCCTGTTAGCCTGGTTCTGCTATTTACAGAAGTCATTTCAATCTCTACATCAGTTTTCTGTCATATGGAAAATGTCAGGCCAGGTGTAAAACCAGTGTCTGGAATATCTGCTTACTAATAAATCTCCAGAACCTTTCAGACTGCTTTGAATATTTGTCTCTAGCAATCTTGGTAAACTCGGGTAACTGCATATCAATTTATTTTTAATAGCTTTGTATATACGAGTGGAGTGTTGTTTTCCACTTAGTGACCCAAACCACTCTATGTGGTGTTTAAGTTGCAGTGCTGAAGTAGCCATATATCATTAATGAGTATGTAGATTCCTATAAAAAGATATATTCACAGAACAAGAACCAAGTCTTCAAATCACCACCAAGCTCAATGTTTAATATAATAAGCAGTTGAATTCAAGTTCATAGCTCCAGTTGTGTTAGTGGTAGACTTTCTGTTAAGTCCAAGAAACTGTTCATTAAGGTAATTGACGTTCTGAGCCATTTCACCCATCAATCAGACTTTCTTCTGAGCACTTACCAATTACTGCTGAATAGACTGTGACATAACCCATTAACTTGGCATGTTTGCCAGAAGTTATAGGTGCTTTGAGATCTCTAGGAATGAAAGGTGACATATAAATCAAAGGCATCACCACCATTTGATGCTCCTGAAGTCTGTACTGAAGTTACCTTAATGATTAAGGACTGACATCGCCAACATTTGCATTGGAATTCGGAACTACAATTTCATTCCAAGATCAAAAAGGGGAGTGAACTGGCTGGTGAGGTGATGAGCCAGACATTAAAGCAGACCTCTGGCAAGAGATCCCAGAGACAGAAGTATTTATGTAGTTGTCCTTTAGAACAAAGCAGAGAGCAATAAACCTGTTAAGAGATTTTCAAATCAAACCTCAAATGTCCACACAAAAAATAGCTTAGCAAATTCCATTGCTCTGTGGAAGAAAGATTTACCCTCTGTGCCTGCAGTATTTTTTGAGAATGAGGCACGCCTCCTCTTCACACGATAAGCCACAGAAGCTATTGAAAGAAAAATGACTCAGACCACCCTGCATTTAAGCGTGCTAGGTGTTTTGTCAATTATTTAATGAAGCAGCAGGTATGTGGGCACGACAGAATATGAGAGTTAGCTTTACAATAACCACTGAAAGCAATGTACTTATGGTAGCTTTGATTTTAGTATGAGCTAGCCTCTCGAAAGCTGTTTTTGTTTGCAAATAAAGGGAATTCTGGTCACCACAGCAGCCCTGGTATCGTGGATAAGGTTTTCCAGCAGGAAGCTCACAGACACATGCTCAGGTAACACCACAATCTGCATGCCACTTCATGGTGAAACTTCACAACCATTTCAGGAGTGCTGTGCTCAGTCTAACCTCCACGTGCACTAACCCTGCAAGGGCAGATCAGGTGCCTGAGTGCTCTCACACTGCACCTTTCCCACCATCTAGTGGCTGAAGAGATACAGATAACCAAAATTCTTAAAGCCCAGCACACCATGAAGCTTTTGTTTTTTTTTATCTCCTTTTGGCATCAGAAGTCTTGTTTTTTTGATATTCAAACAAGGCTGCATTACAGCTGCCATTTTCTCCCTCAGTATCTAAACTTTCATGTTAAAAAATAAATATATATTGCTCCTAACATAACATTTAAAGTAGACCAGATCCTAGAACATACTCTTGCCTTACTATTTGCCAGCAGACAGAAGTATAACTCCCAGAGGGATATCAGCCTCATCTTATGGTACTTAAGAGTCTGTTGGACATCAGGCAGCTGACCACTGTGCTTTCCTGGACTATTTCCTGATAACATAGCCAGAGATATTTATGGAATTAACCGTTCAATCGTTGCTCAGTACTTTAAGAAATGTGCTCTAAAGATGTCAAGAAAGATGTTTTTAACTGATAGCAAATGCTTGCTTTATATATATCCTCCAAATAAGTGCCCTAAATCTGTTCTGTGAGCATATACTAAGACTAGATATTAGCATTTCTGTATTTACTGAGATTAATGTGGAAAGCATTTACAGAAAGTATTGAAAAAAAGACACTGACCTGGCTTTCTGTTGTTCTCTGCCAAACTCAGGAAGAACAACACAGGACGCGCTTGGTCATAATCTTTTCTGTGACAGATTTTCACAGGATTTAAAGAGTACAAAAAGAAAAATGTTTTTTTTTTTTTTTTTTTTTTACAAATGCTTCAGTAGTTTGCAATCTAAGCAAGTGTGAGTAAATATCCCCTCCTTTCTTTTGTATTTCCGAATAAACAGCATCACACTAGCAGCTCTCAGCTGCATCCTTTTGGTGGAAGAAGCATTGCAAAAATACATTTTTCATGGGTGATGCCATCTGGAGAGGCCAATGCTGCCTACATGCACACCCCAAGAAGAGTCACTGAGAAGCCGAGAGCACTGGAGAAGCCAGGGCAGTGTCACACATAAATACATGCCCTGTGCTACATCTACCCTATCCATGTTAGAAGAAATAACCCTTCTCAATGGAACCAGCTGTACTTTTAATTTCCTTCTGTGGAATTCTCAGACCATCAGTACCTACCCAACATCCAGTTGACTGTGCAGGTCCCAGCTCCTCCTGCCTTTCCTCCTATTTTCCTTCAATGACATTTTCATGCACTTTAGTCCCTGTTTTCTTTCACTGCAGAACTCTACACTACCATTTCTGTGGCAGTGGTTTGATGTAAATCCCCACCTAAAAGTGAGTATTGGGCAAGGAAACAGATCCAGCCTCTTACAGAGACAAGGGAAGAAAAGAACAGCCAGAGTCCTTGATTTAGGGTGATAAGGGTCACTTTTAGAGTTATTTTGATTTATTTGCAATAAAAGATTTCAAGTCTTCTCCACTCATAGCTAAGGGGATGAGAGGATAAGGAATGCCAAAATTATTGCAAATTAAACATTACTGATAACAGGCAGACAGCAATCTCCTACGGACAGACCTTGTTATCTTACACATTGTTTAACATAATGTGAGCAGAACTTATGGTAAAAAGAACTCAGGATAGCCAACCCTTCCATAGCTATAAGCTGACACAGAAACATAACTGGTGCACTTCCACAAAGCTACTATAAATCATTGAAAGAACAATGCTCTGAGGTATCTGCTGAGAACTAGTCTTTGTAAGTATGGCATTACCACTATGTGCTGTGTGTTAGTTTCTGTTCAGAGCGTTGGCACTAAGTGGTGATGCTGCAGGGAGAGGCATGCCTCAGAGCGCTTCCCTGCTGCCTCACCACGATGTTGCTGAGCACAGCTGGCACATCTGTGTGTGGGACTGCAGCTGCTGCTGCTTGCCCACAGCTGCTCAGCACACCCAGCCGCAGCCTGTGACATCCATTCTTTGGTGTCATGAGCTTAGCGTGAGGTGGTTTCCTTCCAAAAGCCAAAAGAATAAATAGGATCTGATATGGAATCACCTAATATCAAAAATTCCAGTAAGCACTCATGAGCATACACAGGAAGGAGCTTCTCCCCGATGCACCTTACCACTCAATCTCCATGCCATCTTCAGGTTTTCAAAATAGTATAAGCCATGTACTGCTTTGTAACTCACATTCTTCTCAGCAGTGCTAATCACTGATTTAAAACGACGAATAAAGAACCTAGCAAGTTGCTGCAGACAGTTCACAAACAAAAAAAGTGGCTGAGGTCATTTAACAAATAACTTGTTCCAAATTATTTCACTAAATCTAATATAGAGTACCTACATATATAGGAGAGAAAGAGAGAGCACTAAAAGCCTTTAGACATATTTTGGAAAGGTTCATGTCAATTGTACATAATTTCCAAGGTTAATGGCTTTTTGATACATAATAATGGAACTCCCATTTTTGTACGTACCCTGGTTGTGAAACCTGCTTCATTTGCATAATCATAACTTGCAGTTGAGTAACCCTCAGCATGTGGTTATTCATTTGATGAAAATGTAAATTTCAATTTTATTTTTTTCAGTTGCATACACACTGCACTTAAATGAATATGAAAAAAGAAACATTTTAATTTAACCAATGGATCCATCTCATTACAACCTACTAAGAACACTGAGTAACCCAGAATTTTGTAACAAAATGCATTTTTAAGCAATGATTAACAATTAACTTCTCTTTTATTTGAGGTTTTAACACCTAGAAAATTAGTCAGTGCTTGCTATTATCCAAAACTTTCTCTTTAGAGTGTAAGATCATTCCATCATCGGGATACAAAATTAGTATAGTCATGTTCAAAAGGAAGGTACTCAATTAAAAAAATAAAAGAGAGACAAGCAAAGGTAACACTGAGTAAAATCTCAGAAATAAAATGGTTTGCGCCATGGACCTAAAAGAATCTCTGATGTACAAATGAATACTCAAATCAACTCATCTGCCTACACAGGCTGAGAATCTAGAGCTGGCTGTGTTGGAAGAGCATCTAAATGTCATCTTTAGTTGTAAACTAGACAAATTACATGAAGGCATTCCTGAGAGACAAGAGTCACAAACTCTTGTGGAAGTCTTGCATAAAACCTCCTTTAAGAACCTTAAATTACCTCATTTAATGGAACTTAATGGAACTTTGGAGGTACAGAGAAATATGGAAGACTACTGTCCTGCCCTGCCAATGAATTTACAAGTCTCCATTCCTGCTCTTAGCATTCATTGCCATGCTGGAGCCAGTGGAGTAACTCCCAGCACGGTGGTAGTGGCAGCCAGCTCCTCGTCAGAGCACAGGTATTTCCAGGCTACAGACAGGAGCAACAGGTGGAGGCTGTGATTCTCCAAGGGACCATTTAGTTGGCTGAAATTAATTTGCTCTGACATTCTACTACTTCTAATTAAGCCAAGTTCATGATCTTCATAGAAGAGAAGTAAAGCTTAGAAAGATGAACAAGTCAAAATATTTTGAGATAATATAAGTAAAAATTATACTGAAGTAACTTTGGGCTTAATTAAAAAAATTAAAAATGTATTTTATAATCATAGTAATGGGCTTTATTTTAATAAATTATTTTTATTGCATATAGCATATCTTGAAAGATTAACCTGGATTCCATTTCTCTTCAGAGGTAGCACAAGCATAAGTAATTAAACTTCACAAATTGATAAAAGCTAGCATTGTAATTCTACGTCTGCTTTGCTTCCTCCAAGCATCCTCCTCCCCCACCAAATCCCAACTGCCTCCCCGTGGGCTGTCAAGCTGCAGTCATTACTTTCCCCGTGACTTCAGAGCACACTGTCTTCAGAAACATCTACAACGGCAATAGAGTTGATGCTTTCCACACAGAAATCCTGACTGGATAAAAAATGAGTACTCAGGACACTTGTCCACAATGTCTTAACATCCCACAGCTCAGTCAGGTGAACAACTGGAACTTGTAGAAATACCCAAAGCACTCAGTGCCCACACACAGTCCCACCCCATGGCACAGCAGACCTTGCTATACACAGGACCTGACGTAATGCACCGCATGCTTAGAGCTCTGGGCGCATAGGATCTGCCTCACACACGCTCCAGCTGTGATCCACATGTGTGGCAAACACAACAGGAAAATGTCAGACTTCCCACGAATGCATAGCAAAGCAAGGGTCATCAGAAATCAAGGTACGATGAGGCAGCTATTGCCTGTGCTGTATCTGTTCTGATGCTGATATCAATGAGCTGAGATATTTGGACTGCAGCATGTGCTATAAGCCAATGTTCATAACGGGGCCAAGTGTCCCTGCCAACTGGTACAAAGCTGGCTTGAAGGAATAAGAAACATTCAGGAAAGGAGAGTGAAATATGTATTTTGTTCTGCCTTCAGTTGAAAACTGAGGAGATTCACAGTCATAAAACCTTGTGGTTTCCTTTGGGCAACATATTGCTGAATTTCATTCTTCTGGTCTCATGAAATTCTGAGGCATTTACTATATTTCAGACAAAGCCAATGGATTGTGACTACTGTTGTACAATATAAATATTGATTACACATTTTCTGGGTAGAAGAAGGTTTTTTTTTTTCAGAAGTGATAGTTCTAAGCAGAATGCAATGAATACAGAAAATCAAAATCATCACTGAAATTGTCTGCAGTTTATATACACGTGTATATATACATATATATGTATGCACATAAAATTAGCTAAAAGATTCAAAATCCTAACCTGCTATGCAGAATGGCACACAGTTGATATTCCAACCACCCAAAGTAAACTGCGAATGTATACTAGATACACAATAGGCAAATATCTAGAAAGTGGAATCCCTCCTAGAAAAGAGAGATGAGCAGCTTGGCCAGCTGGCTTTTCTCTCCAGTGATTTGGCACCATACCTGAGCTGGCTAACATATATGGCCCTGGTTGAGATCTTTGCTGGGTGCTCTCCAGGCTGCTGTGCTAAACCCACAGTGCACTGCAGAGGTACCTTCCATCACCACAGTCCCTGGCCCTCAAAAGCATGACACACTTTTGGACACAGCCTCCCTTCAGAAGCAGGGCCATGCTCAATCAAGAATGAAATGTCTTGAGACGAAGGTGGCGGTAGCACTATGCTAAGCAATAAACCAAGTGGCACCTAGGAAAAAATTGGTTTTTATGTGCTCCACACCATGCTATCTTATAGAGAGTAGAATTGCTAAATTTCAGAGAAAGCAGGTGAAATAAAAAGAACAGTTCATAAAACCTACTCAGCTACCACTTCTGAAGAAAGCATCATGTGGCAAACTGAATTCAGACAACTGAGTTCAGCTCCTCACACTGTAACTCTAAGCATCTTCTTTTCTGCTTACAACAACACAACTAACTAATTCACGTCCCAGTTTCTCCTGTATGGAATGACTTCATTATTATTCTGGACAAAATAGTCTGACATGAAAAATATGCACTAAAGAGAAAATGAGAACCATACAAAAATAATGCAACACTGCTGATGTCAATGCCAAAAATGAAACAAACAAAAACACTTCTCATGGTATTTGCATTAGTAGTTTCAACTATAACCAGGGGGATTCAACAACATACTGTAGGAATAATTCAACTAGTGATTCGATAACTTAATTAAGCAAACATGTTTAGTGCTTAAGTTTTTCCATCCCATGAAATAAACAAATAATTCCAAGCTAGGAAAGCCTCCTCTATACCCGGTCCTGCCCCCATCCAGCCCCTCCTGCTGGATCACACCCTCCCACACCATGCCCTGGAGACAGCAGCTCTGCTCCATATGTCACTTGGGTTTCAGCCATTCTTTTGCTTGCGTGGCACCATTGTATCAAATCTGTTTTTCAACCCAACCCTGATCATTAATTGCTGTGTTTCTGACAAATCTCTAGGAAATTCAGTACATGCAGCTATGCCTGCAAACCAAGGGCTGACTAAGAAAACAAGCAAAAAAAGAAAGAATGGCGTCTTCTTCAGGAAATGAAATCGAGGGAAACTATCCAGGTTTACGATTTTGAATCCAGATCTAATAGAGGATCAGGGTAGAAGATTTCTTTCAAACTGAAAGGCATATCCTCAGCTGCTACAAAATGCTGCTATGCCAACTGACCAGATCCAACTGAGGATACAGCTCTGATGTTTTCATATTATATACCCCAGCAATTGCTGTCAGCAAATGCATTACACACACACAATCCCAAAAACCCACACAAGGAAAAAATGTAAGCAGTAAATCACCAATGACACAGAATACTAATATACATGTACTATATCATCTACATGTTTTTGTTTTTGAGTGCAGAGTCGGGCACAGATTCTGTCCTTTGTAGTTGTAACTTACTACTCAGAAAGCTCTGAAAAGAGTTCTAGGCTCTTACAGTCTCTGTTAGCCAGGTATTGACACATCACAGGTATAAATTTCACTGTTCCTTTCTACTACACTCAGCAATAAATCAAAAAGCTCATCAAAAATTAGAAATTAAATACCAAAACAAGCTTTTTAAACGTAATAAAGAGTATCTGATAGTTATTACCTCAAGGAACGTTTATGCCACAAGACAACAACGGTAGTAGTAGCACAATTCAGCATTAGTTAGAAGGCAAGTAGCACATATATTCAAATGTGACCTATTTTTATCTTAGAGACAGTTTTCAATTTTGAATTCTACCGTTATTGAAATGAGAATGAACTTTTTATAAGATTTAAAGATAATATGCTAGGACCATGGAGACAAACATATTCCCTACAGCAGCTCATGTTTCTTGCTATAATAGCACATAGAATACAGCTAACCTTTATCAGCAAATCTAAGATGTTTGGAGAACCTGGGCTTCTTTTTATATACCAGTAACTTCCATCCCTGAAGGAAGATGATATACTGAACCTGGATATATAGCCTAGAAGCATCAACTGGAAAAAAAAAACACAATAGAAGATGCAACTAGCAAAATAATTTTAATGAAGCTGCTTCACCTTTACCCTAATGTAAAAATGTGAGGCACTTCAATAACCATCTGGATTTACATACTGTGACTCAGAATATAATTATGTGACCTATTCACAGCTTCAACATCTAATCAATTGCAACATTCTCATGAATCATACACTTAAAGCCATACTCATCTCATCTGCAAAAGCAACTTCACTGAGTAGCACATACAATCAAAGGTGGACAAGGTAAGCTTCACATTAGGATTAGGACTGCATGACAATCTTTTATAATGCAACTCAGCCTCAAATCTTCATTAATCAGAAACTTAAATTCAGTCACCATTTTAAGAGTGCAACATATATGATACTTAGATGATTTACGTGCTTCAGTACTTTTCCATGTACAGCTTTTAAGGCAACCTCATAAAGAAAAATATTTGTTATTTATGCATTAACAATAAATTAACACAATTTTAAGAGAAGGATCAAGTATAAGAAATACTCAGAAGCAATGACTGTCATATTTGAGAAACGTAAAACATAAGAATTGCATGAGAAAAGATATAGGTTTTCTAAGTTATTGGAAAAAGTCATCATTCAACACCTTCTGAGGCATACCAGAAGCAGTAGACATTAATGATCTATGAGAAAAAAGGCCAAATCAATGCATTTAAAATAACTTCTGTGTGAGCTCATCTGAGAGACCTGATTTCAGAACTGCTGTGCTCCAAAACAGAGGATAAGTAAAGCTTCCAGCCAAAAAAATATGACTGAGCAAAAATCCATGCAAGGATCATTTAGCAAGCATAAAAACAAGCTTATGGACAGATCCATAGTACTTACCATAAGCAGCAAAGTTACATATTCCAACTTCTATAAAACAGGCTTCTGGCCCCCAGCTGAAGTCACGTGTTTTTATTCCCTTGATTGAAGTGAGCACAGTGACTTCCAGAAAAAGCAAGTATTTTTCTATCTAAGTTCAGAACCTATGACAAGGTTCTGACTCATGATGGAGACTAGTCCTCCTGCTACTCCTTCTTGGCTCTGAGATGCACATTTTTTCCTCACATTTTTAAGGAATTTCTAAACAAAAATGAAAATATAACATATTATGATTCAGAATCTCCCAGTTCTTTTTGATAGACATTTGAAATTCCTTTAAAATACTCCTTTGGCTTCTGACACTTCAATTCCATACATGAGTAGGAAGAACCATACCTATGTCACCAGACAGCCTCAAATACTGCTGTCAAACTCTCAAAAGACTGATGGATACTCTCAGTGTGGTTGTGTACAGACCATAACTTTCTAAGGGAAACTTTTTCTATTTTCATCTGAACCAGTTCGTATTCAGAGCTCTCCCTGAACTCAATGACAAACACCTGAGCAAAGATGAGGATTTGGATGTTAAGCACGTATTGTCAGGCAGAAAGAAAGAAATGGACTATGGAAACCTCACATTTATAATTAGTAAGGTTATATGGCTTCTGCAAGAAAAAGTTTATAGGCCCTACACTTGGGTCTATAAACTATCACCTTGTTCCTTCCAGCACTTTGTATTATCACTGGGCCTCATCCAAGGGGCTATATTCAGAAAACATTTCACAGATTTCAGGCACATTGTTATGCAGTGATCTGTGATTTGTTTCATTAATCCAGAAAAATTCTAATAACATGACATCCCTTGATAATCCCAAAACACATCATCAAAGAAAAGTGGTTACTATTCTCTAGCAGGCTGTAGATAACAGAAGTCATCATCGAGTCTTCCTCCAGCAGCAGCAGTAAAAGAAACCCACAATATCCCTTGAATCCTCCACAAATAGCAGAGTCCTAAAGTACAGAGATAATGGAGTCACTAAAATAAGAAAGTACTAAATATTACACAACCTTGTGTCCCAAAATCCTGTGTATTCTTACACATAGCACATAACAATTTTGAGCCCTAATAAGTGCTCTTCACATGCTGCAGGAGGGTGGCCTATCCTATTTCAGTAGGATAACTAAGTGCCAAAGCAACATCACAAGTGGGTCCACAGAGATAAGCTTCATTTTGCTGCTCCTCAGCTACTGGGACGAACCATCTCATAACTCAAGAGCATCAGTCCTACCATGGAACGATCAATATTGTGTGTATCAACTATTTTCCTATGCAACACCTAAGATTAATAATGTTTCTACTCTGTAGCATTCAGCAAGACATTTGAATAGACTAATTAAAACTGACAGACTGATTAAAGTAAGTAGTTGAAAATCACTTTGTCATGACAAAAACATTACGCTGCATTCTCAGTATTCAGCACTGTACCAGCCATCTTTCCACCTGTACATTCGTAATATTTTTGCCAAACTATCTCTCTGCAGAGGCTTTCATACTAAATTATATCATTCTCTGAGGTGCATTTCAGGCACTGAGGAAGACTGTCTTATAGAAGAAAGCAATTTCATGTAATACAATTCTTGGCCTTCTTGTTTTGCTCATAAGCATAAAGATAACTTCTCAATAAGGCTCAGTAAACTTTTATACACCACAGTGAATAGGAACTTCAACAAGAAGTGTTTTTCTCTCTCAGCATGGAGAATAAGCAGTCCATCCAAAGAAAGATGCGAGTTTTCAAAACAGAGCGCTCTGCTGGTGTGCAACATGTGTCACAAATCATCAGTTCATTAAGGAAACCAAACACAGGAATTGCTCTCTGCAAGCAAGTCAACAAACAGTGGCTGAGATCTGTAACCTGTGAACTATAAAAAACATTGCAAGCAAGTAGAGACACAGCTGAGCCAATACATTGTAACATCAGTCAATTACCTCTACTCAGGACAATAACACAGGAGATGATGACTTCAGATATATAATATATTGCAGTCTTCTCCTCACATTAGCTTAGGTTCCTGTCTTTCAATGTTCTTCTCCCAAAATGGCAAAGTATGGAAGGGAAAGCAGGAAAGAAAGTCTGCTAATATTTCTTTAAAGCTACAAGTGCACTTAGGCAGTCTGTGCTCACATCTGTCTTGCATTTACATCTCATGAATGCTCTAAGAAATAAATCTGCCAGCTCAAACTGCAAATTTTACATAAATACTGAAGTACTTGCAAAAAAAAAAAAAAAGTCCCTGTATCTCAGAAAGAGCAGATATTAACAACAGAAATCAAAGTGTAAGTTTTATAGTCACCAAGCTCTGAAACAGCCAACACATAACATTTAAGTTCAATAAAAAACCTGGTACAATTCAATGTATGTAGACCAAACACTTGTAATTGATTTCTTCTGCATTTAATCTGCAGATACAGATTAAGATTTGTTCATTGGTATAATTCACGAGGAAAAAAAAAAGTATATATTGGTTGCTGAAAATTTGTAAGCAGAAAAAGTGCTGAAAAAGAACAACATAAAACAGTTACTTTGAATTACAGATTTCTCTAGTGCATCTCCTATGGAGATGCATTTCTGGGTACACACGAAACACACATTTGTTTAATAAAATGGCATGTGCCAGAACACAGAGCCAAGCATGTACAAACACTTCCCCTCCCACAGCCATGGTCAGGCATTTCTACCAAACTAACATGCTGTAACTAGCACAAAGTACAGCTTTATTAACGTTAATGTTGGCTATGGTGTGTTTCAACCATGCTCAACACAAATACTTTCTGCAGGAGCTATTTCTGAATGATTATATCAGTTGTCTCCAGTGCTGACAGATGCTGAGAAGATTCAATAAAATACTCACTCCAGACTCACTCACCTTCTGCTGTCACTGGAGAAAACAGTATGCTTCTACCATTGTGACTAAAAAATGTCTTTTCAAGTGGAAATTAAAGTATGTTATTAAATAGGACAAGAGATATCAATATATATTTACACATGTAGTATATTGAGCTTCATTAACTATATACGATAACTGTTTACCTTCTGACACCTTAAAGAATGCCTCCATTACTGGTGATGAACAGACAATTCTGACACAGAACTCAATTTATAAAATCAGTGAAAGCAGTGCTCTATAGCAAACACAGTAACAAACAGTGACTTAAAATGCACTAACTTTGCCATGTGCCCAAAGGGACACTGCTTGCCTCCTGTGCCCAGTCCATGGGGACAGCACAGCACAGCACAGTGCACTGCCCACAGCAGCCTCCCACTCCCTGCTGGAGCCTGCAACTTACACCAGTGCAGTAGGAGTAAGCAGATGCAGAACACAGGGAATGTAAATCCATTTTCATCACCAAAATATATCTCCAACAGGAGAACATGGCAACACAATGTATTTTATTACAAGGATCTCGGTGATAATCAGAGATCACATGTGGCAGTGTGTTGTGGATCAACTGACTTGATCCCTCTAATGACCGAGAACCAAATGAATGATGGGACAGTCAGTCCCTTGCAGCTGAGGAAGGACATGCAGCAGAGCTTCTAAACTCCAAGAGAAATATTTCTGACCTAATGCATTAGAGAGCTAGCTACTAGCCTCATAAAGGCACCAGCAGGACTTCAGCTAAGCACCTCTGAGCTCTTAACATGTATCCTGTTTAAGCAGCCAGACAGATTTTTACCACGATGCTAAAACACTCCAAGCTCTTCCAGTAAGTGGGCTCCAGACCTCTGCCGTGTTAGTTAAACCAGTCATGATAATCAAATTCATTGCCACCTGAGCTTTTTTCTTCTAAAAGTATCGATTTTTGTCTGAAAGTGTGCTCCATGCAGTGTCACACTGACCACAGAAAGCTTTTCATAAGACTCAAAAGAAAGCTACTTCCACAAACTTCCTCCTTAGTTGAGTCTAAGTTTTGGAGAACCATAGTTAGGTTATCACAAGTTTAGGATTATGGCATTTCCCCCCATTATTCTTTATCATTAATAACATTTACATTAATGAAGGCTGAGTAGGGGAAAGAGGTATCCTTTTTATTCACTGTTCCTCATCTGAAGTTTAATTACAGTTTCATAACTTCACAACTGATTGCTACGAGATGGTAGTGATGATTGCAAGCCAGGGAAAGGAGTAGCAGAAATCGCTGTGTACAAATATTCCATTACCCTGCAGTATCTTAAGTTTTTTATTTAACAAGCAAGGACAGTGAAAAAGTACATATGACAAATAACCTGAATGTACAAAGCTTTCCATGAAATGTGAATGCTCTTAGAGGTGAAAGAGTTTTGATTAGGAGACATATAGCACAGTGAGGATACTGGATATGCAACATTTCTCAACCCAGATTCAGCAAACTACTCCACAAACTACTTTCTCGTTAGAAATTCTCAGAAACTCCAACAAACTGCACTGCAGGCATGGCACACTGTAAGCCACTAACACTGTAATTAGCTGCTTTATAACACAGTGTGAAAACAGTCCTCAACTGCGAGGTAATTAAATAAAGCCTTTCTAATATTATTCTCACAAATATTAATAGAGAAAGTGGATATACTAGTTTTCAAGAGAACAGACATTTAGGCTGTGATAAGAAAGGGAACAATCATTTCTTTTTGGCACCAAAGGAGAGAGGTCACAGCATGAGAAAGTAAAACGTACCTGAGGATTACACATTTTTTTGATGCAATTTGATAACTGTTTCTTTCAGTAGCAGTCCATCTTCTTCCCCTGTCTGCTCATACCACAGCATCCCCAGAGCTGCACTTCGAGCCACGCTGAGGAACTGAGCACCATTTAGGATCTGCCTCTGCTTACACCAAAACTTTAGTCTACTTCTGAGTCCACCTTAGGTCTGCCAACCCAGCTATCCGCATCTCATTTCCCTGAGGGACTTTGGCCATTGCAGCATTTGAATCTCAGAGGCAGGCACACTCCTGTTCTCCTCATTTGCAGGGACTCACACAGCAGGGCCTCTACCACAACAGAATACCAATAAGGATCTTTTTCAAATGGCACTCACACGTACACGGAGCTTGGGGTGAATATGATGGACAGCTATCCTCAAGTGAGGATTAGAAATTAAAAAGAGTAGAAGACAAAATAAGTGCAAGCAGCTGAGAGTTCTGCAAGGGAACAGTAGGAATAAAACACTGCACAGAAGTTGTCGACTTCCCTCTTTCACTGTAGTGGGATTAGTAGAAAAGGTTAGACTATACATTATCCAAGAGTCATTCTAATGATGTATCACTGGGAGGTTTTCATAAAATTAATCTCTCAATAATAAGACATAATACAGGTTTCATGCATACTAGGTAATTAAAGAGCTTGATGAATAGATGAAAGAGTGAACGTTCTGGATCCTTAAACAAATCACAGCTTTAAATTTCATTAATTTTAAATTTACTCCAAGACCTAATTTAAAATTGGCAAAGCTTCCCTACCACTGAAACCACTAATCATTAAATAAAACCGAATTGCATTATTTATTGTTTTCTCAGGCCAATAAAATACATCAACATACAATACTGGGATGACTAAAATATAACAAAAATTCTGTAAAATTATAAATAGTTTCAAAAATTCACTGCAGCTCTTGGTTGAAAATTTAAACAAGATAATCAGTTCACAGGCTCTTTCTTGGCCTTTTCATTTTCTGTTCTATGCCTAGGGCTACCACACTGAAAGGTTTGTAATAATTTAACCATCATCTGCTAGAGCTTTGAGGGAGGAAAAGAGAAAGAATACTGATTCTATCTAGTTTTCAGGCAACAAAATCCATGCAAGGTATTTACTAAAGACTGCAGAGCATACCTGAGTGTGTCCATCACTCTGAAACACCACAACCTCAGTAAAACCAACACTGCTGAAAGCCATTTTTCAAGGCTTCAAGTCTCAGTCTAAGTAAAAATTGTAAAATAGAACAGGGAAAAATCAAAAGAGATTACTCACAAATAATAAAATTGTGACTTAACAAGCCTATTTAACTATAAAATCAAGAAAAACTCAGCTTTATGAGCCATGACAAAATAATCAAAGACAACAGTGTGGTAATTAACAGTCTGGGGCAAATTTCATGGCCTGGTTCCTCATGGAGCTGTGTATGGAAAACAGCCTTCAACACACCAGCCCAGCTCATCCCCTGCTCTCATTCCATGGCCAGTGGAGCCCAATGGTTCCCTAAAATCAAAGAAGAACCTTTTTCTCAGAGTACTCAGAAAAGTTATTTGTAAGCTATGACAACACAAAGAAAAAAAACCCAGCAAAGATGGACTGAACTACATGGGCTGAGGATCTTCAATTAAAATGTTGAAAATGTAATTGTTTTATGACACCACACCTGAAAGGCTTTAATAGAGGGTTTAAAAATGTCTTTCCTAAGATCCATGCTTTTAGCAAGCCAAAAATCTGGAAATAAAATGCAATTCTGGTGTTTTGTTCTCTGCAAGAAATTGCATGTGTCACACATTAGCGAACAGGCAACAGATGCTTTTCCTTTCAATACTGTTTTTGAAGAAAGCAGTACATTGAAGAGCAAATTGTAATCTCTCACTCTCCTAATGAAACAATTCAATTCATTCAGATTGTGAGCAATTCAAGGAACATATTTTTGATGTATATTGTGTATCTAACACATTGTCAATAGTAAGTGAACAGCAATGCAATTCAATTCATGACAAGGCTAAACATTCCAACCTAAAACCCTTATAAATATTATTTTAGGGCTTTCTAAACATTCATAATAAAAAAAATAATAAAAAAGCCAAATGTCTATGCAATTTCATTATAAGATCTGCAATTTAAAAACTTTTTGCTGTTATAAGTGAAAAAAATAATAGCATCAATATGGGTTTTAAAAGCCTAGAGTCCAGATTCCACCACTCATGCTCATCACACCTTTACAAGTCATCTAATGTCTATTAAAATGAATTGAAATGGAATCTGCTTTGCAAGCATTCAGGATTTGTCTTAGGATACTTCACTAGGAGCTTTATAGGAAGGAAGCAAAACCAAAAACAAACAAACAAAAAACAATGAAAAACTACTGAGAAATTCTCTTGCTAACATTTCTGGTTCTCTGAATTTCCTGCTGGACTGGAAAGAAACTTGACACAAGGAAGCCCTGACCTGATCTACATCTGGGTAAAGAAGAATCAGTATGTAATCCACTTTCTCCATCGTTGAAAGAGAAATAAGTCTTGGACCACTACTGCAATGTCTCTCATGTTCATATGTGATACCAAATTAGAGGGTGAGTTATCTGAGGAGTCAAGGAGAGTCAAAGATATCTGAGCCAGAGAGGAACATCATATTACATGTAACATATGCAACTGTTGTGCATATTATTTGTCCTGAATGGAAACAGATAAAGTTAACCGTCAACATGTATTTTCATGAAGTCCATTATTCTTGATCAAACAAAGTATGATTTCATTAAGAGAACTGAAGACTGAAAAAAAAACCCAATCTTTTAAGGGTTGATGAAACCCAGTTCGGCATTTTAATTCTCTCTGACTCAATTCATGAAACACATGCATGATCCAGCATCAGACCAAGACCATGCCTAGATTACAGCTGGTTGCCTTGAACCAGGGCCAGACAACAACATGGTAATAACGGCAGAGTGAAATAAAAAAATAAAAAGATTTTATCTGCCTTTTGATGGAAGAGTACATCAGCTTCTTCCCTCAGTTCAAAGGCTATATCAGATCTTCATAGCTGTCCCTAGGTGCCCCCGTAGCAGTTCCACTGGAGAATGAACTTTATCTGAGTGTTATGAGAGAGGAGAGACCTTTGCTTTCCAAAAAACAAGACCTTTATCATGCCTTTTACTTTCACAGATAGGATTTCCTATAGAAGTTTTCGCTTGGATTATTATTCGCATGCATCAGTGGTGTTGCTTGAATTTGGAGTTTGCTGCCTACAAGTTTTTAAGTTGCACTTAAAGAGCTGTATTGACTTTCAAAGGTTTCAACCTGGCTGAGATGACACCTATTTTGCTATGTAATGAGTTAGCAGTTATGGTTAAGAGAGGCCCATAATACAGTTAATCTCCTCTCTGGAGCAATTGTTCAATTGTTAGCCAGCATGCAGTAGTCACGTGTGAATGCTTTTTATTCTACCAACAAATGCTGTATTTCATTCTGGTTTCCTTGGCAGGAACAGTTCACAGCATATTCTTTGCCACTTAATTTCCTGTGTATAGAGTGAACCACTTGGAAAGCTCAGTAGGGTGCATCAGAGAAACCTAAAGAAAGAATGTAGAACATTAATCAAATTACTCTATTAGATGCTATTACATGCCTTCAAGTTGGAACTAGTCTGTACTGATTTTTACAGCTTTCTTTTTATCACATCAGAAGAGATCAAAATAACTTATTAGGTCGATTTATCCTTTCTGCCGCCCTTGCTGACTGTGCAGGAAAACACAGACTGTGAAAAAGCATCTGGAATGGGGCAATGCCCAGGCACTGCAGGGAAGCACTGCCATCCCTTCTCCTCCCTGTGGGCAGGCTGGCTTCACACTCCCCTGGTAGCTGGATGTGGCAGCATGAACATGCAGTGTACTCCTCACATGCACCATTTCCACTTCAGTGATGTCTTTCCCAGTGCTGCCAAATCAAACCATACTTTCTTTTCCCTGTTGCTTTTTCTAACTTGTGTTTTGTGCTTCTGTGAGAAGGTCAGCAGGTGTGGAACTGGGTGGTCTTTTTAAGGCAAGGCATTTCAGCTACCACAGCATGAAACAGAGTTCTCTTAAGAGCTTTCTTAGACAGCTAGCAAAACAGGGACTGTGCTGGGCACAACACGACAACAATCCCTTCTATCCTATCAAAAGAGGAAAAGTGTATCTGAAAAGTCCTCTGCTGGGAAAAATGATTTAGTAAATTATATATCTTTTGACAAATAAATTAGGCAGTTTCAAAATTTGCAATTAATCTAGGATGCAGTCAATTATTTTCTATTCACAGCCTGCATTAATTTTTTCACTTCAGGTGGTCCTGAAAAGTTTTATGCTCACTGGAAATTATTAAAAGCTTTTATGCAACCAAATCTCTGATTTTGCCATTGCATTTTTGCGCTCAAATTGCTGCACATCGATAAAATATACCAGGGCTTTCCAAAAATTAATGCAGAGAGGAACCTTGTCAGTGAGAAGAGATGCAAGAAAAATGTATTAGGAAGAAGGAAAAACAGAAGTCCTTCACAGCATATTACAAACATAAATTCTATGTAAATGGCCTTTGTTGCAAATTCGTGCAAATATCATGCTCTGTTTTTTCCCAGAGATCAGCACTGCACTTGTCTATTGACTGGAACGACTTACAAACAATAAATGAACAGAATACACCAGTAGTTACAAAAATATACAAAAATAACTTTTGCTGTGAAAAAGGACTGTACAACTTTCTTCTCTCCGTATTCACCTGCCTTCATGAGCAAACAGAATTCATCAAATAATTTGTTACGTCAACTTTTGTAGGCAATAGGGAGCATGGGATGGAGAAAATGGAAGAGTTGAAGATGCTATGAATTAGAGAATACTAGTCAAAGAAGAGATGTCAGCAGCAGATCAGAAAGACACACGTTAGATTTAAAGGTGCCAAAGGATAATGTAAGGCTAAACTGCTAGAACCTGACCACATGCCTTGAAAATGCCCTGATTTTCACAAGTAATAAATACCTCTTGACATCATGTTGACATATTGACATCAGCTCTGTGCTCTTGACTTTGAAAGTGACAATTCTTACCAAGAAGACTAAAACAAAGGATTGTAAAGGATGCTACTATTTAAAATCCTGGCCAAAAGCCAATGAAAGAAATGTGTAATAAGAGTCTCTAACCTGTGACTTTATAAGGTCAGAGTCCACATGTATGAGTCTTCATATTTTATGAGAGTGAATATATCTGAGAGTACTTGGCAGTTCACTCCTGCATTTGTGTTTGAGGGGAGAAGGCTTTCTCAATGAGCAGGCCTTTATCTCCAGTTTTGTCATCTGCCATCCTCCAGAGCTACAATTTACCAGGACTCTGGACAGTGTTAAAGGAAGTTGTTCTAAGATACAGGCCAAAAACACCTGTTTTTCCACAACATGATTTAAACACATTTAGCAAAAGGTGCACAGAGCAACATTAGCATGTGGTTGGTTATACCAATTACTTAAAGTGAAGGCAGGAATGTCTGTAAACCAGCTGGAATAGAAGAGTTTATCCCTAGACCATCACGGAGGACTCTGCAACTTTGAATTCAGTCAGTGAAATAATTGGCAATGAATAATTTCAACTGACAAGTTTAGTGCTTTCTGTCAACAAGTTATTTGCAAACAGGCAATAAATTTCATTAATTTGTTCATTATTTGTGATCCTTTAGCAATTACCTTGTACAAATAAATTTAAACTTACAATTAGTTGCTAAGAATACTTGTTGTTTATTACATGTTACTGAAGCAACATGTCTAGCTTTCTAATAAGCACAAGTTTTTGAATAATTGCAACCTCCCAAAATTCAGCTTTCCAAAATGCTGCTTCTGCATTGACTGCAGCACTACTTCAAGAGACAAATGCTAATGAAATCTGAGCCAGAAAAAGAATATTCTCAAGCGTAAGTTTTTATAATATAACAGAAATTAAAAGATAGCTTTTGAATTGTCGGAATTTACTCAGTATATAAAATGTCCTGGGTTAGGTTTCCAGATTCACGCCTGAACGCCACTGACCAATGCAGAATTATAGCTTTGAAGGAATAGGTTATGATAGCAAGTTCCAGAAAGGCACCATAGCACCATAAGAGCAGACACTTGCATCCCAGGAAGAGCTAGTGTTAATTATGCTCTTCCTGGGTCAATAAATCGCTTGACTTTATCAAACCAACACATTCAAGCCTTCCAAATGTGACCAACTTCAAACAAACCTAAAAGGTTCTGGGCACTGGGTCTTACCATGTTTCCTGACCAGGGAAAACAAAGAGTGAGCAATTGCAAAGACCATGAACAATTAAAGCTGTATTGTGTTGACTTGTTTCCTATTTCATACAGGGTGATTCCTCTTCACATCAGTTTAAAGGTTGTTCTAGCTCATGGCAGTATGTTATACCTATATCTGTCCTAGGACCCTTCACAATGGTTATCACAGAACCTGGTATACCAGCTACCTCACAGGTACGTGCAAAGATGAACAGCGGGTAAATTTCACCTCAAGTGTGCATCCATTGGTACAGCCTTTTAAGTATAGGATATTTGATTTTTACAAGTTCCTTGCCACATAATGTACAAAACAGACAAAAAGTTGAGTTTGTTTCTTAACTCAGCAGCCTGCAGATGATAAACTTGATTTGCTGCTGTATAACAAAGCCCCAAGTAAGAATGCACTGCAAAGCTCATTACAACAAAAGATGGTCATTCCTTCATGGCTGTAACTACTTTCACATTGTTATATACACCAGCAATCCCTTCTTTGTCAATGCTTCACTTTGGAAAAAAAAAAAACTAGGTTGAAGTTTGCAGAGGCATTTCTCTGCATTCACTTGTAAACACCAGCAGTATCAGCCATGTCTACAAAAAACTCTCAAAAAGAAATATGAGATAAGTGGTAAGAAGAACGTCTCAGAAACGAAACATAACTAAACCTGCTCAAGGCTCAGCCCCTAAGCAGGTACAACAAAGATAGCAATGTATTTACAAAAGCTAGAAGACAGGTTACAGAAGAATCAGCTAAGGGAACAACAAAGGAAAAGGCATGGAGAGGGGAATTATTTTTAATTGTTGAATAAAAATTGTGATAGCTTCTATTTCTCACAAACTTTGGAAAAGATACTACATGGGTTATACCCAGATTATTTACCGGAACATACTGTCCCAGTGAGGATCACACAGCACTAGAAATGCACTTATTATTTTTGAGAACAGAAAAAAAAAACGCATTCCAAAGAAACATAAAATCACAAGAACCCTTATTTTTATGCAGAAATGACACAAATGATGAACTTTGAAAGGGTTACAGTAACATTTTTTTAGTCCACTGTGCTATAAAAAAAAAACTGAGGAAGAGTTTACAATGCCTGCTCAATGAATATAGTCAAGGCATTGCATATTTATGTTTATACTGTGCATAAAACACTTCCCTTAAATACAACCCAAACCAAGATCTCTTAATATTTATTTTAGAAGTGCTATATTACATTGTTCTGAATGCAAAGAACTTGTTTTTGTCGTCCCATTTGCACAAAATGGACCAAGACTTTATTATCCTAGACACCAGTACCCTCAGGGAATGCTCCTTCCACACTGTTCTTAACCTTTTCCAGAAGAAATACAACTGCACTTGTAAAGTATAGCATTATGTGACAACAACAAATGAAACCATAATACTGTTTATTACACATTACTTACGCTATGGCAACAACAGAATTGTCATTTCTAGAGGGACTATGAGGACCACAAACCAGGCATTTACCTGGACATTTTTATTACATTTTCTTGTATGAGTCTCTATCAAATCAATGCTGCAAATAAGAAAATAGGATAATGCTTTGTATTTATTCTCTCAGTACTAACTTTTATGATCGCATATTACACAATGAAATGTGATGATGCACACTTTGCCACTGAGATATAATATATATGGCTTATAGTCAAAGCTACGGTTAATAAGCTGTTAACCTCATGAAAAGTTTTTACTAAAATGGCTTCATATACTTTTAGTATATGGTGAATACAAACAATCTGCTTCTGCTGTTAAAATAACGTTTACAGCTTTTTACTTCAATAACTGCACAGGTTCGAGCTTTGAGGACAAAAAAATTACATTGGACTTAAAACTCTATATTGAAGAATATGGCTTTAGTCTGTTTATATTTGACAAAATGAAGCTAATTATAATACTGTAATAGTTCTTGGTTATATTTTGAATGAGTTAATGCTGACAGTAGCAAACAGAGTGGGCACCAGCTCCTCTATCAGCCCAAATGGTGGAGCACAGAAAGGACAGAGACTGCTAAAAGGGTGAAGACAAACTTACAGCACCAGCTGGAAGAATGAGGAGTGCAGATGCTAATGGACTGTGGCGCATTAAAAAGGGTGGGTAAGCAAAGCACTTCCCATGAAGTACACATGGCAGTCTGGCATCTAAGCATGTCTCAGGGCTAATCCAAACTCTCAGCACTGCTAGGTACAGTTGTCATGATGGAGAACATCCAACTAATAACGAGATGTCCTGAGTTTAACTATGAACTGAATGACAGGACACACATTCCTTGAAGAGGGAGAAGCAGAGGTAGATGTATTAAACATGAGCTATATTACTGTGACTTATATTTTCACCACAATTCCAACCTGTTACACTAATACCTAGCAGCCTTTGTTGAAGAATTTATTTGTTGTATAATGAAGATGCATTTACTTCAACAGCAGATAATGTTCTGTTTTGTCTTTTTATTATTAACTTGTCAAAAGAAGAGATATGATAATAAAATGACAAAATAACATGTTGCTTAAATAAATTGGATGTATAATATATCAGGAAATGGAAATTAATTATATGACTGATGTACATAATGTCAGTTATTCGTTACTACTCTAAAACACTAGAATTATCCACGTTTAAAAGTACTGATAATCATATAAATGGGCTTAATTAGAACAATGGATTTTAAAACTAAAAGAAAATAAGTAGTCAACTCTAGACCCAGGTAAGGGAATAGACTTAAGGGAGGCAAAAAGAAAAGGCCTGATGGTTTTACATTACAGTTACATATTTTTCTGTCAGCATCTATAATCCCTTTGTAGCATAATAACTTGTGAATTTTTTAATTGAATTTCACTGATGACTATTCATTTTATTATTTACAAGGTTCTTCGCATAACCACATCCTTTCCTTGATCTAATTCTGAATGTTCTCTGAAGCTTTCATTTTATATATGAAGATTTATGGCATCTAGATATGATGCTATATAGCACAATATAATAATGAAAAAACTTCCAATTATAATATCCTACCATAACATGGAGGATAGAAATTGATTTTTTCTTTAAGGATTTACTTTTACTCGTGAGATGTATCATACTCCATACAGTTTACTTTCTAGATTAACTATGGCAGCACAGCACACTTAATTTTTCATTATATTATTGCAGCTGATATATAAGTTGGTGTTGAAAATGTCAACTTCCTGTATGTATGCTTTTATGTTAGAATTCATAAGCAGATATTAAAGTTCTTTGAACTAAAGCACTATTAAACAAGACCATTTTGCAATGCAAACAAATCCTATCCCTAAACCTCTGACTGAGGCAAAATTCCTGTGGGAAGGCAAGATCAGAACCAAGAGCCTGTTTTTAAATGTCCCAAATAACGTGTGCCAGAGCAAACCAGAAGCAAAGCTGAAGCAAAAGTTCATGTACTGCAGCAGAATAGCCCCTTGCTAGGAAGATGAAATAATTAGTGCCAAAGTATTTAACACTTCATAATTACGTACCTATAACATATGCCACGTCAGTAATGATCTCATTTGATAATTAAAAAGTAACTGCAACTGTAGATTTTTCATTGCAATTGGCTTGGATGAGGTGGGGGGTGGTTTTAAGCAAACTGGCCATTTAAATCAGGCATTGGGCCTTTCCAAACAAGGATGCAGATTTATGCACCAGGGAGCAAGATGGTGCAAGTCGTGCCAGACTCTCAGTTTTGGCATACATATACACCTCCACCTCTCCTGTTTGAAAAAATCCTGTGTAAAATATTAAATTCTCTGAGAACATCATTTTAATTACACTTGAAAGACATATCCAGCTATTAAATGATCCAGGGTTAACTGAAGAGCTACTGCTATAAAACCATTTAAACAGACCATGGTGATTTTATCAAATTTCACAGCTGTTCCTGCAGCAAATGCAGTTTCTCAGAACACAAGATTTCTAGTTAATCTGTTAACAGCAATTTTGGAGTAAATCTTCATCAAAGGAGAGACTGCTGCACAGGAATTGCCTGACTGGATTGGACCTACAGTCAGCCCAGTCCAGAAACTTGTCTGGGAAAGCCAGCACCAGATGCTCCCGTGAAAATAAATGCATAAATATGCAATACACAAATGTAATTTTGCCTGCAAAAGGTCATTCTGTTTAAATGCTAAGACACAGAGTTTTGTTTTCTCGAATGTGCTTTTATTAGCATTGCCTCTTGCAAGATACACATTATTCATATAAAAATATCCCACCACACTTTGAACCTAAGTTTCCTGGCTCAAGCAATGATGAAACCTAAAGTTTGACACTGTGGCTTCGAGACATATACTTTTCTCATTCAAGATTTTTCATATTTCTATCCTGTTGCTCTTTTATCAGGAGGTAACTGAACCCTAGGCTATTTTATTATCTTTTATTTTGTTCCCCTTATTCTTCACCCTTGTAGAGTGAGTAGTCTCAGTCACTTCAATTTCTCTGCATATAAGAGATTGTTTTTCTGTATGATCTCGTTCTCAACATCCTTATTTTTCAGCAGAGAAGGCCACACAATTCCTCCTTAGGTAATCCATACAAGAGAACCAGAGATAGGTCCATTTATTTTTGCTCTGGAACCACAGTTAGCTAAACCACTGTTGAGATGCATCTCAGACGCTGCGGTCATGCTGACTTACTGACTGAACCCAGAAGAGAGTGAGGATCTAGCAGCCAAATAGTGTGAAGCTGAAAACAGCTTGTATTCCAGTGGCTGGATGCACACCCCACACAGGTTGATCTACAAAAGCCAGCCAACACATAAAATGTCTTCTAGCTTGATTCTGTGTTAAGTCAAATGCAGCCTCTCTTCCTTTTGTTACCTTCTTAGACCGTGGTGGTCCATTAGAGTTTCCTTTGTTCTTGTTTAATCTCTGCCAAGTATTTTTTACCACACAATTTCCAAGGGCAGACCTAAAGCTCAGGCTAATAGGCAAACACATTTGTGATGTGTGTTAACAATTATGCCTCTGATGTCAGAAAACTTTGTAGGCAAGTTACACACATGCAAGATAGGAAATTAGTCAAAGACATGCTTCTGACTTCTGAAATAGGAAGCCAGGCGTGGATTTTTTTTTCCTTTATGTTGTTTGCATTTCATTGCTTTCTATTGCACTGTACGCTTTGCAAACTTACAAATAAGCTCAACAAGTCAGCAATTAGAGCTGTATATGTAACTAGCTGTGCAACAACATTTACAGATGAAGGAGCACAACTAAAGATGTTCTGTTTTGCCTGAACTGCAGCAAGAAAGGTACTCTGCATTTCCTGATTGCTTATGGACAAACCATCTAAGCAAAGGGACTTCTGACAAGCAGAGTAAATTGCTCAGGTAATTATGACTCTAGTTACCCACACCTTACCCATGTTCAGCTAAATAAGCCTCTGCCTTTGCGGACAAGTTGCTGTTTGATCTCCTGTGAACCTCAGAGGTTACATCTGAACTTCTAAGGGGGCGATTACAGCAGGCACTATGTCAAACCCTTCTGTCAAATTACTGCATAAACTGCATGTTTCAGATTCCTGAAATGTTGGTGTTTTATCCCGCTTGGCCCAAACTGTTGAATATTTCTTCTAGTCATGCATGATAATGCCAAAAGCCACTGTGACAAAAAATACATTTTGAACAAAGGCTCAACAACATAAACGCTTTTACTTTACAGATGGCAGTCAGAACTCAGCAGATGGTAAAAGAAATCCCACAGGATGTTCTTCTCTCCCTCCCTTTTTTTTCCTCTTCCCACCCCCAATATATATATGAATGCATGCGTGCACACACAGAACAGCAAAGTAAGCGTCCTGATGAAATACTCAAAAGGTTTTCACAGGAGCAGGATCTATCCTTTTAACAATATCTTACAGAACCTTTCTAGAACAGAAAAGATGCAGCCAGTGGCTGGGTACCAAAGAGGGAATCAGGAAGCCCACTTCTGTCCATGGGTTACATTTGTCCTCTGATACATCGTTGGGTTGGCACTTCTCCTTTGTTCTTTTTTCTTCTCTTCCTGTACTATGTCCTCTTTATTTTTATTCTAAGATCCTCAGGAAGGAGTCTCTTTCTGTCTCTGACTGTTAGGCCTTAAAACAGCTTGTACCATGCTGTTGCACTTCAATCCAACTTGTTTCACAGAAGGCATGAGAGAGACAGCACACTCTGTAGTGCTTTCCACAGAAATGAAGATAAAGCTCTCCACAAAATTTCCCTGCCTGACAGAGGGAAAAGCGTGGCCAAGGACAGACCATACAGAATCTACAATCCTCTTTTTGCATCAGGCCATTTAAAAAGTAAGAAGATAGATTGAAGCTGGCAGAAAGCCATGCTAACAGGCACGATTTCATCCAGTTCTCTTGGTCATGGGGTAATCTTACAAGGCAGTGCACTGTTCCTGACAGATAGGTATTATTTTTTATTATTAATTAATTATTATTAAGTATTATTTAATTATTAGGCATTTTTACTGTATTAATTTGTGTGTGCACCTAATGGAAATGAACCCAAAACCACTGTAAATAGACTCTTTATAGTCACCCCACAAATCCTACTCACCATAGAAACGTCACTCACATCAAAAGCATCAGCAGCTCAGCAGTACAGAGCAGCACCAGGACCTCCAAGCTCACTTGACTGCAGGAGGAACTGGTAGTAGGTACAGCTTCAGCCTGCATTTTTCACCTAGCCTTTCACTCCTTAAAGAAAACTCCAAGCACTGTTAAAGATAAGTAATCATCAATTCTCTTTTCCTTGAAGTACACAAGAATCCCTCCTAAAAAGGAGCATGTGTTTGCATGTCACAGTACAGTTTAGCAATGCAACTACGCACCGAACAACCAGCCACACTCTCCATAACGCTATGCTCCCTGGCAGCTTACCATCCTGGAACAACCAGACTATTTTGAACCTGTTTTATGATCACACTGAACTCCATGCTGTTTCCACATACAACCCGAGACAGACCTCATCTGTAAAGTACTACACAGTCTCCAAAAACGTAAAGCGCTCACCAAAAAAAATGTCTCTCCTTCATTTATCTTCAAGACAGTATATTGTACATATCTGTGATGATCTCTGTGGGCTGAGTTTTACGTATATAGGGCCATGCAAACCTGGCCTTCTGTAAATGGGAGCTCACTTGTTGGAGCAGATAAATTCAGCATGGCACGAGGCCAGCATGGACATAACCAGCACAACACACAAGAGACAGCTACATGGCATATACCGATACTTCTAAAGATGCCAGTGAAACCTGAAGCTGGTCACATATCTGAATGGACTACAGCAAGAGGAGCAGAGTGACAAGTGTAACTGTTCTGAAATCACCAAATCACTGAACAGATGGACTGCCTTGTAGTAGGATGGAACCTACTACAGCCTTTCCAAATTAAGGAGCATCAAACATATGCATAGAAAATTATACATATAAAACTGTACTTAGCTATCCTGACGTTTACAATTTTGGCAACTCATTGACAAATCTGTTGTTTAACCAGAGAAGTGATTTTTGTTTTTTGCTGTTTTTTTTTTTCTTACTTACTTTTAAGGCAACCTCATTGTTCACAACAGCAATGACTACAAGTAGAAGAAAGCCATTATGGATTTACATGACACTCAGCACAATACGTTGCAAGCTAAAAACCCATGCCAAACACTTCACACCATCTATCTCCCCACCTCAGGAAAGCACTTCAAATCACAGTGCCTACAGTCCTACACTCATAGGTGAACCATTAATAAAAGTCTGCTTGCAGTACAGCCACTTAGGTCTAGAAACTATTCTGGAGCAGCACTGGGTGTACAAAACAAAGCAGGAGCCACTTCGAGAATACAAGAAGATCTGCCCTTAAACTGTAGATTACTCCTTAGGAAACAACACATAGAAATGCCCTACCTTTAGCTCTGAATTTGTCCTTCCTCAGCATCTCAGGCCAACAACACTCTTATTTATAACTGCGTCTTCTGCCAGCACTCACATAAGGCAAGTTGGTCATTACAGCCCATTCATAGATCTATATCAGCTGTTAAGATTTACCCAAGTGGGTGAATTTTTTAAGTGAGAGATATCTATCAGCTGTGATGCTTGATCAGTTAGTAAGTTCCAGGTGATCAAATGGTACATTTAAAGCATTGCCATAGAGTCATCTAATCTTTGTGGACAAGGTTATCCTAAGTTTGGTATGCTATCCCAGTCCAATGGGCATTTTCCTTTATGCAGAAATTCAGACAACGCCAGTTAGGGCCCAGGAACCCAAGCAGGCTGCTTGTGAGGTGCTCCTCACCCATAGCTCCTTTGCTAGCCCCAGGCAATGAGAAAAGAAGCTGGCACAAGGAAAATTGCTACAGAAGCAATAGTGTGCAATACAAAGAAGATGAGGTTGAGAACTCAGCTGGAAGCCAGACATACCAGAGACCCTCATTGTTGATCAGACAAGGGATAAAAGAAAGAAGCAAAGTAAGATGGGGGCCACCAGTGGAAATGGAAGAAGTAAACACTGAGCAGCATTTAATTAAAGACTGTATTGTTTGGATGCAGGAGGGGTTCATACTAAGACAATACAGGAAACCACATTTCTGGTATTTCCTATATTGAGGGTGGGGCCGTGAGCTTTATACAGCTTTCATGATATATTACTATGGATGTGGGTGTGTACTACAGATACAAAAGCTGTCTGAAGTATCCAAACTCTGACTGGAATTTGAAACTACTCAGAGCTCAGATCCAGGGGATTTATTTGGGCTCATTTCTAGTTAAAACACTGTGAGCTGAGGTCATACAATTCCATGGAATAAGGGCAGTTTCTAAATCAAACCACCACAGTATTAGAAATGGATAGCTCCATCTTTCTGACAGGAGCTTTTTTTATTTTTCCTGCCTCAAAGGAAACAACCACAGCTGATTCTGGATGCCTCTGAGCCTGGGGAACAAGTTCCATTAAACCCGTTTAAAGCAGCTGTGCTGGCTTGATACCTTCTGAGGAAGAATCTTACCCAAATAAGAGGCTCCTATCTCAGAAAAGATCTTACAGTACTCTACATTAATTAAAGATAAGGTGATATCATTACAGAGATAGACATTGTTATCTTTCCCCCTAATGTTATCGAGGCTGCTTTTATGCCTACAGACGAACACTTCCAGACGAAGATATTTTTGAAAACCTCCCATTGTGTTTGGAAGCAGCTGCTAAATGGAGTTAACAGTTTCACAGGGAAGCCTATTTTGAGGTCTGATCCGCAGCTCTCTGAAGTCAAAGAGAAGGCATGTAAAATCATACCGTCTCTACTCTGCGAATTCTGTAGGAAGTGCTTGTATAACATTAAACACACTGCAAGTTTCTTTCATTTTGCTGGTTGTTAAATAAATGTTTAAAGGAGATATTTTCAAGAATCTACCTGGGTTATGCTTTACAGAAAAACATTACTGGGGAGTGAAGGGAAAAAAAATGGCAGCAGCCGAAAAAGATTTCAGTTGTTGCCAAGATGTCAAACTATCCATTGCTGAAAGCACTGAGAATTCCAGATGGATTTTTTTCTACATGACCTGACTCAAGCAAGGATGTTTTGAGGTGTACCCTGACTTCAGTCACCAGCAGTATCTTCAGATACAGTCTAACTCATACATAATAGTAATGATTTACCTAACTGAAGGGGGAAAATTAAGCAGAGCATTTAAAGTATGTAAAAAAGAGTTGGTGTTGGCTTAGCTGATCTCCTGTTACAATTTTTTTTAGGATTTTTATTATTTGAAGCCAATCACTTAGTCTCATATATATATATACAGCAGAATGCTGGCTTGTGCATACACTGTAGCACACGTTCTGTTGGGGTGTATTTATGGGGAATATGAAAGCAATTTTTGTAGCTGACATTATGAAAAATCAGAATAGAGCAACGAATCCTCTCTAAAAAAAGGGAATTCAACCCTGTCAAGAGACGGAATTGCTGGAAAACAACAATGGTGAAAAACAGATGGTGCTTACACTGAAGCTTATACGTTAACAAATGAATTCCTGTTTACCTTTTTTTTTTCTTTTCAATTCTTTTGGATCAAGACAAGAGCTCCCAATGTCTCTAACTCGGTACGTACCATGAATGAATCTCTACATATTACTTATTCAAATAAGGAAAATTTAGGCCACTTTCAGTTTAGACAGATTATCAGGTAATGCTTGACAGACATTTTGGTTTTTTCCCCTCTGGTGTTCAAGCAAGCAGCTGCCATACAACCCTTTGCTTCCAGAGCTTAAGGGAAATCTGAAAGAAAAAGTGTTGATTTCCAGATTTAACTCCTCAATAGCCTTTTGTTTGGTAAATTCCAATCGAAAGCTTGAGTGTTCCTGCCAATCCCAGTTCACAAGCAGATTGGAAAAAAAAATTCACAGCAAGAAGACTCATACCTTGAGAGATATGTTACCATGGTTCCTACAGCATGTCCCTGGATCAAAGTGATCCTTTGCTCACAGAATTCCCTGGGAGCTAAAGCCTCATATCACTAAGCTTCACTTGAGTCTACAAAAACTTGAAATGATAGTGAGGTGTGCCTCTCAGGAACTATATTGCATTCAAATAAACCAGGCTCTGGGCTTGATGAACCACTGGAATTCCAAAATACAAAATTTCTTCCTGCTTTATTTTTAGAAATATAAAGTCTACAGCAGTTAACGTTGCCAAAGGCTTCTGCTTAAGATTTAGTGAAGGCTTCCAAATAGATCAAGTTTGGAAAAACAACAAACTTTATGGGAAGGGTCAAACTACAATAGAAAAGCACACAATTAGCCTCAGTTGAAATTCTAACGCTTTCTTTGCTGGCTGAGAAAGAATCCAAGGCTAATGCTTAAAATTAAAGGTGAAAAATGGGAGAAAAGTGTTTGGGAATTGTAGGCAGATTTTTTAAACTTATGTGCCTTGTGATGCAGTTAAGGTGTTGAGTGTTTTTTCACCAGCTAATTGCCAAGAAGAAACAGTTCCCTAGAGACATCTGTTTTTATCTCTAACCCAAAACTCTGGCTTTTATGACTTCTATTATCCTGTGGAAAAAAAAAAAATGAGCCATGAGCAAGTGTAACAACCTGAATTTTCACTAGCTCAAAAGAATTTCTACGGTAGTGCACTCTACATAATGTAACACCATAACAACAGCTTGTATGCTTAACTACACTGCAGGTGCACATGGGTTAACACTTGCAGCTTGAAATGCAACCCTGAAGCCTTTTAAGTGAGATAAAATTAAAAGACAAACTAGAAAACTGCAGTAAAGTAGCTAAAAGAGGCACAGATTATGTTTCAACTGACCTTCTTGAAATGAGCATTTATTACTTGTAGCCACTTAAGCACGTTTGCATCCACAAAGAATCAGGAACAGAAATGATGCTGTGCACAGTGGCCAGAAGCTGACACCAATCACCTATAGACTTGGTGAGCTCTCATTCATGTTCTCAGTCTCTTTTCTAATACTTTTAAAAAATGCAAGAGTCAGAGGTTTAAACTACTTTTTAAAGCAGTAAATTCTTCAAAATTTCCTTGGAAATTCAAAGAAAATTGTTACAAGCATTACACTGTTACTTACAACGATGTCTAAAAACTGAGTGTTGAAGTGTTTTTTGGCAAATTTAGGCCTGATTTATGAAAACATTTTTATCACCATATCATCTGTACCACTTTCAGCATCAGCATAGTTACAGTAAGAACAGATGACTGGTAGAAAAGGAGGAAAGGGAGTCTCCAACATTACAAGTAAAATTTAAGAGATGCATCCTTTCCTACAATCAATCCCTCTCTGGCATCTTCTCCCAATTGTTTTTTTAACTGCTTGCTCAGGGAAGATGTAGGCAGTCATCATATCCCAAACTGGGGCAGAGAAAGCCCAAAGAATTCAAGAAAACTGGCGACAATGGCACTAATATTTCCTCAGTTTCAACTTCTGAAAGCTTGAGGAAGGAGCCCACCAGTTCCCCGCAATCAATCTCTGTGCTCTGAGCCGCATCCCAAGCTCAAAACTTAAATAACCCCTCAGTATGCAAGTGAAAGATGTCTGTAAGTGGTGGCAGGAGACTGGCCAAGATCAGCATGCCCAGATGTGCAGAAATGTGTGCCACTGCCAACTATTTTCCTTCATCACACTCTTCTTGCTTCACCTTCAACTCTTCAGACTGCCAGGTCCTATCAGCATGCAAACTGCAGGGGGGACTCTACCAGCAGGCAACAAGTAGGGCCTTCTGATAACCCAGAGCTTCTAGGGCAAGGATTCGGGAAGGGGAGGTGATGGGGACTAGCTGAGCTGCTGCTCTCTAATGGCTAAAGGTTTTCAAGCGTCGGAAGCAATTTCCAAATATTACAGATTGTTTGCATCCTTCATGGCTTCACTACAGCATTCTCTCTTCAAAAACTTTAGTTACATATTTTGAAAAGCTCTTCTGTAGAAAAGGCAAATGTCTCAGATACAGAGATTTTGATTTTGTGACAACTGACTTCTGAAAACAGAATATTTATTCGGTGAGTTTAAGCACAGCAGTACCAGTTGTTGACTCTCCTCATGAAAATATTGATTCTAACCTCCCTAGCTTATAGCATTTTGATCCGCATTCTATGCCTATTGATTTACCTTTGATACTTCAATCAAACTGTTGTTTATATCAGCGGCAAACACATCTGATCTCTCCAAAATAATTAGATTAATCACAGGAGGATCTATGAAAGCTTTGTTTTGATTGATTATGTCTTTATGCTCTCCTGAGTAAAGCAGGTAAAATGTAAAAGAAAGCCAGTTGTTAGCCTTTTCCTTTGAGCATCTTTGAAATGTTTTTAGTCCCCGTTTTTCTTTTATGATAGAAGACTTTTTACAAGATTGCCAGCTTGCACTGTGCTTAGTTATGATTTCCTCAGTGGCTGACATTTTGCAACATATAATGATTTAGTCAATCTGAGCAGAACTATCATTACACAATTTATTGTTCCCCAAAGCATTATTTGTTATAGAAGCTATTAGGCCAATGAGTTACATTTTATAGAATTTTTATTAGAATTATTTTAAACTCCAAGGAAATTAATCTCTTTCTTCCTCACCTCCTGGTCCCAGATTTCCATTTTGCAAAGCAAAACTATTCAAGCACAAGGGAGGTGGGGACTGTATGTACTTTTCCTGAAGTCATCAGTGCTTTTACTTGCATAAAAAGCAAGTGAAGACCCCAGGATTTCACTTTTAAGGAAGAAATTCTCTTAATTTGCATCACTGAAACACTACTGTTGCCAATGAGAGTTCTGTGGAAGTGCTGAGCCCAGCTGCAAAAAGAACACTGGATGCAATGCCACTGTTAAAAAATGTATTTTTATTTGATGAATGAATTGCTAAAGACGAAAAGGGACTAATTTTTTTTCCACTCTGGAAACAATGACTTTGTATAATAATTCTATTGTTCAATCTTCACTACAGTCTCTACTGGAACTATGCCCAGAAGTACTAACATTTTGTGCTAAAACTTCTGTATACCTTTTCAAGGGGCCTTACTCATTAATCAATAGTTTTGATTACTCAATCCTATTATTATTCCTTTTTTTTTTTTTTTTTTTTGAATCAACCATTAGAGCTATTAATAACACTGAGAAAGTTATTTATCTGCTAGCAGAACAAATTGAGCTCATCCAGTCACTCTCAGAGAGCTGTTTAACGCACCGTGACACGCTGAACTTCACTCAGCTTCACACTCTCTCCATCCCCTCTGACAGTGTCATTGAATGATTGGATCAAACCTTGGGTTACAGGGCCAAGGAGGCTTCCCTGAAGATCAAAATGCCACCACTGCTGCTAAAGGTCACTTCTGGAAATGCACTTTTCAATTTGAGAGGGCGCTCAGCCACTGGAGGCAGTGCATGAAAAACAAGGCTCGTCTGATGTTGAAAGTAAGCTAGGCCAAGGGCACATTAAATAACAGGGAATAGTCACCAAAGAAACTGAGGAGAAAGAGGGAGGGAAGAGAAACGGGAGAGAGAGAGGGAGCTGATAATTCAGGGGGTTTGGCCTGGTTTTCAGGCATGCGTAATGAGGAGCAATTAGCTCTCCCTGTGAAGTGAACTTCTGTATCTCAGTCATGAAACAAGAAAGCCTTGGAACTTCTTACTCAAAAAGAGTAGAGTGACATTACAGAGCCGACTGTAACGAGACCGGAGCAATAGAAATCGTTTTCTTCCCAACACTACACAGAAGAGCTGAAAGAGGAGGGAGGAATGCTGCAATGACACAGCATATCCATAAGGTGGAAAGAGAACAAAGGAAAGGTCAATTTTTACATACTTATTTTCCGTAGGAAAGCAGATCTGTACTTATGAAGACAGACACTCCTCTGAGAGAACTGCCTTCACCTATCTTTCTAATTATGTGAGGTTCTTGTGATTTGTATTAGTTGAGAAGGCTGTCTTTAACTTTAGCAAGAATTCTCATATGGTTGCCCAAAAAGAAAATTCAGAACTTGAAAGTGTAAGAGAGCGTGGGAGCCACCATCTAACAGCCTGTCAGGTCTCATGCACATTCTGTGCTGGCTGCTGCAGTGTGCTCAGCATGACATCATACCCGGAGCTGCTGTGCATCTGACATCACACCTTCTGGAACAATGCTGTCTGCCTGAAAATAGCATGCTCAATTCAGAACGTACAGTGCCTATTTCAAGTGTACAAGTAACACAGATATGGCACTGCTTAAGAAAATGAAGGACATAATAACATCCATCTACCTTACACTGAGCTTATAAATTCCTTTAAGAATCCATAAAAATCTGCATTTTTTAAGCACCTGAACCCCAGATAAAGCAAGATTTAACAGAAATCTACTTCCACCCCACTGAGAAGATTTTCTTTCTTCTCTTTTTGAGGGATTGATTTCTCCTCCTCGATGCAACTCAGTAGATTATGTTCTGCCTTCCTTCTGCAAGTGCTGTGGTTTGGTATAGATACTTCAGCCACTGGTCTCAGGAACCCAGGCTATATTTTCTTCTGTGTCTCTACAGTACAATAGCATAACAGATAATATATGGCAGATTGCCTGCTGTACTTCTAAAGTATAGTAAAAGCAGAATTCTATGCTATGTAACTTGAATTTGGGAAAGGCTTTGTTGTACAAGATGCTAAAACTAAACTCTTCTGTCTGAGACAGTTTGGGTTTTGTACAGTACAAGGATAAAGTGGCAATATATAGTTTTCTGAAATGAAGACAGAAAATGGAAAATTAAGTAAGAGAACATTTGCAGCTGTCTTGGATTCACATCTCTGCTGTTCTGGGCCTGTTTTTCCCTGCAATGTCCAAACTGACAAATGCAAAAATTCACATTATAAGTCAGAAGAAATCTTAAGAAAGATGTATTGATTTTTTTAGAGGTGTCAGGGAAAACCACTTTTTCTTATGTTACAACAAAAATTAATCTTAAATATTTTATGGAATTATATATATAATATATATATATTTGAAAGTACTACCCCTAAGAAAGGATCTGCTCAAATTCCATGATCTCATTATGGAGCTGGAGAAAGACGACTTTTCATTTATCTAAAATTGTCATGTAGCACAAAAAGTATTACAACAAAAAAGCAAAACTGAAATGCTCACAGGTTTACAGATGTGCTCTACCCAAAAGCCACTGGGATCTAGAGCAGGGTCCCAGACACCAGAATCACTTCAAACCAAAGCATTTCAAAAAGCCCATTAGACAAATTACTTTTCCCTGAATAGTTAATGAAACATAGCACTGCTCATTCCTCTAATTTCACATATGGCAAAGAGAATTAAAACCACCAGCACATTTTAAAGATTCTGTTTTAAAATGTCATCTTTTGATATGCAAATAGAAGGCCAGAAGTAATACCACTTCTTCCACTACTGCTGTATTACTTAAACCTAAGGAAGAAAGAATTAAATCAATAAACAGCTTCAATTTCTATCCTTCTGTCAAGTTGCTTTTAAAACAATATGCAGCTAAAACCTCATAGTTATGTATGCTCGGCCAACATATTGCTTCAATTACTGTCATATAACCTTTTTCAACTTGATATCTGTTATCTTATCTCTAATAGATAAATACCTATTCTTGGGAAAGGACCTGCACATAATAAAGAAGAAAATTGAGTTGTTCTCTTAAGACAGCTGTCACCTGGCACAAAAAGTGACAATCAAATGATCTAAAATAGCACTCAAGCAGATCAAATTTAAAGGGAAAGCCTTTTTATTTGCCTGCAGATTTCACCTAACAGGGTCAATTCCTCCTACCTGCTGTTCCTAAATGAAACAATGCCTAAAAGTCAAGTTTGAAACAGATGCCTTTCCTCCAGCAAATCCCAACTCCACCTCAACAGGTACTAAATCCAATGTACAGGACAAAAGGAAACTAAGCAATATAAATCATTTGTTAAAGTCAGTGCAGTCTGGATAAACAGTAGATTCATATTTAAACTTGGCAAGAGAATCAGAGGGAGCGGCTCCTCCATTTTGCAGGGATCTGGAAAAAGTGAAAAGCCTATGGAAGACTAATAAAACTTTTTTGGCATACCATCTGGAAGTATCAGCAGTTTCTGATTTCGGAAAGAATGCATTCTGCTTTTAACTTCACACAATGCCTCATTTCTGCTTTCATGTACTCAAGACCAAGAAATCTTTTTTACAAACAGCCCAAAAATCAATATGTGTTATTCTGTCTCACCCAGGTATGTGCTCTTTGAAAACAAAACTGAGCCATCTTGCAACTTAACCAAACATCACACAATAGCTTGGCCAGTTCTGACAGCAGGAAGTGCGAGTGCAATACAGTCAAAGCCTGCAGACTGGAAAGGTTGTGGAGCACAGAAAATGAATGAAGAAGGAAAAAACAAAGAGAAGAAAGTTCTTATTCTTTTCTTGGGGGACATAACCTACAATATGGCAGCCTTCACCTATGACATCAACCAGTTTGCACTTCAACTCAACAGAGTTCTTAACTGTAACTTTACCTTCAGACTGTGAATGGACTGAATTCCTTCCAGTTTTGAAAAGGAATTCATATATACTTAGTTATGAATGCCTAACTAGATGACAGTCCAAGTTACTGGGATGAAGAGCTTTATTTTTTGAGTGCATGAAGAACAAGAACAAAGATTACACAGTTTTCTAATTCTTAGATGGAAAAAGTATGTCAGAGAAAGACGAAAGCAGGAAACACAAAGCCCAGAAATATTAAACATGGTATAACCTTCTAACAAACCTTGACACTCACTATGCAGACCATCTTTTGGCTGTAATCATATCAGAGCACACTCTAAAAACTTATTCAAATCTTGTGATAATTAAATAAAGCAGAAACCTGGACCAGAATCCCCCATGTGCCAGGGCCACATTTCAACCATCTGATCCAGGACAAATGGCACAGTACTCAAGGAACCCAGATGCTCTCATGCTCTGGTTTAAATCTGAAAACAGGTTTTTCAACAGTTCAATTTACATGAAGAGTTCAAAAGGCTTATTTTTCATTCCAACAGAGAATTAACACAAATGTCAGAAGTTGCCAGGGAACAGACTGTCACCCTCCAACTGCTTCCCTCCCTTCAAATACTTGGAGGATATTGTACTTCGTGTATCGCCTTTTAATCCTGTGTTCTGGTGCAGGCTTTTTAATATATACTTGCCATATCTGTATGAAATCTCAAAATGTAGAGTAGCCTACCAGACAGAGCTCTGGCTTGGGATTTAGGAGACCTGTGAGCTGTTAAAAGTTATTAAGAATGCTGCAGTAAGTCACTTCCCTATTCTGTGCTCCAAGCCCTGCATTTTGGCAGTGTAATATCAACAGGCTTTGAAAGTGGTGGATGAAGAACCTCTCAGACTGAAAAACAGTGAAGAAAGTATAAATACCCACAACAGACACCCTTGCTAGAATGGAAACATGCGAGAATATATACAGAACAATCAAAAAGGTCGCCTTTTTCTAACAGCTACACAATTTCCACAGATCATTTCTTAAGGTATGCCATCTGCAGTCAAAAGCATTACTCTGACAGGTGGGACACCTCACAGGCTTGCTTTAAGCTGGCCAGCCCATGAGCTGGCAGAGAGTCTCTTACCAGTGGTAATGAAGGTCAGCAAGGACTGCAAAAGCCACCTGAAAATCTTAGGGTTTTCTTTGCCAAAGCTATTTTGCTGCAATTAGTGCCCAGTCAAGGAGGTTTAAGGTTAGCTCAGTTATACATCAGATTCCCATTTCAAAATTTAGACACGAGCAACTGTAATTCCACTAAATCAGATACCTTCTAGCTCTCATTCACTGCTCCTTCTATCTTAAATCTCAAGCCTAAGATGGTAACTCTTTTCTCCATCATAACAGTGATGATATGCTGCATTGTTATGGCTTGTGCAGCCATAAGTGCCCATTATGATTTCAAATAAGAATATAAGTTACCAGAAAACGTGTATTTAAAACTGTTTGCTCAATATATTTGACGTGTGAGCCTGCAGCATCTAGAGTGATGATTTAAATTCAAGGAGAGCTCAGAGTGAAAGAAAATTCTGCCATCTGGCAGAAATTAAAGCAGTCCACAGTGCAAGTGGGCTGGTGCTGACATCCCAAAAAGACTGCCCCAAGTCTGCCTGGGATTTCTCAGATGAAGTACAAAGTTACAACAGGCCAGATAGCAGTCTGCTTCTTCCCCTTCTGTAAGTTCCCAGGAGAGAAAAAAAACTGTGTGCCTGAGCAGAGCCAGTAAACAGAGCCTTTTGGTCTTCGCAGTGTACTTCACTGGAAATCAAACGAACATTGAAAAGGGGAGGAAAACTCTTTGTCGATGAGATGCAGGCTGTCTGATGTCAGTCACAGTGACAATCACATCAGGCTGATTGAGCAGAATGCGTTGAGAGTTCATCCCCTCCCAGAGGCAGCTCTGCACTTACTTGTTTTCCAAAATAATCAGAGTAAAGAACATGCTGAATGAAAAATGTGCTGAATGAGTAGAACACAAAGAAACTCCAAAATACTGTCTGTTTTTGAGAGCCAAGAAAGAGAAAACAGACAGACAAATGCTAATTAAAGATAAGATTTTTAAAATGCCACATCAGTGCAATGCCTGCAACATGAAGGCTCTTTCTTAGAGGAAAAAAAGCCTGATGGTGTTACTCTTATGAATTACTTTTCATGTATCCTCTCCACAGTCTTGGCAAATGAAGAAAGCATATTCACTCACTAAACTCTACTTCATGTCTGTGTATTCTCCTAGGAAAATTGTGCATGTCAAAAGCATCACCTCAAGACTATATAGCACTTTTCAATGCAAAGAGCAAGATTAAGGAGTTTGGAAAGTCAGGAGGTTCCTGTTAAGCAAAATGGCTACTTAGCTCCCATTGACATAGCAGCTACACCTTATGCAGTTTGCTGAAGTTCTGGTTTACCATTTGGGGGATATTTAAAGTTGATCAACAAAGCACGCATTTTACCTACCCTGGGCTATCTGGGCATCACAATTCTTTGGGTTCTTCAGTACATAGAGAAAATTACAGACTTTGCCACTAAGTATGTGTACGTACACCACAGGTTTTGTTACTTAATTTACATAGATAAAATACTCTTCTCCTTCCACTTCACAGTGTAATATGCACATTTCAAAATCGCAACGCACTGCAGACTGTCATGGGACAGCACAAACTGCACAGACTGCACAGCTCACCTGCCAACACAACTTGCTGGAAAAATTCATATTTCTGTCTTTAGAGATGACCAATTTAAAAACAAAAAACAAAAAAAACCAACAATCTATAATACAGCTCCACGGGGGCTTTCATAATAAAACCTGAATTGTCCTAACATATGTTTTGTGTGTAAAGTGTGACAGAGCTGTAGTCAGCAGAAACAGAAATCAGAAGTAAATACTTTGGGGAACTTTTCCTGATGCGGTTGGAAAAGAATGCTGTCTGGAGAAAGAGCACTGGGCGCATATTTATTCAGAGGTCAAGAGCATGGCTCAGTTTGACATTCTGCCTTCTAATGCACAGGGAGATCAAGACTTTGCTGGCCAGAAAAACAGTTTCTATACTGTACACATCTGGTTATAATATCAGTGCTGCTGCCTTTTCATTATTCATTACAGGCTTTAGAGGATTCTAAGACTGTTTCCTTTTTATTTCAATTATTTTGGTAGATGGTAAGTCTGCTCAGAGAGTGATGGTTTCTTTGAAAGAATTTGGAAAGCTGTGCCCTTCCAAATACATCAAACCACTCCATAAATGTCCTTTTGAAAGATGAGGCAATTCTAGAGACTTTTACCAACAATCCAAACAACTCACTTAGTAGTAACACAAATGGACTCGAGCTGTTTGATGCCTTTCTGGTGTTTGATTCTAACAGTGTTTAAGATGCATTATTAGGCAAGGTAATTTACTCTCTTCAAATGACCAGGCTCGTTAGCTTGAGCTACAAGCTGGTCATTGAAATTGCAGACAACTCAATGGTATATAACTTGCCCTCATGCTTTATATGCCAGCTCTAAATAGAAGGATGTTTGCTTTGAAAGTCTGTAAATCTAGCAACTAACCTGAAATAATGGAAGGGGGTCACAATTTGGGCAGCTGTGTGTATGATCCAGAGACACTGTAGCCAGTGCTTACACAGGAAGCCAAATATTTCACGGCCTCACACTCAAGAGTCTCATGTCTCTTTCCAGGAGAACCCTGAGGAAAATGTGATCTTCTGACAAATATGTTCCACCTTCAAGGACCTACCGGCTGTAGAGAAGCTTTTGCTCAAATAAATATTTCCCCCAGGGCCCTGGAGGCCTGGCAGATTGAATGAAGCATTTAAAATACTCTACAGATGCCTTAATCACGGGAAAATAACATAGTTAAACAAAAATCACCCTAACCTGCTTTATGACATACCCAAAAGAAGTAAGTTCCTTGGCAGACCATGTTCTTCCCGCCCTGGCTGTGCCTGCAGACTTCCTCCATGAATGCAATGCTTTGGTATGCCAGCAGCCGTTCCCATTTGTCTCTGACTGGGAGACAAACAACTTCGCACCGTTTCTGAAAAAACAGGTATAATGTGAACATTAAATGTGACATCCGTTAAGGCTCCACTGTTAAATTTTAAGAAAAAAATTAAGTTCCTCAGTAGGTTGAGATTACATAAAGAGAAATGCTCGCTGTCTCCCAAAGGCCCAAAGCCCTTAGCAGATATATCCTTATAAATGCAGCTATGAAATCACTTTATTTCTCTTTGTATTCAATCTGGACCATGTTCACCACTGTCACTTGCTCCCTCCCCCTCCAACACCATGATGGATTAGTAGGAAGCACTGACAGTAGAGTCTTGGCTCCTATTCCCACTGTAGGTGAAGAAAACCCCAGGAATAATAATTTTGTGATGAGAGAAAGGACAAAAATTACAAAAATTGGAAAAAAATCAATTTTTTTTAACTGTACTTGTACCTAATAAAGTAAATTCCTTGTAACTTAAAACATCTTAGGAGAAGAAGGGAAAAAAGTAAAGAAGGAAGAAAAATAAAAGGTTTGAGTGCTATGGAGATGAACCATCAATCCTTTAAACCAGAAATTTAGCCACAATAACTGGGTAGAGTGATGGGATTTCGAATTGCTGCTCCATTTTTCACTTTGTTATTAAAAATATAATTCTCCCAGATTTTTTAGCAGTAGACATTTTTGAGATTTCTCTGCTTTTTGTCCTCCTCAGATCTTTCTTTGAGTTTTGCCATATATCCTATTCCACAGCAGGTTTCATGCCTCCTTTTCCTCTTTACGTTTAAAGTTCTTTGCCCCTTTACCCATTTAAAGGAGAAGGTCTCTTGCTGATCTCATTGGCTTTGCTTGCTCCCTGAATATTTAAATAGCCCCGCTCCTTTGTGAGCTATGAGACAACTACATCAAGGACGAAAGGATCTAAGCAATGACCGTGATGTTTAGATCTGAAAAGTTGTTGATAGCCAAGTTCACCCTCAGCTTAGTTTCTCTGAATTTGAAAGACTCGCATGTGGGATACATTTGGTCCTCTGTGTTAGAATTGGTGGGCTGATCTGGTGATATATATAATAAGCAAAGACATTTGAGGGAGTTCAGCATCTTTCAGGGTAAGGATTTTTAGATCTGTACCTTTGTTCCCAAAAGAGTTAAATGAATAATGAAATCTCCCTGCAGTGTGAACAGCTGAACTTAATATAGAGGAAATTTCTCAAAGAACTGCCCTGATGCCTAGCAAATGTGCCTGTCAGAAAGGGTTGCTTCTATCCGGGTATTTGTTTTAGCAAGTCCCTGCCTACAGGATTACACAGAATAGCTCAGGATAGATTTCTGCTTCAAGCAGGTTTTCATTTTGTAGGTTTAAAAATTACACTTTTCATTAGCATAACTGTGACAGCAGTTTAAAGAATGAAATTCTATTTAACAAAAAGAATTTCAAGCTAATTATAATTCAGATAACCAGGATACAAAGTTTTGAAGATGAACACAATTTCTTCTAACAAGTAATCCTTTCTTCTCTGCAGTAGCAATTGTCAGTTTATGCTGTATCTGTAAGATTGTCTCTACATCAGACTGAATGCTTCCTTTCTTAGGCTTCAAGTGTTCTGGACAATTGACAAAACTACTTGGATTACACAAACTGTATCTTCAGAGAAAATTACAGTCTTTGCAATTTAGAAAGGAGCAAGTTAAACCCTTCTGTCATTCTTTATCATCACTAAATTGACTTAAATAAATAGATCCTGCTAGTCAACCAACACCAATTAATATTTTTAATGATCATCACAGTACAGATGATTCCCTGATAATGGTCAGCTGCAGGATTATCAAAACTAGCATCAAAATTTGTAAGATACTTTGATTTTTAACTGTTTAGAAATTACAGGGCCCACATGAACATCATTTTAAAACAATGGCAACAAAAATACATTTACAGGAGCATATCTTAATTGGATATTTTTTTTACAGTACAGAAGGAGGTTAACAGAACACTAAATCCTGATGTTTTCAGTCAAATAGCTCATCCTTAAGGAACAGGGGAAGTGTAAAATTACCAGAGCTGAATTCTCCCAGTGAGCTCATTCCTCTGACAGATCCCCAGTTTCTTAAAAGTTTCAGAGACTGTTTCCAAGCTACTGTTTACTTTAGTATTTTTGTCAGCCAATCCACAGCAGGAAAACAAATAGGGTAGACTAGTTCTAAACAGACTGCCAATAAAAAATTTAAGCACCACTATCTAGAAGTAGAGTTTAAACAGAATTTTAAACTAAATCAAAATGTCACAGTAAAGGACCATCAGCGTAACGAGCTCTGATGCGCTGCACTTTAGCTAAGATATTGCAAAAGAACTTTACCCTTCCTGAATTTGAGAAACTGTAATTCAGACATTGAATCCTTTGTGCACTGGTCGCTGCTCAATGGCCTATGGAGCACAAGAAACGTAACACACCATTGCCTGTGCCCTGAGCAGATGCTTCTTCAGCAGAAACCTCAGGCAGAGGAGATGGATTTGTTTCAGGAAACAGCCCGTGTTAAGACAGGGAATGTCTCCAGTTTCACTGGACACAGAAACTGGCAGAGCTCTTGGGAAGAGTGCTTCTTTCTTACTGCCTGCAGTAGCTTTAAAACATGGCATTTTAAGACACGTGTCTGAGGTGTGTATACAGGGGAAATTGTCCAACACTCATAAATATATTCTCCCAATATATTTGCCACTACTATGTATCCTGCCACTGTTATTCTGTATAGACAGAGCACACAAAAGGAATTTTATTCTTCTTCATGGAATAATTAACTCCAGTCTGATATTACCACTTTTAATCTGGAACCCAGTTCCTAGATGGAGAGATACATAGGGTAACAACTTTGCTGCATGGACAGGTCTGTAAGAGTTGAAAAAAATTGTTCCCAAGGAACTTCCACATTTGTTCAGTGCCAGTGCCAGGTTTTGAAAGCCAACAGCAGATAAAACTTGGTTAAAGCAGGTTAGGAGAAAAGGCTGCTTCAGGTATGTCAGTAACACCGAGAGTCAGGGATGTGACAGTTATGAATCTCTATGGCTATAAATCACTCAGTAGTTTTCCAGCTGAGTTGAAAAATAAAAGCAAAGTGCTGGGCTTTACAGTACACCCTGCATTGTTTGTTTTGTCTGCCAAGTCTATTCCTCTTCCTTCAATGGAGCGCCTGAGGCCTGTGAATGACTTCTTAGCCATTTCTGTTTGCCTCTATCTGAGGCCCCAAACTAGTATTTCTGAAGTGTCATACAAGCTGAAAGCCAGTACTTCAGTTCTCCAGCCCTTTGCAGACACTAGAGTGTTTGTGTCTAACTATTCATGCAATTTCAGCAAGTCCTTAAAGAATGAAAACATCAGCTCTTCCATGTAAGCACACATATTCAGAAAGCACAGTTTAATTTTGAAAATCTAAACATAAAAAGGAAACGAATCCACCCAGCAATACTGAAGCTTCCCTACCACTAATTGGAACCATTTGTTTCCGTGCTGTATGTCAAGAGAGGATTCTGTTCCCACTGCCCCGTCTGCAGGCAGCACCACTAAGCGCAGGGTTTCAAGTTTCTCAGTCTCTCAGAGCCAGATATGACCACAATGCCCAGGCACTTTGCTGGAGCTCATTAACGGCCTTTCCCAAAGTGTGAAACATTTCTATTACCTTGCCTTAAGGAAGAAATGGGGAGAATGGGGAAACAAAGGCATTGCAGTAGTTATCATTCTTGAAATCCCCAGGCAGTTACAGTAGGAGGCACTGCAGACAGCTCATCAATCTGTTTGGCCAAACACAACCACCCATGATCTAGGAGCACAGTTCTTCCCACTCAAGATGCAAGCAGCAATCAATAGTTGAGAGAACAGAGCCTCACGCAGGTACAGGCTGGCAGAAAGTGGACTTGGGAAGTAAAGGGAAGACCGTTCCTACATCTTTTTAACACATTTTTCTCCTAGGAATGCAAAAAACCCTAAATCACTATCAATCAAAGCATTCAGTTTTCATGGCCTAGACAGAGGAAGAAGGCTGAACACAAATCCCCTAACACATCATTTTCCATACTGGCTATTCCTATTGCTGGCAGAACAGATCACTCTCAAGATGTATTTTGTAAGGAACTCAGTACAGCTCACAAGAGACCTCAGAATTCCTAAGATTTGTCAACGTGCTCTCTAACATCCCAGGGGAAGAGGAGCAGGGAAAAGCTTTAACTATCTAAAATATAATTTCTACGTGGCTTCTGACAATGCAAATAGAAGTACTTGTTAAAATATGGAGTACAAAACGCTAGAATTCAGAATTTTATTTTTTATTTTTTTTGTAAATTCTACTAAATCTGCAGTTTAATTTGATCAGCTCAATAATGATAATCTGATTCTTCAGAGTTTATTTTGAACAACATTCTTTCCTAGGGAGAGGATTTAATCCAGCACAAGGCACATAACCCATGGGTACAACTCAATAACACAGACCCTCTTGATTCCTTAATAATCCCCTAAAGGATAAATTATGTTATGCTGCCATGATCTCTTTTGCCGAGAACCAACTGAGATTGGGAAAAGAAAAAGAGAAACGTAAAAGAAGTCAGTGTTGCTACTGAAATTTTACATTCTCATTTATAATAAAGGGTTTATTCTGTCCATATTTCTTGTACTGAATCCATTACATTAAGAAATTCTATTCTTCTGTAAACTTTAAGGTTTGTAGACCCACACTGTTTGACAATCTGTTATTATCTACAACGGAAGGAATATCCTCTGCAATATCCCAACAGAACATGGCACTACAATTGTACTCCTTGAAAGCACAGATTTAAACACGTAAACATTACATACAACTGCATAACACACCCTAGCTATTCAAAATGTGCAATGGAAGGAAAAGTTTCATACACAGCTTTTTCAACAAGCAAACAACACATGGTAAATGAGATATTAGATGTCACATGAAAGGCCCCTCAGAATATTCACAGGATTTTGAACTCTTAAATAGGAGAGAACATCTGTTGTCATCACAGGTAATGAGAGTTAAACACTAAATTTCAGACATATACAATCAAAGTCTCACAGTGTGCATTTTTACTTGTTATTTACTTATTAGTGTTTTGCACCAGTGCAGTGATAAGGTAATCCTGTCTGTCTGACTAAATCACTATGTCTTTTGCAGTTTGTTTTAGTTGCTTCAAAAGCAAAGTGTTTCCAGAAGGATTTATACCATTAAAAGCTACAAGAAGAGGGAAAATGTGTGACAATTTAAGCAGTCAAGTCTAATGAAACAGGATTTTTGATAACATCAGGCCGGTTTTGTTGGGAGTGTTAAATGGGAGATGCTGCTTGGTTACACAGGCTCTGAGTCATGCACTTCCATAGGTCCCTAACTTCTCTGAGGTTAAGAGCTAAGCAGTAGAGCCCTTTTCTTTCACTCATAGTATAAGAAACCTAGATTTGACCAAGATATTTTACAGCAGGGTCTCCATGCAAAGAACAGAAGGTACACCATGCCTGCACAAACCCAGAAGCTTCCCTGCACTGTCAGGCAGATACCATGCCACACATCCATGCAGTAGGAGCTGAAAGAAGAAAGAGGGGAGAAGAAATGAATGACAAGCACGTCCGCACAACAGAAGTGTTTACCTTGGGATTTTAATTAAGTTGCACACAAAATTGAGGAAGGCCCAACACTAGCGGGCTGTGAGTGCACTATTCTAGATTATGTGGATAAGGGACACACCTTACTGTATTCTGTGTTCACTTCACTGAGATTTATTATCCAATATACTGGTATATCCTCTTTGATGTCTACTCAGGCTTCTTAATTCAGCCCTCCAATACCATTCACCTTGTAATGTTGCTGATGTGAGGAACACCCACGTACACAATGCCCCTTTTTCAAGTAACGAGTTTGATCTAAGAATGGGCCTTTATTCAGAATTTGGCACTAATGTCACCAGCTTGGTTGCTCATGTCTGACCATTTGTTTTTTCTCAATTGTGTTTGATTCACCAAAGTCCTTCATAAGTAATTACAAGGGAGGCCTTTGAAGCTCCTTAACGAAAGTACAGTAGTTATGCAGTAGGAGGAGGAGGAGTATTTGGCAGAGATGGCCCTGAAAACTGCAAGAGTTTGAGCTACACTTCCCAAAATCAGATCTGTGAATTCCTAATTCCCGTCTTCTATGCTTTCAGAGTATAATTTCATTAAAGCACACAACTATGAGAATTCTCAGCACTGCGAGAGTACAAGCCAGGCTAATGGATGAAATTCAGACCCACTTACAGGGACTGTCTGGAGGAAGATCTGCCATCCACTTCAGGTGGATGACCCTGACTCCTCCATCATTCCAAAGCAGGCTTCATCTTGAAATGCCATCATTCTCAGCTGTCTTCTGTCAGAACAGTTCATAAGTCAGCTGTAGCAATTTGCTATTAATTTGCTTCTCAATTATTTCATATTATGAGCAAATCATGTATATGAACTGAAAATTAATATATCCTCACTTTGTTTTCTGCTGTTCTTACTTATTGATTCTTTTCTCTAGCTCCTATGACTCAGCTCAGAGTCTGATATCTACTTCTGCCTCGTGCAGAGGGCTGCAGAGCTGAGCAGATCACACTTCCATGGTGCAGCCACCCCACACAGAGGTCTCACTTCCACAAAGAGATCCTCATGTAAATGCTGCCATACAAGTAATCTCCTTTCATTTTGTAGATCAACCTGCATGTAGGAATACCCTTATTTGAGTTTACAAGCAAGGTTAAGCAAGCATAGTATACATAAAATGCTGTTCTTATGTTAGCTGTATGTGAATTTAACCCTAGAGTGCTCTAAAGCCTTCTATTGATGTGCATTTCATACTTGAAATATTCAGTATTTCAGTGCTTTGAAAAAACACTAATTGTTCTTAAAGGCTTTTCCAGTAACTGTGTTTGAAGTGCACAGCTTGAGACAGATTTGAACTATACTTAAAACAATCATTGTTAAGATTGGCAAGACCTTAAACATTGCTAAGAGATGAGATAGCACCATCACTTTGCTCATTACTTACTTACTTAAGACTTCTGTGTTACCAACAATTAAATGCTGTATGTGGAGAGTTCTGTGTCACACTTTTGCTGCTGTAATGAACAACTCTTAGTAACAAGGCAGCTTGCAGGAAGACTTCTGACATTCACTTACAACATAAAGCACCAGTCCTTACAGGTACCTCTACGGTTACAAGAGCAGTGTGAGTGACATTAACAAGCCCACCCACGTGAGCACAATTAAAATCCATGTATATGTTCATTTCAGGCAGGCTACTATGAGATCTGGATTACATTTAACTTCTGGTGAGCCAAAGGTTTGATACCCCTCACCACACTGCTGCAAATTAGCTTGCAGAGCACTTGATTTTATTGCTTAAAATCAATAGCTTTCCAGCAATTTTGCTCATTTCAATACTGCAACATTTTACCAGTACTAGAATAATGTAATCTAGAAATCATTTTCCTAAAATGCGATAATGATTTTAGGTACAATAAGTTAGATTATTTTTTTTAATTGAATAAATAATAGCTCAAAGGCAGACATTTCTAAAATTAGTTGTTTTGCTTCACTGAGGCTGTCACAAAAAGCAGAAAGCTTGTTCTCTTTCCTGTGCCATACAGTACATTTTAAAACAATTCACATTTATTTGCTTGGCATTTTTCTGTTGGAAGCCCAACAAATTATTATAATGCACATTTCATACGTTACTAAATTAGATGTCACATGTTCTGAGAAGTAAAGATTGAGTTTTGTCTAGTCAGAGGCAAAAACTCAATCAAATATTATTAGCTGAATTAATTCCAGCATTAAGACACTGAGGCCCAGCAAAATGTCCAAGGTCACTACACTTCAGATGGTGCACTAATACAGCTACAGGACTGATGCCTCCTGGCATTTTCAATTTCTTACAAAGGCTTGTCTTTGGAACCAATCAAACTGAGAAGCCGGCAGCTGTAATTTGCCTACAAAATTAAACTGAAATGATTCTAACTTCAGTCTTAAGCAGTGATTTGACTGCACTGACGTGAAGCCACTTTTACTGGCTCTTGATTTTCAGTAAACGATGACCACAGCATATCATAAATTCAATCTGGACAAAACCAACTGGTTGTTCACACAGATTTTTTTTTTCATGTACACATCACTAATTTAAGCCTTTGCTAACAGTCAGTAATTGGAAAGGTAACAAAAGGGCCCTACATGAAGTAACTTCTGATATCATGGCTGCCTGAAATATTCTGTGTTCTGCCACACTTAGGGGCATTTTAAATGGCAATTTATTTCATTTAGTAATTATGCTCACACAGACATACATATAATTTTGTATAAATGTGTATGTATATTCCTACATGCATGTGTGGAATATGTAAACATAAGCTTACAACGATGTACCAGAATTTTTGAATTTGTGCACAAGTGAGTGCACTCTTTGCTAACTGCTGTCCCAGAGTCCTAAGGCTCTTCTTCCAATATAGCCAGAACTTTCCTAGAAGCCTGCCAGTCACAGGTCACAGCACCTAGCTTTGCACTCACACAGCCAAAGCCTGTCTACAAAAGCAGAGTATTACGAGAAGGCCCCAGCAGTTATCCCAGCAACTTCCCTGCTCAGCTAAAAGATAATTTGTGCAGCACAGGGAGCTCAGAGGGGCTTTAGGCTATCAAATATCATATATTGACCCAGTGAAAAGAAAAAGAAAAGCCCAACAGACTACCCAACACAAAAAGCAAACACTTTCAGCTCTCTAAAAATAAACAATGCCCAGAACCAGATGTTGGCAGATGGATACCATGATGGGCAGCACGACTCACTGAGTAAGAGATGCAAGAACTTTGCTCTCTATGTTACCTCCACCTTTCCCAACAGGCATCTTAAGCATTTGCTGAAGATTTCTACCAAGAAGTTCTGTGCTTTGGGAACTTACCTGAGCCCATCATCAAGTTTCGGAATGACTTTCGGGAAGCAAGGCAGCATCTGCCTTCAAGGTAGGTTTCGTTTAACCAATGGCATCTTTCCAGCACAACCATTGTAAATCCTGCACAGATATTCCACTGAGTTGTTCCAGAAAATTACTGCCAAACTAAGTAAAACACAGTTTAAAGCTTCCTGTACCTCCATGTTATTCTGTATGGTTTTTGCATTAAAAGATGGACATTTAATATCACCTTCTTCCTATCCATCCCTCCACTGACATTCCTGTAAAAAGCCATATCCTGCTATGTTTGGCTTTTGTCCATCTCACTGTGGTTCCTACCAACCTGATTTATCCTTCTGACCTCCGTCAGTTCCAGTTTAAAGCCTTCACTACTGCATTAGCACACCTGTGACCAAAGTGGCTTTTCCCTTTTAAGTTTTCTATTTTGATGAAAACCTAAACTGTTGCAGCATGCTATTGATGATCTAAATATTGTGACCTTCATAAATAAACTATCATGCATGTTTTTCTATTTGCATTTGCACGTACCTATAAACACGTGTAAAGTTAAAAGCAGAAACTGCTAAGATTTTTGTCACTGTAAAAATAGCTCTTGAAAAGCTTCAGTTGAACTAAAAACCTCTCTAAAAACACAGATGCTCAATGCACTGGTCCACTGTGTGTAAGGATGAAGCTGGTGCAAGGAATTATAAGGAAACATCAAAGATTTTTCTTTTGGAAAAGGCTGCAAAGAGTTAGGAGAAGGGGTTGTACCGAGCAACCAACAATTACAAAGCTTACACTAAAACCTCCACACTCACTCCAAAGAGAAATACACCAGCAATCCTTCCACTGGACTTTCTGATAACAGACAGACTGTGAAGCACACAACGGTTCTTAAATCATTTACCTCAGAAATAATTCCCATACTTACAGAAGTTAAGCTGTCAGTTGTGATGTCTCTCCAACCTCTCGCTTTCCAAGCAGGAAAAGGAAAGCAGAGATCAGAGTGATCCACTGAAATCAAACGACTCAAAATGTTATTTAATAATAGATGAATTCTCTTGTCAGAAATATCGCTAATGTTACCTCTAGAGGAACAGACACATTGTGCATGACAGAAGATGCACCATTTATTTTTACCTCGGAGCGTGACCCAAATAGTGGCTGAATACCCATGCCGTGCCAGAGCCCTAAGTAATTCCAGTGGGAAGTCCAGCAGTCCATGGCCCAGGTGGTCCCAAGTCACACGGCGTCAGATGTGCCACCATGATGGGCTGAAATGCACTCACACCTCTGTCCACCACAAAGCTCCACTGAGCCCCACGCCCAGGTTCCTCAGGCTCTGTAAGTGCCTGAGTTGCTTGCATGTTATTTTTCCCTGTGGTGAGAGCTACAGGCACATCAAAGCAGGTAACATCTCTCTTCCAGTGCAGAGTCATAAAACAAACAATTCAGAAATGGTTATGCTCTCAGAGATTAAAAAAATCCTGGATGACAAATTAATTCCTCAAAGTGATAAAGTGACATGTTCGCACAATTTCTTTGAAGTGAAGATCAGGAGGCACAAACCTGACAAGGCTTGAGCACCGGCAGCACTTTTATATAAGGCTGTGATACATCTGGGGCCATTTATACAAATGGGCCCAGACGTATCATGAAAACATTCTGTTTAGAAAAGCAAAAGCAGAAATTCAGCTATCTTTCACTTGCAACAGCAGCACCCATAATTCCAAAATTCAATTTAAAAGTGAAATATAATCCACAACTATTCTGAACAGAAAGAATTGATTATGTTTTCAATGCCTCTAATATAGGACTCATTTAAGATTTCAAATGCTTTCTTCAAGGAATTATAATCGTAAGATGCATTTTTTCCCGAATTAAAAATCAAAAGCTACATTGCCAAAGGGTAGATGAATACAGGGATTTTACAAAGATTTGAGGTCTCCATCTTGCACAGCCACTGGCATTAGATAGCACTGGGGATGCAAATTTCATTACCCAGGTAGGAAAAGCTGAAGAATAAAAAAGAATAACTAAGAGGGAGTATATGGGGTGTTTCTTTCTTCAGCTTCAGATATTTTTGAAAGTCTTTTGTAATGCATGGGAAGCAGGGAGGACAGATGCTCCAGTAAGGATGTATTCTAAAACAGACCTCATCGCTGATGGCACATCTCTGTTCAGACTGAACTTCCAGTGACAAAGTGTATACAACAAAAATAATTTTCATGGAATCACAGAACAACCCAAGTTGGAAGGGGCCCACAGGACCACCCAAAACCAAAACCCTGGGCAGCCTATTCCATACCCACCACCATTTGGGGCAACACCTTTCCTGACCCCCCTCACCTGGCCCTCCCCTGACACAGCTCTGTGCCATTCGTTCCCTTGGGTCCTGTTGCTGTCATCTGAGAGCAGAGCTCAGCACTGCCCCTCACTCCCTGAGAGGAAGTTAAGAACAGATAAAACTGCATATAATTGTTTGTTTGCACTGTCCTGGAAATTACTGACCCTTCCTGGTTACTCAGGCTCAGAGGCCTTTTTCATGCAGATGCTATAGGATTTTTTTTCCCCATCCCATCCCAACATTAACAAGTAATAAAGAAACATGAAAAACTTGGGGTTGCAAGTGCAATACATAGATTTCCACCTCCTTTTCCACATATTTCTCATTTTTTTTCCCAGCACCTGACAATGATAGATTCCTCCATAAGAATCATCTGTAATACATTACTTCCACTGTGAAAACTAAAGAGAATTGTAATGTGTGCGCTTAATTACAAGCACCTTGATGAGCTAATTCACCATCTTCTCACTGATTTCAGAAGGGCCTGTGGCACATCCTCCTCCAGCTCTCACAGTTCTCATTCTGTTCAGTGCAGATGAAATTCAGTAAAATACTGTAGCTTAAAGTACAATCAGGGCTACAGATTTCTGAGAAAGATCTCTTTAGAAAACTCATTAAATAATGCCATGTGCAGATACATGGAATCTCACAGTGCATTCATATTGCGAAAGTAGAAATTAACACTGCCATTTCAGGTATTACTGCCTGGTAGGAATTTGCGGGTGTCATATTGATAATTGCTACCAGTACCTCTGGATCTTATCCTATGTATTATCAGAATCAGCAAGGAAGCATTTAGGCTTTGACAGTTGTTCTTGTTTTTCAGTTCTTGCTTTGTTTCTGGATCGATGGACAGATAGCTGTAAACAGATTTTTGCAATGCTGTCTTAACACAATTACAGTACATGGAATTGATTGACTGTCTATGGGACAGGCTATTTTGTAAAGGCAAGACCCTGAAAGCAAAATCTGAATCACAGTTTGTGATGTTTAGATAGTAATGCAGAAAACCAGTCTCTGTGAACTATCCCTTGAGAATTCAAAATGAACTACTACACCACTTTTTAACATACTGTGGACTCATGAAAGCTACTATTTATAGGAAAAGGTTTAAAGGTTTACCACACACTTACAGCTAAGGTTATAACATATTTTGTCCTACCTTAGAGCGAAGGAGTCAGAAGAAAAAGCAAGCTAATATGACGTTGTAATGTATTTCACAATACATTAACGATATCATGAAAAGAAATACAAAACTATTCAACATGGGGTGGGTTTATTTTTCTTTTTTTTTAATGTTATCTTCCTTTTTTTAAGGGTACCTAAAGGAGTAAATTCTCAGACTGGTAATTAAACCTTCAGCATTCAGATATGCAGTAGACAAGTGTTTTGCTGTGAGTAATGAAGAGCTATTTTGAGTTCTTCAGCCTTCTCAAGGTTTTTGTTGGATGATAGCCTAAAACTAAAAGTGATCTGTACATGTATAGGAATATATCCACAGTCATATATGTAAGCATAGAATGAAAGTATATACATACAGGAATTCCAGCAAGATGCTACCCAAACATATTTGAGAATTAATAAAACAGAATTCAGTTGATATTGTGACTCAGTGAGTTTATTTGAATAAAATAACCTTTCAGTCTCTAAAATACTGTTTATCTCCACCTACATAACTGTGCGACACAAACACAGAAGAGAAACTATTATTTTAAGAGAGTGTGTAATCCTACCTCAAAGGATTTGCTGAAACACTGCATCCCCACAGAAAACATTTGTTTCTTGCATATGAGAAAGCTGTTTTCATCACCAGTGAGTAAAATCAGCTCTATAGATTGAAATGAATACCAATACATTCTTAAGTTTTTCCAAGATTAAAAAGTAATGTTCTTCTGCGTTCTTGGTGCCCATTCGTAAGCATGACTAGCAATTGAAGCACTTACAAATGTTTTGCCTCCCACTTTTATTTTGAGGGCATACAACAATGGCAGCACTTAGGATTCTTAATAACCAATTTTTGCATCAGTGCTCACTTTTCTTCAAGACATCCTTAAGATAAAAAGGAGAATATAATTTAAAAAAAGAATCTTAATTTTTAAAATAGAAAAATCTTTATTTAAGGTGGGGTATCATTAGAGTTGGACTATTTTCTTTTTTGTAGAGTATCATAAGGCTCAGAGCAATGCAATTTGTTCAGACTTAAAGAAAGGATTAAAAAAGAAGACATATCTCTATACATTACCTGCCATTCACTTCAGTTAGAAAGATGTCATTTTACGTGCAGCAGTATGCTGAAAAAGGTAACATTCTATTCTTCTTCCCCAGGAAAGTGGGTTGGCAAGCACCAAACAACCCTGCTGTGTCCTGTATCATTAGAGAATATCAGCATGTAGATGGGTATCTCTGCTGAGAAGCACACGTAATTGCTCTTAGCCCCATGTACTCTTCTGATTGCAGCTGTACCACACTTTGCAGACCATGCACACGTTCTCTACAGCACATGCACATGAAGAACATGTTGGATGCACTCCTGAACTCACACTACTCCACCTCAAAAGTTTTCTGTGGCACAAGACAAATGATCAGGCCTTGTGATGACCACGTTCACCAGATACCCGAAGGATGGCACAGAAACCAGTTTGCACTCTGCACCAGGGGCCAGACTAACCAGAAAAGCAAAGCAGCTTAAAAAAGTTCCACAGGATTTACAGGCACCATTTAAGCTTTGATGCTGATTCTTATTATAATATGCTTGTGCTACTGTTAGCTCAATTCATCTCTTGTCCCAGCTTAAGTAGGAGAAATTAAAGTTCACTGAGCAGAACACTTTTCGGCTGTCGAAGAATCACAGTTCCCTTCTGTGTTTAGCTTTCCCCCAAACAACTCTCAGCCCTGCATCAGGCTCCTCGCTTTGGGAGACAGAATGTCTCCACATGCATTTTTAGGAAAAGGAGCTCAGACAGATTTGGGAACTCTTGTTGCACAATGCAATGGGTAAGCCAGAATAAATGACGCATTTTTAGTGGGTTACGAAAGCTGTTTTGCTCTGAATTTTGACCACTGGCCCTATGTACTGATGACCTGATAGCCCAGCTTTCCCAAAACACTCCTAGGGAGACATTTCATCTATCACTTCATTTTTATAGCAGCCCTGAGGTTAAAGCATCTCGGGGCATCCTACAGTATTACACAAAATAAAATGCCAAAGCACATAAAGGCCGTTACAAGTGCAGTCAAAGAGATAACGTCTGCTGCCTAATTCCAAAAAAGCTGCTAGTTATTCCTCAGAATTTAACTATAACAGTAATGAATTCCTGTGACAAAAGCATAAAACTGAGTATGACTGAGAGCCAGAGGAGGTCACCTGACCTGTATTTTCCAAGGTCTTCTAGAGTGCAAAGAAATAATTGTCAATGAAGAAGAAAGAAACTTGCAGTAATGTGTACAACTGACTGGCTTTGAGAAAGTCTACAAGAAATTGCAATAAAAGTTTACAGGAATCCTTTTGCTCTCCATAATAAAAACTATCCCTATTTGAAAGCTACATGCACCTTTAGCAAGCTGAAATACCAAATTCTGCTGATCGTACACTATTTAGTTAATAGCAATTTTGTTGATGCCTTTTCAATAATGTAACTTCGGCTGTAACATTAAGATCCCCAGCTTAAATGCTATTGAAATGGCATGATTCTGTTATTGTACTTGCTGATATGACTCTGGATTTGTTTTTTTGTACATCGCATGTGCAGTTGGAAAGAACCAACAAAAACACACACTTATATTCTTGCTTCTGTCAGATAGAAAACATAACTCTTCCTGGAGTTACTTGTCATTTCCTGAGAAATGACAAACTGGGCATTCATATAACAGATCTAGACTACGTATACTACTGCTAGAAATAATCTTGTAAGAAATCAAAAAGTAGGATAATCCGTACTACTACATTCAGCAGGTCTTCTAGCTATTAAAACATTTTTATTTGAATCCAATGACTTAACAGTCTGTAATCAGCTTTCTGCCCTGTATTAGTTTAATCTATATGTACTTCTCTAATCTTATTGTGTTTTGCTGTACCCAAGTCATTGGTGGGGCTTCTCCACCAGACTGACAACTCTGGGAACAAGTATTAGGAGAGCTCTTGTAGCCTAAAGGGAAGGAGGGCTGCTCACAGTCCTTCCTCTTCCTCGTGCATGGTACCCCAGGGACTCATTCTCATCTCTGAAAAATAAGGGCTGTGTTCTACCAAGATGCTGGCAGAGATGCCTTTTTACCTTTGAGACTAACATAAATAAAAACTGACATTTTATTTTGTGGACAACTCATCATTTCTGTTCAGCTGAAGACACACAGGAAAAGATGAATAACAAAACTGTCCACTTGGCTTATTTTTGATGTCTGCTACGCTTCCTGAGTGTAAACTCCTGGGGACCTGCAGATACACTTGACCATAAATGATGAGTGACCTATTAATGAATTGAATCCACCCACGCAGAATTTCAAGCGCACAGAATGCAGGCTGCAGAAATGCTGCGCACACCCGACATGCATATGCAAGCACTGTGACACTTCAGAGCAGCCACCACTCCAAGTGCCTGAGCTCTGCGGCAAAGAAACTTTAGCTAGCACAGCAAGATCATGACAGGAGTCTGTGAGTCAACTGTCACATAAAGAGTGAATTATAATGATATTCCTCATAATGGGAAACTTTCTAGACTTTTCTCTACTATTAGGGGAAGATGTTTTAAAGTAAATTCTGGTCTTACAGTTTTGTTAGTACTCCCATGTGATTTCTTCTCTGAATTTCTACACAAATCAGCTGCATTCATTTCACACATCTGACACACCGACTTCACACAGGATCATAAAGTTTACCTGATTTTGTATTTTATGTAGTCAATAAACTGTAGCTGGCATGGAAAGATGGTAATTCTAGATGAAATAAATGAAATTACGTAGAGTCCTTTCTCGGTTTGGACTAAAACACAAGCTTGATTGTATTTAAATGAAGCCAAGCAATAGCCAAGCATTGATGTGCCCAGAAATTCTCATCAGATTTTCCTAAGACAACTGGAAACTAAAAACTCTTTAACTACAACAGCCCAAGATGTTCTGAGGACTTCAAAAAAGTTAAGTCTCTCTCTCTCTGGGGCATATTAATTACTGATTTTGGACGTCAGCTGCACAAATAATCTTTTAGAACTGCAGCACCCAAAGGAACTGACTTAGTATTACAAAAAGTATGGAAACTGTGTGTTTCTGTCGGGATCTCATTTTGAAGAGGTTCTGAGCAATCTTCTCCTTGTTCTTGGTATGTCAGATGTATTGATGCCAAATCCTCTGCTGTCCTCAGCACACGTCCCTCAGTGGCTGCTCCCACCACTGCTTGGCTCCCAGTGGGTCAGCACTGCCTCACTCCCTTCATTCCACATATTATGTGCCATGACACATTTTATTCCAAGTGCTATTTAATTTCCTTAAAGTTTTATTCCACACCAGAAGACAAATACAAACCATAAGGCTACCAAGCATCAGAACTCCTTAAAATATACCTATTTAGTATAGACTATAATTAACTTACTGTTTCCTCACAAGGTATAAAGTTATTAGACACTGAGGAAGGTCTATGCTTTCAGCTGAGGATTCTCTCTCACTGACACACGCAAAACAGACCTAAAATTAGTAATCAGCAGAAATGATCAAAGGACTCATGTACTTTTTGCATGATATAACAGGAACCAAGGCAGCACTCTGGTGCTTTTTTGACTCATTTTAATTCCAGACTCTAATCAGTAGACAATAACCATGCAGATGAAAGATGATACAGTTTTACATATATCCATCCTTTGAAGCAAAACATGGAAAATTAACACAGATAATACTTCAGTGTCACAGACAAAGAGAGGGCTTTTTTTAGTTTGCTTTTGCAGGTGCTGTCAACAAAACAGACAATAATATATTATTTAGGCTTCGCTATCACTAAAAGTGACAACAAGCTCTACAGCAATTGCCTGCTACACTCACTTTCTAACCATTTGTGCTTCCCTCCATACTCTAATTTAGAACTGCTATAAAGCCTGTCATATTTGATGGGAAATGCCACAGAGCTGCAATATCAGCAGCTTACATCATGAAAAGGGATGCTGACCATTTCACAAAGGGCCACCTTCCCTATCAGCTTTGGTTTCTCGCCTCTTTCATTTCAGAGCTTCTTTTTGTTTCTTTATTTGTCTTCACTTCCTAGATAAAAGCAGAAGACAACTTGGAAATTGTGTTTTCTTTCTATATTTTTTTTTCATTTTTCTGAAAACAAAATGTACAGTGTGAAAGATTTTCAAACATAGCCTTTTTCTGTTCTGTTTATGATATAATATCCTATATGTAATCATACACGCACATGTTATTGTGAGGCCCTATAGGGTAAAAAGACCCTGTTGGTTGGTGGTATTTTTTTTTTAAACACAATATCTATGTTTATTTAAATTAAAGCACAAATCCAACATTTTGATTTCTTGTTAGCATAATCTAAGAGTATGAGCAGTAAAACCTTACCATGTGTGAGCATCTCATCTACAGTTAATGTAACAATGTTATCACCAACATTAAGCCCAAAGAACAAATGAGATGCCTCCACTACGACATAGTCACTGTAACAATCACTAAAAAATACAATTTATTTTTTTAGGCATGGGTGAAATAGTGCATTCACAGCTGTTGAAAGCTAGGAAGTATTCAGGAACTTAGCAGTACCTCCCTGCTTCATGCCACAAGGCAGCTCCCCTGGTTGGAAGCTTTTCCCAGTAGCCAGCTAGCACACACCACCTGCAACTGCAGAGCCGCACCCCACAAGCAGCAAACCCACTCAGCTCTTTTCAAGCATCATTCCTGCCACTGTTTTGCAGGAAGTGGTCTTTTGACCACTTTGACCAGAGAACCTATTCATCTGTTCCATCTCTCTGTTATTATGGTTACGGGTGCTGTACTGAAGATTTGGTTTGCTGTGTTTAGTTGAGAATTAATTCTAGGAGCTTGTATTAAATGCTGAAGTAAATAACTTCAGTGCTTTTCCTTTTTTACAAATAACTAACTCGACAATTACTTGTAATAGAAATAATGATTTGCAGAAATCAGACTCATGCAGTCACTAGTTTATTATAAAACAGTTTATTTCATGCTTGTGATACTGCTCATGGAATTAAAGAAAAACCCCTACAGAACAAGAAACAGTTTATAAAATGTTGCATCAGAGCCTGGATCTTCAGTTCATTAGGCATAAAAATTCAGTTCCATTAGCTCTCTCCTTAAAGATCTCTCTTTTACACTAACCATGTTTAGCAGCAGTTTGCTCCAGCTGACCTTAATTTAATCTATTTTTCACAGAAGTGTTGCTTCAGGGTTGAAATGTTGTTTTTGTTGTTGTTGTTGATTTTTTTTTCTTGCTAACCACTGTACACATTCTAGTACTTGGCCCTAAAGATCTTATATCTTTCTGAGAACATTTTGCTTCACTAGAACACTGTGGGTGTTATCATTTTTTAAAACATATAGCATAATTGATTTGTAATTATCAACAGGGAAAAATACAATTGCTTCTGTTTGCTAACCTAATTGTAAAATATATTGTTCCTTTCAAGTCTTAATGTATTGCCTCAAGTGATCACTACTTAGGCACCAACAGGCTAGAGTAAATAGAGCGACAGCAGGAAGGCTGAAAGATAGCATTACCCAGTTCTGTCTGTAATAAATGGTGTTCTCTTTCTGACTATTGTTCAGTCCATTAACGCAATTTCTGAGGGTTTTTCCCTCGGTGGGATACAGACCAGGTGTCAGCTCTTTGAAGCAGGATCCTACTTTGTAACATAATTTACCTTGCTAAAAATTGTGTGCCATATGCTTAGTTAAATGTGGGAAACATCTAATTAATGCACAAACATTACTCTGCATGTAGCTATGGGCACAATCCCATGTGCACACATGAGCGCACACACACACAAACAGTTCTCACCATCTTCAGCACTTCAAACCATCTCAAACAACACTCAGCTGCCCATCTTTCTGCATCTCACTCCTCTGATCTTTGTTGAGTGCTTTGTGATCCTTAAGGCAACACTAATCTGAGAGCAGTAGTTTCCTTACAGTTAAAATTCTGTCAGCATCAGTACCACAGATAAGCTTGACTACCTGTCTTTGTTGCTAACACAAAATACAAACAGATAAGGAAAACAATAACAATATTAGTTGGCTTGAAGGGGGTGATACATGGGGCACACTCTAAGCTATACGAAGTCAGAACAGTACCCACGCTTCAGTGGTCTTTGGAGCAGCTCCCTAGGGCATGGCTTGTATTTATACCATTGTCCCCATTTGATCAGACAAAGCATGTCTAAAAAGTGGTAAAATGTCCCCTTCATTTCTGGCTTCTAAATGGTTCTTTACTATCACCTTCATTTTTTGTACCAGCTAATATGTTCATACTTGCAACCAATTTCAGATTTTTATGAGGACTATGTGAAGGAAGGTTTCCCAAGGGATTCGTTATAGTATTTTGTTAAATTTTTCTATCTTTTGAGCCATCTGTATGTCGTGAGCTAGAACTCTTAAGCAACACAAGTTATTGAAGCCAGATTCTGATTCAAATCTGGTGACATGCAAGCTCTCAGGTTTTGTACCCGAATGTATTTATTTAATGTTCACTATTGATAGCTTTGGTATGGACAAGAAAAACATTCATGTATTTTCAATTGGAAACTAAGTTTCCAAACCACCATGGCAGATTTTAGGACATTTTTGTACAATAATTTTTCTTCAGTCCTAAGACCCACCGGGCTGGCTTCATCCCCAAAGATGAGCTCTCTTCATATTTGTGTTAAGTACCAATGAAATCATTTGTAAAGAGACAGCTTTGTTTCAAAATCAAGTTCCAGTGACATCATAAAATAAATATGGCTACATGATGTTCAAGAAGTAGACCTTCATTAAACATGTATAGACCAGTTTCTTGTTAAGAAATTAAAAATTAAGAAAAGCTAAATTAAATTCATATAGAATTGCCTTTTGAGAATTATTTATTAATAGTTGCTTTGTTGATTTGACTGGTCTCACTGCTGTGAGTTTGCTGTCACTTACCCACTATATTCCCTCTGCATCATGAGTACTTTGCTAAAATGTGAAGGCAGCATCAAGCTGAGTGTAAAAACTGTCCCTAAGTTGCATTATTGAGCCAGTGAGTAATTCAAACTGTTCTAAGTGTAGTGCTCAACAGATATATCTGGTCACTGTATTCATATCACCATCACACTGTGGTCTTTTCTTGTTGCTACTGCAGTACAGAAAATATGCTTAATGCTGAACTTACAGACATCAGTGATCTGATTTTGAAGAGAGACATCCACCAAGGCAAAAAGCAGTAAAACCAGCACACTGTAGAAATTTGCTTTTCCACAATAGTTAGCAGGGCTAGAGAGGTGGAAGGTGGCATCTTTCAGCTCCCAGTGTTCGTAGAGCAACTGCCTGAAATTCCCCCCCAGATGTACAGGACCCATCACGCATCACAGGGGTGAGCAAGTGGTACTGCACGCAACCCTCCAGATCACAAGGAGGGATTGACTCAAGGTCAGTAACTGCTGAGCAGCACTGCTTTATGAGCAGTACCAGCTGGTGAGGACATACCCACAGCTTATCACAGGGCTATTTCTCTTTCCCTCACTTTGAACAGAGGTTGCAGGGATTGCTGCGGTACCCCGGGAGTTCAGGGAGAGTGGTTCACACAGAGTTCCCCTACCCCGTGAACAACAGCAAGTGATGGGAGATGCAACAGTAAAATGTAACATCAAGTCTTAATTTCTAAAATATTGATATCTGGCATAAACTAAGAGATCTCACATAGAGATTTTCAGGTTCTTAAAATACCAGTACACCTATCCATCTACTGGAAAGTGGTGCCTCTTCTGTTTGCTGACCTTAGCACTTGGGCTTTTTCCTGTAATTGTGCTTTAAAGGCAAGTTCTTGGCTGAACAAACCAAGCAGATGTTGGACTTTATTTTTCCTCTTTTTTTTTCTGATCTTAAGAGCAACCAAAAACTGCTTGCAGTAAGGCATTTAATTTATTCATCTGTAAAGGGCAAAATATACATACAGGCTATTTTTTTCCACACTATACCCTACTTAAGTCAATCCTTATACATAACACCACAGTTTAAGCAAGTTTAGGGGATATTTCTGCTGGGTTTTTCATTGTTGGGTTTTTTTTTTGTTTTGTTTTGTTTTTCCTGCTTGGGGAACAACACAGACGGATCTCTAAGGCCACTTTGAAAACTGCATAAAAACCTTAGAAGCATTATTTTTATATATATTTTTATATTTTTATATTTTTTAAATATGATCACACCAAGCCATTAATGTCTGCATGATAAACTGGCAACTTCAGCTTCTGTCATTAATTTAATATCTAACAGCAACTTTAGCCAACACTCAGTAACACTTGGTGTTATAAGTAATGATGCAGTTCAAAAGCAGACTCCAACAGCTTAACCTGCACTGACCCAAACATATAAAAGGAGTCTGGCTTTCATGTTAGACGATTTGGCTGATGCATCATAGCTACTCACTAGAATACTTCAAAATGTCTCTGTCAGTCCTCTGGGGAGACACCAAGAACACTTGAGAATTGTTCCCACTGTGCCCTCGTTTCTTATAGCTAGATGAATAAATGTTATTACAATTCAAGCAGTCAACATAGTCATACAGAAATATTCTCATGAGGTTTTCCTGTGTGTACATATGCATACTTTACATAGGCCTCTTTATTCTGTCTCCTCTGCCCACTGAAAGCCAACCTTACTCTAACTTGACAAAACTCTATTTGCTCCCCTGCAAAACTTCCAGCTTTTTATTGAGAAGAGTTCTTCAAGTGCAAATGCCAAGTCACTTAAAATGTAGAAGATTTTGCTGGATCAGGCTGAGCATTGTCATAATTCACAGTTTGCTTCAGTATCTGGAAATCTTTGTAACCTGTTTTAATTCAGGACCATAAAGAAACTAAGAAGCTGTAAAAATAATCATTTAAAAAATACAGCTTTGAAGTGCAGCTCTTATGCCTGCTTTCTTGGGTACCAGGACTCGTCACTAGAAAAGTATCTAGCCCTAGCACACGGCACAAAGAGGAATGCTACAGAAGAAAATTCTGCCATAGCATCCTCCTCACAGTACCAACAAGGACACTCGAGTTTCCTGAGACACAAACCACATATCCTCATATGGCCAAGAGCCACAGCACACTCCCACACACCTTAGACAGCTGAGAAAAAAACAGAAATACTGAAAACGACTCACAAAATGGAAGAATGACATTCCCAAGTCTCCAGGCTCCTATTCTGTGGCAGGAGGGGCCCAAGCCAACTGTGACTGGCCAGCACAACCCGGGGGCAATATCAGCATGCTCCTCTGGCCTGCCTGGCCCCCAGCCCAGAGAAACAGATTATTCAGCAGCCCCCTGCTACCACAGACCCTTTTGAGTGGCTGCATGTGAACTGTTCAAAGCTACAGGAGATTCAGCAGCTAGCACATCTGCTCATGTTGTAAGCAAGCTGCTGATCTTTCTGGTTTCATTTTATTTTATTTTCAGCTGAAGGGAACGCATCCAGATGACATCGACCCTATGTAGAAGGTGCCTCTCAGAAACATACATGTGTACATTCAAAATATATTTAAACTGTTTTCCCATATATAATCCACTATTCCTGACACCTTCAAGTGGTAAATGGAGTCTGAAGAATCAGGATCTGAGAACGTAGCATAGCGAAGACATCCCTGTTTTAACAGCCCACCACTGGGTGCATCTCAGGACATGAAACAGTCTCCAAAAGCTGAGCTTCCTTTACACAGTGAGGAGTGGCTCCTGCTCTGGGTAGCTGTGTTCTTCTCCTGCAATGTACCTTCACACACGAATGCTCCGCTGAACAGATGTAAAAATATTTTAGAAAGGCTTTCAAGAGAAAGCTCTTATTAAAAATCCTAAACTACACAATGTGTGGAACAATAACACTGTCTGCCTGAAAATGTCATATCCTTGTCTGAACAGCCCAATACCTTATGTGCTCTGAATAAAGATAGAGATGTAATTGCTTTTCTTGTTACGACTCACTTGTGCATCATAGATTTTTTAATATCCTGCACAACACATGTATTGTGGGAAGGAAGCAGGTGACAGCAGTAAACATATGTAATGTTATTTTTCTTTATGATAGATATGAGCTGGGAAATCTAAATGATGGCTGTTTTTAATAATCATCTGTAGAAATCTTAGGGGGAAAGCATGCATTTTGCCAAGAGCAAAATCATTAGAACTTTAACTCCAGCCATTGTGGGGAATTTCATTCAGCTAATTGTAGCCATTAAGTGTCAGGTTATGCAATGAAATTACTTCAGCCTCGTCTACATTCGAAAACAGGATGCTATCAGCAAAGAAGCTTTTTTCTCTGAGAATGAATGGGTTTAAAAACGCTCAGTGTTGTTAGAAGTCTAATGGACTGCCATATAAGAGGAGCTGAGCTGATGCTAAGCAGCTTTCAAAAACTATACAAGGAGATGCAGAAGAGTTCTAAAAACTGCAGCTGGCAACATCTTTATGCTTGCTTGTATATGAAATGCCTTTAAGTACTGTAAGCTAAACAGTTCCTAAAGTTTTGGTGGTTTAAAGCCACTGCACCTGGCCCTGGCGCTTCTTGGACTGACATAGTAACAGGTCACATGAATAAATAAGAATGTTCACTCATGAAGCATGTGATTGCAAAGACTTTTTGAAGATTATTTCCAACAGTCTGATAAAGCTTCCCACTCTCCTGCACTCTGCCTAAACCCAATAAGCCCCAAATGCTGGCTTCTCCTCTCCTTCACAGCTTTGGTCCTTCAGGCCCTAAAATCTCAGGTCTGTTAAAGTGAAGGGTTTACAAATGAAGTCAGAAGGAAATCAGAAGCCTGCTGGCTGAAACCAGAGCTTACACACTGAAAAGTTTTGGCCAAAGAAGCAATATTTCACACACCAAAATGTGCTTATCTGTGTTTGGTCTGCACAGAAAGCTCCTGCAGACTTCTGATAGGCATGTACAATACATAAGTGCCTGAGATTCCCACAGATACTGCAGCCTGTCCAGGTATAGTGCACAAGGCATCCTGGACAGACAAGGAAATTCTGATTCACTGGGAACCACTCCTGTTAGGAAAATGCCACCCCACAGGACCTGAGCTGGGGAAACGAGGAGGTTTATCCCCCACAGTGCAGCTTGGCAGACTCACAGTGCCAAGAAGTAAATGGAAAGAATGACAGAGGGCACAGGACCTCTCAGAGAGCCCAACAAATCCATCAGTTTCACTTCAAGGATTCACACTCCTAGACACTTGCATACGGCACTGTCTAAAGGAAAAAAGAAATCCCTCTGGTTTCCTGGAGCACTGAAACAATCTGAGTCTGAGCTTTCTAAGAAAAAGCATATAAAGCTTATTAAGGTGTTATTAATTTAATTAAAACAGCTAATCACTGTTTTGCATTTGTAAGTTGTGACCTCAGAGTTTCTCATTATTGAAATGGAAAGTCAGAAGCAAGAGGCACACGTGTATCCTTGCCAGGATTTAACAAATTTGCCTCAAAGCTACGCTAGGTCAGAGAGTGGGATCGACCTATTCATTTATATGATGATGCTTCTGGCTGTTTTAGGAATTTCCCTCAGCTGCGAAAAAATTCTAATGAAAAAGAAAGCTAAAGCAAATTCTTCTGAAATCCCCAAAGCTCCAGGCTGTTACAAAATGAAAAACAGCGCTGATGAATTGAGAGAGTATGTTTCAATTCTAACCATATCCAAAGTAGATTAAACTAACCGGTATTAAAATATCATCCTGGGACAGTATGAATTCTGCTAAGTACATACAAACTAAGGAGCATCCTTCTGGGATCAAAGTCTGAGCATGGCACCTCCAAAGGGTTTTCTACTCGAGGACTTAAATGAAGGCAAACCAACTAACTTTGTTAATCCAATGCTGATAGTCAAGTATGTTAACTCATTTATATGGGCCTTATTTGGTGGTCCTAAATTCTTGCAGCTTAATCCTTATCAAAGAGCTCAATTGCAGTGATTTAAGGCAACCAGTGCCCCAGTGGTAGGCACATACTGGTGGTTTAACTTGCTTATAAGTATTGCCCATCTCTGCTCAATTTCCTAGCTTTCCAAATCAAACCACTGAGATCTAGCACTATCCAACATAGATGCAGATCCTGCTTAGATTCCATTTATTCCAGATACACACACACACCATTCTGAGAAGTCCCTAGTAAATGGTTTCTTTCATACCACTACTTTGGTAAAAATACAAGAGATAAGTAACATTCTTGGTAAAAAGCAAAAGCCATTTACCAGCATTCTGAAAATAAAGATGAAATGTGGGACACCAAAAGAATTTAGCTTTGAGGCCCCAAAACACTTTAATATAGTTCAAAAATCGGGTTTAAGTGCTAAGAACTTCCTTGGCAATGCTAGTGGGAACTAGCATCACCCTGATTTAATTCCCTTGAACTTCAGAAAACTAATAATGGTTCTAAATAATTAGAAACTGTTATTACATTAAAATGCATGATACATACTGATTAGATCATATTAAAATGAAAAGAATAATTTGCATTATTTACACAATAAAACTCAAAGTGAGACAAATCTGTGGACCATAAAGACAAAGAAAACAATTCCTCTAAATAGTAACAGCTCGTTGCATGGGTAGTTCCCATACAATATTAGTTATGTCTCAAATACATCAAATAAAGAATTTACACAAAAAGTACCCATACGTACTTACTGCAATAAAGTCATTTAATACCTTGGCTATCTCAGTTCAAAACTCATTTTCAAGCTACTAGATGCAAGCCAACGATTTTTCATTAAATGCAAAATATTCACTATATTACAAATTATCCAAGACTATGATGTGAATGCTTTTGTGATAGCAGCTATATTTAATATTCATTGTCAGCTTCTCTGAGAATAGACTAAGAACCAATAAATTCAGAATGTATTAGTATTATAATACACTGCGCAATTTATATTTAGTGTTTTATACTAGCCATAATACTCAGTACAAGGCAGGTACACTGAATACAAAAGATTAAACAGACAAAATACATTAAGATACCAAACTGGATATTAAAACATTCCTACTGTACTCTTACTTTAAGCATGGGGTTAAAATTCGAACCAGTAAGCCGGGAGTTTTATTTCTGCTTCTTTGGAGACTTTTCCCCTTCTCTTTAACAGCTGAGCAGAACTCCAGTCTCTAGCTTGATTTGCTACAGTAACACTGAAGTAAAGGTCATTAAAATCTTCAGACCATTTGGTTCACAGCCCAAGTAATGCACAAATCTGGGATGAAAATGCTAACTTTTCTCTGTAGTGCCTATGAGCAGTCTGCTGTATGCTTTTATATGACGTAGAACCTGTAACTGCTTAACCTGTGCTTTGCATGATGGAGGTTCACAGCTGACAGTTTACATAGCCAAATAAACTTTTACAGAACACGACTGAAAAACATGAATACTTGAAGAAACACAGTTTCTGCATTTCTCCCTGGACATCTGAGAGAGAGAGACTGGATACAGGCCAATACATTTATAGGCTGGTTTCCTAAGAAGACAAGTGCTGTCCCATTGCCTGCTTGCAGTCTGCCAGTCCTCTCTGCAACCATAACAATCAAGGCTGCTGGCCGGTTTCTGATAGCGATCTGGAGTTTCTAACAAGGTCTATGACTCTAAATGCCTCCACAGAGAGGAGTCATTCTATTAATGTCTACGCTGAAGAATGGCTGCTGTACAAAGGCAAGCCTTCAAACAAGCTAGAGAATGCTCACGGTACTCAGAGAAATGCATCTCTCCTTACCAAAGCCTCAGTCAGCCCTTCAGCTGCCGGTTGAGCAGCCTGGAGGCAGCAGGGGCTCCAGGAGGCCGTGCTGAGGGAGCTCAGAGGGATGCCAGTGGCTCCCTGAGGAGCAGTCTCATCCCAGCAGCTGGGATGGGTGCTTGGCACTATTTCTTGCTAGTTCCTTACAAAGAATCATACACACATATCACATGCAAGTCCTTGCTTCTCAGTCATTTTTCCCACCAATCAGCAAAGCAGCACATTTCCACCCCATTTTTGCATGCCAGTCATTCTGGTTACAGTCTACCTACCTAACCAGCAGTATACTGGGGCAGAACAGGATGATTTTTCAAGTACTACAAAGGTCACAGTCATTCCCATGATTAAAAAAAAAAAGGTCAAAAAAAGGCTAAGGAATACAATGGGGCACATTTGAGCAAAACTGGTGGTGGGTGGAGTACTCTTGGGAAGTCAGAGTGGAGCAGGTCATTGTTACAGCATGAAGAATGAAGTTATTCTCCATCATATCTCCTGGTAAAGAATGGGGAGATGGTAAAAAAGATGATGCAGACTTTTGAGGAATCCATTTATCTTTCATTTTATTTATTTACTACCCAAGAAACTGCATCAACATTGTACCACATGTCCCATTTTTTTATTTGGTTCAATCCTGAACAGTCAGCATATTCATAGCCCTCAACAGCTTAAAACTGAGTGCCTTCAATAGTTGCAGAGGAGCAAAGGGCTGCACATACAGCTCTAAGTCCCCACAGAAGGGAAACAGAGCATAAAAGCCACCCATAATTCAGAGGATATTGGGAATGTTGGCATAAAGTTTGTTGTGCTGTTGATCCTCCAGTGTGTCAATGTTTAGCTTCAACGGCCTTAGTAGAATTCAATTAAAAAAAGTCAGTAAGCTCAGACAAATCCAATGGAAACCAGGCTCCATTAGCTCTAGTCTTTAAGAAAAGACTTGCTAAGCAGTAGTTGTAAACCACTTACGTCTCAACAGACTTCTTTTTAAAGTGAACAAAATAACTGTTTATCTAAAATGTAAGCAGCCAGCCTCAATTCATTTACATTTGTGAAATAGTCAGTCCTCTGAATCTAGTCAGTGTATAAATGAATGATCAGTAGCAAGAAATAGAGAAGATTTTATTACACTTGTAGCAGTGTAATATAATCTTCTACTTATGTCTTTGCCATTTATACCCCCGGATACCATTCAGGTTAAAAAAGAAAAAAAAAGAAACACTACAAAACACACACCGCAAATTGCTTTTCAACTATGACAGCAGTCTGAGATCTTGCAGAAGTGATTGCATACATCTTAAACTAGTTGGGGGCATCTCCTCCTTTCCTCAATTTTCCACATAACCGACATCAAGCTGATGCACCTCCCTAAGGTACAGACAGCAGCGACTGCTGACAATGAACAAATAGTAAGATGAGGAAGAAAAGCAGTTAAGATGAGACAACGGTACCAATTCCAGAGATGTACGCAGCCCAGGGAAACACTGCCACCAAAGCACCAAGTTAAAAAATAAGGCTGACCAACTCACAAAGCATAATCAGAACTTGGCAGTCAGGCAGGTTATGGCTCAATGAAACGATACTCTTTAACAGTAGCATATCACCAGTTTTGACAAACAGTGGAGCAGAAGAGGACATTTGCTTCTCAAAAAAGTTTGGCTCCTGCAGACCAAAGGTGACTCCAAGTCAACTTCTGAAGCTCTGCTGACCGCTTGGAAAACTTGGCAAAGTCTCCAACTACTTGTTCTCTTCTGCTGAATTGCCTACTAATGTAGCAGCATTTTTTTCTCTTCTGTTCTTCTTAGTGCAGCACCATTCAGCAACGAGGACAACATTAATCCTCAATAACAGTGGGCTTAAATCAGAATTTACTTGCAAGAGTCGTATTTCAAGAAAAGTCAGATCATTCTCCAGTGAAGACAGACTGCCATTACATGAAATCTTGCATAGTTTTTCAACCTCAGGTTGATTTTTTGTATGACAAACCTGAGGCTGATAGCCACTTTCACCGCACAAAATATATAGAACCGGCCATAAGTCTTTAAAGCCCTGATGTATTCCAGTCCATTAGTTTTTACGGTTCAATTTATGTTGTATTACAAGGAGCTGTGCTGAACTGCCCGAAAGTACAGATTTGCCAAACTATCCAAAAATAATCTGGAAAGCAAGAAAGTCAGGATACCAGCCAAATCACAAGTAGTACGGGCATTTTGCTACCACTTTGGCTGGTAATAAATTTTTTAAGACACTGTAAAACCTATCTAGACAAATTTGACTTTAAATCACACTTTCTGGTGAACGCTTAAAGAACTATCGATTTCAAATGAAGCAGATATGCGGACAACTAATACAGATTCATGTACACAAGTAAGGACAACACAGACAAGTTCCTTTCTTTTAGCCTTGCACACCATACAGTTAATCAAGCTACTACATTGCCTCACAATACTCAAAAGTGATTACTTGTATTGGCATTCCACTTCTACATGAATTTTATGATATACAGGAGCTAAGTCAGCTGTCAAAGACAGAAGACTCAAGGAAGTAGAGCTAGGGAGAGAAGGAAGACAGCATCATTACCATCACAATACATCTTCCTACCATAAAGGAGTGAAATACTGTTAATTTAAGATGTTTGACTTGTGTAAGATAATATGTTGGAACTTTATATTTACTTATTCTAAAACTTACATGAGAATTGAAAAATTACCCAAATGAAGAGTCATCATACAAGCAAAGTACTTTTCTGATCACTTCCGCATGAAACCACGGCAGTTACTAAAGGTTTGAATTATTTCTGCTTCTATTCTATGCAGTATTTGATTGAGAATTCTAGGCTCCAGGGCCATCACTGTGCTGCTTTGCAATTCATACATATTCATGGAAGGACTTGCTGAGAGTCACTTCCATAACTGATGTCTGACAGTTAGTTCTTCTCTGACTTCCAAAGTGTGCAGCCATCCATAACCCCTCCTGAAAAAAAGGGCTGATTAAAAATAATATCAAGGACACGTAACTAAACTTGGTGAGAAAGTTGCCTTTTTAATGGTGGCCTGATATTAAGAACTCTGTCCACTTTTTTAAAGTAATGAGTTGGGGAAAAAAAAGGCGATACTATAGAAACTGCAGACAGACTGATGCCATAGGTATCACAGCAGCAGGAGAACTTATAAGAGAGACAAATAGCATCAGCTGCTGCTGAGAGATACAATGCCAGAAAGTGAACTAAGCAAGAAAATTAAAGCAAAAGCTTTACTGAACTCTTGATATCCCTTCAGTAGGCAGGAAAGAGTATAAAAAGCATTGATTAATACAGCATAGTTGCTCTTCTCTCTTTCTTCATCTTGCATCTTTAGGCATGCACACAGTTACTGGACACACACGAAGTAATTGTAAGTCACAGTTTCATTCACTTCATTTCACATGGGGATCAAATCAACACATCTTCTAAACTAAATAATTGCTTTAAAGTAGGTTTCATACCGAGCACTGACAACTAGAAGATTTCTGACGGACTATCTGAAGGAACACATTATAGAGAACATTAGGGAAAAAAATCACATTAATACAAAATGCCCTTAACTGTACTTTAAGTTTTTACATAGCTAGTTTGTGATATACAAATGTTTTTCCACTGCCATTAGAAGCAAGCTGAGATCAATTTTGTGCTTACTAAACAAAGGTAATCAGAAGTGAAGAGAACTTGAATACAGAATATGTTCAGAAATGTGTTCTGAAAGAATATCAAAATAAAGAAACAATATCAGATTGTCTTTTGAAGATATTTTTAAATATTTCTATTTAGCCAGTACACCATTCCATAAGCAGTTTTAGCAAACTTGCTGCTGTGAAATGCAAAATTTCATTCAAATTTAGCCTCTTCAGGCCAAGAAAATGCACTTCTAACAAGTCATAAATTAAAATGTCAACACCAATCATACAGACTCCTGTTTACAAGATTGTTATTACTTTGTTTTCCATGACCGTTAAAGTTTGTCTTTCTTGGGAAATGCTGTCCTACCATTTTCACTATAAAAACAAAACAGTAAATATATACATATATAAAAGGTATTATCACCAGGTTTTAGAAATCCCAAAATAAGTCACAATATTCTTAGGCTAAACGCCTCTCTCTCACAATTCTTCAATCTTTCAGATTCAATCTGAATAAAGCCAAATGTTTTAAGGTAAGGGATAGGCATCTGGACTTTTAAGAAGCATATCTAATTGTCTATCATAGAGAAAAGATGGATGTGACCTTCAAATCATAGCTGTCATTTTCACCAGGCTCTTAAATGGTATTCTAATAATTTGTTTAGCATATTCATTTTCCATACAAAAATAAGAAGTACAATAAACATAAACCCCAATTCACAGGCACAAGATGAACAAACACTTCAGAAAAGTCTTAAGAAAATTAGGCCAATAACATGTCCTACATAATGTTGTACAGTAATTTACAGACTATCAACAGACCATATGCTGACCCCTAGTTATGTAATGAACAATTTGCCCTTTGCTAAAATCCTCTGAAATTGCACCCTTTTTCCCTTCAGATGGCACTAGTGAATAAGTTGGATCTCAACTGACTTAATTTTAAGTCTATTTTGATCAAAGGAAATAACCACATGGACTACACTGAACCCTGTTTTTTCACAAAGGAATAAATGATTAGAATAGGACGAGAAATGGTAATGGTACGTATCAAACATACATGAGCATAAATACATTGAATATATTGAAGACTACTGATTACAAAAGTTTATGTTACAGAAAAAAGATGTACTCTATCCTGTATCAGCTCATATTACCATGTTCATTAAAGTGAGACGTACCATCACTTCAATGCGATAACTTCCAGAAGTTAAGTGGTTAACAGCTTTCACTGACAGATTTGATTTTTCATCTTTTCTACACAGAGATAGAAGCAATGGAATGCCTTGTTTTGATAGCGATTTTTGCTTGTGTTGCTCATGTATATAGACAGGAATTATTATCCTCTTATTTTAGAGGAGGTGAATCAAAGAAATGCATTTTGCAATTGGCTATGGCGGAGGTAATGTTTATGGCACTATTTTAAAAACATACAAATGAGTCAGAAACTTTCATTAAAATCTCACTATACAGTAATCCATCTCCAGCAAGCAATCTATTTTTCTTTGAAATGACAGGTAGAAAGACACTATGATTTCACTACTTCCACTGGCAAGAGAAAGGAGCTATGCTGAAGGCAGAAAACTTTCAGAGCTGTTTCTCTCTCAGCTATTGGAATAATGCAAAACATTCACAAGGGGAGGGCTGGTTTATATTGTTCTGTTTTCTTTATTGCTAATTTGTATATCCAAACACCACAAGGGATGAGGTAGTCACTGAGACAACACAGTGAGTCAAACTTAGTACTTCTGTAAGACTGAGCCACTAATTCTTCCTTTCACCATCTGCTTCTCTTGCCTGTATTTTACTGTTTCTTCAGGAAATAAAATACAGAAAAATGCTATTGTGGCTTTTGATGAACATATTCAATTTCTTACTGTATGAACTCTTAAAAGTTTACTACAGAATGATCTTTCTATTTTACAGCACCTTACCTACCCATCTATGATTAGGATTTCTTGGAACTGTAGAAACACCTGTAACAGAGACTATGACTAAACATAAATAAGACTTTTAAGCTCCCAAATGGTAGCTTCACGGCTCTATTTTTCACTCAGGGAGTTTTAAACATTTCCAACATTAGTTAAGCTTCACAGTATGCTTCTTTAACTGATTCTGGAGGTAGAAAAATTGAAACAGGGAGGTCAAACAATTCCATAGCAAAATAAAAACCAAGTCTCAAAGCCTTTTGTGAATCACTCAATCCCAAATACAATGTGCAATGTTTAAAAGTATTATAGTTAGATCTGTCAAAGACAATTCACGGACTTGCACAGAATAAGTCACAAATCATCTTCTACTTCAAGCCTTTCTGAAGGCCTCTTTAATTAACAGGTCAGCAACATAAAAAAACCACAATGGCTCCCTTAGTATCCATCAAGCAAGTGGGTAGAGCAGATTGCCATTTATTTTCTTTCAAACAAAATTGTAATTATGTTCTAATTCCACATACTGACATTTCTTACACATTTATTTGCTGAAAAGTAGGACTAGATCTGATATATGATTTTCAAAGAGAAATCAGAAGGTTGTATTACTGGGTTTGCAAATTGCCATTGACTTTACTTCAACAAAAGTAAAGCTGAAGTCCATAATGAGAAGGGGAAATTACAGGCAGCTGTCACATTTTACCCACATACCTTTTAAATCCATGCTCCATGCAGAAAACACACTCCTTGCAGTGTGAGATGAACGGTTGGAACAAAAAGACTGATTATGGAAGGGGGCCGAGTGCCTGACCTACCTCTGAAACTGGTGGGGCTGAGAGGCTCAGCACCCTGCAAGATTGAGCCCAACACATTATCAAGTCAAAATTTCAGGAAAAAATTGTTCCAGATCTCCAACTTACTGAGGAGTTGCTTTCTTATTTCAACAGCGAAGAACCTCGGGGAGGCTGAATTTCCACTGTTACAATGCCTGCTGAGGAGGTCTGAATGACATCAATTAAGAAGAAACTTGGCAGGACATAATCTGTTAATTTTATGCCATTTACATCCATTCTCTCACCAATGCCAACTGTCAGCATTTGAACTGTTTAAGTTCTCTTTTTCTCCTTCTGTCTCTGCTGCACAGGATTGCAAAAGCTTAAGTTGTAAAAGGAACGTTCAGCAGCCATTGTCACTCCAGGCTTCAGTGGGTCTTTTCTTATGCCAAAAAACGTCACTGGCATCACTGTTATTAAGTTTCAGGAGCACACAATTCCCTGCGCATCTGTTATTGCCAGGATTATTGCATGTCTGTATGCTAGCTCTCCTCTCTCCTCTGTACCTCAGACCCACGAGGTATCACAGTTCATAACTGCCTTGCCCTCAAAACTCCTTTATTGCAGCACATAGAGAGCAGGACTGCTGGAAAACACACTAAAACCCAACAACATAGCTCACCAAAAAATGGAAGCAGACATCATTTCAGTGAATCAGACTATGTAAGGAGATTGGTGCAACATCATTTAGCTTCATTTGCATTTTCTATCTATTTCTGGCTGCTATGTGAAAAGTCGCTCCAGGTATGCTTGCAGATAGGAACTAAACAGCAAGCATAAATACAATGAAAACATGGACAAACGTTTCTACAAGAGTTGTGTTCAGCCAATGCTGGAGCAAAATACCACACCACATCTGTAAACTATATCTGGGATTCACCAGTCTGACAAAGTGGTTGCAGGTTATGATGGGATCTCACTCTCCACCCTCTCCTGATACACCAACAATGGCTGCTACTACCCTGGGCAACACAGGCAGACTGCTAAGCCCTGACCCAAGAGGCCATGGGTTTCACCAGCTTAAATCCTGATTTAAGCTTTAAAATGCCCTTTCACTAATCTAATAGTTTACTTTCTCCACCAGTAATTGCTAAAAGATAAAGATGTGTTTTTTAGAAGTTCCTATTTCCTTCTTTACCAGTGTTATTCTCAAGATTGCTCGTTATTTATTTCTTCTTGAACATTTCTTGTTCTTCACCCTAGATATTTCCTTTTTCCTACTCTATCCTTCCCATCTCTCAGAAATTTCTCTTCTTCCCATAAGGTTCTCTCTTCTTTGTTTTCTCTTATTTTTTTAACGAGCTCCTTAACTAATTATATTTCATTATTCTGGCAAACATGTATACTGAGTTGTTCCTCATACACCTTCATGGCTACTCATTGGAAATGCTTACATTGTATGGACATTGTCAAACCACGTATTTGCACTGACATTCTCAAACATTACATTTCCTATTTTGACTCCAAATCTCTCATTTTTTTCTTATTCCTCAAATAAAGCAATAATTTTTCCATTTCTATCACTGCCTTCTTTATCATATGTTGGATGGAACCCTGAAGATCATCTAGTTCCAATTCTCCCACCATGGGCTGGGCTGCTAGCCTCTATACTAGGCTGCCCAGCATGCCATCCAACCTGGCCCTGAATGTCTTCAGAGACTGGTCATCCACAACCTCTCCAGGCATCCTGTTCCAGTGCCCCACCACCCTATGATTAAAATATTTCTTCCTCACATCTATCCTAAATCTCCCCTCTTTTAGTTTAAGGCCATTCTGCCTTGTCCTGTCACTATCAGACCATGAAAAACATTGGTCCCTTTCCTGCTTGTAAGCTTCCTTCAAATACTGTAAGGCTGCAATGAGATCTCCCCAAGCCCACTCTTCTCCAAGCTAAAAGCTCAACTCTTTCAACTTTTCTTAATAAGTGCCCCAGCTATTTCATCATTTTTGTGGCCCTCTTCTAGACCCAATCCAACAGCTCCACATGTCTCCAGTATTGGGTTCCCAGGCTTGGACACAGTATTCCTCACAAGAGCAGAGTAGAGGGGAACAATCACCTCCCTCTCTGAGCCGGCCATCACTCTCCTGATGCAGACCAGGATTCTGTTGGCTTTCTGGGCTGCAGAGTACACTGCTGGCTCATGTCCAGCTTTTCATCCATCAGGACACCCAAGTCCCTCTCTTCAGGTGTGCTCTCAAGGAATTCTTCTCCCAGTCTGCAGTCATATCTAGGATTGCCTCAAACCAAGTGCAACATCTTGCACTTGGCCTTGATAAACCCTGTAGATTCTCATGTGCCCACTTTTCAAGCACACCCAGCTCACTCTGGAGGGTGTCCCTGCCTTTGAGTGCATCAGCTGCACCACTCCGCTTAGTGTCTGCAACCTTACTGAGAATACACTCATTCCCACTGTCTACAGCACTTACAAAGATTTTGAAGAACACCAGTCCCAAGGCAAATCCCTGGGGTTTTCATAACCAGCCTCTACTTGGATATACAGTCTCTAGCTAAAACCATTCAACCAATGATTTATGCATCTAATAAGTCCAGCTTTCAAATCCATAGCTCTTCAGACATAAGCATATGGTGTAGGACCATCATCTCAAAGACCTTGCACAAGTCCAGGTAGATGGCATCAGTTGCCTCTCCTTTGCCTACCTCGCTATCACTCCATCATAGAAGGCCACCACATCTGCTCTTGGTGACGTCTCAGATCACCTCCTCATCTCATGCGTACCTTAACATCTCTTCCAGAAGAATCCACTCTATGATCTTCCCAGGCACAAAGATAAGTCTCAGCAGCCTGCAGTTCCCTAGGTTTTCTCAAATGTGGGAGTGACGTTTCCCTTTTTTCCAGTTATGGGGGCCTTCATCTGACAGCCATGTTTTTTGAAATGTAATGGAGAATTGCTTGGCAACCTCAGACATGCTCCACTCTTACACTGGGAGAGACTTTGTTCTTTTGAACCATGCTTAGGAGTCCAGGTACACAAGAGGAAAAAGAAGTCCAACTGTCCATGAAGATCGAGGCAAAGAACTCACTAAGTATCTCAGCCTTGTAATGTCTGAGGAAGCCAGCTCTCCCTTTTTATTTATCAGAGCAGGTACACTCTCCTTTGCCCATCTCTTCCACCCAGTGTCTCTAAAGAAACTTTTCTTACACATTCCACACCCTACATATTATTAATTCATATTTCTCCTTTCAGATAAATTAATTTGTAAAGGCCCAGAAGTCCTTACACTATTTATATTTTGAAGTAGGGTAGATGGATTTTTAAGGGAAGGATTCCCTACAGTTATCAGTCACAGCTTTGAAGCTCTACAGGCTTCACCCCAATCTCAGATACACAAACAGTGGCTTTTCTTCAGAATTTGCAGTCTGACAGGGCTCTGGTTAAAGTGAGTGGCTCAGAGTTTAAAACCTTTTCTTGATTAATAAAAACAAACAAAAGAGTCCTTCTGATGCCACTGACAACATCAGGTTCATTTGTTGTTAAATATTCATTTAAACCACATACTTCTCAGTGATATCAGCTGGAAATGTTCCATATGCTCAATATAAGTGTTGCTTAAATTGTTGTACTTAAAAAATGGAAAATAAAATGGGTGCTACGTGCTGTGCAGGGTGGGCAGAATTAAAGTGCCTTCTATTGGGCTTGTAGTACCCGGATGACTCCAAGCAGTTTTCATAAAGGTTGTGAAAGTGAAGAAAACAATACTGGGGTTAATATTAGAAAAGCTTTTATGTTGACCTTGTTTCAAAGAACATTGTTCTGTATGATGGAATGTTTAATAGCTTGCACTAAAACTGGACAAGGAAAAAAAAGAAAAAAGAAAAACCATCCCAGGCTTGGTTTTGAAATATTCAGTGCACACAGTATTTTTGCTTACACACAGGATTCTTGTTATATTTCATTCAGAACCAAACAAATGCGCTAGAAAAATAAAATCAGGAATATCCGGGCAATGCAGCATTGGGCTTTCCTGTAAAAGGAAATAGTTTCTGTTGACATAATTACCGTTCAAGTCTTCTAAGGAGCAAGCACATTCAAAATGATGCAAGAGCCAAGGAAGAACAAGAAGGAAGATAACCTGGGTCACTTGGGTAGCCAAGTAAGGCCAAGTAAGAAGTGAAACAGAGCAGAGCAGGATTCTGCAATCAACCTCATCTCCAACAAGTTTCCTTTGGAGAAGAAAATAGGAGGGGCACAGCCACCACTCACCCACTCCCAGCACACGTGCCTGTGTGCCCTCAGCTCTGCAAACTCAGAGCACTCAGCGACTTCCAGTGACTGAACTTTCCTCTTTTGTGACAGGAGCAAAAAGTGTCACACATAAAAAAAAGGTGCGTTTTACTGCTCAGAAAACTGAGAAACATTCAAGTCTTGCTTTACTGTTCCTATAACAACAAATTATATGTTAACTTCTAGAAGGCTAAATTTTATATAGTTCTCTTTCACACAGACAACTTGTTTGAAACACTGTCAAAATGCATCAATAACTTACCATTATCGACCCTGCAGGAAGTATCAAGGTACTAAAGAGAAGCCAGCATTGTAATATACACTTCCATGAGAGTTCAGAAAGAATAGCTATTAAAGCATGGTGTTTATACCCCAAAACCTTAATAACTCATCAGAGACCTTTACCAGAAGGCAGAATTTAACCTACAGTTTTTAGGACAGAGAATTAATCTCCCATTATCTAAAAGTTCCATCTTGTTCCATTTTATTAACTACCCACCCTTCTGGCCAATACAAATTTGTTCTCCTAACCTCAGCTTAAATCTAGAAACATCCTCACTCATAGTTAAGGGAGCATCTCAAAGATTTACTTTTCAGTCAATAAAACTATAGTGTTAATTCAATTTCACAGATGCAGCAGACCAATTTATTATTCAGGGAAAACTATTTATTTTTTTCCAACATAATGATGATGAACTAAATAAGCAGCAATCTCATTTGCTCATCATCAGAAATGTTTAGCCATAGTGGCTAATTAGTATTATTTCCTTACATCATCAGCCTACAGGAAGATGTGTGCATGAAACAGAAAATGGACTGTAAACATTTCTTAAGAATATTTCATAAATGTTTAGATTGCCTGTGGACACATAAGACCTGTCTGCAAGTGCTACAGGGGTTAGGACCGGTTGGAGTCCCATAACCTTCGACACTGCCATGCATTAACTTGCTTACCCTGCAGCACAATCAATGTTATCACAGTGGTATTTCCCAAAAAAAAAAAAAAAAAAAACATTATTTCAAACAATGACTGCTTATGTTAAACACTGTCGTTCTTTGCCTAATTAAGCCATCCACTCTTAACTAAAGGGATTCTTTTGGTTTTCTATTGGTCCCACCTGAAATATGTATATTCGCATTGTTCCATCTCCAGTTTGCATTTTCAGTGCCTAATAATTCGGTAGATCCCTGAGAAAGTAAATAACTGACATCACACAAGGCAGAGTTTGTGCAGGTAATTTCACGAGACTAACACAGCACTTTCTTTTTCCTGCACGTAGATAAGAGTGGAACAACATCAAAACAAACCATTAGAGAACTTCTCTTGTATAAAGCAAATATATCATATGTTTAGTTAAACAAAAGTGTCCTAAACAGTGTAACAGAAGATGTATTTACTCCAACATGCATCAACTGTGTTGATGTTTTTTAAATTAAATCAATGTTTTACACGGTGATTATTTTTTCAATGTACCCCAAATTATTTAAGTAAAAATATCAATTACAGTACAAAGTAAATGGAAAAAAAAGATACCACTGCTGCATTTAACGCTGACAAGCTGCAGACGTATAATATTCAAAAACATATTGAAAATATTTTTTTTTTGTATTATAGACCAGATTTCCTACCAAAAAAAAAAAGTAATCCAGTGTCTCTATTCAGATCAGTTGTTTAATATTGTTTTGGGAATATCACAGAGATCTCCAGACAGAAAGAACTGCTCTGTGACGATCTCTGCTGCAATATTCAGGGTGCACTCTGTGACACGAGGCTTCCACCAGTGCTTTTAGTCATTAAGCATCTTCTTATGCAGCTTTTATCAAACTTTCTACAGATAGGAAGCATATATTACATAAACTGCACTTTTGGGGCAGAGTTAGAGGGAAGGAGCTTGGTAGGAAGAATAATTTCATGAAGCCTGCAGCAATTCTCTGAATGCTATGAGAGGATCTCATAGCTATAGTAACAGTTGATTTTGATTGTTCTGTAAATGCTATCAGTCAACAGCCAGTAGAGTTTGTTAAAAGTACGACTCCGTAAAATTTCATTGCCCCCAAAAATGCCAGGCTCCTCAGCTGATAAATTATCCCTGACAATTTATAGATACCTTTCAAGGAAAGTTTGCTACCACCATATTTTATGCCACATGTATTTAATCTCTTACCAAACACAAACGGAGCAGCCCATCCAACATTTCTTACCAGTCATTATACATAGCACTCATTTGGGACAGTATGTTTCTTGTAACCCTGAAAGAAACAAACACTGAACAGATTATATTCTGGGGCTGAGTTTTGACACTACTTCCCATGAGCTGCTAATAAACTGAAAGAATATGTTGGCTATCATAATTCTCCATGCAGGCTGTGGGCTACTCTTTACTACAGCAATACTCCTAGTGATCACGTGAATGTGACACATTTCACCAGCACTAGCTGTTGTGTGATCACTGGTATCACTGATGCTTTGAATGTGCTATTTGAGTGCAGACAAACACTGGCCGCCTTTATCTTCATTAATAGAATATGCAGAAACTCTGTGTTTATATAGAGATACATCACACCATCCTTTCCTATTTAAATGAGGAGAGTACTTATGGCTTCCTTTGCTGTGATCTATGTGAAAAAATAAAAATCCCAACCCAGACAGATTTAAAGAAGGGATAGAGAACCTGAACCTTTTCCTTATCCTCAGTGGCCACATTTCCCACCGCATCCAGTAAAGGATGGAGATTCCCCTTAGCTGTTAATACATTTGTAAAACAGTTTCTTGTTCTCCTTTACCCCCATGGTCAATGTGAGTTTGAGCTGGGCTTTTGCCTTTCCTCTTTTCTCCCTGCACATCCTAACAACTTCTTTGTACTCTCCCCGAGTTGTTCATCCTTTCTTCCACAGGAAGTTATCTTTTTCTCCTGGAACCTCAGGAAAACCTCCTTGTTCATACACACTGGTCTTCTTCCCCTCTGGCTCATCCTGCAGCACAGGGGGACAGGCTGCTGCTGTGCCTATAAAACTTCCTTCCTGAGGAGTGTCAGCCTTCCTGGACCCCCTTTACTCTTCATGACTGAATCCCAAGCTGCTCTCCTTACCAAGGGTCCTGAACACTTCAAAGTCTGCCCTCCAGAAATCCAAGGAAGGAGTTTTGCTGCCCCCACTCCTGACTTCACAAAGAATCAAGAACTCTACCATTTCACAGTCGCTCTGTCCAAGACAGTCCCCACCTCCACATCTCCCATCAGTCCTTGTCTGTTAGTGAACAGCAGGCCGAGCAGGGCACCTCCCCTGGTGGGCTCTCTTACCAGCTGCATCAGGAAATTGAATCAATAACCACAAGAACAACTTAATTGACAACAACTCCATTGTCATTATTGACAGGACAGAGTAGTGTTCTCAAAACAGGAAAGAACTTTAGGTGTGTAAATTGAATAAATTGAACTTCCCACATTTGTAGTAATGCTAAAGCACCCTCGCTATGGAAAAACGTATAAAGAGTGATGCTTACTTTAAATTCTTAACTAAAGATTTTAAGTCTTATGTCCTAATATGTGTCCTCTGGTGGGTTAAAAAAAACAAAATGAAAAGAGTTAAAAAGGCACACACAGTTGATAGACTAAACCAAAACTGGAAAGAACTCTTCTTTACGTACTCTGATGTTCTCAAGCTAAAATGATGAGTTCTATCAGAACAGAACATCAGCATCAAAGAGAACAAGTCAAGATTCGAACATACAGAAAAAGCAGTGTGTCCCAGAAGAATCCCTGCCAAGGCAATGCCAGCTGTCTCCATTCCACTTACTGTCTCATAGTTTAATAGAATATATAGAAATTATTTTGCAAAAGAATGATGTCATAATTAGGTGATTGTATGATATTATGCTTTGTTTTACGAGTCCACTGATTAGAAATGTCACATTCATACAGCTAAAAAGAAAGGGAGAAAGAGAGAATAACAGATTCATGGAAAGACAGAATACTGCTATCTTCATGCAGAACTCATAAGATCTTATTTCACCCTTCTTCAGTGTTTTCACTCTTAAGGGAACACGGCAGACTGTATTCTGCAGCTTAATCCAGCATTCCTTATAGAGCCAAGGCTCCCATCAGCTTCAGTAAATCCTTCATCCTTGTGGGTGCACACACAACCATAGTATCAAGTGCAGTATGTATCTGACAGTCATACCAAGATCATAAAAAAAATTAACCAAGAAAGAAGAAAAATTTCACAACGTGTTCATGTTCAAAACGGACTACAAAACTGAAAATTTGTAAAAAAAATTTTAAAAGAAATGTATTCCCCTAGCCTGCCTAAAGCATTACCTCCATACAGTACACACAACCATGAACAACTCCCTGCCTAATTGAGATGTCACATTTCCTCTGCCTGAGTAATGAGTATTTGATCCACACATATTACAGAGGTCTGCATCAGAGTAGAACACCAGATTGCTCCTGTGCCTGCAAATCAGGCTGTGCTGGCTAGAGAGCGTTGGAATGGCATTAGGCAAAATTTCCTTGTTCAGTCATCGTTTGTTCACAAACCAGGACACTCTGCAGAGGCAGCCAGAATTATTTGTCATTTCTACTTTCACAAAGCAACATGATTTTCAGAAGCAAGAAGATTCTCTAAAATAATGTTGAATAGTAAGAAGACAAAAAGGCACTGCCCTAAAATTTGAATCCAAGAATAATTTCAGTAGCATAAACGTCCCACAGATTTAAAAAAAAAAGTTTTCCTTCTTCCACCTGTTGTGGATGAGTAAACACAGGAAAAAGAAAATGACTGGTTGAAGCACCAGGCTAAACAGCTCAGCAGCTGCTCTGCACTCAGCCATGCAGGTCATTCTCAGAGCAGAAGGCTGAGTGGGATATTTGTCTTCCACGGGATGGAAACATCCTAACTCCTTGCTGTATCTTCCCCCGCTCAGTGTAACAGCAGGTCCTCTTTACCCAACATTTGGCTAGTTGCAAATCCATAATGATTGATACCTTTGTATTTGGACCCTTAAGGATGCCTTTCAGAGGTAGGCTGACCACATCACTCAGTGGAAGCCATATGTCCAGGCAAAAGGAACAAAAATTATATTGTTATATTTATGCACATGGATCCCTAGCTGTTTTTTTTTTCTTCCTCTTAAATGTTTTCAAAATTATACTGCTTATAACAGAGACTGAACTGAAAGAGAGGGCAAGTATTCACAAGCCCATGGTTATTTCAGACGCGAAATCCAGCCAGATTATCAAAAATAACTGAGAAAATAAAGATGCAAAATGAACAGACCCCTGAATACCACAAAAGTAAGTTGCATTCTTACCAAGGTATTCTTTTTTATCTTATTCCCAAGCAGAGGACCCAGCTCAGGGTCCCCATTTTTGCACAAGGGGTTTCCAGCTATAGCAGCAACAGCCCTGTATTAACAATGCTGAAGCTAGGCTCTCTTGTTGACTGTAAGGCGCACACTGGTTTTAAAGGGCATATGTCTGCCTTTCTGACTCTGCAGGAGGCTGCACTGCATTCCCCTGCACATGTGCACACTATGCAACCCTCTGCTAATTGCCACAAATAACAAGCGCTCAAGCGTGACCATCTAGTGCACTCAGCTGTTCATCAAAAAAAAGCCCTAAGAGAAAGGAGCAGATCCAGAGAACAAAGAATGGGCTATGGGCCACATGCAGCGTTATGGGCTCCGGATACTGCCAGGCACTAGCTGGCCTCTCTTCTTCTGGAAATACTATTTCCATTATTACATGCTGCCTTTGAGATTTCAAAGCCACAGAGAGCAAGGAACAGGGACAGCACTTGGGGCAAAGGGGAGGGAGCAGGCTGGGGGACGCCCAGGAAAGCAGCAAAGGAAGAGCAACTACTTGCTTCAGAGCACACACTCTACTCTTTATATCCCATCCACTGGGCACAGTAAAGTGATGAAATGCACTTAAAACACAAAGTTACTTTTGCTCCCAACGCACAGTCTTTTAACTTTGCATTTCCCCCATTCCCACTCTTTCTTTTCTTTTTTCTTTTTTTTAATTTCTTTTTGCAGCCCTATCTCAGCAGTTTGGATGTTTGCAACACAAGCCTGATTTCTGTACTCCATCACTTGCACCAGCATTCCGCACCAGACCGATGTTCCAGTGAAAAGTCTTATATACACACATAGGGTGGATAATTCAAAAGGATGGAATTCAGAAGAGATACTGCAGAGGATGGTATATTTACGTAAGGCTTTATACAGACAGTACACAGATTACTAGTAAGTAAAGTGTGGCTCACCTTTTACGATGGTTGAGAATCGCCAACAACTCCACACGACAGGGATCTTCAACAAGAGATCCTTCCCTGGTGGTGGTCAGCCCTTAAATGGGGTCTGGGAGAGGTGGAACCAGGCTCCACCCCTTCCCATCACACAGGTATATCGCCTTCACCTGTGCCCCTGCAGCTGACTCAGCACTCACCTCAGGTGATCAATCAGTGGTTCAGGCCATGATTCAACCATTCCCATACAACACAACAAGCACAGAATACCATCCTAACACTGCTTTTAAACCCAACACTCAGTTTTTTACTCCATTATAACAATCTGAGAAATTGAATTTCCTTACTGCACTCCCTCTGAAGATCATGAAAGCAGCAGACACATCAGGAACATCCAGACCAGGGGCAATGGAAGGTCATCCTATACCAACAATTCCTGTTCAATTGGATGCTTGCATAGAGCAGTACTCTAAAGTAGAGAGTAATGTGTTTCTGTGAAAGTGGTCTCTTTGCCGCATTAGCATATATTCCATAACAAGCAAACTGTAAATCTCAGGCGTCCAGAGAACGGTACTAAAAATGAGTGCTCATAAGCTGTCTGGGGTGTCTGAACAGGTACTTAAAGCAAAGAGCTGCAATATGAATTACACTTGCATGCTTCAGCTCTCACATACGTGCCCTAAGCCATGACCAGAAGGCATCACATTTATTGAGCACACGTAGCTAGTCCAAAATGTGTTAGATGCATCAAAGGCACTTCACCTACATGTGTGCTTTGAGATATTCAGTCTTGATCTAGGCAGGTGCACTTCGGTGTTTCCAAGTCCCAGCTAAAAGCAACACATCTCAAAGCCTCCCAGGGCAAGACTGCAGGCAGTGAACCATGCAGAAGCAGGCCTAGCATCTGTATGAAGCCAAGTGGTACAGCAGCACCAGAATAGCCTTCCCTGTGGACAGCTTGGGCCAAGAGACAGTTACAAGCATACGAGATCGGGGTTTGGGAGTGGCACAGGAAGCACAATTCAATGGCAAAGGTTCCCCTGGGGTTGTATAACAAACCCCCCAGTTCAAGACTGAAAACCATGACATGAAGAAATGGTCTGGAGAGCAAATACAAGGCCTCCCTGTGGTACGGGGCTGCCTGGTTCAGCCCCTCCTCCCTTTCTGAAGCCACAGAATTCTTCCCTCTGCATTTTTGTTCTCCTTTGTTTCTTCCCACAAATGTCTGTCAGGGTTTTGTTCCCGACGTTACTCATTTTTTTCTGGGAAGATCAGAAGGTCCATCCACGTGCTTGCCTTCAGAAAAGAGAAGCTAGCTTTTCTTTTATTTTCTTATATAAAACATATTTTTCCATTTTGTCTAGGGACTTCAAGCAGCCATTAGTCACACAAGCACAAGTGTTCCCAGAAGCAACTGAAATCAATGCCATAGCACCGAGGCCTCCCTTCCTCCCACCAGTGGGGTCAGCAGTTCCTGCAGCCTGCAGCACCACGCACAAGCTGCACCTGCCTGTCCTGCTCATCCCCTCCTGGCTCCTCACCCACCCCAGCTCACCCTGAGCTTTACCACTCTTCTCCTGCTCAGCTGGCTGTCCCCAAGGCATTTCTGGGGCTCAGGACCAGGCAGCACCTGCCTGCCAGGCTCAGCTGGCCCAAACAGCACAGAAAACTGCACCAAAGATTTGGAGGTCTTACGCACAGGCCCCAGCAGCACCTGGAGCTCCAGATCGATGGGTAAGAGCAGGCTTGTGCTTAAAACAAATAAGGATTCTTCCCTGCAATGGATTTTCTCATCATGTTTGTGTTAGGGTACTAAGTGAAACAGACCAAGCTAGTTTCTTCCCTGACATGGTCTCCAAATTGATTTGTCCTACAAAAGTCTAGTAAGGAGGAGTCAGCTTTATTGCAGTGGGTGAGAAGAAGTAGCAATGATGTCCATGACAAGTTAACATGATCCAGGCATACCTAGTCTCCAAGCAAAAAGGTATAAAAAGGTGGCCTGGCTTCCACAAACACTTCTGTCACTGAAATTTTCAGGGTGCATGTTTGCTTCTTTTTTGAGATCCCCCTCAAAAAATACCAAGGTCATAGCAGTGAATGGGGCTGAGAAGAGAAAAAAAAAAAGAAAATATTTCATAACAGACATACAAGAGAAGTGAAGATGTAATCACAGAGGTGACCAAGCATGGAGAAGTCATCTCAAGCCTACCATGTCCAAGGTACTTAAGTACTTAAAGGAGCAATGCACACTGTTGCAAAATCACCGCATTTCCTTCCCTTCCTCCCATGGAAAGAAAGGTGTCAACAAAGAAAGCCTGAGGCACTGAATCCAGTTGTACACACAGCAATTCTACTGTTAAACTTTTTAATTGAGGCTCTCCTGTACATGCCCACAGCCAGATGAAGAGATGGTCCAAAAGGGCACAAGGCGGTTTAATTGACTGACCCAGCGCCAGCTGACCTTTAATCAGCCAATTGCTTGGGCCAGCCTCAGCTTTTTGCCATCAAAAAAGAATGATAGTACTGAACTGTATTTAGTCACACCACATTCTCTCAACTATACATTGTGTTCAGCTATTGAAAGATAAAGTAATACACAGCCCTGATGCTACACAATCCTCCAGAACATTCCCTCCTTTGTGGAGTGCGGTGAATAGCAAGGAGGATCTTGCACAGAAGATACTCCCCATCTATAAACAAAATAAAATGAGAAAGAACCAGAACTGCTATTTTTTTTCCTCCTGAAAATGGTTTATAAGAATAGATTTATGAGAACAAACCCAAGTTTTCTCTAGAAGGAAATATTGCATCCAGTGTTCAAGGTACTACTCACTTTGACTTAATAATTTAAGTGCATTCAGCACTCTGCTTGAAATCAAAATAAAGAAAAGGTACGTGAAGTACACTCAAAACTACTTGCGTTTCCCTTATTAACAGCATATTCTCCATGCTTTATTTATCCTTCCTGCTGGCATATCTGCTGCAGACTTTGAATCAAAGTATAAAACTACGTTCTTTTTATCGCCAATTTTGACTGGATTCCTGATAATAAACCATTAAAGTGACAAGCAAATATATAAAACAAATGCTATCATTGATGCTTATGCATCACAGTTCTTGAATATAATAAGCACATCTCTCCCCATTCTTTCTTGTCTTACATCCAAAGAGGATTTTTTACTTTTTAATACAAGTCATAATTCAGAATTATCCTACTTAGGTATCAAATCACGCCTACAGCTATAGCTCTTTTTGGAGTTTAATACTACGTTTCATACAAAATCAAGTGAAGGTAAGAGCAGTGCTCATCTGTGTAAATGTTCATACTATTTCCGTATTTATAGACTACTTTAAATTGCTTTAACCTTAATGAAATTTTACAGTGAAAAGTATTTCCTGCAAGAAATTAAATGTCCAGCAAAACTTTCAATCCTCAGTATGATTTATTGGTCGGTTCAAGGGGATGCTTCTTCCAGCTCTTCCCCACAGCCACAGGAACTAACAGAAAATCTTGAATGTTAAAAAAGCTCAGAGTGCACAGGTTTGTAGCAGATGGTTACAAATAGTCAGTAAAGCACACATGAAAAGGAATTTAGAAAGAGGAAGAAGGCTCACTGCTGCTTCCATTCAAGACAAAATCATGCTCTCCCACTCCTGCTGAAATCAATGTTCAGTTTGGTTAGGAATCACAGAAGGGATCAAAAGTAGCCTTGCTCCCTTCCCCGTGAAACCAGTTCACTGCCAACATGAACAGCACTGACAACTGCTTCCAAACTTTGTGGTTTTATGACTCAAAGGATAATTCAAAAGGGAGCCCCAAGTTAACACGTTCAATATTTTTAAGCCACTCTTACTGTTTCAAAGGAAGTGACTCACAGTTTATGCAATGTGGGGCTAAGCAATGCCACTAATCTAGCTCATTGTGTCAGAATAATGCAGAATATAGCAATAATTAAATTACTGCCATCTACACGTGAAAAATATCACCTATTCGTTGCCATCAGCTTGAGAATTCTCTACACAAAGAACATTTTCTTCCCTTGTATATTATACATTTTCTAAGACTTCAGACTACTTCTGTATGGCACTTTTTCCCTTCTAAGAGAAAGCCTCTCTCCCTAAGCTGTAGGGGTGCCTTTGAAATTCACACATTGGAATTCATTCCCATTACAAACCTGCTGATCCAAACAAGCTTACAAACAGCAAGACCCGTGTCCTTTATTTGCTAACCTGTTCTCTATATGCTTTCAGTTTCTTCCCACGTCCCCCGCTCGCGTTGCTGACGACACGCGCTGTCTGGTTGGGGCTGGCTGCCACCTTGCAGCAGGAGCATGGATTGAGTTCTGCCCAGCCTCCCCTTCTAGAAGCTTTCATGGAAATGTTCTTCCCCTAGCTGAGAATTGTCACCAAATTTGCGGGGACTTAATATCACTGGAGCCCCTACAACTCTGTCAGCTTCAGTGGAAACAGACCAGTGGCTTCAAAAGCTGTTAGTGGGAGCCTGACCAAGAGGAGTGGGCTGGAGGGACAAGCCTCCTACATGGAGCCAGCTCCTAAAGTGGAGACATGAAGTACTGGACAAATTAGCTACAAGGACAAAAATCTTTTCCCACAGGGTAAATGTGAACAATGTCAGAGGCTGTTCCTGCAACACATGGGATTTTCAACTCAAAACGGAGACTGAGGAGCCCTCTGCCAATGCAGTGAGTGCTGCAGAGCACAGCCCTGTGCTGCTCAGCCCTGTGGCTCAGCGTGGGCATCTGGCCAGCACCATGGAAAACACAGGGAGCAGAGATAGCGAACTTTATACACACACACATAATGTGTTCTAACCAAACTTAAGCTTGATTCAGTATTTGAGCTTTTACTTTTCATTTATTTCAAAATTCTACTTCATGAATGCTGTAAAATAAAAGGCAATTCAGACTTAATTATTGTGGTTTATAGCTGGGTTTCTATAATTTTCCTGTCCCTTAATTCTCCCCATGTTTATAACTATCTAAGAGCTTAGTCTGGTAAATTTTTCATTCTTCATAATTGTAAAGCCTGAGAGGAGCAATAAGAGTCTCACACTTAGCATTTCCTCCTGTAATCCACCAACATACTGCACAAAGCCACTTGAAATAAGTCACCGTGGGTAGCAACATATATGCTGTAGCTCATGGTGCATAAAGCATCTGATGTAATTTTTCAAGTCACCCACATACCTATTCATATTAAACCCTACCTCATAGCCAGACACAAATGTAATACTGCTTCTACAGTAAAAACAGTCCCTATTTTGGTCCTGTTGCTATCCTCTGATAAGTAGCTACAACTTACTTTCTCCTACATTTTGATTTTACTGGAGTAATACACTTGGAATCCAAATAAAGAGAACTAATGTACACCACCGTGTTCATGCGATGTGCTCACCGAACTTGTGAAAGCAAAGACTGACAGCAGGAGGGAGTGTGAAAGCATCAGATCCTGCACCCAGCAGCTTCCTCCTCAGAGGAAGAGGATGATCTCCCACTGTGCTCTCCCCTAGATATATATAGTTAAACAAGGAACCATTTTAGCAACAACTAACTAAACGCCCTATGTCTGGTCACAACAACGTGCAGATTATAGCTCAAATAGCAACAAATTTAAAAAGATACAATCCATGACAGTGGGGAAAACCTCAGGTTATATACAAGAATCTTGGACAGATTTAGGAAATTATTTCAGATTTTGCAAGATCAGTTAAAGGAGAAGAAAGTCCCCCACTCCACTTGGCAGGCAGACATGTACTCAGAATTCCCATTTGCCAAACACAGGATAGCCAAGAATGAAGTGAAATCACCGTTACCGCTAATCCTTCTCGATGTTTGTGAGCAGATCAGCTAGTACAAAACAAGAGAAGTTAGGTCCTGTGTGTACATCTGCATAACCTCTGCATAGTTTGTCATCCAGAAGGCTGCATCCCACAGGAGCAGCCCTTCTCACGCTTACTGACCGTTTTCATTTTCCTCCTGTCACGTATAACTTTAATTTTCAAAGGTGTTGCCCAGAGCTCTTTGCTGAGCTCCGTCACTTTACGTGATCACGGCTAAATTCCTCAGAGTACCACATGGTCCCTTCCAGCTTTGTCCAAGCTGTTTTGTTTTTTTCTTTCCCCTCTGAAAGATCCGCATGTAAAGGCCTCAGAGGTTCATTGCTTCACAAAACAACTGCACACCTAACCCACAAGATGGCTAGGAAGCACAGATCCGAAGACAAGTTTACACAGGCGCCCTCACCGGGGCCCAAATCTCCAACAAACAGCTTGCTGCAGCTTCAGTTTACAGAGTTTATAATTGTTCTGGGAGGTGCATTACAGAGTAATCAAAATGATAACAATTCTCAAAAATTGCAATGGGTTGTGTAGAAAGATTAAACAGCTTGGTCTTACTCTCACTGGGAAACAGGAGACTTAGCAAACACTGAATTAACATTTTTAATATTATGAAGGGGAATTAATAGCATGATAAATATGGGAGGGTGGAAATCAAGGAGTAACCTATCGACAGCAGGTATTCTGCTGCTATCTGGAGGCTAAAGATAGAAAGAATTTCTATAGTGAAAGCAGTAATATAGTAAAGAGCAGAGCAAGCATGCAAGAAAGATGGTAAATGTGCAGGGTAAACATGGTAGGCAGTGGCTGCAAAGCAGAAATTTGGGGGCCTGTTGCAGAGGATTTCATACTGGTGCCATAGTGCTGCCGGGGCAGGCTTCAGTGACTGCTGCTCACAAGCACACGTGAAAGCACGTACTTTAAGTGATCACAGATCCATCTATCCACCCAAAACACCAGTTCCCCTATGGTATACAACTCTTAGCTTCTTTCTACTTCTAAGCAAAACAATTTCCAGGTAGTACTGCCATCACACTTAATTTAGATTTTAAAACGTTCTGGAAACCTCCATGTGATTTAACGTTGGCTCTTAAAGCACTCTCCAAAGCTGCCTTCTGGTCTTTACACTAAGTATAAGAAATTGCAAGGAGGAAAAGGAAAGCAGACGGGGCATCATTCACATTCTTGTCAGCTATTTAATCATAAACACACTTTTTTTTTTTTTTTTTTTTAATGATAGAAGAGGCCTAAAAATAGCCTTGGATCATAACTACATATTTAGAACTAATACACTGAGCTGTGGATAAAATTTCATGCTACCCCTACACAAGCAGAGTAACTTTCAGAAACATGCATCCACTCCCCCAAAAATCTGCATCTTCTTATCACTGGGTCATGCAGGATTAATACAACCCACAGCCAAGGCCGAACATATTAGCCAGTTTTAAGTCAGCCTCAAAGCTCAGGTATTGCTATTCTAACAGCTGGAGCCATTTTGTGTCTTGGCTGCTGCAATATCCATCCAGCTTTGTAAGCAGCTTTTGTCGCAATCCCCAAGTTCCTAAAGGTCCCGTGCTACCCATAGCTGCTCTGGTAAGCTGGAGCTGGCTCAGGAAGCAGCAGCAGAGAAGGAAAACACCAACTAGAGGAGTACATAAACAACTCTGACTTCCAAGACTAAAAACACTACAGCAGAACAACAGAAATTTCTGTTTTAGAGTACACTGAGCTGAATACAGAGCATCCAAAACCTGTTATCAGGTACTACTTCTATATTGCTCTGAAGCAAAGCTGGCACACAAGGTAGCCAGTCCTATGTTCACCACAAACATACCTCTCACAGAGCATCACAGCACATCACAAAACATAATCACTATTTGTCAGTATAACTGACAAATCCAGCTCCCGCCGTGCTGCTATCTTGTTAACCTTTTAATTTATTTATTTTTGCAAAACATTGATGCCATTTTTGCACTTATTTCCTTTTTTTTTGGATGTAATTCACTAGGAGCTTCATAACGCAGAAATGACAAGACGTGGGAAGAAAGGTTAAATAGCCAACAGATTCCATTCTGGAGTACAATTAACACAGGACTTCACTCTCTCAGAGCAGATCTGGTTTCGTAAACATAATGATAGCTTTACTGCTGGGTTAAAAAGAGAGAGCGCTCGTGTTTACTACTGACATACCTTGACAAAAGGTTCCAAGATCAACAACAGTCTGTCTGCATAATTGTAAAATAATACATTCTTCTCCACTTTTAATTATATGAAATGACTTTTATATATTATTAACAACATTCCTCACTATTAGAGCAGAACTTGAACAGTGCCTCTTTTCAGAAAGTCAGAGGCCTTAATTTTCTGTTCAGCATCAGCTTTCCAGCACTCTGCAAGCATGGAAGTGCTGCCCCAAGGGACCTGCAGCCCTGCCCAGAACCCGGGCAGCCTCCAGTGAGCTGCCACCTGAAAAACTGCATCCCTTCCCTGGGAGTTTACAGGGCCTCTTATGGGGGGGAACTGTAGACAGATTTAGGAAGCTGGGATTGTGTCTATTTCCAACATGCGTGAGTAGGAGGGAAAAGGCTCTTCAGAAATGAATTTGTAGCTCAATAGCTCAATACAGTCTTTTGCAGGACTTTGACTTGCTTTTATTCATCTAAATTTCTAAGTGGAAGTTGGGAGTTGCAAATGGAACAGAAACGAGACTGGCAGCTACAGCTTCAATTTGTATGAGAAGTCTCTCCGGAAAACATCCTTATTTTTTCTCTGCCTCACCTCCCAGTAACAAAATGATGGTTACAGTTGTCCTCCTGTGTACCCATCTTCACGCTGGAAATTACAACTAAATTACAAAACAGCTTGTCCAATGCTCATGCAAATAAAATTCCTAGTCCACTCCACTACAACTAATTAATTTTCTTAAAACTGCATCCCAGAGTGATCAAATGAGACATGAGCTCTTTCATAACAAGAAAATCCCACTAGAGTTCCTCAACATCAAAAGTTAACAAACACCAATGTTCCAACATTTGCATCACCATGTTTGAACCCCCATGTTTGCATATGTAAGCACACATTTGCATGTAAGGATTATGTATTATTAATATTGATTAATATTATTATTCAAAAGTAGTAGTCCGCCTACACTCTGTGAGATCTGTTGATATGCATGCAAAACCAGCTCGTGAAATGAAACAAAAGTAGATAGCTAATGGTTAAGTTCATCAGAAGAAGACAATATATGACCACAATAAAAAGAAAACAAGCCACGTTCCACCTCTCAGCACCTACTGCTCACAACAGCCACAGTGCATTTTAACAGCACAGCGCTTCCTTTGTGTGTCCAGGCCTGGGAATCCTTTTGCACATTTTCATATAGTTCATATTAAATATGGGAACTTTAGCTTCTCTCATGAGACACAGTTCTGCAGCTATTTTCCCTAAATAATAGCCATCTGTTCTGAATGACCTCCCCAAACAACCCGCTCGGCTAATGGCAACTTTACTACAGTTAATACACCAGTTGGGATTACTCCAGCCAACTTTCCACGGGCCTCTATTGTTATGAAAAGCTATTATCAAGCAATTAAATGACAGCAAGAACGTAATAAAGTACAATAGTTTTACTTGTATCATTATCCTGGGTGCTGATGTTAATGAAAGGCTATCGCACCCCAGACTGTAATTCCTAGATACTGTCATACAGGAGAATAACTCCAGTCAGCAGCTATTTGCAACCTTAATGGTCTGAGCAATTACGAGACTTGCCTAAGCCCTTCCCTGGTATTTCGCCCCAAATTAAACTAAGGACAGCTCTGAGACTATCTTCAGGGTTTGCTGCTGAAGGCCAGATGTAAGCCTGAGGCTCACCTTACCTAATGTTCAGCTGCTCTGTCTAGGCACTTGTTTGTTTGCTTTTCTGTCAGACAGGCAGGCCTCCCCCATGTGCATTCACAATCACTTGTCCTCCGTGTAAATGAAACAATATACCAACTTTCTGAATTCTCTGTTCTGTGCTTGTCTCAGTAGAAAATAATGAAGTTGAATTGCCCTGGCAATCCCATTAGCATCCCTCTGGCAGGTTGAATTTCCACATAACACCTTTCTCTTTCTCATTTCTAGAAATGAACATAAACTTAAATAAAGGTCTCTGAGAAACAAGGTGCACATAATTGTCAGAGATATCACAAGACATCTAGAACATTTCATCTTTCTAAATTGTCCTGGGCTTGAAATTTATACAATCAGCATTTTGTATTTCTGATATATAACTTAGCAGTAGGTTTAAAACAATTTCTTTTTTTCCCACCATGACAATAATCTAAGAATTTATGTTAACATGAAGTAGTACTTTCGCTATCACTGAGACAATTCAAGTGCAGTCATACTGTTTGGCACAGATTCAGCTAATATGCATTTATAGTTCTCCTTCCTTGACAGAAGACAGTATATTTACCAGCCTGTATGTGCAGTTAGGCTAAAGTGTTGTTTTTCACTGGGACTCATAACCTCCACTCTCTGGAATATTTATTTTCTTCCTAAGATGCAATAGGGGAAACTTTATGCAACTTACTATATCACTTCTACATCAATAGATGTAGCCACATACAGGCTTCTCCCAGATAGCTGATCAAAACAAGTACATGAAAAAGCTCCCCAGTATACCTTACCAGATCGCAGAGAACGAGAACAAGGAAATGAATGAACTACAAGCATTTTTAGATTGCTTTAGTCTTAGAGCAACATTATTAATTGCTTAAGACAAAAGTGTTTCATTCAAGCTAGTTACACAGGCAACATACAATCTCTCCCATGAGGGACCCTGTAGAAAAATATTTTTTCCAATCCAATGAGAAACTCAGGCTTCATTTACACCACTCCTTAGAAGAGATGCAGTTCTCACAAGAAGTCATCTCAGCTGCAAAGGAAGAGAGACAGACATTCCTCCAAACTCACTCCCTTTCCCATCCCATCATGCAGGGACAGAGTCACAATCTCTTCTCCAGCTTATAGACCTAAAATCCAAGCCAAAAATGGGAAGATCTAAAGCGATACCTTTCTTGCTATCCCACTATGCTTCACATAAAATACTAAGCAAAATTACACTACAGAAATATTATCTTTAAAAATGGTAAGAAAGGACAAGGGAACATTATAATATTTAGGAATATCCACTGCATATTTCTACCTAGTGGGGGGAAAACAAAACACAAAAAAACCAGAAAAATAAGATATTAATATAAGAAAACAGAATACTTTCTGGGAAGAACACTGGTAATAAATCATAAAAGTGGAGTTTTGTTCTATAAAATGACTTGCACTAGCATGAGGAAGACCTGAACATCACTCATGATGCCAAGACAGAAAGCCTGCATTTCCCAGCTGCCTTATGAATGACAATTTCCTCTCCTCCAATTCTCTCTGCATTGTTAACCAAAAGAAATATGGTGTAGATTTGTTTAACTGACAAACAACTGGCATTTGCTTTTGGTAGCTCCTCTAAAGCTACATACCTTCAAACCCAATATTTTTGGCTGATATCCTTTCTGTTCCTCATCATAACAATCGTTTGTATCTCTTTTTGAGACCTGGCTTATTGAAAAAATCTTGCTAGAATTATGGTGTCCCCCATACCTTCAGTGTAATATTATGTGAGTCTCCTTTTGATTCTAGAGATATATCCAAATACATGGAAAGACTCTAACATAGTTGAGTATTTCCTGAAGATCCCAACAAAGAATTTCTATCGGAGGAGACAGTCCTCTGCTAAGGGAGGAGACAAAGGGGAAATAGTTCAGACAAATACATAAATAACATGTTTAAGAAGGTGGAAATGTATGATGGGACATACAAAGAGAGGACTAACTTCTGCTCACACTTGAACCAGTGTGATAACTGATCAGCCCAAAGGAG